>NW_026843709.1:30344000-31727500 GCF_030254825.1 Meriones unguiculatus | reverse complement strand
AAGCAAACAGCTCACCACAAGATACACTGTGAAAACTGTAATTTTCTCAATTAGTGCAAACCATATGGCTTGGTTTCATTTAGTAAAATTAGTAAAATAAATACCACTTTTTCCTCCCCAAAATGATGGAGAAACTGTTTCAATTTTTTTGTTAGACTACCCAAGACCATTGTCTAAAATGCCTGATAAAGTGTAAACATTTAAACATTTTCTAAAACCTATTTTTGCAATATCAAAATAAAGTACCCCTTTTTGTAGGAGAGAAGTCTCAATGCATCACCATAATTTTAAAAGACAAAACCAGATTTTAAAACCAGAATTTACCAGTGCAAACCATTTAATTTTTAAAACCAATACCAACATAAAATAACTCATTAAACTAGAATGAAACTAAAATTATTTGACTAAGATTCCCTTTTTTTTCCACCCCAACCATGTTACCATCAAGATCACATTGCAATGCACTGCTCAATCTCAAGATGGTGGTGAGGCACATTGTATACCACCTGGGAAACTATATGTTGCTATTTAAACATATGCGTTCATAGACCTCATAAACACATAGTTACATATATACATTTTAAACAAGTCTGAATTTAAACTTTAAACATACCCAATTAATTTTGATAATTAACCATGACCTACAGAGCATAAGATTAGTCAAAAACAAACATGATGGCCATTCATACATTTAAACAGAAAGACAAAACTTTACTTACTTCCTCCAGTACTTTCTTTTTAAGTGCTTTATTTTCTCACTGCAGTTACAGTTGCTAGGAAACTGGCCCATCCCCTTAAGGAGGGACATCAGATCATTAATGGTTTGGGGACCTTCCTAAAGCCAATCATTTCAAAATGTAGCATTTTGACCAAAAGATGCTTGCCAGGCAGGGATCTCACCTGTCTTGGGCATGTTTAGAGGGACCAGAATCTTTAAATAACCCAACTAACCTGGGCACAGAGCACTCTGCTCCCAGCGTTTCAGTGTTGGTGGTGTGTGGGCCGCAGCTGCAGCTTGTAATTTATAATAAAAATAACCTCATGTTTTTACAGCAGAGTCTGTCTATTCCAGGTCTTTTGGGGTTCATGAAGTGGGCAGAACATTTTGGGGGCACATCCGGGATACCAAGACTCCAGGAACCTGACCTGGAGGTTTTTTATGCTGGTCGTAAGTGTGTAAATGTCTCTGTGCAATATCTGTATGTGCAGTACTTTCTGTTCTCTATTCTGAAAATTCTCAGAGCTCGGGGTGTCAGTATCTAGGTAGCAAGACATAATCAATGTGGACAAACTGGTGGTCACAGATGCTGAATTTGGGGAGGACACCTCTGGCTTCATCAGTATTTTGGTGAGTAATCTGTCTAGTCTGTTTTTTTATTTTTTTGTGTGTATGTTGGAAGTGAAATTTTTAGACCTTTGCCAGACACACAATATGGAGGAGAATGGTGACCTTGTACTCCTGGCTCCAGTGCAGGGCATGGTCACCCCTCCACACTGTAAACTCTTGAAGGCCTGCTCTCACAGGCCCAGACTGCCTGGTCCCAATGAGCACTAGTAGGTGTTTCCTGAGGCAACAGCCCACTCTTGATGTCTCCTGGGGCATCAGGGCCCATGCCTCCTGCACCCACTTGGGTGTAGCAGCAGGAGGAATCAATATGTTGGGCCTGCCTCAGAAGAATCAGTTTTAGTCCCAGGAAATTTGGCCAGCTGGTGTCTTATGCTCTGTGGGTCATGGTTAACATGATCAAAAATAATTGGGTATGTTTAAAGGTTAAATTCAAACTTGTTTAAAAATGTATATGTGTGCCTATGTGTTTATAAGATTTATAAATGCATATTTTTAAAGGCAACAATATAGCTGCCACGTGGTATGGCTCCGCCATCTTGGTAGCCACATGTTTCCTTCCAGATTAAAAGGAAGGTTTATTTTAAATTGGCATTGGCTTTAGAGATTGGATTGTTTTCACTGGTGGATTCTGGTTTTAAAATCTGGTTTTGATCTTTAAAATTATGGTCACACTTGGTGACATTTGTCTCCTACAAAAGGGGTACTTAATTTTAATATAGCAAAAACAGGTTTTAGAAAATGTTTACATATTTAAGGCTATAAAATGTTTAAAGTTTATCAGGCATTTGGGTATGACAATGATCTTGGGTAGTCTAACAGAATTTTTAAAAGTTTCTTGATCCTTTGGGGGAGAACAAAAAAACATTGGTATTTATTTATTTTACTAAATGAAACTAAGCCATCTGGTTTGCACTAATTGAAAAAATTGCAGTATTACAATGTATCTTGTGGAGAGCTGTTTGCTTGTTAAGCTGCTTTGTTTATGGGAAAAAATGTTCCCACCCTGGTCTTCACCTTGAGACAGAGAAATAAGGAAGTTTCACCAAGTTCCTTAAAACTTGTTCTAAATTCCTTAGAGTTTGTTTATGTGATCTTGGATTACCATATCTGCTATAGGAAAGTAATTGTAGAAAAGAATTTGGCAGCTTCAGAACTACCTTTTGTATTAATGTAACTTGTTTTTGCTTTGCCTATAAAAAATAAATCGTGGATGCTGGGCTCCAGCATTATCATGTCAGAATGGAAAGGATTTTGGTGAGAGGTTTTATGTTTTATGAAGGCAAGTGAGAGAGCAAGACCTATTTTAAAAAAAATTAACTTGTCTAAAATTAGAATGTCTGGTTAAACCAGAAGAATGAAGCTAGGAACCTGAAGGTATATACAGAATGTTGCAGAAGGTTAGTGAATGTATTATAAAAAGCCAGAGAGTTAATATGATTTGAGGAAAAATGTGTTTAACAATATGTTATAATTCATTTAAAAGGCTGGTGATTCTTCATTGCAAAATGCTTTTTTGTGCTCTTTTAAGGAGAAAAAAATTCTGGCTGATAGGTTTGGTATGGCTAGAATAATTCGTACAGTTTAAAATTGTTCAGTACTATTCTGTTATGCAGTTGGTTCAAAAATTTATTTGATCACAATGTTACGACTTTTGGTTATGGGAGGTAACAATGCCATCAGCAACATCTAATGGCTATATTTGGTATTGTCAGTCACAGCCTATGCTAACACATGGCTAGCTGCTATGATGGTTCAGGAATAGAGGGTGGAGCTGTAGTTTTGATGCCATATTTGTTTAAGGCATATTTATTTATCTTATAATTTATTATATTTATTATATTTATTTTGGTATATTTATTTATCTTATAATTTATCCTTCTAAGGTCTGATTACTTTCTGATTACTCTGATTGCTAGGTTAAGCTTATGGTAGCTTTGCAGCTATAGAGCAGACAATTAGATCCACTGTTTGCTCATTGATCAGTTCCTTAGCTAGCATAAACTACTAGGTACTAGATCTCTTATTTCAAAAGAAAAACAGGTTTTTCTTGCTCACAGAATTTATGTCAGCTCCCTGTGTCTTAAGATAAATAAATGGATAAAAACATATGGAGGTTAGTAGGGTCTGAGGATATAGAAGTTTAGATCATAAAAATCTAGAGTGTTATTTGATCTGGAAAAAAATGTTTTGAAGCAATACACTAATGGTACTCAGATCCCATTGCAAAAAAGTAAATCTATAGGATTCAAGGGGTCATATATGGAAGACCCAAGATTGGGTCTTCAAATAATAATGGGAAGGGGGGAATAAGAGACCAAAAGATTAAAAATCAGCAATTATTATTAAAGTTTAAGGCCTAAACTATCTGGGTGAGGTCCATTAATACCCTGCGTTGAAGAACCTGCCATACTGCATTCTTTCCTCACTCACTAGAGATTCAATTGCTAGGAAACTGGCCCATCCCCCCTAAGGAGGGACACCAGATCATTAAAAGTTTGGGGACCTTCCTATAGCCAATCATTTCAAAATGTAGCATTTTTGACCAAAAGATGCTTACCAGGCATGAATCGTCCCTGCCTTGGGACGATTGGCATGTTGGGAGGGACTAGAATATTTGAATCACCCTACCAAGCTGGGAAGACTGGGCCCGGCTCCCACCACTTTGGCAGTGTGGGGGGGTGGGCCCAAGCTGCAGCTTGTAATTTACAATAAAAAGAACCTCATGTATTTACAGGGGAGCCTGTTTATTCCTGGTCTTTTGGGGTTTGTGAACTGGGCAGAACAATTTACCAGCGTCTAGACAGCCAAAAACACAGAGGAAAAACAAGAGATTCCACCAGTACTTCCTGTCTCCATGGGAGCAACCCACTTTCCAGGACTATCAAACAGATTTGGGATCCCATGTCCCTCACAGTGCTATTGGGGAGTACTTCCCTGCTGGGATCTGGGAGGTCTCCCAAGATCCCTGTGGCCTCAGTCTGCTGGTTTGTCAGCCAGTGTACTGTGACACTACCAATCACTGCCCACTCACTGAATACTACTTGAGATTTCAAAAATAAACAAATTAAAAGGATAGAACTTAGCCAAGAAAAATGAGCTTACCTGAGCTTCTGATCCTCCAGCTCAGGAGTCCTGGGAGGTCTTGGCGATCCTGGACCAAGACCTGTTATACGTGAATCATGATACACCCAAATACACCACCAGGACCCATGTTTGTTTCAAACCACATGAGGATATTTTGTATTATAAATCATTATAAGCGGCATCTTGGGCTCACATCCAAAACCACAAAAGCAATGAGAGCCTGGAGCCCCATGCTCAGGTTAGTTGTGTGATTTAAAGATTCTGGTCCCTCCCAGCATGACTAAGGCAGGGGCAATTCCTGCCTGGCAAACATCTATTGGTCAAAATGCTGCATCTTGAATTTATTGGCTATAGGAAGGTCCCCAAACCATTAATGATCTGGTGTCCCTCCCTTGGGGGATGGGCCAGTTTCCTAGCAACTGCATCTCTAGTGAGTGGGGAAAGAATGCAATATGACAGGTTCTTCCCCTCAGGGCATTAATGGACCTCACCCAGCTAGTTCAGGCCTTAGACTTTAATAAAAACTGCTGATTTTTAATCTTTTGTTTTCACAATGACTGCTTGGTGTAATGACATCATGGATTTTCTCTGTAAAAAGATACATATAAAAATATGTACTGAATGTACATAGGGGAATGTACTGAATGACAAGGAGACTTGATCTCCTTCAATTGTCTTCCTGCTCTAGAAAGGGCTTCTAGAAGTGTGTTAAAGAGATATGGAGAGAGTGGGTAGAATTGCCTTATCCCTGATTGCAGTGGGATTTCTTTAAAAAAATATAAGCAAGGTCCTAATTAAAAGCTTTTTGTTAAAAGATTTGTTTGCTCAAAGAGCATTTTCCAGTAAGTAATTCACTGATTGAAGATATATCTGTGCATTTAACAAATAGTAGTAGAATCTGTGATAATGTGAAAGTCACATGTCAAGGACACATGACTTTATTAATAAGTGCTTGAAAGAAATATGTGACATTTTTCCTGAACTAAGAGCCTTGGAAACAGGAACTGTTGTCACTGTGTTGTGTGCTTTCAGGTGCTCAGAATGAGGCATGTAGGGCTGCACAGCATTTCTCATGCAGGCTGTACACTTGGCCCTTTTAATAAATGGCTCCTAAAAATCTTACTGGCTTTCACCTGTTTCATGACATTCTTCCTCTCAGCCAATCAGCACCTGAGAGAATCTTGAGGTTCCCATGGAGATTTGTAGAAAAAACTTTCCTCAGTGTCCAGTATCTTTGATCCTCTTCAGAATTTACTTTTTCTTGTGAAACTCAACAAGGCTTTATCTCATCCCTTTATCCAGATCCCACACCTTGTCCTCTGGTTACCTTTGTGACAATCTAGGGTAGGAAATGAAACTTTAATATTTATTTAACTGGCCAGCTTCCTTTGTAGGGAAGCTTCCTATGTAGGGAAGCTTCAAAATGATGTGGGATTAAGAGGAATGTACCAAATGACAAGGTGGTCTTCTTCTGTGGTAGTGGATCTGAAATTTCCTAGGTTGTGACTTTGAAATGAGCAGTTACTCCTGTACTCACTAAATGTACCTTTACATTTTTATTGTCATAATAGGTAGGCAAGGTCTAGGGTTTCCTAGGATATTGAGTCTTTAGAGCAGGGAAAAGAGAAGAAAACCTAACAATTCCTGAGACTATTATGGCTGAACTAGAGAAATATCAGTTGGTGTAAAGGAGAACTGAGGGGCATAAAGTATTTGACACCTGGTGCAGCTCAACGATATTGTTGGCAAACCTCAATGAGCACAGTTGCTTTGGCTGACCTGGCTGGATTGGCAGCTGTGTCCTACTCAGTTGTCAGTGAGGAAACCTCCTCATCCTGGGGTTTACAGTCTTCCACTTCCTGGTGATTTGATTTGCAATGTCCACTTGAAGCCCATCTAATTACATATGGAGTCTCCAGTGAGGAATTGTCTGGTTAGTGACAAGAGGTATGGCCTTGTTAGATAATATTTTTCCCCTAATTTCTTTTACAGCATTTTTATCTTATGTATACTGGAGGGCTACTGATTTTTTAAGTTAATTTTCTTTCCAGCTACTTTGCTGAATATGGTTATCAGGTATTGGAGTTCTCTCGTCAAATTTTTTGAGTCACACTCAGATATACTAGCATATCATCTGCAAGTAGTGCTACTTTGATTTCTCCCTTTCCAATTTGTATTCTCTTGATCTCAATTTTCTTACTGCGCTAACAAGGGCTTCTAGAAGTATGTTAAAGAGGTATGGAGAGAGTGGGCAGCCCTGCCTTATCCCTGATTGCAGTGGGATTTCTTTAAGATACTCTTCATTTAGCTTAATGTTGCCTATAGGATTGCTGTATATTTTCTTTACTATATTTAAATATGTGCCTTCTATCTCCTATCTCTCCAATACTTTAAACATGAATGGATGTTGGATTTTGTCAAATTCTTTTTCAGCATCTAAGGAGAGTATCATGTTTTGTTTTGTTTTTTTTTTTTCTTTCATTTTTTTTTTAATATGGTGGATCACCCCTGCATAACTGAGATGAATCCTACTTGGACATAGTGGATGATATCATTGATGTGTTCTTATATTTGGTCAAAGACATAAAGTAAATTGGTATGACCCTAAACAAGCAAGTGAAAGTCTTGTATGAAAAAATTTCAAGTCTCTGAAGAAAGAATTAGAAGAGGATATCAGAAGTTGGAAAGATCTCCCATTCTCATGGCTTGCCAGAATTAACATAGTAAAAATAGCCATCTTACTACAAGAAATCTACAGATTAATGCAATTCCCATCAAATTACCAACACAATTCTT
Organism: Meriones unguiculatus; assembly: GCF_030254825.1. Lineage (NCBI taxonomy): Eukaryota > Metazoa > Chordata > Mammalia > Rodentia > Muridae > Meriones > Meriones unguiculatus. The sequence continues at coordinate 31,720,272 of NW_026843709.1, read as the reverse complement.
TACAGACTTTGAAAGAATAAATCTCAACTGCATATGGATAAACAAGAAACCCAGAATTGTTAAAACAATCCTCTATTATAAAAGATCTTCTGGTGTTAGCTACATCCCTGATCTCAAGGTGCATTATAGAGCAACAGTAATAACTGCATGGCACTCACATAGAAACAGACTGGTGGATCAATGGTACCAAAGAGAAGACACAGAAATTAAACTACACACTTATGGACACCTGAGTTTTGACAAAGATGCCAAAACTATACTATGGAGAAAAGATAGCATCTTCAACAAATGCTGCTTGTGTAACTGGATGTTTACATGTAGAAAAATGCAAATAGATCCATTCTTAACAGCCTGCACAAAACTAAAGTCCAAGTGGATCAAAGACCTCAACATAAAACCACACATATTAAATCTGTTAGAAATAAAAGTCTGGGAAAGCCTTGAACTTATTGCCACAGGAGACAACTTCCTGAATATAACATCAACTTGACAGGTTCTCAAAGCAACAATCAGTAAATGGTGACTTATGAAATGGAAAAGCTTCTGTAAAGGAAAAGATGCTGTCATCAAAACAAAAGGAATGCCTGCAGATTGGGAAAGAATATTTCCCAAGCCTCTATGTGACAGTGGTCTAATATCCAGTACATATAAAGAACTAAAGAAGTTGAAAAGCAACAAATCAAGTAATCTAATAAAAAATTGGGGGACAGAGCTAAACAGAGAATTTTCAATAGAGGAATATCAAATGGATGAGAAATACTGAAAGAAATGCTCACAGTCATTAGCCATTAGGGAAATGCAAATCAAAATGACCCTGGGATTTCACCTTACACCTATCAGAATGGACAAGATCAAAACCTCAAATGACAACACACACGCTAGAAAGATTGTGGACAAAGGGGAACCCAAAACTTCTGGTGGGAATGTAACCACTCTGGATGTCAATCTGGTGCTTTATCAGACAACTAGGAATAGCGCTTCCTGAAGATCCAGGTATACCATTCCTAGGCATATATCCAAAATAGGCTCAAGTACACAATAAGGACATTTGCTCAGCCAGATTTGTAGCAGCTGTATTTGTAATATCCAGAACATGGAAAAAAAAAAAAACAAAAACAATAAAAAACAAACAAACAACAGAAAATACAGATGCAGCCCAACTGAAAAATGGATACAGAAATTGTGATATATCTAACCAATGGAATATTATTTAGAAAAACAAACAAACAAACAAAAAACTAGGAAAGCATGAAATTTGCATGTCAATGGTGGGAACTGAAAAAGATCATCCTGAGTGAATAATCCCAGAAGCAGAAAGACAAACATGGTTTAAAATCACTCATGTAGACATATAATATCGGATTAATCTACTAAAATCTGTACACCTAAAGAAATTAATTAAAATGGAGGACTCTGGCTAAAATGCTCAATCCACATGTTGAAAGGCAAAGAGGATGGAAATTAGAAGGTGAAAACAGGGAACAAGTTAGGAGCCTGCCATGGAGGGCCTCTGAAAGGCTATGCCCTATGGACTATCAAAGCAGATCCTGAGACTTATGGGTAACTGTTGGGAAGAGTGCATGGAATCTAATGAAAAAATTGGGAAATAGGAAGATCTGGAGAGGACAGGAGCTCCACAAGGAGAGGAACAGAACCAAAAAAATTGAGCACAGGGGTCTTTCCTGAAATTCATACTCTAAACAATTAGCATGCATGGATAAAACCTCGAACCCCTGCACAGATGTAGCCCATGGTATTTCCCTATCCAAGGGGCTTCCATAATAATGGGAACAAGGACTGCCTCTGATGTGAACTGATTGGTCTGCTCTTTGATCACCTCACCCTGATGGGGGAGCAGCCTTAGCAGAAGTCTTATTACAGAGGAAGACAATGCAACCACACCTTATGAGATCTGATAGTCTAGGATCAGAAGAACGGAGAGGAAGACCACCCTATCAGTGGAATTGTGGAGCGGCATGCATAGAGAAGGGAAAGGAAATGTGTAAAGGAGAAAATTAAAGGAGGAAATATGAGTATACAAACTTTCCTCAATGTTCAATATCTCTGAACCTGTGCACAATTTACTGTTTCTTATGAAACCCAACAAGCATTTATCTCATTCCTTTATCCAGATCCCACATATTTACTCCTGTTTACCTCTGTGACAATATGAAGTATGAAATGAAACTTTGATATTATTTAACTGGACAGTTTCCAAAGTTGGGAAGCTTCAAAGTGAGGTGGGATTAAGGGAAATGTACTGAATGACAAGGTATTCTCCTACTGTGGTCTTGGATCTGACATTTCCTAGGTTGTGACTTTGAACTGAGCAGTTACTGGTGTACTCACTAAATGTACCTTCACATTCTTGTTGATATAATAGGCTGGCAGGCTCTAGGGTTCCCTGGGGTAGTTTGTCTGTAAGAGCAGAGAAGACAAGGAAACCAGACAATTATTGTGACTGGTTTGGCTGAAACAAAGAAAGATCTTTGTATGTAAAAGTTGAACTGAGAGGCAATAAACTCTTTGACAGCAGGTGCTGTTCCATGCTAGCATTGCCAATCCTCTATGAGCAGTGTTGCCTTGGCTGATCTAGCTGGATCAATAGTTGTGTCCTACTCAGTGGTCAGTGGGCAATCTTCCTGCTCCTAGACTTAACAATTAAAACTGGTCATTTAGGATGGAGAAATGGGTCCCTGTTATATACCAAGGACCCAAGTGCACAAGTGTTTCTAGTTGTATTGCAGACAAATGATCTAAACATAGTGTTATTACCAGAACTTCTTGTTCAAAAGTGCCACTGTGGTCTGAAGTATCTGGGTAACCACTAGTTCATATCTAGGATTCTCTGCTACATAATGAGTTCCTGAAAAGCATGTCTTACAAAATCAAACTCTGCCCTCCTTTAGCAGAATTTTTTCTCCATCTTAAAAGTCACTGTAAGAGTTGTCAATATACCATCAAGCTTCCTTTTAGTTGAGCATTAATTCCTTTATGTACAACTAAGGCATGAGCTACATTGGCTAAATGATTATTCAGGGTCTGAGCAGTCTGCCCAGTATGACTCATGGCTAATGCCCTGGTGGTAGCTCCAACAGCCGCCAATGAGATGGTAGTAACAATGGTGGCTGTAGTTCCAAGATCCCTTTTCTGTCTGAAGAGAGTCATAGCGTGAGGAGCATCAATGGGCACAGGCACCCAGTGAGGCATGCGAGTAACCAGGGCATACCTAAATTTACTAGCATTCCAGCATTGGGCAAAAAAGCAAGTATCATTACCACAATTACTTGGCTCTATCTGGCTAATAATGAATAAAAATGGGGGATATAGACAAACAGGTGTGGGCTTATAGGAAATATTATGAGAAGCCTTAACCTCTCGTTGGAACATCCTGCGTCAGTTCTAGAACTAGCAGTGGTGGTGTCCGAGGTCTGAGTAGGTTCAGGAGGCTAAGCACTGCACTCAGGGTCAGCCGCTTTGGACCCAGAGAAGAGCATGTCTGATTGCATGCGGGTTGATGCCCCAGGTCCCGCCTCTGAGAAAAAGGTATCGGACGGGTCTGATGCTCTTTGGGTGGATGACACCTAAATGAACATCGGTACAAAGTCCCAATTTATTTCTAATATCAGAGATCAGACCTCTACTCTTGCCTGATGCGTCTAAAACAAAAAGGGGGAACTGTAGAGAGCTGCGGAATGCTATGCCTTAAAGATGGAGCTGGTTTCCGCCTTCCACCTTCCCGATGGTGAGTGCTCTCTGTCACGAACAACTCCACATTTGGCTAAGGCCGAGGATCTGGCTTGCTTCCATGTATGTGGCCCTATCTGCATTGCCCCTGTGGCACGCCTGGGTTGGCTACCCAGAGGCTATTTAAGCTGTGGGCTGGCTTTCCCCGGGGTCCGAGGATTGTTCAATGTTCCTGAATAAACTGCATTGAAAAAAAAAAAGAGTTGTCAATATATTATTTTTATTGATTATGTGGAATATCATATACTATACATTATACTGCTTTTCCATTACTCCAAGATTCAAATTCCTACCCATGAGTCACACTAAATTTTTTTCTTTAAAATACATCAGTTCTAGTATGTGTGGTTCATATAGTCATTGGAACATGATCAGAGTCTCAGTGCCAAGTCCCTTAAAGAAAACTGAGTTCATCCTTGCCACACTCTAACACCAACCCCAAGAAGAGGCCATCAGTCCTAAGGAGTTTTATACTTCATCACCTTAATCACAGTTTTTCTTATATTTTTATTATGATTTGATAACTTCATATCTCCTCTGCAACCCCCTCACTATTTTCCATCCAGAGTCACCCACCCTCATTCTTCTACCCCTATGACCTCTCTGTAGTTCCCTGATAGGTGAGGTCCTCCTCATTCTTCTATCTGACCCTAGTTTGTCATGTCTCAAAAATGCTGACTATATCTTCTTATTCTGTGGCCTGATTCTCAGATAATTGTTCTCCTTGTGTCCCCAATCCCCTCTACTTATACACTCTTCCTGCGAACTCTCTTGCAGGCTTCCCAGAGCTCTGAGAGGTGGGAGAATTTCATAGAGAAATCCCATTTAGAACTGGGTGTTTCAAGGTTGCTCTCTCTCTCTCTGCATAAGATCAGATTGTGGGTCTCTATATGCAATCCCATTTGATGCAAAAGGAAGCATCACTTTGGATGCAAGACATGACACTGATCCATTATTTAAGGGCATAGAGAAACATATTTTAATAACAATAGCCTGGGTTGCTTGAAAATTTCCATAGGATGCTCTGGCCCAACAAATCAATTAACTGCTACCCAATCCCCTTAGTGGAAGATTGGTTTGGTCATAATAGATGGCTTATTGTAACTTAACCCTCACTATTCGGAGACCTCCTAATAAGTGAATACATACCATATTTGCCTTTCTGCCTTTTAGTTACTTCACCCAGGATGATTTTTCCTGGTTCCATCCATTTGCTTGAAAATATCATGATGTTATTTTCTTATCTAAGTAGTACTGCCTTATTGAAATACTCCACATTTTCCCCAAAGGTGATTGTCTGTCCTGTTCTTTATTCCTTGGAATTTTCTGGGATTTTAATCATTGTATTGAATGACAAACTATCAGGATAAGTATGTTCTTTTAGCCTAGAAGTCCCTCTATCTTCTTCTACTTCCCAGTGATTTGATCCCCTTGAAGGTCATCTAATTACATGTTGAGTACTTAGTGAGGCAATGACTGGGAAGTATTTGAGGCATTGCATTGTTAGATAATATAATTGCTTTTGGATTCATATGATAGGAGTGTGTGCTTTGAGGTTGATATGCCAGTGATTTTGACCAGAGAGAATGGTGTCTGTCTCTCAGGCTCTGTCACTTTCTATATTTGTTTATGTCAGTCTCAGTCTCTCTATATGAATCTGTTTCTCTAACTCTTTCTTTCTTACTCTCTCTCTCTCTCTGTCTCTTTCTCTGTCTACCTCTCTCTGCCTGATGCTTGTGGTACAGTATGGAAAGCTCTCAGCTCTCCTGAAGTAATACAACAAGAAGACTGCTTTCAGATGTGTATCTAGATGGTCTCTGTAAAAGTATAAGCAAGTACGAACTAAACACCTTGTGTTCAAAAATTTGCCTGTGTTGGGGAGTTGTTTTATACTAAGTAATTCACTGACTGAGGACATATCTGTGCTCTTAGCAAATAATAACAGAATCAAAGACATGTGACTTTCATAATGACCACTTGAAAGAATTATGTGACACTTTTCCTGAACTAAGAGTCTTGGACACAGAAACTGTCATCTCTGGGTTGTGTGATTTCAGCTGCACAGATTGAGGCAATGTAGGGCTGCGCAGCGTTTCTCTCATGCAGTCCCTTTATGTCCCCCTTGGCCCTTTTAATAACTGGCTCCTGAAACACTTACTGGCTTTTACTTGTTTCATGACATCATTCTGCCTCACAGTCAATGAGCGCCTGAGAGAATCTTGAGGTTTCCATGGAAATGAGTAAACAATCTTTCCCAGTGCCCAGGAGCTCTGATCCTGTACACAATTTTCTTTTTCTTGTGAAACCCAACAAGCCTTTATCTTATCCTTTTACCCAGATCCCACTCCTGTTTACTTCTGTGACAATGTAAGGTAGGAAAAGAAACTTTAATGTTTATTTCATTGGACAGCTTCTTTAAGCAGGGAAGATTCAAAGTAATGTGGGATTAAGGAGAATGTACCAAATGACAAGGTGGTCTCATAATGTGGTCTTGGATCTGACATTTCCTAGGTTGTGACTTTGAACTGAGCAGTACTCAAGTACACACTAATTGTACCTTCTCATTCATATGTATATAATAGGCTGGCAGGGCCTGCCCTCCTTTAGTGGAATCTTTTCTCCATGTTGAAACCCATTGTAAAGGTTGTCAACATATTACTATTTTTTATTATGTGGTAATTTTATATAGTATATATTATACTGGTTTTCCATTGCTCCTATGTTCAAATTCCTACCCTTGAGTCACTAAAATTATTTTTTCTTTAAAATACAATATATACTCACTCATATAGACATGTAATATAGGATGAACCTACTGAAATATGTACATCTAAAAAACTAATCAAGAGAGAGGACCCTTACCAAAATGCTCAATCCCCATCCAAAAGGCAAAGAGGAAGGCCATCAGAGGAGGAAGAAAACAGGAAACAGGCTGGGAACCAGCCACCGAGGGCCTGTAAAAGGTTCTGCCCTGCAGACTATCAAAGCAGATGTTGAGACTTATGGCCAAATTTTGGGCAGTGTGCATGGAATCTTATGTAAGAAGTGGGAAATAGTAAGATCTGGAGATGTCAGGAACTCCACAAGGAGAGCAACAAAACCAGAAATTTGAACACAGGGGTCTTCCCAGAGACTCATACTCCAACCAAGTGCCATAAATGGAAATAACCTAGAAACCCTGCAAGATGTATCCCATGGCATTTTAGTGTCCAAGTGGGTTACATAGTAATGGGAAGAGGGTCTGCCTCTAACATAAACTGATTAGCCTGCTCTTTGATCTACTGCCCCTGAGGGGGAAGCAGCCTTACAAGGCCACAGAAGATGACAATGCAGCCACTCATGATGAGAGCTAATAGACTTAATCAGAAGGAAGGAGAGAAAGACCTCCCCTATCAGTGGACTTGGGGAGGGGCATGCTTGCAGAAGGGGAAGGGAGGGTGGGATCAGGAGGGGAGGAGAGAGGGGATTTTTGGGGGGATACAGAGGGATACAGAGTTAATAAAGTGTAATTAATAAAATAAAAAAGAACAAATTTACAGTTAACCTGACGTGTCTGGCTCTTCATCTTTGGGGTGGGGTTCTGAAACAAATTGGCTAATAAACTTGTTCCTAACAGAAAAAAAATACAAAATTTTAGCATGTGTTTTTCTTATATTCATTAGAACATGATCAAAATCTCAGTGCCAGTCCCTTAAAGAAAATTGAGTTCATCTTTGCTGCACCCTGACACCACCCCCAAGAAGAGGTCATCAGTCCTGAAGAGCTCCATACTTCTTCTCTTTGATGACAGTTTTTCTTATGTATTTATTTATTAGGATTTGTTAACTTTGTATCCCCTCTACAACCCCCTCCCTCTTCTCCTCCTAATCTAACCCAACCTCCTTCTTCTACTCCCTGATAGGGACCATCCTCCTCCCCCTTCTATCTTACTGTAGATTCTCACGTATCAACAAGGCTGACTGGATCTTCTTTGTGGCCTGATTCTCAAGGCATTGTGTATCTTCTATCTTCAATTGCCTCTACTTATGACACTCCTCCCACCTCCTCTCCTATGGGCTTAGTAGAGAACTAAGGGCAGGGATCATTTCATAGGGAAATCCCATTTAGAGCTGGGTATTTTAAGGTCCCTCTCAATAAGATTGGACTGTGTTTCTCTATATGCAATTCATTTGATGCGGAAGGAAGCATCTCTGTGGATAGAAGAACATGGAACTAATCTAGCAGTTGAGGGCAGAGAGCAACATATTTTAATAACAACAGCATTGATTGCTTGAAAATTTCCATAGGATGCACTGGCCCAACAACTCAATTAACTGACACTAATACCTATAATGGAAGACTGATTTCTTCACAATAGATGGCCTTTTAGAACTTTTTCCACACTGTTAGGAGACCTCCTAATAACACAATATATACCATATTTGTCTTTCTGCATTTTAGTTACTTCACCAGGATGATTTCTCCTGGTTCCATCCATTTGCCGGAAAATATGGAATGGGAAGTCTTTGTTGGTCTCTGTCTCTTTATATCTTTGTTTCTGTTGGTCTTGGTTTCTTGATTTCTGAATCTGTCTCTAGCTCTTTCTCTCCCAATATCTCTCAGTCTCCCTGTCTCTGCCTACTGCATGTGGTTCAATATGAGAAACTCAGTTCTGCTGAAGGACTACAACAAGATGACTGACTGCTTGCTGATGTGACATCCTGGATGGTCCTTAAAATACAAGCAAGGTCCCAATTAAATATTTTTGTACAAATAATTGCCTTGGTCAGGAAACGTTTTGCCTATACAGTAATTCACTGACCAAAGACATATGTGTGCATTTAAAAAATAACAATAAAATCTATGATAACGTGAAACTCACATGTCAAGGACACCTGACTTTATTAATGAACTCTTTAAAGAAATATGTGACATTTTTCCTGAACTAAGAGTCTTGGAAACAGGAACTGTCATCTCTGGGTTGTGTGCTTTCAGCTGCCCAGATTGAGGCATGAAGGGCTGCTCAGCCTTTCTCCCAAGCAGGCTGTCCACTTGGCTCTTTTAATAAATGGCACCTGAAAATCTTACTGGCTTTCACCTGTTGCATGACAGCATTTTCCAACTCAACCAATCAGCACCTGAGATAATCTGGAGGTTTCATGGAGATGAGTAAAAAAAAAAACTTTTCCTTAGTGTTCACTATCTCTGATCCTCTGCACATGTGACTTTTTCTTGTATAACCAAACAAGCCTTTATCTCATCCCTTTATCCAGATCCCACACCTTTACTCCTGTTTACCTCTGTGACAACCTCAGGTAGGAAATTAAACTATAATATTACTTCATTTAATTGGACTGCTTACTAAGTAGGGAAGATTTGAAGTGGTAATGGATTAAGGGAAATGTACAAGGTGGTCTCATATTGTGGTTTTGGATCTGAAATTTCCAAGTTGTGACTTTGATCTAAGCAGTTATTTGGGTACTCCTTAGTGGACATTCACAGTCTTATTGATATTATAGGATGGCAGGGTCTAGAGTTCTCTGGGGTAATTAGTCTTTAAAAGCAAGGAAAATAGAAGGAAAACAGAAAAGTCCTGACACTGGTTTGGCTGAAATAGCTAAAGATCAGTGCATAGAAGAATAGAACAGTGGGGCAATAAACTATTTGACAGATAGTTCTCTTCCACATTAGTGTTGCCAACCCTCTATGAACAGAGTTGCCTTGTTTGACCTATCTTGATTGGCAGCTTTGTCCTACCAGTAGTCAGTGAGCACTCCTTCTGTTCCTGAGGTTTACAGATAAAAATGGTCTTTAGAACAGAGAAATAGATTGTGTTATATACCTAGGACACAAAAGCAGCTGTGTTTCCTGCTGTGGTCATCCAGACAGACCCTCTGAATGTAATGTTAGTTCCAGGACTGCTTGTTCAGAGGTGCCACCTGAGCTCATGGAGTCTGAGGTAGCTGGATAAACACTAGTTCCTTGCAAGTATTCTCAACAATATAAAGAGTTCTTGGAAAGCATGCTTTACAAAGTCAAACTCTGCCCTCCATTAGCAGAATGTTTTTTCCATGTTAAAAGCCATTGTAATTTCATAACAGATACATTAAATTCCTTTTCCATTGCTCCAGGTTCAAAATCCTAACTTTGTGTCACATGAAAAAAATTGTTTTTTTTTAATGCATCAATTAAATTATGTGTTGTTCATCTACTCATTGGAACATGATCAGAGTCTCAGTGACAAGTTTCTTTTTTTTTTCACATTGTCCTGAATATATATTTTATTTTAATATAAGATTTACAAATTTCCTTGAGTGATAGATAATAAATTTAGTTATATCACAATCTTGTAACAATAACCAACTACATATAATTAACATTTTAAAAACTTCAAATTTTAACTCTCCTTATAAGGAGAGTGACAAGTTTCTTAAAGAAAACTGAGTTCATCCTTGCTCAACACTGGCACCACTCCCAAGAAGAAGCCATAAGTCCTGAAGAGTTCTACCCTTCATCACTTTGATCACAGTTTTTCTTAAGTATTTATTTATTAGGATCTGTTCCCTTTGTATCACCTCTGCTGCCTGCTCTCTCTTCTTCTTCTAGTCCCACCCACTCTCCTTCTACACCTTTGCCCTTTCCAAAATTCCCCTGATAGGGGAGGTCCTCATCTCCCTTCTTTCTGACCCTAGCTTATCAGTTCTCATTGAGGCTGGCTGCATCATCTTCCTTCTTCATCCTGATTTTCAAGACACTGTTCTCCTTGTGTTTCAATTCTGTCTACTTGTGACACACTTCCTGCCTCCTCTCCTGCAGGCTTCTCAGAGCTCTGAGGTAAGGGAGACTTTCATAGGGAAATCCCATTTATATCTGGGTGTTTTAAGTTCTCTCTGTGCATAATATTGTACTGTGGGTCTCTGTATCCAATCCCAATTGATACAGAAGGAAGCAACACTGTGGATACAAGAACATATCCCTGATCTCTCAGGTGAGGGCAGACAGCAACATACTTTAATAAGAGCCTGGATTTCTTGAAAATTTCTATAGGATGCCCTGGTGCAACAACTCTATTAACTGCCACCCAAATCCCCGTAGTGGAAGACTGATTTGATCACAACTGATGGCCTTTCAGAAATATATTTTCTACTATTAGGAGACCTCCTAAAAAGTGAATACATACCATATTTGTTTTTCTGCATTTTAGGTACTTCCCCCAGGATGATTTTTCTTCATTTCATCCATTTGCCTGAAAATGTCATAATGCCATTTTTTTAGCCTAGTAATACTTCTTCATGGAAATATTGCATATTTTTCCTAAAAGAGATTGTCAGTCCTGTTCTTTAGAACTTGGAAGTTGGTAGGACTTTAATTATTATATTGAATGAAAACCCACAGGATAACTACATTCTTTTAGCCTAGAAGTCCCTGCATCTTCCTCCACTTCCTGGTGATTTGCATGCAATATCCCCTTGAAACTTCTCTATTTACATTTTTAATCACCAGTGAGTAAACGTCTTGGAAGTGTCCATATAAAATTGATTCTCTGTGTCTCAGTCTCTGTCACATCAGTTGGTTAAGGTCTCTCTATTTCTAAATCTGTCTCTCTAGGTATTTCTCTCTCTGTCTCTGTCTCTCTCTGTTTTCCTCTCAGTTCTGAAATGCTCTTAGTTCTGCTGAAGGACTACACCAAGATGACTCTTTGCTGACATGTCATATTGTTTGGTCTCTGTAAAAATATAAGCAAGGTCTCAATTAAGTGAGTTTTGTTCAAAGAGTTGCTGTGTTTTGAGAGCATTTTCCAATAAGTAATTCACTGACTGAGGACATATCTGTGCATTTAAAAGATAATAATAGAATCTGTGATAATGTGAAAGTCACATGTCAAGGAAACATGACTTTATTAATGACCACTTGGAAGAAATATGTGACACTTTTCCTGAAGTAAGCGTCTTGGACACAGGAAATGTCATCTCTGTATTGTGTGCTTTCAGCTTCCCAGATTGAGGCATGTAGTGCTTCTCAGCCTTTCTCTGAAGCAGGCTATTCATTTGGCCATTTTAATATCTGGCTCCTGAAATTCTTATCATTTTCCCTCTTAATGAATCAGTACCTGAGAGATTCTTGAAGTTTCCATGGAGATGAGTAAACAAACTTTGCTCAGTGTCCAGTATCTAGGATCCTGTGCACAGGTGACTTGTTCTTTTATAACCCAACAAGCCTTTATCTCATCCCTTTAATAACATCACACAGCTTTACTCCTGTTTCTCTTTGTGACAATGTCAGGAGGAAATGAAACTTAAATGTTTATTTCATTGGATGGCTTCCTTAATAGGGAAGCTTCAAAGTGTTGTGGGATTAAAGCGCTGTAGAAAATGACAATATGGTCTCTTACTGTTGTCTTAGATCTGAAAATTCCTAGGTTGTGACTTTGAACTCAGCATTTACTCCCATTCTAACTAAGTGTACCTTCACATTGTTATTGATATAAGAGCCTGGCAGGGTCTAGCCTTTCCTTGGTATTGAGTCTTTATGAAGAGGGAAAAAAGAAGGAAACCAGACAATTCTTTGGCCTGGTTTGGCTGATATAGAGAAAGATCTTTGTGTTGAAAAGGAGAACAGAGGGACAATGAAGTATTTGACAGCTGATGTGTTCCACACTAGTGTTGCCAAACATCTATGGGAAGAGTTGCCCTGATTGACCTTGCTGGATAGGCAGTTGTTTACTACTCAGAGGTTAGTGAGAAACCTTCCTACTCCTGGGATTTACAGTCATACCTGGGCCTTCAGGACGGAGAAAAGTGTCTGTATTATAAGCCTAAGACACAAGAGCAGCTGTGTTTTCTCATGTGGTCCTCCAGACAATCTCTCTAAATGTAATGTTAGTGCTAGGACTGCTTGTTCAGAGTTGCCACCTGTCAGTATCCCTCTCTCTTCATTGCTGATTGTGGTTTAGTAGGAAAAGATATCAGTTCTGGTGAAGGACTAAAACATGATGATGTGTGCAATGTGATATTCTGAGTGGTCTCTGTAAAATTATAAGCAAGATCCAAATTAAAGGCTTTTTGAAGAGTTGCCTTGGTCAGGGAAAATTTTCCCAGTAAGTAATTCATTGACAGAGGACATATCTGTGCATTTAACAAACAATAATGGAATCTGTTATATCCTGTTCCATTGTCAGTTTTAAATTGCATAGGAACTCCTAGAACATTAAAAGCCTGTAGAAAATGAGCAATAACATTCTTTGCAGCTTTTCCTGTTTGAGGAGTGGTAAAAATAAATCCAGACTAGGTATCTAGGCAAATATGTACATATTTTAGTTTTTTAAATTCAGGAATATGAATAATATCCATTTGCCAAACCTGATTTGAAGCCAATCCTTTAAGATTGACTCAAAATGAGGAACAGGCTAAAATTGAGGATAAGTAATGCAAGCCTTGACTATACTATGGGCCTGTTCCTTAGTCAACACATATTTAAGTCTCAAGGTTTGACTATTAAGATGATGCATATTATGGGCATCCTGGGCTTTTTTTTAACTGTGAACAGTAAACTTTGGTGCCTTTTCTGCCAATACATTTCCTTTAGGCAGGGGTCCTAGCAAATTTTAATGAGCCCTCAACTGTCCTATAAAAAAGGAAAGTTTTTTTAATTGAATTTTGAATTTGTAAAAATAAAATTCCAGCAGGAGAAGATGTCTGAATTTGACCTGCATTCTCTCACCTAAGCAAAAACTGAGCTACATATGCACTATGTGTAAAAATGTTCAAATACTGCTTATTAAAACTTTGAAAGAGAGCCAATACTGCAGAAAATTCTGTGATTTCTGCAGATGTGTTAGAAACTTAAAAATATATTGTTTTTCTTTTATAAGCATAGGCAGCAACACCAGATAATGAACCATCATTAAATACCATTAAACTATCAACAATTGGGCTTTTGTTTTAAATGGAAAAACTATTGGTTGCACCTATAGATACTTAAATAATTTGTTTTTCTGTGCCTCACCAGTTTGGTCATAATAAGCTTACATATGTTTAAATGCCATATTTATCAGATCTCTGACAAGTCTGAGAGCCAGGATATTTGAGTTACTCTTTGTCTACCTTTATCATCTGCTGTAAACTTCATCCTATAAAACAGATATTATAATCTCAATTTTGGTATATTTTTCAAAAGTATGTTTTTAAACCAAATTTTAGGTAGATCTACAGAGTCAAATTTTATGGTTACCCATTTTAAATTTAACCTTAAAAAAGAAGAGAAAAGAAGAAAAACCTTAACAAGGAAACGAGGTAAAACTCAATATTTTACTCAACTATAATCTTTAGCATAACTTTAAATCTGCTAATTTTAAACTAAAATCAAAGTAAAACTTTTAATTAAACCTAATTTATAAAGGGGCTAGCAAATTTTATCAATCCTATCATATTGTATTAAAACCTAACAGCAAAAAAATAAAGGACAAAAGTTTTATTTAACATTAAATGGAGAACTAAAATTAGCCTGTAGCCCTCTACAAAAAATGGACTATTCTGCTGTACCAATATATAGGCCAGAAAGAAGCAGCATTAAATCATTTATTTAGGTACTGGCAGCCAGGCATATGTTTCTTAAAAGGGTTAACAATGATCTGAATATTACACTGCATAACCCTGGGCTAACATGGAACCATAGTCCTTTTTTCCCTGTAAAAGAGCATAAGCAAATATTTTGCGTTGAAGAATCTCCAGCCTTTTAAAATGAAGAACATATTTTAAATTTTTTACATGATATATTGTAATAAGTGAAATTTTTGTTTAATTGGCTTAAACAGCATGGCTTGGCTTTACTTTGTAAACTTAATAAAATAAATACCAAAGGTTTTTATTCCTCAAAAGTGTTGAAAAACTGTTTTAAGTTCTTTGTTAGAACACCCAAGGGTTACTATTTTAAAATACCTGATAAATTTTAAAATGTTTTAGAATTTTACGCCAATGGTCCAGGACCAAACTCAGAGGTGTTGTTTCAAATTGTCTCATTTCTAAAAATATCCAAGTCTACAGATAAACATATACACACAGAGAGATATATAAGGAACATAAAAATCTGACATTGTCACTTGGATTAACCAGAATACCCAAATACCAGGACTTGACCAGCCCCTGCTGGACAGAAGACACACAGATTAGAGAAGGAGTGGATACCTTCATGTGTCCCCTCCACACACATAGATTCCAAAAGGAGCAGAGACCCCAGAGCCTGTTCCACAGATTCCAGATGGAGAGCTGGCTCCAGCAGCCCTCTTCTCATACAGAATAAAGTCCCAGTAACCCTCTCTCCTGGTCCCAAAAGGAGTAGATCCTTTATGGGCCTCTTCCATGGGAATTGGTGTGTCCTGTGGATTCTCTAGACCAGATTGTAAACTCTACAAGTTTCCTAGACCTCTTGAGCAAACCAAAACAGAGGCTGGCAGATAGAAACAAGAAATGCAGAGACAAAGACAAAAACAATTGAAGTACCTGCTTTTTTAAATATTTAAACATTTTTCTTAAATCTGTTTTTGTAATAGTAAAACAAAGCATCATCTTTAGTAGTGAAATCATAAAGCATATTTATAATTTTAAAAGTGAAAACCAGATTTTAAAAATTACCAGTGCAAAAAATTCAATTTTATTAATATTGTTGTTGTTACTTTTATTATTATTTTGTAATTTTAATTTCACTTATTCCCTTAATAACTGAACTTGTTCCCTTTCTAATTGGACCTTCTCTCAGAAAACCATAATAGCCTCCTGCAGTGGTTCTGTATCTCCTACACATGTGTCAGGGAAAGCCATGGGAACAAAGGGCTCAGGATGCCAGTCTGAATTATGAGACATGGCAGTTTCTTCCTCTGACTTCCTGGGACTGGTTTCCCTGAAAAAGTGAAATATCTGTGAATGAAAAAGGAGAACTGAGGGGCAAGGTATTATTTGAGAGCTGGTGCTATTACACACTAGTGTTGCCAACACTCTATTAGCAAGATTGCCTAGGTTCATCTGGCAGGAATGACAGCGGTGTCCTACTCAGTGGTCAGTGAGGAACCTTCCTGTTACTGTGGTTTACAGTTATTCCTGAGCCTTCAGGACAGAAAATTGGGTCCAAATTATATGCCTAGGACACAAGAACAACTGTGTTTCCTCATGTGGTCCTCCAGACAGTCCCTCTAAATGTAGTTTTAGTGGTTGTTCAGAGGTGCCATCTGAGCTCATGGGGTCTGAGGTAGCTGGGTAATCACTACTTCATGGCTAGGATTCTCTGCTACAAAATGAGTTCCTGGATATCATAACTTTAAAGTCAAACTGTCCCCTCCTTTAGCGGAATCTTTTCTCCATGTTAAAAGACATTGTAAAAGTTGTCAACATATTACTTTTACTGAATATGTGGGAATTTCATATAACATACATTACAATACTTTTCAGTTGCTCCCAGATTCAAGTACCTACACTGTGTCACACTATGAATTTTTTATTTTAATTACATCAATTGAAGTATGTGTTGTTCATATGCTCATTGTGACATGATCAGAGTCTCATTGCCATGTCCCTTAAAAAAAACAAACAACAACAAAAAAAAAAAAAAACACTGAGGTCATCCTTGCTGCATCCTGGCACCACCCCAAAGAATAAGCCATAAGTCCTGAAGAGCTTTATACTTCATCACCTTGATCAGTTTTTCTTATATATTTATTTATTATGATTTGTTCCTTTTGTATACACTCTGCTGCCCCCTCTCTCTTCTTCCAGTCCCACTCACCCTCCTTCTACCCTTATGCATTTCCCTTATTACAACTTTGTATCTCTACCTAGCTTATCAGGTCTCATCAAGGATGACTTAATCATTTTATCCTGCATCCTCATTCTCAGGGCATTGTTGTCCTTGTGTCCTCAATTCCCTCTGCTTAATACACTCTCCCTGCCTCCTGTCCTGGAGGCTTCCCAGAGCTCTGAATTGAGGGAGAATTTCATAGGGAAATTCCATTTAGAGCTGGGTGTTTTAAGGTCTCTTTATGCATATCAGACTATAGGTGTCTGTATGAAATCCCATGCAATGCAGATGGTAGCATCTCTATGAATCCAAAAACATAGCATTGATCTATCAGTTGAGGGAACAGAGCAATATATTTTAATGACAACAGCCTGGATTGCTTAAAAATTTCTGTAGGATGCCCAGGCCCAACAACTCAATTAAATACCACCAAATCCCCCTAGTGGAAGACTAGTTTGGTCACAAAAAAAGACCTATTGCAACTTTATCCCCCACTATTAGGAGACCTCCTAATAAGTGAATACATAACATATTTTCTTTCTGCATTTTAATTGCTTCACCCAGGATTATTTTTCCTGGGTTCATCCATTTACCTGAAAATATAATGATATCATTTTTTTTTAGCTGAAGAATACTTATGAAAATATTCCAAAACCTCAAGATTCTTCAAGGTGCTGGTTGGCTAAGAAGGACAATGATGCCATGCAAAAGGTGAAATCCAATATGAGTTTCAGGAGCCAGTTTTTAAAAGGGCTAAATGGACAATCTGCTTGAAAGAAAGACTGAGCATCCCTACATGCCTAATATAATATAATATAATATAATATAATATAATATAATATAATATACATTACACTTGTTTTCCATTGCTTCCAGGTTCAAATTCCTACCATGTGTGACACTAACAATTTTTATTTCTTTAAAATACATCAATTCAACTGTGTGTGGTTCTTCTATTCATTGGACCATGATCAGAGTCTCAGTGCCAAGCCCCTTTAAAAAAAAATTTGTTTTGATCCTTGCCACACACTGGCACCACTCCAAAAGGAAGCCATCAGTCCTGAAAAGTTATGTAATTCATCACCTTTAATACAATTTTTCTTTTGTATTTATTTATTACAAACTGTTCAATTTGTATTCCCTCTGCTGCCCCTCACACTTCTTCCAGCGCCAGACAGCCTCCTCCTTCTACTCAATGCTCTTTCTCTAGTTCCCTGATAGAGGAGGTCCTCTTTCCCCTTATATCTGACCCTAGGTTATCATGTATCATTAAGGCTGGCTTTCTTATCTTCCTCTGTGGCCTGATTATCAGGGCATTGTTCTCCATGTGTCCTCAGTTCCCTAACAGCAGCATTACCAGAAGATAAATCAATAGTAAATGTTAATAGTCACATAGGGTCTCTGCAAGGAATCCCATATGATACAGAAGTAAGCATCTCTGTGGATCCAAAAACATGGCACTGCTCAATAAGTTGAGGGCAGAGAGCAACATATGTTACTAACAACATCCTGGTGGCTTCAAAATTTCCATAGTAATCCCTGGCCCTACATCATATTTTACTGGCCCCCAATTCCCCTAGTGGAAGAATGATTTGTTCACAATAGATGGCCCATTGGAACTTTACCCCCCACTATTAGGAGACCTCCTAATTAGTGAATACATACCATATTTGTCTTTCTGATTTTTTTTTTTTTTTAGGATTTCATGGTTGCTGGTACTTTGATCATTGTATTGAATGAAAAATTATCAAGATAACAATATTCTTTTACCCTAGAATTCCCTCCATCTTCTTCCACTACCTGCTGATTTGAATTGCAATGTCCCCTTGTAACTCATCTATTTTGATCTTTAGTCCCCAGTAAAAAAGTGCCTGGGAAGGGTAAAGTGTTATGACCTTGTTAGATACTATAATTACTATTTGAGTTATATTTTAGGAGGCTATGCTTTCAGGTTGATATGCCAATGAAAGTGACCAGGCAGAATGGATTCTCTGAGTCTAGGTCTCTCTCAGTTTTTATCTTTGTTTCTATTGGTTTTGGTCTCTCTACTTATGAATCCATCTCTCTAGTTCTTTCTCTCTATACCACTGTCTCACTTTCTCTGTTTTGTTCAGTATGAAAAGCTCTCAGCTCTGATTAAGGACTAGAACAAGATGACTGCTTGCTCACATTACATCCTGGATGTTTTCTGTAAAAATATAAGGTCCCTTTTGAATGCTATATGTTCTAAGAGTTACCTTGGTCAGGGAGTGTTTTCACAGTAAGTAATTCACTGTCTGAGGACATATCTGTGCATTTAACAAACAATAATGGAATCTGTAATAATGTGAAAGTCATATGTATTTGTTAATGAACACTGGAAAAAATATGTGACACCTTTTCTGAACTAAGAGTCTTAGAAACAGGAAATTTTATCTTTGGGTTGTATGCTTTCAGCTGGCCAAATTGAGCCATGTAGGGCTGCTCAGCCTTTTTCTCAAGCAAACTGTCCACTTGGCCCTTTTAATACCTGGCTCCTGATACTCTTACTGGCTTTCATCTCTTTCATGACATCATTCTCCCTCTCAGCAAATCTGCACGTGAGAGAATCTTGAGGTTTCCTTAAAGACGAGTAAACAAACTTTTCTGTGTCCAATATCAGTGATCCTGTACACATGTGACTTGTTGTTGTGAAACCCAGCAAGCCTTTATTTCATCCCTTTATATATATCCCACACTTTTACTCCTGTATACCTTTTTGACAATGTCAGGTAGGAAATGAAATTTTAATGTTTATTTAATTAGACAGCTTCCTAAGTAGGGAAGCTTCAAAGTTATGTGGGATTAAGGGGAATGCACTTAATGACAGGTAGTCTCCTATTGTTGTCTTGGATCTGAAATTTCTTCCAAGGGTGTGGCTTTGAACTGAGCATTTACTTGCATACTCAAAAAAAATGTACGTTCACATTCTTATTGATATAATAGGATGTCAGCGCCTATGGTCCCTGTGGTATTCAGTCTTTAAGAGCAGGAAAAGAGAAGGAAAACAGACCATTCCTGGGACTGGGTTGACTGAAACAAAGAAAGATCAGTTAGTATAAAAGAAGAAGTGAGGGGCAATAAACTATTTGACTGCTAGTGCTATTTCAAGTTAGTAGGAGTTACCATATAGAATATGGTGTTCACTGAGATATACTATCATATCATATGCAAAGAGTGATTCTTTGACTTCCTCATTTCGCATTTCTATCCCCTTGACATTCTTCAAATGCTTTATTGTTCTAGCAAGGATTTCCAGAACTATGTTGGATAAGGAGAGAATGGGTAGCCTTGCTTTTTCACTGATTTCAGTAGAATTGCTTTAAGTTTCTCTCCATTTATTTTGATATTAGCTATAGGCTTGCTGTATATTGCCTTTATATGTAGACATGTGTCTTGTATCCCTGATCTCTCCAATGACTGAAACATGAATGGATGTTGGATTTTTTTTTCAGAAGCTTTTTCAGCATATAAGGATATTATCATGTGGATTTTTTCTTTCTGTTTGTTAATACGGTGGAAAACTAATGGATTTCTGTATATTGAACTACCGCTGCATAGCTGGGATAAATCCTACTTGGATATGGTGGATGATATCGTTGTTGTGTTCTTTTATTTGGTCACAGACATTAATTACCTAGCTGTGAGCCTAAGCAAGCAACTCAAAGATTTGTCTGAAAAAAAAAATTCAAGACTCTAAACAAAGAATTAGAAGAAGATATCAGAAGACAGAACGATCTCCCATGCTCACAGCATGGCAGGATTAACATAGTAAAAATGGCCATCTTACCAAAAGCAATCTACAGATTCAATGCAATTCCCATCAAATTACCAACACAATTCTTTACAGACTGTGTAAGAAAATTGCTCAACTTCATATGGAATAATAAGAAACCCAGAATTGATAAGCCAATCCTCTCCAATAAAAGATCTTCTGGAGGTAACTCCAGCCCTGATCTCAAGCTGTACGTACTATAAAGCAACAATAATAAAAACTGCATGGTCCTGGCATAAAAAAAGAATCAATGGAACAAAATAGAAGACCGAGAAATAAACCCACACACTTATGAACACCTCAGTTTTCAGTAATATGCCAAAACCTTACAATGTAAAAAAGATAGCATCTTCAACAAATGGTTATGGTCTAACAGGGTGTCTACATGTAGAAAAATGCAAATAGATCCATACTTATCAGTCTGCATAAAAGTAAAGTACAAGTGGGTCAAAGATGTCAACATGAAACCAGACGCATTAAATCAGTTACAAAAAAAAGTGAGGCACAGCCTTGAACTCATTGACCCAAGACATAATTTCCTGTACAGAACACCAACAGTACAGGCTTTAAGAGCAAGAAACAGTAAATGGGACCTCATGAAACCATAAAGCTTCTGTAAAGCAGAGGACATTGTCTTCAAAACAAAATGAATGCCTACAGATTGGGAAAAAATCTTCACCAGTACTCTAAGTGACAAAGGGCTAATATCCAGGATATATAAAGAACTAAAGAAGTTGAAAAGCAACAAATCAATTAATCCAATTAAAAAATGGGGAACAGAGCTAAACAGATAATTCTCCATAGAGGAAAAGAAACACTTAAAGAATAACTCACCTTCATTAGCCATCAGGGAAATGCATTTCAAAAGGACCCTGAGATTTCACCTTACACCCATCAGAATGGCCAAAATGAAAACTCAAGTGACAATACATGCTGGAGAGATTGTGGACAAAGGGTAATCCTCCTCCACTTCTGGTGGGAATGTAAACTTGTAAAACCCTCTTGAAATTAATCTGGACCTTTCTCAGACAAGTAGGATTAGTGTTTCCTCAAGATTCAGCTATCTACCTTTAGGCATATATCCAAAAGAGGCTCAAGTTCACAATAAGAACATATGCCCAACCATGTCTATACAGCTTTATTTGTAATACCCCAAACCTGGAAACATCCCAGACCCCCCTACCTACCCAACACAGACTATAAAATTGATACAGAAATTGTGGTACATCTACACAATGGAATATTACTCAGAAAAAAAACAAAACAAAACAAAACAAAAAAAAAAAAAAAACAGAGAAATCATGAACTTTGAAGTCAATGGTGGGAACTGGAAAAGATCATCCTGGGTGAGCCATTCCAGAATTGAAAGACACACACTCACTAAGAGAGATATAATATAAGATAAACCTCCTAAAATTTGTACACCTAAAGAAATTAACCAGAGGGAGGACTCTCGCTAAAATGCTCAATCCCCATCCTGAAAGACAGCAGAAGAAGGAAAAAACAGGCAACAAGTTAGGAGCCTGCCACAAAAGACCTCTGAAAGGCTCGCCCTGCAGACTTTCAGAGCAGATGCTGTGACTCATGGCCAACTCTTGGACACAGTGCATGGAATCTAATGAAAGAAGTAGGAAATAGTAAGATCTGGAGAAGACAGGAGCTCCACAAGGAGAGCAACAAAACCAAAAAAATCTGAGAACAGGGGTCTTTCCTGAAATTCATACTCCACCCAAGTACCATGCATGGAGATAACCTAGAACCCCTGCACAGGTGTAGCCCAATGCAGTTTAGTGTCCAAGGGAGTTCCATAGTAATGGGAACATGGACTGCCTCTGACATGACCTTATTGACCTCCTCTTTGAAAACCACACCCTGTTGGGGGAGAAGCCTGAATATGCTACAAAGAGAGACATTGCAGCCACTCCTAATGAGATCTGATAGACTACCATCAAAAGAAAGGAGAGCATGAACTCCCCTATCAGTAGACTTGCAGAGGGTCATGCATGGACAAGGCAGATGGATTTGGGGATTGGGAGTGGAGGTAGGAGTGGTTTATGTATGGATATGAATGATTAAAGTGTAAATAATAAAAATTAAAATAAAAAATATAATTTCGTTTGGTGTTATGTTATAGGAGGGTGTCTTTGGAGGCTGATTTGCCAATAGAAGTGACCAGATAAAATGGAATATCACTCTCTCAGTCTCTCTCAATTTATATATTTGTTTCTGTTGGTCTTGGTCTTAATATTTCTGAATATGTTTCTTTAGCTCTTTGTCTCTCACTCTCTGTCAACCTCTCTGCATATGTCGCTTGTAGTTCAATATGAAAAGCTCTCACTTTTACCAAAGGACTACAATAAGATGACTACTTACAGACATGACATCCTGGATGGCCTCTGTAAAAATTTAAGCAAGATCCCAATTAAACACATTTTGTTCAAAGAGTTGCTTTGTCAGGGAGCATTTTCCCAGTAAGTAATTCACTGACTAAGGACATATCTGTGCATTTAATTCGTACAATGCATAGATATGTCCTTAGTCAGTGAATATGTACAATTAATTAATTTGTAAATATAATAATTTGTACATGTCAAGTAGTGACACTATTAAAGACTACATTAAACAAATATGTAACACTTTTGCTGACCTAAGAGTCTTGGACACAGGAGCTGACATTTCTGGGTTGTATGCCTTCAGCTGCCCTTATGGAAGCAGGTAGGGCTGCTAAAAGCACAGTGTCCACTTGGCCCTTTTAATAAATGCCTCCTGAAACTCTTATTGGCTCTCACCTGTTTCATGACATCATTCTTTCTCTCAGCCAAACAATACCTGAGAGAATCTTGAGGTTTACTCATGGAGATGAGTAAAGAAACTACTCAGTGTCCAGTATCTGTGATTCTATGCACACATGACTTGTTCTTGTGAAACCTAACAAGCCTTTATCTCATCCCTTTATCCAGATCCCACACCTTTACTCTTGTTTAACTCTGTGACAATGTCAGGAACTAAATGAAACTTTAATGTTTATTGAATGGGACACCTTTCTAAGTAGGAAAGCCTCAATTGATGTGGGATGAAGGGGAATGTACCAAATGACAAGACCTACTGTGGTCTTGGATCTGAAATTTTCTAGGTTGTGACTTTGAACTGAGCAGTTACTGGTATACTCACTAAATGTACCTTCACATTCTTATAGATATAATAGCCAGGCCGGGCATAGGGTTCTCTGGGGTATTGAGTCTTTAGAGCAGGTAAAAGAGAGGATAACCAGATAATTCCTGGGCATGGTTTGGCTGAAACAGAAAGATTTTTGAGTTTAGAATGAGAAATGAGGGGCAATAAAGGATTTGACAGCTAGTGTTCCATACTAGGGTTGCCAACCCTCTATGTGCAGGGTTGCCTTGGCTGACCTGGCTGTATTGGCAGCTGTGTCCTACTCAGCTGACAGTGAGAAATTCTCTTTGTCTTCTTTTACAGATGAAACAGAGAAATATATCCATATTATATGCCTAGGACACAAGAGTAACAGTGTTTCATGCAGTGGTTCTCCAGGCAAATGCTCCAAATGTATTGGTAATGCCAAGATTGCTTGTTCACAGATGCCACCTGAACTCATGAGGTCTGAGGTAGATGGGTAATCACTAGTTCATGACTAGGATTCTCTGTTACATAATAAGTTCCTCGAAAGCATGTCTTACAAAGTCAAGCCGTACCTTTCTTTAGTGGAATCTTTTCTCCAGGTTAAAATTCATTGTAAAAATTGTCAACATATCATTGTTATTGAATATGTGGGAAATTCATATACTATACATTACACTCCAGTTCCATTCCTCCCAAGTTCAAATTCCAACCATGTATCACATTAATTTTTTTTCCTTTAAATACATCAACTGAACTATGTGTTGTTCATATACTCATTGAAACAGTATCAGAGTCTTAGTGCCATTTCCCTTAAAGATAACTGAGTTCATCCTTTCTGTACACTGGTACCACCCCCAAGAAGAAGCCATCAGTCCTGAAGAGAAGTATAATACATCACATTGATCATTTTTTTATATATTTATTACATATTGTTTGATTTATGTCTCCTCTGCTGCCCCCTTCCCTTTCCTTGCTGTCCTACCCACCTTCCTTCTTCTAGCCCTATGACCTTTCCCTAGTTCCCTGATAGGTGAGGTTCTTCTCGTCCTTCTATTTGTACCTAGCTTATTAGATCTCACCAAGGCTAGCTTCATGAACTTCCTCTGCAGTCTGAATCACAGGGCATTGTTCTCCTTGTGTTCTCAATTCCCTCTCATTATGACACTCTTCCTGTTTCCTCTACTGGAGGCTTATCAGAACTCTGAGGGAAGGAGAATTTCATAGGCAAATCCCATTTAGAGCTGGGTGTTTTAAGGTCTCTCTGTCTCCATAATATTGGACAGTGGGTGTCTGTATGCAATCCCATTTGATGCAGAAGGAAGCATCTCTGTGGACAGAAGAACATGACAATGATCAATCAGTTGAGGGCAGAGAACAGCATATTTTAAGAACAACAGCCTGGGTTCCTTCAAATTTTCAGTAGGATGCCCTGGCCCAATAACTCAATTCACTGCCACCCAATCCCTGTTGTAGAAAAGTGGTTTGATCACAATTTGATGGCTTATTAGAACTTTTTCCCACACTATCAGGAGACCTCCTAATAAGTGAATACATACCATAGTTGTCTTTCTGAATTTTAGTTACTTTACCCAGGATGATTTTTCCTGGTTTCATCTATTTTCCTGAAAATATTATGATGTCATTTTCTTTGAATAATATTCCATTATGGAAATATTCCAAATTGCCCCAGAGGAGATTGTCAGTCCTGTTCTTTAGAACTTGGAATTTGCTGGGACTTTAATCATTGTAATGAATGAAAAAGTATAAGGTTAACTATGTTAGCCTAGATGTCCCTCCATTTTCTTCCACTTTTTTTGTGATTTGAATTGAAATGTCCCCTTAAAGCTTACCTGTTTCAATGTTGAGTCCCCAGTGAGGAAATATCTGGGAAGGGTTAGGAAGTATGGCCTTGTTAGAAATATAATTCCTATTGGAGTTATATTTTAGGAGGCTGTGCTTTGAGGTTGATATGCCAATGAATGTCACCAAACAAAATGGCTTTCTGTCTCTCACTCTCTGTCAATTTATATCTTTGTTTCTTTAGGTATAGGTCTCTTTATTTCTGAATCTGTCTCTCTAGCTCTCTCTCTTTTTCTTTCAGTCTCTCTCTCTCTGCAGCTTTTGGTTCAGCATGAAAAGCTCTCGGTTCTGTTGAAGGACTAATACAAGTTGTCTGCTTGCTGATGTGACATCATAGATAGTCTGTAAAACTATAAGCAAGGTCCCAATTAAACACTTTTTGTTCAAAAATTTACCTTGGTTAGGGAGGGCTTTCCCAGTAAGTAATTCACTGACTGAGCACATATCTCTTCACTTAATAAATAATATTGGAATCTGTGATAATATGAAAGTCACATGTCAAGGACACTGGACCTTACTAATAACTAATTGAAAGAAATATGTGACATATTAACTGAACTAAGAGTTTTGGACACAGGAACTATCATCTCTGTGTTGTGTGCTTTCAGCTTCCCAAATTGAAGCATGTAGGGCTGCTCAGGTTTTCTCTACAGCAGGCTGTCCACTTGGCCCTTTTAATAACAATTAGATCCAGAAAATCTTACTGGCTTTCACTTGATTCATGACATCATTCTCTCTCTCAGCCAATCAGCATCTAACCATTGTGATATCATTATAGTATTGGGATATCATGATGAATTTTGATGTATTGATGCCATTTTGATGCCATAATAGCATTGTGATATCATCATAGTATTTAATGCCCTAATATCATTATGAAGTCTTACTGTTGTGTAGTCATAATAGTTTTTTGATTTCAAAATTCCATTGTGACATCATAACACAATCATGTCAAAATATGATTGCACAGTCATAATAGCATTGTGATATCATAATATTATGAAATCATAATATCATTGGGATATCATAATACTGTACTGTCATAATAGAATTCTGATGTAAAAATACTTTGTGATGTCATAATAGCATTGTGATTTTCCTATCATTGTGATGTCATAATAGCATTGAGATATCATAATAGCATTGTGATATCATAAGAGCATTGTAATGAAATAATACCATTGAGATGTCTTAATATCATTTGAAAGTCATACTGTTGTGAAGTAATAGTAGCATTATTGATATCATAACAACATGTTGTAAGGGCATAGTGATGTCATCAAACATGGTGATGTCCTAATATCATTGTTATGTCATAATATCATTATGATGTCATAACAATATTGTTATCATAATTCCATTAAGATGTCATAAAATTCTGATATCATAATCGTATTATGGTGTCATAATACCTTTGTCATGTTATAATACCTTTGCATTGTGATTTCATATAACTGCAATGTTATAATAGCATTGAGATATCATAGTAGCATTGTGATGTCAAAATATCAGTGTGATTCTCAATTTTCCTTTGTGATGTCATAAAACAATCATGTATTAATAACATTTGACATCGGAATAGCATTGTGATGTATTTTGATGTCATAATGCCATTGTTATAGTATAATCAAATCATGATGTCATAATACTATTGTGATGTCATCAGAGCATTATGAAGTCATACTGTTGTGAAGTCATAATAGCATTTTGATATCAAAATTCCATTGTGATGTCATAGCACAATCTTGTATTATCACTGTATTAATAGCTTGGTGATATAAAAATTCCGTTTGAATTCATAATACCTTTGTGATGTCAACATTGCATTGTGATGTCATATCCTTGTAATGTAATAATAGCATTGTTATGTCATAATAGCATTGTGAACTGTTATCATTTTAAAGTCATAATATAATTTTTATGTCAAAATTCCATTGTGATGTCATACCACAATCATGCTGTAATACTACCTGTGCTATCATAAGAGCATGGAGATGTCAGAATACAATTGTGAAGTCATAATACCATTGTGATTTCATAATAGCCTTGTGATGCCATACATTTTGGATGTCATCATAGCATTGTGATGTCATAACACCATTGTGATGTCATATTATTATTATGATGTCATCATAGTATTATGATCTAATAACAGTGTGATGTCATAATAGCATTGTGAAGTCATAGTTCCATTGGGAAGTCATAATAGCAGTGTGGTGTCATAATTCCATTGCAATGTCATAATACTATTGTGATGTCATAAGAGCATTTAGGTGTCATATCAGGTTGATATCATGATTGCATCAATATGATATAAGACCAATAACTTTGTAACATCATAAAAGCATTTTGAGATCATAACAGCATGTGATGTCGTAATATCATTGTGATGTCATATCACTTCTGTGGATATTATAGCACTGGGATGACTTACCATTGTCATGTTATAATTCCATTAGTCGTAATTGTTTTTTATTTCAAAATACCATTGTGATGTTATAACACAATCATGTTGAAATTCCATTGCAAAGTCATAATAGCCCTGTGTTATCATAATGCCACTTTGATATTATAATAGCATTGGAATGTCATACTACTGTGTTGTCATAATAGCATTTTAATTTCATAATACCACTGGAAAATCATAACAATGATTTTATTTCATAACACCATTGTGATGTCATTAAAGCACTTATATGCGATAACACCTTTGTAATGACATAATACACGTGAGATGTCATTATAAATTTTTGATGTGATAATACTATTTTGATGTGATTGTATCAATAAGATATAATGCCATTGTGATATCTTAATAGTGTTATCATAATGCCGTTGACATGTCATAATGCCGTTGACATGTCATTATACCATTGTGATGTCATAATATGCTTATGATGTCATAACTGCATTTTCATTAATAATAGCATTTGATTTCATAAAGCCATTGTGATATCATAATACATTTGTGATGTCATAACACCATTGTGATGGCATATCATTGTGATCTCATAATACCATTGTGATTTCAAAATACTATTGTGATGTCATAATTATATTGGAATGCCATACTATTTTGATGTCATAGTAGCATTTTGATGTAATGTAATAATATCATTTTGATGTCATAATATCATTGTGAAGTCATAAACCATCGTTAATATCATAATAAGATTTTGATGTCATAATGCCATTTTGAGTTCATAATGCCATTTTGAGTTCATAATGCCATTGTGATTTCAAAATTCCATTGTGATTTCATACCACAGTCAATTTGAAATAGCTTTGTGATGTCATATTTCCTTTGGGATATCTTGACCCCATTATTATTTCATAATGCATTGTGATGCAATAAAAGCATTGAGATGTCATGACACCATTGTTAGGACATAATACCATTGAAATGTCATAATAAAGTTGCAATGTCATAATAGCATTTTGATGGCATAATGCCTTTGTGATGTCATAATATCATCATGATGCCCTGTCATTGTGATGTCATAATATCATTGAGATGTCAGACCATTGTGATGTCACAATAGACTTTTGAGGTCACAATGTCATTTTGATGTCAAAATTCTATTTTGATTACATACCACAATCATTGAAATACCATGGTGATATCATAATAGCTTTGTGATGTTATAATGTCATTGGAATGTTATAATACCATTGGGAAATCATAACACCATTGTGATGTCATAAGAGAACTGAGAAGTCAAGAGACAATTTTGATGATATAAAACCATTGAGATGTCCTAATAAAGTTGTGATGTCATATTACATTGTGATGTCATAATATAATTAAGATGTCATAATACCATTGTGAAGTCAAAATACCATTGTGAGGTCATAATAGCATTTTTATTTCATATTGCCACTGTGTTGTCATCATAGTACTGTGGTGTTGTAATAACGTTTTGAAGTGATTATGGCATTGTGATATTATAATACCATTATAATGTCCTACCATTGTGAAGATATATTAGCATTGTGATATCATAATATTCTGATGTTATAATAACATTGTGATATCAAAATGCCATTGGGATATCATGACACAAATGTTATGTAATAATACCATAATAGCATTGAGATGTCAGACCATTGTGATGTCATAATAGATTTTTGAGGTCATAAAGCCACTGTGATATCAAAATTCCATTGTGATGTCATAAAACAATTATGTTGGAATAGCATTATGTTGTCATAATAACATTGTGACTTCATAAAAGCATTGATATGTCATGAAAAATTTGTTCTGTCATAATAGCATTGTGATGTTCTAGTACCATTGTGAAGTCATAAAAGCATTGTGATGTGATAACACCATTGTAATGTCATAAAACTGCTGTGAAATCGACCACTAGATGTCATAACATTGAGCTGTCATAATAGTATAGTGATATCCTAATTGCATTGTTTTATTATTATTTTGATGTTCTAATTGCATTGTGATAACACACCATAATGCTATAATAATAGCATTGTGATATCAAATCTTTGTGATGTCATAATAACATTGTGATGTTATAATATTGTGGTATCACAATAGGATTGTGTTGTCATATAATTGTGAAGTATAAAATCATTGTAATTTCATAATAGCATTGTGATGTAATATAATTGTGAAGTCATAAAGTCATTGTGATATCATAACATTGTGATGTCATACTTGCATTGAGGTGACATACTTTGTGAAGTTCTTATAGCATTTTGATGTCATAATACCACTGTGATGTTATAATAGCATCATGATGTTTTCAGAACAACATTGTGATGTCATAATGCTATGATATAAGTCTCAGGTGATGTCAGGATCGCATTGGGATGTCATAATTGCATTGTTATGTTATATTATTTTTTGTGAGGTTATAATTTCATTGTGCTATCATACCATATGATGTCATAATATCAGTGTGATATCTTAGTAGCATTGTGAAGTCATAATAACACTGAGATGTCATGACATAACTGAGAAGACATATCACCAATATGTCATAAAAATTGTGATGTCTTAATACAATTGTGATAGCATAATATAATTGAGATGTCATAAATGTATTGTGATGTCATATCATTATGTTGTCATGATACTGTTGATATGTATGTCATATGAGCAATGTGATATCATAAAACTATTTTTCAGGTCATAAAACCATAGTGTTGTCAAAGTTCCATGTGGTGTCACTCCACAATCATATCAGAATAGCATTGTGATCTCATAGTACAATTGTGAAATAATACTATCATTGTGAAGCTAAAATGCCAAAGTGATATCATAATAGAATTTGGGGTCATAATGAAATTTCTATTTCAAAATTTCACTGTGATGTCATAATCACACTATGAAGACATAATAGAATTGTGATGTAATAATACCATTGAATATCATGACACCATTGTTAGGTCATCATACCATTGTGATGTCATAAAAGCACTGATATGTCATGACACCATTGTGATGACATAATACCATTGATATTTCATGATAAAGTTGTGATGTCATAATATCAATGTACTGTCATAATATCAATCTACTGTCATAATAGCAATGTGATCTCATAATACCTTTGTGAAGTCATAATAGCATTGTGAATTAATAATACCATTGTGATGTCACAATAGCATTTTAATGTCATAATATTCTTTTGAGGTCTTGATAGAATATTGAGGTCATAACCCTACTGTGATTTCATAATAGCATTGTGATGTCAAAATAACACTGTGATTTTTCCTAACATTGTAGGTATAATGTCTTTTTGAAATCCATACACCTTACCTTTGTTCATTCAAATGCTGATTTATACCCTGCACTCTCTAGTTTCAATCCGGATATTGCCTTGTAATATTTATGCTATGCATCCTGTCTCAAATTTGTTTAAACAAGCCTGAATAAAGGAACTAGCCACAATGATGAGTGATAGGAGGAGCCAGAGGCCAGGAAATGAGTGAGAGGAGACAGAGCGAGCAAACAGAACTTGGAGAGCACAGCAGGAGGAGAGATCTTGGAACAGCATGGAGAGAATGAACCAGACCTAAGCCTTTACAAAAATCAAGTATAATGGGTAAAATCTAAATGTTACAAAACTATGAGGACTTGATGTTTTAAGAAGGAGTAACTATTGACCAGCATTGTATTTTAAGTTAACTAAATTAACCCAGTCTCTATGTGGCAAATTGGTTATATAGCTGTTTAGGATAAACAGCAAGCATTAATAAAATATAAACCAATATTAATGAATATTAATCATCACCTACAACATACCTTTTTAAGCCATTATACTATTGTGATGTCATAACACCATTGCGATGTCATATCATTGTGAAGATATAATAAAATTGTGATGTCATAATAGCATTGTGAAGTCATAATAGCATTGTGATGTCATAATAGCATTGTGATGTCATAATACATTGTGATGTCATAAACAATTGGCATATCATGACAACATTGTTATGTCATCATATCATGTTGATGTCATAATACCATTGGGAGGTCATCATAGCATTGTGAGGTCATACATTTGTGATGTCATAATACCTTCTGATATCATGATATCATTGTTATGTCACAAAACATTGTGGTGTTACAGTAGTATTTTGAAGTCATAATGCCACTTTGAACTGAATATTCCATTGTGATGTCATACCACAATGATGTCGTAATAGCATTGTGATGTCATAATTGCATTGTTATCTTATTATTGTGATGTTATAATTCCATTGTGAATTCATACCATTGGAGGTCATAATAGCATTGTACTATCATGATAGCATTGTGATGCATAATTCCATTGTGATGTCTTAATATCACTGTGATGTCATAACAGTATATAGAGGTCATAACCCCATTGTCATGTCATAATAGCATTGTGATATCATGGTAGTATTGTGATGAGTATTGTGATGATACCATTGTGATGTCAAAATTCCATTTTGCTGGCATACCAGGTGATTTTATTAATGAGCAAAAGAAATATGTGATAACATTTCTAAACTAAGAATTGAATAGGAACTGTCATCACTGTGTTGTTGTCTATCAACTACCCAGATTGAGGTATGTAGAGCTGCTCAAGATTTCTCTCAAGCAAGCTATGTCCTAACTCAGTGATCAGTGAGGAAACCTCCTGGTCCTGGGAGGGTTATACCTAGGCCTTCAGGTCAAAGAATTTGGTCCATATTATAGGAGTAGGAAACAAGAGCAGCTGTGTTTCCTTCAGTGGAAACAAACCCTCTATATGTAGAATTAGTGCCAGGACATCTTGTTCAGTGGAATCTTTTCTCCATTTTCACAGTCATTATAAAAGTTGTCAACATATTTTTTACTGATTATGTGGGAAGTTAATATAATATACAATACAGTCCATTTCAATTGCTCCCAGCTCAAATTCATAACACATGTGTCACACTAAATTTTTTTCTGTTTAAAATGCACCAATTCAAGTATGTGTTGTTCATATATTCATTGGAACATAATCACAGCCTCAGTCCAAGTCCCTTAAAGAAAACAGAGTTCATCATTGCTGCACCCTGCACCCACCTCCAAGAAGAGGTCATCAGTCCTGAAGAGGTTTATACTTCATCCCTTTGATCAGTTTTTCTTGTGTATTTATTACTATTTGTTCACAATGTATCACCTCAGCTGCCACCTCACTGTTCTGCTTTCAGTTGCACCCACCCTCCTTTTTATAACCCTATGACCTTTCTCTAGTTCCCTGATAGGAGAGTTCCTCCTCCCCCTTCTATCTGACCCTAACTTCTCAGGACTCATCAAGACTGGCTGCATTATCTTCCTCTGTGGCCTGATTCTCAGAGCATTATTCTCCTTGTGTCCTTAATTCCCTCTACTTATGACACTCTTTGGCCTCCTCTCCTGCAGGCTTCCCAGAGCTCTGAGGGGAGGAAGAATTCCATAGGGAAATCCCACTTAGAGCTGGGTGTATTAAGGTCTGTCTCTGTATAATATCAGATTGTGGGTCTCTGTATGAAATCCCATCTCTGTGGATACATGAATATGGCACTGATCTATCAGTTGAGGGCAGAGAGCAACAGAGAGGGGAGGGAGAATTTTAAAGCAAAATCCCGTTTAGAACTGGGTAAAGTTTTATGGTCTCACTCTCTGCATAATATTGGACTGTGGGTCTCTGAATGAAATCCCATTTCATGCAGAAGGAAGCATTTTTGTGGACTCAAGAATATGGCACTGATGTATCAGTTGAGGGGAGAAAACAACGTATTTTAATGACAACAGTCTGGGTTGCTTAAAATTTGCATAGGATGCCCTGGCTCAATAACTCAATTAACTACCCACAATCCCACAAGTGGAACACTGGTTTGGTCACAATAAATGGCCTGTTGGAACAATATCTCTACTATTTGGAGACCTTCTAATAAGTGAATACATAACATATTTGTCTTTCTGCATTGTAGTTACTTTACCCAGGATGATTTTTCCTGGTTCCATCCATTTGCCTGAAAATATAATGATGTCATTTTCTTAGCTGAAGAATACTCAGTTATGGAAATATTCCACTTTCTCCCAAAGAAGATAGTCAGTCCTGTCTTTAGACCTTGGAAGTTGCTGGGATTTTAATCATTGTATTGATTGAGAAATTATAAGGATAGCTATGTTCTTTTAGCCAAGAAGTCCCTCCATCTTCTTCCACTTACTGGTGATTTGAATTGCAATATCCCCTGGAAGCTGTCTAAATATAGTGGGGTCCCCAGTGAGGCAATATCTGGAAGGGGATAGGTGTTATGGCGATGTTAGATAATATAATTCCTATTGGAGTTATATGATAGGAGGTTGATATGCTAATGATAATGACCAGACATAATTGAGACTTTGTATCTCAGCCTCTATCACTCTATATCTTAGTTTTTGTCACTCAGTCTCTCTATTTCTGAATCTGTCTCTCTAGCTCTTTCTCTGTCTCCCTCTATCTGCTTGCCAGTTATGAAAAGCTCTCAGTTCTGTTGAAGGAGTCCAGTAATATGACTGCTTGCTGACCTGACATGTTGGATGGTCTTTTTAAAAATAAAAGCACAGTCCAAATTAAATGCTTCTTTTTTTACAGGTTTTGCCTTTGTCAGGGAGCATTTTAACAGTAAGTTTTCACTGACTGATGACATATCTATCACTTAACAAATAATAATGGAATCTGTGATAATGTGAAAATCACATGTCCAGGACAAGTGACTTTATTAATGACCACTTGAAAGAAATATGTGACACTCTCCCTGAACTAAGAGTATCGGATACAGGAAATGTCATCTTGTGGTTGTTTGCTTTCTGCTGCCCAGATTGAGGCATATAGGGCTTCTCAGGCTTTCTCTCAGGTACACTATCCACTTGGCCCTTAAATAACTGGCTTCTGAAACACTTACATGTTTCATGACATCTTTCTGTCTCAGCCATTCAGCACCTGAGAGAATGTTGAGGTTTCCATGCAGAGGAGTAAACAAATGATCCAAAGTGTCCAGTATCTCTGAACCTGTACATATGTGACTTTTCTTTCAAAAACCAACAAGCCTTTATCTCATCCCTTTATCCAGAGCCCACACTTTTACCCCTGTTTACCTCTGTGACAATGTCAGGTAGGAAATGAAACTTTCATGTTCATTTTAGTTGGATGATTTCCTAAGTAGGGAAGCTTCAAAGTGATGTGGGATTAAGGGGAATGTACAGAAAGACAAGGTGGTCTCCTACTGTGGTCTTGTATCTGAAAATTTCTAGGTTATGACTTTGAACAGAACATTTATTCACATCCTCACTAAATTTACATTCACATTCGTATTAAAATAGGCTGACAGGGTCTAGGGTTCCCTGGGGTATTGATTCTTTAAGAGCAAGGAATCCATATAATTTCTGGGACTGGTTTGGCTGAAACAGAGAATTATTTATGAGTGTACATGAGAACTGATGGGCAATAAACTATTTGAAAGCTGGTGCTGTTCCACACTAGTATTGGCAACCCTCTATGAGCAGGGTTGCCTTGGCAGATTAAGCTGGATTGTTATCTGTATCCTACTCAGTGGTCATTGAGGAACAAATTCTGGTCCTAGGGATTCAATTTCAAACTCAGCCTTCAGGACAAAAAAAAAAAAAAGGGACCGTTTTATATGCTTAATACACAAGAGCTGCTGTGTTTTCTGCTTTGGTCCTCCAGAAAAACATTCTAAATGTAGCATTAGTGTCAGGACAGCTAATTCAGAGGTGCCACCTGAGCTCATGTGTTCCGAGGTAGATAGGTAACCACTAGTTCATGGTGAGGATTCTCTGCTACCTAATGAGTTCCTGGAAAGCATGCCTTACAAAGTCTAATTCTGCCCTCCTTTAGTAAAATCTTTTCTCCAAGTTAATTTCATTGTAAAACTTGTCAACATGATATTTTTATTGCTTATGTGAGAATTTTATATAATATACATTACAGTCCTTTTCTATTGATCCCAGGTTCAAATTCCTACCAATCTGTCACACTGAATTTTTTTTTCTTTGAAATGCATCATTTGAAGTAAGTGTTGTTTATTTAGTCATGGGAACATGATCAGTATCTCAGTGCCAAGTCCCTTAAAGAAAACTGAGTTCATCCTTGCCGCACCCTGGCACCACTCCCAAGAACAAGCCAACAGTCATGAAGAGCTCTATCCTTCATCACCTTGATCACAGATTTTCTCACAGATTTATTTATTAAAATTTGTTCACTTTGTATCCTATGCTGCCCCCTCCCTCTTCTCCTTCCAGTCCCAACCAGCCTCCTTATTCTACCCCTATGACCTGTCTATAGTTCCCTTAGAGGGTTGGTCCTTCTCCCCTTTCTATCTTACCCTAGATTATTAGATCTCATCCAGGCTGGCTGCATCATCTTTCTCTGCGGCCTGATTTTCAAGACATTGTTCTCCTTGTGTCCTCAATTCCCTCTACTTATGACAGTCTTTCTGCCTCCTCTCCTGCAGGATTCCCAGAGCTCTGAGGAGAGGGAGAATTTCATTTGGAAATTCCATTTGGAGCTGGGTATTTTAAGGTCTCTCTCTGCATAATAGCATACTGAAGGTCTCTGTATGCACTGAATTTGATGCAGAAGGAAACATTTCTGTCCATTCAAGAACATGGCCCTGATCAATCACTTATAGGCAGAAAGCAGCATATTTTAATAACAATAGCCTGGGTTGTTTGAAAATATCCACAGGATGCCCTTGCTCAGAGCTCAATTTACTGCCACCCAACCACCGTAGTAGAAGACTGTTTTTTTTTACAATTAGATGGACTTTTGGAACTTTATCCCTCACTATTAGATCATCTAATAAGTGATTACATAGCATATTTGTCTTAATGCATTTTAGTTACTTTACACAGAATTATTTTTCCTGGTTACATCTATTTGACTCAAAATATCATGAGGTCATTTTCTTAAGCGAATAATTCTCCATTTTGGAAATATTCCACATTTTCTACCAAGGAGGTGTCAGTCCTGCTTTTTAGTCCTTGCAAGTTGCTGGGACTTTATTCATTGTATTGAATGACAAACTTTCAGGATAGCTATGTTCTTTTAGCTATATGTTCCTCTATCTTCTTCTACTACTTGATGATTTGAATTGCAGTGTCTCCTTGAAGCTCATCTCTTTACTTGTTTAGTTCCCAGTGAGGAAATATTTTGCAAGTGTTAGGAGGTATGGCCTTGTTAGATAATGTAATTCATATCAGAGTTATATGATAGGAGGGTGTGCTGTGAGATTTCTATGTCCATGTTAGTGACTAGACAGAATGGGTTTCTATCTCTCTGTCTTTATCACTTTATATTTTTGTTTCTGTATGTCTCCGTCTCTCTATTTCTGAATCTGTCTCTCCAGCTCATTCTCTTTCTTTCTTTCTCAGTCTCCCTTTTTTCTGCCTGCTGCTCATGGTTCAGTAGAAAAAGCTCTCAGTTCTGCTGAAGGACTACAACAAGTTATCCTCTTGCTGATGTGACATCATGGACGGTCTCTGTAAAAATATAAGCAAGATCCTAAATAAACACTTTTTGTTCAAAGATTTGCCTTGCTCAGAGCATTTTCACAGTAAGTAATTCAGTGGCTGAAGACTTATCTGTACATTTAAAAAAATAGTATTGGAATCTGTGATAATATTAAGCCACATGCTAAGGACACATAACATTACTAATGACCACTTGATAGAAATATGTGATACTTTTCCTGGACTAAAAGTCTTAGACACAGGAACTGTCATTTCTTGGTTGTGTGCTTTCAGCAGCCCATATTGAGGCATGTAGGGCTGTTCATCTTTTCTCTCAAATAGGCTGTCCAATTGGCCTTTTTAATAACTGGCTCCTAAAACACTTACTGGCTTTCACTTGTTTCATGACTTCATTCTCCCTCTCAGCCAAGCAGCATCTCACCATTGTGATATCATAATATCATTAGGATGTCATCATAGCATTGGATGTCCTAATATAAATGTGAAGTCTTACGTTGTGAAGTCAAAATATTTTTGATGTCAAAATTCCATTGTGATATCATATAAAATCATGTCATAATATCATTGTGAAGTTATAATACCATTCTGATGCCATAATAGCATTGTGATGTCATAGTAGCATTGTGAAATAATACCATTGGGATGTCATAACATTATAATCTCATATTAGAATTGTGATGTCAAAATACCTTTGTGATGTCATAAAAGCATCATCATTGTGATGTTGTAATAGCAATGAAATATTATAAAAGCATTGTTAAGTCATAATAGTACTGTGAGGCCATAATACCATTTTGATGTCATAATAATTTTTTGCGGTCATAATAGCATTGTGGTGTCATAATACAATTTTGAAGTCATAAAAGCATTGGAAAACGTAATAGCATTGTAATGGCATAATACCATTGAAATGTCCTAATATCATTGAAAAGTCATACCCTTGTGAAGTCATAATAACATTGTAATGTCCTAATTCCATTTTGATGTCATAAGACAATCATGTCCTAAGAGCATTGTTATGTTGTAAGAGAATTGTGATATCATCTTAACATTCTGATGTATAAAAGCATGTGATGTCATAATATCTTTCTGAAAGCATAATAACATTGTAATGTCTTCATAGCACTGTGATGTCTTCACACCACTGTGATGTCCTATCATTGTGATGTCATAATAGCATATAAATCTCATACCATTTTAAAGTAAAAAATACCATTTTGATCTCATAATATCATTGTGATATCATAATTATACTAGAATGTCATACTAAAATTGCATTTTGATATCATAGTGATATTTTGATGTTTTTATGCCTTTTTGATGTCATAATACCATTGTGATGTCATAGGCACCACTGTGATGTCCTATCATAATGATGTCAAAATAGCATTGAGATGTCAGACCATTGTGATATCATAATAATGTTTTTGAGGTCATAATGCCATTGTGACATAAAAAATCTATTGTGATTACATATCAAAATATGTTGAAATATATTTGTGATATCAAAATAGCATTGTGATGTTACACCACTAGTGTGTCATAATACCATTGGGATGTCATGACACCATTGTGACATCATGATTTCATTGTTATATCATAATATCACTGAGAGGTAATGACACCATTGAGATGACATAATACCATTGAGATGTTATAATAAATTGTTATATCATAATATAATTGTGATATGATAATATAATTGAGCTATCATAATACTATGGTAATGTCATAACAGTACTGAGATGTCGTGACACAATTGTAATGACATAAAACCTTTGAGATATCAGGAAAAATTCATAGCAGTGTAATGTCATAATTCCATTGTGGTGTGTCACCACAATAGTGTTGTAATAGCATTGTGATATCCTAGGAGCATTAGAATGTCATGATGAATTTTGATGTCATGATGCCATTGTGATGTCATAATCTCATTGTGATGTCATCAAAAATGTGATGTTATGTCAGTGTGATGTCATAAGAGCATTGTTATGTCATAAGAGCATTGTGAAATCCTAACATCACAGTGATATGATAACAGCATTGTGATATCAAAATGACATTGTGCTGTCATATCATAGTGATGTCATAATAGTACTGAGATATAATAATGAATATTGATGTCATGATGCCATTGTGATGTCATAATATCATTGTGATGTCATTATAGCAATGTGATGTTATATCATTATGATGTCATAATAGCATGTGAAGTCCTAACACCATTATGATAGCATAACAGTATAGTGATGTCATCATAGAATTGTGATGTCCTAATATCATTAGGATTTCATAATAGCATTTAGATGTCAGACTATTGTGATGTTCACAATAGCATTGTGATATCACAATAGCATTGTGATGATATAATAGCTTTGTGATTTCATAACACCATTGTAATATCATTTTGATGTTATAATACCATTTAGATGTAATAACACTGTGATGTAATAATAGCTTTGTGATGTTATATTAGAATTGTGATACCATCATAGCATTATGATATGAAAATTTCATGGTGATATCATACCACAATCATGTCAAAATAGCACATGTCATAATAGCATTATATATTATAATATCAATGTTATGTCCTAATATCTTTGTGAAGTCATACTGTTGTCAAGTCATAATTGCATTTTGATGTCAAAATTCCTTTGTGATGTCATACTACAACCCTGTCATAATACCATTGTGATGTCATAATAGCATTGTAATTTCAAATTAGCAAAATATTGATATCATAATAGCATTGTGATGTCAAAGTATCTTAGTGTTGAACTATAGCATTGTGAATTCATATTATTGTGACTTCCTAATAGCATTGAGATGTCATAATTGCATTGTGATATAATAATATCATTGTGATGCCATTATACCATTGTGATGTCAGAAAAACATATTTTAGTCATAACCCCATGGTGATGACATGATAGCATGATAATGTTTTATTAGCACTGTGATATCCGAACACCATTTTGACATCATCCAGTTGTGAATTCATGATATCATTGTCATGTTAGCATTGGGAAGTTAAATAGCATTGTGATATCATAATACAATTGAGATATCATAATAGCATTGTGTTGTCTTAATAAAATGATGTCCTAATAACTTTGTAATGTCATAATAGCAGAATGATATCATAATACAATTGTGATGTCATCATACAATATTATTGTCATTGTGGCATTATGAAGTCATAACACCATTGTGATAGCATAATAGCATTGTGATGTAATAACAGCATTGTGATGTCAAAATAGCTTTGTGATGTAATAGAAGTGATGTCATAATAGTAATGTGATTTCATATTATAATTGTGATGTCATAATAGCGTGGTAATATCATATAACCATTGTGCAGTTATTATAACATTGTGATACATTATAGCATTATGATGTCATCAATCCATTGTTATGTCATAATACCATTGTGATGAAATAATTGCATTGTGATATCTTCATAGCATTTAAATGTCATAATACCACTGTGATATCATAATACCATTTTTATATCAAAATTCCATTGTGACATCATACCATAATCATGTATTAATAGCATTGGGCTATCATAATACCATTGGGATGTCCTAAAATTGAATACATACCATATTTGTATTTCTGCCTTTTAGTTGCTTCACCCAGGATGATATTTCCTGGTTTCATCCATTTGTCTGAAAATATCATGAGGTCATTTTTTTATCTGAATAATACTCTGTTATGGAAATATTTCATGTTTTCTCTAAAGGAGATGATCAGTCCTGTTCTTTAGTATTTGGAAGTTGCTGGGATGTTAAACATTGAATAACAAACTATCAGGATAACTATGGTCTTTTAGCCTAGAAGTCCCTCCATCTTCTTCTACTTCATGGTGTTTTGAATTGTAATGTCCCTTTGGAGCTCATCTATTTATATGTAGAATCCTCAGTGAGGAAACGCCTGGGAAAGTTTAGGCAGTATGACCTTGTTAGATAATATAATTCCTATTGGAGTTATATTATAGGAGGGTGTGTTTGAGGTTGATATGCCAATGAAAGTGACTGGACAAAATGGAGTCTCTGTCTCTCGATCTCTGTCACTTTATATCTTTGTTTCTGTCATTCCCAGTCTATTTCTGAATCTGTTGCTATAGCTCTATCTTTATCTGCCTCTCTCTCTCTCTCTCTCTCTCTGCTGCTTGTGGATCTATATGAAAAGATCTCAGTTGTGCTGAACTTCTAGCAGAAGATGACTGCTTACTGACATGACATCCTGTTTTTCCCTGTAAAAATATTAGCAAGGACCATTTTTTGTTACAAAAGTTGCATTGTTTAGCAAGCATTTTCCCAGTAAGTAATTCACTAACAGAGGACATATCTATGCATTTAACAAATAATAATGGTATCAGTGATAATGTGAAAATCACATGTCAAGGACATGTAACCTTATTAATGACCACTCAAAAGAAATATGTGACACAAATATGTGACACTTTTTCTTAACTAAGAGTCTTGGACACAGAAAATTCTTCTCTGGGTTGTGGGCTTTCAACTACCCAGAATGAAGCACGTAGGAATGCTTAGCCTTTCTCTCAAACAGGCTGTCCACTTGTTCCTTTTAATAACTGGCTCCTGAAACTTTTACTGGCTTTCACATTTTGCATGACATCATTCACCCTCTCTGCCAATAAAGCACCAGAGAGTCTTGAGGTTTCCATGGAGATGAGTAAACAAACTTTCCTCAGTGTCCAGTATCTCTAATCCTGTGCATAAGTAAGTTCTTCTTGTGAAACCCAACAAGTCTTTGTCTGAACCCTTTATCCAGATCCCACACCTTTACTCCTGTTTACCTCTGTGACAATGTCTGGTTGAAATACTTACTGTTTATTTAACTGGACAGTTTCCTAAGTAGGGAAGTTTCAAAGTGATGTGGGATTAAGGGGAATGTATCAAATGACAAGGTGTTCTCCTTTGGGTGGTGGATCTGAAGTTACTTAGGTTGTGACTTTGAACTGAGAAGTTATTGAAGTCCTCACTAAATGTACCTTCATATTCTTATTGATATCATAGGTTGGCAGGGTCAGGGGTTCCCTGGCATATTGATTCTTTAAGAGCATGGAAATAAAAAGGAAAACAGACATTTACTGGGATTCCTTTGGCTGAAACAGATAAGATGGGTGTATAGAAAAAGAGAACTGTGGGGCAATAAACTATTTGACAGCTGTTGCTGTTCCTCATTAGTGTTGGCAATGAGAAGGGTTGCCTTGGTTGACCTGGATGGATCAGCAGTTGTATCCTACCTGGTAGTCAGTGATCAATCCTTCTAGTCTTGTGTTTATAGTTAAAACTAGGTTTTCAGGAAAGAGAAATGGCTCAGAGATGCCACCTGAAATCATGAGTTAGCTTAGTAACCACTACTTCATGGCTAAGATTCACTGCAACATAATGAATTCCTGGAAAGCATGCCTTACAGAGTCAAACTCTGCCCTCCTTTAGAAGAATCTTTTCTCCATGTTAATAGTCATTGTAAAAGTTGTCAACTTATTATTTTTATTGTTTATATGGGAATTTCATGTAATATACAATGTCCTCCTTTTCCGTTGCTTTCAGCTTCAAATTCTTACCCATGTGTTACATTACTTTTTTTTTCTTTAAAATACATCAATTTTAGTATGGGTGGTTCATATATACATTGGAATATGATCAGATTTTCAGTGCCAAGTCCCTTAAATAATATTGAGTTCATCCTTGTAGTACTCTGGCTCAAACCCAAGAAGAAGCCATCAGACCTGAAGAACTGTATACTTCATCACCTTTATCACAGTTTTAATTATGTATTTATTTATTACATATTTATTCAATTTAAATCCTCAATGCTGCCCCCTCCCTCTTCTGCTTCAGTCCCACCCACTGTCCTTCACCTATCCCTATGCCCTTTTTCTACTTTCCTAAGAAGGGAGGTCATCCTCCCCCTTTTAACTGACTCTAACTTATAAGGACTCATCAAGGCTGGTTGCATTTCTTTCTCTATGACTTGATTCTCAGGGTCT
Organism: Meriones unguiculatus; assembly: GCF_030254825.1. Classification (NCBI taxonomy): domain Eukaryota; kingdom Metazoa; phylum Chordata; class Mammalia; order Rodentia; family Muridae; genus Meriones; species Meriones unguiculatus. Next base: position 31,676,959 of record NW_026843709.1, on the reverse strand, counting down.
ATTTCTCCTTGTGTCCTGCATTGCTTATATTTATGACACTCTTCATGCCTCCTCTCCTGTGGACTGCCCAGAGATCTGAGGGGAGGGAGAATTCAGGGGAAATCCCATTTTGAGCTGGGTGTTTTAAGGTCTCTCTCTGCATAATAATGGACTCTGTGTCTCTATAAAATTCCATTTAATGCAGAAGGAAGCTTCTCTTTGGACACAAGAGCATGGCACTGATATATGAGGTGATGACAGAGAGCAACATATTTTAATAACAACAGCCAGGGTTGCTTGAAATTTTCCATATGATTCTCTGACACAACAACTCAATTAACTGACACCCAATCTCCTTAGTGGAAGACTTGTTTGTTCCCCACAGCTGACATATTGGAACTTTATCCCCCACTATTAATAGACCTCCTAATAAGTGAATACATAGCATATTTATCTTCTGCATTTAAGTTATTTCGCCCAGGATGAGTTTTCCTGGTTTGATTTGCCTGAAAATTACACAATGTCATTTTCTTAGCAGAATAATACTCGATTATGAAAATATTCCACATTTCTCCAAAGGAGATTGTCAGCTAGAAGTTTCTGGGACTTTAATCATTGTGTTGAATGATAAACTATCAGGATAAGAACATTTATTATCCTAGAAGTCCCTCCATCTTCTTCCACATCTTGGTGCTTTGACTTGCAATATCCCCTTGAAGCTCATGTATTTAATTGCAGAATCTCCAGTGAGGAAATAGTTGGGAAAGGGTAGGATGTATGACCTTTTTTAGATAATATAATTCCTATTGGAGTTTTATCATAGAAGGTATGCTTTGAGGTTGATATGCCAATGAAAGTGACAAATGGATTCTCTCTCTAGGTCTCTGCCAATTTATATATTTGTTTCTGTTGGTCTTGGTCTGTCTATTTCTGAATCTGTGTCTCCAGCTATTTTCTCTCTGTCTCCCTCTTTCTTCCTACCTCTTGTGGTTCAGTATGAAAATCTTTCAATTCTGCTGAAGGACTACAACTTGATGACTGCTTACAAATGTGAAGTCCTGATTAGTGTCTGTAAAAATATAAGCAAAGTCCCAATTATACTCTTTTTTTCAGAGATTTACCTTGATAAGGTAGCATTTTCCCAGTAAGTAATTCACTGACAGAGGACATATCTATGCATTTAACAAATGATAATGGAATCTGTCATAATGTGAAACTCATATGTCAAGGAAATGTGACTTTATTAAGAACCCCTTGAAAGAAATATGTGACACTTATCCTGAACTAAGAGTCTCAGACATAGAAACTAACATTTCTGTGTTTTGTGCTTTCAGCTGCCCATATTGATGCATGTAGTGATGCTCAGCATTTTCTCAATCAGGCTGTCCACTTGGCCCTTTTAATAACTGGCTCCTGAAATTCTTACTGGCTTTCACCTGTTTCATGACATCATTCTCCCTCTCAGCCAATCATCACCTGAGAGAATCTTGAGGTTTCCATGGAGATGAATAAACAAACTTCACTCACTGTCCATTATCTCTGATCCTGTGCATGTGTGAATTTTTCTTGTGAAACCCAACAAGTATTTATTTCATTCCTTTATTCATGTTTACCTTTGTGACAATGTCAGGTAGAAAATGAAACTTTAATGTTCATTGAATTGAACTTTTTCCTAAGTAGGGAAGCTTCAAATGATTAAGGGGATTAAGGGGGATGCACTGAATGACAAGTGGTCTCCTACTGTGGTCTTGGATCTGAAATTTCCTAGGTTGTGACTTTGAACTAAGCAGTTACTGTTGTACTCACTAAATGAACCTTCACATTATTATTGATATAATAGGCTTGCAGGGTCTAGGGTTCCCCAGGTTATTGAGTCTTTAAGAACAGGGAAATTAGAAGGAAAACAGATAATTATGGGGACTGGTTAGGCTGAAACAGAGAAATTTCTGTGAGTATAAAAGGAGACCGGAGGGGCAATAAAGTATTTGGCAGCTAGGGTTGTTCCTCACTAGTGTTGGCAACCCTCTTTGAGCAGGGTTGCCTTGGGTGATGTGGCTGGATCAGCAGCTGTGTCCTACTCAGTGGTCAATGAGGAACCCTCCTGGTCCTGTGATTTACAGTTAAAAATGGTCCTTGAGGACAGAGAAATAGTTCTGTGTTATATGCCTAACTCACAGAGCAGATGTGTTTTCTTCTGTGACATTCCAAATAAACACTCTAAATGTAGACTTAGCGCAGGACTGCTTGTTTAGAAGTGCCATCTTATGTCATGTGGTCTGAGGTAGCTGGGAAACCACTAGTTCATGGTTACTATTGTCTGCTACATAATGAAATCCTGGAAAGCATGCCTTACTCTGCCCTCCTTTAGCAGAATCTTTTCTCCATGTTAAAAGTCATTGTAAAAGTTGTAAACATAATATTTTTATTGCTTATGTCAGAATTTCTTATAATATACATTATACTCCTTCTCTATTGCTCCCAGGTTCAAATTCCTAACCATGTGTCACACTATTTTTTTTTCTTTCAAAAATCAATTCAAATATGTGTTGTTCATATACTCATTGCAACATTATCAGAGTCTCAGTGGAAGTCCCTTAAAGGAAACTGAGTTCATCCTTGCTGCTCACTGGTACCACCCCAAAAAAGAAGCCATCATTCCTAAAGAGCTCTCCTAACTTCAAAATGTTGATCAGTTTTCCTTTTGTATTTATTTATTATTATTTGTCCACACTGTATCCCTTCTGCTGCCCCCTCCCTCTTCTGCTTCCACTCCCACTGGCAATACTTCTTCTTCCTCAATGTCCTTTCTCCAGTTCACTGATAGGGGAGGTCCTCCTTCCCCTTCTATCTGACCCTAGCTTATCAGGTCTCACTAGAGCGGGATGCATCATCTTCATCTGAGGCCTGATTCTCAGGACATTCTTCTCCTGTGTCCTCAATTCCCTCTACATATGACACCTTCTTGCCTCCCCTCCTGCAGGCTTCCCAGAGATTTGAGGGGAAAAGAATTTCATAGGGAAATCCCATTTACAGCAGCTCTCTGTTTTAAGGTCTCTCTGAATAATATCAAACTGCGTGTCTCTGTAGGAAATCTAATTTGATGCAGGAGGAAACATCTCTGTGGATCAAGAACATGGTACTGATCTATCATTTAAGGGTAGAGAGCAACATATTTTAATAACAACAGCCTGGGTTGCTTGAAATTTTAGATAGGATGCCCTGAGGTCCTAACTCAATTAACTGCCACCCAAAGTCCCTAGTGGTAGACTGGGTTGGTCACAATAGATGGCCAAGTGGAACTTTATCCCCCTCTATTAGGAGAACTCCTAATAAGTGAATACATAATGTATTTGTCTTTTTGTATTTTAGTCACTCACTCCAAGATGATTTCTCCTGGTTCTATGCATTTACCTTAAAATATCAAGATGTCATTTTCTTAGCTGAATAGTAATTCGTTATGCAAATATTCCACTTTTTGCATGAATGAGATTGTCAGTCCTGTTTTTAGTCCTTGGAAGTTGCTGGGACTTTAATCATTGTATTTAAAGACAAACTATCAGGATAGCTATGTTCTTTTAGCCTAGAACTCCCTCCATTTTCTTCCATTCCTGGTGATTTGAATTTCAATCACCCATGTATTGAAGCCCATCTGTTTACATGTATAGGGCCCAGTGAGGAAATATCTGGGAATGTTTGTAGGTATGGCCTTGTTAGAAAACATAATTTCTTTTGTTTCCCTAATTTTTTCTTGACCTTTTGGTCCTTTGAATATTGGAGGGCTTATTATTATTATTTAGTTATTTTTGTATCCAGCCCATTGCTGAAGGTGTTTATCAGTTGTAGGAGTTCCATGGTAGAATTTTTGTGGAACTTAGGTATACTATCATACCATCTGCAAATAGTGATATTTTGACTTCTTCCATTCCTATTTCTATAACCTTGATCTTCTTCAATTGTCTTATTTCTCTAGCAATAACTTCTATAATTATGCTGAACAGATATGGAGAGAGTGGGCAGCCTTGCCTTGTCCCAGATATCAACGGGAATGCTTTAAGTTTCTCTACATTGCTTTTGATGTTAGCTAAAGGCATTCTGTATATTGCCTTTACTATATTTAGTTATGTGCCTTGTATCCCGGATCTCTCCATATACTTTAAACATGTACAGATATTGGACTTTGTAAAATGCTGCTTATTCAGCATCTAAGGAGATTTTCATGTTTGTTTTTTTCTTTCAGTTTGTTAATGTGGTGGATCATCTTGACAGATTTTCACATATTGAACCACTCATGCATTCTTGGAGTGAAGCCTACTCGGTCATAGTGAATGATATCTTTGATGTGTTCTTGTATTCAGTCAAAGAAATAAAGTATCTTGGTGTGACTCTAACGAAGCATGTCAAGGACTTGTATGGAAAAAATTTCAATAATTTGAAAAAATAATTAGAAGAAGATATCAGAGAATGGAAAGATCTCCCATTCTCATGGCTTGGCAGAATTAATAAAGTAAAAATAAATGGCCATCTTACCAAAAGCAATCTACAGATTCAATGCAATTCCCATCAAATTACCAACACTTTACAGACACAACTTTACAGACCTTGAAAGAAAAATTTTCAAATTAATGTTGTAAAACAAAAAACCCAGAATAGATAAAACAATAGTCTATAATAAAAGATCTTCTGGAGGAATCTCCATCCATGATCTCAAGCAATAGAGAAACAGTAATAAAAACTGATGTTTCTGGCATAGAAACAGAAAGGTGAGTCAGTGGACCTGAAGAGAAGACCCAGAAATAAACTTAAACACTTATGGACACTTAAGTTTTGACAAAGATGCCAAAACCATATAATGAAAAAAGATAGCATCTTCAACAAATGGTGCTGGTTTAACTGGATGACTACATGTAGAAAAATGCAAATAGATCCATACATATCATCCTGCACAAAACTAAAGTCCAAGTGGATCAAAGACCTCAACATAAATCTAGACATATTAATTGGGTTAGAAGAAAAAATGGAGAGGAGCCCTGAACTCATTGGTACAGGAGAAAATGTCCTGAACAGAACATCAGCAGCACAGGTTCTAAGAGCATAAATTAATAAATTGGACCTCATGACACTGAAAAGCTTCTGTAAAGCAAAGGATACCATCATCAACACAAAATGAATGCCTACAGATTTTGAAAAATTCTTCATCAAGCCTCTATGTTACAGAGGTCTAATATCCAGTATATATAAAGAATTAAAGAAGTTGAAAAGCAACAAATCAAGTAAGCAAATTTAAAAAATGAAGAGCAGACTAAACATAGTATTCTCAATAGAGGAATATCAAATGGCAGAGAAACACTTAAAGAAATGATTAATGTAATTAGTCATCAGGGAAATTCAAATCAAAACTACCCTGAATGTCACCTTACACTATCTCAATGGCTATGATCAAAAACTCAAGTGACAACACATGCTAGAGAGGTTTTGGAACAAAGGGAATCCTCCTACACTTCTAGTGGGAATGTAAACTTGTACAACCACTCTGGAAATCAACTGACGCTTTCTCAGATAACTAGGAATAGCACTTCCTCAAGATCGAGCATATATCCAAAAGAGGCTCAAGTACACAATAAGGACATTTGCCCAACCATGTTTGAAACAACTTTATTTGTAACTAGCAGAACCTAGAAACAACACAGATGCCCCTCAACTGAAGAATGTATACAGAAATTGTGGTACATCTACACAATGGAATATTACCCAGCCATGAAAAATAAGGAAATCATGAAATTTGAAGGTAAATGGTGGGAACTGGAAAAGATCTTCCTGGGTGAACTATCCCAGAAGCAGAACGACACACATGGAATATACTCACACATATAGACACATAATATAGTATAAACCTACAAAAACCTATACAACTAAGTAAAATAATCAAGAGGGAGGACTCTGGCTAAAATGCCCAATAATCATCCTGAAAGGCAAAAAAGAATGGACATCAAAAGAAGAAATCAGGGAACAAAGTAGGAACCTGCCCCAGAGAGCCTCTGAATGGCTCTGCTCTGCAGACGATCAAAGAAGATGCCGAGACTCATGGCCAACTATTGGGTGGAGTGTATGGAATCTAATGAAAGAAATGGGAAATACTAAGATATGAAGAGGACAGCAGCTCCATATGGAGAGCAACAAAACAAAAATTCTGCACACAAGAGTCTTTCTTGAGACTATACTCCAAGGAAATACCATGCATGGAGATAGTCAGAATCCCTGCACAGAAGTAGACCATGGCACTTCATTGTTCAGGTAGGTTCCATAGTAACAGGAACAGGGACTGCCTCTGACATGAACTGGTTGGCCTACTCCTTAAAAACCACACCCTGAACGGTCAGCAGCCTTAACAGGCCACAGAGAATGACAATGCAGACACTCCTGATGAGATCTGATAGACCAGGATCAGAAAAAAGAAGAGGAAGACCTCCCCTATCAGTGGTCTTGAGGAGGACCATGGGTAGACAAGGGTGAGATTGAGAGGAGATGAGGGAGGAGTTTATGGAGGAATACAAAGTGAATAAAATGTAATTAATAAAATTTAAAATAAAAAGTATTAAAATGCATAATTCCTTTGGGTGTTATTTATAGGAGGGTGTACTTGAAGGTTGATATGCCAATAAAAGTAGCTAGACAAAATGGAGCCTATTTCTGTCTCTGTCAATTTGTATTTTTGTTTCTGTCAGCCTCAGTCTTAATATTTCTGAATATGTTTCTCTGGGTATTTCTCTCTCTTGCTCTTTCTATCACCCTCTCTCTGCCTGCTTCTGTGGTTCGGTATGAAAAACTCTCATTCTGCTGAAGGACTACAAGATGACTGCTTGTCAATGTGACAACCTGGATGGTCTCTGTAAAAATATAAGCAAGCAGCCAATTAAACACTTTTTCTTCAAAGATTATCCTTTGTTAGGGAGCATTTTTGCACTAAGTAATTCACTGGCTGAGGAGATATCTGTGCATGTAACAAATAATAATGGAATCTGTCATAATGTGGAACTCACATGTTGAGCACTGGTGACTTTATTAAAGACCACTTGAAAGAAATATGTGACACTTTTACTGAACTAAGAGTCTTGGAAACAAGAACTGTCATCTCCAGGTTTCAGCTACCCAGATTGAGGCACATAGGGCTGCTCAGCCTTTCTCTAAAGCAGGATGTACACTTGATCCTTTTAATAACTGGCTCCTGAATCTCTTACTGGCTTTCACCTTTTGCATGGCATCATTCTACCTCTCAACTCATCAGTACCTGAGAGAATCTTGAGGTTTCCATGGAGATGAGCAAACAAACTTTCTTCAGTGCCCAGTATCTCTTTTTCTGTGTACATGTTACTTTTTCTTGTGAATCCCAACAAGCTTTTATCCCATCCCTTTATCCAGATACCACATCTTTACTATTGTTTGCCTCTGTGACAATGTTAGCTAAGAAATGAAACTTTAATGTTTATTAAACTGGACATTTTCTTAAGCAGAGAAGCTTTAACGTGATGTGGGATTTAGGAGAATGTACCAAATGACAAGGTGGTCTCCTGCGGTTGTCTTGGATTTAAGATTTCCTAGGTTGTGACTTTGAACTGAGCAGTTACTGATGTACTCACTAAATGAATCTTCACATTCTTATTGATATAATAGGCTGTCAGGGACTAGGGTTCCCTGTGTTATTGAGTCTTTAAGAGTAGTAAAAAAGGAAGGAAAGCAGACAGTTCCTGGGACTTGTCTGGCTGAAACAGAAAATGATCTGTGTATGTAAAAGGAGAACTGAGAGACAATAAACTATTTGACAACTGGTGCTGTTCTACCCTAGTTTTGCCAACCCATTATGAGCATGGTTAACTTGAACAATTGGGCTGGATTTTCAGATTTATACTACTCAGTGTTCAGTATGGAACCCTCCTGGTGCTGTTGTTTACAGTTAAAACTGGGCCTTTAGGACAGAGTAATTGTTCCATCTTAAAAGCTTAGGACACGAGAGCAGCTGTATTTCTAGCAGTGTTCCTCCAGACAAAGCATCTAACAGTAGTGTTAGGGCCATGACTTCTGGTTCAGTGGTGCCAGATGAGCTCATGCGATTTGAAGTAACTGGCTCACCACTAGTTCATGGGTAGGATTTTCTGCTATATATTGAGTTTCTGGAAAGCATGCCTTACAAATTCAAACTCTGCACTCTTTTAGTAGAATCTTTTCTCCATGATAGAGACATAATAAATATTGTCATCATATTACTTTTAATGATTATGTGGGAAATTCATACACTCCTTTTCCATTGCTTCCAGGTTGAAATTTCTATCCATGTGTCACATTACTTTTTTGTATTAAAACATATCAATTGAAGTATGTGTTGTTCATATACTCATTGAAACATGATCAGATTCTCAGTGCAACGTTCCTTAAACAAAACTGAGTTCATCTTTGCTGCATGATGATACCACTCAGAAGAAGTGGTAGCCATCAGTCCTGAAGAGCTCTACACTTCATCACATTGATCAAAGTTTGTCTTTTGTTTTTCCTTGCTATGATTTGTTCACTTTGTATCCCCTCTGCTACCCATTCCTTCTTCTCCTTCCAGTCTCACCCAGCCTCCTTCTTTTACCCCTATTCTTTTTCTCCAGTTTTCTGATAGGTGTGGTCCTCCTTCTCTTCTATCTAACCATAGCTTATCAGGTCTCATCAAGGCTGGCTGCATCATCTTCCTCTGGGGTCAAATTCTCAGGCCATTGTATACCTTGTGTCCTCAATTCCCTCTAATTATGACACTCTTCCTGCCTCCTCTCATTCAGGCTTCCCATGGCTCTTTGGGGAGGGAGAATTCCATAGGGAAATCCCTTTTAGAGCTGTTTTTTTAAGGTCTCTATCTTCATAATATTAGGCTGTGGTTCTCTGGATACAATTCCAACTATTACAAAATGAAGCATCTCTGTGGATGCAAGAACATGGCACTAATCTCTTAATTAAGGGCAACAGCAACATATTTTCATAACAACAGCTTGGGTTAATTGAAAATTTTCATATGATGCCCTGGCCCCACAGCTCAATTAACTGCCACCCAATCCCATAGTCAAAAACTGGTTTTGGTTTCATCACAATGGATGGCCTATTGGTACTTTATCCCAGATTTTAAGAGACTCTCTAATAAGTGAATACATACTATATTTGTCTTCCTGCATTTTAGTTTCTTCAACCAGGATGATTTTTCCTGATTACATCCATTTGCCTGAAAATACCAAGATGTCATTTTCTACAGAATAATACTTTGTTAGGGAAATATTCCACATTTTCCCAAAAAGAGATTGCTGGTCCCTTTATTTAGTCTTTGGAAATTGCTAGGCCTTTAGTCATTGTATTGAATGAGAAACTTTCAGGATAGCTATGTTCTTTTAGCCTAGAAGATCCGCAATCTTTTTGCACTTCCTGGTAGTTTGAATTGCAATTTCCTCTTTAAGCTTTTCTATTTATAAGATTAGTCCCCAGTGAGGAAATGTCTGTGAAAAGTTAGATTGTATGGCCTTGTTAGATAATGTAATTCCTTTTGGAGTTATATTATAGGATGGCGAGCTTTGAGATTGATATGCCAATGAAAATGACCAGACAGAAGGGAGTATCTGTCTCTTGGTCTCTGTCACTTTATATCTTAGTTTTGTCTGTCTTAGTCTCTCTATTTCTGAATCTGTCAGTCTAGCTAATTCTCTCTCAGTATCCCTCTCTCTGCCTACCAGTTATGATTCAGAATGAAAATCTCTCAGTTCTGCTGATGGAAAACAACAAGATGAATGCTTGCTGACATGACATCCTGGATAGTCTCTCTAAAATATAAGCAAGGTCCCTATTTAACACATTTTGTTCAAAGAGTTGCTTATTCAGAGAGCATTTTCACAGTAAATAATTCACTGACTGAGAACATATCTGTGCATTTAACAAATAATAATGAAATCTGCAATAATGTGAAAGTCATATGACTTTATAATGACCACTGGAGAGAAATATGTGACACTTTTCCTGAACTAAGAGTCTTGGACACAGGATCTGTCATCTCTGGGTTGTGTGCCTTCAGCTACCCAGACTGAGGCATGTAGGGCTGCTCAGCCTGTCTATCAAGCACTCTATTCACTTGACCCTTTTTAATTACTGACTCCTGAAATTCTCACTGGTTTTCAACTGTTGCATGATTTTGAATTGAGAAATTACTCCCATCCTCACTAAGTGTACCTTCATATTCTTATTGATATAATAGGCTGGCAGAGTCTAGGGTTCCCTGGGGTATTGAGTCTTTAATAGCAGGGAAAAGAGAAGGAAAGTGGGTAATTTCTGGGACTAGTTTGGGTGAAACAGAGAAAGAACAGTGTAAAAGGAGAAGCGAGGGGCAATAAACTATTTGACAGCTGGTTCTGTTCCACACTACTGTTGCCTTGGCTGACTTAGCTGTATTGGCAGCTGTGTTATCCTCAGTGGTCAGTGAGGAACCCTCTTGGTCCTGAGGTAAACAATTAAAACTGGGTCTTCAGGACAAAGTAATGGGTCCGTGTTATATGAATAGGACACAAGAGCAGCTGTGTTTCTTGCTGTGGTCCTCCAGAAAAACCCTCCAGAATAGTTTAGCATCAGAACTGCTTGTTCAGAGGTGCCAGCTGAGCTCATGGTGTCTGAGGCTGGCTGGGTAACTACTAATTCATGGCTAGGATTCTCTGCTGCATAATGAGTTCCTGCAACGCATGCCTTACAAAGTCAAAATCTGCTCTCCATTTGTGGAATCTTTTCTCCATGTTAAGTCATTGTAAAAGTGAACAACATATTATTTTTACTGATTATATGGGAATTTCATATAATATACATTAAAGTCTTTTTCCAATGATCTGGGGTTCAAATTTCTACCCATGTGTCACAATATTTTTTTTCTGTAATATACCTCAATTGAAGTATGTGTTGTTTATATACTCATTGGAACATGATAAGAGTCTCAGTGCCAAGTCCCTTAAAGAAACTGAGTTTATGCTTGCCACAACCTGGACTACCCTCAAGAAGAAAGCATCAGTACTGATGAGCTCTTTATTTTATCACCATGATCACAGTTTTTCTTATGTATGTATTTATCAAAATTTGTTCACTTTGTATCCCCTATGCTGCCCCCTCCCTCTTCTCCTTCATGTCCCCCATCTCCTTTAATTTAAGCCCCTATGCCCTTTCTCTAGTTCCCTGGTTTGGAAGGACCTCCTCCCCCTTCTATCTAACCTTAGCTTATCAGGTCTTATTGCAAAACCTGCATTCCTGATGCAGGGTCCGTACCGCTCCCTCCCCCAAAGTGACTCACAGACCACGGTTCGATGCAAAAGCAAGAGGCAGTTTATTCCGATCGCGATGGGGGTCGTCCCTTCAAAGCAGGAGACAACCCCGAGCATACAAAGCACAGAGTTTTTATTCCTAAAAAATCAGGTCTTTACATTGATTAGTTAGCAGAAAAGATAGCAGTTATGCGGTTGGCAGCTGTAGTGGGGAACTCACAGCTCCAAGGACAGTCCTCCCCTCTTTTCCCATCTCTCGGTTCTGTAGCAGGCCGCTTACAGCTTCAAGGACAGTCCTCCCCTAAATTGCCTGACTTGCTCTTTCTTTTTAGCTGGCCCTTATTCAAGGTCTAGTTGTTTTTCTTTCTAATTTGGGATGGTTCCATTTCTCATTTCCCCCTTTTTCTTTGGCATAATTTTAACCCTAAAATTCCAGGCTAGATTCAGCCTGCATCTCTAATTGCTGATACTGCTGTCGAAGCATAAGGACCTGAACGGTACTGATCCGTTTTCTCACAAAATTGACTAGCTTATTAAGAATGCAGGGGCCAAGAGTTACAATCAGGAGAAGAATTAGCAAAGGGCCTAACAAGGTGGAGATTAAAGTGGTCATTCATAGAGAGGAATTAAACCATCCTTCAAACCTTCCTAGGCTCTGGGCTCGTTCTCGCTTTTTCTTTTCCAAGCCCTCTTTGACCTTATCTCGGTGACAACTCCAGTATGGTCGACATAGAAACAGCATTCTTCTTTTAGGGCCGCGCATAAACCTCCTTGTTGCAAAAACAATAAATCTAAGTCCCTTTTGTTTTGTAACACCATCTCTGATAATGACTGTAAGGAATCTTTGAGCTCTCTAATTGTGCTTTTTAATCTTTTTATGTCCTCATTAACAGCTGCCCTAAGCTCATTTAACCCACTATGTTGGAGGGCTATAGCCGACCCTCCAGCTGCTGTCTCTATTGCTCCTAGCCCGACCCCAAGCATTATGGCTAAGGAAATTCCCAGGTCTCTTTTTGTTCGTATCAGCGGTTCACCCACAGAGTCCCAGTATTGGAAGGGCTCTTCATACAGGTGATAGGTGACTCGGGGGATTACCTGGACCAGGACACAGTAGTCAGATGAATTGACAAGCACCTGAGTACTGACACAAGTAGTGATCCCTGTCGCACAGGCCCACCATCCATCGATTGGTGGTATGCGGTACCCAGACAGACCTGCAACATCATATGTTTGGTTGCATAAAAACTGATGACTGGGGGGAACTTTACCTACACAGAGTCCTTGCCCTGAAACGGCAGACAGGGAAAGTCTAGCCTCCCTTTGCGTCCAATGGCAGGCTGTTGCCTCTTGGGAGTTACTTATCTCATCTGTAAAGGCAATTCCTTCATAATATGGGGGAGCAATTCCAAAGCATAACCAACAAGACTCAGTAACCTTGGGGTTGGTATTATTTAGGGCCTGAAAGGCCCCCTGTGCTAGGGAAGTAATGTATGGTCCAGGAGGCTTAGGGGAAGAAGAATCTTTACCCATTTTTGAGTTAGGAGTCAGTGAGGGGGTTGCTGGACGTGGGGATATATAGTCTGGGGGTCCACTTTCACTGGGGGAACCAGGTGAGGGCCAGCTTTATTTGGCCCTACTTCAGCAGATGGGGCTGTTATTTTTAATTTGATGGTGAAAAGTAACCTATCATCATATCTTTCCTTATATATTCATAGGCCCCAAGTGAACTCCGTCACCCAGTTAGTTGAAATTTGTTTTCCAGAGTATGTGAACCGGATTAGCAGGGGGTGGCACCAGGTGGTACATATTGGCTGATTAGTCCACCTATTGTTTGGTCTCCAGTCTGGGGGGTTGGGTATGACTGTAATTAGCTTTAACAACAATGTAATCCCAACCGGAGGTAGGCTTCCAGTAAGTATCGCCAGTGGTTTCACACCCCCAATTCTTGCAGTAGAAGTCATTTCTCCCCCCACATTTGTTTACCATTTTAGGTTGCTGGTGGGGTCCTGGACATACATAAAAGGTTAGGACTCGCAGCATACTGTGGTGGTTGGTGGTCCCGCAGCCCCCCCCCCCAGGGATCTAAGCCCCTTCTCTCACTAAAAGACCCACGTCTATGGTCCCCAGGAACCATGTTGGGGTCTAGGTGGCTTTGCAAATCCCAGTTAGCAGGTGCTCCTAGAGCCATTTTACAAAGGTCAGGGTACAAGTCCGTCCACCATGTGAAGGGTGGGGCTATCTTTGAAACAGACCAAATTATAATATGTCTCTGATTAGTTACTTCCCAAGTCAAAAGTTTGGGCTGGTGAGGACTAGAGCCCAAGCAAGTATTGTAAGTGCTTAACAGAGCCAAAAGCACCAGCAGTTTGTGGATATCACCCATGGCTAACATTCTTAACAAGTTTAAGTTTTAAGGGATTGTCACTGGGCTGGATTTTCCAGTCAGAAGTGGAGTTCTCTGGAGCGGGTTTGATGTGTGATGCGTGGATCCAAGCAGCAATGCCTTCTACCTTCACAGCCGTTGGGGTGGTGAGCAGGATGCAGTAAGGACCTTTCCACCGGGGTTCCAAATTTTGACTACAGTGTCGCCGTACGTAAACCAAGTCTCCAACTTGGAACTGATGTGGCACCTCTAAGGATCCTGGCGCATATGCACTGCCAACCTTGTTTAAGATTTCTTTTTGAATAAGCTACAGTCCCTTTAACCTGGACAACAAGTCAGAGTTACCACTAGTTATGTCAAGAGGGTCTCCCAGGAGAGTCAAGGGAGCAGGAACTCCATACAATAGTTCAAAAGGCGTGAGATTCAACAAGGAAGGAGTATTCCTGACCCTAAAAAGAGCCAGAGGGAGGAGTACCACCCAGTCACCGTCAGTCTCCATGGTCAATTTAGTAAGGGTCTCTTATAGAGTTCTATTTATTCTTTTTACCTGTCCTGAACTTTGGGGTCTATATGCACAATGTAATTTCCAATTAGTCCCCAAAAATCTGGCCACCTCCTGACTTACCTGAGCAACGAAGGCCGGCCCATTGTCTGACCCGATTACCTTTGGAACTCCAAACTGGGGAAAAATGTCTTCTAAAATCTTCTTGGCTACAACCAGAGCAGTCTTTTTCTTGGTGGGAAAAGCTTCCACCCATCCTGAGAAGGTATCTACAAAGACTAGAAGATATTTATTTCCATAGCTGGATGGCTTGATCTTGGTAAATTCCACTTTCCAATGCATTCCAGGTCTAGTTTCCCTTAACCGTTTTCCCGAGCTTTGGAAATTCTTCCCTACGTTTATCTTTTGGCAAGGGATACATGTCTGAGTCACTTTTTTGTTTAGAGCAGTGAGGTTTAGTATTCAGTAAGGAGATTGGAGAACAATTTCAGTCAATTTCCTTGCCCCTAAATGAGTCCATTGAAGCATTTGCGCTATTAGTCTCTTAGCATCTTCCTGTGGCAAAATGACCTTTCCTTTGGAGTCAATCCATGCTCCCATAATAGCATCAAATGTCCCTTGTTTTCTCTGTATTTGTTCCAGGTCATCCTCTGAGTATTTTAGCTGTTCCTTCTCTGGCAATTTAGTAGTTAATTTCATTGGAGCAGGACTTCCTCTAGCAGCTGCTTTAGCCTCCTCATCAGCCATGTTATTTCCCTTTGCTGCCTTGGAATTTCCCTTCTGATGTCCCAGGCAGTGAATTATGCTTACCTTTGTAGGCAGTAGTAAGGCATTGAGCAAGGCCAAGATTTCATTTTTATTTTTAATTTCTTTACAGGCTGACATCAATAGGCCTCTCTGCTGGTAGATGGCCCTGTGCACATGGGCCGTAGCAAAGGCATACCTTCTGTCAGTGTAGATGTTTATCTTTTTGTCTTTCCCCAAAGTTAATGCTTGAGTTAAGGCAATTAGTTCTGCTCATTGAGCAGAGGTGCCTTCAGGCAGCGCTTGGGCCCATATTACCTTGTGTCCATCCACCACCTCTGCTCCCGCTTTTTTTTTTTTTTTTCATTTTCCAAAAAGCTACTCACATCTGTGTAATATGTCACCTCAGCATCTGGCAGAGGCTCATCTTTTAAGTCCTTTCGCCATCCCTGTTTTTCTGCCAATACCTGCAAGCAATCATGCTCTGCGGGCTGAATCTCTGGATCTGGTAACAGGGTGGCAGGGTTTAGCCCCGTTGCTGGGGCAAAAGTAATCCTGTCATTATTTAAAAGCAAAGTTTGATAATGAGTCATGCGCACATTTGTGAGCCAGCAATCAGGTGGCTGTCTGACAACACTCTCAAGGGCATGAGGGGCATAAACAGTAAGATCTTGTCCCAAGGTCAGCTTGTCAGCATCCTTTACCAATGCGGCAACTGCTGCTATTATCCAAAGGCAGGTCGGCCATCCTGCTGCTACTGGATCAAGCTTTTTAGATAGATAAGCTACTGATCTCTTCCAGGGTCCAATCTTTTGAGTTAACACCCCTTTAGCCATTCCCTGGTTCTCGGCCACATAGAGATGAAAAGGTTTAGTGACATCAGGAAGTCCCAAGGCTGGAGCTGACATTAAAGCCTGTTTAATATTATCAAATGCAGCCTGTTCATTTTTCCCCAGGAAAAAGAGTCATTGCCCTTTGTAAGGGCATACAGAGGGGCTGCCATTTCAGCGAACCCAGGAATCCATAATCGGCAAAACCAAGAAATTCCCTCAGTTGTTTTGTAGTTTGTGGAGGGGGAATATGAAACACAGTCTCTTTTCTAGCCTCCGATAACCATCTTTTTCCTTCCTTTAGTATATACCCCAGGTAACTGACCTCTTTCCGGCATATCTGGGCCTTCTTTGCTGATGCTCTATAGCCGAGTTCACCCAATTTTTGTAACAGTTGGCCAGTGGCTTTGAGACAGGTTTTCTGACAATCTGCAGCTAGTAAGATGTCATCCACGTACTGGAGAAGAGTTACCTGAGTATTGGTGGCCCGGAAGTGTGCCAGGTCTCAGTGCAGGGCTTCATCAAATATGGTAGGAGAATTCTTAAATCCTTGGGGAAGTCTAGTCCAAGTTAGTTGGCCCAAGACCCCAGAGTCGGGATCTTTCCATTCAAAAGAGAAAATGTCTTGGCTGGCGGGGCTAAGTTGAAGACAAAAGAATGCATCTTTAAGGTCTAGAACAGTATACCAGGCTCTGTCAGGGGGAAGGGAGCTCAGCAGGTTATACGGGCTGGGGACTATTGGATGTAAGTCCATAACCTGTTTGTTAACTTCCCTCAGGTCTTGCACAGGCTGATAATCATTGCTCCCAGGCTTTTGGACTGGCAGTAATGGAGTATTCAAAGCAGATTGACACCTTTTCAAAACCCCTAGGTCAAGGAGTAGCTGTATATGAGGGCGAATCCCATCATGGGCTTCCTTAGACATTGGATAATGCTGCACTGCAACTGGGGCTGCCTGAGGTTTTAGCTCTATCTGGACTGGCGGTTGCTTTCTTGCTTTCCCTAAGCCAGCTGTTTCAGCCCAGGCCTCAGGGTATTTTTTTTACCCACCAGTCAATGTCTTTTCCCCCCTCTTTTAAATTTTCAAATAGCCGGTATTTATCTTTCAAGTGAATTGTAAGCATGTGAATAGGAGCCCCTCTTTTATCTGTAACCTGTGGGCCTTCTGGGTTAAAATAGATGTGGGCCCCTATTTTGGTCAGGATATCCCATCCAAGCAATGGGTATGGGCAGTCTGGCATGACTAAGAACGAGTGGGATACCCGGCCCACTCCAAGGTCCACTGTTCTTCGGGTAGTCCATGTATATTGCTTACATCCAGTGGCCCCTTGAACCCATGATTTTTTTTCTTTCTTAGCCCCTGAGTCTTGCAACAGAACAGAATCTAGTGGATACTGAGCGCCAGTATCCACTAGAAAATGGACTGGCTTCCCCTCCAACTTGAGGGTTACCCTGGGTTCGGGGAGGGGAACCGAACCCTGTCCTCCCTAATTGCTGTCATTGTTTAAGGTCAGGACCATGGTCCCTGTGGCTTGAGATTTCAGCTGCTTCTTCTTCCTTTTGGGGCAATCCCTCCTCCAGTGTCCCATCTCCTTGTAGTAGGCACACTGGTCCTTAGACAAAGGGCCCTTACGGTTGCCAGGAACTCTCTCCCTTTTCGTACGACTTTCCTGAACTGTGGTGGTCAGAATATTAGTCAATTTTTTATCCTGCCTCTTGTCTCTCTCTCTCATCTCCTGTTCTTTCTGTTTCCTTTTTTCTTTTTTTTTTCTGTTTCTCGACTATAGAAGACTTTCTCTGCTACTTGCACTAAATCCTTTAATGACTTATCCTGCAGACCTTCTAATTTATGAAGTTTCCTACGAATATCCCTAGCTGACTGATCTATGAAAGATACAGCTACTGTTGTTCTGTGCTCCTCTGAAGCAGGGTCATAGGGAGTAAACTGGCGGAATGCATCCATCAGCCATTCTAAGTAGGCTGCAGGAGATTCCTCCGGCCCCTGGACCGCTTCTCTTACCTTAGTCAAATTGGTGGGTCTTCGAGCAGCCCCACGAAGACCCGCCATTATAGTCTGGCAGTAAACCTTCAAGTGCTGCCTACCCTCTAGTGTATTGTAATCCCAATCAGGACGAGAGAGAGAGGAAACCCATTATTAATCTCGTCGGGGAGAACTGTAGTCCTCCCATCTACCCCTGGGACATTCTTACTTGCTTCTAGAAGAACTCGTCCCCTCTCCTCGGTAGTCAGGAGTGTCTGTAAAAGCTGTTGGCAATCATCCCAAGTGGGCTGGTGAGAGAAAAGGACAGATTCAAACAAGTCAGTCAAGGCTTGGGGGTTCTCAGAAAAAGAGGGATTGTGAGTCTTCCAATTGTAGAGATCAGCTGTGGAAAAAGGCCAGTACTGAAAGGGGTATTGCCCATCCCCCTCTGGAAATCCATAGGCTCCCAATGGGAGAGCCACCGAGTCCAGCTGCGTTACTCTGTGGCTTCATGTTCCAGCTGCTGGGCCCCGTTCATTTTGAGCAGTGTCAGCTGGTGAGTGCAGCGGGACCTCTGGAGGTGTCTGCAGTGCTGATGGTGTCTGCGGCGGCAGGGCTGAGGGACCCACAGCTCCTGCTGAGGGACCTGTGAGGGGACTAGAAAAGTTGCATGCTAGCCCTGCCTTAGGCCCCGAGGGAGAACTGCCAGCCTCCGGGAATCTGACAGAGGAAACGGTCGGAGGTCTGGCAGGAGAACCGGCCAGGGAACTGGCAGGGGTAGCGACCATGGCTGGCGGATAAGGGGGCTGAAGGTCAAAAAGGGGGAGGTCTGCTTCTGGAGAAGTGAGGACTTTCTTTTTCTCCTCTTCCTTAATGGCACAAACAGTTGTCGACGGAGTCTCTGTGGGGAGAACAAAGGGGCGCACCCAGGGGGGTGGATGGTGAACAATATCCTCCCAGGTTAGGACATAAGGTACCTGATCAGGATGGCCCCCCTCCGCTTGGAGAGTCTTAGTCTTAACAGCAAAAATCATGTCAAGGTGAAAGTTGCCCTCTGGTGGCCATCCAACCTGAAAAGCAGGCCATTACGAGGAGCAAAAGGCTTGCCACTTTGCTTTTCTAACTTCCAGTGAGCGATTATGTGCCCTATATTTCACTTCTGAGAAGTGGTCAAGGGTGAGAGATAAGGGTGTAGCCACCGTCTGTCCCATAATGAAATCGTCTGTCAGAAAAGTCAGAGAGGCAACAAGAACAGAGACAAAAAGAACCAAACAAGCAATCAGACAAGGACGCCCTTGTGGGTGATACCACAGTGCCCTAACGGAATGGCTCCCCGGCCAGTCCCTACGAAAATCAGACTCAGACGGGATGAGGACCATCTCTGATCCAACCTCCCAACAAACGGAACCTGGAGCATCCTCGAGCTTCCTGGCTTTTCGATTATCTGACGCGCCCGTCAATCGAAATAGCCTAATCAGACAACCAAGACGGTTCAGACAGGCGCCTAACCAGAAAAACAGAACAAAACAGAATTTGCAGAAACCTGAGGTCAAACAAACATAATGACTAACCTGTTTCAACCTGACCTCTGAACTCGGTCTGGTGAGGGTTGGGGAAGGGTCGGGTCGGTTTCCTGGGTGACGCACCACATGCAAAACCTGCACTCCCGGTGCAGGGTCTGTACTGCTTCCTCCCCCAAAGTGACTCACAGACCACGGTTCGATGCAAAAGCAAGAGGCAGTTTATTCCAATCGCGATGGGGGTCGTCCCTTCAAAGCAGGAGACGACCTCGAGCATACAAAGCACAGAGTTTTTATTCCTAAAAAATCAGGCCTTTACATTGATTAGTTAGCAGAAAAGATAGCAGTTATGCGGTTGGCAGCTGTAGCAGGGAACTCCTAGCTCCAAGGACAGTCCTCCCCTCTTCTCCCGTCTCTCGGTTCTGCAGCAGGCTGCTTACAGCTTCAAGGACAGTCCTCCCCTAAATTGCCTGACTTGCGCTTTCTTTTTAGCTGGCCCTTATTCAAGGTCCAGTTGTTTTTCTTTCTAATTTGTGATGGTCCATTTCTCATTATCAAGGCTGGCTGCATCATCTTCCTCTGAAATCTGATTCTCAGGGCATTGTTATTCTGTCCTCTACTTATCTCATTCTTCCTGCCTCTTCTCCTACCACCTTCCAAGAGCTCTAAGGGGAGGGAGAATTTCATAATGAAATCCCATTTAGATCTGGGTTTTTTAAGGTCTCTCTCTGCATAATATCAGATTGTGGGTCTCTATACATTCCCATTTGATGCAGAAGGAAGCATCTCTTTGTGTACAAGAAGATGCCACTAATCTATTAGTTGAGGGCAGAGAGCAATCTATTTTAATAACAACGGCCTGAGTTGCTTGAAAATTTTCACAGGATGCCCTGGCCTCACAACTCAAGGCACTCCCACCCAGTCCCCTTAGTTGAAGACTGGTTTGGTCACAATACATGTCCTATTGGAATTTTATCCCCCATAATTAGGAAATGCCTTAATAACTGAATACATACCAAATTTGTCTCTCTTCAATTTTATTTACTTCACCCATGATTTTTTTTTTCCTGGTTCCATAAATATGCCTCAACTTCGATGTAATTTCTTAGCTGAATAATACTCCGTTATGGAAATATACCACATTTTCCCCAAAGGAGATTGTGACTCCTGCTCTGTAGAACTTGGAAATTGCTGGGACGTTAATCATTGTATTGAATGACAAATTAACAGAATGACTATGTTCTTTTAGCCTAGAAGTCCCTCCATCATCTTCTTCTTTCTGGTGATTTGAATTGCAATATCCCTTTGAAGCTCACCTATTTACATGTTGAGTCCTCAATGAGAAACCTTCTGGGAATTGTTAGGAAGTACGGCCTTGTTAGATAATATTATTCCTTTTGGAGTTATGTAATGGAAGGTTGTGCTTTGAGGTTGACATGCGAAAAGGACCAGAGAGAATGGAATATCTTTCTTTTGGTCTCTGTCATTTATATCTTTGTTTGTGTTGGTCTCATTATCTCTATTTCTGAACCTGTCTCTCTAGCTCTTTCTCTCTCTGTCTCCCTCTCTATGACTCTCTGTCTCTCTCTGCCTCCCCCTCTCTGGCTGCTGCCTGTGGTTCATTATGAAAAGATCTCAGTTCTGCTGAAGGACTATAAAAAGATGAGTGCTTGCTGACATGACATCATGGATGGTAACTGTAAAAATATAAGCAAGGTCCCAATTAAACACTTTTTATTGAAATATTTGCATTGGTCAGGGAGCATATTCACAGAAAGTAATTCACTTACTGTGGACATTTCTGTTCATTTAACCAATAATAATGGAATTTGTGATAATCTGAAAGTCACATGTCAAGGACCCGTGACTTTATTAATAAACACTTGGAAGAAATATGTGACACTTTTCCTGAATTCAGAGCCTTGGATACAGTAACTGACATATTCAGATTGTGTATTTTCAGCAGCCCAGGTTGAGGCATGTAGGGCTGCTCATCCTTTTCTCAAGCAGAATGTCTACTTGTCCCTTTTAATGACTGGCTCCTGTAAGGATTACTGGCTTTCACCTGTTTCATGATATCATATTACCTATCAGCCAATTAGCACCTGAGAAATTTTTGAGGTTTCCATGGAGGTAAGTAAACAAACTTTCCTCAGTGTCGGGTATCTCTGATCCTGTGCACATGTTACTTTTTATTGTAAAACCCAACAAGCCTTTATCTCATCCCTTTCTCTAATAGCCACAACTTTACTCCTCTTCATGTCATGATAATGTCAGGTAAAAAATGAAACATTTGTGTTTATTTAATTGGACAGTTTCCTAAGTAGGAAAGCTTCAAAGTGATGTTGGATTAAGGGGAACGTACAAAATAACAATGTGGTCTCCTAAGGTGGTCTTGGATCTGAAATTTCCTAAATTGTGACTTTGAGCTGAACAGTTACTTGTGAACTCACTAAATGTAACTTCACATTCTTAGTGATATAATAGGTATGCAGTGTCTAGAGTTAACTGGGATATTGAGTGTTTAAAAGCAGGAAAAAGAAAACGAACCCTAACAATTCCTGGGACTGTTTTGGCTGAAATAGAGAAATATCAATGAGCAAAAAAGGAAAACTGAGAGGTATAATGTATTTTACAGCTGGCATTGTTCAGCACTAGTGTTGGCAAACCACAAAGAGCATGGTTTCTTTAGCTGACCTGGCTGGATCAGGAGCTATGTCCTACTCAGTGGTCAGTGAGGAACCCACCTTGTCCTGGGATTTAGTTTAAAATATGCCATCAGGACAGACTAATGGATCCGTGTTACATACCAATGACAGAAGAGAAGCTCTGTTTCCTGCTCTTGTCCTCCAGAAAAATTTTCTAAAGGTAGTGTCAGTGCCAGGATTGCTTGTTCAGATGTGCCATCTTAGCTAATGGGGTCTGAGGTAGCTGGGTAACCACTAGTTCATGGCTACTATTCTTTGCTACATAATGAGTTCCTGGAAACATGCCTTATAAAGTCAAATTCTGCCACCCTTTAGCAGAATCTTTTCTCCATGTTAAAAGTCATTGTAAAAGTTGTCAACATGTTAATTTTATTTGATTATGTGGCAATATCTTAAAATATATATTACGGTCTTTCCATTACTCCCAGGTTCAAATTCCTACCCATGTGTCACACTAAATTCATTTCCTTTAATATGCCAATTGAAGTATGTATTTTTCTTATAATCATTGGAACATGATCAGAGTCTCACTGTCAAGTCCTTTAAAGAAAACTGACTTCATACTTGCTGCACACTCTCACCACCACCATGAAGACTCCTTCAGTCTTAAAGAGTTCTATACTTCATCAATTTGATCATAGTTTTATTATATATTTATACATTTATTATGATTTGTTCATTTGTATCTCCTTTGATGCCCATTCTCCTTATTCTTCCCGTCCCACCCACCCTTCTTCATCTAACCCTATGCCCTTTATCTAGTTCCATGATAGGGAAGCCCTCCTCACCTTTCTATCTGAAGCTAGCTTATCAGGTCTCATCATGCTTGCTACATCATCTTCTTCTGCGGCCTGATTCCATGGACATTGTTCTATTTGTGTCCTCAATTCCCTCTACTTATGACACTCTTTCTGCCTCATCCCCTGAAGGCTTCCCCAGAGCTTTGAGAGGAAGGGGAATTTCATAGAGAAATCCTATTTAGAGCTGAGTGTTTTGAGGTCTCTCTCTATGGCTAATGTCGGACTGCAGGTCTCTGTATGTAATCCCTTTTGATGCAGAAGAAAGCATCTCTGTGGATACAAGAACATAGCATTGATCTATCAGTGAAGGGTAGAACAACCTATTTTAATAACAACAGCCTGGGTTGCTTGACAATTTCCATAGGATGCCCTGGCCCATTAACCTAATTAACTGCCATCCAATCCCCCTAGTGGAAAACTGGTTTGGACACAGTAGATGGCCTATTGAAACTTTATCCCCCACTATTAGGACACCTCCTAATATGTAAATACATACCATATTTATCTATCTGCATTTTAGTTACTTCACTCAGAATGATTTTTCCTGGTTTCATTCATTTGCCTGAAAATATCTTATTGTCATTTTCTTAGGTGAATAATACTTCATTATGGATATATTTATTCAAATATTATATTATATATATTCAAATGGATATATTTCAAGGATATTTTCATTCCTGTTCTTTAGTCTTGTAAGTTGGTGGGACTTTAATCATTGTATTTAATGACAAATTTTCAGAGTAACAATATACTTTTAGCCTAGAATTCCATCCATCTTCTTCTACTTCCTGGTGATTGGAATTGCAATCTCCCTTCAAAGTCAATCTATTTACAGGTGGAGTCCCCAGTGAGGAAATGTCTGTTTAGTGTTAAGAGGTATGGACTTGTTAGATAATATAATTTCTTTTGTTTCCCTGATTTTTTTGTCAGGCCTTTTGTCTTTTTATATCAGTGGGCTACTGATTTTTTTGAGTTACTTTTGTATCCAGCCACCTCGCTGAAGGTGTTTATCAGCTGTAGGAATTCCCTGGTAGGTTTTTGGCAGTCACCCAGGTATATTATCATATCATGTGCAAATAGTGATACCTTGACATCTCCCTTTCTTATTTGTATTCCCTTGATCTCCTTCAATTGTCTTATTGCTCTAGCAAAGACTTCTAGAACTATGTTGACTAGATATAGAGAGAGCAGGCAGCCTTTACTTGTCCCTGAATACAGTGGGATTGCTTTAATTTTCTCTCTATTTAGTTTGATATTGGCTATAGACTTGATGTATTTTGTCTTTACTATATTAAGATATGTGCCTTGTATCCCAGACCTCTCCAATACTTTAAGTATGAATGGATGTTGGATTTTGCCCAGTGCTTTTTCAGCATCTTAAGGAGATCATCATATGTTTTTTTTTCTTTCATTTTTTTCAATATAGTGGATCACCTTGATGGATTTCCATTATTTGAAATATCCTTGCATACCAGTGATGAAGCCTACTTAGTCATATGGAAGATATTATTGAGGTCGTCTTGTATTTGGTCAAAGACATAAAGTACATTTGGATGACACTAACCAAGCAAGTCAAAGGCTTGTATGAAAAAAATTTCAAGTTTCTGAAGAAAGAATTAGAAGAAGGTATCAGAAGATGGAAAGATCTCCCATGCTCATGGCCTGGCAGGCTTGACATTGTAAAAATGGCTATCTTATCAAAACCAATTTACAGATTCAAAGCAATTCCCATCAAATTACCAACACGATTTTTTTACAATCTTTAAAGAAAAATTCTCAACTTCATATGGAAAAACAAGAAACCCAGAATTGCTAAAACCATCCTTTACAATAAAAAATCTTCTGAAGGTGTCTCCATCCCTGATCTCAAGCTGTGTTATTTAGCAACAGTAATAAAAACTGCATGGTACTGACATAGAAAAAGAATGGTGAATCAGTAGAACCAAAGAGAAGCACCAGAAATAAACTTGAACACTTATGGACACTTAAGTTTCAACAAAGATTCCAAAACCATATAATTAAAAAAGATATCATCTTCAACAAATGGCGCTGATCTAACTGAATGTCTACATGTCTACATAGATTCCTATTTATCACCCTACACAAAACCTAAGTCCAAGTGGATCAAAGACCTCAATATAAAACCAGACACATTAAATCGGTTAGAAGAAAAAGTGGGGAAGAGCCTTGATATCATTGGCATAGGAAATAAGCTCCTGAATAAAACACCTAAAACATAGGATATAAGACCAACAATGAGTAACAGGACCTCATGAAACTGAAAAGCTTCTGGAAAATCCTTCAGTCTTAAAGAGTTCTATACTTCATCAACTTGATCATAGTTTTATTATATATTTATTTATTATGATTTGTTCATTTGTATCTCCTTTGCTGCCATCAAAGAATGCAAAGACTGTCATCAAAACAAAAGGAATGCCTACAGATTTTGAGAGAATCTCCACCAAGCTTCTATGTGACAAAGGACTTTTATCCAGTATATATAAAGAATTAAAGAAGTTGAAAAGCAACAAATAAAGTATTCCAATTTAAAAAGGGGAACAGAGCTAAACAGAGAATTCTCTATAGAGGAATATTGTATGGCAGAGAAACACTTAGAGAAGTGCTCAATGCCATTAGCCACCAGGGGAATGAAAATAAAAATGACACGGAAATTTACACACATCAAAATGGCCAAGTTCAAAAACTCAAGTGACAACACATGCTGGATTGATTGTGGTCAAAGGGGAACAGTCCTCATTGCTGGGGGGAATGTAAACTTGTATAACCACTCTGGAAATCAATCTAGTGCTTGGAAAAGTGCTTCCTCAAGATTCAGATATCCACCTCTAGTCATATATCCTAAAGAGACTCAAGTACACAATAAGGACATTTGCTCAACCATGTGTGTAGCAGCTTATTTGTAAAAGCCAGAATTTGATTAATTACAGTTGTGGAATCAAAGGGAACACAAAGGAAGGTAGGTCAGCAGTGGCTAGCTCCTGAGGAAAGTTCTAAAATGGGAGATATGAAAGTAGGAATGGTGAAAGAGTGTAGACACTGGACAGGCAGCTCTATGCTGAGTTTCTAATGGAAGCATGGAAAGCACCAGCTGGAGAGTCTGTTCCTATGTGTCAGCATGATTTATTCATGTCTTTATTTTCTAAAAAGCTTCACTTGGCTGTATGTAACCTATGAGTGGAATCTGCAACTCTCCTGACTATAGTTAGGTATTGTTTGTCATTCCATCTTTGTTCAAAATTAGTGTAATGCTTTTATTTCTTTATATAAAAATATATTGTTGGCTACCTTGATTAGATAGAAGAAAGTGTTATTGGAGTCAGAGCCTCACTGTGTATTCCTTTGCATTGTAGGCAGCTCTAAAAAGAACAACAAAGATGCTAAGGGTTTCCTCAACAAAGGCGAGTACCAACAGGCATGAGATGATTCACCCTTGGAATCAGGGACAGGTGCTAAGTAGACAAGTAATTTGCAGTTTTCTTTGTAACTTGCATCTTCTCTAATATCAGCAGGCAAGGCTATCCATCATCTAGGGATAAAGTACATTATGTACCTTGCTCAAGCTGGCAGAGTTAATGAAAGGATGAACAGGGATTTGAACTCAACTCTGACCCGAATGAAGGGCATCTTTTCTTCATGTCTCTTTGTTCAGCTTTTTTGCTGTTCAGAGAAAAATGAAAAATGGGGAAAAAAAGACAAAAGCCAAAATAGAAAATGTACCCACCTTGCTACTTAGCATAGCTCTTATAATACTTCTTACTAATTTCTTTCTGTATTTCTGTCTTTGGTATAGAGAAATGTTGCTGATCTTTGCATTTAAATTTTGTGCTCAGAAGTCAATGTCAGGCACTTTGACCTCCCCATCCCCCAAGGGAGGAGCAGTCCTGCTATGCCACAGAGGAGGACTTTGCAGACAGTCGTAAAGATACTTGATAAAACAGGGTCAGATGAAAGGGGAGGAGGTCCTCCCTAATCAGTGGACTTGGAAAGGGGCAGGGAGGAGATGAGGGGGTAGGGTGAGGATGGGAGGGAATGAGAGAGTGGGATACAGCTGGGATACAGAGTTAATAAAATGTAAATAATAATAATAATAATAATAATAATAATAATAATAATAATAAAATTGTACTCTGAAAAAAAAAAGCCAGAATTTGGAAAAAAAAAAACAACAACAGGATGCCCCCTCAACTGAAGAATGGATAGAGAACTACTTCTGGAACATCTAAGCAATGGAATAATACTCAGCAATGAAAAACAAGGAAATCATGTAATTTGCAGGTAAATGGTGGGAACTAGAAAGTATCATCCTGAGTGAGCAATTCCAGAAGTAGAAAGACACATATGTAATGGACTCACTAATGCAGACATAATATATAGGATAAACCTACTCAAATATATACACTGAAAAAAACTAATGATAAGAGAGGACTCTAGCTAAAATGCTCAGTCTCCATTCTAAAAGGCAAACATGATGGACATCAGAAGAAGGAGAAAATAGGGAACAATTAAGAGCCTGTCACAGAGGGCCTCTGAAAGGCTCTCCCTTGCAGACAATCAAAGCATAGGCTGACACTTATGGCCAACTGTTGGGCAGAGTGCATGGAATCCAATGAAAGAAGTAGGAAGTAATAAGATCTGAAGAGGACAGTAACTCCACAAGGAGAGCAACAGAACCAAAAAATCTGAGCACAGGGGTCTTTCCTGACACCAACCAAGTACCATGCATGTTGGTAACCTAGAACCCTTGCACAGGTGTAGCCCATGGATGTTCAGTGTCTAAGGAGTTTCCAAAGTAATGGGAACAGGGACTGTCTCTGACATGAACTGATTGTCTTGCTGTTGGTCAACTCACCTTAATGGGGGAGCAGGCTTACGAGTTCACAGAGGAAGACAATGCAGCCACATGATGAAATCTGATAGCCTAAGATCAAAAGGAAAGAGAGGAAGATCTCCACTATCAGTGTACTTGTGGAAGGGCATGCTTGGAGAAGGGGGAGGAAAAATTGAAAGGAGGAAATGAAAGGAGTAACTATGAGGAAACAAATTTTCCTCGAGGAAACAAATTTTCCTCGATGTCCAGTATCTCTAATCCTGTGAACACTTAACATTTTTTTGTGAAACCCAACAAGCCTTTATCTCATCCCTTTATCCAGATCCCACACCTTTACTCCTATTTACCTCTGTGACAATATGAATTACAAAATGAAACTTTAATATTATTTAACTGGACAGTTTCCTAATTTGGGAAGCTTCAAAGTAATGTGGGATTGAGGGGAATGTCCCGAATGACAAGGTAGTCTCATAATGTGGTCTTGGATCTGAAATTTGAACTGAGCAGTTATTCATGCACTCACTAAATGTACTTTCACATTCTTGTTGATATAATAGGCTGGCATGGTCTAGGTGTTCTGGGGGTAGAGCACCTTTAAAAGCAGTGAAAAGACAAGATAAGCAGACAATTCCTGGGACTGGTTTGGGTGAAACAGTGAAAGATGTGTTTATGTGAAAGGGGAACTGAGGGATAATAAACTCTTTGACAGCTTGTGCTGTCCCACACTAGTGTTGGCAAACCTCTATGAGGAAGGTTGCCTTGGCTGACATGGATGGATTGGCAGCTGTGACCTACTCAGTGGAAAGTGAGCAATCCTTCTTGTCCTGGGGTTAACAACTAAAACTGGTGATTTAGAACTGAGAAATGGTTCCCTGTTATATGCTGAGGACACAGGAGCAGAAGTGTTCCTTGATGTTGTCCTCTAGACAAGCCATCTAGACATAGTGTTATTACCAGAACTGCTTTTTCAGAAGTGCCACATGAGTTCATGGGAGTCTGAAGTAGCTAGGTAACCAATAGTTTATGGATAGGATTCTCTGCTGCGTAATTAGTTCCTGGAAAGCATTTCTTACACAGTCAAATTCTGCCATCCTTTGGTGGGATATTTTCTCCATGTTAAAAGTCATTGTAAAAGTGGTCAGTGTATTATTTTTATTGATGATGTGGGAATTTCCTATACTATATATTATTCTGCTTTTCCAATGTTCCCAGGTTCAAATTCCTACCCATGAGTCATACTATTTTTTTAAATACACCAATGCAAGTATGTGTTATTCATATACTCATTGGAACATGATCAGAATCTCAGTGCCAACTCCCTTAAAGAAAACTGAGTTCACCCTTACCACACTCTGACACCAACCCCAAGAAGAAGCCATCAGTATTGAAGAGCTTTATACTTCACCACTTTCATAACAGTTTTTTAATGTATTTCTATATTATGATTTTTAAATTTTGTATCCCCTCCACAGCCCCCTCCCTCTTCTCCTTCCAATCCCACCCACAATCCCTCTTCTACCTCTATGCCTTCTCTCTAGTTCCCTGATAGGGGAGGCCCTCCACCCCCTTCAAACTACCCTATCTTATCAG
The DNA here is from genome assembly GCF_030254825.1 of Meriones unguiculatus. NCBI lineage: Eukaryota > Metazoa > Chordata > Mammalia > Rodentia > Muridae > Meriones > Meriones unguiculatus. The sequence goes on along the minus strand of NW_026843709.1, from coordinate 31,647,764 downwards.
GTCTCAACAAGGATGGCTGCATCTTCTTCTATTGCCTGATTCTCAGGGTATTGTTCTCCTTGTGTCCTCAGTTGCCTCTAACTATGACACTCTTCCTGCCTCCTTTCCTCCAGGCTTCCCAGAGGTCTGAGGGGAGGGAGAAATTCATAGGGAAATCCCATTTAGATCTGGGTGTTTCAAGGTCTCTCTCTCTCTGCCTAATATCGGGCTGTGAGTCTCTGTATGTAATCACATTTCATGCAGAATGAGGAGTAACTTTGGATGCAAGAACATGACTGATCTATCATTTGAGGGCAGAGAGCAACATATTTTAAATTAATAGCCTGGGTTGCTTTAAAATTTCTGTAGGGTGCCCTGGCATCTACTCAATTAATCACCCAATCACCCTAGTGGAAGACTGGTTTGGTCACAATTAGATGGCTTATAGGAACTTTAACACCCATTATTAGGAGACCTCCTAAAGTGAATACATACCATTTTTGTTTTTCTGCATTTTAGTTACTTCACATTGGACAAATTTTCCTGCTTCCATGCATTTACCTGAAAATATCTTGTCATTTTCTTAGATGAATAATACTCCCTATGGAAATATTCCTCATTTTCTCCAAAGGAGATTGTGAGTCCTCTTTAGTCCTTAGAAGTTTCTGGGACTTTAATCATTGTATTGAATGAGAAACTATCAGGATAACTATGTTCTTTTAGCCTAGAAGTCCCTAAGTCTTTTTCTACTACCTGATAATTTCAATGTCAAAGTCCTCTTGAAGCTCTTCTATTTACATGTTGAGTCCCCAGTGAGAAAATGTCTGGTTAGTGTTAGGAGGTATGGCCTTGTTAGATAATATAATTCTTATTGGAGTTATATTATAGGATGGTGTGATTTGAGGTTGATATGCCAATGAAAGTGACCAGACAGAATGGGTCTCTGTCTCTCTGTTTCTGTCATTTTACATCTTTGTTTCATATGTCTAGGTTTCTCTATTTCTGAATCTGTTTTTCTAGCTCTTTCTCTCTCTGTTTCTTTCAGGCTCCCTCTCTCTGCCTTCCACTTGTTCTTCAGTAGGAAAAGCTCCCAGTTCTGCTGTAGGACTACAACAAACTATCTGCTTGCTGATGTGGCATCATGGATAGTCTCTGTTAAAATATAAGCATGGTCCCTATTAATATCTTTCTTCAAAGATTTGCCATTTCAGGGAGTGATTCTCAGTAAGTCATGACTGAGGACATATATGTGCACTTAATAAATAATAATGGAATCTGTGATAATATGAAAGTCACATGTCAAGGAAAAGTGACTTTATTAATGACCACATGAAAGAAATATGTGACATATTTCTTGAACTAAGAGTCTTAGTCACAGGAACTGTCATCCCTGTATTGTGTGCTTTCATCTACCCAAATTGAGTCATGTAGGGCTGCTCAGCCTTTCTCTCAAGCAGGCTGTTCACCTGGCCTTTTAAATAACTGGGTCCTGAAACTCTTACTGGATTTAAATTGTTTCATGACATTATTCACCCTCTCCACCAATCATTACCTATCCATTGTGCTGTAATATTAGCATGGAGATATCATAATACCATTGTAAATTCAGAATACCATTGTGCAGTCATATTACCATTGTGAAGTCATAAGAGCATTGTTTAGCCATAACACCATTGATTAGCATGACACCATTGTGATATCAAAATTCCATTGTGAAGTCATACCACAAACATGTTGTAATATGATTGTGCTATCATAATTACATTGGGATGGCATGATGAATTTTGATGTCATAATGCCAGTGTGATATCATTTTAGCATTGTAATGTCATCATAGCATTGTGATGTCATAAAAGCATTGTGTTGTAGTAATAGCATTGTAATGTAATAATAGTTTTGTGAAGTCATATTAACATTGTGAAATAATAAAACCATTTGGATGTTATAACCTTGTGATATCATAATAGCATTTGGAGGTCAAAATACCTTTGTGATGTTGTAATAGCAGTGTGAATTTGTATCATTGTGATGTCATAATATCATTTTTTGGTCATAATAGTATTGTGATGTTAAAATAGCACTGAGGTGTCATAATAGCATTGTGATATCAAAATTCCATTATGATGTCATATCTCAATCATGTATAAATAGAATTATGCCTTCATAATAGCATTGGAATGTCATGATGAATTTTGATGTCATAAGAGCTTTTTGATGTCATAATATCATTGTAATGTCATATAGTTGTGATGTCATGATGGCATGTCATAGCACCATTGTGATAGTATAAGAGCATTGTCATGTCATAACAACATTTTACAGTCATAATAGCATTGAGATGTCATAGTACCATTGTGCCATTATATTACCATTTTGTGGTTATAATAACATTGTGATGTTATAATAGCATTGTGATGTCAAAATTCCTTTGTGATGTAGTAATAGCATTCTGATTTCACATCATTGTTATGTCAAAATAGCATTGATATATCATCATTACATTGTAATATCATAATACCATTGTGATGTCATATTACTCTTTTGCAATCATAAACCATTGTAATAAAATAATAGCATTGTGATGTCATAATACCACTTTGAAGTTCTAATAGTATTATGAGGTCATAACAGAATTGTGATATCATAACATTTTAATGTCATAATAACATTTTGAAATCATAACACATTGTGATAGCATAATAGCATTGTGTTTTCATAAAACCATTTTGTGGTCATAATGGCATTTGATGTCATAATACTATTGTGATATCTTTATAGCATTGAGATATCATAATAACATTGTGATATCAAAATTCTATCATGATATCATACCACAATCATGTCTTTATTGCATTGTGATCTCATAACAGCATTAGAATGTCATGATGAATTTTTATGTCATAATGCTATTGTGATATCATCATACCATTGTGATGACATAATACCATTGTGCTTTCATAAAAGCATTGTGATGTCATATCAATGTGAAGTTGACAAAAACCTTTGTTTTGTCATAATAGATTTTTGATGTCATAATAGCAATTTAATTTCATAAAAAAATTTGTGATGTCATAGCATTGTGATATCGTAATAGAATTGTGATGTCATAGCACAATCATGTTGTAAAGCTTTTTGTTGTCATAATACCATTGGGGTACACTGATTAATTTTGATGTCTTGATGCCACTGAGAAGTCATCACAGAACTGTGATGTTATTTTATTATTGTGATGTCCTATATGATTGTAAAGTCTTGCCGTTGTGAATTCTTAATAGGTATTTGATTACAAAATTCAATTGTGATGTCATATGACAATCATGTCATAATGCCATTGTGATGTCATAATAGCACTATGAAGTCATAATAGCATTGGGATATCATACTACAATTGTAATGTCATATTGTGATGTCATAATAACATTTAGATGTCTTACCATTTTTATATCATATTGCATTTTTTAAGTCATAATAACATTGTAATGTCTTAATAACATTGTGATGTCATATTAACATATTGAGGTCATAATAAAATTGTGATATCATAATATCGTGATGTAATAATAGCATTGTGATGTCATAATAACATTATGATCTTTTTTTTTTTTTTCAATGCACTTTATTCAGGAACATTGAACAATCCTCGGACCCCGGGGAAAGCCAGCCCACAGCTTAAATAGCCTCTGGGTAGCCAACCCAGGCGTGCCATGGGGGCAATGCAGATAGGTCCACATACATGGAAGCAAGCCAGATCCTCGGCCTTAGCCAAATGTGGAGTTGTTCGTGACAGAGAGCACTCATTATGATCTTATAATAGCTTTGTGATGTCATAACAAAATTTTCATTCATGATAGCATTGTGAGTCATCATAGCATTGTGATGGAGTAATACAATTGCAATGTCTTCATAGCATTGTGATGTCAAAATTACATTGTGATGACATACCAAAATCATGCATTAAGAACACTGTGATATCATAATAGCACTGTGATGTGATCCTAGCGTTATGATGTCATGATGGCATTATAATGTCATAATTTCATTGTGACTTCATAATAGCATTGATATGTCATACCTTTGTGTTGGCATAATAGCATTGTTCTGTCTTAATAGCATGTGATTTCATAATTCCATTGTGATGTCATGTAAATATCTTATAGTTAGTTGTATTGTGATATTGTTATAGAATTGTGATGTCAAAATTCCATTTTAATGTCATACAAAAATCATGTAATTATAGCATTCAGTTGTCATACAATTGTGGTGTCATAATAGCATTGTGATATCATAACATTAGGATGTCAGCATAGCATTAAGATGTACTACCTTTACCGGATTCCTCCAAGACATACTAAGCAAGTCCTAAATATTTCCTCCTTCACATATATGTCTGTCAAGTATTCTGAGCCAGAAGGCTGAAGATGGTGCTCCAATGTTACAGATATTTATGGGTGACTGTTCAGGTAACAATTTTTTTTTGTCAATTTTTTTTGGAAGCTGCTAACATGCAACTTACTATTTACTCACTTTACTTATTTACTTAGTTGACTTCCTATTTACTCTAGTAACTAATTTAATTTCTTCTCAAGTTTCTGATGGGGTTGAAGACCAAATAGTTATAGTGCCACAAGAAAGCTTAAGTTGTTTAGAAGTTAAGAAATGTTTTCATATAGTTAATACCAATGAGTATAAAAACCAATTTAGGTATAGAACTCTAAACTTTTCAAAATAGGATAATTTGATAATGTCACCTAATTTGCTAAATATACATGGACTGGACATTGAACATGTAGATTTTACCTAACAGTTTTCATAATTTCATAATTATTATTGTATTGAAATTAAAGGAGACTTTTATTGGACTTAAAGGGGGAAAGGTTGGTAAAATGTACTTTTAAAATATATACAGCTTAGGCTTGTTCATTCAAATGCTGATTTCTACCCCTAACTATTTGGTTTCAATCTGGATATTGCATTTAATACCTATTTTATGCATCCTGATTCAAGGCTAATATAAAGCAACTAGCCACAATGTAAAGCAAGGAGAGGGGAGGAGCCAGAATATAGGAAATGAATGGGAGAAAAAAAAGGGGGGGGGGCAGAGCAAGGAGAGATAAGCTGTGTGGGGAACTAGGAAATACATGGAAAATGAACAAGAATTAAGATTTCACAAAAAAAGTAAGTGAAATGGGTAAAATTTAAATGTTAGGAAACTATAAGGTTTTGGAGGTTTAGGAGGGGGTAACTATTGGCCAGCATTGTGTTCTAGAATAACTAAATAAAACCAGAATCTATGTGGTGATTTGGTTACATAGCTCCCTACTTTAACAGCAGCTTCTCCAGATGATGTATCAAATGTAAATAAAATCAACACATACAACAGAGATGTCATACCATTGTCATATCATACTAGCATTGTTATGCCATAATACCATTTTGATGTCATAATGCCATTGTGAAGTCATAATAGCACTGAGTACATGGAATCTAATGAAAGAAGTGGGAAATAGTAAGATCTGGAGAGGACAGGAGCTCCACAGAAGGGCAACAGAAACAAAAACTCTGAGCACAGGGGCCATTTCCTGAGACTTATATTCCAACCAAGTACTACGCATAGAGATAACCTAGAACCCCTGCACTGTTATTGCCCATGGCACTTCAGTGTCCAAGTGGATTCCACAGTAATAGGAACAGGGACTGCCTCTGACATGAACTGATTGGCCTGCTCTTTGATCACTTCACCCTGATATGGGAGTAGCCTTACCAGGCCACAGAGAAGTTCTGATAGACTAGGATTTGAAGTAAGGAGAGGAAGTCCTCCCCTATCAGTGCACTTGTGGAGAGGCAAGCATGGAGAAGGGCGAAGAAAGATGGGCCGGTGAGGGGAGATGGGGTGGTTATGGAGAGATACAAAGTGAATAAATTGTAATTAATAAAAATTTAAATAAAAATGTTAATATAATTCCTTTTGGGTTTATATTATAGGAGGGTGTGCTTTGAGTTTGATATGGCAATGAGATTGACCAGACAGAAGAGAGTCTCTTGATCTCTGTCAATTTATATCTCTGTTTCTGTTGGGCTTGGTCTCTATATATTTTAATCTGTTTATCTAGCCCTTTCTCTGTCTTACACTCTGTTTCCCTCTCTCTGTCTGCTGCTTGTGTTTCAGTATGAAAAGCATTCAGTTCTGCTGAAGGAAAACAACAAGTTGACTGCTTGCTGACTTGAAATCAGGATGCTTTTTGTAAAAATATAAACAAGGTTCGAATTAAACACTTTTTGGTCAAAGACTTGCCTTGGTCAAAGAGCATTTTCACAAGAAGAAATTCACTGACTGAGGGCATATCTGTGCATTTAATCAATAATAATGGAAACTGTGATAATGTGAAAGTCACCTGGCTTTATTAATGACCACTTGAAAGAAATATGTGACACTTTTCCTGAACTAATAGTCTTAGACACAGGAATTGTCATCTCTGGGTTGTGTGCTTTCAGCTGCCCAGATTGAGGAAGGTAGGGCTTCTCAGCCTATATCTCAAGCAGGCTATCCACTTGGCCCTTTTAATACTTGGCTCATGAAACTCTTGCTGGATTTCAGCTGTTTCATGACATCATTCTCCCTCTCAGCCTGAGAGAATCTTGAGGTTTCCATGGAGATGAGTAAACAAACTTTTCTCAGTGTCCAGTGTCTCTGGTCCTGTGAGCATGCATTTTTCTTGTGAAACCGAAGAATCCTTTATCTCATCTCTATATCCAGATCCCACACCTTTACTCCTGTTTACCTCTGTGACAATGTCAGGTTTGAAATGAACCTTCAATGTTTATTCAATTGAACAGCTTCCTAACTAGGGAAGCTTCAAAGAATGTGAGATTAAGGGAAATGTATTGAATGACATGGTGGTTTGCTACTGTTGTCTTGGTTCTGAAATTTCCTAGGTTGTGACTTAGAACTGAGCAGTTACTAGCATACTCACTAAATGTACCTTCACATTTTTATTGATATAATAGGCAAACCAGCCCTAGCACTACTTAGGGTATTGAGTCTTTAAGAATAGGGAAAAAAATGTGAACCTGACAGTTCCTATGAATGGTTTGGCTGAAAGTGATAAAGATCAGTGAGTGTAAAGGGAGAATTGAGGGCAAGCTATTTCTTGACAGCTGGTGCTGTTAAATACTAGTGATGCCAACCCTGTATTAGCATGGTTGTCTTGGCTGACCTGGCTTTATGGGCAGTTGTGTCCTAACAGTGGTCAGTGAAGAACCCTCTTGGTACTGGGTTTTACAGTTAAAACAGAGCCTTCAGAATAGAGAAATGGTTCCATGTTTTAGACCTAGGACACAAGAGCAACTATGTCCTCCAGACAAACTCTCTAAATGTAGAATTAGTGCCAAGACTGATTGTTCAGAGGCGCCAATGAGCTATGGGGTCTGAGGTACCTATGTAACCACTAGTTCATGGTTAGGATTCCCTGCTACATAATGAGTTCCTGGAAAGCATGCCTTACAAAGTCAAACTCTGCCCTCCTTTAGCGGAAAATTTTCTCCATGTTAAAAGTCAGTATAAAAGTTGTCAACATAATCTTTTTATTGATTATGTGGGACTTTCATATAACATACATTACACTCTTTTTCCATTGTTCCCAGGTTCAAATTCTTACCCATGTGTCACATTATTTTTTTCCCATCCATTAAAATACATCAAGTGAGGTATATATTTTTGATATACACATTGAAACATGATCAGAGTCTCAGTGCCAAGTCCCTTAAAGAAAACTGAGTTCATCCTTGCCACATCCTGCCACCACTCCCAAGAAGAACCCATCAATACTGAAGAGCTCTATACTTCATCACCTTGATCACAGTTTTTATGTATTTATTTATTACGATTTGTTCACAGTTTATGCAGATTTCTGCCACCTCCCTCTTCTCCTTCCAGTCCCACACATCCTCCTTATTCTACCTTTATACCCTTTCTCTATTTCCCTGATAGGGGAGGTTCTCCTTCACCTTCTCTCTGACCCTATTTTAACCGATCTCATCAAGGCTAGCTGCATCACCTTCCTCTGCAGCATGATTCTCAGGGCATTGTTCTCCTTGTGTCCTCAATTGCCAGTACTTATGAAACTCTTCTTACATTCTCTCCTTTAGGCCCCTCAGAGCTCTGAGGAGAGGGAGAATTTTATAGGGAAATTCCATTTAGAGCTGGCTGTTTTAAGGTCTCTTTTGTGCATAATATCAGACTGTGGGTTTCTGTATGCAATCCAATTTGATGCAGAAGGAAGCATCTCTGTAGATAGAAGAACACTGCAATGATCAATCAGTTGAGGGCAGCAGCATATTTTATTTTATTTTAATTTTATTTTTCTCATTAGTTACATTTTGTTAATTCTGTATCCCAGCTGTATCCCTCATTCCCTCCCCAATCCCACCCTCCCTCCCTCATCTCCTCCCTGCCCCTTTCCAAGTCCACTGATAGGGGAGGAACTCCTCCCCTTTCATATGACTCCCTTTTGTCAGGTATTTTCAGGACTGGCTGCAAAGTCCTCCTCTGTGGCCTAGCAGTACTGCTCCTCCCTTGGGAGGTGGGGAGGTCAAAGTGCCAATCATTGAGTTCCTGTTAGAAATAGTCCTTGTTCCCCTTACTATGGGAAACCAATTGATTACTGAGCTATCACGGGTCACCTCCAAGCAGAGGTTCTAGGTTTTATCCCCTCATGGTCTTTGGTTGAGTGTCCTTCTCAGAAAAGACCCTGTGCCCAGATATGCTTGGTCCTTGTGGAGCTCCTATCCTTTCCCTATCATACTAACTCCCCTTCTTTCATATGATTCCCTGTACTCTACCAAAGGTTTGGTTATGAGTCTTAGTATCTACTTTTGAGCACTGCTAGGTAGAGTCTTTCAGATGCTTTCTGCGGTAGACTCCTGTCATAAGTTCAATGCATATCCCATTTGTCTTTCTAAATGAGGATAGATCATCATACCCCGTGTCTGCTTTCTTGATTATCTTCTTTAGGTGTATAGATTTCATTATGTTTATCATATCTTTTAGGTCTATATAAGCGAGTATATTCCATGTTTGTCTTTTTCCTTCTGGGATACTTCACTCAGAATGATCTTTTCCAGATCCCACCATTTGCCTGCAAATTTCATGATTTCCTCCTTTTTGATTGCTGAGTAGTATTCCATTGCATAAAAATACCACAATCTCTGTATCCATTCCTCCATTGATGAACATCTGGGTTGTTTCCAGGTTCTGGCTATTACAAATAGAGCTGCTATAAACATGGTTGAGCAAATGTCCTTATTGTGTACTTGAACAAACTTTGGGTATATACCTAGCAGTGGTATAGCTGGGTCTGTAATATTGTAATAGCATTGTGATTTCATATCATTTTAATGTGACAATAACATTGAGATATCAGAATAGCATCGTGAATCAATAATAGCATTGTGATGTCATAATTCCATTGTGATGTCATAATAACATTTGAGGTCATAATAGTGTTGTGATGTCATACTGTTATTATGACTGTCAAATTTCCTTTGTGATGTTATAAAACAATCATGGTGTAATAGTACTTTTATGTCACAATTCCATTGTGATGTCATGATGAATTTTGATGTCTTAATGCCATTGTCATAGCATAATTGTACTGTGATGTCATCAGAGCATTTTGAAGTCATATAGTTCTAAAATCATAATATCATTTTGATATAAAAATTCCATTGTGATGTCATAGCATGATCTTGTAATACCACTGTATTAATAGCTTGGTGATTTCATAATACCATTTTGAATTCATAATACTATTGTGATGTACACATATCATTGTGATGTCATATCATTGTGATGTTATAATGGTCTTGTGATGCCATACCCTTATGATGTCATCATAGATTTGTGATGTCATCATAGCATTGTAAGGTCATAATACCATTGTGATGTCCTAATACCACTGTGATGTCATAATTTTTTAATCATCATATAATTGTGAGGTCATAAAACCATTTGAAATCATAACAGCAGTGTGATATCATAATACTATTGTGATTTCATCATAACATTGTGATGTCATAATAGCATTTAGGAGTTTTATCATGGTGATTTCATGATTGCATTGATATGTTGTAAGATCTTTGTGAAGTTATCATACCTTTGTAATGTCATAATAGCATTTTGAGAACATAATAGAATTTTGATGTTGTAATACCATTGTGAAGTCATAACACCATTGTGATGTTTCAATACCATTGTGAAGTCATATAACTGTGAGGATATTATAGCATTAGAATGTCTTACCATTGTCATGTAATAATTCCATTAGATCATAATAGTCCTGTGATATCATAATAACATTTTGATATAATAATAACATTGGAATGTCTTACTATTGTGATGTCATAATAGCATTGTGATGTCATAACACCATTGGGAAGTCATGACACTGTTTTTATTTCATAATACCATTGTAATATCATAAAATCAGTTTTACGTGATGACACCCTTGTGATGACATGATACCATTGAGATGTCATAATAAAATTCTAATGTGATTGTATCAATAATGTATTATATTAGCATTGTGATGTCATAACAGCATTTTGATATTATAACACCATTATAATGTCATAATTTGATTGGGATATTATAATAGAATTTGATATAATATTAGCATTTTTTCTTTTACTTTTTTGTTTTTTTATTCTTTATTAATTACACTTTATTAACTTTGTATCGCCCCTGTGGTTCCCTTCCTCATCCCCTCCCAATATCTCCCTTTCTCCACCCTCTGCATGCATGACCCTCCCCATGTCCACTGATAGGGGAGGTCTTCTTTTCTTTCCATCTGATCTTAGTAAATTACGTCTCATCAGGGTTGGCTTTATTGTCTTCTTCTGTGGCCTGGTAATGCTGCTTGCACCTCAGGGGGAGATAATTAAAGAGCAGGTCAATCAGTTCATGTCAAAGAACCCACTTGGACACTAAGCTGCCATGGGCTACATCTGTGCAGGAGTCTTAGGTTATATCCATGCATGGTCCTTGGTTGGAGTATCAGTCTAAGGAAAGACAACTGTGCTCCTTGTAGAGTTCCTGTCCTCTCAAGATCTTACTGTTTCCCACTTCTTTCATAAGATTCCCTGAAGTCTGCCCAAAGTTTGCCCATAAGTCTCAGCATCTGCATTGATGTTCTTCAGAGAAGAGCCTTTCAGAGGTCCTTGTGTCAGGCTCCTGATTTGTTCCCTCTTTTTGCTTTCTTCACTGTCCATATTCTTTGCCTTTCTGGATAGAGATTGAACATTTTAACAATAGTCCTCCCTCTTGATTAGTTTCTTTAGGTGTACATATTGTAGTAGGTTTATCCTATATTATATGTCTATATGAGTGTGTATATACCATGGGCATCTTCCTGTTTCTGGGATAGCTCACTCAAGATGATCTTTTTTAAGATCCCACCATTTACCTGGAAATTTCATGATTTCCTTATTTTTTATTGCTGAGTAATATTCCATTGTGTAGATGTACTACAATTTCTGTATCCATTCCTCCACTGAGGGGCATCTGGGCTCTTAACTCATTCACACAGGAGACAACTTCCTGAATAGAACACCAATAGCACAGGCTCTAAGATCAACAATCAATAAATGGGACTTCAAGAAACTGAAAATTCTGTAAAGCAAAGGACACTGTTGTCAGAACAAATTGACTCCCTACAGATTGGGAAAGGATCTTCACCAACCCTATATCTGACAGATGACTAATATCAAGTATATATCTAAAGAAGTTAAACAGCAAAAAATCAAGTAATCCAATGAAAAAATGGAGTACAGAGCTAAAGACAGAATTCTCAATAGAGGAATATCAAATGGCAGAGAAACACTTAAAGAAATACTCAACATCCTTAGTCATAAGGGAAATGCAAATCAAAATGACCCTAAGATTTCACCTTACACCAATGAAAATGGCTAAGATCAAAAACTCAAGTGACAGCATATGCTTGAGAGGTTGTGGAGCAGGGGGAACCCTCCTCTATTGCTTGGGGGAATGTAAACTTGTAAAACCACTCTGGAAATCAATCTGGCACATCCTCAGACAAATAGGAATGGTGCTTCTTCAAGATCCAGCTATACCACTCCTAGGCATATACGTAAAACAGCCTCAAGTACACATAAGAATATTTGCTCAACCATGTTTGTAAGAGCCTTATATGTAATTTATAATGATAATATTTTGATGTCATAAAGCCACTGTGATATCATAATCACATTGTGATGTCAAAATACCATTGTGATGTCATAATTGCATTGAAATGTCAAACTATTTTGATGTCATAATATCATTTTGATGTCATAATTCCATTGTGATATCATAATATCATTTTGAAGTCATAATACCATCATGATATCATAATAAGATTATGATGTCATAATACTCTTTGAAATCATAATGCCATTGTGAATTCAAAATTCTATTGTGATTACATATCAGAATCATGTTGAAATACCATTGTAATATCACAATAGCATTATGATGTTATAATACTATCGATGTGTCATAATACCATTGGGATATCATGACACCATTGTGATATCATAATATCATTGTGATGTCATAAGAACCCAGAGATGTCTTGAAACAATTATGATGACATAAAACCATTGAGATGTCATAACAAATTTGTGATGTCATATTACATTTGTGATGTCCTAATAGATTTGTGATGTCATAATATATTCGTGTAGTCAAAAGATATTTTGTGAAGTCATAAAAGCATTTTATGTCACATTGCCATTGTGATGTCATAATAGTGTTGTGTAGTCATCATAGCACTGTGCTGTCATAATATCATTGTTAAGTAATTATGCCATTGGGATGTCATAATAGTATTGTGATGTTATAAGAGCATTGTGATGATGTAATAGTATTTTAAGGTCATAATGCCATTGTAATGTCAAAATTCCATTGTGATGTCATACCATAATTGTGTCTAAGTACCATTATGAAGTCATAATAGCATTGTTATTTCATGAAAGCATTGGGATGTCATGACAATTTTGTGATGTCATGATAGCATTGTGATTTTTAATACTATTGTAAAGTCATAATAGCATTGTGATTTTGTAATAGCATTGTGATGTCATAAAAATGTTGTGAAATGATAATACCATTGGTTTTCATACAATTATGCTGTCATAATAGCATTGTGATGTCATAATAGCATTGGGATGTCATGACACTATTGTGATATCATCATAGCATTGTGATATCATAATTCCATTGTGATGTTATACTATCAATGTAATGTCAAAATGCCGTAGTGATACCATAATAGCATTTTGAGGGTATAATTCCATTGTGATGTCAAAATTCCATTGTGATGTCATAATAGCATTTGAAGTGAAAATTCCATTGTGATGTCATAATAGCATTTTGAAGCTATTATACTATTGTGATGCCAGCATAGCATTGGGTTAGGATTAGGGTAGGTTTAGGTTAGGGTTAAGGGTTAACTGGTTTAGTGTTAGGTTAGGCCTCTTGTACCTGTGTTTTGACATTTGTTTTGACTATCTTTTCTTTGTGCCCATTTTAATATGGGATAGACAGTTTTGCTTTTTAAACATATGAAGTATTCTTTTTGAGTATTCAGTACTTAACTAGGCTGGTGTATACTTTGCCAGTTGTAATCCTTCTGTGTCTATCTTGCATTAGGCATGACCAATATCTATCCCCCTTGAAAATATCTTATGTTGAAAGGATATGACAGCTTCCAGAGCAGTGTGACATGTTACTTTAGTCAGCATTTAAAAGTCTTTTTGACATGGCAGGAGAGCAGTTTTCATTTTTGTCTCGCAGCCTAATTATAGGTCATTGACCAACAGAACATGTCTGGAAAGCCAAAATGCCCTTTTCCACCATTTCTTCAGTGGAAGTCCCACTTTCTGAAATTAACTGGGACTTTTAGAACATTGTGACATGATCTCTCCTCACTGATGTGAATTCAATCTTTAAAACAGTAAGGACATAATATCTATCATTATGAAAAAAGAACTTACATGGTAACCTTAAGGAAAATTTTGTCATTTTGAATCTTAGACTATCTCTCCAAGTGACTAAACAGCAGGAATTGCCATCCTGGCTTTTATTATGTAAATTAGGCTGATCAGTGATTCACAGATCTGCCTGTTTCTTTTTACTTTGTGTTGGGATTAAGGGCATGTGCCTTCACCAACTTGTTCAAATATTTTTTCTCAAATCAATGTAATTGTAACTGAAAGCCTTTAAATGAAAATTAAGCAAAGAGACAAGAAAATTTTAAATTCTGGGTAAGTTGTTATGCTATAACAAGCAAAGCCCAGTTGATTTTTTTTGTAATTAGGATGATGTTTTAGTGAATGGGTGGACCCTTACCAGAAAGAGCTGACAGGTATTTTTCAGCCAGAGAGCTTTGAATTTGAGCCTAATTTTCACTAGGAAGAATGCCCTTTCTATTTTCTATAACTTAGTATTCCATTCCTTGGTTGTTTTCCCATTTTCTCCTTGCACTTTCTTAGAGAAGTCCTCCAGAATAGCCACCACCATTAAGTGTATTGCAACCAGATCCATGACTATGACAAACAAAACAAAGCCAAAGTGGATTAAAACACCCTCTGCCATGGCTTTTTTTTTTTTTTATAGAGGCTGTTTTAGGCCAAGCTCTGTCTAAAGGTTTTTGTGCCTCCAGTTCCAGTTCCTGTCTTTCCAAACATGGCTGCGGAGTTGAGCTGAGCTGTGCCAGCCACAGTATAAGGAAGCCATGCTTGTGTATCCTCCTTTTAGACTGTAGCAGCATCCAGTTTTGTTATGTTGAGTCTGAGGTCTGTCCATAATAGGCTGTCTTTTGTTCCTGGGCCTGTTTACGACTCTCTCTTAAAAAGATAGTAATTGACCTGGGAGTTTTTATGTTTTAAGTTTGGGTTATTGGGTTTTTATTACTGTGAGCTTATTCCTCCCACAAAATGAAGTTAAAGTATGATTTAAAGGGTGTGGATACTTAGATTAGTTGGTGGGCATTTATTGTACAGTTAGATTAGCTTTGTGCCATTTGTTGATAGTTATTAATATTTACTATTGAAATGTCTTTTAATTAAACAGCTCTATACCCAATCATGACACAGAGATTTGGATTTATTTAATTAACCTAGAGCACACTGCTGGGCAATAGTTTTTCCATCGTAAACCTCCAAGATCTCATAGATTCCTACCACTCAGATTTCCCTCATTATATGTGCTATTAGACATATCTTAGGTATGATTCATCTCTCAACGTGGTTCCTAGACCTTTCTTCCTGATTCTCCACCTCTTTTCTCCTGCTTCCTTCATCTTCTCACTATCACCAGGATGCTTCACCCTATCTTTTCCATTGTCAGTTATTGTAGCTGGTTGTTTTATTGAAAATACAGAGAACAAATGGTGGCTTGTTTATACAAATTTGAGATGAGTTATGCATGGAATATGCATCACAGTGCAATTTCCTGATTGAAACCAGAGAGTGGGAAAAAAAATCAGCATTTGAATGAACAACATTATATTGTATACATTCCAAAAGAACATTGTACCAACAATTTATTTACTTATTATATAAGTAAACATTGTGATGTTTTAATACCTTGGTGAAATCATAATTCCTTTGGGATGTTATAATACTAATATGAGGTCATAATACCATTGTGATGTCATTAGTGCATTGTAATGTTATAATATTTATGTGTAATAAGACAAATGTGATTCATACTAGCACTGTGATGTCATGAGAGCCTTGTGATATCGTCCTACATTTGTGTTGTCAAAATACTATTTTGATGTCATAATGGCACTGTGATGTAATCAAAGGATTGTGATGAAATAATAGTATTCTGATGTCATCATAGCATTTTGATGTCATCATGTCATTTTAATGTCTTAATACCATTGTGAATTTATATGGTTGTGAAATCATAATAGCATTGTGATGTCATCATAGCATTGTGATGTCAGGATAGCATTGTAATCTCATACTATTGTGTCATATGTTTACTGTGATGTCATGAGAGCATTGTGATATCATAATAGAATTGTGCTATCCTAATACCATTTTGATGTCATAATAACACTGTTTTCATCAAACTTTGTGATAAAATAATAGTATTGTGATGTCATTACAGCATTGTGAGGTTAACATAGCATTGTATTGTCTTAATACCATTGTGAAATAATCTGTTTTTGAATGATAATAACATTGTGATGTCATCGTACCATTGTGTCATCATTATAGCATTGTGATGTCATGATAGCATTGTGATATCATCGTTGAATTGTGATGCCATAATAGCACTGTGAAGTCAGAATACTGTTGTGATGTTATAATACCATTGGAATATCATACAATTATGTCATAATATCATTGGGATATCATAATAGCATTGAGATGTCATCATAGGATTGTGATGTCATAATTCCATTATGTTATTATACCACATGATATCATTATAGAATTGTGATGTCATAATAGCATAGAAATATCATGCTACTTTTGTGATGTATGGATTCCATTCTGATTTCATTAGAATATTGTGATGTCAGAATTCCATTGTAAAGTCATATCATTGTGAGGTCAAAAAGCATTTTGATAATAAAATAACTTTGTGATGTCATTATGCCATTGTGATGTCATAATTCCATTGTGATATTATAAGTTATGATGTTGTCATTACTTAGTCATGTCATAATAACCTGTTTATATCAAAATATCGTTGTGATGTCATAATATCATTGTGATGTCATAACATTGGGAAGTCATCATAGCTTTGAAACATCATACCTTTACTGGACTCCACCAAGACTTGGTAAGCAAGTCCTAAATAGTTCTTCCTTCACATATATATCTGTCAAATATTCTAAGCCAGGAGTTGAAGATAATGCTCCAATATTATTGAGAGTTATGGGTGACTGTTCCGGTAACAAATTATTTCTGTTATTTATTTTTTTTATTTTTTTATTTTTTGGAAGCTGCTAACATGCACTTCCTATTTACTCTAGAACTAATTTAATTCCTTCTCAAGTCTCTGATGGGGTTAAAAACAAAATAGTTATAGTACCACAAGAAAGCTTAACTTGTTTAGAATTTAAGAAATGCTTTCATATAGGTTACACCAATGAGTATAAAAGTCAATTTAGGTATAGAACTCTAAACTTGTCAAGATAGATAGGACAATTGGATACTTTCTTCTAAGCTAATAAATACACACGGACTGGATATTGAACATAATAGAATTGTAGATTTTACCTAATAGTTTTCATAATTTCATAATTATTATTGTATTGAAATTAAAGGAGCCTTTTATTGGACTTAAAGAGGGAAAGGTTGGTAAAATGTACTTTTGAAATATATACAGCTTAGGCTTGTTCTTTCAAATGCTGATTTCTACCCCTGACTCTTTTGTTTTAATCTAGATATTGCATTGTAATACTTATTTTATGCATTCAGTCTCAAGGCCAAAATAAAGCAACTAGCCACAATTTTGAGCAAGGTGAGGGGAGGAGCCAGGGTGCAGGAAATGAGCGGGAAGAAAAAGGGGGAGGGCAGAGCTAGGAGAGCCAAGATGGGAGGGAAACTAGAAACTAGGTGGAGAATGAATCAGACCTAAGATTTTACAAAAAAGCAAGTAAAATGGGTAAAATCTAAATGTTAGGAAACCGGAAAGGCTTAGAGGTTTAGGAGGGAATACCTATTGCCCAGCATTGTGTTCTAAGTTAAATAAATACAACCAGAATCTGGGTCGTGATTTGGTTATACAGCTCTATAGGATTAACAGCAGCTTTACCAGAAGATATGTAAAAATTAATTTTACTCAAAAAGTACAACATGGATGTCATACAATTGTGATGTCATAATACCAATGTGAAGTCATAATACAATTGTGATGTCATATAGCATTGTGATGTCATAAAGCATTATGATGACATAGTAGAATTGTGAAGTCAGAATAGCACTAAGATGTCATGAATCCATTGTGAAATCATAATATCATTGGTATGTTTTCATCAAACATTTTGATAAAATAATAGTATTGTGATGTCATCATAGCATTGAGATGTCATAATACCACTGTTAGGTAATAATAGACTTCAGATACCATACCATTGTGTTTTTATCATAGCATTGTGAGGTCATGATAGCTTGTGATGTCATAATAGCATTCTGATGTTATAATATAATTGTGATGTCATAATTGCATTTTAATTTCACCATATTACTGTTATGTCCTAATTCCATTGTGAAGCCATACCTTTGTGACATCATAATAGAATTGTGATATCATAATACCATCGTGATGTCACAATATCATTGCAATGACATATAATTATGAAGTCATAAAACCATTGCTATATCATAACATTGTAATGACATACTAGCATTGAGGCAACATAAATTTGTGATTCCTTATAGCATTTTGATGTCATAACACCACTGTGAAATTATATTTCCATTGTGGTGTTGTCAAAACAGAACTGTGAGGTCATAATTCCATTGTAATATGATAATACTCATGTGATGTCAGGATAGCGTTGAGATGTCCTAATTGCATTGTTATGTTTTATTATTATTATTATTATCATGATATTATAAATCTATTGTGATATCATACCATATGATATCATAATAGCAGTGTGATTGATGTCCTAATAGCATTGTAAAGTCATAATAGCACTGAGATGTCATAACTTAATTGAGATGACATAATACCATTATGATGTCATAAAATTATTATGTCATAATACAATTTTGATAGCATAAAATAATTGAGATGAAATAAAAGTATTGTGATGTCATCTTATTGTGTTGTCATACTATTGAAATATCATACCATTGTGAAGTCATAATAGCATTGAGATGTCACAAAAGAATTGTGATGTCATATTGGCATTGTGATGATGTAATACCATTGTGATGTCATAATACCATAGTGATTTCATATTAGCATTATAATATCATAATAGCTGTGTGATGTCATACAATTGTGTTGTGATAATACCTTTGAGATTTTTGAAAAATTGTGAAGTCATAATAGAATTATGATTTACATACCACAATCATGTTATAATAACATTTTAATGTCATAATGCCATTGTGATGTCAAAATTCCATTGTGATGTCTTACCACAATCATGTTGTAATAGTGTTTTGATGTTGTACTATTGTGATGTCATAATAACATTGGGATATCATAATAGCATTGTGAAGTCAAAATACCATTGTGATGTCATAATAGCACTGTGAAATAATACCTTTGTGATATTGTACCATTGTCATGTCATTATATCATTGTGATGTCATAATAGAATCGAGATGTCATATGAGCATTGTGATGTTGTAATACCATTGTGAAAAAATAATACTGTTGTGATTTCATATGAGCAGTGTGATATCATAAAACTATTTTTCAGGTCATACTGCCATTGTGCTGTCAAATGTTCCATTGTGATGTCACTCCACAATGAAATTGGAATAGCATTGTGATAGCATAGTACAATTGTGAAGTCATACTATTGTTATGATGTCAAAATGTCACTGTGATATCATAATAGCATTTTGAGATCATAATGAATTTGTGATTTCAAAATTCCACTGTGATGTCATGACAGTATGAAGCCATAATAGACTGGTGATGTCATAATACCTTTGAGATATCATGACACCATTGTGATGATATAATACCACTGAGATATCATAATAAATTTATGTCATAATAGGATTGTGACGTCTTAATATCAATGTGATGTCATAAAAGCATATTGAGTTCATAACCCCAATTGTGATATCATAATACCATTGTGATGTCATCATAGCCTTGTGATTTTTGTAACATTGCAGGTATAATGTTCTTTTGAAATGTATACATCTTACCCTTGTTCATTCAAATGCTGATTTATACTGCTCACTCTGGTTTCTATAGGGATATTGCATTGTGTTACTTATTCTATGCATCCTTTCTCAATTTTGTGTAGACAGGCCAGAATAAAGCAACTAGCCACAATGTTGAGTGAAGGGAGGAGTCAGATGGCAGGAAATGATAGGGAGTAGGGAGGAGAGATGGCAAGGGAGCAGAGCTTGTAGAGCAGAGTGGGAGGAAGGATCTTGGAACAGCATGGAGAGAATGAACCAGACCTAAGACTTCACAAAAAGCAAATACAATGGGTAAAATCTAAATATAAGGAAAGAATGAGGGCTTGAAGGTTTAGCAGGGAGTAAATATTGACCAGCATGTGTTCTAAGTTAATTAAATAAGCCCAGTCTCTCTGTGGTGAATTGGTTATATAACTATTTAGAATTAACAGCAAGCATTAAAAAAAGATAAACCAATAGTAAATATTAATCATCACCTACAACATAAAACCATTGTGAAGCCATTATACTATTTTTATGTCATAACACAATTGTGTTGTCATGTCATTGTGAAGATATAACATTGTGATGTCATATTAGCATTGTGATGTCAAAATAACATTGTGATTTCATTTTAGCATTCTGATATCATGTTATCATTGTGAAGTCATAAAAGCATTGTGATGATGTAAAAGTATTTTGAGGTCATAATGCTACTGTGAAGTGAAAATTGCACTGTGATGTCATACCACAATGAAGCACTGTGATGTCATGATTTTGATATAACAAAATGTGATTCCATGATAGTATTGTGATGTCATAAGTGCATTGCTATGTTATATTATTATAGTGATGTTATAATTTCACTGTGATATCATACCATATGAGGTCATAATACCATTGTGATATCATAATAGCATTGTGCTGTCATAATATCAATGTGATGTTATAATAGCATATTGAGACCATAACCCCATTGAGATGTGAGGTCATGATAGCATTGTGATGTCAAAATTCCATTTTGCTGTCATTCCAGGCAATTTTATTACTGGCCTCTTAAAAGAAATATGTGACACTATTCCTGAACTAAGAGTCTTGGACAGGAACTATCAACACTGTGTAGTGTGTTATCAGCTGCCCAGATTGAGGTGTGTAGGGCTGATCATACTTTCTCTCCAGCAAGCTATGTCCCACTCAGTGGTCATTGATGAATCCTCCTGGTCCTGGGGTTTACAGTTACACCTCGGCCTTCAACAGAGAAATGGGTCCACAATATGTGCCTATGAAAGAAGAGCAGCTGTGTTTCCTTTAGTGCTGCTCCAGACAAACCCTCTAAATGTAGTGTTAATGCCAACACTGTTTGTTCAGTGGAATATTTTCTCCATTTTCATAGTCATTCAATAAGTAGTCAACATATAATTTTACTGATTATATGGGAATATCATAAAATATACAATACACTCCTTTTCAATTGCTCCCAGTTTCAAATTCACAAGCATGTGTCACACTAATTTTTGTTGTTGTTGTTTAAAATACACCAATTCAATTATGTGTTGTTCATTTACTCATTGGAACATGATCAGAATCTCAGTCCAAGTCCCTTAAAGAAGACAGAGTTCATCCTTGCTGTACCCTGCAACCACCTCCAAGAGGAAATCATTAGTCCTTAAGAGGTCTATACTTCATCCCCTTGATGACAGCTTTTCTTTCATATTTATTTATTATGACTTGTTCACTATGTATCACCTGTGCTGACCCTCACTCTTCTCCTTCCAGACCCACACAACCTCCTTCTTCTAACCCTTTGCCCTCTCACTAGGTCCCTGATAGGGAAGTTCCTCCTTCCCCTTCTATCTGACCCTAGCTTTTCAGGTCTCACCAGGACTGGCTGCATCATCTAACTCGACAGCCTGATTCTCAGGGCATTGTTTTCCTTGTGTCCTCAATTCCCTCTACTTATGACACTTTTCCTACCTCCTCCCCTGCAGGCTTCCCAGAGCTCTGAGGGGAGGGAAAATTTCATAGGGAAATTCCATTTAGAGCTGGGTGTTTTAAGGTCTCTTTCTGCACAATATCAGACTGTGGGTCTCTGTATGAAATCCCATCTTTGTGGATCCAAGATTATGGCACTGATCTATCAGTTGATGGCAGAGAGCAGTATATTTAAATAACAACAGCCTCGGTAGCTTGAAAATTTCTGTATGATCCCCTTCCAAAGAATTAAATTCCGATATCGAAACACTTGTTTGTTCACAATAATTGGCCTATTGGAAATTTATCCCCCAAAATTAGGAGACTTCATAATAAGTGAATAAATACCATATTTGCCTTTCTGCATTTTAGGGACTTCACCCAGGATGGTTTTTTTCTTTTTCCAGCCATTTCCCTGAAAATATCATGATGTCATTTTCTTAACTGAATGATGCTTCTTTATTCAGTTAAGAATTTAGTAAATATTCCACATTTTCCCCAAAGATTGTCAGTCCCGTCTTTATACCTTGGAAGTTGCTGAAACTTTAATCATTTTATTGAATGAAAAACTATCTTGATAACTATGTTCTTTTAGCCTAGAAGTCCCTCCATGTTCTTCCACTTCCTATGTTTTAAATTGAAATGTCTCCCAAAATCATCTATTTACATGTTAGGTCCCCAGTAAGCAAATGACAGGAAAGGGTTAAAATGTACAGCCTTGTTAAATAATACAATTCCTATTGGAGTTATGGTATAGGAGGGTGTTCATTGAGATTGATATGCAATGAAAGTGACCAGAGAGAATAGAGTTTCAGTCTCTCAGTCTCTGTCACTTTTTATCTTTTATTCTGTTGGTCTCTGTTCTGTACTTCTCTGAATCTGTCTCTCTAGCTCTTTCTATCTCTGTCTACATCTCTCTGCCTGCTACTTGTTGTATAAAAATCTCTCAGTTCTGCTGAAGGGCTACCACAAGATGATTATTGCTGATGTGCATCCTGGATGGTCTCTGTAAAACTAAAGCAAGGACCCAATTAAATGCTTTTTGTTCAAAGATTTGTTTGGTCAGGGGGCATTTTCTTGGTAAGTAATTCAGTGACTGAGGACATATCTGTGCATTTAAAAAATAATAATGGAATCTGTGATAATGTGAAAGGCACATATCCAGGACAAGTGACTTTATTAATCACAAGTGACACTTTTCCTGAACTAAGAGTCTTGGACACAGGAACTGTCATCTCTGAGATGTGTGCTTTTAGCTGCCCAGTTTGAGGCATGTCAGACTGCTCAGAATTTTCTTAAGCAGGCTGTCCTTTTGGCCCTTTTAATAACTGTTTCTGAAATTCTTACTAGCTTTCAACTGTTTCATGGCATCATTCTGCCTCTCAGACAACTAGCAACTAGAGAATATTGAGATCTCCATGAAGGTGAGTAAACAATATTTCCTCAGTGTCCAGTATCTCTTTTGCACTTGTGACATTTTCTTATGAAACCCAAGGAAATCCCATTTAGAGCTGGGTGTTTTAAGGTCTCTGTCTTTGTAATATTAGACTGTTGGTGTTTTTGGTATAATCTTTTGAAATGTATACACCTTACCCTTGTTCATTCAAATGTTAAATTCTCCTCCCCCACAGTTTCTGGTTTCAATCTGTATATTGCATTTTGATATTTATTCTAAGCATCCTGTCTCAACTGTATGTGTAATCAGGCCAAAATAAAACAACTAGCCACAATTTTGTGCAAAGTGAGGAGCCAGAGAACAGGAAAAAGGGGAGTAGACAGAGGGAAGGAAATGATTGGGGGGGAAGGGATGAGAAGAGAGCTAGGAGAGAGAGCTTGAGGAAAGGTCTTGGAATGGCCACATGGAGGGATGGACTGGACCTAAAAGGAAGTATAATGTGAAATCTAAATGTTAGGAAACTCTGAGGGCTTGGACTTTTAGGATGGAGTAACTATTGCTCAGCATTTTGTTCTTGGTTAACTAAATAAACCCAGTATCTGTGTGATGATTTGGGTATACAGCTGTTTGGGATTAACATCAGCATTACTAAAATATAATTGTTAGTAAATATTAATCATCATCTACAACAAATGGCACCCAACTAATCTAAGTATCCACACTACTTAAATCATACTATTTCATAATTTGGTAGGGGAATAAGCTCCCAGTGATAAAACCTAAAAACTCCCAGATCAATTACTGTGTCTTTAAGAGAGACTCTTAAACCAGTCCAGGATCAAAAGACAGCCTTCTGTGTGCAGACCTGAGACTTAACAAAATTGGCTGCTGCTGCAGGTTAACTAAGGGGTAAACAAGCGTGTCTCCTTCATACTGTGGCTGGCTCAACTGACTGAGCTCCACAGCCATGGCAGGAAAGAAAGGAACTGGAATCAGACAACCCTCTAGCCAGAGTTTGGCCTAAACTACATCTAAAATAAAATAAAATAAAAAATTGCCATGGCAGGTGTCATTTTAATCCTTTTTTACTTCATTTGGTGTCACAGTAACTGATCTGTTTGCAATATATTTAATGGTCTTGGTTCTTCTCCATGCCTTCTCCAAGAAAGTAGAAGGAGAAAATGAAGAAGAAAAAGCAAGGTTTGGAATACTGAGTTACAGACCAGAAAAAAGGCACTCATTTTAGGAATTAAATTAATAACAGCTAAAATTCAAAGCTCTCTGGCTGCAATATATTTGTCAGCTCTTTCTAGTAAGGGTCCTCCAATTTAATGAAACATCAATTAAAATAATCAACTGTGCTTTGTTTGTAACAGCATAAATTGGCACAACAGACCCCAAACTTAAAATTTTCTTGTCTCTTTGATTGATTTTCATTTAAAGGCTTTGAGTTACACTGATACTGATTTGAAAAAAAAAAGGTATATATACATATATACATATATATGTTCATATATATACGCATATGAACAAGTGAGTGAAGGCATATGTCTTTCTTTCCAACACAAAGTAAAAAGAAACAGGCATGTATCTGAGTTCAGCATCAAGGTAATTTACATAATAAAAGCCAGGATGTTAACTCCTGCTGTTTAACCACTTACGGAGATAGTCTAAGACTCAAATGGTAAACTTAAAGTTACCATGTACATTCTTTTTTCTTAATAGTAGATATTATATCCTTACTTGTCTAAAGGCTGGATTCACCTAATTTTTAGGTTTATGTAAAGAGAGATGTCATCACACTGCTCTGAAAACTGCCTTATCCTTTTAAAAGTTTTTTCCCCTTTTTTCACAGGGGAAAATGTTGGTCATGCATATGTAAAAAAGACACAAGAGGCTTAAAGATGGCAAAGTACATGTCAACCTAGTTTAGTCCTAAAAACTCAAAAATTATATTTATATGTTTAATAAACAAAACTGTCTATCCCATATCAAAAAGGAGGCAAAGCAAAGATAGCCAAAACCAATGTAAAAACCGAGATACAAAATGTTCAGGGATATACTTAAATGCTAATGCTAAGAGAGTTTATATAAAGTTCAGCTATAAAGGCATAACTGCCCATCCTGTCTAAAAAAGGGGCAAGCCGAAAAACAGCCACTCTACATGTAAAGCCCAGATAGAAGATGCCTAGGGTATTTTTAAGTGCTAAATGTAAAAGGGAATTAAAATAAAGTTTGGCTATAAAGGCATAACTGCCCATTCTATAAAAAAAGGGGGGATAGGACAAATAGCTACAATATATATAAATATCTGGGGCTAAGCCTCTAAACAGGTATAAGATACCTACAGTATGTTTATACTCTAAATTAAAAAGGAGTTTATGTAAAGTTATTTAAAACATGTGTTGCTCAAGGCAAACAGCTTTTTTCTGTAGTGGGAGGTTTCTCTAGGTAAATAGGTAGCAGCTTGGCTTAATACAACAGGCATATAAGAACCCAAATATATTCAACCTTGTTTTGATTTCAAGATAAAAATGATTGTATTTTCTACAAAAATAGTAATTTATATTGTTCTGATCCCTTTACATGGGAACAACTCTAAAACTGACTGAGACAAGAAATATGTCTCCAGAATCCCAACAATATTGGCCAATAATCCTGGGCTATAATATCCTCAAAATGTATTATGTGTTAATCTTTTAATTGCATAGATAAAATTGGCTTAAAGTTTAGGTTCATCCTGCATGTCTCATACATTCATAATTTTAGAGCACTATACTGCTTCTGAGAAATTATATGTTTGCAGAACAAAAGAAATGGACAACAGAGATGCTGGATCAAAACTAACAGAATCATTCTTCAGCATGCTGAGACAATGATACATCTGTTCCAGCATCTTGCATATTTCAGCATTCTTCCTGTTCCTGCCTCAACTGCTTCAACTGCTGTTTCTCATCAAAGCTTGCTCCCAAAAGATCTTTGAAGGAAGCTACTAATCTTAATTAGTCCAGCATTTCAGATGGTTCCAAAGAAGACTTTTATTAAGCCTGAAATATCTCAACATTCAAAGACTTGACCAGAAATGCTATTGCTTGCTTAATGAACCAATTTTTTCCAATTTTATTTCGGCCCCCCTTCAAGATTTCTATATGTCCAAAATGTCAGCTAGAAGAAATTCTGCAATTTTCCTTAAAGGGGGTTGGGTATGTTTTTGGTTGTTTGCTATGACTACGAAATTTTATTGTAATTGGGAGATGTTTGTTATTAATGTGCTTATTGAAAGTGAAACATGGAATATACAGGGATATATTTTAGGAATAGAAAAAAAGGTAGATTATTGAATCTACTCAATTTAGGGTTTTATTTGTTATTCTCAAGGTTAATTTTAACTCTGGTATAGGATTTGTGTATTGATGCAAAATAAATATTCTTTGTACATTGTTATAAACTTTAGTATATTGGTAGAAGTCAAGGTTACTTCCAATACTTTTAAACTGCTATTAAAAATTGGTTAGGATATTAGGTATGCAAGTTGATTGTTAGTTATTCAACTCATACTCATGTCAGATACTAGTTTAATTAATCACAGGAGTAAACATCCTAGGGGTAACAGATAGATATGATTTTGTAGACAGACCGATAATATAAAGATAGGTAGTCTTCAAAACTTCAGAGACCTACAGAATATGGCATTTTAAAGGGTCTTTATTATTTTAAGGATTCTTTGAAAATGTGACAAGTCATTTCCTGGCAGCATCCTGCCTACCTCAAAGATAATGAGCATTGAAGAACCTCCTTATGGAGATGTCAACAAATGTGGCAAACAAACCAGTTGGCTAAAGAAAATACCCTTCCTTCACAACAAAAACATTCTGCCAAAAATGGACAAGCTTAAATGCAGGACAAGTCATCTGTTGTGTTCTGCCAAGACAGGGTAAGCAAGTCCTAAATAGTTCTTCCCTCACATATATGTCTGTCAAATATTCTGAGCCAGAGGCTGAAGATGTTGGTCCAAATTACACAAAGTTATGGGTGACTGTTCAGGCAGCAAACAGTTTCTGTCATTATTTTTATTTTTTGGAGGCTGCTAACATGCAATTCCTATTTACTCTAATAACAAATTTTATTCCTTCTCAACTCTCTGATGGGATTGAAGACCAAATAGATATAGTTCCACAAATAAACTTAAGTTGTTTAGAAGTTAAGAAACCCTTTCTTATAGATAATACCAATAAGGATAAAAGTTAATTTAGGTGTAGAATTTTTAACATGTCAAGAGAGATAAGATAATTCTTCTAAGTTGCTAAATACATATGGACTAGACATTGCACATGCAGATTTTGCCTAAAAGTTTTCATAATTTCATAACTATTATTGTATTAAAAGAAAGGAGCTTGTTATTGGACTTAAAGGGGGAAATGTTGGTATAATGTTCTTTTGAAATATATACACGTTATCCTTGATCATTCAAATGCTGATTTCTCCCCCAACTCTCTGCTGTCAATCTGGAAATTTCATTTTGAAACTTATTCTAAGAATCCTGTCTCAACTGTGTGTAAACAGGCCCAAATAAAGCAACTAGCCACAATATTGTGCAAAGGGAGGAGGCAGAGGACAGGAAAGAGAGGAGGAGCTGGAGGGAAGGAAATGAGTGGGAGGAGAAGGGGTGAGAGAGAGCTAGAAGAGAGCTGTAGGAAAGGTCTTGGAATGGCCACATGGAGAGAAGGATTGGGACCTAATATATCACTAAAAGCAAGTATAATGTGTTGAAATCTAAAGGTTAGTAAACTATGAAGGCTTGGATGTTTAGGATTGTCAAGCATTGTGTTCTAGGTTAACTAATTAACCCAGTCTCTGTGTGATGATTTTGATATGCAGCTTTTATGACTAACAGAAGCATTACCAGAAGATAAATCAATAGTAAATATTAATACAGTTACATACAAATGCGTCTCTGAAAGGAATCCCATTTGAGGCAGAAGGAACCATCTTTGTGGATACACAAACATTGCACTGATCTTTCAGTTCAGGGCAGAGAGCAACATATTTTATTAGCAACAGCCTGGGTTGCCTGAAAATTTTTGTAGGATGTGCTGGCCCAACAACTTAATTCAGTGCCACAAAATCTCTCTAGTGAAAGATTGGTTTAGTCACAATAGGTGGCCTATTGGAATGTTATCTACCACTATTAGTAGACCTTCTAATAAGTGAATACGTACCCTATTTGTCTTTCTGCACTTTATTTACTTCACACAGGATGATATTTCCTGGTACCATCCATTTGTCTGAAAATAACATAATGTCATTTTCTTAGCTGAATAATACCCGTTATTGAAAATATTCACATTTTCCCCAAAGGAGATTGTCTGTCCTGTTCTTTAGAACTTGGAAGTTTCTGGGACTTTAATCATTGTATTGAATGAGAAAGTATCAGGATAATAGTGTTCTTTTAGCCTAGAAGTCATTCTATCTTCTTCCACTTCCTGGTGATTTGAATTACCCTGTCCATTTGAAGCTCATCTATTTATTTGTTTAGTCCCCAGTGAGGAAATGTCTGGTGAGGGATAGGAAGAATGGCCTTTTTAGATGATATAATTCCTATTGGAGTTATATTGGAAGAAGTTGTGCTTTGAAATTGATATGCCAATTAAAGTGACTAGACAGAATAGAGTCTCTCACTCTAGGTGTCTGTCAATGTATATCCTTGTTTCTTTCAGTCAAAGTCTCTATTTCTGAATCTGTCTCTCTAGTTTTTCTCTGTTTCTCTCAGTCTCCCTTTCTGTGCCTGCCTCTTGTGGTCCAGGATGAAAATCTCTCAGTTCTGCTAAAGGACTACAACAGGATGATGGCTGGTTGACATGATATCCTGGATAGTCTCTGAAAACAATTTTAAGCAGAGTCCCAATTAAATGCTTTTTGGTCAAAGAGTTGCCTTGGTTAGGGAGCATTTTCCCAGTAAGTATTTCATTGACTTAGGACATATTTGTGCAATTAACAATTAATAATGGAATCAGTGATAATGTGAAAGTCACATGTCAAGGACACATGACTTTATTAATGTCCACTTAAAAGAAATATGTGACATTTTTCCTGAACTAAGAGTCTATTCACAATTGTTATCTCTGCATTGTGTGCTTTCAGCTGACCAGATTGAGGCTTATAGGCATGCTCTGCCTTTCTCTCAAGCATGCTGTCCACTTGACAATTTTAATACCTGGCTCCTGAAACTCTTACTGGCTATCACCTGTTTCAAGACATCATTCTCTCTCTCATCCAATCAACACCTGAAAGTATCTTCACTTTTCCATGGAGATGAGTTAAACAAATTTTTCTTAGTTTCCAGTATCTCTGATCCTGTGCACCTGTGATTTTTTTCTTGTGAAACCCAATGAGCCTTTATCTCATCACTTTATCCAGATCCCACACATTTATTCCTGTTTATTTCTGTGACAATGTCATGTAGGAAATCAAAATTTAATGTTTATTTAATTAGACAGCTTCCTAAATAGGAAAGCTTCAAAGTGATTTGGAATTAAGGGGAATGTACAGAATGACAATGTGGTCTCCTACTGGGGTCTTGGATCTGAAATTTCCTAGGTTGTGACTTTGAACTGAGCAGTTCCTTGCATACTCACTAAATGTACTTTCACATTCTTATTGATATAATAGGCTGGCTGGGTCTAGGGTTCTGTGGGGTATTGATTATTCAAGATCAGGGAAAAGAGAAGAAAACCAGACAGTTCTTGGGATTTGTTTGGCTCAAAAAGAGAAAGATGTGTGAATGTAAAAGGAGAACTGAGCAGCAATAAACTATTTGACTGCTAATGATGTTCCACACTACTGATGCCAAACCTCTATAAGCAGGGTTTCTTTAGAGTACCTGGTTGGATTGAGAGCTCTGTCCTACTTAGTGGTCAGTGAAAAATCCTCCTGGTCCTGGGGTTTACAGTTAAAACTGGGCCTTCAGGACAGAGACATGAGTCCATGTTATATGCCTAGGATAAAAGAGGAGCTGTATTTCTTTCAGTGGTCCTCCATACAAACCCTCTAAACATTGTGTTAATGCCAGGACTGCTTGTTGGGATATGACACCTGAACTCATGGGGTTTGAGGTAGCTGGGTAACAACTTGTTCATGGTTAGGATTCTCTGGTACATAATGAGTTCCTGGAAAGCATGCCTTACAAAGTCAAACTATGCCCTCCTTCAAAGGAAATTTTTCTCCATGTTAAAAGTCTTTGTAAATGTTGTGAACATGATATTTTCATTGTTTATTTGGTAATTTCATTTAATACATATTACACTTCTTTTCCATTACTCCGACGTTCAAATTCCTACCCATATGGCACACTAAAATAATAATAATAATAATAATAATAAATTTACTTCAATTCAACTATGCTTTGTTCATATACTCATTGGAACATGAAGAAAATCCCAGAGCCACATCCCTTAAAGTAAACTGAGATTATCCTTACCATACACTGGCACCACTCCCAAGAAGAAGCCATCAATCCTGAAGGGCCTTGATCACAGTTTTTCTTATGTATTTATTTATTATGATTTGTTCAATTTATATCCCCTCTGTTGCACCCACCCCTTCTTCAAAGAATCCCACCCACCATACTTCTTCTACCATAATGCCCTTTCTCTACTTCCCTGATAGGGTAGGTCCTCCTTCTTCTTCTATCTGACCATAGCTCATCAGGTCTCAGCAAGGCTGGCTGCATCATCATTCTCTGAGGCTTGATCCTCAGGGCATGTTCTCCTCAATTCCCTCTAATTATGACAGTCTTGCAGCATTCTTTCCTGCAGGCTTCAGAGAGGTCTGAGGGGAGGAAGAATTACATAGGGCAATCCCATTTAAAGCTGCGTGTTTTAAGGTATCTCTCTCTCTTTCTCTCTGCATATTAAAAGACTGTGGGTCTTGTATGGAATTCCATTTGATGAAGAAGGAATCATCTGTGTGGATACAAGGACATGGCAATAATCTATCAGTTGAGGGCAGAGAGTAACATATTCTAAAAGCAACAACCTGGGTTGCTTGAAAATTTGCATAGGATACCCTGTCCAACAACTCAATTAACTGCCACCCAATCTCTTTAGTGGAAGATTGATTTATTCAATGGCCTTTTTTAACTTTTCCCCACACTGTTAGGAGAGAATCTAATAAGTGAATATATACCATATTTCTCTTTTTGCATTTTAGTAACATCACACAGGATGTTTATTTGCCTGAAAATATCATGATGTCATTTTCATAGCTGAAAAATACTCCCTTGTGGAAATATTCCACATTTTCCCCCAAAGAAATGGTCAGTCCTGTTCTTTAGTCCTTGGAAGTTGTTGGGACATTAATCATTATATTGAATGACAAACTGTCAGGATAAATAAGTTATTTTAGCCTAGAAGGCCTTCCATTTTATTCTACTTCCTGGTGATTTGAATTGCAAATCCCCTTGAAGCGCCTCAATTTACATGTTTAATTCCCAGTGAGGAAATGTCTGGGAAGGGTGAGGAGGTATGGCCTTGATAGATAATATAATCACTTTCATTTCCCTAATTTTTTTTTTGTTTTTTATTTTTTTATTACTTATTACATTTTTTTATTAATTACACTTTTTCATTTTGTTTCCCCCCATAAGCCCTTCCTTTCTCCCCTTCTGATCTCACCCTCCCTCCCCTTTCTGCATGCATGCCACTCCCCAAGTCCACTGATAGGGGAGGTTCTCCTCTCCTTTCTGATCTTAGTCTATCAGTTCACATCAAAAGTGGCTGCATTGTCCTCTACTGTGGCCTGGTAAGGCTGCTCCCCCCCAGGGGGAGGTGATCAAAGAGCAGGCCAATCAGATTATGTCAGAGGCAGTACCTCTTCCCATTACTATGTAACCCACTTGGACACTGAACTGCCATGGGCTACATCTGTGCAGGGGTTCTAGGTTATCTCCATGAATAGTCCTTGGTTGGAGTATGAGTCTCTGGGAAGTTCCCTGTGTTCAAATTTTCTTGTTCTGTTGCTGTCCTTGTGGAGACCCTGTCCTCTCCAGCTCTTACTATTTCTCAGTTCTTACATAAAATTCCATTACTCTGCCCAACAGTTGCCCATCAGGCTCAGCATCTGCTTTGCTAGTCTGTAGGGCAGAGGCTTTCAGAGGACCTCTGTGGTAGGTTCCTAGTGTGTTTCCTGTTTTCTTCTTTTGGCTTTCAGAAGCCCTCTGTAGAAGGATACTAGGTTGTTTCGTGTTTTCTTCTTCTTCTGATGTCCATTCTCTTTGCCTTTAAGGATAGGATTGATCGTTTTCGTTAGGGTCCTCTCTCTTGCTTAGTTTCTTTAGATGCACAGATTTTAGTGGGTTTGTCCTATGTTGTATGTCTATATGAGTGAGTCAATACTGTGTGTCTTTTTGCTTCTGGGAAAACTCACTCAGGATGATCCTTTCAAAGTCCTACCATTTACCTGCAAATTTCATGATTTCCTTATCTTGCATTGCTGAGTAATATTTCATTGTATAGATGTACCAAAATTTCTGCATCCATTCTTCAGTTGAGTGGCATCTGGGCTGTTTCCTGCTTCTGGCTGTTACAAATAAAGCTGCTACAAACATGGCTGAGCAAATGTCCTTTTTCTGTACTTGAGCCTCTTTTGGATATATGCCCAGTAGTGGTATGGCTGGATCTTGGGTAAGCACTATTCCTAGTTGTCTGAGAAAGCACCAGATTGATTTCCAGAGTGGTTGTACAAGTTTACATTCCCACCATCAGTGGAGAAGGGTTCTCCTTTCTCCACCACCTCTCCAGCATGTGTTGTCACTTGAGTTTTTGATATTGGACATTGGAATTGCATTGAAATCTCAGGGTTGTTTTGGTTTACATTTCCCTAATGGCTAATGAGGATGAGCATTTCTTTAAGTGCTTCTCTGCCATTCGATATTCCTCTACAGAGAATTCTCTGTTTAGCTCTGTTCCCCATTTTTTTAAGTGGATGACTTGGTTTACTACTTTTCAGCTTCTTTAGTTCTTTATATGTACTGGATATGAGTCCTCTATCAGATAAAGGGTTGGTGAAGATTCTTTCCCAATCTGTAGGCAGTTGCTTTGTTTTGATGGCTGTGTCCTTTGCTCTGCAGATGCTTTTCAGTTACATGAGGTCCCATTTGTTGATTATTGCTCTTAGAGCCTGTGCTGTTGGTGTTATTTTCAGGAAGTTTTCTCCAGTATCAATGAGTTCTAGGGTATTCCCCACTTTTTTTTTCTAGCGGATTTAATGTGTCTGGTTTTATGTTGAGGTCTTTGATCCACTTGGACTTCAGTTTTGTGCAGGGTGATAAGAATGCATCTATTTTCATTTTTCTACATGTAGACATCCAGTTGGACCAGCACCATTTGTTGAAGATGCTATCTTTTTTCCATTGTATGGTTTTGGCATCTTTGTCAAAGATCAGGTGTCCAAAAGTGTGTGGGTTTATTTCTGGGACCTCTGTTCGGTTCCATTGATCCACCATTCTGTTTCTATGCCAGTTCCATGCTGTTTTTAAAACTGTTGCTCTATAGTACAACTTAAGATCAGGGATGGAGATACCTCCAGAAGATCTTTTATCATAGAGGATTGTTCTAGCAATTCTGGGTTTCTTGTTATTCCATATGAAGTTGAGAATTTTTCTTTCCAGGTCTGTAAAGAATTGTGTTGGTAATTTGATGGGAATTGCATTGAATCTGTAGATGGCTTTTGGTAAGATGGCCATTTTTACTATGTTAATCCTGCCAAGCCATGACATGGGAGATCTTTCCATCTTCTAATATCTTCTAATTCTTTCTTCAGACACTTGAAATTTTTTCATACAAGTCTTTGACTTCCTTGGTTAGGGGTACTCCAAGGTACCTTATGTCATTTGTGGCTATTTTAAAGCGTGTTGTTTCCCTAAGTTCTTTCTCAATCCTTTTGTCTTTTGTATACAGAAGGGCAACTGATTTTTTTGAGTTAATTTTGTATCTGGCCACTTTGCTGAAGGTGTTTATCAGCTGTAGGAGTTCCCTGGTAGAGTTTTTGGGTTAACTCATCTATACTATCATATCATCTGCAAATAGTGATAATTTGACTTCTCCTTTTCAATCTGTATCCCCTTGATCTCCTTCAACTGTCTTATTGCTCTAGCAAGGACTTCCAGAACTATGTTGAAGAGACATGGAGAGAGTGGGCAGCCTTGTCTTGTCCCTGATTTCAGTGGGATTGCTTTAAGTTTCTCTTTGTTCAGTTTGATGTTGGCTATAGGTTTGCTGTATATTGCCTTTACTATGTTTAGATATGTGCCTTGTATCCCTGATCTCTCCAATACTTTAAACATGAATGGATGTTGGATTTTGTCAAATGCTTTTTCAGCATCTAGGGAGATTATCATGTTTTTTTTTTTCTTTCAGTTTGTTAATACGGTGGATCACATTGATGGATTTTTGTATATTGAACTACCCCTGCATACCTGGGATGAAGCCTACTTGGTCATCTTGGATGATATCTTTTATGTGTTCTTATATTCGGTTTGTGAGTATTTTGTTGAGTATTTTTGCATCAATGTTCATGAGGGAGTTTGGCCTGAAGTTCTATTTTTTTGTTGGGTTTTTGTGAGGTTTAGGTACGAAGGTGACTGTGGCTTCATGGAATGAGTTTGGTAATGTTCCTTCTGTTTCTATTTTGTGGAATAATTTGAAGAGTACTGGAATTAGCTCTTTTTTGAATGTCTGGTAGAATTCTGCACTGAAACCATGAGGTCCTGGGCTTTTTTTGGATGGGAGACTTTCAATGACTGCTTCTATTTCCTTGGGGAATATAGGACTATTTAATTGATTTACCTGGTCCTGATTTAGCTTTGGTAAGTGGAATCGATCAAGAAAATTGTGCATTTCATTTAAGTTTTCAAATTTTGTTGCGTATAGACTTTGGAAGTAAGTCCTAATGATTGCTTGGATTTCCTCAGTGTCTGTAGTTATGTCCCCCTTTTCATTTCTGATTTTGTTAATTTGGGTGGTGGCTCTCTGCCTTTTAGTTAGCTTGGCTAAGGGTTTGTCTATCTTGTTGATTTTCTCAAAGAACCAGCTCTTGGTTTCATTGATTCTTTGAATTGTTTTATTTGTTTCCAATTGATTGATTTCAGCCCTGAGTTTGATTATTTCCAGCCATCTACTCTTTTTTGTGTGTCTGCTTCTTCTTTTTCTAGGGTTTTTAAGTGAGCCATTAAGTTGCTTGAATGCACTGTCTCATATTTCTTCTTGAAGGTACTTAGTGCTATGAACTTTCCTCTTACAACTGCCTTCATTGTGCCCCAGAAGTTTGGGTATGTTGTGTCTTCATTTTTATTGAGTCCTAGGAAGATTTTAATTTCTTTGTTTATTTTTTCCCTGACCCAGCTGTCTTTTAGTAGCAAGTTGTTCAGTTTCCATGTATGTGTAGGCTTTTTGCTATTTTTGTTGTTATTAAAGTCCAGCTTTATTCCATGGTGATCAGAGAGGATACAAGAGATTTTTTCAATTTTCTTGTATCTGTTGAGGCTTGCTTTGTGACCAACTATGTGGTCTATTTTGGAGAAGGTTCTATGAGGTGCTGAGAAGAAGGTAAATTCTTTTGTGTTTGGGTGTAAGGTTCTGTAAATGTCTGTTAGGTCCATTTGATTCATGACCTCTGTCAGAGATATTGTTTTCTTGTTTAATTTCTGTTTACTTGACCTGTCCTCTGTTGAGAGTGGGATGTTGAAGTCTCCCACTATTAGTGTGTGGGGATCTATGTGTGGTTTAAGTTTTATCAATGTTGCTTTCACAAATGTGAGTGCCCTTGTATTTGGGGCATAGATGTTCAGAATTGTGATGTCTTCCTGGTGGAATTTTCCCTTGATGAGTATGAAGTGTCCTTCCCCATCTCTTTTTATTAATTTTGGTTGAAAGTCTATTTTATCAGATATTAGAATGGCTACTCCTGCTTGCTTCTTGGGTCCATTTGCTTGGAAAGCTGTCTTCCATCTCTTTACCCTCAGGTAATGTGTATATTTTTAACTTAGATGTGTTTCTTGTATACAACAGATTGCTGGGTTTTGTTTACACATTCATTCTGTTAGTCTGTGTCTTTTTATTGGAGAATTGAGTCCATTGATATTGAGAGAAATTAATGACCAGTGGTTGTTAGATCCTTTGAATTTGATGTTAGCTGTGGTCATAGGGTTGTGTTCTTGGTTGCTTTTTGTTTTACTGTAGTGGGGTTATTTATTTCCTGTGTTTTCTTGAAGGTAGCTAGTTTTCTTGGGTTGTATTTTCCCTTCTAGTGTCTCCTGTAATGCTGGATTTGTTTGTAGGTATTGTTGAAATTTGTTTTTGTCATTGAATATCTTGTTTTCTTCGTCTATGAGGACTGAGAGTTTTGCTGGGTATAGTAGCCTGGGCTGACATCTTTTTTTCTCTTAAGGTCTGCATGATATCGGTCCAGGCCCTTCTGGCTTTCATAGTCTCTGTTGAAAAGTCAAGTGTGTTTGCCTTTATATGTTACTTTATATGTTCTTTTTTCTTTGTTCTGTATACTTACAGTTATGATTATTATGTGGCGGGAAAATTTCTTTTCTGGTCTAATTTATTGGGTGTTCTATAGGCCTCTTGTATTCTTATTGACCTCTCCTTTAAGTTGGGGAAATTTTCTTCAATGATTTTGTTGAAAATATTTTCTGGGCCTTGGTGCAGGGAATCTTCTTTTTCCTCTATTCCTATTATTCTTAGGTTTTGTCTTTTTATGTTGTCTTGGATTTCTTGGATGGTCTGTGTCAGGAATTTTTTAGATTTAACATTTTCTCTGACAGATACATCTATTTCTTCCAATTGTATCTTCCATACCTGAGATTCTTTCTTCCATTTCTTGTAGCCTATTGGTTATGCTCATCTCTGTAGTTCCTGCTTTCTTCCCTAAGTTCTTTCTCTCCACAATTTCTTCCATTTGTGTTTTTTTTTTTTTAATTTTTCCAATTCTATCTTCAGGTCTTGAGCTATTTTGTTGGTTTCCTTCACCTGTCTGACTGTTTTTTCATGTTTTTCTGTCAATTCCTTCAGTTGTTTGTTTGAACAATCCACTGTTTCTTTTATTTCATTCAGTGATTTAAGCATTTCCTCTCTAAATGCTCTCACAGACTGTTTGGCTGCAGCTTCCTCTATTTCTTTTCATAATTTATTTGTTTCCTCTGTTATCTTCTTCATGAGCATAAATGTTAGGTCATCTCCTTGAATTTCAATTATACTGGGGTGTCTAGGGCTATTTGCCTCTGGATAAGTGGGTTCTGGAGATGCCATATTGCTGTGGCTTTTGTTGGTTGAACTTTTACACTGTCCTCTACCCATTGGGCTATCTTAGTTGTTTGAATTGTGTTTCTGGTTGTTCCTGGAGTCTTGTAGTGGAGAGAATCCCTTTGGCAGGAAGATGTTTTTTCCTGAAGGAAGCCTTCTCAGCTTTTTGGGTATAGTCACTGGATGTCAGGTGTTTTTCAGGAGTTGCTACAGCTCACTTGAGGCATAGAGACCTGGGTGGTAACTGAGGTTCCTGATTAGTCAAAAGGGCTCTCCTCTCACCAGGAGAAGTCCTGGAGACAGCTGCCCTCCTTCTCGGTTTTTTGCTGTAAATTTAGTGATCAGCTGCTGTAACCTGTGTGTCCTGTGGTTTGGTCGGTTTTATTAGGGATAACTGGTTGCCCCTTGGAGCAGTATCTGGGGGTTGATCTCAGGGTTCCCGGTCTTTTGTAGGTCTGAGGTTGGGGCCCTGTTCTCCAGAATTCAAGAGGTAATCTGTGGCGGGTGAGTACTGCTGTCCTGGTAACAGCAGGCTATCTAGGGCACAGCAATTCCCTAGGTTGGACCAGTCTGTGCGACCTTTTCCGGGGATATACTGGGTTGCCTAAATCCATCCCCTTTGCTTAGTTCCTTATTCCTTGTGAGGGTTTCTCCAGACAGTGACTCTATGACTCTGGTGTCTTGGGGCACACAGTTCTCTCTTTGAGGAGTAGTTGGTACAAAGCAGGCCTCTGGGCTGGTGGAGTTAGCGCACACCTGTTAGTCTGTGGAAGCTGGGTTCCCAATATCTCTGTGCTCCCTGCTTGGGCCCAGATCTGTGATGGCTGGGCATACTCACCTGTTTGCAATCTGCTGTCTGCTAGACTTTCCCCAAGCAAAGCCTAGGTGACCCCAGCAGCACAGTTTTTTCCTTCCCTGTGGGGCCCTCTCGGGACAGGGGTTCCTAGTCCCTGTTGCAGTGGGGCGCACAGCTCATCTTTACTGGTGAGCTGGACTCGCAGCTCTCTGTGCAGTGGGAGCTCAGTTTTGATGGTGGCGGGTACCCATGGTCACCGAGAACTTCCAGGGAAAGACTGGGTGACCCTTAATCAGACTGGCAACTTTGCTTCCCTGTGGGGTTTTCTTGCGGCTGGAACTCCCAGTCTCAGGCACCCTTGTGCCCATCGATCAGCCTGGGAAAGTGATCTGGACACGCAGGTGTGTGGCTCCAGCCCAGAGACCCAAAGCCAGCATTACCCGGGTTTTCTTCCGGATTCTGGCTGGGCAGCCGAGAGTGGACCCGACTGATTTCCAGGCTGTGGGAGCCTCCCCTCACCTGGGAAACATGATTGCTGTGGTTTTAGGGCCCAGAGTTCAGTCTCCTGGTCACTGCTAGGAAAGTGCTGTCCTGCTTCTCAGACACAGTGCTCTCCTGGCGCCGCCATCTTGGCTCCCCCCCCCAATTTCTTTTTTGGCCAATTTGTCTCTTGTATACAGGAGGGCTACTGAATTTTTTGAGTTAATTTTGTATCCTGTCAGTTTGCTGAAGTGTTTATCAGCTGTTGGAGTTCTCATGTAGAACTTTGGGGGTCACTGAGGTTTGCTATCTTATCATTTGCAAATAATGATACTTTGAGTTCTTCATTTCTGAATTCTGTTCACTTGATCACCTTCAATTGCCTTATTACTCTAGCAATGACTTCCTTTACTATGTTGAAGAGATATGGAGAGAGTGGGCAGCCTTAACTTGTCTCTAATTTCAATGGAATTGCTGTAATTTTCTCTCTGTTTAGCTGGATGTTGGCTATAGGCTTGCTGTATATTGCCCTTACGATATTTAGATATGTGCATTGTATCCCTCATCTCTCTAATACGTTAAACATGAATGGAGTTTTGATTTTGTGCAATGCTTTTGAAGCATCTAGGGAGATTGCCATGTTTATTTTTTCCTTTCATTTTTCTAATATTGTGGATAATATTGATAGATTACCTTATACTGAACCACCCCTGAATACCGTGGATGATGCCAACTTGGTCATAATGGATGACATTTTTGATGTGTTCTTGAATTTGCTCAAAGACATAAGGTTCCTTGG
The DNA here is from genome assembly GCF_030254825.1 of Meriones unguiculatus. Classification (NCBI taxonomy): domain Eukaryota; kingdom Metazoa; phylum Chordata; class Mammalia; order Rodentia; family Muridae; genus Meriones; species Meriones unguiculatus. The sequence continues at coordinate 31,608,138 of NW_026843709.1, read as the reverse complement.
TGTGACCCTGACCAAGAAAGTCAAAGACTTGTATGAAAAAAATTCACGTTTCTGAAGAAAGAATTAGAAGAAGATATTAGAAGATGGAAAGATCTCCCATGCTCATGGCTTGTCAGAATTAACATACTGAAAATGGCCATCTTACCAAAAGCAATCTGCAGATTCAATGCAATTTCCATCAAATTACTAACACAATTCTTTATAGACCTTGAAAAAAAAAGTTCTCAACTTCATATGGAAAAACAAGAAACCCAGAATTGCTAAAACAATCCTCTACGATAAAAGATCTTCTGGAGGTATCACCATCCCTGATCTCAAGCTGCACTATAGAGCAACAGTAATAAAAACTGCATAGAACTGACATAGAAACAGAATGATGGATCAATGGAACTGAATAGAAGAAACAGAAACCAACCGACACACTTCTGGACTCTGGAATTTTGATAAAGATGCCAAAACCATACAATGAAAAATAGATTGAATCTTCAACAAATGGTTCTGGTCCAACTGATTGTCTACATGTAGAAAAGTGCAAATAGATCCATACTTATCACACTGCACAAAACTAATGTCCAAGTGATCAAAGACCTCAAAATAAAACAGGAAATATTAAATCAGTTAAAAGAAAACCTGGGGAAGAGCCTTGAACTCATTGACACAGAAGACAACTCCCTAAACAGAATACCAACAGCACAGACTCTAGAGCAAAAATCAATAAAAGAGACCTCATGAAACAGAAAAAATCCTGTAAAATAAATAAAACTGTCATCAAAACAGAACTAATGCTTACAGATTGGGAAAGAATTTTCACCAAGAAATCAAATAATCCAAGTAAAAAATGAGGAACATAGCTAAGCAGAGAATTCTTGAAAGAGGAATGTTGAATGGCAGAGAAATATTAAAGAAATGAACAATGTCATTAGCCCTCCAGAAATGCAAATCAAAAGGACCCAGAGATTTCACCTTATACCCATCAGAATGGCCAAGGTCAAAAATTCAAGTGACAACACATACTGGAGAGGTTGTGGAAAAAGGGAAGCCCTCCTCCACTGTTTGACAGAATGTAAACTTATACCACCACTCTGGAAATCAATCTGGTGTTGTATGAGAAAACTAGGAATAGTGTTTCCTCAAGATCCAGCTATACCACTCCTAGGCATATATCCAAAAGAGGCTCAAGTACACAATAAGAATATTTGCTCAACCGTTTTTGTAAGAGCTCTATTTCTAATAGCCAGAACGTGAAAACAACCCTAATGCCCCCAGCTGAAGAATGGATACGGAAATTGTAGTACATCTACACAATGGAATATTACTCAGCAATAAAAAGCAAGGAAATCATGAAATTTGCAGGTAAATCATGGGACCTGGAAAAGATCATCCTGAGTGAGCTACCCAGAAGCAGAAAGACACACATGGTATATTCTCACTCATATAGACATAAAATATAAGATGAACCTACTAAAATCTGTACACCTAAAGAAACTAATCAAGTGGGAGGACTCTTGCTAACAGCCTCAATTCCTATCCAGAAAGGCAAAGAGACTGGATATCAGAAGAAGGAGAAAAGAGAGAACAAGTCAGGAGCCTGATACAGAGGACCTCTAAAAAGCTCTGCCCTGCAGACCTATCAAAGTAGATGCAGAGAGTTATGGCCAAATGTTGGGCAGAATGCATGGAATCTAATGAAAGAAGTGGGAAATAGTAAGATCTGAAGAGGAAAGGATATCCAGAAGGAGAGCAACAAGAACTAAAAAATCTGTGCACAGGGATCTTTCCTGAGACTCATACTCCAACCAAGTATCATGCATGGAGAAAAGCTAAAACCCCATGCACAGATATTGCCCATGGAAATTCAGTGTCCAAGTGGATTCTACATTAATGGGAAGATGTAGTGCCTCAGACATGAACTGATTGTTCTGCTCTTTGATTACCTCACCCTGATGGGTGAGCAGTCTTATCAGGTAACAAAGGAAGACAATGCAGCCACTTCTGATGAGATCTGATAGACTACGATGAGAAATAATGAGAGGAAGATCTCCCCTATCCGTGGACTTGTGGTGGAGCATGCATGGACAAGTGGTGGTGGGGGGAATATGAGAATGGGAGAGAAGAGGGGTTATGGGGGTATACAAGTTGAATAAAGTGTATTTGATAAAAATTAAAATAAAAATATTAAAAATATAATTTCTTTTGGAGATATAGGAGTGTATACTTTGAGGTTGATAAGGCAATGAAAGTGACCAAAGAGATGGAGTCTTTGTCTCTCAGTCTCTGTCACTTTGTATTTTTGTTTCTGTTGGTCTTGGTCTCTCTATTTCTGAACCTGTCTCTCTACCTCTTTCTCTCTGTATCTTTCAGTCTCCCTTTCTCTGCTTGCCACTTGTGGTTCAGTATAAAAAGCTCGTAGCTCTCCTGAAGGACTACAACAAGATGACTGCTTGCTGATGTGACATCCTGGATGGTCTGTCTAAAATTATAAGGAAGGTCCCAATTGAATACCTTATGTTCAAAGAGTTGTCTTGGTCAGGGAGCATTTTCCCAGTAATTATTTCCATGACAGAAAATATATCTATACATTTAACAAATAATAATGGAATCTGTGATAATGTAAAAGTCACATGTCCAGGACAGGTGACTTTATTAATTACAACTTGAAAGAAATACATAGCACTTTTCCTGAACTAAGTGTCTTAGACACAGTAACTGTCATCTCTGGGTTGTGTGCTTTCTGCTGCCCATATTGAGAAATGTAGGGATGCTCAGGCTTTCTCTCAGGCAGGCTGTCCACTTGGCACTTTTAATAACTGACTCCTGAAATTCTTGCTGTCTTTCACTTGTTGCATGACATCAATCTCCCTCTCAGCCAATTAGCACTTGAGTGAATATTGAGGTTTGCATGGAGATGAACAAACAAACTTTCCTAAGTGTCCAGTGTCTGTTCCTGTGCACCCATGATTTTTTTCTTGTGAAATCTAACAAGGCTTTATCTCATTCCTTTATCCAGATCCTACACCTTTGCTCCTATTTACCTCTGTGAAAATGTCAGGTAGGAATTGAAACTTTAATGTTTATTTAATTGGACAGCTTCCTAAGTAAGGATTCTTCCAAGTTTTATGGGATTAAAGTGAATGTACCAAATGACAAGGTGGTCTCCAACTGTGGTCTTGGATCTGAAATTTCCTATGTTGTGACTTTGAACTGTGCAGTTACTCATATATTCACTAAATGTACCTTCACATTCTTATTGATATAATAGACAGGCTTTTGCCTGTTACATGACCTCATTCTTGCTCTACCCAATCAGCACCTGAGAGAATCTTGAGGTTTCTATGGAGATGAGTAAAGAAACTTTCCACAATCTCCAGTATATCTGGTCAGGTGCACATGTGTCTTTGTTGTGAAATCCAACAAGCCTTTACCTCATCCCTTTATCCAGATCCCACACCTTTACTCCTGTTTACCTCTGTGACGGTATCAGGTGGGAAATGAAACTTTAATGTTTATTTACTATGAAAGCTTCCTAAGTAAGGATGCTTCAAAATGATGTGGGATTAAGGACATTGTACCAAATGACAAGGTGGTCTCATCCTGTGGTCTTTGATCTGAAATTTCATAGGTTGTAACTTTGAAATGAGCAGTTACTCGTGTACACACTAAATGTATCTTCACATTATTATTGATATAATAGGCTACTGGTGTCTAGGGTCCCCTTGGGTATTGAGTCTTTAAGAGTAGGGAAAAGAGAAGGAAACTAGACAATCGTAGGACTGGTTTGGATCAAACCAAGAAAGATCGGTGAGTATAAAGGGAGAATTGAAGGGCAATAAGATACTTGACAGCTGGTGCTGTTTCACACTTGTGTTGCTGACCCGCTATGAGCAGATTTCCCTTGGCTGAGCTGGTTGTATATGCAGCTCTGTCCTACTCAGTGAGCAGTGAGAAAGCCTCCTGGTCCTGGGGTTTAAAGTAAAAAATGGTCATTCAGGAGAGTGAAATGTGTCCCTATTATATGCCTACGACACAAGATATGCTGTGTTTCCAGCTGTGGTCCTCCAGACAAACCCTCTAAACATAGTGTTAGTGCCAGGAATGATTGTTCAGAGGTGCCACCTGAGCTCATGGTGTTTGAGGTAGGTGGGTAACCATTAGTTCATGGCTAGGATTGCCTGCTACATAATGAGTTTCTGGAAAGCATGCCTTACAAAGTCAAACTCGGCCATATTTTAGTGGGATCTCTTATTCATGTTAAAAGTCATTGGAAAAGTTGTCTATATATTATTTTCATTGATTACATGGGAATTTCATATAATATACATTATACTACTTTTTCATTGCTCCCAGGTTCAAATTTATAACCATGTATGACAGTAAAAATATTTTTTTCTTTAAATTACATCAATGCAAGTATATGTTTGCCATTAACTCATTGAAAAATGATTAGAGTCTCAGTGCCAATTTCCTTAAAGAAAACTTTGTTCATCCTTGCCACACCCTGTGACCACCCCCCAAAAGAAACCACTGGTCCTGAAGAGCTCTATATTTCACCCCCTTGATCACAGTTTTTCTTATGCATTCATTTATTACGATTTTTTTCACATTGTATCTGCTGCCCCCTTCCTCTTCTCCTTCCAGTCCCACCTACCCTCTCATTCTACCCCTCTGCCTTTTCTAAAATTCCCCTTAAAAGGGAGATCCTCCTCCCCATTCTAACTGACCCTAGCTTGTTAGGTGTCATCAAGGCTGGCAGCATCATCTGCCTCTGCACTCAGATTCTCAGTGTATTGTTGTCCTTGTGTCCTCAATTTTCTCTATTTATGATATTCTTCCTGCCTCCTCTCCTGCAGGCTTCCCAGAGCTCTAAGGGAAGGGAAAATTTCATAAGGAAATCACATTTATATCTGTGTGTTATAAGGCATTTCTGTGCATAATATAGGACTGTGGGTCTCTGTATGCAATCCCATTTGTTGCAGAAGAAAGCATCTCCATAGATACAAGAACATTGCCCTGATCAATCACTTGTGGACAGGGAGTAACATATTTAAATAACAACAGCATGTGTTTCTTGAAATTTTCCACAGGAATCTCAGGCCCATGAACTCCATTCACTGTCACCCAATATCATTAGTGAATGAGTGGTTTGGTCATAACAGATATCTTTAATGAAACTTTATCCCTCACTATTAGGAGGCCTACTTACAAGTGATTACATACTGTATTTGTCTTTCTGTGTTTTAGTAACTTCACCAATGATGACTTTTCCTGGTTCCATCCATTTATCTGAAAATATCATGATGTCATTTTCTTAGCTGAATAATAATCCATTTTGGAAATATTCCTAAAGGAGATTTTCACTCCTATTCTGAAGAACTATGAAGTTGCTGGAACTTTAATCATTGTATTCAATGACAAACTATCAGAATAAGGATTTTCTTTAGCCTCAAAGTCCTTCCATCTTCTTCCACTTCCTGGTGATTTGAACTGCAATGTTCATTTGAAACTAATCTTTTTACATGTGGAATCCCTAAAGAGGAAATATTTGGGGAAGGTTAGGAGGTATGTCCTTGTTAGATAATATAATTCCTGTTGGAGTTTTATTATAGGAGGTTGTGTTTTGAGGTTGATATGCCAATGAAAGTGAGCAGATAGAATGGAGTCTCTGTCTCTCAGTCTCTGTCACTTTGTTTCTTGCATGGATTCATTGAATATTTTTATTTGTTTCTTATTGATTGATTTCCACCCTGAGTTTTATTATTTCCAGCTGTCTGCTCCTCTTGGGTATTTCTATTTCTATCGTTTTCTTTCTTTCTTTTTTTAGGGCTTTCAGTTGAGCCATTAAGTTGCTGAATGAGATGTCACAAATTTCTTCTTGAAGGCACTTAGTTGCTATGTATTTTCCTCTGAGCACTACTTTCATTGTGTCCCATAAATTAGGGTATGTTGTATTTTCATTTTCATTGAATTTTAGGAAGTCATTTGTTTCATTCTTTATTTATTCCTTAACGCAGCTGTCATTGAGCAGCAAGTTGTTCAGTTTCCATGTGCTTATAGGTATTTTTCTAATTCCATTTTTGTTGAGGTCCGGTTTTAGTCCATGGTGGTCAATCTGAATACAGGGAATATTTCAATCTTCTTGTGTCTGTTGAGGTTTGCTTTGTAACCAACTATATATGGTCTATTTTGGAGAAGGTTCCATGAGGTGTTGAAAAGAAGGTATACTCTTTTGAGTTTGGTTAGAAAGTTCTTTAGGCATATATTACATCCATTTTATTTAGGACTCTGCAAGTGTCTTTATTTCCTTATTTGGCTTCTGTCTAGATGTTCTGTCCCTTGGTGAAAGTGGGGTGTTTTAGTCTCCCACTATTAAGGTGTTGTGATCAATGTATGATTTAAGTTTTAATAATGCTTCATTTATGGATGTAGGTGCTCCATTCCTGGTGGGAATGTAAACTGGTACAACCACTTTAGAAATCAATCTGGCTCTTTCTCAAACAATTAGGAATAATGCTTCCTCAAGACCAAGCTATACTACTTTTAGGCATATACCCAAAATTTGTTCAAGTACACAAGGACATTTGCTCAATCATGTTTGTAGCGTCTTTATTTGTAATACCTAGAACTTGGAAAAAACCTAGATGTCCATCAACAGAGGAAGGATACAGAAATTGTGTTTTTGTTTTTTTTTTTCACAATGGGATAGTACTCAGCAATCAAAAACGAGGAAATCATGACATTTGCAGGCAAATGGTAGGATCTAGAAAAGATCATTCTGAGTGAGACATCCCAGAAGGAGAAAGACACACATGCTATATACTCACTTTATAGACCTATAAGATATGGTAAACATAATGAAATCTATACCCCTAAAGAAGATAAACAAGAAAGAGGACCAGGGTACAAAGATCAATTCTCAGTGAGAAACACAAATTGGATGTGCATTGGCCATAGGAGAAAACAAGTAACAGGACAGAAGCCTACCGCAGAGGGCCTCTGAAAGACTCTACCTAGCAGTGTATCAAAGCAGATACTACGAATCATAACCAAACATTTGGCAGAGTGCAGGGAATCACATGAAAGAAGGGGGAGTTAGTATGATGTATAAATGATAGGTGCTCCACGAGGACCAAATATGTCTGGGCACATGTGTCTTTTCTGAGACTGATACTCCACTAAGGACCATGTATGGATATAACCTAAAACTTCTGCTCAGCTGTAGCTCTTGGTACTTCAGTAACCAATTGATTTTGCATAGTAAGGGAAACAGCATCTATTTCGGACAGGAATTCAATGGCAGGCTCTTTGACCTCCCCACCCTCCCAAGGGAGCAGCAGTCCTGCTAGGCCACAGAGGAGGACTTTGCAGCCAGTCCTTAAGATACCTGATAAAACAGGGTCAGATGAAAGGGGATAAGGTCTTTCCTATCCAGTGGACTCTGAAAGGGGCAGTGAGGAGATGAGGGAAAGACAGTGGGGTTGGGAGGGAATAGGGGAGCAGGATATAGCTGGGATAAAGAGTTAATGAAAAGCAACTAATAATAAAAATTAAAAAGATTTAAAAAAGGAGTACTGAGGAGGAAAAAAACTATTTGACAGATGCTACTTTTCCACAATAGTGTTGTCAAAACTATGAGCAAGGTTGAACCAGATGCTGTGTCCTACTCAGTGGACAGTGAGAAATCCTCCTGTTCCTGGGGTTTACAGTTAAAACTGAGCCTTCAGTAGAAAGAAACTGATCCATGTTAAATGCATAGGACACAAGAGCAACTAACTGTGTTTCCTGCTGTGGTTCTCCAGACAAACCCTCTAAATGTAGTGTTAGTGACAGGATTGCTTTTTCAGTTTCCACCTGAGCTCTTGCTATCTGAGGTAGCTGGATAACCACTAGTTCATGGTGAGGATTCTCTGCTACATAATGAGTTCCTGGAAAGAATACCTTACAAAGGCAACCTCTGCCCTCCTTTAGCAGAAACTTTTCTCCATGTTAAAAGTCATTGTAAAGTTGTTAACATATTATTTTTATTGCTTATGTAGGAAATTCTTATAATATACATTACGTTCCTTTTCAATTGCCCCTTTTCAAATTCCTACACGTCTTTAAAATATAGAAATTGAAGTATGTGTTGTTCATACACTCATTGGAACATGATCAGAGTCTCAGTGCAAAGTCCCTTAAAGGAAAGTGAGTTAATCCTTACTGCCCCCTGTCACCACCCACAAAAAGAAGGCATCAGTCCTGTAGGCTCTATTCTTCACCACAGTTTTTCTTATGTATTTATTTATTATGATTCATTCACTTTGAATCCCTTCTGCTGACCCATCCCTCTTCTCCTTCCAGTTCCACCCACCCTCCTTCTTCTAACCCTATGCCCTTCATCTAGTTCCCTGATAGAGGAGGTACTCCTCACTGTTCTAGCTGAGGCTAGCTTAAGAGGTCTCACCAAGGCTGGCTGCATCAATTTCCTCTGCGGCCTGATTTTCCGGGCATTGTTCTTGTGTCCTCAATTTCCTCTACTTAGGACATTCTCCCTGTCTCCTCTCATGCAGCATTTCAAAAGCTCTGAAGGGAGGGAGAATTTCATAGGGATATCCCTTTAGACCTGGGTATTTAAAGGTCACTCTGTGTATAATATCAGACTGTGGGTCTCTGTATGCAATTCCATTTGATGCAGAAGGAAGATTCTCTGTGGTTACAAGAACATGGCACTGATCTATCAGTTGAGGGCAGAGAGCAACATATTTTAAAAAAAACCAATCTGGGTTGCTTGAAAATTTCCATAAGATACATTGGTGTAAAAATTCAATTCACTGCCACCCAATTCCCCTAGTGGAAGACTGATTTGGTTCGGACAGAGGGCCTATTGGAACTTCATCCCTCACTATTAGGAGACCTCCTAATATGTAAATACACACCATATTTGTCTTTCTCCATTTTATTTACTTTACCCATAATGATTTTTGCTGGTTCCATCCGTTTGCCTGAAAAGATCATGATGTCATTTTCTTAGCTGAAGAATACTCCATTATGGAAATATTCCACATTTTCCCGGATGGTGTTTGTCAGTCCTATACTTTAGACCTTGGAAGTAGCTGGGGTTATTGGGATAACTATGTTCTTGTAGCCTTAAAATCTCTTGATCTTTTTCCACTTCCTGGTTATTTGTATTGCAATGTTTCCTTGAAGCTCATCTGTTTATATGTGGAGTCTCCTCCATTGAGAAAATATCAAGGAAGAGTTAGGAGATATGGACTGATGATATAATATAATTCCTATTGGAGTTATATTATAGAAGGGTATTGAGGATGATATGCCAATGAGACCAGACAGAATGGAGTATCTGTCTCTCAGTCTCTGTCAAATTTTATCTTCGTTTTTGTCAGTCTTTGTGTCTCTATTTACGAATCTGTTTTTCAAGCTCTTTCTCTGTCACCCTCTCTCTGCCTGCCCCTTGTGTTTAAGCATGAAAAGCTCTCAGTTCTGCTGAAGTACTATAAGAAGATGACTGCTTGCTGATGTGACACAATTGATAGTCTTCATGCAAATATAAGCAAAGTCCCAATTAAACTATTTTTGTTCAAAGAACTGCCTTCGTCAGGGAGCATTTTCTCAGTAAGTAATTCACTGACTGAGGACATACCTGTGCATTTAACAATACTGGAATCTGTGATAAAGTGGAACTGACTTGTCAAGGTCACTTCACTTCACTAATGTCCACTTCAAAGATATATGTAACCTGTTTCCTGAATTAACAGTCTTGGACATAGGAACTATCATCTGGGTTTTGTGCTTTCAGCTGAACACATTGGGGCATGTAGGGCTGCTCAGCCTTTCTCTCAAGCACATTGTCCACTGGCCTTTTTAATATCTGGCTCTTGAAACTCTTATTGGTTTTCACCTGTTTCATGACATCATTCTCCATCTCATCCAATCAGCACCTGAGAGAATCTTGAGGTTTCCATGGAGATGCATAAACAAACTTTCCTTGGAGTCCAGTTTCTCAGATCCTGTGCACATATGACATGTATTTATTTATTATTAATTTGAATCCCTTCTGCTGCCCCCTCCCTCTTGTTTTAGTCCCATCTAGCCTCCTTCTTCTACCCCTATGCCCTTTTTCTATTTCTCTGATTAGGGAGGTCCTTTTCAGCTTCTATCTGACCCAGATTATCATTCTCCCTCTCAGCCAATCAGCACCTAACAATTGTGCTATCATAAATAAATTGGGATGACATGATGAATTTTTCATGCCATTATACCATTGTGATGTCATAATAGCATTATGATGTCATCATGGCATTGGATGTCCTTATATCATTGTGAAATCTAACTGTTGTGAAGTCATAATAGCTTTTTTATTTCAAAATTACATTGTAATGTCATAACACAATCATTTCATGGTACCATTGAAAAGTCATGATAGCATTTTGATGTTATAATAAAATTGTTTAATCATAATAACATTGGGAAGTCATAATATTCTAATGTCATAATTGCATTGTGATGTTAAAATATCTTTGTGATGTCATAATAGCATTGTGATTTCCTATCATTGTGATATAATAGATTTAGATAAAAGAGCATTGTGATGTCACAAGCGCATTTTAAAGTCATAATTGCATTAAGATGTCATAATCTCATTGTGAAGTCTTTGTAATACCGTAATTCTATTGTAATATCATAATAATCATGTTATAAGAGCATTGTGATGTGATTAAGCATTGTGATGCCATAATAGAATTGTGATGTCATAATAGCATTTTGATGTCATAATAATATTGTGAAATCTTAAAAACATTTGGACAACATAACATTGTAATGTCATAATAGTATTATGATATCATAATATCTTTATTATGTTGTAATAGCATTGTTATTTCATATCATTTTAATGTATTAGCATTGATATATCATAATAATATTGTGAAGCCATAATAGCATTGTGTTGTCATCAAACCATTGCAATGTTATATCATTATGATGCCATAGTAATATTTTGAGGTATAGTAACATTGTGATGTCATAATAGCACTGTAATATTATAAGAGATTTGTGATATCATAATATCATTGTGATTGTCACAATTCCTTTTTGATGTCATAAAACAATCTTGTCATAATAGCATTTGACTTTAGAAAAGCATTGGGATGTCATGTTAAATTTTGATGTCATAATGCCATTGTGATAGCAATTGTGATGTCATCAAAGCATTGTGATGTCATAATACCATTGTGATGTCATCATAGCATTTTGAAGTAATGTCTTTGTGAATTCATAAAAGAATTTTGATGTGAAAAGTATGTTTTCATATCATAGCAAAATCTTATTGTAATACCTCTGTATTAATAGCATGGTAATACTATAATACAATTTTGAAGTCATAATACCACTGTGATGTCAGAACAGCATTGTGATATCATAACATTGTGACATCAGAAAACAATTGTGATATCATGATAACATTGATATGTCAGACCATTGTGATGTCATAATATACTTTTGAGGTCATAATGCCATTGTGATGTCAAAATTTTATTGTGATTACATACCATAATCATTTTGCATTACAATTGTTATGCCGTATTAGAATTGTGATGATGTCATAATAAAATTTGTGATATCATAATGCAAGTGTGATGTCATAATATAATTGAGGTGTCATAATACCATGGTGATGTCATAACAGCCGTTACACTATTGTGATGATATAAAACCATTGAGATGTCATAAGAAAGTTGCGATGCCATATTATAATTGTGATGTCATAATTGAATTGTGATTTCATAATACCATTTTGAAGTCAAAATACCACTATGATATCATAATATCATTTTGATGCCATATTGCTTCTGTGATATAATAATAGCTTTGTGTTGTCATCATAGCACTGTGATGTTGTAATACATTTGTGAAGTGTTTATGCCATTGTGATGTCATAATATCACTGTGAAGCCATGATAGCATTGTGATGTAATAATAGTATTGTCATGTTATAATATCATTGGGATATCATAATTCCATTGGGATATCATGACACGAATGTTATGTCATAAAACCTTTGTGATATCACAATACTATTGTGATGTTTTAATAGCATTTGGATGTCAAACAATTGTGATATTATCATACCATTGTGATATCATAATATCATTGTGATGTTATAAGATCATTGTGATCATGTAATAGTATTTTTAGGTAATAATGTCATTGCAACGTCAAAATTCCATTGTGATGTCATATCACAATTATTTTGGAATAGCATTATGATGTCATAATACATTGTGATGCCATAAAATGCATTGGAATGTCATGACAACTTCGTGTGTCATAATAGCATTGTGATGTCATAAAACCATTGGAAAATTAAAATCCCACTGGATGTCATATCATTGTGATGTCATAATAGCATTGTGAATTAATAATACCATTGTGATGTCATAATAATATTTTGAGGTCATAAACCCATTGTGATGTCATAATAGCACGGTGATGTCATTATAGCATTGTTGTCATACCATTGTTGTTATAATGTTTTTTTGAAATATATACACTTTACCCTCATTCATTCAAATGCTGAATTTACCCCTTACTTTCTTTTTTCAATCTAGATATTGCATTGTGATACTTAGTCTAAGAATCTTGTCTCAACTTTGTGTAAGCAGGCCAGAATAAAGCAACTAGCCACAATATTGAGTGATGGGAGGAGCCAGAGGGCAAGAAATGAGTGGGAGGAAAAAGGGTGGGCGAGCAGAGCACAGAGAGCAGGGCAGGAGGAGAGATCTAACAGCGTGGAGAGAATGAACCAGACCTAAGATTTCACAAAATGCAAGTATAATGGTAAAAATCTAAATGTTAAGAAATTATGGAGGCTTGAAGTTTTAGGAGGGATTAACTATTGACCAGCATTGTATTCTAAGTTAACTAAATAAACCCAGAATCTGTGTAATGAATTGGTTATACAACTGTTTGATTAACAGCAAGCATTAATAAAAAAATAAACTAATAGTAAATATTAATCATTTCCTAAAACATACCATTATGAAGCCGTTATACCATTGTGATATCATTAACACAATTGCAATGTCATATCATTATGAAGATATAATAGAATTGTGATTTCATAATAGCATGGTGAGGTCATAATAGCATTGTGATGTTAAAATAGCATTGAAATGTCATAATACCATTCGGGTATAATGACAACATTGTTATGTCATGGTGATGTCATAATACCATTGGGATGTCATCATAAAATTGTGATGGCATACTCTTGTGATGTCATAATACCATTATGATATCATGATATCATTGGGATTTCATAACAGCATTGTGATGATATAATAGTATTTGGAGGTCATAATGCCACTGTGAAGTCAAAATTCCATTGTGATGTGACACAATGATGTCATAATAGAAATGTGATGTCATAATACGATTGTGATATGATAACAATACTGTGCTGTCATGATAGCATTGTTATGTCATTTTGCATTGTTCTATTATGTTATTATTGTGATGTTAAAATTCCATTGTGATATCATATCATATGAGGTCATAATAGCATTGTGATATCAAAATAGCATTGTGATGTCATAACCATTGTGGTGTCATAATATCTATGTGATTTCATAATAGCATATTGATGTTATGACTCCACTGTGACGCCATCATAGAATTGTGATGTCATGATACCATTGATAGGTCAAAATTCCATTTTGCTGTCATACCAGGTGAATTTAAAGACCTCTTGAAAGAAATATGTGACAATATTCCTAAACTAAGAGTCTTGAACACAGGAATTGTCATCTCTGTGTTGTGTGCTACAAGCTGCCCTGACTGAGAAATGTAGCCTTGCTCAGATTTCCTCTTAAGAAAGCTGTGTCCTACTCTGTTGTCAGGGAGGAGCATGATCAGAGCCTCAGTGCCAAGTCCCTTAAAAAAAAACTGAGTTCATCCTTGCCACACCCTGACACCACCTTGGAAAAGAAGCAGTCAGTGCTGAATATCTCTGTACTTCATTTCTCATTTCTTTATTATGATTCGTTGACTTTATATCCTCTCTGCTGCCCCTTCCCCTGTTCCTTCGAGTGCCACCCAGCCACCTTCATCTACCCTTATTCCCTTTTTCTAGTTCCCTGATAGGAGAGAACCTCCTCATCCTTTTATCTGAACCTAGCTTATCAGGTCTCATCAAAGTTGGCAGCCATCAGCATCCTTTGCAGTCTGATTGTCAGGGCATTGTTCTCCTTGTGTAGTCAATTTCCTCTACTTATAACATTTTCCTGCCTCCTCTCCTGCAGGCTTGCCAGAGCTCTGAGGGGAGGAAGAGTTTCACAGGGAAATCCCATTTAGAGATGGGTGTTTTATGGTCTCTCTCTGCATAATATCAGACTTTGGGTCTCTGTATGCAATCCTTTTGATGCAGAAGGAAGCATCTCTGTGTATAGAAGAACATGGCAATAATCAATCATTTGAGGTCAAAGAGCAGTGTATTTTAATAACAACTGCCTGGGTTGCATGAAAATTTCTGTAGGATGGCCTGGGCCAACAGCTCAATTCACTGAAACCCAGTCCCCCTAGTGGAAGATTCGTTTGGTCACATTTACATTGCCTATTGTTACTTTATGCCCCCTAATAAGTGAACACATACCATATTTTCTTTCTGCATTTTAGTTACTTCACCCAGGATGATCATTCCTGGTTCCATCCATTTTCCTGAAAATATCATGATGTCATTTTCTTAGCTGAATAATATTCCTTCACAGAAATATTTCACATTCTCCCAAAAAGAGATTGACAGTCCTTTTCTTTAGAACTTGGAAGTTGCTGGGACTTTAATCATTGTTTTGAATGAGAAAGTATCAATATGACTGTGTTCATTTAGCCCCTAAGTCCCTCCATCTTCTTCCACTTCTTAGTGATTTGAATGGTAAGTCCACTTGAAGCTCATCTATTTACATGTGGAGTCCCCAGTGAGGAAGTGTTAGGAGGTATGGGCTTGTTAGATACTATAATTCCTATTGGAGTTACATTATGGGAGGGTGTGCTTTCAGGTTGATAAGCAAATGAAAGTGACCAGACAAAATGGAGTCTTTGTCTCTATGTTTCTGTCAATTTTATATATTTGTTTCTTTCGTTCTTGGCCTCTCTATTTCTGAATACATCACTCTAGCTCTTTCTCTCTCTTTGTCTCTATCAGTCTCCCTTGCTCTGCCTGCTGCTTGTTGTTCATAATGAAAAGCTCTCAGTTCTACTCAAGGTTACAGCAAGATGAGTGCTTGCTCAAGTAACATCAGGGATGGTCTTTGTAAAAATATAATCAAGGACACAATTTAAGTCTTTTTGTTCAAAGATGTGCCTTCGTAAGCAGCCCTTTCATAGTAAGTAATTCACTGACTGAGGACATATCTGTGCATTTAACAAACAATAATGGAATACGTGATGATGTGAAAATCACAAGTCAATGACGTGTCTTTATTAATGACCACTTGACAGAAATATGTGGCACATCTCAGAGCTAAGAATCTTGGACACAGTAACTGACATCTCTGGGTTGTGTGCTTTCAGCAGCCTGGATTGAGCATAGAGGACTGCTTAGCCTTTCTCTCAAGCACACTATCCACTTGGTCCTTTTAATAACTGGCTCCTGAAAATCTTACTGGCTTTCACCTGTTTCATGACATCATTCTGCTTCTAACCAATCAGTACCTGAAGAATCTTGAGTTTTCCGTAAAGATGAGTAAACAAACTTTTTTCATTGTCCAGTATCTCTAATCCTGTGCACACATGAATTTTTTCTTGTGAAACCCAAAAAGCTTTTATCTCATCCTTTTATCCATACCCAACACCTTTAGTCCTGTTTACCTCTTTGACAATGTCAGGTAGGAAATTAAACTTTAATGTTTATTTAGGACAACTTCCTAAGTAGGGAAGCTTCAAAGAGATGTGGGATTAAGGGGAATGTACTGAATGACATGGTGGTCTCCTACTGTGGTCTTGGATCTGAAATTTCCTACGTTGTGACTTTGAACTGATCAGCCACTCAAATACTCACTAAATGTACGTTCACATTCTTATTGATATAGTAGGCTGGCAGGGTCTAGGGTTTCCTGGGGTATGGAGTCTTTAAGAGCAGGGAAAAAAGAAAGAACCAGACAATTCTTGAGACTGTTTTCTATTGAAACAGAGAAAGTTCAATGTATTTAACAGGAGAACAAAGGGGCAATTAACTATTTGACAGCTGGTGCTCTTCCAAACTAGTGTTACCAACCCTTGTTGGGCAGGGTTGTATTGCCTTATCTGGCTATATATTGACAGTTGTGTCCTACACAGTGGTCAGTAAGGAACCCTCTGGTCCTAGGGTTTAGAGTTAACACTGGGCCTTCCTTACAGAGAAATATGTCCCTGCTACATGCCTAGGACACAAGAGCTGCTGTGTATCCTTCAGTGGTGCTCCAAACAAACACTATGTATGTAGTGTTGGTGCCAGGACTGCTTATTCAGAGGGGCCACCTGAGCAAATGGACTCTGAGGTAGCTGGGTAACCACTAGTTCATGGTTAGGATTCTCTGCTCCATAATGAGTTCCTGGAAAGTATGCCTTAAAATGTCAAACTCTGTCTTCCTTAGTGGAATCTTTTCAGCATGTTAAAAAAAAGTCATTGTAAAAGTTGTCAATGTATTATTTTTATTGAATATTTGGGAATTTCACATAACATACATTACATTGCTCTTCCATTGCTCCCATGTTCAAATTCCTACCCATGTGTCAATCTAAAATCTTTTTATCTTTATAATTCTTCAGTTGAAGTATGTGTTGTTCATATACTCATTATAACATGATCAGAATCTCAGTGCCACTTCCCTTAAAGAAAAATAAGTTTATCCTTGATGCAGCTTGGTACCATCCCCATGAAGAAGCCATTAGTCCAGAAGAGTTCTATACTTCATCACCTAGATCACAGTTTTTCTCATGTATTTATTTACTACAGTATGTTCACTTTGTTTCCCATCTTCTGACCCCCCCATTCAAATTCCAGTCCCAACCACATTCCTTCTCCTAAACTTAGGCCCTTTCTCTAGTTCCCTGTGAGGGTAGGTCTTCCTCCCCCTTTTTATCTGACCCTAGTTTATGGGTTGTCATCAAGGGTGAATTCATCATCTTTCTCTGTGTCCTGATTCTCTGGGCATTGTTCTCCTTGTGTCCTCAGTTCCCTCTTCTTATGACACTCTTCCTGCCTCTTTTCCTGCAGGTTCCATAGGGCTATGAGGGGAGGAAGAATTTCATAGGGAAATCCCATTTAGAGCTGGGTGTTTTACTGTCTCTCTCTCTCTCCATAGTATCATACTGTGGGTCTCCGTATGCAATCCCATTTGATACAGAAGAAAGCATTTCCATGGATAGAACAACATGGCACTAAGCAAACATTTTAGGGCAGGTAGCAACATATTTTAATATCAACAGCCTGCATTGCTTGAAAATTTCTATAAAATGCCCAGGCCCAACAACTCAAATAACTTCCACCTAATCCACCTAGTGGAAGACTTGTTTGGTCACAATAGTTATCCTAGTGGACCTTTCTCTCCCATTATTAGGAGACCTCCCAATAAGTGAATACATGCCATATTTGTCTTTCTGAATTTTACTTACTTCACCCAGCATGATCATTCCTGGTTCCATCCATTTGCCTGAAAATATCATGATGTCATTTTCTTAGCTCAATAATACTCCACTATGGAAATATTCCACATTTTCTCCAAAGGAGATTGTCAGTCCTTTTCTTTTGTCCTTAGAAATTGCTGGGTATTTACTCATTGTATGGAATGACAACTATTAAGATAATGATTTTCTTTTAGTCTAGGAGTCCCTCCATTTTCTTACCCTTCCTGGTGATTTTAATTGCAATGTCCCTTTGAAGCTCATTTATTTACATATGGAGTCAAGAATAGAGGAAATATCTGGAAAGGGTTAGGAGGTATGGCCTTCTTAGATAATATAATTCCAAAAGGAATTATATTATGGGAGGGTGTGCTTTCAGGTTGATATGCAAATGAAAGTGACCAGCAAATGGAGTCTCTGTCTTTCAGTCTCTGTCACTTTATATCTTTGTTTCTGTACATCTAGGTCCTTATTTCTGAATCTGTCTCTCTAGTTCTTTCTTTCTCTGTCTCTATCTCTCTCTCTCTACCTGTCACTTGTGGTTCAGTATGTAAAGCTCTCAGTTCTGTTGAAGGACTATGAAAAGATGACTGCTTACGTAGTCATCAATATTACTTAGCAATAAAAACACAAGTAAATCAGAAAATTTGCAGGTAGATAGTGTGAACTGTTAAAAGTCATCCTGATCAAGCTATCTCAGAAGCAATAAGAAACACATGGTATATAGTAACACATATAGGCATGTAATATAGGATAAACCTATTTAAATCTATACACCTAAAGAAACTCATCAAGAGAGAGGATTCTGGCTAAAATGCTCAATCCCCATCCAGAAAGACAAAAACAATGAACATCAGAAAAGGAGTACACAGGGAACAAGTTAGGAGCCTGCCACAGAGGTCCTCTGAAAGGCTCTGCCCTGCAGACTATCAATGCTGATGCTAAGACTTATGGGCAACTTTTGGGCAGAGGGCAAGTAATCTAATGAAAGAAATAGGATATAGTAAGATCTGGAGAGGACAGGTGCTCCACAAGGAGAGCAACAGAACCGAAAAATCTGAGCACAGGTGTATTTCCTGAGACTCATACTCTAACCAAGTACCATGGATAGAGATAACTTAGAACCCCTGCACTGATGTAACCCATGGCATTTCAGGGTCCAAGTGAGTTCCACAGTAATGGGAACAGGGACTGTCTCAAATATTAACTGATTGGCCTTCTTTTGATATCCTCACCCTGATGGGGGAGCAGCCTTACCAGTCCATAAAGGAAGACCATGCAGTAACTCCTGATGAGATTTGACAAACTAGGATTAGAGGTAAGGACAGGAAGTACTCCCCATCAGTGGACTTGGCAAGAGGGGTACATGGAATAGGGGGAGGAAGGTAGGATGTGGAGGGAAGAAAGGAGCAGTTTATGGGGAGGTACAAAATGAATAAATTGTTATTAATAAAAATTAAAATAAAAATATAGTAAAAAATATAATTACATTTGGATTTATATTATAGGAGGGTGTGCTTGCAGGTTGATATGCCAATAAAAGTGACCAGACTGAAGAGAGTCTCTGTCTCTTGGTCTCTGTAAATTTATATCTCTGTTTCTGTCTGTCTTAGTCTCAATATTTCTGAATCTGCTTACATTGCTCTTTCTTTTGCTCTGTCTTCCTTTCTCTGCCCGCTGCTCCTGTTTCAGTATGAAAAGCTCTCAGTTCTGCAGAAGGACTATAAAATTTGACTGCTTGCTGTCATAACATCAGGGATGGTCCCTGTAAAAAATAAAAGCAAGGTCCCAATTAATTGCTTTTTGTTCAGAGATTTGTCTTGGTCAGGGATCATTTTCACAGTAAGTAATTCAGTGACTGAGAACATATCTGTCCACTTATAAATTATAATGGAATCAGTGATAATGTGAAAGTTAGAAGTCAAGGAAATGTAACTTTATTAATAACCACTCGAAAGGAATATGTGACATTTTTTCTGAACTACGAGTCTTGGACACAGGAAATTTGTGTTGTGTTCTATTAGGCACCTATATTGAGGCATGTAGTGCTGCTCAGCCTTTCCCTCAAGCCCTTTTAATAACTGGCTCCTGAATCTCTTACTGGCTTTCACCTTTTGCTTGAACTCATTCTCCTTCTCATCCTTTCAGCACCTTGAGAGAATCTGATGTTTCCATGTAAATGACCAAACAAACTTTCCTCAACGTCCAGTATCTCTGTTTCTGTGCACATGTGACTTTTTCTTGTGAAACCCAACAAGCCTTTATCTCTTCACTATACACACATCCCACACCTTTACTCCTGTGTACCTCTGTGGCAAGGTCAGGTAGGTAATGAAACTTTAATGTTTATTTAATTGTACATTTTCCTAAGTAGGGAAGCTTCAAAGTAATGTGGCATTAAGGGGAACATACTGCATGACAAAGAGGTCTCCTACTGTGGTGTTTGATCTGAAATTTCCTAGGTTGCAACTTTGAACTAACCAGTTCCCCGTGTACTCGTTAAATATACCTTCACATTCTTACTAATATAATAGGCAGGCAGGGTCTAATTTTCCTTGGGGTTGAGTCTTTAAGAGCAGGGAAATGAGAAGTAACCAGACAATTCCTTGACTGGTTTGACTGAAACAGAGAAAGTGAGAGTAAAAGGAGAACTGAGGTGAATGATATTATTTGACAGCTGGTGCTCTTTCACACTTGTGTTGCCAAACCTCTGTGAGCAGGGTTGCCTTGGCTGACCTGGTTGGACCTGAAGCTGTGTCCTAATCTTGGTTCACTGAGGAACCCTCCTGTTCCTGGGGATTAGAGTTAAATCTAGGCTGTCAGGAAAGAAAGAAAAATTCTGTGTTATATGCCTAGGACACAAGAGTGTTTTCTCCTGTGTTCCTCCAGACAAATCCTCTAATCATAGTATTAGTGTCAGTAATGCCTGTTCAGAGATGCCACCTGAGCTTATGGGGTCTGAGGTAGCTGGGTAACTACTAGTTCATTGTTAGGATTCTCTGCTCCATAATGAGTTCCTGGAAAGTATGCCTTACAAAGTAAAACTCTGCCCTCCTTTAGCAGAATCTTTTTCCATATTGAAAGTCATTGTAAATTTATCAACATATTATTTTTACTGATTAATTGGGAATTTCATATAATATACATTACACTCCTTTTCCATTACTCCCAGGTTCAAATTCATAACCATGTGTCACACTAAAATCTTTTTTTTTCTTTAAAATAACTCTTGAAGTATGTGTTGTTCATATACTCATTGGAACTATATTAGAGTCTCAGTGCCAGGTCCCTTAAAGAAAACTTAGTTCATCCTTGCTGCAGCCTGGTACCAATCTCCAAGAAGAAGCTTTTGTCTAGTCCAGTTGTAGTTCATCGGGTTCCTAAAGAGGGGTGAAAAAAATGGGATGGGACAGAGATGGGAACAATGGAGACCAAGTCTGTTTTTCTGATAAAGGCCTCATTTATTTGAAATTTATATACAACTTATATAGGGAGAAGGTAGGAAAGGTGGGAGGCTAATTTAATGCTGCAGTAGACAGCAAGAGTGTTTTCATAGATTGAATATTGTATGTGCAAGATACCGTAAGGATATTTACCTAAGACATCTCAAGGATGCCCTAAGATGTTCTCACACAAACCTATCACCCATGACCTAGGGTCCTAGTGAAGCTGTTGATAACCTTTCTACTAATTGGCTTTGTCTCCACTAAATGGCCTTTGCTTACTATTTGGCTTTGTTATCAGTAAATAGCTTTGTCTGCCCTAAATAGCTTTGAGTCCTGGCATCTCCTCCCTTCTCAAACAATTTAAGAGTTGGGCATTAACCAGAAGGGGAAAGCAGTGACCTGATCCTCCCAAGGCATTTTGCAGGCTTTTGGGTGTCTTTTGGGGAGGAGATGAAGACCCCATCAATACCTGAGGGCATCCCCAGTAGTTGTGGTTAGGGGTAATGAGAAACCAACCTCTATGCAATCAGGTTTGCTTCTCAAGGGACTCAGAAGGGGGCAATTGGGCCCTTCTGATGCAGTACCTCATCCTACATCCTGGTGGTACCAATGTCATACCAGGCAAGCATTTATCTGAGTTTTATGCTTTCTCATGATAGCCAAATGCAAGCAGTCAAGACCCATGTGATGGACTGTTCCCAGTCTTCCTCAGGCTCAGCTAAGCCTCAGTCAGCCAAATCAAGTCTGTGATAATGAACTTGTATGGGTTTAGATGCCAGATAGTCAATTTGCTGGTTTACAAAGCTAGAAAATCTTTTAATGGCCCATGGAATGAAAGATATGAGAAGGAAACCCACTGGGTCCCATAATTTAAGGGAAGAGAGTGGTGAGCCAGGGATAGGTTGAAAACCAATTATGAAAACAATACTTTTCTTGTTCTCTCTGTCTCTTTCGCTCTTCTAGGCCTTCCGTAACCTTAGCCATGTTGTCCCTCATAATTTCGGTATAATCTGTATAAAAGAAGCAATCTTCCTTAAGAGCAGCACAGAGTCCCCCTGGCTGGAGGAAAAGCAAGTCTAGCTCTCCTCAATTTTGTAGGATAATTTCAGACAGTGAGACGAGGGATTTTTCCAATTTGGTGATGCCAATCTCCAATCTCTCAACATCTCTGTCAATTGTCCAGTAAAGGTCAGAGTAGTGCTTATTGGAGAGAATGAAAGAGGTAATGCCTGTCCCAGCACCTGAACCTCTGAAGCCAAGGAGGACAGTTAGCTGTTATGGCCTCTCTTTTTGTTCCAAGTAATGCATGGACATTAATGGGGTCCCAAAACTGGGCAAAATCTTCCCCAGAATAATAAGTCAGGTGGGGAATTAATGGGACAAGGACACAGAAGGTAGTAAAGTTGCTTTTGTGGTGAGGGGTGTATATACAGGGAGTAAGGTCATCACTGCAAGTCCACCAGCTATTATTGCCTGGGAGGATATAATTGGGAAGGTGGCTTGATGGTGTAATGATTACATTACAAAGATGTCTGTATTTCTGAGGAATAGTATTACCGATGCATAACCCCAGGCCAGAAACCGAAGTCAGTGTCAATCTAACAACAGCTTGTTGTGATCATCTGCATTTGGAATGGTCAGAAGAGTAGAATATTTCCTCAGTGACAGCAATACCTTCATAAAAAGGAGAGGCAAAATCATAACAAAGCCAACAGGACTCAGTAAGCTTGGAATGTGTATGATTCAAGGCTAAAAATATATTACTAAATATTACCAAAATAATATGGCATTTATAAATCCCCTCTTCTATTAAGGAGAGGATAGACTTATCAGCAAAAAAAAAGGAGTTGGGGAGGCAGGGACATTTTGCTTTGGCTCTGTTTGTTCGGGAAAACCATTTTTTCTTGGTTCCTGACTGTGCAGGTGAGGTGAGGACAGGATTAGGCCCAATAGCTATTGGTGGAATAGCTGATTCTTTCCTAAAGGTGATGTAAATGATAACTGCTGGACCATTCTTGGCACAACCGTAGTATAGGCTTAGGTCCCAAGTGAAGCACCCATGCCAGGGAACTGATTTTTGTTTTCCTTTAGAAGTGAAAGACAGTTTTTTTTTGTTTTGTTTTTTTTTTTAATTTTATTTTTTTTATCAGTTACATTTTATTAACTCTGTATCCCAGCCGTGTCCCGATCCCTCATTCCCTCCCAGTCCCTCTCTCCCTCCCTCCCTCATCTCCACCGTGCCCCTTTCCAAGTCCACTGATGGGGGGGACCTCCTCCCCATTCATCTGATCCTGTTTTATCAGGTATCTTCAGGACTGGCTGCAAAGCCCTCCTCTGTGGCCTAACAAGACTGCTCCTCCCTTCGGGGGTGGGGAGACCAAAGAGCCAGTCATCGAGTTCCTGTTAGAAATAGTCCCTGTTCCCCTCACTTTGGGAAACCAATTGGTTACTGAGCTACCACAGGCTACATCTGAGTGGAGGTTCTAGGTTATATCCATACATGGTCCTTGGTTGAATGTCAGTCTCAGAAAAGACCCTGTGCCCAGATATATTTGGTCCTTGTGGAGCTCCTATCCTTTCCCCATCAGACTAACTCCCCTTCTTTCTTATGATTCCCTGTACTCTGCCAAAGGTTTGGTCATGAGTCTTTGCTTTGAAAACACTGCTAGTTAGAGTCTTTCAGATGCGCTCAGTAGACTCCTGTCATACGTTCAATGCACATCCCATCTGTCTTTCTAAATGAGGATTGATCATCTTACCCCATGTCCGCTCAATTGATTATCTTTTTTAGGTGTATAGATTTCATTATGTTTATCATATCTTATAGGTCTATATAAGTGAGTATATCCCATGTTTGTCTTTCTCCTTCTGGGATATTTCACTCAGAATGATCTTTTCTAGATCCCACCATTTGCCTGCAAATTTCATGATTTCCTCCTTTTTGATTGCTGAGTAGTATTCCATTGTATAAAAATACCACAATTTCTGTACCCATTCCACCGTTGATGGACATCTGGGTTGTTTCCAGGTTCTGGCTATTACAAATAGAGCTGCTATAAACATGGTTGAGCAAGTGTCCTTTTTGTGTACTTGAACAAACTTTGGGTATATACCTAGCAGTGGTATAGCTGGGTCTGGAGGAAGCACTATTCCTATTTGTCTTAGAAAGCGCCAGATAGCTTTCCAGAGTGGTTGTACCAGTTTACATTCCCACCAGCAGTGGAGGAGGGTTCCCCTTTCTCCACAACCTCTCCAGCATGGGTTATGGCTTGAGTTTTTCATCTTGGCCATTCTGATGGGTGTAAGGTGATATCTCAGGGTCGTTTTGATTTGCATTTCCCTGATGGCTAATGAGGATGAGCATTTCTTTAAGTGTTTTTCTGCCATTCGATATTCCTCTGTCGAGAATTCTCTGTTTAGCTCTGTTCCCCATTTTTTAATTGGATTACTTGGATTGCTGCTTTTCAGCTTCTTTAGTTCTTTGTATATACTGGATATTAGTCCTCTGTCAGATAAAGGGTTAGTGAAGATTCTTTCCCAATCTGTAGGCAGTCGTTTTGTTTTGATGACGGTATCCTTTGCTTTACAGAAACTTTTCAGTTTCATGAGGTCCCATTTATTGATTGTTGCTCTTAGAGCCTGTGCTGTTGGTGTTCTGTTCAGGAAGTTGTCTCCTGTGCCAATGAGTTCTAGGCTGTTCCCCACTTTTTTTTTCAATTGATTTAGGGTATCTGGTTTTATGTTGAGGTCCTTGATCCACTTTGACTTTAGTTTTGTGCAGGGTGATCAATATGGATCTATTTTCATTTTTCTGCATGTAGACATCCAGTTGGTCCAGCACCATTTGTTGAAGATGCTGTCTTTTTTCCATTGAATGGAATTGGCTTCTTTGTCGAATATCGAGTATTCATAAGTGTGTGGATTTATTTCTGGGTCTTCTATGCAGTTCCATTGATCCTCCTTTCTGTTTCTATGCCAGTACCATGCAGTTTTTATTACTGTTGCCCTGTAGTACAGCTTGAGATCAGGAATGGAGATACCTCCAGATGATCTGTTGTTGTACAGGATCGTTTTGGAGATTCTGGGTTTTTTGTTTCTCCATATGAAGCTGAGAATCTTTTTTTCAAGGTCTGTAAAGAATTGAGTTGGTATTTTGATGGAAATTGCATTGAATCTGTAGATTGCTTTTGGCAGTATGGCCATTTTCACAATGTTAATCCTACCAATCCATGAGCACGGGAGATCTTTCCATCTTCTGATATCTTCTTCGATTTCTTTCTTCAGAGACTTGAAGTTTTTCTCAAACAGGTCTTTCACTTGCTTGTTAGGGTCACACCAAGGTACTTTATGTTATTAATGGCTATTGTGAAGGGTGTCATTTCCCTAATTTCTTTCTCAGCCTTTTTGTCTTTGGTATATAGGAGGGCTTCTGATTTTTTTGAGTTGATTTTGTATCCTGCCACTTTGCTGAAGGTGTTTATCAGCTGAAGGAGTTCTCTGGTTGAATTTTGGGGGTCGCTCATATATAGTATCATATCATCTATGAATAGTGACACTTTGACCTCTTCCTCTCCGATTTGTATCCCCTTGATCTCCTTTAGTTGTCTTATTGCTCTGGCTAGGACTTCAAGTACTATGTTGAAGAGATATGGGGACAATGGACAGCCTTGTCTTGTCCCTGATTTCAGTGGGATTGATTTAAGTTTCTCTCCATTGAGTTTGATGTTAGCTATAGGCTTGCTATATATTGCCTTTACTATGTTTAGGTATGTGCCTTGTATCCCTGATCTCTCCAAGACTTTAAACATGAATGGGTGTTGGACTTTGTCAAATGCTTTTTCGGCGTTTAAGGAGATGATCATGTGGTTTTTCTCCTTCAGTTTGTTTAAGTAGTGGATTACATTGATGGATTTCCGTATGTTGAACCACCCTTGCATGCCTGGGATGAAGCCTACTTGGTCATGGTGGATGATATCTTTGATGTGTTCTTGGATTCGGTTTGCAAGTATTTTATTGAGTATTTTTGCATCAAGGTTCATAAGAGAGATAGGCCTAAAGTTCTCTTTTTTTGTTGGGTCTTTGTGTGGTTTAGGTATTAAGGTGACTGTGGCTTCATAGAATGAGTTTGGTAGTGTTCCTACTGTTTCTATTTTGTGGAATAGCTTGAGCAGAATTGGAGTCAGCACTTCTTTGAAGGTCTTGTAGAATTCTGCGATGAAGCCATCTGGTCCAGGGCTTTTTTTGGAGGGGAGACTGTTAATGACTTCTTCGATTTCCTTGGGAGATATAGGGCTATTCAGTCTTTCTACCTGATCTTGACTTAGTTTTGGTAGAAGGAATCTTTCAAGAAAATTATCCATTTCATTTAAATTCTCAAATTTTGTGGCATATAGGCTTTTGTAGTATGACCTAATAATTGTTTGGATTTCCTCAATGTCTGTGGTTATGTCCCCATTTTCATTTCTGATTTTGCTGATCTGGATAGTTTCTCTCTGCCTTTTAGTTAGTTTGGCTAAGGGTTTGTCTATCATGTTGATTTTCTCAAAGAACCAGCTTTTTGTTTCATTGATTCTTTGGATAGTTTTATTTGTTTCTAGTTGATTGATTTCAGCCCTTAGTTTGATTATTTCCAGCCGTCTGCTCCTTTTGGGTGTATCTGCTTCTTTTTGTTCTAGTGTTTTCAGTTGGGCCATTAAGTTGTTTGTATGTGATGTTACGAATTTCTTCTTGCAGGCACTTAGTGCTATAAATTTTCCTCTGAGCACTGCTTTCAGTGTGTCCCATAAATTTGGGTATGTTGTGCATTCCTTTTCATTGAATTCTAGGAAGTCTTTAATTTCTTTCTTTATTTCTTCCTTAACCCAGCTGTCATTGAGTAGTAAGTTGTTTAGTTTCCATGTGCGTGTCGGCTTTTTGTTGTTTCTGTTGTTGTTGAGGTCGAGCTTTAGTCCATGGTGGTCAGATAGTATACAAGGGATTATTTCAATCCTTTTGTATCTGTTGAGGCTTGCTTTGTGGCCCACTATATGGTCTATTTTGGAAAAGGTTCCATGGGGTGCTGAAAAGAAGGTGTACTCTTTTGAGTTTGGGTGAAATGATCTGTAAACGTCTATTAGGTCCATTTGATTTAGGGATTCTGTGAGTGCTTTTATTTCCCTATTTGGTGTCTGTCTAGTTGATCTGTCCCTTGGTGAGAGTGGAGTGTTGAAGTCTCCCACTATTAAGGTATTAGGATCAATGTATGATTTAAGCTTTAATAATGTTTCATTTACGAATGTTGGTGCTCTTGTATTTGGGGCATAGATATTCAAGATTGTGATGTCCTCTTGGTGGATTTTTCCTTTGATGAGAATATAGTGGTCCTCCTTATCTTTTTTGATTAACTTGGGTTGAAAGTCTATTTTATTAGATATTGTTTTCTGGAACCGTTTGCTTGAAAAACAGTTTTCCAGCCCTTTACTCTGAGGTAGTGTTTGTCTTTGTTGCATAGGTGTGTTTCTTGGATGCAACAGAATGTTGGATCCTGTTTCCTTAACCATTCTGTTAGCCTGTGTCTTTTTATTGGTGAGTTGAGTCCATTGATATTGATAGATAATAGTGACCAATGCATGTTAGTTCCTTTTGTAATGGAGTCGATGATCTAACCCTGATTCATTGCTTGTTTTCTTTTCATTTTTGTTGGGACATTATCTGTATGCCCTGTTTTCTTGGGTGAATTTGTTTTCATTGGATTGGAGTTTTCCTTCTAGTATCTTCTGTAGGGATGGTTTGCTGTGTAGATATTGTATAAATTTAGTTTTGTCATGGAATATTTTGTTTTCTCCATCTATGTTGATTGAAAGCTTTGCAGGGTATAGTAGTCTGGGTTGACATTTGTGATCTCTTAGAGTCTCCATGATACTTACCCAGGCCCTTCTGGCTTTCATAGTTTCTGATGAGAAGTCCGGCGTGATTCTGATAGGTCTACCTTCATATGTTACTTGGCCTTTTTCCCTTGCTGCTTTTAATATCTTTTCTTTGTTCTGTAGATTTAGTGTTTTGACTATGATGTGACGTGATGTGTTTCTTTTCTGGTCTAGTCTATTTGGAGTTCTGTAGGCCTCTTGTATATTTATGGACATCTCTTTCTTTAAGTTGGGAAAATTTTCTTCTATGATTTTCTTGAAAATATTTTCTGGACCTTGGAGTCTGGAGTCTTCTTTTTCGTGAATTCCTATTATTCTTAGATTTTGTCTTTTCATAGCATCCTTGATTTCTTGGATATTTTGTGATTGGAACTTTTCTGATTTTACTTTTTCTTTGAGAGAAGTATCCATTTCTGCAAGTGTGTCTTCAGCTCCAGAGATTCTCTCTTCCATCTCTTGTATTCTGTTGGTGATGCTTACTTTTGTGGTTCCTGATCTTTTCTCCAAGCTCTCCAGCTCAAGGGTTTTCTCATTTTGTGTTTTCTTTATTGATTCTAATTCTGTTTTCATGCCTTGCACCATTTCTTTCATGTGTTTGAATTTGGATTCCTGTCTCTCTACGATGGCCTCTATTTCTTTTTTCATTTCCGTCTTATATGCCACTAATTTTTCCTCTACTTGTGTATCTATTTGTTTGGCTATGTTTGCCTGTGTTTCTTTAAGGATATTGTCTATTTCTTCTTTCTTTGCCTCCAATTGACTGGCCATCTCTTTGAAAGACTTGTTCATTTCCTCCTTATGAGCCTCAAATAATTGGGCAAGCATGGCTTTAAAATCATTTTCCTGTGCTTCTGCTGAATTGGTGTATCCATCGATTTTGGGGTTTGCTGGTGAAGTCATGATGTCCTGATTTATGTTGGAAGTGTTCTTTCGCCTACCTCTGGCCATTGGCTTATCTGAAACCTTCCCTGTTTGTTTTTGGATTCTGCAGATCAGACTGGTGCTGTCTCTCTCTGGTGTCTGGAGAGTTCTTCAGGAAGCTGAGCACTCTCAGCATGTGCTGAGGACTAGCTGTACCTGTGGGAGGAAAGTATGCAGGCGCAAACGGGGCAAATGCAAGCGTGTGTGTGCGCGCGCGCGTGCGTGTGTGTCTGTGTGTGTAAGTGTGCGTGGATGAGTTTCTCGAGGGACAGAGTGATGGCTAATGTTGAACCCTTGAGTGTGTGGGAGGGGCTCTGTACTGTATATGTCGCAGGCGCTCATGATGATCGCAGCGCAATTTCTGGTATTAACTGTCTTAGCTCCTCAATCAGGCCCACAGGGCAGGAACTTCAATGTCCCAAGTGCCCCTCTGTTTCCCAAAGTGGGTATGTGGGTGGGAGGGGGGTTCGATGCCTGGCTTCTGATTTAGAAGGACCCAGGATCTGGGGAACTGCAGATTCTCAAGGGTGCACTCACTTACAGGCAGGTCTCTTGGCTGAGATCGTGGTATCCGGGGCTCTCTGCTCTCTGGTTTGGCCCTGCTTCTTTGATGTGTTCCGCCAGTTCTGTGCTGCTGTCACTGCCAGCTTCTGAGGTCTTGCTGCAGCTGGAGATTTCAGGGTGGTCACTTCAGCAGGGATGGTGTAATCAGGCTCTCTGTTCTCTGGTTTGGCCCTGGTTAGTCTTAAACTGGAGGGCTGTGGTGCCCCGCCAGTTCAGTACTGCTCTGCTGCCATGTCCTGCTGTAACTGGAGACTGGCTTGCTAGTCCCAATGCTTTCTGGGAAGTCCTGGGATCTCTTTGTTGTGCTCTCCAAGCTTGGGAGGCCCAGTGCCTGGTGTGTCCAGGTTGTATGACGTTTCTGCCTGGTTTCGGTGAGTGTATAGCGTATTCCCTGTCACTGTGGGATTGGGCGGGTTGTACCGTCAGTGATGGCGATCCTGCGGAGCTAGTATGGTGTCTAGCAGATTCGCGCCCTGGGAGGATGGTGCAGCCGCTGCGCGAATCTGGGACTCCGGGGTACGTTCTGCTGGCTTTTGTCTGGCTAAAGTGATTGGGGCTCCGTCTCAGCGGTTGTATACCCCAGGCAGTTAGGTCTGTGCTGAGAAAGATGAGTCCGCTGTGCCTCTTTGCCAAGGAGGAAGGAGGTCTGGGGGAAGGGAGTGCAGCAAGAACAAAGGATCGTTTCTCTCCTTCCCCAAGCAAGTCTCCGGGTGACCGGAGGCCAAAGTTTTCACCTCCTGCGATGTTCTCTGGTGTTCAGAAAGCCTCACTGTGGTTTTCCTGGGTTGGGGGTCCTTCCATTCTCCAACTCAGAAGATCAGGTATCCCACTGCTCAGAAACTGTGTGTGCTAGTCGCCATCTTGGTTCTGAAAGACAGTTTTAAGATGGGGATCTGGAGCTGCTGCCAGCTTGAGTACATCTTAGCCTGTCAAAGATGTTTGTTAAATAAGAATGTGATTTTCAGGAGTTAATATCAGTCTTAGATGTAATAGTTATCATATTGTAATCATCACTATTAAGGTGTGCTTCCAGTGGCAATTACAGCTGAGGTTTCACATCCCCAGGAGGCTCAGTGAAATCTCTGGCAATGCCACATCCTTTAACTCTATTATAACCTGGGCAGGAATAAAACCCAATTGCCGGTTCACATTGTTCACAGGTGAAGAGTGACTCAGATGCATGAAAGGACACGCCTGGGTATCACTAAGTATCAGAAGTGATTTGGGATTGTGTGTAATATACCTCACCATATTCTCCAGAAATTTCCCAAGTATATTTAATGGGCATTGTTCTTCTGGTCTGTAATCACCTCTGACTTTGCATCATTACTCTGAGAAATATCACCCAAAGTGTTCTCATCTGTAAAGAAAAGAGAAGACTCTTAGGGGGACTCACTACCCTGGATTTCAGGAGTACATCATTTGTTTCTGGATAGCTCTATTTTCTTTTTTTTCTGTTTAGAGGAAGGGGTGTCTATTTGTTTACCAGCATTTCTGGCAGTCATCTAGCTGCTCTCTCCTTGGTGTCAAACAGGCACATTGATCCTCGTCCCCAGAAAATGACTGGGTCTGGGCCTTTCCATTTGAAAGTGAGAAGGTTTTTCCACATAAATGTGGCATAATTTTTATTAGTTTTAGAGTATCAAAGGCGATCAGTAGCAGACTTGCCATAGGTGCCCAAGGTTAAAAAGTAAAGAACAAACAGTGCATGAAGAAGAATATTTCTTGGGGATCCTTTCATGGGATATGACTCCCCCTTCTTTAACTTGTAAAGGGTGTTTTTAATAATTTGATGGGCATGTTCAACAATACCTTGTCCTTGAGGATTATAAGGAATGCCAATGATGTGTTTAATATGTAATTGATGGCAAAATTCTTTAATTTTTTTCCAGTGTAACCAGGATCATTATCCTTTTTTAAAAACTTAGGTCTGCCCATAACCAATTTAAAACATGAGATATAACATTTTTTGAGGCTTCTCCTGCATGTAAACAAGCAAAAATGAATGAATCCACTGAAGGTATCTATTGTTACATGAAGATATTTAGGATTGCCAAATTCAGGTAAGTGAGTAACATCCATCTACCAGATGTCATTTGGGACTAGGCCTCTAGGATTAACTTCCAAATGTTATGCAAGAAAGTGACACAGGCAGGACATTGTTTGACAAATTGGTATGCCTGCTCCCTGGTGATTTTAACAAGCAGTCAAAGTTTTTGTGTATTTAAATGATGCAGTGCATGGTTCTTTTTGGCATGCTCAACAGGGTTTACTGAAACGAAAAAAGCCAAGCTTGTAGCAGCATCTGTGCAAGCATTTCCCGGAGAAAGAGGGCCTGGAAGGTGTGAATGTGCATGGAGGTGACCAAGGTAAAATGGTTGACTTCTAGAGTTAATTAACTCCTGGATCTTGACAAAAAGAGGAGCAGCATTTGTAGAAGGTCTAATATTGGGAACCGTTTCAAGAAGTGGAATAGAGTGGGCAATGTAGGCACTGTCAGTATATAGATTAAAAGGAAAATTTCCTAGAACCTGAAAAACCTTAACTACTGCAAAATGCTCTACAAACTGTGCCAATTTACAAGTAGATTGGATAGAATTGGTTTGTCCATTTATAGTATAGGCAGCTACTCCATTAGAGGAGCCACCTGTAAACACCAAATATGCTTCTGATAACAGTTGATGGG
Organism: Meriones unguiculatus; assembly: GCF_030254825.1. Taxonomy (NCBI): domain Eukaryota; kingdom Metazoa; phylum Chordata; class Mammalia; order Rodentia; family Muridae; genus Meriones; species Meriones unguiculatus. Next base: position 31,575,964 of record NW_026843709.1, on the reverse strand, counting down.
TAGTAATTCTTGGGAAGATGAAAGGGTGGGTTTTACCTCCTGGCAGCGGGAAAGGACAGAGAGGCAGCACACAGGAAAGGTGGACACTGACTCCTGTGGCCACAGTGTCACAGAGCTGACGGTTAGCCTACATGCACACTCTCCACAGCAGGAGTAAATCAGAGAGTAGAGAGCAAGGGGAACCCCTGTGCATTCCAATTGGTCCTGCAAGGGAGTGAGTGAGCCTTATAGGGGGGAGTTTGCCCCCCAGACCCAGAGCCTCTCCACAGAAGCAACCAGACAAAAGCCCTGCCACCCACATCCCTAGTGTGGGCATCATAGGGATTCTTGGGATAGCGACCCCAACATTGAAGCCTCTGCCTTATAGGTCCACTAGTGTAATCCAGGCAAACAATCTCTGGATCTCAGACAGAACTGCATAATAGTGGCTTGCAGGCCACTACAATAGTCAGAGAATCTGCACATGCACACTGCACGTGCTAAAAGCACACTCGAATAGTGCCAGCATCACATTCCTTACTTAGGCAAAACTGAAACCACACTGCACACTCCCAAACCAGTGAACCTCTCTCATCTTCCTGAAAAAAAAAACAGTCCAGAAAACAGAAAGAGAGGATCATAGCCCAAACTACAATCTCGAGGAACAAACAGTGAGGATTATAAATAACCAGATGGCTAGAGGCAGACGTAAGAACACTCCCAACAAAAATCAGGACATAATTACCTCACCAGCAACCCCACAAAAAAATGGACACTTCAATTCACTAGATATACAAGAAAACGACCTCAAAACTATGTTTCTCCACCTATTAGAGGCCCATAAAGATGAAATGAACAAGGCCCTCAGAGAAATAACCAAAGAAATCGAGACTAACCAAGAGGAAACAAATCCTGCGCTCAGAGAAATGACCACAAAAATTGAGGCAAACAAAGAAGAAATGCACAAAGCTCTCAAAGAAATGTCAACACAACTGAAGGCAAATAAAGAAGAAATAAACAAAGCTCTCATAGAAATTCAAGCAATTATACCCAAAGAAGTAGAGGCACAATTAGTGATACATAGAGAGGAAACAGACAAAAAAATAGAAGCTGTCATTGAAAAGCAGGACTCCACATTCAAACAGATGAACGAAATGGTGCAAGACATGAAAACAGAATTAGAATCAATAAAGAAAACACAAATAGAAAAAAACCAGGAGCTGGAGAACATAGAGAAAAGATCAGGAACTACAATGGTAAGCATCACCAACAGAATACAAGAGATAGAAGAAAGAATCTCAGGAGCCGAAGATACACTTGCAGAAATTCACATGTCTCTCAAAGAAAAAATAAAATCAGAAAAGTTCTAAACACAAAACATCCAAGAAATCAAGGACACCATGAAAAGACAAAACCTAAGAATAATAGGAGTAGAAGAAAAAGAAGATATTAGGCTCAAAGGTCTGGAAAATATTTTCAAGAAACTTATAGAAGAAAACTTTCCCAACTTAAAGAAGGAGAATATACAAGAGGTCTACAGAAGACCAAGTAGACTAGCCCAGACAAGAAATTCTTCACGTCACATCATAGTCAAAACACTGAACCTACAGAACAAAGAAAAAATTCTAAAAGCAGCAAGGGAAAAGGGCCAAGTAACATATGAAGGTAGACATATCAGAATAATACCAGAATTCTCAACAGAAACTATGAAAGCCAGAGGGCCTGGACAGAAATCATACAGTCCTGAAGGGACCACAGACTCCAACCCAGACTACTATACCCAGCAAAACTTTCAATCAACATAGAGAATTCAAAATATTCCAAATTTAAAACAAAACCAAATTTAAACAATATCTACATAGTAACCCAGCTCTACAGAAGTTACTAGAAGGGAAACTCCAAACCAAAGAAAACAACTACATCTAAGGAAACAGAGGAAATAGATAACTACAAAAAAAAAAAATACAAGCAATGAAACTCAGTGACACCACCAACCCCACATCTAAAGTAAGTAACAATTGTTGGTCACTAGTTTCTATCAACAACAATGGACTCAACTCCCCAATAAAAAGACACAGCCTAACAGAATGGTTGCAGAAACAGGATCCATCATTCTGCTGCATCCAAGAAACACACCTATGCCCAAAGATAAACACTACCTCAGAGTAAAGGGCTGGAAAAAATGTCTTTCAAGCAAATGGCACCAGAAAACAAGTGGGAATAGCCATCCTAATATCTAGTGAAATAGACTTTCAACCCAAGTTAATCAAAAAAGATAAGGAGGGCCACTATATTCTCATCAAAGAAAATCCACCAAGAGAACATCACAATTTTGAATATCTATGCCCCAAATAAAAGAGCACCTACATTCGTAAATGAAACAATATTAAAGCTTAAATCACACATTGATCCTAATACCCTAATAGTGGGATACTTCGACACTCCACTCTCATCAAGGGACAGATCAACTAGACAGAAAACAAATAGGGAAATAAAAACACTTACAGAGACCCTAAATCAAATGCACCTAACAGATGTCTACAGATCTTTTCATCCAAACTCAAAAGAGTATACCTCTTTTCACCACCTCATGGAACCTTCTCCAAAATAGACCATATAGTTGGTCATAAAGCAAGCCTCAACAGATACAAAAAGATTGATATAATACCTTGTATTCCATCTGACCACCATGTACTAAAGCTGGACCTCTACAACAACAGAAACAACAAAAAGCCAACAGGCACATGGAAACTGAACAACTTGTTACTCAATGACAGCTGGGTTAAGGAAGAAATAAAGAAAGAAATTAAAGAATTCCTAGAATTCAATGAAAATGAAGGCACAACATACCCAAATTTATGGGACACATTGAAAGCAGTGCTCAGGGGAAAATTTATAGCACTAAGTGCCTGCAAGAAGAAATTTGTAACATCATATACAAACAACTTAATGGCCCAACTGAAAACCCTAGAAAAAAAAAAAGTAGATACACCCAAGAGGAGCAGATGGCTGGAAATAATCAAACTAAGGGCTGAAATCAATCAATTAAAAACAAATAAAACTATTCAAAGAATCAATGAAACAAAAAGCTGGTTCTTTGAGAAAATCAACAAGATAGAGAAACCCTTAGCCAAACTAACTAAAAAGCAGAGAGAATCTATCCAAATCAACAAAATCAGAGATGAAAAGGGTGACATAACTACAGACACTGAGGAAATTCAAACAATCATTAGGTCATACTACAAAAGCCTATATGCCACAAAATTTGAAAATCTAAATGAAATGGATAATTTTCTTGATAAATTCCATCTTCCAATATTAAGTCAAGATCAGGAAGAAAGAGCCCTATATCCCCCAAGGAAATTGAAGCAGTCATTAACATTCTCCCCTCCAAAAAAAGCCATGGGCCAGATGGTTTTAGCGCAGAATTCTATAAAACCTTCAAAGAAGTGCTAATACCAATTCTCCTCAAATTATTCCACAAAATAGAAACAGAAGGAACAGTACCAAACTCATTTCATGAAGCGACAGTCATCCTGATACCTAAACCACACAAAGACCCAACAAAAAAAAAGAGAAATTCAGACCTATCTCTCTTATGAACATTGATGCAAAAAGACTCAATAAAATACTTGCAAACCGAATCCAAGAACACATCAAAGATATCATCCATCATGGCCAAGTAGGCTTCATCCCAGGCATGCAAGGGTGGTTCAACATATGGAAATCCATCAATATAATCCACCCCATAAACAAACTGAAGGAGAAAAAAACACATGATCAATCATCTCCTAAGATGCTGAAATGGCATTTGACAAAGTCCAACACCCATTCATGTTTAAAGTCTTGGAGAGATCAGGGATACAAGGCACATATCTAAACATAGTAAAGACAATATACAGCAAGCCTATAGCCAACATCAAATTAAATGGAGAGAAACTTAAATCAATCCCACTGAAATCAGGGACAAGCTAGGCTGCCCACTCTCTCCATACATACATCTTTAACATAGTACTTGAAGTCCTAGCCAGAGCAATAAGACAACTAAAGGAGATCAAGGGGATACAAATCGGAAGAGGTCAAAGTGTCACTATTTGCAGATGATATGATGAGCGACCCCAAAAATTCAACCAGAGAACTCCTTCAGCTGATCAACACCTTCAGCAAAGTGGCAGGATACAAAATCAACTCAAAAAAATCAGAAGCCTTCTTGTATACCAAAGACAAAAGGGCTGAGAAAGAAATTAGGGAAATGACACCCTTCACAATAGCCACTAATAACATAAAGTACCTTGGGGTGACACTAACCAAGCAAGTGAAAGACCTGTTTGAGAAAAACTTCAAGTCTCTGAAGAAAGAAATTGAAGAAGATATCAGAAGATGGAAAGATCTCCCTTGCTCATGGATTGGTCGGATTAACATTGTGAAAATGTCCATCCTGCCAAAAGCAATCTACAGATTCAATGCATTCCCATCAAAATACCAGCTCAATTCTTTACAGACTTTGAAAAAAAGATTCTCAACTTCATATGGAGGAAAAAAAAACAAAAACAAAAACAAACAAACAAAAAAAAAACCCAGAATCTCCAAAACAATCCTGTACAACAACAGATCATCTGGAGATATCTCCATCCCTGATCTCAAGTTGTAATACAGAGCAATAGTAATAAAAACTACATGGTATTGGCCAAAAAACACAATGGAGGATCAATGTAACTGCATAGAAGATCCAGAAATAAACCCACACACCTATGAATACTCAATTTTTAACAAAGAAGCCAAAACCATTCAAAGGAAAAAAGTCAGCATCTTCAACAAATGGTGCTGGTCCAACTGGATGTCCACATGCAGAAAAATAAAAATAGATCTATATCTATCACCCTGCACAAAACTAAAGTCCAAGTGGATCAAAGATCTCAGCATAAAACCAGATACTCTAAATCTGTTAGAAGAAAAAGTGGAGAACAGCCTAGAACTCATTGGCACAGGAGACAACTTCCTGAACAGCACCCCAACTGCACAGGCTCTATTAGCAACAATTAATAAAACTCATGAAACTGAAAAGTTTCTGTAAAACAAAGGACACCATCATCAAAACAAAACGACTGCCTACAGATTGGGAAAGAATCTTCACCAAACCTTTACCTGACAAAGTGCTAATATCCAGTATATACAAAGAACTAAAGAAGCTGAAAAGCAGCAAACCAAGTAATCCAATTAAAAAATGGGGAAAAAGCTAACCAGAGAATTCTTGACAGAGGAATATTAAATGGCATAGAAACACTTAAAGAAATGTTCAATCTCATTAGCCATCAAGGAAATGCAAATCAATATGACCCTGCGATATCACCTTACACCCATCAGAATGGCCAATATAAAAAACTCAAATGACAACACATGCCAGAGAGGTTGAGGATAAAGGGGAACCCTTCTCCACTGCTTTTGGGAATGTAAAATGGTACAACCACTCTGGAATTCTACCTGGCGCTTTCTAAGACAATTAGGAATAGTGCTTCCTTAAGACCCAGCTATACCACTGCTAGGTATACGCCCAAATTTTGCTCAAGTACACAAAAGGGATACTTGCTCGACCATGTTTACAGCAGCTTTATTTGTAATAGCTAGAACCTGGAACAACCCAGATGTCCATCAACGGAGGAATGGGTACAGAAATTGTGATATTTTTACACAATGGAATACTACTCAGCAATCAAAAAGGAGGAAGTCATGAAATTTGCAGGCAAGTGGTGGGATCTAGAAAAGATCATTCTGAGTGAAATATACCAGGAGGAGAAAGACAAACAGGGTATATACTCACTTATATAAACCTATAAGATATGATAAACATAATGAAATCTATACAGCTAAAAAAGCTAATCAAGAGAGCAGACATGGGGTAAGATGATCAATCCTCGTTTAGAAAGACAGATGGGATGTTCATTGAACATATGACAGGAGTCTACTGAGCGCATCTGAAAGACTCTAACTAGCAGTGTTTTCAAAGCAAAGACTCATGACCAAAGCTTTGGCAGAATACAGGGAATCATAAGAAAGAAGTGGAGTTAGTATGATGGGGAAAGGATAGGAGTTCCACAAGGACCAAATATATCTGGGCACAGGGTCTTTTCTGAGAGGTGCATTCAACCAAGGACCATGTATGGATATAACCTAGAACCTCTCCTCAGATGTAGCCTGTGGTAGCTCAGTAACTAATTGGTTTCCCAAAGTGAGGGGAACAAGGACTATTTCTAACAGGAACTCAATGACTGGCTCTTTGGTCTCCCCACCCCCCAAGGGAGGAGCAGTCCTGTTAGGCCACAGAGGAGGGTTTTGCATCCAGTCCTGAAGATACCTCATAAAACAGGATCAGATGAATTGGAAGGTGGTCCCCCCCAATCAGTGGACTTGGCAAGGGGTACGATGAAGATGAGGGGGGGAGGGAGGGACTGGGAAGGAATGAGGGAGCAGAACACGGCTGGGATACAGAGTTAATAAGATGTAACTGATAAGAATAAAATAAAATTAAAAAAGAAAGGGTGGGTTTTAATAAATTGAAGTAATTTGTTAGTAGGATAATGGTTATCAATTATTCCAGAAAAGGAAGAACAGACAATGGGTCACATATTGGTAGTTTATGTGAGATATTCTAACTGATGTTTAGAATAGGGCAGTATTATTTGATTAGGATCTTTGCCAAAAAAAAAATAATGGTTTTGTCTGCACCCCAAAAGGATGAGCTCTGCAACCAAAGTAGTATAAGAGGTTAGAATCTTAGTAGGATAGGTGGAGAGATGAGTCTACAACAGGGGACAACAGCTACCACAGGCTACATGTTGCCAAAACACTCCTGTGGGTGTATGAGATGATGTACACACAACCAAGAGAAGGGGTTCCTTATAGGAAATAAATTTAACTCCCTAATTTTGGGTAGCTGTTTCCACAACCGATAGGACATGTGTCTCTGCAGGGATTAATGAGCGACTGGAGGAAGGGTTAGAGTCTTCCTTGAGAATATCAAAGAGAGGTTTATGTTCCCTTGTGCTTAGTTTAAGATAAGGTCTAATCCAATTGACATCTCCAAGGATCTTATGAAAGTCATTAAAGTCTTTAAATAGCTGGTTTTTAACTGGATTTTTTGTGTAGTAATTTTTGGATGATGGATCACAAATCCTAAATAAAAATATGGGTCTATTAATTGAATTTTCTCTGGTGAAATTCATAAACCATTATCTATTAATTTTTGTGAAAGCTTCTGACAGCAGTAGAGCAACAGGGCGCCATCAGGTCCAGCTAAAAGGATGCTCCAACTAACAAGCAGATGCTCTCACAAAAATCTATCACCCATGACCTAGGGTCCTAGTGTAGCTGTTGATAACTTTTCCACTAATTGGCTTTGTCTCCACTAAATAGAATTTGCTTACTCATTGGCTTTGAATACAGTAAATAGGTTTGTCTCAACTAAATAGTTGTGGCTCCCAGCAAGCCATCAGTCCTGAGGAGCTTTATATTTCATCTCTTTGATTACAGTTTTTCTAATGTATTTATTTCAGTTTGTTCACTTATATCCGATCTGCTATCTTCTTCCCCTTCTACCTCCAGTCCCAAGCCCTCCTTCTTCAAACTCTATGGTCTTCCTCTAGTTTCCTGATAGGGAGGTCCTCCTCTTCCCTTTTATCTAACCCTAACATCAATTTTCTTCAAGGCTGGCTGCATCATCTTCCTCTGCAGGGTGATTCTCAGGGCATTGTTCACATTGTTTCCTCAATTCCCTCTATTTATGTCACTCTTCCTACCTCCTCTCTTTGAGGCTTTCCAGAGCTCCAAGGGGGGGTGGAATTTGATAAGGAAATTCCATTTAGAGCTGGGTGTTTTAAGGTCTCTCTATGCATAATACTGGACTGTTGGTCTCTGTATGCAATCCCATTTAATGTAGGAGGAAGCATCTCTGTGGATCTAAGAACATGGTACTTATCTATCAGTTGAGGGCAGAGAACAACATATTTTAATAACACTAGCCTGGGTTACTTGAAAATTGCTGAAAGATGCCCTGTCCCAACATCTCAATAAAATGTCAACCATTTTCCCTAATGGAAGACTGGTTTGGTCACATTAGATGGCCTATTATAATTTTATCAACCATTATCAGGAGATTTCCTATATAAGTTCATACATACCATATTTGTCTTTTTGCATTTTAGTTACCTTAGCCAGGATGAATTTTTCCTGGTTCCATCAATTTGCCTGAAAATATCATGATGTCATTTTTTTAGGAGAATAATACTTCATTATGGATTAATCCACATTTTCCCCAAAGAAGATTGTCAGTCTTGTTCTTTAGTCCTTGGAAGTTGCTAGGACTATAATCATTGTTTTAAATGACAAATATTCAGGTTAACTATGTTCTTTTAGCCTAGAAGTCCCCCATCTTCTTCTACTTCATGGTGATTTGAAGTGCAATGTAAACTTGAAGATCAGCTATTTAGGTGTTGAATCCCCAGTGAGGAAATATCTGGGAAGGATTAAGACATATGGCCTTGTTATATAATATAATTCCTATTGGAGCTATATTATAGGAGGGTGTGCTTTGAGGTTGATATGCCAATAAAAGTGATCAGCCACAATGGAGTCTCTGCCTCTCAGTCTCTGTCACTTTATATCTATGTTTCTGTTGTTTGGTCTCTATATTTCTGAATCTATCTCTTTATCTCTTTCTTTCTCTGTCTCTGTCTGTCTCCCTCTCTCTGCCTGTCACTTTTAGGTTCAGTATGAAAAGCTGTCAGTTTTGCTGAAGAAATACAACAAGATGACCACTTGCTGTCTTGACATCCTGGATGGCCTCTGTAAACATATAATCAAGGAACCAATTAAACACTTTTTGTTCAAAAAGTTGCCTACATCAGGGATCATTTTCCCAGTAAGTAATTCCCTGACTGAGGCCATATCTGTGCGTTTATAATAATAAATGAATATGTGATAAGGTAAAACTCACAAGTCATGGACACATGACTTTATTATTGACAACTTTAAGGAAATATGAGACAATTTTACTTAACTAAGAGTCTTTGACAAAGGCATAGTCATCTCTAGGTTGTTTGCTTTCAGCTAGCCAGATTAAGGCATGTAGGGATGCTTAGCCTTTCTCTCAAGCACACTGTCCCCTTGGCCTTTTTAATATCTGGCTCTTGAAATTCTTACTGGTTTTCACCTGTTGCTGGACATCATTCTCCATCTTAGCCAATCAGCACCTGAGAGAATCTTTAGGTTTCTATGAAGGTGGGTAAATAAACTTTCCTCATTTTCCAGTATCTCTCATCATGTATACATGTGACTTTTTCTCGTGAAACACAACGAGCCTTTTTCTCATCTCTTCATCCAGATTGCACACCTTTACTCCTATTTACCTCTGTGACAATCTCAGGTAGAAAATGAAACTTTAATATCTATTTAATTGGACAAATTCCTAAGTAGGGAAGCTTCAAAGTGATGTAGGATGAAGGGGAATGTACCCAATGATGTGCAGGTCTCCTAATGTGCTCTTGGATCTAAAATTTCCTAGGTTGTGACTTTACTCATATACTCACTAAATGTACCTTCACATTCTTATTGGTAGAATAGGTTCTCAGGGTTCAGGGTTCCCTGGGTATTAAATTTTTAAGAGGAAGGAAAGCAGAAAATTTGTGGGATTGGTTCCCTGAAAGAGAGAATAATCCATGAGTGTAAAAGGAGAAATGAGGGGCAGTAAACATTTTGACAGCTGGTGCTGTTCCACACTAGTGTCAGCAACCCTCTATAAGCAGGGTTGCCTTGGTTAATTTGTCTAGATCAGCAGCTGTGTTGTACACAGTGGTCAGTGAGAAATCCCTCTGGTCCAGGGGTTTAAAGTTAAAACTGAATCCTCAGGACAGGGAAATGGGTCTGTATCATATACCTAGGACCCAAGAGCAGCTGTGTTTCCTGCTCTGGTTCTCCAGACAAAACCTCTGCATGTAGTGTTAGTGATAGGACTTCTTGTTCAGAGGTGCCACCTGAGCTCATGGTGTCTGAAGTAGCTGGGTAACTGCTAGTTCATGGCTAGGATACTCTGCTACATAATGAATTCCTGGAAAGCATGCCTTACAAGTCAAACTCTGCCCTCATTAAGCAGAATGTTTTCTCCATGTTAAAAGTCATTTTAAATGTTGTCAACATATTATTTTTATTGATTATGTGATAATTTCATGTAATACACATTACACTCCTTTTCCATTGCTCCCAGGTTCAAATTCCTACCCATGTGTCACACTTTTTTTTCCTTTAAAATACACCAATTCAAGTACATGTTGTTCATGTATTCATTGGAACATGATCAGAGTCTCAGTGCCAAGTTCCTTAAAGAAAACTGAGTTCATCCTTGCCATACCCTTTTACTACCCTCAAGTATAAGCCATCAGTCTTGAAGATCTCTATACTTTGTCACTGAATTTATTATGTATTAATTTATTATGATTTGTTCACTTTGTATCTCCTCTGCTGCCGACTCCCTTTTTTTTTTTTTTCCAGTACCATCCAGGCTCTTCTTTCTACAGCTATGCCCTTTCTCTAGTTCTTTGATAGAGGAAGTGCTGCTCCTACTTCTAACTGACCCTAGCTTATAATGCCTCAACAAGGCTTGCTCCATCATCTTCCTTCACAGTCTGATTCTCAGGGCATTGTTGTCCTTGTGTCCTCAATTCCCTCTACTTATGACACTCTTCATGCCTCTTCTCCTACAGGCTTCCCAGAGTTATGAGGGGAGATGAAATCCTATTTAGAGCTGGGTGTTTTAAAGTCTCTCTCTGCATAATATCATACTTCAGTTCCTGCATGCAATCAAAATTGAGATAGAAGAAAGCATCCTTGTAAAAACAAGAACATAACACTGATCTATCAGTTGAGGGCAGAGAGCAACATGTTTTAATAACAACAGACTGGATTGCTCGAAAATTTGGTAGGATGCCCTGGCCCAAGAACTCAATTAATTGCCACACAATAGATGGCCTATTAGAAGTTTATCCCCCACTATTAAAAGACCTCCTAATAAGTGAATACATACCATGTTTGTCTTTCTGCATTTTAGTTACTCCACCCAGGATGATTTTTTTCCTGGTTCCATCCATTTAACTGAAAATATAATGATGTCATTTTCTGAATAATACTCCTTTATGGAAATATTCCACTTTTTCCTTAAAGGAGATTGTCAGTCCAGTTCTTTTGTCCTTGGAAATTGCTGAGATTTTACTCATAGTATTGAATGAGAAACTATCAATATAACTATGTTCTTTTAGCCTAGAATTCCATCCACCTTCTTCCATTCCTGGTGATTTGAATTGCAATGTCCACTTTAAGCTCCTCTATTTACATGTGCAGACCCCAGTAAAGAAATGTCTGGGAAGGATTAGGAGTTATGGCCTTATTAGATAATATAATACCTATTGTTGTTATATTATAGGAGGGTTTGCTGTGAGGTTGATATGGCATTGAAAGTTACCACACAGAATGGAGTCTCTATCTCTCAGTGTCTGCCACGTTATATCTTGGTATCTGTCAATCTCTGTCTCTCTATTTCTGATTCTGTCTCTCTAGCTATTTTCCTGTCTCCCTATCTCTGCCTGCAGCTTTTGGTTCAGAATGAAAAGCTCTCAGTTCTGCTGAGAGACAACAACAAGAAGACTGCTTACTGATGTGACATCATGTATGGTCTCTGTAAAAATATAAGCAAGGTCCCAATTAAACACTTTTTGTTCAAAGAGTTGCCTTGTTCCAAAACCATTTTCGCAGTATGAAATTTATGGACTGAGGACATACCTGTGCATTTAACAAAAAATGTAAACTATGATAATGTGAAACTCACATGTCAAGGAACAAGCGGCTTTATTAATGAACATTTGAAAGAAATATGTGACAATTTTCCTGAAATAAGAGTCTTGGACACAGGAACTGTCATTTGTGTTTCCTGTACATTCAGCTGACCAAATTGAGGCATGTAGGGCTGTTCATCCTTTCTCACAAGCATGCTGTCCACTTGGCCTAATCTAATGACTGGCTCCTGAAACTCTTACCTGCTTTCACCTATTTCTTGACTTCATTCTCCGTCTCAGCCTATCAGCACCTGAGCAAAACTAGAGGTTTTCTTGGAGATGAGTAAACAAACTTTCTGCAGTGTTCAGTATCTCTGATCCTGTACACATGTGACTTTTCTTGTGAGAGGCAACAAGCCTTAATCTCATTCCTTTATGCATATCCCACACCTTTACTCCATTTTACCTTTTTGATAATGTCAGGTAGGAAATGAATCTTTAATGTTTATTTAATTGGACACCTTCCTAAGTAGGGAAGCTTCAAAGTAATGTGGGATTAAGGAGAATGTACCCGAATGACAAGGTAGTCTCCTGATGTGATATTGGATCTGAAATTTCCTAGGATGTGATTTTAAATGAGCAGTTACTTGTGCACTCACTAAATGTACCTTCATTTTCTTATTGATATAATAGGCTGTCAGGACCTAGGGTTCCCTGGTGCATTGAGTCTTTAAGAGCAGGGAAAAGAGAAAGAAACCATATAATTTCTCAGACTCTTTTGGCTGAAACAGAGAGTGATTGATATATAAAAGAAGAACTAAAGACCAATAAAGTATTTGACAGCTGGTGCTATTCCACACTAGGTTGGCAACTCAGTGTGAGCATGGTTGCATTGGCTAACCTGGCTGGAATGGTAGCTGGATCCTACTCATTGTTCAGTGAGGAACCCTTATAGACCTGGGGTTTAGAGTTAAAACTGGGCCTTGAAGACAGAGAGGTGGGTCTGTTATATATGACTAGGACACAAGAACAGCTGTGTTTCCTGCAATGGTCCTCCAGACAAACCCTCTAAATGTAGAGTTAGTGACAGGACTGCTTGTTTAGAGGTGCCATCTAAGCTCATGGGGTCTGAGGTAACTGGGTAACTGCTAGTTCATGGCTTGGATTCTCTGCTACATAATGAGTTATTGGTAAGCATGCTTTACAATGTCAAACTCTGTGCTTCTTTAGCAGAAATCTTTTCAACAGGTTAAAAGTCATTGTAAATGTTGCCAACATATTTTTTTTGCCTATGTGGGAATGTCATATCATATACTACACTTCTTTTCCAAAGCTCCCATGTTCAAATTCCTAGCCATGTGTCAATTGGTTTTTAAAATACATCAATTGAAGTATGTTTTGTTCATATAGTAACTGGAATATGATCAGATTCTCAGTGCCAAATCCCTTAAAGAAAACTGAGGTCGTGTTTTCTGCATCGTGGCACCATCCCCAAGGAGAAGCCATCAGTCTTGAAGAGCTCTATACATCATCACCTTGATCACAGATTTTATTATGTATTTATTTGTTATAATTTGTTCAGTTTGAATCCCCACTGCTGCTCTCTCCTTCTTCACCTTCCAGTCCCATCCAGTATCCTTCTTCCACCCTTATGTCCTTTCTCTAGTTCACTAAAAGTGGAGGTCCTCCTCGCCCTCCTTTCTGACCCTAGCTTATTAGGTCTCATTAAGTCTGGCTGCATCCTCTTCCTTCAAGCTGATTCACAGGGTATTTTGTCCTTGTGTCCTCAATTCCTCCTGTTTAAGATACTCTTTCCATCCTGCAGGCTTTCTACAGCTCTGAGGGAAAGGAGAATTTCATAGGAAATCTCGTTTAGTGCTGAGTGTTTTAAGGTCTGTCTCTGCATAATTTCAGACTGTGGGTCTATCTGTGCAATCCCACTTGATGCAGATGGAGGCATCTTTGTGGATACAAGAACATAGCACTGATTGATCAGTTGAGGTTTTTTCTGGTGAAACCCAAGAATCCTTTATCTCATCCCTTTATCCAGATCCCACAACTTTACACCTGTTATGTCTGTGACAATGTCAGGTAGGAAATAGAATTTTACTCTTTATTTTATTGGTCACCTTCCTAAGTAGGTAAGCTTCAAAATGATTGGGATTAAGGGGAATGTACTGAATGACAAGGTGGTCTCCTACTGTGGTCTTGGATCTGAAATTTCCTAGGTTGTAACTTTGAACTCACTAAATGTGCCTTCACAACATTTTTGATATAATAGGCAGGCAGTGTCTAGGGTTACCTTGGGTATTGAGTGTTTAAGAGCAGGGAAAATAGAAAGAAACCATACTATTCCAAGGACAGACTCTGAGAAATGGAACTTAGATGGCATACACATTTTCCAAGGCCAGTAGGCAGATTTGCAATTACCACGCCCTTTCAGAAACCAGACAATTTCTGGGATTGGTTGGCTGAAACAGAAAACCTGTGAGTGTAAAAGAAGAAACGAGGGGAAATGAAATATTTAACAGTGGGTTCTGTTCCACACTCCTGTTGCCAAACCTCTATGAGCAGGGTTGCCTTGGCTGACCAAGGTGGATAGGCAACTATGTCCTACTCAGAAGTCAGTGAGATACTCTCCTGTTCTGGCATTTACATATAAAACTGGGCCTTCAGGAGAGTGAAATGTGTCAGTGTTATATGCCTAGGAAAAAAAAGAACAGCTGTGTTTCTTCTTCTTGTCCTCCAGACAAACACTCTAAATGTAGTGTTAGTGACAGGACTGTTATTTCAGAGGTGCCAACTGAGCTCTTGAAGTCAGAGGTAGCTGGATAATCACTAGATCATAGCTAGGTTTCTCAATTACATTGTAAAAGTGTGAACATATTATTTTTTATTAATTATGTGGTAAATTCATATAATATATATTACACTCCTTTTCCGTTGCTCCGATGTTCAAATTCCTACCCATGTTTCATATCAAAGATTTTGTTCTTTCTCCTTCTGGGATATTTCACTCAGAATGATCTTTTCTAGATCCCACCATTTGCCTGAAAATTTCATGATTTCCTCCTTTTTGATTGCTGAGTAGTATTCCATTGTATAAAAATACCACAATTTCTGTACCCATTCCACCGTTGATGGACATCTGGGTTGTTTCCAGGTTCTGGCTATTACAAATAGAGCTGCTATAAACATGGTTGTGCAAGTGTCCTTTTTGTGTACTTGAACAAACTTTGGGTGGGAGGAGCAGTCCTGTTAGGCCACAGAGGAGGGCTTTGCAGCCAGTCCTGAAGATACCTGATAAAACAGGATCAGATGAATGGGGAGGAGGTCCCCCCCATCAGTGGACTTGGAAAGGGGCACGGTGGAGATGAGGGAGGGAGGGAGGGAGGGACTGGGAGGGAATGAGGGATCGGGACATGGCTGGGATACAGAGTTAATAAAATGTAACTGATAAAAAAAAATAAAATAAAATAAAAGATTTTGTTCTTTAAAATACATCAGTTCAATTATATGTTGTTCATATACAAATTAGAAAATGATTAGAGTCTCAGTGCCAAGTCCTTTAAAGTAAACTGAGTACATCCTTGCCACACCCTAGCACCACCCCCAATAAGAAGCCCTCAGTAATAAAGAGCTTGATAATTCATCCCCTTGATCACAGGTTTTCTTATGAATTTATTTATTATGATTTGTATACCCTCTTCTGCAAACTCCCTCTTACCCTTCCAGTCTCACCCACCCTCCTTCTTCTACCCCTAATATCTTTTCTCCATTTCACTGAAATATGAGGGCCTATTCCCCCTTTTATCTGACACTAGCTAATCAGGTCTCATCAAGGATTACTGCATTGTTCTGTGTTCTGATTCTTAGGGTATTTTTATCCTTGTGTCTTCAGTTCTCTCTACTTATGACAGTCTTCCTGCATCCACTTCTGCAGGCTTCCTAGAGCTTTGATGTGAGGGAGAATTTCATAATGAAATCCCATTTAGGGCTGGGTGTTTTAAGGTCTCACTTTCTCTCTCTCTGCATAATATTGGGTTGTGGGTCTCTGTATGAAATCCCAATTGATGCAAAAGGAAGTATCTCTGTGGATCCAAGAACATGGCACTGATCTATCAATTGTGGGTAGAGAGCAACATTTTTTAATAACAGCCTGGATTGCTTTGAAATTTCTGTAGGATGCCCTGGCACCAACTCAATTAACTGCCACCCAATCACCTTAGTTGAAGACAGGTTTGTTCAAAATAGATGGCCTATTGGAAATTTATCTACCCCTAATAGGAGACCTCAAAATAAAGAATATATAACATATTTGTCTTTCTGCATTTTAGTTGATTCATCCTGGATGGTTTTTCCCTGTTTCTATCCATTTGCCTAAAAATACCTTGTTGTTTCTTACCTGAAGAAACTCTGTTATGGAAATATTCCACATTTTCCCCAAAGGAGATTGTCAGTCCTGTTCTTTAGTCCTTAGAATTTTCTGGGATAATAATCATTGTATTGAATGACAAACTATCAGGATAAATATGTTCTTTTAGCCTAGAAGTTCCTCCATCTTCTTCTACTTTCCTGATGATTTGAATTGCAATGTACATGTGAAGCTCATCTGTTTACATGTTGAGTCTCTGTTGAGGAAATGTCTGGGAAGTAGTAGGAGGTATGGCCTTGTTAGATTATACAATTCCTATTGCTGTTATATTATAGTAGGGTATGTTGTGAGGTTGATGTGCCAGTGAAAGTGACCAGATAGAATGAAGTCTCCATCTCTCAGTTTCTGTCACTTTATATCTTTATTTCTACCAGTATTGGTCTTTCTATTTCTGAATGTCTCTCTTTACCTCTTTCTCTCTCTGTCTTTGTCAGTCTCCCTTTCTCTTCATTGCCAATTTTGGTTTAGTAGCAAAAGATCTCATTTCTGCTGAAGGGCTACAACAAGATGAATGAATGCAGATGTGATATCCTGGATGGTCTCTCTAAAAATATAGACAAGGTCCCAAAGAAATGCTTTTTGTTCAAAGAGTAGATTTAGTAAGGGAACATTCCAAGTAAGAAATTCACTGAGAACATATCTGTACATTTAACAAATAATAATAGAATCTGAGATAATATGAAAGTCACATATTAAGGCCACTTGACTTTATTAATGACCACCTAAAAATATGTGACATTTCCTGAGCTAAGAGTCTTGGACACAGTAACTGACATCTCTGGGTTGTGCTTTCAGTTTTCCAGATTGAGACATATAGGGTTGCTTAGCCTTTCTCTCAAGCAGGCTGTCCACTTGGTCCTTTTAATGACTGGCTCCTCTAACTCTTACTGGCTTTTACCAGTTTTGGGACATCATTCTCCCTCTCAGCCAATCAGCACGTGAGAGAATCTTGAGGTTTCCATGGAAATGAATAAAACAACTTTCCTCAGTGTCCAGTATATCTGGTCCTGTGCACAGGTGACTTTTTACTTGTGAAACCCAACAAGTTTTTATCTCCTCCTTTTATCCAGATCCCACACATTTATTCCTGTTTACCTCTGTGACAATGTCAGGTACAAAATAAAACTTTGATGTTTATTTATTTGGACAGCTTCATAAGTAGGGAAACTAAAATGTGATGTGGGGTTAAGGAGAATGTACCAAATGACAAAGTGATTCCCTACTGTGATGATGGATCTGAAATATCCTAGGTTTTGAGTTTGAACTGTGCAGTTACTCCATTACTCGCTAAATGTATCTTCACATTCTTATTGATATAATAGGCTGGCAGGGTCTAAGGTCCCCTGAGTTATTGAATATTTAAGAGCAAGGGAAAGAGAAGGAAACCAGACAATTCCCTTGACTGGTTTGTCTGAACCAGTGAAAGACCTGAGAGTGTAAAAGAACTAAGGGGCAACATATTATTTCAGAGCTGGTGCTGTTCCACACTAGTTTTGCCAAACCTCTATGAATAGGTTTGCCTTGGGTGATCTGGCTGGATCGGCAGCTGTGTCCTATGAAGTGATCAGTGAGCATTCCTCCTGTTCCTGGGGTTTACAGTTAAAATTCTGCCATCAGGACAGAGAAGTGGTTCAGTGTTAAATACCTAGGACATAAAAGCAGCTGAGTTTACTGCTGTGGTTCTCCAGACAAATTCTCAAAAGGTAGTGTGAATGCCAGGACTGCTCATTCAGAGGTGAAACCTCAGCTCATAGGGTCTGAGATAAGCAAGGTAAACACTAGCTCATGGCTAGGATTCTCTGCTACATAATGAGTTCCTGGAAAGAATGCCTTACAATGTCAAACTCTGCCCTCCTTTAGTGGAATATTTTCTCCATGATAAAAGTCATTGTAAAAGTTGTCAATGTATTATTTTTATAGATTAGGATGGAATATCATATATTATACATTACAATCCTTTTTCATTGCTCCAGATTCAAATTCCTACCGTGGGTTACACTAAAATATTTATCTTTAAAATACATCAATTGAAGTATGTGTTGTTCATCTACCCATTGGAACATGATCAGAGTCTTAGTGTCAATTTCCTTAAAAAAATGAATTCATCCTTGCTGTACCCTTGCACTACCCCCAAGGAGAAGCCATCAGGCCTGAAGAGCCTTATAAATCATTACCTTGATCACAGTTTTTCTTTTCTATTTATTATGATTTGTTCATTTTGTATCCATTTTGCTCCCCATTCCCTATTCTCCCCAGTACCACCCACCCTCCTTCTTCTACTTTTATGACTTTTCTCTACTTCCCTGACAGGGTAGGTCCTTCTACCCTTCTAACTGACCCTAGTTTATCAGGTGTCATCAAGGTTGGTTGCATCATCTTCATCTGCAGTCTGATTCTCAGGGCATTGTTCTCCTTGTGTCCTCAATTGCCTCTACTTATGACAGTCTTCCTGTCTCCTCTCCTGCAGGCATCCCAGAGCTCTGAAAGAAGGGAGGATTTCATAGGGAAATCCCATTTAGAGCTGGGTTTTTTAAGGTCTCCCTCTGTGCATAATATTGGTCTGTGGGTCTCATGGCACAATCTATCAGTTGAGGGTAGAGAGCAACATATTTTAATAACAGCAACCTGGGTTGCTTAAAAATTTCCATAGGATGCCCTTGCCCAACATTTCAATTAACAGCCACCCACTCCCCCTAGTGGAACTGTGGTTTGGTGACAATAGTTGGCCTATTGGAACTTTATCCTCCATTATTAGGAGACCATCTAATAAATGAATACACACCATATTTGTCTTTCTACATTGTAGTTAACTTCACCTATTCCATTCATTTGTCTGAATTATCTTAATTTCATTTTCATAAAAGAATAATACTCCATTTTGGAAATATTCCCCATTTTCCCAAAAGGAGATTGTCAGTACTTTCTTTTCTTTAGACCTTAGTATTTTCTGGGGAGTTAATCTTTTTTTTTTTTTTTGTATGACAAACTATGTTCTTTTAGCCTGGAAATCCCTGCATCTTCTTCCACTTCCTGGTGATTTGAACTGCTGTGTCCCCTTGAAGCTCTCTATTTACATGTAGATTCCCCAGTAAAGAAATGGCAGGCAAGGGTTAAATGGTATGGCCTTGATAGATAATATTATTCCTATTGGAGTTAAATTTTAGGAGGGTGTGCTTTGAGGTTGATATGCCAACAAAAGTGATCATACAGAATGGAGTCTCTGTCTCTTGGTCTCTGTCACTTTATATCTTTGTTTCTGTCATTCTTGGTCTCTCTATTTCTGAATCTATCTCTCTAGCTCTTTCTCTATATCAGTCTCCCTCTCATTGTCACATGTGGTCACATGAGTCTTCCTCTCACATTGTCACATGTGGTTCAGTCTGACCATCTCTCAATTCTGCTGAAGGACTGAAACTGAGATGACATCATGGATGGTCTGTGTTAAAATACCAGTAAGGTCCCAACAAAACACTTTTTGTTCAAAGAGTTGGCTTGGTCAGGGAGCTTTTTCACAGTAAGTAATTCACTGACTAAGGACATATCTGTGCATTTAACAAATAATAATAGAGAAGGACAAATGGCAGAACCAGAAGAATATTGCATCTGAGGATCAGGACAGCATTTTCTGAATGGTCTCCAAGAGACTGAACTCTGGGCCCTAAAAGAACAGTGATCCTGTTTCCCAGTCGAACCCCCACAGCATGGGAATCAGTCCGGTCCACTCTCAGGTCATCCATGCAGAACCCAGAAGAGATCCCAGGTCGAGCAGGAACTAGGCCACCAGACCTGAGCCACATGCCTGGCATGTCCTGATCACCTTCCCAGGCTGAACGGTGGGCACAAAAACAGCAGAGACTGAGAGTCCCAGTCGTGAGACAAACCCACAAGTAAGAAGGAAACTTTTACTGGCCATGGTTCACCCAGTATTTCTCTGAATAAGGTCTCGCAGAATGGCATGTGCAAGCAGCTAGCACAGAGACTTGCTGTGCACCCAGCTCTCCATCACAGACAGAGCTGTGCACCCCAGGGCAACAGAGACTGGGAGTCCCTATTGGGAGTAAACCTCACAGGGAAGGAAGGAAACAGGGAATCCAATTAGGTCATCCAGTATATTCCTGGAAATGTTTCCACAGAGAAGCACATGCATGCTGCCAGCCCAGAGCCCTGCTCTTCACCAACTATTCCTCACAGACATAACTGTGCACCCCAGGGCACCAGAGACTTGGAGTCCCTGTCAGGAGAAATTCTCACAGGGTACAAAGCAAATGGGACCAACTTAGTCAACACAGTATATCCCTGGAAAAGATCCCAGAGACCAGCCCAACACAGGGACCTGCTATGCACCAGCTAGCCTGCTGCTACCAAGAGAGCAGTACTCACCTGCCACAGAATACTGTGTGGGTACTGATGCACAGAACCCCAACCTCAGACCTATAAGGGGCAAACAGTTATCCCTAACAAAATGAACAAACCACTGGAAACCCAGGTTACAGCAGCAGCTCACTAAATTTATAGCAAGAAACACAGAAGCAGGACATCTGTCTCCAGGACATGTCTGGGAGAGAGAAGAGCCCTCCCAACTAACAAGAACCACAGTTACCACTCAGGTCTCTACCCTGAGAAACATCCTGAGGAGTGTTTTTCAACTCCTGAAAAACACCGGCCATACAGTGATCATACCCAAGAAGTTGAGGAGGCTTTCTTCAGGAAAAAAACATATTCTTGCCAAGGGATTTCTCACCACCACAGGATTTTAGGAACCACCAGAAACTAACTCCAAACACCTAAGATAGCCCAATGGGTAGAGGCCAGTGTAAATGCTCAGCCAACAAAAGACAGAGCAATATAGCATCTCCAGAAACCAGTTATCCAGGGGCAAGTAACACTGCACACCCCAGCACAATTGAAATTCAAAACATAACATAACATCAATGCTCATGAAGAGCATAACAGAGGAAAAATAAAATAAAATGCATAAAGACCTAGAGGAAGATAAACCCAAACAGATTATGGCCATACATAAAGAAATAGAGGATGATAAAAACAAATTATGATCATCTGTAGAGAAATAGAAGAAGATAAAAACACATTATGACCATCCATAAAGAAATACAGGAAGTTGCAGCCAAACATTTGGGAACTTTAGAGAGGAAATAATGAAATCACTGAAAGTAATAAAAGAAATACAGGATTGTTCAAACAAAAAGCTGAAGAAATGAAGGAAAATACAGTCAGACAGGTGAAGGAAATCAACAAAACAGCTCAAGATATGAAGATAGAATTGGAGAAATTAAAGAAAACACAAATGGAGGAAATCATGAAGAGAAAGAACTTAGGGAAGAAAACAAGAACTATAGAGGTTAGCATAATCAATATACTACAAAAGACAGTAGAAAGAATCTCATTTATTGACAATATGATGGAAGAAATACATGTATCTGTCAATGAAAATGTTCAATCTAAAAAAAATCCTGACACAGACCAGTCAAGAATTTCAAGACAACATAAAAAGACAAAACTAAGAATAATAGGAATAGAGGAAAAAGAAGATTCCCTCCTCCAAGGCCCAGAAAATATTTACAACAAAATCATTGAAGAAAATTTCCCCAACTTAAAGGAGAGGCCAATAAGAATAAAAGAGGCCTACAGAAACACTGAATGAATTAGACCAGAAAAGAACATCCTCCCACCACAAAATAATCTAAACAGTTTGTACACAGAACAAAGAAAAAATACTAACAACTGCAAGAGAAAAAGGCCAAGTAACATATAATGGCAAACCCATCAGACTCACACCTGACTTCTCAACAGAGACTATTAAAGCCAGAAGGGCCTGTGTGAATACATGCAGGCCCTAAGAGAATACAGATGTCAGCAAAGGCTACTATACGAGCAAAGCTCTCAGTCATCATAGACTGAGAGAACAAGTTATTCAATGACAAAAACAAATTTCAACAATACCTACACACAAATCCAGTGTTACAGAAGACACTAAAAAGAAAAATACAACCCAATAAAACTAAGTTACTTTCAAGAAAACATAGGAAAGAATTAACTTCACTACAGAGCAAAAAGCAACAAAGCATACAAACTTACTACCACAGACAACATCAAACTCAAAGGCTCTAACAGCCACTGCTCATTAATGTCTCTCAACATCAATGGACTCAATTCTCCAATAAAAAGACACAGACTAACAGAATGGATGGGTAAAAAAGACCCAGCAATGTGTTGCACTGAAAAAACACACCTAATTCACAAAGATAGATATTACCTGAGGGTAAAGGGCTGGAAGACAGCTTTCCAAGCAAATGGACCAATAAGCAAGCAGGAGTAGCCATTCTAGTATCTGATAAAATAGTCTTTCAACCAAAATCATTCAAAAGATATAGGGAAGGACACTTCATACACATCAAGGGAAAATTCTACCAGGAATACATAATAATCCTGTACATCTATGGCACATTTGTAAAAGAAACAATGATAAAACTTAAACCACACATAGATCCCCACACATTAATAGTGGGAGATTTCAACACCCTACTTTCAACAAAAGACAGGTCAACAAAACAGAAATTAAAAAAAGAAACAATGTCTCTAACAAAGGTCATGAATCATCTCATGTAACCTTCTCCAAAATAGACTATATGGTTGGTCACAAAGTGAGCCTCAACAGATACAACATGATTAAAATAATTCCTTATATCCTATCTGAACACAGTGGAATAAAGGCTGACCTCAACAAAAACAGAAATAGCAAAAAGCCTACACACACATGGAAACTGGACAACTTGATACTAAATGACAACTGGGTCAAAGAAGAAATAAAGAAAGAAATTAAATTCTTCTTAGAATTCAATGAAAATGAAGGCACAACATACCCACACATGTGGGACAAATTGAAATCAGTGCTAAGAGGAAAGTTCATAAAACTAAGTGCTTTCAAAAAGAAATTGGAGACAGATAATTAAAGCAACTTAATGGCTCACCCTAAAACCCCTAGAAAAAGAAGAAGCAGACACAACAAAAAGGAGTTGACAGCTGGAAATAATCAAACTCAGGGCTGAAATTTATAAATCTGAAACAAATAAAACAATTCAAAGAATCAAGGAAACCAAGAGCTGGTTCTTTGAGAAAATCAACAAGATAGACAAACCCTTAGCCAAACTAACTAAAAGGCAGAGAGAAACTGTCCAAATCAACACAATCAGAAACAAAAAGGGGGACATAACCACAGACACTGAAGAAATCCAAACAATAATTAGGTCTTACTCCCAAAGACTATATGCAACATATTTTGAATATCTAAATGAAATGGACAATTTTCTTGACTGTTTCTACATGCCAAAGCTGAATCAAAAGCAGGTAAACCAATTAAATAATCCTATATCTCCTAAGGAAATAGAAGCTGTTAGCAAAAGTCTACCATCCAAAAAAACCCTAAGACCAGATGGTTTCAGCACAGATTTCTACCAGACCTTCAAAAAAGAGCTAACTCTAGTTCTCTTCAAATTATTCCAAAAAATAGGAACAGAAGGGACACTACCAAACTCATTCTATGAAGCCACAGTCACCTTGGTACCTAAACATCACAAAGACCCAACAAAGAAAGAGAATTTCAGGCCAATCTCCCTCATGAACATTGATGCAAAGACACTCAACAAAATACTTGCAAAACAAATACAAGAACACATCAAAGATTTCATCCACTATGACCAAGTACTGTTCATCCTAGGTATGCAGGGGAGGTTTAATATATAGAAATCCATCAATGTGATCCACCATATTAACAAACTGAAAAAAGTAACATGAAAATCTCATTAGATGCTGAAAAAGCATTTGACAAAATCCAACATCCATTCATGTTTAAAGTATTGAAGAGATCAGGGATACAATGCATATATCTAAACATAGTAAAGGCAATATACAGCCAGCCTTTAGCTAACATCAAAGTCAATGTAGAAAAACTTAAATCAATACCACTGAAATCAGGGACAAGGCAATGCTGCCCACTATCTCCATATCTCTTCAACATAGTTCTGGAAGTACTTGCTAGAGCAATAAGACAGTAGAAGGAGATCAAGGGGATCCAAATTGAAAAGGAAGAAGTGAAATTATCACTATTTACACATGATATAAAAGTATACCTGAGGACCCTAAAATTCTACCATAGAACTCCTGTAGCTGATAAACATGTTCAGCAAAGTGGCCGGTTACAAAATTAACTTAAAAAAAATACAGAGCACTAGTAATAAAAACTGCATGGTATTGGCATAAAAACACAAAGGAGGATCAATGGAACCAAATAAAAGTCCCAGAAATAAACCCACACACCTATGAATACTCGATTTTTGACAAAGAAGCCAAAACCATTCAATGGAAAAAAGACAGCATCTTCAACAAATGGTGCTGGTCCAACTGGATGTCTACATGCAGAAAAATGAAAATAGATCCATATTTATCACCCTGTACATAACTAAAGTCTGAGTGGATCAAAGAACTCAACATAAAACCAGATACTCTAAATCTGTTAGAAGAAAAAGTAGAAAAGCCTAGAACTCATTGGAACAGGAGACAACTTCCTGAACAGAACACCAACAGCACATGCTCTAAGAGGTCAATAAATGGGACCTCATGAAACTGAAAAGCTTCTGTAAAGCAAAGGGCACCATCATCAAAACAAAATGACTGCCTACACATTGGGAAAGAATCTTTACTAACCCTTTATGTGACAGAGGACTAATATCCAGTACATACAAAGAACTAAAAAAGCTGAAAAGCAGCCAGCCAAGTAATCCAATTAAAAAATGTGGAACAGAGGTAAAGAGAGAATTCTTGACAGAGGAATATTAAATGGCAGAGAAACACTTAAAGAAATGCTCAACCTTGTTAGTCATCAGGGAAATGCAAATCAAAAAGACCCTAAGATTTCACCTCACACCCATCAGAATGGCCAAGATGAAAAACTCAAGCGATAACACATGCTGGAGAGGTTGTAGAGAAAGGGGAACCCTTCTCCACTGCTGGTGGGAATGTAAACTGGTACAACCACTCTGGAAAGCTATCTGGTGCTTTCTAAGACAAATAGGAATAGTGCTTCCTCCAGACCCAGCTATACCACTGCTAGGTATATACCCAAAGTTTGTTCAAGTACACAAAAAGGACACTTGCTCAACCATGTTTATAGCAGCTCTATTTGTAATAGCCAGAACCTGGAAACAACCCAGATGTCCATCAACAGAGGAATGGATACAGAAATTGTGGTATTTTTACACAATGGAATACTACTCAGTAATCAAAAAGGAGGAAATCAAGAAATTTGCAGGCACATGGTGGGATCTAGAAAAGATCATTCTGAGTGAAATATTCCAGAAGGAAAAAGAAAACACAGTATATACTTGCTTATATAGACGTATAAGATATGATAAACATAATGAAATCTATACACCTAAAAAAGATAATCAAGAGAACAGACATGGGGTAAGATGATCAATCCTCATTTAGAAACACAGATGGGATGTGTATTGAACATATGACAGGAGTCTACTGAAGGCATATGAAAGACATTCACTAGCAGTGTTTTCAAAGCAGATACAAAGATTCATAACCAAACCTTCGGCAGAGTACAGGGAGTCATATGAAAGAAGGGGAGTTAGTATGATGGGGAAAGGATAGGAGCTCCAGAAGTACCAATATATCTGGGCACAGGGTCTTTCCTGAGACTGACATTCAACCAAGGACCATGTATGGATATAACCTAGAACCTCCACTCAGATGTAGCCTGTGGTAGCTCAGTAACCAATTGGTTTCCCAAAGTGAGGGGAACACGGACTATTTCTAACAGGAACTCAATGACTGGCTCTTTGACCACCCCACCCCCAAGGGAGGAGCAGTCCTGTTAGGCCACAGAGGAGGACTTTGCAGCCAGTCTTGAAGATACCTGATAAAAGAATGGGGAGGAGGTCTCCCCCTATCAGTGAACGTGGAAAGGGGCACGGTGGAGTTGAGGGAGGGAGGGTGGGATTGGGAGCGAATGAGGGAGCAGTATACAGCTGGGACACAGTTAATAAAATGTAACTGATAAGAAAAAATAAGATCTAGCTTTACCACTCCTAGGCATACATCCAAAAGAGGCTCAAGTACACAAAAAGGACATTTGCTCAACGATGTTTGTAGCAGCTTTATTTGTAATAGCCAGAAGCTGGAAACAACCCAGATGCCCCAGAAGAATGGATGCAGAAATTATGGTACATCTACACAATGGAATATTACTCAGCAATGAAAAATAAGGAAATCATGAAATTTGCAGGTAAATGGTGGGACCTGTAAAGGATCATCCTGAGTGAGTTGTCCCAGAAGCAAAAAGACACACTTGGTATATACTCACTCATATAGACATACAACATAAGACAAACCCACTAAAATCTGTGCATCTAAAGAAACTAAGCAAGAGAGAGGACCCTAACTAAAATGCCCCATCCCCATCCAGAAAGGCAAAGAGGATAGACATCAGAAGAAGACAAGAGCACGATACAACCTAGGAACCTACCACAGAGGGCCTCTGAAAGCCTCTGCCCTACAGACTATCAAAGCAGATGCTGAGCCTGATGGGCAACAGTTGGGAAGAGTGAATGGAATTTTATGTAAGAACTGGGAAATAGTAAGAGCTGGAGAGGACAGGGTCTCCACAAGGACAGCAACAGAACAAGAAAATTTGTACACAGGGAACTTCGCAGAGACTCATACTCCAACCAACGACTATTCATGGAGAAAACCCAGAACCCCTGCACAGATGTAGCCCAGGGCAGTTCAGAGTCCAATTGGGTTACACAGTAATGTGAAGAGGGACTGCCTCTGCCATGAACTGACTGGCCTGCTCTTTAGTCACCTCCTCCTGAGGGGGAGCAGCCTTACCAGGCCATAGTAGAGGACAATGCAGCCACTTTTGATGTGAACTGATGGACTAAGATCAGAAAGGAGAGGAGAACCTCCCCTATCAGTGGACTTGGGGAGTGGCATGCATGCAGAGGGAGGACGTAGGGTGGGATTGGGAAAGGAGGAGGGGGGTTTATTGGGGGATGCAGAATGAATAAAGTGTAATTGATGAAAAATTAAAAAACAAGGGGGGGAATAATTTAAGAACCTTGAATGACTTTCAAAAGTGGAATGAAAACATGGAGTTAGTCAATTTACATAGAGCATGTCTCGCCCCTGGGGGCAATGGTTTCCTGAACCTACTCAGACCTCGGACACCACCACTGCGAGTTCTAGAACTGATGCAGGATGTTCCAACGAGGGGGTTAAGGCTTCTCATAATATTTCCTATAAGCCCACACCTGTTTGTCTATATCCCCCATTTTTATTCATTATTAGCCAGATAGAGCCAAGTAATTGTGGTAATGATACTTGCTTTTTTGCCCAATGCTGGAATGCTAGTGAATTTCGGTATGCCCTGGTTACTCGCATGCCTCGCTGGGTACCTGTGCCCATTGATGCCCCTCACTCTATGACTGCCCTCAGACAGAAAAGGGATCTTGGAACTACAGCCGCCATTGTTACTGTCATCTCATTGGCGGCTGTTGGAGCTACCACCATGGCATTAGCCATGAGTCATGCCGTGCAGACTGCTCAGACCCTGAATAATCTTTTAGCCAATATTACTCATGCCTTGGATGTACAAAAAGGAATTAATGCTCAACTAAAAGGAGGCTTGATCGTGTTCAATCAGAGGATTGACCTCGTGCAGGAGCAAATTGATACCCTATGGCAAATCGCTCATCATGGCTGTCAACGAAAGTATGCCGGACTTTGTGTCACTAGCATACAACATAAGAATTTCTCTTGTGCTGCAAATCTGTCTAAACAATTGTCTAGCTATATTTTAGGTAATTGGACTGGAGAATTCGATACTACGATGGAGCAGCTGAGAGTGGCCATTGTCATGGTAAATTCTACCAGATTGGACGCAGGACTAGCCACAGGATTATCATCATGGATTGCTGCAGCCATGAATCATCTGAAGGAATGGGCGGGCATGGGAGCGTTAGCAGGCCTTCTGGTTTTGGACTCCTTGGTTTGCCTGTGGTATATATGCAAGATTAGAGTCTCACAACAGAGTAATGCAGCCATGATCATTCAGGCCTTTACAGCCATTGAAGCAGGACAGTCTCCCCAAGAATGGTTGGCTACCATAAAAAGCTAAAATGTTATGCTCAGGTTGCGAGGCTAAGCACTGCACTCAGGGTCAGCGGCTTTTGACCCAGAGAAGAGCAAGTCTGATTGCATGCGGGTTGATACCCCAGGTCCCGCCTCTGAGAAAAAGGTATCGGACCGGTCTGATGATCTTTGGGTGGATGACACCTAAATGAACATCGGTACAAAGTCCCAATTTATTTCTAATATCAGAGATCAGACCTCTACTCTTGCCTGATGTGTCTAAAACAAAAAGGCGGAACTGTAGAGAGCTGCATAATGCCTCGCCCTAAAGATGGAGCTGGTTTCTGCCTTCCATTCTCCCGATAGTGAGTGCTCTCTGTCACAAAAACTCCACATTTGGCTAAGGCTGAGGATCTGGCTTGCTTCCGTGTATGTGGACCTATCTGCATTGTCCATGTGACACGCTGGGGTTGGCTACCCAGAGGATATTTAAGCTGTGGGCTGGCTTTCCCCAGGGTCAGATGATTGTTCAAGGTTCCTGAATAAACTGCATTGAAAAAAAAAATTAAAATGAATTTAAAAAAAGAGGTGAAAAAGAGGTGAATTGAGGGGCAATAAAAGATTTGACAGGTGTGCTTTTCTACAATAGAGTTGCCAACCCTTTATGATCAGGGTTGGCTTGGCTGACCTGGCTGGATGGGCAGCTGTATCCTACTCAGTGATCAGTTAACAAGTTTTCTGGTCCTGGGTTTCCAGTTAAAATAGGGTCATCAGGATAGAGAAATGTTTTGGTGTTATCTGCCTAGGATACAAGAGCCACTCTGTTACCTGTTGTGGTCCTCCATATGAACTGAACCCTCTAAATATAATGTTAGTGCCAGGACTGGTTTTTCATTGGGGCCACCTGAGCACATTGGGTCTCATGTAGTTGGGTAAATACTAGTTCATGGCTAGGATTTTCTGCTACATAATGACTTTCTAGAAAGCATGCCATAAAATTAAACTCTACCCTCTTTAGCGCAGTCTTCATGTTAAAAGTCATTGTAAAAGTTTTGAAGATACTATTTTTATTGATTATGTAGGAATTTCATCTTACCTTTATTACACTCCTTTTTCCATTGCTCCCAGGTTCAAATTCCTACCTAAATCTCAACTATTTTTTTCTCTAAAATTCATCAATTAAAGTAAGCATGTTACATCTACTCATTGGAAAATGATCAGAGTTTCAGTACCAAGTCCCTTGAAGAAAAATGAAGAAGATCCCTTGAAGATCTTTATACTTCAGCACCTTGTTCACAGTTTTTGTTACATATTTATTTATTACGAATTGTTCACTTTGTATCCCCACTGCTGCTCTCTCCCTCTTTTTTTCCAGAACCATCACCCTCCTGCTTCTATCTTTATGCCTTTTTTCTAGTGCCCTGATAGGGGAGGTCCTCCTCCCCCTTCTATCTGACCCTAGCTTATCAGGTCTCATCAAGGATGGCTGCATCACCTTTTGTAGCCTGATTCTTAGGGGATTGTTCTCCTTGTGTACTCAATTGAATCTACTTATGACACTCCTTCTTCCTTGTCCCCTGCATACTTAGCAGAGAACTGAGGGAAGGTAGAATTTCTTAGGGAAATCCCATTTAAAGTTAGATATTTTAAGGTCCCTCTGCATAATATCGGACTGTGGGTCTCTATATGCAAACCATTTGATGCAGAAGGAAGCATCTTTGCACAGATCTTTGCACATTTGAGGGCAAAGAGGAACATATTTTAATAACAGGAGCCTAGGTTCCTTGACAATTTCTGTAGGATATCCTGGCCTAACAAATCAATTAACTGCCATCCCCTAGTGGAAGACTGGCTTGGACACAATAAATGACTTATTGGAACTTAATCCTCCACTATTAGAAGACTTCCTAATAAGTGAATACAAACCATATTTCTCTTTCTGTACTTTAGTTACTTCACCCAGGATGATTTTTCCTGTATCTATATCCATTTGTCTGAAAAATTATGATGTCATTTTCTTAGCTGAAAAATACTCCATTATGGATATATTCCACATTTGGAATGATTGTCATTCATCTTCTTTAGTCTTTGGAAGTTGCTAGGACTTTAGTCATTGTATTGAATGACAAAATTTAAAGATAACAATTTGCTTTTAGCCTAGAATTCCCTCCATCTTCTTCTACTTCCTTGTGATTTGAATTACAATGTCCCCTAGAAGCTCATCTATTTACATGTGGAGTCCCAAGAGAGGAAATGTCTGGGAAGTGTTAGGAGGTTTGGCCTTGTTAGGTAATATAATTCCTTTGTTTCCCTAATTTCTTTCTCAGCCTTTTTATCTTTTGTATACAGGAGGGCTACTGATTTTTTTGAGTTAATTTTTTATCCAGCCACTTTGCTGAAGGTGATTGTCAGCTGTAGGAAATTCCCTGGTATAATTTTTGACATCACTCAGGTATATTATCTTATCATCTGCAAATAGGGATAATTTGACTAATTTTTTTTTATTTCTATCCCCGTGATCTCCATCAATTGTCTTATTGCTCTAGGAAGGACTTCCAGATCTTTGTTGAAAAGATATGGAAAGAGTGGGCAGCCTGCCCTTGTCCCTGATTTCAGTGGGATTGCTTTATCTTTCTCTTCCTTTATTTTGATGGTTGACATAGGCTTGTTCTATGGCCTTTACTCTATTTAGGTGTGTGCCTTGTATCCCTGATCTTTCCAATACTTTAAATATGAGTGAATGTTGGATTTTGAAACATGCTTTTTCAGCATCTAAAGACGGAGATTATCATGTTGTTGCTTTTTTTTTTCATTTTTTAATATGGTGGATCATATTGATGGATACCCATGTATTGAACTACTCATGCATACCTGGGATAAAGCCTACTTGGTCACAATGGATGATATCTTTTATGTGTTCTTATATTCAGTCTAAGACATAAAGCACCTTCATATGACCCTAAGCACGGAAGTCAAAGATATGTATGAAAAAAATTTCAAGTTTCTGAAGAAAGAATTAGAAGATATCAGAAAAATGGAAGATCTCCCATACTTATAGCTTGGCAGACTTACCATTGTAAAAATGGCCATCTTACCAAAAGCAGTCTACAGATTCAGTGTAATTTCCATCAAACTACAAACAAAATTCTTTATAGAACTTGAGAGAAAAATTCTCAACTTCAAATGAAAAACAAGAAACTCAGAATTGGTAAAACAATGGTTTGCAGTAAAAGATCTTCTAGAAGTATCTGCATCCCTGACCTCAATCTATATTATAGAGCAACAGTAATAAAAACTGTATGGTAGTGGCATAAAAACGGAGTGGTGGATCAATGGAACTTAATAGTTAGAAGACCCAGAAATAAACCTATACACTTACAGAAAACTGATTTTAGAAAAAATTAGAAAAAGTAATAGTATTTTCATCAAATGTTGCTGGTCTAACTGGATGTCTACAAGTAGAAAAATGCAAATAGATGCATAATTATCACCCTGCACAAAAGTAAAGTCCAAGTGGATCAAAGACCACAACATAAAACCAGACACATTAAATTGGTTAGAAGGAAATTGGGGAAGAGCCTGAACTCATTGATACAGGAGACAACTTCTTGAACAGAACACTAAAAGCATAGGCTCCAAGAGAAACAATGAGTAAATGGGACCTCATGAAACTGAAAAGCTTCTGTAAAGCAAAGGACAGTGTCATCAAAACAAAACGAATGCTTACAGATTGGGAAAAAGCTTCACCAAGCCTCTATGTGACAGAAGGCTATTATCTAGTATATATAAAGAACAAAAGGAGTTAAAAAGCAACAAATCAAGTAATTCAATTAAAAAATGGAGTACAAAGCTAAACAGAGAATTCTTTTTTTTTTTTTTTTTTTCAATGAAGTTTATTCAGGAACCTTGAACAATCATCTGACCCTGGGGAAAACCAGCCCACAGCTTAAATAGCCTCTGGGTAGCCAACCCAGGCATGCCACGTGGGCAATGCAGATAGATCCACATACATGGAAGCAAGCCAGATCCTCAGCCTTAGCCAAATGTGGAATTGTTCGTGACAGAGAGCACTCACCATCGGGAAGGTGGAAGGCGGGAACCAGTTCCATCTTTAAGGCACAGCATTCCGCAGCTCTCTACAGTTCCCCCCCTTTTTTTAGACGCATCAGGCAAGAGTAGAGGTCTGATCTCTGATATTAGAAATAAATTGGGACTTTGTACCGATGTTCATTTAGGTGTCATCCACCCAAAGATCATCAGACCGGTCCGATACCTTTTTCTCAGAGGCGGGACCTGGGGTATCAACCCGCATGCAATCAGACATGCTCTCCCCTGGGTCCAAAGCGGCTGACCCTGAGTGCAGTGTTTAGCCTCACATCCTGAGCGTAACATTTTAGCTTTTTATGGTATCCAACCATGCTTGGGGAGAATGTCCTGCTTTAATGGCTGTAAAGGCCTGAATGATCATGGCTGCATCACACTGTTGTGAGACTCTAATCTTGCATATATACCACAGGCAAACCAAGGAGACCAACACCAGAAGGCCTGCTAACGCTCCCATGCCCGCCCATTCCTTCAGATGATTCATGGCTGCAGCAATCCATGATGATAATCCTGTGGCTAGTCCTGCATCCACTCTGGTAGAATTCACTGTGACAATGGCCACTCTCAGCTGCTCCATTATAGTATCGAATTCTCCAGTCCAATTACCTAAAATATAACTCGACAATTGTTTAGACAGATTTGCAGCACAGGAAAAATTCTCATGTTATATGCTAGTGACTCAAAGTCCAGCATATTTTCATTGACAGCCAAGTTGAGTGATTTGCCATAGGGTATCAATTTGCTCCTGCACGAGGTCAATCCTCTGATTGAACATCATCAAGCATCCTTTTAGTTGAGCATTAATTCCGTTATGTACAACTAAGGCATGAGCTACATTGGCTAAATGATTATTCAGGGTCTGAGCAGTCTGCACAGTATGACTCATGGCTAATGCCCCGGTGGTAGCTCCAACAGCCGCCAATGAGATGGTAGTAACAATGGCAGCTGTAGTTCCAAGATCCCTTTTCTGTCTGAAGAGAGTCATAGCGTGAGGGGCATCAATGGGCACAGGCACCCAGTGAGGCATGCGAGTAACCAGGGCATACCTACATTTACTAGCATTCCAGCATTGGGCAAAAAAGCAAGTATCATTACCACAATTACTTGGCTCTATCTGGTTAATACTGAATAAAAATGGGGTATATAGACAAACAGGTGTGGGCTTATAGGAAATATTATGAGAAGCCTAAACCCCCTCGTTGAAACATCCTGCGTCAGTTCTAGAACTAGCAGTGGTGGTGTCCGAGAATTCTTGATAGAAGAATATTGAATGGAAGATAAGCACTTAAACAAATGCTCAACTTTGTAAGCCATTGAGAAAATACAAATCAAAATGAAACTGAGATGTCCCATTACACTGATCAGAATGGCCAAGATCAAACACTCAAGTGACAACACATGCTGATGAGATTATGGACAAAGAAGAACACTCCTCCCCTACTGGTGGGAAAAGAACCTTGTAAAATCACTCTGGAAATTGATCTGATGCTTTCTCAGACAACTAGAAATAGAGCTTCCTCGATATCCAGCTATACCATTCCTACTTATATCCAAAAGAGGCTCAAGTACAAAATAAGGACATTTGCTCAGTCATGTTTATAGCAGCTTTATTTATAATAGCCAGAATCTGGAATCAACCCAGATGCCCAACAACTGAAGAATGGGTACAGAAATTGTGGTATATTTACACAATGGAATATTACAATAAAAACAATAAAAAATAAAGAAAATCTTGACATTTGCAAGTAATGGGTGGGAACTGGAAAGGATCATCTTGAGTGAATTGTACCAGAAGCAGAAAGACACATACAGTATATACTCACTCATATAAACATATAATATACTATAAAGCTACTAAAATCTGTACACCTAATGAAACTAATCAAGAGAGAGGATGCTTAAAAAATTCTCAATCCCCATTGTGAAAGGCAAAGAGGATACACTTCAGAAGTAGCAAATGGGGAAGGAGTTAGGAGACTGCCAAAGAGAGCTCTGAAAGGCTCTGCTCTGCAGCCTATCAAAGCAGATGCTGAGATTTATGGCCAACTGAGTTCTTCCTCGCCACACTCAGGCACACCCCCAAGAAAAAGGTCTGAGTCCTGAAGACTGCTATATTTCATCTTTTTGATCACATTTTTAAGTATATATTTGTTATGATTTGTTCCCATTTTATATCCTCTGCTTCCCCCCATTCTTCACTTCAATTACCACCCCCTCCTTCTAATACCTCTTTGCCCTTTCTTTAGTTCACTGATAGGAGAAATCCTCCTCACTTTTCTATCTGACCCTAGCTTCTCAGGTCTCATCAATGCTGGCTGCATCATCTTCTTCTGAAGTCTGATTCCCAGGGTATTGTTCTCCTTGTGTGCTCAATTTCCTCTACTTATGACACTTTTCCCACTTCCTCTCCTTCATGCTTCCAAATAGCTCCACTTGAATGGAGAATTTCATAGGGAAATCCCATTTAGGTGTTTTAAGGTCTTGCTCTGCATATTATAGGATGATGGGTATGTGCATGCAGTCTCATTTGATGCATATGGAAGCATCTCAGTTATTGTAAGAACATGGCATTGATCTATCATATGAGGGCAGAGAGCAATATATTTTAATAACTACAGTGTGGGTTGCTGGACTATTTCCATAGAATGTCCTGTCCCAACAATTCAATTAACTACCACTCAATTCCCCTAGTGGAAGCCTGGTTTATTCACAATAGATGGTCTATTGAAACTTTAAACCCCACTATTAGGAGACTGCCTCATAAGTGAAAACATACCATATTTGTCTGTATGCAATTTAGTTACTTCACAGAGGATGAATTTTCCTGGTTCCATCATTTGCCTGAAAATACCATGATTTCATTTTCTTTTTTTTTTCTTTATTAATTGCACTTTATTCACTTTGTATCCTCCCTTTGGTTCTCTCCCTCCCCCCATCCCAATCCCTCCCTTCCTCCACCCTCTGCATGCATACCCTTCCCCAAGTCCACTGATAGGGGAGGACTAATTTTCTTCCTTTTGATCCTAGTCGATTAGTTCTCCTCAGGAGTGGCTGCATTAACTTCTTCTCTGACCTGGTAATCCTGATTCCCCCTCATGGGGAGGTAATTAAATAGCAGGCCAATCAGTTCATGTCAGAGACGGTCCCTGTTCCTATTACAATGGAACCCACTTGGATACTGAACTGCCATGAGCTACATCTGTGCAAGGGTCTTAGGTTATGTCCATGCATAGTCCTTGGTTGGAGTATCAGTCTCAAGAAATACCCCTGTGCTCAGATTTTTTGGTTCTGTTACTCTCCTTATGGAGTTCCTGTCCTTTCCAGATCTTACTGTTTCCCACTTCTTTCATAAGATTCCCTGCACTCTGCCTAAAGGTTGACCATAAGTCTCAGCATCTTCATTGATAGTCTGCAGAGCAGAGCTTTTCAGAGGTCCTCTGTATCAGGCTCCTGACCCGTTCCCTCTTTTCTCCTTCTTCTGATATCCAGTCTCTTTGCCTTTCTGGATAGGAATTGAGGATTTTAGCAATAGTCCTCCCACTTGATTAGTTTCTTTAGGTGTACAGAATTTAGTAGGTTTATTCTATATTATATGTTACTTATAATGATTTGTTCACTTTGTATCCCCTCTGCTGCCCACTCCATCTTCTCCATCCAGTCCCACCCACCCTCATTCCTTTACCCCTATGTCCTTTCTCTAGTTCCCTGACAGGGAAGGTCCTCCTCCCCCTTCTATCTGACCCTAGCTTATCAGGTTGCACGTAGGCTGGCTTCATCGTTTTTCTCTGAGGCCTGCTTCTCTGGGCATTGTTCTCCTTGTGTCCTCAATTCCTTCTACTTATGACACTCTTCTGGCCTCCTTTCCTGCAGGCTTCTCAGAGCTCTTCAGGGAGGGAGAATTTCATAGGGAATATCCCATTTAGAGATGGGTGTTTTAAGATCTCTCTCTCTCTCTTCATTATATCAGACTGAGGTTCTATATATGAGGTTCCATATGATGCAGAAAGAAGCATCTCTGTGGATGCAAGAACATGACACTGATCTATCAGTTGAGGGCAGAGGTCAACATACTTTAATAACAACAGTATGGGTTTCTTAAAAAATTCCAAATAATGCCCTGAACCCACAACTCAATTAACTATCACCCAATCCCCCTAGTGGAAGGCTGGTTTTGTCATAATAGGTGGCCTATTGGAACTTTATTCCCTACTACTAGGATATCACCTAATAAGTGAGCACATTACATACTTGTGTGGAATCCCCAGTGAATAAATGTCTGGGAGTGGTTAGGAGTTATGGCTATGTTAGAAAATATAATTTCTATTGGAGTTAAAATATAGGAGGGTGTGCTTTGAGGTTATAATGGTAATGAATGTGACCAGACAGAGTGTAGTCTCTGTCTCTCAGTAAGTGTAAGGGTCTTCTATTTACAAGATTATTCCACAGTGAGGAAATATACGGGAGAGATTAGATGGTATGGCCTTGTTAGATAATGTAATTATGTTATGTTATGTTATATTGGAATGTGTGCTTTGAGGTTGATATACCAATGACAGTGACCAAACTCAATGAAGTCTCTGTCTCTCTTTCTCATTTTATATCTTTGTTTCTGTCTAGGTCTGTCTATTTCTGAATCTGTTTGTCTAGCTCTTTCTCTCTCAGTCTCCCTCTCTCTGCCTGCTGCTTATGTTCAGTATGAAAAGTGCTCAGTTTGCTGAAAGACTACCAAAAGATGACTGCTTGCTAATGGGACATCCTGGATGGTGTCTGTAAAATTGTAAGCAAGCTCCCAATTTAACACATTTTATTCAAAGATTTGCCTTGGTCAGGGAGCGTTTTCAGAGTAAGTAATTCACTGACTGAGGACATATCTGTGCACGTGTCAAGGACACGTGACTTTATTAATGACCACTTGAAAGAAATATATGATACTTTTCCCGGACTAAGAGTCTTGGACACAGGAACTGTAATCTCTGTGTAGTGTGCTTTCAGCTACCCAGATTGAGAATGTAGGGCTG
Source organism: Meriones unguiculatus (assembly GCF_030254825.1). Taxonomy (NCBI): domain Eukaryota; kingdom Metazoa; phylum Chordata; class Mammalia; order Rodentia; family Muridae; genus Meriones; species Meriones unguiculatus. The sequence continues at coordinate 31,538,456 of NW_026843709.1, read as the reverse complement.
CTTAACCTTTCTTTCAAGCAGGCTATCCACTTGGCCCTTTAATAACTGACTCTCACTGGCTTTTACCTGTTTTATGACATTATTCTCCCTCTCAGCCATTAAGCACTTGAGAGAATCTTGAGGTATCCATGGAAATGAGTTAACAAACTTTCCTCAGTGGCATTATCTCTGATCCTGTCCACAAGTGACTTTGTCTTGTGAAATCCAACAAGCCTTTGTCTCATCCCTTTATCCAGATCTCACAACTTTACTCCTATTTACCTCTGTGACAGTCTCAAGTAGGAAATGAAACCTTCATGTTTATTTTATTGGACAGCTTTCTACTTAGGGAAGTTTCAATATGATATGCGATTAAGGGGATGTACCAAATGAAAGGGTGATCTCCTACTGTGGTCTTCGATCTGAAACTTTCTATGCTGTGACTTTAAATTGAGCAGTTACTTGTGTACTCACTAAATGGACCTTTACATTCTTATTGATATAATAGGCTTGCAGTGGTTTGGGTTCCCTGGGCTATTTTTTTCTTTAAGAGCAGTGGAAGAGAAGGAAACCTGGTAATTCCTGGGACTTTTTGGCTGAAACAGAGGAAGATAGGTTAGTGTAAATGGAGAACTGAGGGGAAGTAAACTATTTGACAGCTGGTGTTGTTCTACACTAGTAATAGCAAACCACTATGAGCAGGGTTTTCTTGGCTGGTCTAACTGTAACTGAAGGTGTGTCCTAATCAGTGGTCAATGAGGAACCCTCCTTATTCTGAGGCTTACAATTAAAACTGGGCCTCCAGGACCAATACAATTGGCTAAGACTAGGACGAGGACTAAGAGCAGCTGTGTATCCTGATGTGATCCTCCAGAAAAACCCTATAAATGTAGTTTAGTGCCAGGACTGCTTGTTCAGAGGTGCCATCTAAGCTCACTGGGTCTGAGCTAGGCTGGGTAAGTACTAGTTCATAGCTAGGATTCCGTGCTACATAATGAGTTCATGGAAAGCATGCCTCACACAGTAAAACTCTACCCTCCTTTCGTGCAATTTTTCTCCATGTTAAAGTCATTATAAGAGTGGTCAACGTATTATTTTTACTGATTATGTGATAATTTCATATAATATACATTGCAGACTTTTTCCAGTGATCCCAGGTTCAAATCCTATCCATATGTCACTTTTTTTTTCTTTAAAATACCTCAATTGAAGTATGTGTTGTTCATATACTCATTGAAACATGATCAGAGTCTTAGTGCCAATTTCCTTTAAAAAACTAAGTTTATCATTACTGCACCCTGATACCATCTTCAAGAAGAAACCATCAGTACTGATGAGCTCTATATTTGATCACATTGATCACAGTTTTTCTTATGTATTTATTTACTGAGATTCTTTTGCATTGTACCCTCTGTACTGACCCCTCCATCTTCTCCTTCAAGTCCCACCCCCCCTCCTTTTAAGCCCCTATACCTTTTTTTTTTTATTTCCCTGATTCCAGAGAAACTCCTCCTCCTCCTATCTTACCTTAGCTTAACAGGTCTTATCCAGGTTACATGCATTATCTTCCTCTGCAGTCTGATTAGGAGGGCACTGTTCTCCTTTTGTCCTCAATTCTTCTGCTTTTCACACTATTTCTGCCTCCTGTCCTGCAGACTTCCCAGAGCTTTGAGGGTAGAGAGAATTTCATAGGAAAAATCCCATTTAGAGATGGGTGTTTTAAGGTCTCTATCTGCAAAATATCAGACTGTGGGTCTCTATTCATTCCCATTTCATGCAGAAGGAAGCATCTCTGTGTGTACAAGAACATGGACCTGATATATCAATTGAGTGCAGAGAAAAACATATTTTAATAAGAACACACTGGGTTGTTTGAAATTTTCCTTAACATGGGCTTGCCCAACAATTCAGTTAACTGACACCCAATGAAAGACTTGCTTGGTCATAATAGATTTCCTATGGGAAATTTATTCCCCATTATTAGGAGAACTCCTAAGAAGTTAATACATACCATATTTGTCTTTCTGCATTTTAGTTACTTCACAAAGGATGATTTTTTTTTTCTGGTTCCATCCATTTGCCTGAAAGTATAATGACATCATTTTCTTAGCTGAATATTACTCTGTTATGGGAATATTCTACATTTTTCCCAAAAAAGATTGTCAGTCCTGTTCTTTAGATCTGCTTGCCACTTGTGGTTCAGTATGAAAAGTTCTCAGTTCTGCTCAAGGACTACAAGTCCACTGCTTTGGTGACTTGACATCAGGGATGGTCTCTGTAAATATATGAACAAGGTCTTAATTAAAAGCTTTTTGTTCAAAGAGTTGCCTTGGTCAGTAAGCATTTTCCCAGTAAGTAATTCACTGATGGAGGACTTATCTGTGCATTTAACAAATAATAATAAAATCTGTCATAATGTGAAATGTCATGTGACTTCACTAATCTGCACTTAAATGACATATATGATACTTTTCCTGAACTAAGGGTCTTGGACATAGGAATTGTCATCTCTGAGTTGTGTGCTTTCAGTTGCCCAGATTGAGGAATGGAGGGCTGCACAGCATTTCTCTCAAGCACGTTGTCCATTTGGCCCTTTTAATAAGTGGCTCCTGAAACCATTACTACCTTTCATTTTTTTACCTGACATCTTTCTCCCTCTCAGCCAATCTGCACCTGAGATAATCTCAAAGTTTCCATGGAGATGAGAAAACAAACTTTCCTCAGTGTCCAGAATCTCTGATCCTGTGCACAGGTGTCTTTTCTTATGAAACCGAATAAGCCTTTATCTCATCCCTTTAGCTTGATAACACAAGATATCTTGTTTATCTCTGTGACAATGTCAGGTAGGAAATGAAAATTTAATGTTTAATTATTCTGCTTCCTATGTAAGGAAATTCAAATTGATGTGGGATTAAGGGGAATATATCCAATGACAACGTGGTCTCCTACTGTGGTCGTGGATCCGTTAAAGAAAACTGAGTTCATCCTTGCTGCACCCTGACACTACCCCCCCCCCAAAGAAGACATCAGCCCTGAAAAGCTCTATACTTCATCACCTTGATCACAGTTTTTCTTATGTATTTATTTATTATGATTTGTTTACATTGTATCCCCTCTGTTGTCCCTATCACTCTTCTTCTCCCAGTCCCACCCACAGACCTACTCTACACTTAGAACCATTCTAAAGTTCTGTGAGAGTGGAGGTCCTCCTCCCCCTTCTATCTGCCCTCTTTATCAGGTGTCATAATGGCCTGCTGCATCATCTTCCTCTGCAGTCTGAATCTCAGCGTTTAGTTCTCCTTCTGTCCTCAATATTCTCTGACTATGATACTCTTTCTGCCCTTTCTCCTGCAGGATTCCCAGAGATTTGCTGGGAGGGAGAATTTCATAAAGAAATACCATTTAGAGCTGGGTGTTTAAAGGTTTCTCTCTCTGCATAATATTGGACTATGGGTCTCTGTATACAATCATATTTGATGCAGAAGAAAGAATCTTTTTGGATGCAAGAGCATGGCACTGACTATCACTTGAGGGCAGAGAGCAATGTATTTTAATAATAACAGCCTGGATTGCTTGAAATTTTCCTTAAGTTACCCTGGCCCCTGAATTAAAAAAAAAAAAAAAAAAAAAAAAACTGCCATCCAATTTCCCTAGTGGAAGACTAGTTTTGTCACAAGAGATGGCCCATTGAAACTTTATACCCCAATATTAGGAGGCCTCCTAATAAGTGAATACATACTATATTCTCAATTCTGCATTTTAGTTTGTTCACCAAGGATGATTTTTCCTGGTTCCATCCATTTACCTGAAAATATCATGATGTCAATTTCTTAGCTGAATAATACTCCATTACAGAAATATTCCACATTTTCCCTGAAGGAGATTGTCTTTCGTCAATGGAAATTGCTGTTACTTTAGTCATTGTATTGAATGACAAACTTTCAGGATAACTATATTCTTTTCGCCAAGAAGTACCTCCATCTTCTTTCACTTTCTGATGATGTGAATTGTAATGTCTTCTTGAAGCTCATCTATTTACATGTTGAGTCTCTGTGAGGAAATGTCTGAGAAGGGTTATGAGGATGTGCTTTGAGGGTAATATGCCAATGAAAGTGACCAGACAGAATGGAGTCTCTGTCTCTAGGTCTCTGTCACTTTATATCTTTGTTTCTATCAGTCTCAGTCTCTCTCTTTCTTTGTCTCTCTAGCTATTTCCCTTTTTTGCCTGCTGCTTGTTTTTCAGTATGAAAAGTTCTCAGTTCTCTTGGAGGACTACAACATGATGATTGCTTGCTGGTGTGACATTCAGGAGGGTCTCTGTAAAAATATAAGCAAGGTCCCTATTAAAATTTTTTTATTCAAAGATTTGCCTTAGTCAAGGAGCATTTTCCCAGGAAGAAATTAACTGGCTGAGGACATATCTGTGAATTTAACCAGTAATAATGGAATCAGTGATAATGTGAAACTCATATGTCAAGGACATGTGGCTTTATTAATAACCACTTGAAAAGAAAACATGACACTTTTCTTGAACTAGGGGTCTTGGACATAGGAACTGTCATCTCTGGTATATGTGTTGTAAGCTGTCCAGTTTGAGGCATGTAGGGCTGCTCAGACTTTCTCTCAAGAAGGCTGTCCACTTGGACCTTTTAATAAATGGCTCCTAAAACTCTTGCTGGCTTTCACCTGTTTCATGACATCATTCTCAATCTCAGCCAATCAATAAGCTGAGAGATTCTTGATGCTTCCATGGAGATGAGCAAACCAACTTTCTTCAGTGTCCTTGATCTCTGATCCTGTGAACTCTTGACATTTTCTTCTGAAACCCAACAAGACTTTACCTCAGCTCTTTATGCAGATTCCACACCTTAACTACTGGTTACCTATGTGATAATATCAGGTAAGGAATGAATATTTAATGTTTATTTAATTGGAAAACTTGGTAAGTAGGGAAGCCTCAAAGTGATATAGAATTAAGGCGACATATAAAATGACAAGGGGGTCTCATTCTGTGGTTTTGGATTTGAAATTTCCTAGGTTCTGACTTTGAACTGAGTGTTGATTGCAATACTATGTAAATGTACTTTCATGTTCCTATTGATATAATAGGCTCGTAAATGGTGGGAACTAGGAAAGGTCATCCTAATTTGATCCAGAAGCAGAAAAACACACAGTATATACTTACTAACAGACATACAATATAACAGATATATAATACCTTCACATTCTTATTGATATAATAGGCAATTAAATGGTGGGAACTAGAAACGATCACCCTGACCGAGCAATTCCAGAAGCAAAAAGACACAAAAAGACACGATATATACTCACTAAAAGACATAATATAAGATAAACCTACTAAAATCTTTACACTTAAGAACAGGGAGGACTCTGCCTAAAATAATGCTCAATCCTGATCCTGAAAGACAAAGAGGATGAACATCAGAAGAAGGAGAAAACAGGGAAGCCTTGTTTGGAAATTTTCCAAAAGGATGTGTGAAAGCCTCTGCCCTGCAGAATATCAAAGCAAATGCTAAGACTTATAGCCAGCTTTTGAGCAAAGTACATGGAATCAAATGAAAGAAGTGGGAAATAGTAAGATGTGGAGAGGACAGGAACTCCGCAATGATAACAAGAGAACCAAAAAAATAAATAAATAAATCTGAGTACAGGGGTCTTTCCTCATATTCCAACCAAGTACCTACCATACATGGAGATAACCTAGAACCCCTGCACGGATGTAGCCCATGGCAGTCCAGTGCCCTAGATGGTTCAAAAGTAATGGGAACAGGGACTGCCTCTGACATGAACAGATTGTCCTATTCTATGATTGCCTCACCCTGTTGGGGGAGCAGCACAGAGGAAGAAAATGCAGCCTCTCCTGATGAGATAAATATTCTAGCATCAGAAAGAAAGAGAAGAACTCCCATATCAGTGGACTTGGGGAAGGTCATGCATGGAGAAAGGGGATAGAAGGTGGGATTGGGAGGGGAGGAGTGGGTTTTTTGAAGGGGATGAAAAGTGAATAAAGAGTAATTAATAAACATTTTAAAAATATATAATTCCTTTTGGATTTATACTAGAGGAGGTGTGCTTTGAGGTTGATATGCCAATGAAAGTGACCAGACAGAATGGAATCTCTGTCTCTCAGTCTCTGTCCTTTTATATCTTTGTTTTTGTTGGTCTTAGTCTCTCTATTTCTTAATCTGTTTCTCTAGCTCTTTCTAGATCTATCTTTCTCTGTACCCTCCCTCTGTGAATGCTACTTGTGGTTCATTATGAAAAGCTCTCTGTTCTGTTGAAGGACTACAATAAGTTGACTGCTTGCTAACATGGCATCCTGATGGTCTCTGTAAAAACATAAGCAAGGTCCTAGTTAATCGTTTATTGTTCAGAGATTTGCCTTGGTCAGGGAGCATTTAAACAGTAAGTGATTCACTGACTGAAGACATATCATAATGGAATCAGTGATAATGTTAAAGTTATGTGATTTTATTAATGACCACTCCAAAAATAATGTGACAGTTTTCCTGAACTAAGAGTCTTGGACACAGGAACTGTCATCTCTGGGTTGAGTGCTTTCACCTACCAAGACTGAGGCATGTAGGGCTGCTCAGCCTTTCTCTCGAGCAGGCTGTCCACTTGGCCTTTTTAATAACTGGCTCCTGAAACTCTTTCTGGCTTTCACCTTTACCATGACATCATTCAACCTCCAGCCATTCAGCACCTGAAAAAATCTTGAGGTTTCCATGGAGATGAGTAAACAATCATTCCTCAGTGTCCAGTATCTCTGATGATGTTTGTGGCCTATTGGAAATTTATCCCCCACTATTAGGAGACCTCACAGTAAGTAAACACATACTATATTTGTCTTTCTGCATTTTAGTTATTTCACACAGGATGTTTTTTCCTGGTTCCATCCATTTGCCTGAAAATATTACGTTGTCATTTTCTTAGCTGAATAATATTCTGTTATGGAAACATTCTACATTTTCCCCAAAGGAGATTGTCAGTCCTGATTGTTAGTCTTTGGAATTTGCTAGGACATTAATCATTGTATTCAATGACAAACTTTCAGGATAACAATGTACTTTTAGCCTAGAAGTCACTCCATTTTCTACTTCTGGTGATTTAAATTCCAATGTCCCCTCTAAGGCCATCTATTTACATGTAGGGCCCCCATGACGAAATGTCTGGTTAGTGTTAAGAGGTATGGCCTTGTTAGATAATATAATTCATTTTATTTCCCTAATTTCTTTCTCAGCCCTTTTATCTTTTGTATACAGATGGGCTCCTGATATAATTGCATTATTTTTTTATCTAGCTATTTTGTTGAAGGTGTTTATGAGCTGTAGGAATTCCCTGGTAGAATTTTTGAAGTAACTAAGTATTAAATCTCCAAGCAGTGATACTTTGACTTTTTCCTTTTCTGATTTGTATCGCCTCGATCTACTTCAGTTGTCTTATTACTTTAGCAAGGACGTCCAGACTTATGATAAAGAGATATGGAGAGAGTGGGCAGCCTTGCCTTGTCCCTGATTTCAGTGGGATTGCTATAAGTTTCTCTCTGTTTGGTTTAATGTTGACTATAGGCTTTCTATAATATTGCCTTTACTATATTTAGGTGTGTGCTTGTATCCCTGATCTCTCCAAACTTTAAACATGAAAGGATGTTGGATTTTGTCAAATGCTTTTTCACCATCTAAGGAGATTATCTTGTGGGGTTTTTATTATTTCTTTTTCTTAATATGGTGGATCACATTGATTGATTCCCATATATTGAACCACCCCTGCATACCTGGAATGTATCCTACTTTGTCATAGCGGATGCTATCTCTTATGTGTTCTTGTATTTGATCAAAGACATAAAGTAACCAAGGGAGTCAAAGACTTGTATGAAAAATATTTCAAGTCTCTGAAGAAAGAATTAGAAGAAGATATCAGCAGATGGAAAGATCTCCTATGCTCATGGCTTGGCAGGCTTAACATTTTAAAAGTAGACATCTTACCAAAAAAATCAACAGATTCATTGCAATTCCCATCAAATTACTGACATAATTCTTTACAGACCTTAAAAGAAAAATTCTCAGCTTCATATGGAACAACAAGAAACCCAGAATTGCTAAAACAACCCTTTCCAATAAAAGATCTTCTAGAGGTATCTCCATCCCTGATTTCAAACTGTATTATAGAGCCACAGTAATAAAAACTGCATGGTACTGGCACAGAAACAGAATGGTGGATAAACAGACCCAAATGGAAGAAACAGAAATAAACCCATGCACTTCAGGACACCTGAGTTTTGACAAAGATGCCAAAACCATAAATGAAAACAAAGATAGCATCTTCAACAACTAGTGTTGTTCTAACTGGATGTGTACATTTAAAAAAATGCAAATAAATCCATACTTATCAGCTTGTAAAGTCAAGTGGATAAAAGACCTCAACTTAAAGCTAGACACATTAAATTGTTTAGAAGTAAAAGTAGGGAAGAACCTTGAACTCATTGGCACAGGAGACAACTTCCTGAACAGAACACCAACAGCACAGGCTCTAAGAGCACCAAGCAATGAATGGGACCTCATGAAACTGAAAAGCTTCTGTAAAGCAAAGGAAACTATCAACAAAACAAAACAAATGCCTACAGATTGGGAAAAAACAAAAAAACAAAAAAAAATTCACCAAACTTCTATGTGACAGAGGGCTAATATCCAGTATATATAAGAACTAAGGAAGTTGAAAAGCAACAAATCAAGTAATCAAATTAAAAAATGGGGAACAGATGTAAACAGAAAATTCTCAATAGAGCAATATCAATTGGCAGAGAAACACTTAAAGAAATGCTCAACTTCATTAGCCAATAGCATTAGAAATGCAAATCATAACGACCCTGACATTTCACCTTACAGCCATCAGAATTGCCAACATCAAAAACTCAACTGACAAGACATGCTGGAGAAGTTGTGGAGAAAGGGGAACCCTTCTCTACAGCTGGTGGGAATGTAAAGTTTTAAACTCACCCTTGAAATCAATCTGGATCTTTTTCAGACAACTAGGAATAGCGCTTCCTCAAGATCCAGCCATACCACTCCTAGGCATATATCCAAAAGAGGCTCAAGAACACATTAAAGACATTTGCTCAACCATGTTTTTAGCAGCTTTATTTGCAATAGCCAGAAGCTAGAAACAACCGAGATGCACCCCAACCCCAACTGAAATATATATACAGAAGTTGTTGTACATCTATACAATGATGTATTAGTCAGCAATAAAAAACAAGGAAATCATGACATTTTCAGGGAAATGGTGGCAACTGAAAAAGGTCAATCAGAGTGAGCTATTCCAGAAGCAGAATGACACACATGGTGTATACTCACAGACATATAAGATAAACATACTAAAATCTGTATACATAATGAAACTAATCAAGAGGGAGGTCTGTGGCCAAAATACTCAATCCCCATCCCTAAAGGCAAAAAGGATGGATATTAGAAGGAAGAGAAAACAGGGAATAAGTTAGAAGCCTTTCCCATAGGGCCTCTGAAAGGCTCTGCCCTACAGACTATCAAAACAGATGCTGAAACTTAAGGCCAACTCAAGGGCAAAGCACATTGAAAGAATCTAATGAAGTAGGAAATAATAAGATCTGGAGAGTAAAGGAGCTCCACAAGGAGAGCAAAAGAACAAAATAATATATAGCAAAGGGGTCTTTCCTGAGACTCATATTCCAAACAAATACCATGCATGTAGATTACGTAGAACCCCTGCACAGATGTAGTTCATGGAAGTTCAGTGTCCAAGGGGTTTCTATAGTAATGGGCACAGGGACTGCCTCTGACATGAATTGATTAGCCTGCTCTTTGATCACCTCACCCTGATGGGGCATAAGCCTTACCAAGCCACAGAGAAACAAAATGCAGTCACTCCTGTTGAGATTTGAAGACTAGCATCAGAAGGAAGGAGAAGAAGATCTTCCATATCAATTTTCTTGGGGAGCAGCATGGTGCATAAGGGAGAATGAAGGTGAGATTGAGAGGGTGAGGAAGTTATTTGGGGATACAAAGTGAATAAAGTGTAATTAATTAAAAATAAATATAAAATATTATAATTCCTTTGCAGTTACCTTATGAGAGGGTGTGCCTTGAGGCCATGAAAGTGACCATAGAATGGAGTCTCTGTCTCTCGGTCATTGTCACATTTTATCTTTGTTTTTGTTGGTGTAGGTCTCTCTATTTCTGAATCTGTATCTTTAGCTCTTTCTCTCTCTGTCTCTCTCTGACACTCACTCTCTGCCTGTCCCTTGTGGTTCTGTGTGAAAAGCTCTCATTTTTGCTGAAGTGCCATAACAAGATGAATGTTGCTCTGTGACATCCTAGATGGTCTCTGTAAAAAACATAAGCAAGATCCCAATTAAATGCTTTTTGTTCAAAGATTTGCCTTTGTCAAGGGCATTTTCACAGTAAGTAATTCACTGACTTAGGATATATCTGTGCATTTAACAAATGACAATGGAATCTCTGACATAGTGAAACTCACAAGTCAAGGTCACGTGACTTTATAAATGACCACTTGAAATAAATATGTGACACTTTCCTGAACTAAGAGACTTAGAATCTTTCATCTCTGGGTTTTGTGCTTTCAGCTGCCCAGAGGTAAGTAGAGCTGCTCAGCCTTCCTCTCAAGGAGTCTGTTCACTTGGCCCCATTAACAACTGGTTCCTGAACCACTTACTGGCTTTAACATGTTTCATTACATCATTCTTCCTCTCAAGGATTCAGGCCTTAGAGAATCTTGGGGTTTCCATGAAGATGAGTTGAAAAAAATAAATCCTCACTGTCTACTTTCTCTGATCCTGTGTACATGTGACATTTTCTTGGGAAATCCAACAAGCCTTTATATCATCCATATGTCCATTTGTGTGAGTAAAGATCCCATACCTTTACTCCTGTTTACCTGTGTGACTGTCTCAGGTAGTAAATGAAACTTTAATGTTTATTTAATTGGAAAGCTTCCAAAGTAGGGAAGCTTCAAAGTGATGTGGGATTAATGTACTGAATGACAACGTAGTCTCCTACTGTGGCCTTGGTTATGAAATTTCCTAGGTTGTGACTGTGAACTGAGCAGTTACTGGCATACTCACTAAATGTAACTTCACATTCTTATTGATATAATAGCCTGGCAGGGTCTGTGGTTCCCTGGGCTATTGAGTCTTTAGGAACAGAAAAAGAAGGAAACCAGACAATTCCTGGGACTGGTGTGGCTGAAACAGAGAATGATTGGTGAATGTAAAAGAACTGTGGGGCAAGTAACTATTAGACAGCTGGTTCTGTTCCACACTAGTTTTACCAATCCCTATGAGCATGGTTGCCTTGGCTGACATAGCTAGATAGGCAACTATTTCCTACTCAGTTACCACTGAGGAACCCTCCTGAACCTGAGGTTAACTCTGGGCCTTCAGGACAGAGAAATGGGTCCCTGTTTTATGCCTAGGTCAAAATAACAGCTGTTTTTCTTCTGAGGTCTTCCATAAAAACCCTCTAAATGTAGTGTTAGTGCCAGGAATGTTTGTTCAGAGGTGCCAAAGAGCTCATGGGGTCTGAGGTAAATGGATAACCTTTACTTCATGGGTACCTGTGCTACCTGAAGTAGTGGGTAAGCATTAGTTCATGGCTAGGATCTCTGCTACATAATGAATTCCTGGAAAGAATGCCTTACAAAGTAAAACTGTGCTCCTTTAGTGGAACGTTTTCTGTATATTAAAAGTCCTTGTAAAAGGTGTCAACATACTATTTTTATTGATTATGTGGGAGTGTTATACTACTCTTTTTTTTTAACCTGGGAGCACTCCTTTTCCAGTGCTCCCAGGTTCAAATTCCTACCGATGTGTCACACTAATTTTTTTTTCTTTAAAATAAATCAATTTTAAAATGTGTTTTTCATTTACTCATTGGAACATTATCAGAGTCTCAGTGCCAAGCGCCGTAAAGAAAAGTGAGTTCATCCTTGCCACACCATGACATCACCCCCAAGAAGAATCCATCAGTCCTGAAGAGCTCTATACTTCATTGCCTTGATTTCTTATGAGTTTATTTATTACAATTTGTTTACTTTGTATCTCCTCTGCTACTTCCCCTCTTCTGCTTCCAGCCACCATCCTTGTTTTACCCCTTATGCTCTATCTCCAGATCCCTGATAAGGAATGTCTTCCTCCACCTTCAATCTGACCCTAGTAAATTAGGTATCAGCAAGGGTGGCTTCATCATCTTTATCTGCGGCCTGATTCTCAGGGTATTGTTTTCCTGTGTCCTCAATTCCCTCTACTTATGACATTCTTACTGCCTGCTCTCCTGAAAGCTTCCCAGAGCTCTGAGGGGAGGGAGAAATTCAAAGGGAAATACTATTTAGAGCAGGGTATGTTAAGGTCTCTCTCACCATTATATAAGACTGTAGGTCTCCATATGCAATTCCATTTAATGCAGAAGGAAGCATCTCTTTGGATGCAAGAACATGACAGTGATCGATCATTTGAGGGCAAAGGGGAACCTATTTTAATAACAACAGCCTGAGTTGCTTGAAAATTTCTGTAGGATGGCCTGGCCCAATCAATTAATTAAATGCTACCCAATTCCACTAGTGGAAGAATACTTTTGTTACAATAGATGGCCTATTGAAACTTTATCACTCACTATTTGGAGACTTCCAAAGAAGTGAACACATACCATATTTGTCCTTCTGCATTTTAGTTACTTCACACAGGATGATTTCTCCTGGTTCCATCCATTTGTCTAAATATAACATGATGTCATTTTCTTAGCTGAACAATATTCCGTTATTGAAATATTCCACATTTTCCACAAAGGAAATTGTCAGTCCTGTTCTTTAGACTTTGGAATTTGCTGTGATTTTAATCATTGAATTGAATTGTATAGTTCAGGATATGTATGTTCTATTAGCTAGAATTTCCTCCACCTTCTTTCCCTTCCTGGTGCTTTGAATTGCAATGTCCCCTTGAAGCTCATCTATTTACATGTTGAGTCCCCAGTGAAGAAATGTCTGGGAGGTGTTCAGAAGTATGGCCTGGTTAGATAATATAATTCCTGTTGGATTTATAATATAGGTGCAAGTGCTTTGAGCTTGATATACCAATAAAAGTGACCAGAGGGAAAGGAGTCTCTGTCTCTCAGTCTCTGTCACTTTATATATTTGTTTATATTGGTCTTTGTCTCTCAATCTCAATCTAACTCTATAACTCTTTCTTTTTCTTTTTCTCTTTCTCTCTCTGTCATCCTCTCTCTGCCTGCCCCTTGTGGTACTATATGAAATGCTATCAGTTCTCCTGAAGTACTTCAACAAGATGACTGCTTTGAGACCTGTACCTAGATGGTCTCTGTAAAAATATAAGAAAAGTCCCAATTAAACGCTTTGTGTTAAAAGATTTGCCTTTATCAAGGAGTGTTTTCCAACTAAGTAATTCACCAACTGAGGATATATCTGTGCTTTTAACAAATAATAATGGAATTTGTGATAATTTGAAATTCACATGTCAAGGACACGTGACATTATTAATGACCACTTGAAAGAAATATGTGACTCTTCTCCTGAACTAAGAGTCTTGGACACAAGAACTGACATCTCTGGGTTGTGTGCTTTCAGCTGCCCAGATTGAGGAATGTAGGGCTTCTCAGCCTTTCTCTTAAGCAGACTGCCCTCTTGGCCCTTTTATTAACTGGCTCCTGAAACACTTACTGGCTTTACCCTGTTTCATGACATCATTCTGCCTCTCAGACAATCAGTACCTGAGAGAATCTTGGGGTTTCCATGGACATGAGTGAAGAAACTTTCCTCAATTTCAAGTATCTCTGATCCAGTGCACAGGTGACATTTTGTTCTGAAACCCAACAAGCCTTTATCTTATCCCTTTATCCAGATCCTACAACTTTATTCCTTCTACCTCTGTGACAATGTCAGGGAAGAAATGAAACTGTAATGTTTATTTAATTGGACAGCTACCTAAGTAGGAAAGCTTCAAAGTGCTATGGAATTTTAAGGGGAATGTACCAAATGACAAGGTATTCTTGTAATGTGCTCTTGAATCTGAAATCTCCTAGGTTGTGACTTTGAACTGAGCAATTACTCCTGTACTCACTCAATGTAATTTCATATACTTATTTATAAATTGACTGGCAAGGTCTAGTGTTCCCTGTGGTATTGAGTCCTAAAAAGCAGGGAAAATAGAAGGAAACCAGACAATTCCTCAAAAGAGTTTGGCTGAAACAGAGAAAAATCTGTGTATGTAAAAGGATAACTGAGGGGCAATTATCCCTTAGACATCTTGTGCTATTCTACACTAGTGTTGCCAACCCACTAGGAGCATGGTTGCCTTGGCTGACATGGCTGGATCAGCAGCTGTGTCCTACTCACTGTTCGTTGATAAATCCTCCTGGTCCTGGGGTTAACAATTTAAACTGGTTATTTAGAATAGAGAAATGGGTCTGCATTATATGTCTAGGACACAAGAGCAGAATTGTTTCTTGATGTTGGCCTGTGGGCAACCATGCAAACATAATGTTAGTGCCAGGACTGCTTGTTCAGAAGTGCCACTGAGCTAATGTTGTCTGAAGTAGCTGGGTAGCCACTAGTTCATGGTTAGGATTCTCTACTATATAATGAGTTCCTGGAAAGCATGCCTTACACAGGGAAATTCTGCCCACCTTTAGCGTAATCTTTTCTCCATGTAAAAGTCATTGTAAAGTTGTCAATTTATCTATCATTTAAGGAGAAATAACAACATATTTTAATAACAACAGCTTGAATTACTTCACAATTCTCATAGGATACCCTGGCCCAACCACTCAATTATTTCACACAGGATGATTTTCCCTGGTTTCATCCATTTGCCTGAAAATATCATGATGTCATTTCTTAGTTGAATAACACTTCATTATGGAAATATTCCACATTTTCCCCAAAGTAGATTTTCAGTCCTGGTTTTCAGACCTTGGAAGTAATTGTGTCTTTAAACATTGTATTGAATGACAAACTATCAGGTTAACTATTTTCTTTTAGCCTACAAGTCTTACATCTTCTTCTACTTCCTGGTGATTTGAATTGCAATGTCCCCTGGAAGCTTATCTATTTACATGTTTAATCCCAGTGAAGAAAGGTCTGTGAAGGTTTAGGAGGTATTACCTTGTTCATTAATATAATTCCTTTGGAAGTGATAATATAGGAGGGTGTGCTTCGAAGCTGATATGCCAATGAAAGTGACCAGAAAGAATGTATTCTCTGTCTCTCTGTCTCTGTCACTCTGTATCTTTGTTTTTGTTGGTCCTGTTCTATTTCTCAATCTGTCTCTCTAGCCCTTTCTCTCTTTCACTCTCTGTCTCCCTCTCTCTGTCTGCTGCTTGTGGTATAGTATAAAAAGTTCTCAGTTCTACTGAAAGACTACAACATGATGAATGCTTGCTGACATGACATCATGGATGGTCTTTGTAAAAATATAAGCAAGGTCCCAATTAAACCCTTTTTGTTCAAAGAGTTGCCTTTGTCAGGGAACATTTTCCCAGTAAATATTTCTATGATAAAAGACATATTTGTGCATTTAAAAAAACTAATGGATTCTGTGATAATGTGAATGTCACACATTAAAGACATATGATTTTTCTAATGACCACTTGAAAGAAATATGTGACACTTTTCCTGAACTAAGAGTCTCGGACACTGGAACTGTTCTGAATGACATGGTGGTTTCATAATGTAGTCTTGGATCTGAAATTTCGTAGGTTGTGACTTTGAACTGAGTACTCAAGTACTCACTAAATGTATCTTCACATTCTTATTGATATAATAGGTTGTCATGGCCTACTGTATTGAGGCTTTAAGAGCAGCAGTAGGAATCCAGACATTTCATGCACTGGTTTGGCTGAAACAGAAAAGGATGTGTGAGTATAAAAGGAGAAACGTGAAGTAATTAACTCTATGACAGCTGGGGCTGTCAACACTAGGGTTGTCAACCCTCTATATCAGGGTTACCTTGCCTGACCTGTCTAGTTTGGCATCTGTTTCCTACTCCTTGATCAGTGAGCAATCTTCCTGGTCCTTGGGTTTGCAGTTAAAACTAGGCATTCAGGATGGAGAAATATGTCCTAAGATTCAAGAACAACTGTTTCCTGCTGTGGTCCTCCTGACAACCCCTCTAAAAGCCAGGACTGCTTGTTCAGAGGTGCTACCAGAGCTCATGGGGCCTGATGTAGCAGGGTAACAGCTAGTTCATGGCAAGGTTTCTGTGCTACATAATGAGTTTCTGGACAGCATGCATTACACAGTGAAACTCTGCCCTCCTTTAGCGGAATCTTTTCTCCATGTTAGAAGTCATTATAAAAGTTGTCAACATATTCTTTTATTGCTTATGTGGAATTTCATATATTATACATTACACTCCTTTTTCACTGATCCCTGGTTCAAATTCCTACCCATGTGTCACACTAAAATATTTTTTCTTTAAAATTCATCAGTTGAAGTATGTGTTGTTCATATATTCATTGAAGCATGATCAGAGTCTCATTGACAAGTCTCTTAAAGAAAACTGAGTTCATCATTGCCACACCCTGGCAACAACCCCCCAAAAAGAAGCCATCCGTCCTGAGGATCTCTGTTCTTCATCACCTTCATCACAGTTTTTCTTATGTATTTATTTATTGTGATTGTATTCCCTCTGCTGCCTACTCTCTCTTCTCATTCCTGTCCAACCTCCATCACTTCTTCTACCTCTATTACAGTTCTCTAGTTACATTATAGGTGAGTTATAATGACCCCTTCTATCTGACCCTTGCTTATCAGGTCTCAACTAGGCTCTCTCCTTTATCTTCCACTGTGGCCTGATTCTCAAGGCATTGTTCTCCTTGTGTCCTCAGTTCCCTCTACTTATGACACACTACCTGCCTCCTCTCCTGCAGGCTTAGCAGAGAACTGATGGAAGGTAGAATTTCATAGGGAAATCCAGTTTAGTACTGGGTGTTTTAAATTCTCTTTCTGCACAATATGGGACTGTGTGTCTCTATATGCAATCCCATTTGATGCAGAAGGAAGTATAACTGTGGATAAAAGATCATGGCACTGATCTATCAGTTGAGGGCAGACAACAGCATATTTTAATAAAATTGTTTGGGTTGGTTGAATTTACTTAGGATGCTCTGGTCTAACAACTCAATTAACTGTCCCCCAACCTCCCTAGTGATACATTTGTTTGGTGACAATAGATGGCCTGTTTGAATATTTTTCCCCCCTATTAGGAAACTCCTAATAACTGACTACATACCATAATTTTCATTCTCCATTTTTAGTTACTTCACCCAGGATGATTTTTTGTGGTTCTATCCATGATAGAACCATGATAATACCATGATAACATTTTCTTAGCTGAATAATACTCCATTATGGAAACATTTCACATTTTCCTCAAAGGAGATTGTCAATCTTGTTCTTTATTCTTTGAAAGTTGCTGGGACTGTAATCATTGTATTGAATGAGAAACTATAAATATAACTATATTCTTTAATCCTAAAAGTCTCCCCATCATCTTCCACTTCTTGTTGACTTGAATTGTATGTCCCTTTGTTGCTCATCTGTTTACATGTGGAATACCCAGTGAGGTTAGGGATGAATGACCTTGTTAGATAATATAATTCCTATTGGAGTTATATTACAGGAGGGTATGCTTTTGAGGTTGATATGCTAATGAAAGGGACCATTTAAAATGAAGTCTCTCTCTCTCTCTCTCTCTCTCTCTCTCTCTCTCTCTCTCTCTTTTTAAATCATCCTATATCCTGCAAGGAAATAGAAGCAGTCCTCAGAAGTCTCCCATCCAAAAAAAGCCCAGGACCAGATGGTTTCATTACAGAATTCTATCAGACCTTCAAAGAAGTGCTAACTCTAGTTCTCTTCAAACTACTCCACAAAATAGAAACAGAAGGAACATTACCAAACTCATTTTATGAAGCCACAATCACCTTGGTACCTAACCTTCACAAAGACCCAACAAAGAAAGAGAATTTCAGGACAATCTCCCTAATGAACAGTGATGCAAAAATACTTAAAATACTTGCAAACCGAATACAAGATCACATCAAAGATATCATCCACTATGCCCAAGTAGGCTTCACCCCAGGTATGCAGGGGTGGTTCGATAAACAGCAATCCACCAATGTGATCCACCTCATTAACAAACTGAAAGAAAAAAAACACATAATAATCTCCTTAGATGCTGAAAAAGCATTTGACAAAATCGGTCTCTCTTAATAGGTCACTTCATATCTTTGTTTCTGTTGGTCTAGGTCTCTCTATTTCTGAGTATATCTCTCTAGCACTTTCTCTTTTTGTCTATCTCTGTCTCCCTCACTCTTCCCTCCTCTTGTGGTTCAGCATGAAAAGCTCTAAGTTCTGCTGAAGGACTAAAACAAGATGACTGCTTACTGACTTGCTGTTCTGGATGTGCTCTGTAAAAATATCAGCAAAGTCCCAATTATATGCTTTTCTTTTAAAGATTTGCTGGAGAAGGGAGTGTTTTCACAGTAAGTAATTAACTGAAAGAGGACATATCTGTTCACTTAACAAATAATAATGGCATCAGTGAAAATGTGAAGCACACATATCAAGGACACATGACATTATTAATGAACACTTGAAAGAAATATGTTTTCCTGAACTAAGAGTCTTGGACACTGGAACTGTCATCTCTTGGTTGTGTCCTTTCAGCTGCCCAGATTGAGGCATGTAGGGCTTCTCAGCCTTTCTCAAGCAGGCTGTCCACTTGGCCCTTTTAATAGCTGACTCCTGAAATTCTTACTTGCTTTCACCTGTTTCATGACATCATTCTTCCTCTCAGGCAATCAGCACCTGAGAGAATCTTGAATATTCCATGGAGATGAATAAACAAACTTTCCTCACTCTCAAGTATCTCTGATTCTGTGCACATGTGATTTTTTCTTGTGAAATCAACAAGCTTTTATCTCATCCCTTTATCCAGATCCCACACCTTTACTCCTGTTTACCTGTGACAATGTCAGATAGGAAATGAAACTTAAATGTTTATTTAGTTGGACAGCTTTGTAAATAAGAAAGCTTCAAAGGGGAATGTATCCAATGACAAGGTGGTCTCCAACTGTGGCCTTGGACCTGAAATTCCCTAGGTTGTGACTTTGAACTGAGCAGTTACTGGCATACTCACTAAATGTACCTTCACATTCTTATTAATGTAATAGTCAGCACTGTCAAGTGTTCCCTGGTGTATTCTTTAAGTGCAGGGAAAAAAGAAGGAAGAGAGATAATTCATGTGATTGGTTAGGCCGAAACACAAAAAGTTCTGTGTGTGTAAATGGAGAACTGAAGGGCAACAAACTCTTTGACAGCTTGTACTGTTTCACACTTTTGTTGGCACACCTCTATAAGCAGGTTTGCCTTCACTGACCTGGCTGGATGTGCAGCTGTGTCCTTCTCAGTCGTCAGTGAGGAACCCTACTGGTCCTGGGGTTTACATTTAAAAGTGATCCTTGAGGACAGAGAAATGGGTCCTTGTGATATGCCTAGAACAAAGATCAGCTGTGTTTTCTGCTGTGGTATTCCAAACAAACCATCTAAACATAATTTTGGTGTCAGGACTGCTTCTTCAGAGGTGCCACCTGAGCCCTGGGGGTCTAAAGTAGCTGGGTAATGACTAGTTCATGGCAAGGGTTCTCTGCTACATAACAAATTTCTGGAAAGCATACCTTACAAAGTCAAACTCTGCTCTCCTTTAGTGAAATCTTTTCTCCATGTTAAGTGTCATTTTGTAAGTTGTCAACATATTATTTTCACTGCTTATGTGGGAATTTCATATAATATGCATTATACTACTTTTCTATTGCTCCTAGGTTCAAATTCCTACCCAGGTGTCACACTAATTTTTTTTTAATTATATCAATTCAAGTGTGTGTTGTTCATATACTCACTGCAACATGATCAGAGTCTCAGTGAAAGTCCCTTAAATAAAACTGAGATCATATTTGCTGCACGCTGGTACCACTCCCAAAAAGAAGCCATCAGTCCTGAAGAGCTCTATATATCATAACCTTGATCAGTTTCTCTTATGTATTTATTTATTATGACTTGTTCACTTTGTATCCCCATTGCTATCCCCTCCCTCTTCATCTTCCAGTCCCTCACAGCCTCCTTCTTCTATCTCTATGACCTTTCTCTAGTTACCTGATAGGGGAGGTCCTCCTCCCCTTTCTATCAGGACTCACCAATGCTGGATGCATCATTTTCCTCTGCAGCGTGATGCTCAGGGCATTGTTCTCTTTGTGTCCTCAATTCCCTCTACTTATGACACTCTTCAAGCCTCCTGTCCTGCAGGCTTTCCAGAGCTGTGAGGAGAGGGGGAATTTAAGAGGGAAATCCAATTTACAACTGTGTGTTCTAAGGTCTCTTTTTGCATAATATTAGACTGTGGATCTCTGTATGCAATCCCATTTGATGGAGAAGGAAGCATCTCTGTGGAACCAAGACATGGCACTGATCTATCAGTTGAGGGTAGAGAGCAACTTGAAATTTTCCATAGGATACCCTGGCCCTTCAACTCAATTAAATTCCATCCACTTCCCCTAGTGGTAGACTGGGTTGGTTACAATCGATGGCCAATTGGAACTTTATCCCCCACTACTAGGAGAACTCCCAATAAATGAATACATAATATATATGTCTTTCTGTATTTTAGTTACTTAACCCAGGGTGATTTTTTCCTGGTTCCATCTATTTTTCTGAAAATATCTTGATGTAATTTTCATAGCAGAATAATACTCCATTATGGAAATATTCTACATTTTCTCTGAAGGTAATTGTCACTCCTGTCTTTAGTCCTTGTAAGCTTCTAGGACTTTAATCATTGTCTTGAATGACAAAATCTCAGGATATCTGTAGTCCCCAATTAGGAAATGTTTGGGAATATTTGGAGGTATGGCCTTGTTAGATAATATATTTTTTCCCTAATTTCTTTCTCAGTCCTTTTGTCTTTTGTATACAGGAGGACTACTGATTTTTTTTTTAGTTAATTTTATATTTAGCCCCTTTGCTGAAGTTGTTTCTCAGCTGTAGGAGTTCCCTGGAAGATATGTCCAATAATTTAAACATGAATGTATGTTGGATTTCTTTAAATGCTTTTTCAGCATCGAAGGATATTATTATATGTTCTTTTTTCATTCAATTTGTTAAATAGTAGATCATATTTTTTTCTTTTTTTCTTACATTTTTTTTAAATATGGTAGATCACATTTATGGATTTCCATATATTGAACCACCTCTGCATATATGGGATGAAGCCTACTTGGTAATAGTGGGTGATATCTTTGCTGCATTTTTGTATTTGGTCAAAGACATATAAAGTACCTTGGTGTGACCCTAACCAAGCAAGTAAAAGACTTGTATAAAAAAATATCAAGTCTCTAAAGAAAGAATTAGAAGCAGATACCAGAAGATTGAAAATTTTCCCATGCTCATGGATTAGCAGGATTAACATAGTAAAAATGAAAAGCTATCTACAGATTCCATGGAATTCCCATCAAATTACCAATGATTCTTTACAGAAAAATTGAAAGAAAAATCTGTAACTTCATATGGGAAAACAAAAAACCCAGAATTGCTAATACATTCCTCTACAATAGAGGATCTTCTGGAGGTATCACCACCTCTGATCTCAGGGTATAATATAGAGCAACAATAATAAAAATACATGGTACTGGTATAGAAACAGAATGGTGGATCAAAGGAACCAAACAGAAGACCCATACATAAACCCACACACTTATGGACAGCTGAGTTTTGACAAATATGCCAAAACCATACAGTAATAAAAAGATAACATC
Organism: Meriones unguiculatus; assembly: GCF_030254825.1. NCBI lineage: Eukaryota > Metazoa > Chordata > Mammalia > Rodentia > Muridae > Meriones > Meriones unguiculatus. The sequence goes on along the minus strand of NW_026843709.1, from coordinate 31,516,584 downwards.
TTCAACAAATGGTGCTGGTCTAAGTGATATTTACATGTAGGAAAATGCCTGCTCAAAACTAAAGTCCAAGAGAGCAGACATGGGGTAAGATGATCAATCCTTGTTTAGAAAGACAGATGGGATGTTCATTGAACATATGACAGGAGTCTACTGAGCGCATCTGAAAGATTCTAACTAGCAGTGTTTTCAAAGCAAAGACTCATGACCAAACCTTTGGCAGAGTACAGGGAATCATAAGAAAGAAGGGGAGTTAATCTGATGGGGAAAGGATAGGAGCTCCACAAGGACCAAATATATCTGGGCACAGGGTCTTTTCTGAGACTGACATTCAACCAAGGACATAACCTAGAACGGCCACTCAGATGTAGCCTGTGGTAGCTCAGTAAGCAATTGGTTTCCCAAAGTGAGAGGAACAAGGACTATTTCTAACAGGAACTCAATGACTGGCTCTTTGGTCTCCCCACCCCCAAAGGGAGGAGCAGTCCTGTTAGGCCACAGAGGAGGTCTTTGCAGCCAGTCCTGAAGACACCTGATAAAACAGGATCAGATGAATGGGGAGGAGGTACCCCCCTATCAGTGGACTTGGAAAGGGGCATGGTGGAGATGAGGGAGGGAGGGAGGGACTGGGAGGGAATGAGGAATAGGCTGGGGTACAGAGTTAATAAAATGTAACTGATAAAAAAAATAAAAAAAGGAAAAAATAAATAAATAAAATTGCCTGGAATGACAGCAAAATGGAATTTTGACATCACAATGCTATCATGACCTCACATCTCAATGGGGTTATGGTCTCAATATGCTATTATAACATCACATTGATATTATGACAGCACAATGCTATTATGATATCACAATGGTGTTATGACCTCATATGGTATGATATCACAGTGAAATTATAACATCACTATAATAATATAACATAGCAATGCACTTATGACATCACAATACTATCATGGAATCACATTTTGTTATATCAAAATCATGACATCACAGTGCTATTAGACTTCATTGTGGTATGACATCACAGTGCAATTTTCACTTCACAGTAGCATTATGACCTCAAAATACTTTTACATCATCACAATGCTTTTATGACTTCACAATGATAACATGATATCAGAATGCTAAAATGAAATCACAATGTTATTTTGACATCACAATGCTAATATGACATCACAATGTTATAGCTTCACAATGACATGACAACACAATTGTGTTATGACATAAAAATAGTATAATGGCTTCACAATGGTTTTATGTTGTAGGTGATGATTAATATTTACTATTGGTTTATCTTTTTTTAATGCTTGCTGTTAATTCTAAATAGTTATATAACCAATTCACCACAGAGAGACTGGGCTTATTTAATTAACTTAGAACACATGCTGGTCAATATTTACTCCCTGCTAAACCTTCAAGCCCTCATAGTTTCCTAACATTTAAATTTTACCCATTATATTTGCTTTTTGTGAAGTCTTAGGTCTGGTTTATTCTCTCCAAGTTGTTCCAAGATCCTTGCTCCCACTCTGCTCTACAAGCTCTGCTCCCTTGCCATCTCTCCTCCCTACTCCCTATCATTTCCTGCCATCTGACTCCTCCCTTCACTCAACGTTGTGGCTAGTTGCTTTATTCTGGCCTGTCTACACAAAATTGAGAAAGGATGCATAGAATAAGTAACACAATGCAATATCCCTATAGAAACCAGAGAGTGAGCAGTATAAATCAGCATTTGAATGAACAAGGGTAAGATGTATACATTTCAAAAGAACATTATACCTGCAATGTTACAACAAATCACAAGGCTATGATGACATCACAATGGTATTATGATATCACAGTTGGGGTTATGACCTCAATATGCTTTTATGACATCACATGGATATTAAGACGTCACAATGCTATTATGACATAAATTTATTATGACATCTCAGTGGTATTATATCATCACAATGGTGTCATGATATCTCAAAGGTATTATGACATCACCAGTCTATTATGGCTTCATACTGTCATTATGACATCACAGTGGAATTTTGAAATCACAAATTCATTATGATCTCAAAATGCTATTATGATATCACAGTGACAGTTTGACATCATAACGATAGTATGACTTCACAATTGTACTATGATATCACAATGCTATTCCAATATCATTGTGGAGTGACATCACAATGGAACATTTGACAGCACAATGGCAGTATGACCTGAAAAATTGTATTATGACATCATACTGCTCATATGAAATCACAACAGTATTATTTTTTCACAATGGTATTATGACATCATAATGCTCATATGACATCTCAATGCTATTATGACATCACAATGATATAATGACATGACAATGGTACAACATCACAAAGGTATTATTTCACAGTGCTATTATGACATCACAATGGTATTTTGACTTCACAATGCTATTATGATATCCCAATGTTATTATGACATCACAATAGTACAACATCAAAACACTATTATAGCATGATTGTGGTATGACTTCACAATGGAATTTTGACATCACAATAGCATGATGACATTAAAATGTTATTACAACATGATTGTGGTATGTAAATCATAATTCTATTATGACTTCACAATTTTTCAAAAATCTCAAAGGTATTTTCACAACACAATTGTATGAAATCACAAAGCTATTATGATATTACAATGCTAATATGAAATCACCATGGTATTATGACATCACAATGGTATTACATTGTAACAATGCCAATATGACATCACAATACTTTTGTGACATCTCATTGCTATTATGACTTCACAATGGAATGATATTTCAATAGTATGACAACACAATAAGATGACATCACAATACTTTTATTTCATCTCAATTATTTTATGCTATCAAAATTGTATTTTGACATAATTTTTATGACATCATACTGTTATACCCAGTTCGTGAGCTGGGTATAACAGGAATCGACTCTGTTGCAAAACACATGAGAGTCTTTTTATTGTTAATTACAAGCTGCATCTTGGGCCTACACCCCCCCACACTGAAGCAGTGGGAGCTGAGCACCCGACCGCCAGGTTAGTTGGGTGATATATAGATTCTGGTCCATCCCAGCATGCTCAAGGCAGGGGCAATTCCTGCCTGGCAAGCATCTATTGGTCCAGATGCTACATTTTGAATCGATTGGCTATAGGAAGGTTCCCAGACTATTAATTACCAGGTGTCCCTCCCTAGGGGGAGGGTTCAGTTTCCTAGCAACTGTATCTCTAGGGGTGAGGAAAGATAGCAGCAAGGCGGTCCTTCCCCTCAGGGCATTACTAGACTTCTCCACCCACATAGTTCAGGCCTTAATAATAGCTGCTAATTTTTAATCTTTTTGGTCTCTCATTTTTCCCTTTCCCATGATCATTTGAAGACCCAATCTTGGGTCTTCCAGATATGACCCCTTGTATCTTATAGATTTATTTTTTTATAATGGGATCTGGGGTTCCTTCAGGGTGGCTATAGGGGTAGTAAGCCAAGGAGAACTATTATAGGGTCTCTCTAGGCTTTTAGCCCAGTTGCTGAAATATTAGTGTCCATTTCAGCTAAGCAGATGCCCAAGATAATAGCTAATGCCAGGGAGCCCCTTTTTACTTAGCATTTCAGCCTGCTAGGGGGGATTTGGGTGTAGATCTGTCTTCTGGATCTTCTTTAATGCTGACCGTTGGACTGTAGGCATCAGGGGCCAGGGAGGCTGAAATGCCAGTCAAAGGCTGGGCAATGGGGAAGTCCCAAGCATCTGGTTCGTTGATCCACCCGAAGAGACAGGGAGCAATCATGTCAGTTTGCTGAAAGTCCAGATTTCAGCTTGCAGTTTACAGCTGATCCCAGAACAGAGTTAAACAGGTGGAAATCTGCTGAGACAAATTTAGACTGGAGACAGAAGTTAAAATTTGTCTATTAAATGGGAAAGACCAGGGAAATCTCATCTGTGATCCTTTTGAGCTATGCCAGATCCAGGTTACATCCTGAAACTCATATGAATTTTTTTAGTAGACAAAAGGAAATATACAATTTTAAATACTCAGAAAAGTAACATATCAGCAAATCAAACATTTTAAGAGTAACAGGTAAAACTGCATCCCACTGATTGATTATCAGTTAGCTGTTTGTTTTATAACCTTTATACACAACTTAAGTGTGTCCATAGTAACATTTCTTCTGTGGGCATAGCTGTTGGTAATTAGTCATGAATGGAGCTTGGCCATTTTTATACACTCAGCATCTACTTTTAGCTCCCACTTTTATGTTTACACTGGAAAGTTAGGCAGAAATACATTACTGGCTTTAGTATTAAACCCTGGATGCTTGGACCTTTTTTTTTTTTTAAACAAAGCAACTAGAAGGAATCGGTTTAAGATATTTCTGTGTCAAAATCTACCCCAGAAATGGCAGATATTAAGAATATGAAATACGATACTAAAAGCTATGACTTTTGGGTCAGAGATACACATTAAATAGATGTTTTTAAACTAACGGGAAGCACCTTTAAGTCTATTTCCAGAAGCCAACCAAAGAAAATTAAAATCTCAACCTGGTGACTGAATAATAAGCAGTTATTGCACCGTCAACTTATCAGAACTCTATTGATCAATGCCAAAACTCTGAACTTCTGAAATCTTATAATATAAGCACAACAGTAGCAAAGAGGGGGGGGAGATCTAAAGTATCTCCCATTTTTAATCTGCTTTAAAATATTTTTATCTCTTTATAACTCATAATTATATATCTAAAAAATACCTACTTAGACTCTAATTTTTTTTTATATCTACCAACCCTGAAACATTTTTTTAGACCAAATAACACTCTCTAGATTTTTACAACCTAAACTCCTGTATCCTCAGACCCTACATAGGCTCCATTTATTTATCTTAAGACACAGGCAACTAACATGAGTCCTGTGAGCAAGGCAAACCTGTTTTTCTTCTAAATAAGAGATCTAGTACCCTGTAGTTCTAGCTAATGAACTGATCAATGAGCTAACAGTCGATCTAATTGTCTTTTTTTTTTAGCTGCAAAGCTACCGTAAGCTTAGCATAGCCATCAAGGAGTTCAGAGACCTGAGAAGGATAAATTATAATCTAAATAAATATACCAATTCATGTGTCAATCAAAATGACAGGGATGACTGGTTAGTCCATTACCTGGGCAGTGTCCCTGGCTCCTGTGTCTCATAGCATCCTGAACAGAGGCAGTTCTGCCAGGCACATAAGATGAGAGACTGTCTCTGTGGAGAAAGAAATGAGAGAATGGCCTCACCTCACCCTTAGCAACATGAAACATTGACTCCAGTTGTCCATAGTTTTGGCTGGGCCTTAGCAGTGGGCCAGTTGAGGCCGTATTGCCCAATGGTTAGCATACCACAATCCAGAGTAGCAGTCATCTGTTGTTGTGCCCACATCTTCTCGGAGACCTTGGGGGAACTACTGCCAGGATTTTGGGACTTCCTGTCACAATAAGCTTACACATGTTAAGATGCTATATTCAGATCTCTGACAAGATTGAGGGCCAGCATGTCTGAGTTACTCTGTTTTTATCATCTGCTCTAAACTGTGTCCTATAAAACAGAATGTTATTATCTCTAATTCTAGCATATTTCCGAGGTGCATGTTTTAGAAGTATATATTCTAAGACAAATAGACAAGAGACTAGGTAAGGCTCAACTGCAGTATTTAGCATGACTTTAAATCTGCTCTTTCTGAACTAAAATCAAAGCAAACCTTTTAATCAGATACAGTTCATAGAGAGGCTAGCTCCTACCACTTGCATTAAAATTGAACAGTAAAAAGCTTTGCATTTAGCACTAATATGACTGACCATAACTGAGATACCTAAACAAAATGGTGGCAAACTCATAGCTCCACCCTCTTTATCTCCGGACCAGCATGGTGGCTGGCCATGTGTAACTGGACTCAGCTGGAATCCCTAAACAAATATGGCAGCCAAACTACAGCTTCATGCACTCTCCATTGCTGAACCATCATGGTGGCTGGCCATGCGCTAGCACAGCCTGAGACTGACAATATCAAGCACAGCCACTAGGTGCTGCTCATGATACAGCAAACACTGTGGAGCATCCATAATCCCCCACAACCAAAATTTCCCTGTGATCAAACAAGCTTTAGAACCAAATGCATAACAGAAAAATTTTAAACTGTAAGAATTATTTTAGTCATACCAAACCTATCAGCTAGAATTTTTTTCCCTTAAAAGAGGATAAAAAACATTTTGCAATGAGGAATCACCAGCCCTTTAAATGAATTATAACATATTTAAATACAGTTCTTTTTTTAAATCATATTAACTCTGGCTTTTTATAACACATCCACTAACCTTCCGCAACATTCTATATAACTTCAGGTTTCTAGCTTTTCTTTTCTGGCTTAACCAGACATTTTTACTTTTTGCTCTCTTTCTTGCTTTTCAGACAACATAAAAACTCTCATTAAAATCCTTTTTATTCTGGCTTGATCCTGCTGGAGCCCAGCATCTACAATTTGCTTTATATAGGCAAATCAAAAACAAGTTACATTACTATAAAGAGGAGTTCTGAAACTGCCAAATTCTTTTAAAATAACTTTCCTGTAGCAGATAAGATGGTCACAAAGCAGCTTAACAAACAAACAGCTATCCATAAGATACATTCTAAAAACTGCAATTCTCTTAATTAGCACAGACAATACGGCAGGGTTTTATTTAGTAAGGTTGATAAAATACCAAAGATCATTGTCATACCCAAATGCCTGATAAACTTTAAACATTTTACAGCCTTAAATATTTAAACATTTTTTTAAAACCCGTTTTTGGTAATATCAAAATAAAGTACCCCTTTTATAGGAGAGAAGTCACAAGGCATAAACATAATCTTTAAAATCAAAACCAGATTTTAAAACCAGAATTTACCAGTGCAAGCAATTTAATTTTTAAAACCAATACCAATTTAAAATATCTTATCCTTTTAACCTAGAAGGAAATGAGAATTATTTGACCAAGGTTCCTTTTTTTTTTTTTTTTATCCATACCAAGATGGCGGTCACATTATAAAATCACATTGTGAAGTCAAGATAGCGGCGAGACACTGAGGCACTTTATACCACGTGGCAACCTATACATATGGATTTACGGATCTAATAAAACACATAGGCACACATTTTAAATAAGTTTCGTGAGGCCTTTCAGAACAGAAAACAAAAGGTAGACACAGATACTGCACAGAGACATAGAGACAGAAAAACACCCACCAGCTGGCCAAATTTTCCGAGACAAAAACTGACTGTTACTGAAATTCCTCCAGGATGGGCCCAAGTCCCTTCCTGGGTAAGGTACTGTAAAAACAGACCTTCAGATTCCCACTCTGGCTCCTCTGCCACAAAAGCCTCAGAATGGTAGGTGGCTCTAGACCACCTCCAGATACTGATGAAGTGGGGGGACGTCTCTCCCAACCTCAGTAACTGTGATTGTCTGACACATCTGTCCAAATCACATTAGTCCCTCATACAGATGCCTCAAGGCAGAACAGGATTCAGAAAATAGGGGCCAACATAACACTGCACACTGCACAAAGCGACAATGACGGATATTGAGACACAGACACCACACTTAGACACCACACTTATCAGCTGGTATGAGACCCTCTGGATCAGTCCTGAGGTCTTGGGGGGCCCTGCAATCTCGGTGGAACTTTCAAATGTTACACCCAGTTCGCGAGCCCCCAAAAGATCTCCAGGAATCGACTCTGTTGCAAAACACGAGGGTCTTTTTATTGTTAATTACAAGCTGCAGCTTGGGCCTACACAGTCCCCCCCCCCCACCACCGAAGCGGTGGGAGCTGAGCGCGCCACACCCAGGTTAGTGGAGTGATATATAGATTCTGGTCCATCCCAGCATGCCCAAGGCAGGGGCAATTCCTGCCTGGCAAGCATCTATTGGTCAAGGTGCTACATTTTGAATCGATTGGCTATAGGAAGGTTCCCAGACCATAATGACCAGGTGTCCCTCCCTAGGGGGAGGGTCCAGTTTTCTAGCAACTTTATCTCTAGTGGGTGGGGACTGTTGTTGGCCCATTATCTGAAAGGAATGTGGTCTTGTGATTCTGTGTTAGCCTCTGGGCTAGCCCTCTGCTCTGAAAGGAATGTGTTCTTGTGATTCTGCCACAGCCCCAGGAATTAACTCTAGTCTTTCAGTCTCTCTATTTCTGAATATCTCTCTAGCTTTTTGTATCTTTCTTTCTGTGTCCTCTCTTTGTGCTGCTTGTGGTTCAGTATGAAAAGCTCTCAGTGCTGCCAAAGGACTACAAGATGACTGCTTGCTGACTTGGCATCCTGAATGGTCTTTATAAAAATATAAGCAAGTCCCAATTAAATGCTTTTGTTCAAAGAGTTGCTTGGTCAGGGAGCATCTTCACAGGAAGTAATTCACTGGGGACATATCTATGCATTTAACAAATAATAATGTAATCTGTGATAATGTGAAACTCACATGTCAAGGACGCCTGACTTTATTAATGACCATTGAAAGAATTTGGGAAAATATTCTAGAATTAAGAGTCTTGGACACAGGAACTGCCATCAATGTGTTGTGTGTGTTTATTTTATTTTATTTTATTTTATTTATTTTTTATTAATAATACTTTATTAATTTTGTATCCCCCATAAGCCTCTCCCTCCTCCCCTCCCATTACCACCCTCCCTCCCATTTCTGCATGCATGCCCCTCGCCAAGTCCACTGATAGGGGAGGTTCTCCTCTGCTTTCTGATCTTAGTCTATCAGTTCTCATCAAAAGTGGCTGCATTGTCCTCTTTTGTGGCCTGGTAGGGCTGCTCCCCCCTCAGGGGGAGGTAATCAAAGAGCAGGCCAATCAGATTATGTCAGAGGCAGTCTCTCTTCCCATTACTAGGTAACCAACCTGGACACCAACCTGACATGGGCTACATCTGTGCTGGGATCTTGTTCTGTTGCTCTCCTTGTGGAGACCCTGTCCTCTCCAGCTCCCATTATTTCCCACTTCCTACACAAAATTCTATTCACTCTGCCTGAGAGTTGGCCATCAGGCTCAGTATCTGCTTTGATAGTCTGCAGGGCAGAGGCTTTCAGAGGCCCTCTGTTGTATGTTCCTAGTTTGTTTCCTGATTTCTTCTTCTGGCTTTCAGAGGCCCTCTGTAGCAGGTTTCTAGGTTGTTTCCTATTTTCTTCTTCCTCTGATGTCCATCCTCCCTGCCCCTCGGGATGGGGATTGAAAACTCTAGCCAGGGTCCTCTCTCCTGCTTGGCCTCTCTAGATGCACAGATTCTGGTGGGTCCGTCCTACGTTGCATGTCTATATGAGTGAGCATATACCATGTGTGTCTTTTTGCTTCTGGGACAACTCACTCAGGATGATCTTTTCCAGGTCCCTCCATTTACCTGCAAATTTCATTATTTCCTTGTTTTTCATTGCTGAGTAGTATTCCATTGTATAGATGTACCACAATTTCTGCATCCATTCTTCATTTGAGAGGCATCTGGGTTGTTTCCAACTTCTGGCTATTACAAATAAAGCTGCTACAAACATGGTTGAGCAAATGTCCTTTTTGTGTACTGGAGCCTTTTAGATATATGCCTAGGAGTGGTATGGCTGGATCTTGAGGAAGGGCTATTCCTAGTTGTCTGAGAAAGCACCAGATTGCTTTCCAGAGCAGTTGTACAAGTTTACATTCCCACCATCAGTGGAGAAGGGTTCCCCTTTCTCCACAACCTCTCCAGCATGTGCTGTCACTTAAGTTTTTGATCTTGGACATTCTCATGGGTGTAAGGTGAAATCTCAGGGTTGTTTTGATTTGCATTTCCTTAATAGCTAATGAGGTTGAGCATTTCTTTAAGTGCTTCTCTGCCATTCAATATTGCTCTGTTGAGAATTCTCTGTTTACAGAGGTTCCCCATTTTTTAAGTGGATTACTTGGTTTCCTGCTTTTCAGCTTCTTTAGTTCTTTATATATACTGGATATGAGTCCTCTGTCAGATAAAGGGTTGGTGAAGATTCTTTCCCAATCTGTAAGCAGTCATTTTGTTTTGATGACAGTGTCCTTTGCTTTACAGAAGCTTTTCAGTTTCATGAGGTCCCATTTATTGATTGTTGCTCTTAGAGCCTGTGCTGTTGGTGTTCTGTTCAGGAAGTTTTCTCTAGTACCAATGAGTTCTAGGGTATTCCCCACTTTTTTTTTTCTAGCCGATTTCACGTGTCTGGTTTTATGTTGAGGTCTTTGATCCACTTGGATGTCAGCTTTGTGCAGGGTGATAAGTATGGGTCTATTTTCATTTTTCTACATGTAGAAATCCAGTTGAACCAGCACCATTTGTTGAAGATGCTATCTTTTTTCCATTGTATGGTGTTGGCATCTTTGTCAAATATCAGGTGTCCATAAGTGTGTGGGTTTATTTCTGGGACCTCTGTTTGGTTCCTTTGATCCACCATTCTGTTTCTAGGCCAGTACCATGCAGTTTTTAAAACTGTTGCTTTCTAACAACTTAAGATCAGGGATAGAGATACCGCCAGAAGATATTTTATTGTAGAGGATTGTTTTAGCAATTCTGGGTTTCTTGTTATTCCATGTGAAGTTGAGGATTTTTCTTTCCAGGTCTGTAAAGAATTGTGTTGGTGATTTGATGGTAATTGCATTGAATCTGTAGAGGGCTTTTGGTAAGATGGCCATTTTTACTATGTTAATCCTGCCAAGCCATGAGCATGGGACATCTTTCCATCTTCTCATATCTTCTAATTCTTTCTTCAGAGAGTTGAAATTTTTTTCATACAAGTCTTTGACTTCCTTGGTTAGGGTTAGTCCGAGGTACCTCATGTCATTTGTGGCTATTGTGAAGGGTGTTGTTTCCCTTATTTCTTTCTCAGCGGTTTTTTTTTTTTGTATACAGGAGTGCTACTGATTTTTTTGAGTTAATTTTGTGTCCAGCCACTTTGCTGAAGGTGTATATCAGCTGTAGGAGTTCCCTGGTATAGTTTTTGGCGTAACTCACGTATATTATCATATCATCGGCAAATAGTGATAATTTGACTTCTTCTTTTCCAATCTGTATCCACTTGATCTCCTTCAACTGTCTTATTGCTCTAGCAAGGACTTACAGCACTATGTTGAAGAGATATTGGGAGAGTGGGCAGCCTTGTCTTGTCCCTGATTTTAGTGGGATTGCTTTACGTTTCTCTCTGTTTAGTTTGATGTTGGCTACAGGCTTGCTGTATATCGCCTTTACTATGTTTAGATATGTGCCTTGTATCCCTGATCTCTCAAATATTTTAAACATGAATGGATGTTGGATTTTGTCAAATGCTTTTCAGCCTCTAGGGAGATTATCATATGTTTTTTTTTCTTTCAGTTTGTTAATATGGTGGTTCACATTGATGGATTTCCATATATTGAACCACATCTGCATACCTGGGATGAAGCCTACTTGGTCATAATGGATAATAACTTTAATGTGTTCTTGAATTCCGTTTTCAAGTATTTTGTTAAGTTTGCTTCAATGTTCATAAGGGAGATTGGCCTGAAATTCTCTTTCTTTGTTGGGTTTTTGTGAGGTTTAGGTACGAAGGTGACTGTGGCTTCATAGAATGAGTTTGGTAATGTTCCTTCTGATTCTCTTTTGTGGAATAGTTTGAAGAGAATTGGTGTTAGCTCTTCTTTGAAGGTCTGGTATAATTCTGCGCTGAAGCCATCTGGTCCTGGGCTTTTTTTGGATGGTAGACTATTGATGACCGCTTCTATTTCTTTGGGGGATATAGGACTATTTAGTTGATTTACCTGGTCCTGGTTCAGCTTTGGTAAGTGGAATTGATCAAGAAAATTATCCATTTCTTTTAAATTTTCAAATTTTGTGGCATATAGACTTTTGAAGTAAGTCCTGATGATTGTTTGGATTTCCTCAGTGTCTGTAGTTATATCCCCCTGTTCATTTCTGATTTTGTTGATTTGGTTGGTGGCTCTCTACCTTTTAGTTAGCTTAGCTAAGGGTTTGTCTATCTTGTTGATTTTCTCAAAGAATCAGCTCTTGGTTTCATTGATTCTTTGATTTGTTTTATTTGTTTCTAATTGATTGATTTCAGCCCTGAGTTTTATTATTTCCAGCCCTCTACTCCTTTTTCTTGTGTCTGCTTCTTCTTTTTCTAGGGTTTTTAAGTGAGCCATTAAGTTGCTTGCATGAGCTGTCTGGAATTTCTTCTTGAAGGCACTTAGTGCTATGAACTTTCCTCTTAGCACTGCTTTCATTGTGTCCCAGAAGTTTGGGTATGTTGTGTCTTCATTTTCATTGATTTCTAGAAAGACTTTAATTTCTTTCTTTATTTCTTCCCTGACCCAGCTGTCATTTAGTAACAAGTTGTTCAGTTTCCATTTGGGTGTAGGCTTTTTGCCATTTCTGTTATTGTTGAGGTCCAGCTTTATTCCATGGTGATCAGACAAGATACAAGGAATTATTTCAATCATCTTGTATCTGTTGAGGCTTGCTTTTTGACCAACTATATGGTCTATTTTGGAGAAGGTTCCATGAGGTTCTGAGAAGAAGGTAAATTCTTTTGTGTTTGGGTGTAAAGCTTTGTAAATGTCTGTTAGGTCCATTTGATTCAGGAACTCTGGTCAGAGACATTGTTTTTTTGTTTAATTTCTGTTTTGTTGACCTGTCCTTTGTTGAGAGTGGGGTGTTGAAGTCTCCCACTATTAGTGTGTGGGGATTTATATGTGGCTTAAGTTTTATCAATGTTTCTTTAACAAACATGGGTTCTCTTGTATTTGCGGCATAGATGTTCAGGACTGTGATGTCTTCCTGGTGCAATTTTCCCTTGATGAGTATGAAGTGTCCTTCCCCATCTCTTTTGATTAATTTTGGTTGAAAGTCTATTTTATCAGATATTAGAATGGTTACTCTTGCTTGCTTCTTGGGTTCGTTTACTTGGAAAGTTGTCTTCCAACCCTTTACCCTCAGGTAATGTCTATCTTTGTGTCTTAGTTGTGTTTCTTGTATGCAACAGATTGCTGGGTTTTGTTTACATATCCATTCTGTTAATCTGTGTCTTTTTATTGGAGAGTTGAGTCCATTAATATTGAGAGAGATTAATGACCAGTGGCTGTTACATCCCTTGATTTTGATGTTGGCTGTGGTCATGTGATTGTGTGCTTGGTTGCTTTTTGTTTTACTGTAGTAAGATTATTTATTTTCTGTGTTTTCTTGAAAGAAGCTATTTTTTGGGGGGTTGTGTTTTCCCTTCTAGTGTTTTCTGTAATGCTGGATTTGTTTGTAGATATTGTTGAAATTTGTTTTTGTCATTGAATATCTTGTTTTCTCCGTCTATGAGGACTGAGAGTTTTGCAGGGTATAGTAGCCTGGGCTGACATCTGTGTTTTCTTAGGGTCTGCATGATATCCGTCCAGGCCCTTCTGGCTTTCATAGTCTCTGTTGAAAAGTCAGGTGTGATTCTATTGGGTTTGCCATTATATGTTACTTGGCCTTTTTTCCTTGCAGCTTTTAGTATTTTTTCTTTGTTCTGTATACTTACTGTTTTGATTATTATGTGGTGGGAGTATTTTCTTTTCTGGTCAAATTTGTTGGGTGTTCTGTGGGCTTCATGTATTCTTATTGGCCTCTTCTTTAACTTGGGAAAATTTTCTTCAATGATTTTGTTGAAAATATTTTCTGGGCCTTGGAGAAGGGAGTCTTCTTTTTCCTCCATACCTATTATTCTTGGGTTTTGTCTTTTCATATTGTCTTGGATTTCTTGGACAGTCTATGTCAGGATTTTTTTTGATTTAACATTTTCTTTGACAGATACATCCGTTTCTTCCATTGTATCTTCACACCTGAGATTCTTTCTTCCATCTCTTGTACTCTGGCGCGCAGCAACTCTTTGTGCCTGTGTCTGGAGGACAGCTGAGTGATGAAGGCTTGGCCCTGCCGGTCTTTGGTAGACTTTTTCCAGGGAAGGATTGGTGATTTAAGTCAGTACAGTTTCCTTCCTTCCTTTTGGATTCTCTGGAGACAGAGACTCTCAGTCTCTCTCTCTCTCTCTCTCTCTCTCTCTCTCTCTCTCTCTCTCTCTTTTTTTTTTTTTTTTGCCCTGGTGTGCACTGCTTGGTCTCTGTCAGCTGGCTGGCTGCAGAAACTGCCTGTGTCTGGAGCACAGCTGAGTAATGGCAGCTCAGTCTCTGCCTTTCCCGCCTTTGGGAACCTGGGTGTTTGCCTAAACTGGGTAATTTTCCAGAGACTTTTTCTGCGTGGGGGTGTCGGCTGAGTGCTCTGAGATCAAAGCAGCCGTTTCCCTCCCTGTGTGTTTGCACTGGACAGTGAAACTCATTCGTTGGTGCCCTGGTGCCCACAATTCTATCTCAGGCGGCGAATCAGGCACGCAGGCAGGCAGGGCTCTGTGCCAGAGCCTGGAGCCCCTGCTCTGGCTCTGGGCTGGCTCCTGGGGCACCCGTGGAACCCAAGTCTTTTCCAGGGGATGTCTGGGTGACCTAAGGTTGGTCCCAATCGTTTCCTGCATTGTTGGGTTATCTCTAGACTGAAAATTCCAGTCTCTGATAGTGTGGTGTGCATGGTTCAGTCTGGGACAGTGACCAGAGACACTGGCTTGTGGCTCTGGGCTGGAGCTGGGGTTGGCGTCCGGCAGCCAAGCGTCTGGGAACTGGGATCTCTTCTGTGGTTTAGCCGGGTGAGTTAAAAGCTGATTGAATCCCCCACCGTGGCATATCCTCTCACCTGGGAAAAACAATGACTGTGCTTTATGGCTGCGAATTCTGATTGCTGGTCACTGTGCTGATCCTGCTGCTGCTGCTCAGAATGAGGTCCTCCTGGTGCCACCATCTTGCCCCTCCTTCCGTGTTGTGTGTTTTCAGCTGCCCAGATTGAGGCATGTAGGGCTGCATTGTCTTTCTCATAAGCAAGTTGTCCAGTTGGCCTTTTTAATAAGTGGCTTTGAAACTCTCAATCTCTTTCATCTGTTTCATGACATCATTTTGCCTCTTAGCCAATCAGCACCTGAGAGAATCTTGAGGTTTCCATGGAGATGAGAAAACAAACTTTCCTCAGTGTCCAGTAACTCTTACACTGTGCACATCTGACATTTTCTTGTGAAACCCAACAAGCGTTTATCTCATCCCTTTATCCAGATCCCACACCTTTACTCCTATCTACCTCTTTGACAATGTCAGGTAGGAAATGAAAATTTAATGTTTATTTAATTGGACAGCTTCCTAATTAAGCAAGCTTCAAAGTGATGTGGGATTAAGGGTAAGGTACCCAATGACAAAGTCTCCTACTGTGGTCTTGGATCTGAAATATCCTTGGTTGTGACTTTGAAATGAGAAGTTACTCACATACTAACTAAATGGACCTTATATCCTTATTGATATGATAGGCTAGCAGGATCTAGCGTTCCCTGGGCTATTTTAAGAGCAGGAAAAGAGAAGTAAACCAGAAAATTCCTGGCATGTGTTAGCTAAAACAGAGAAAGATCGGTGTATATAAAAGGAAAACTGAAAGGCAATAAATTCTTTGGCAGCTGGTGTTGTTCCACACTATTGTTGCTAACCCATTGCCTTGCCTGACCTGGCTGGATTATCAGCTCTGTCCTACTCAATAGTTAGTAAGCAATCCTCCTGATCCAGTTGGTTAAGTTGGAACTGGGCTTTCAGGACAGAGAAATATGTCCGTGTTGTATACCTAAGACAAAAAAGCAGCTGTGTTACCTGCTCTGGTCCTCCAGACAAACCCTCTAAACATAGTATTACAGTCAGGACTGCTTGATCCAAGGTGCCCCCTGAGCTTCTGGGGCCCCTTCTGAGGGAACTGGGTAACACTAGTTTATGGCTAGGATTCTCTGCTACATAATGAGTTCCTGGAAAGCATGCCTTACAAAGTCAAACTCTGCACTCCTTGAGAGGAATCCTTTCTCCATGTTATGTCATTATAAAAATGTTTAACCTACTATTTTTATTGCTTATGTAGAAATTACATGTTATATACTATGTTTTCATTGTTCCCAAGTTCAAATTCCTACCCCTGGCACAACAACTCAATTAACTGCCACCCAATTCCACTAGGGGAAGTCTTGTTTGGTCACAAGAGATGCCTATTGGAATTTTATCTTCCACTATTAGGAGACATCCTAATAAGTAAATACACACTATATTTCCATTTCTACATTTATTTACTTCACCAAGGATGGATTTTCCTGGTTCCAACTTTTTTGCCTGAAAATATCATGATGTCATTTTCTTAGCTGAATAATACTCTATTATGGAAAGATTCCAAGTTTTCCCAAAAGGATATTGTCGGTACTATTCTTTCATACTTGGAAGTTGCGGGGACTTTACTCATTATATTGAATGAGAAACTTTCAGGATAACTTTGATCACTTACCCTAGAAGTCCCTCCATCTTCTTCCACTTCTTGATGATTTGAATTGCAATATCTGCTTAAGCTTATCTATTTACCTGTTATTTACCCACTGAGGAAATGTCTCTGAAGGGTTAGAAGGTATGACCTTATTAGATAATATAATTCCTATTAGACTTACAATAAAGGAGGGTGTGCTGTGAGGTTGATATGCCAATGAAAGTGACTAGGTAGAATTGAGTCTCTCTAAGTCTCTGTCAATTTGTATATTTGTTTATGTGGTCTTGGTCTCTCTATTTCTGAATCTGGCTCTCTTGCTCTTTCTCTCTCTGTGTTGGTCTATCTCCCTCTCTCTGCCTACAGCTTGTGGTTCAGTATGAAAAGCTATCAGGTCTGCTGAAGGACTACAAGAAGATCACTGCTTGCTGAAGTGACATCTTGGATCCTCTCTATAAAAATATAAGCAATTTTTCAATTCAACATTTTTGTTCACATAATTGCCTTGATCAGGGATCATTTTCACAGTAAGTAATTCACTCACTGAGGACATACTATCAAATATTAATGGAACCTGTGATTAAGTGAAACTCATAGGTCAAAGATACGTGATATTTAATGATCACTTTAAAGAAATTGTGACACTTTTCCTGAATGAAGATTCTTGGACATAGGATCTTTGATCTCTGGGTTGTGTGCTTTCAGCTACCCAAATAGCAGCATGTAGGGCTACTCACACTTTGTCTCAAGCAGGCTGTCTACTTGCCCCTTTAAATATATGGCTCCTGAAACTCTAACTGGCTTTAACTTGCTGCATGACATCATTCTTCCTCTCAGCCAATCAGTACCTGAGAGAATTTTGAGGTTTCCTTGGAGATGAGTAAACAAACTTTCCTCAGGGTCCATTATTTCTGATCGTGTGTCCAAGTGACCTTTTCTTGTGAAACCCAGCTATCCTTTATCTCAACCCTTTATCCAGATCCCACACCTTTACTCCTGTTTACCTCTGTGACAATATCAGGTAAGAAATGAAAATTAAATTTTTATTTAATTGGACAGCTTCTAAGTAGGGAAGCTTCAAAGTAATGTGGGATTAAGGAAAATGTACAGAACGAAAAGGTGGTCCTTTGTTGTGTTCTTGGAACTGAAATTCCTTGGTTTTAACTTTGAATTGAGCAGTCATTCATGTACTCACTAAATGTATCTCCACATTCTTATTGATATAATAGGCTAGCATGGCCTGGGTTTCTCTGGGGTACTGAGTCTCTAAGAGCAGGGAAAAGAGAAGGGATCCAGGTAATTCCTGGGACTGCTTTGGCTGAAACAGAGAAAGTCCGGTGTCTGTAAAAGGAAAACTGAGGGGCTGTAAACTCTTTCACAGCTGGTGCTGTTTCACAGTTTTGTTTACAACCTGGTATGAGCAGGTTTGCCTTCATTGTCCTGGCTGGATTGGAAGCTGTGTCCTTTTTAGTGGTCAATGTGGAACCCTCCTCGTCCTAGTGATTGCAGTTAAAACTGGGCCTTCAGGAGAGGGAAAGGTCTGTGTTATATTTCTAGGACAGAAAAGGAGATGTGTTTACTGCTGTGGTCCTGAAGACAAATCCTTTAAACATAGTGTTGTTCCAGGACTGCTTGTTCAGAGGTGCCACATGAGGTCATGTGGTCTGAGGTAGTTGGGTAACCACTAATTTTTGGCTAGGATTCTCTGTTACATAGTGAGTTCCTGGAAAGCATGCCTTACAAGTCAAACTCTGCACTACTTTAGCAGAATCTTTTCTCCATGTTAAAGGTCAATGTAAAAGTTATCAATATTTATGTTTTTATTACTTATAAAAATATAATGTGGTATACGTTACAATCTTTCATTTTCCTAGCTTCAAATTTCTACTATGTTTTCCACTAATATTGTTCTTTAAAATTCATCAATTTTAAGATGTGTTGCTTATATGCTCATTAGAACATTATTATAGTCTCAGTGCAAAGTCCCTTAAAGAAAATTGAGTTCTTCCTTGCTGCACACTGACATCACCCAAAGAAGCCATCATTCCTGAAAAGCCCTATACTTCATCACCTTGTTCAGAGTTTTTCTTATGTATTTATTTATTATGATTTATTCACTTTGTTTTCCCTTTGATGCTCCCTCTTTTTTTCTTCCAGTTCTTCCTACAGTCCTTCTCCTACCCTTAGGCCCTTTATAAACTTCTGTGATAAGTGATGTCCTCGTCCCCCTTCTAATTGACTCTAGCTAATCAGGTCTCATCATGGCTGGTTATATCATCTTCCTCTGTGGTCTGATTCTCAGGGTTTTGTTCCTGTGTCCTCTAATTATGTGGGTCTTATGTAAGTTCCATGTCTTAAGTCTTGTTCCCTGTCCTGTAGTCTTCCTAGAGCTCTAAGGGGAGGGATAATTTCATAATGTATGTTTTAAATTCTCTCTCTGCATAATAACCAACTATGGTTCTCACTATGCACTCCAATTTGATGCAGAAGTAATATTGCACTGATCTATCTTTTGAGGGAGAGAGCAACATATTTTAATAACAATATCCTGGGTTGCTGGAAAATTCTAGAAGGATGCCCTGGACCCACAACTCAATTAACTGACACCTGATCTCCCTCAATGAACACTGGTTTGGTCACAATAGGTGGTCTATAGGAACTTTATCCCTCAATATTAGTAGATCTCCTAATAAGTGAATACATAACATATTTGTCTTTGTGCATTTTACTTCATCCAGGATGATTTTTTCTAATTCCATCCTTTTGCCAGAAAATATGATATCATTTTCTTTGCTGAAGAATCCTCCATTATGGAAGTATTCCAAATTTTCCCCAAGGAGTTTGTCTGTCATGTTCTTTAGTCCTTGAAGGGTACTGGGACTTTATTAATTGTATTGAATGACAAACTTTCAGGATAACTATGTTCTTTTAGCCTAGAAGTTCCTCTATTTTCTTCCACTTCTGGTGATTTGAATTCCACTGTCCTCTTTAAGCTCATCTATTTACATGTGGGTTCCCAGTAAGGAAACGTCTGGGATGGAATAGGAGGCATGCCACTGTTACATAATTTAATTCCTATTGGAGTCATACTATAGTAGGGTTTGTGGTGAGGTTGTTTTCTCAAAGAAAGTGACCAGACAAAATGGAGTCTCTGTCTCTCAGTCTCTGTCACATTATATCTTTGTTTCTGTTGGTCTAGGTCTCTTTATTTAGGAATCTGTCTCTCTAGTGCTTTCTCCCCAGTGAGTAAATATCTGGAAATGTGGGATTAAGGGGTTGTGTCAACTAACAAGGTGGTCTCCTACTGTGGTCTTTGATCTAAATTTCCTTAGGTTGTGACTTTGAACTGATCAGTTACTAATATACTGACTAAATGTACCTTCATTTTCTTATTGATATAATACAATGGCAGGGTCTAGGGTCTGGGGTAATGAGTCTAAGAGCAGGGAAAAGAGAAGGTAACCTACAAGTCCTGCAGGCTCGTCTAACAGGGTCCACATGAAAGAGGGATTGTGAATGGGGGGAAAGAGATGAGAAGAATGAAGACAAGAAAAATTCCTGATCAAGTCTCAGTTTATTGAACATGCAACAATGTTTTTAAGCAACAATGCTTAAAAAACAAAGGGTGCATTTTCCTTACTCATCTTCAAGGTCTGGGATGCAATTTTTATGAGCCTCTGTCTTAGGTTGGAAAAACCACTATTTTACTCTTACTCTTTACACTTATTTTACTCTTACTTACCTCCATATTAAATGAGGTTGTTAGAGATCTTTATTTTCAATTCATGCAACTGTACTTGTATGCATTGAAGTTGTTGAAAAAGTAACTGTAGCACAAAAGGAATGCAGGCACAGGCCAACAAACCCATTCCCGAAAGTATCAGTCCCCACTTAAGCACAGAGTCAAAGGATGGAAACTGGATGTAGTACAGATGAATTAGCAATGTAAGCCCAATCAACAGTCATCAAGACTGGAGGGGTCTTCATTGTAATCATTATCATTAACAAGAGAAAACTCTTCATCCACTTGTCATGCCAGATTTTCCAGCAGCCATTGAACTGCATTAATTTCCTGTGGAAAAGACAAACAGATCCTCATCCCCATGTGAGTATAGGGTTGGGTCCATGCCATTGATTTGGTAAAGGATTCCTCCATTTTACTTTAGCAAAAGTTTTCTTGGTTTCTCTGAGCCAAAATCTATCTGCTGCAGATTTACCATGCTTATCCAAATTTTAAATATTCAGAATGAAAACAACATGGTTATAATGATTCTTAGGTGTCCAGGGAAGTAGCTCACCCTTCCTTATTTTTTCCAAATAAATCTTAATTCGATAGCGGGTATGTTCTAACATGCCTTGTCCTTGAGGATTGTAAGTTATTTTAGTTATATGAAAAACTTGAAACTGTTGACAAAATCTTATAAATGACTTGCTAGTATATCCTGTACAATTGTCCATTTTAAATTGCTTAGGAACTCCTAGAACATTAAAAGCCTGTAGACAAGAAGAAATAACATTCTTTTCAGCTTTTCCTGGTTGAGGCATGGCAAAAATAAATCCAGAATAGGTATCTAGGCAAACCTGTATATATTTTAATTGTTTAAATTCAGGAATATGAGTAATATCCATTTGCCAAATCTGATTTGGAAACCATCCTTTAGGATTGACTCCCAAATGAAGAACAGGATGAAATTGAGGACAAGTATTGCAAGCCTTAACTATACTACAGGCATGTTCCTTAGTCAATACATACTTAATTCTCAAGGTTTGACTATTAAGATGATGCATATTATGGGCATCCTAGGCTCTTTTTAACTGTGAACAATATACTTTGGTGATTTTATATGGCAATGGATTTCCTTTAGACAGGGGTCCTGGCAACTTAGAATGAGCACTCAAATGTCCTATAAAAAAGGAAATTTTTTTGTATCAAATTTTGAATTTGTAAAACTGAAATTCCAGCAGGAGATGGCTGAATTTGACCTGTATTCTTTAAACAAGGCAAAAACTGAGCTACATATGCACTATCTGTAAAAATGTTCAAAGACTGCTTTTTAAAACTTTGAAACACAGCCAATACTTCAGATAACTCTGCTATTTTCACAGAGTTGTTAGTCACTGGAAAATATATTGTTTTTCTTTTATAAGCATAGGCAGCAACACCAGATAATGAACCATCAGTAAATTCTGTTAAAATAGCAACAATTGGGCTAACTTTTATTTTAAATGGAAAAACTATAGGTTGCCCCTATAAAAAATGAATTAAATTTTTTTGCTTGTGTGTGTGTGTGTGTGTGTGTGTGTGTGCAACCATTTGGATTCTGTCATAATAAGCTTATATATGTTAAAATGCCATATTTATCTCATCTCTGACAAGGTGAGGGCCAGCATGCTTGAGTTACTCTTTGTCTACCTTTATCATCTGCTCTAAACTTCATCCTATAAGACAGGATCTTGTAATCTTGGTTTTGGCATAATATTTTTTTAAATATATGTTTTAGAACCAAATTTTAGGTATATTTATATAGGAAAACTTTATGGTGACCCATTTTAGATTTAACCTTAAAAAACAACCTAAATGAAGAGACTAGGTAAATCTCAATCTTGCACTCAACTATAATCTTTAGCATGACTTTAAATATGCACTTTTTAAGCTAAAATCAAAACAAAACTTTTAATTAAACATAATTTATAAAGTGGCTAGCAAATCTTATTAATCCTATCATATTGTATTAAAACTCAACAGCAAAAAATTAAAGGGCAAAAGTTTTATTTAACATTAAACATGGAAGTAAATTTAGCATGTAGCCTTCAGCAAAATGGACTATTCTGTCCATACCCAATCTATAGCCAAGAAAGAAACAGCATTAAATTATTTAGTTACTAGCAACAAGGCATATATTTTACATAAAAGTTAACAATGATATGTATACAACCCTGCATAATCCTGGGCTAACATGGAAGTGTAGTCCTTTTTTTCCTGTAAAAGAGCATAAGCAAACATTTTGCATTGAAGAATTTCCAGGCTTTTTAAATGAAGAACAACATATTTTATAGTTCTTTTCTTAAAGGATATATTGTAATTACTTAAGTTTTGTTTAATTGGCTTAAACATCATGGCTTGGTTCTACTTTGTAAACTTAATAAAATAAATACCAAGGTTTTTAATTTCCCCTAAAGGGTTGAGAAACTGTTTTAATTTCTTTGTTAGACTGCCCAAGGGTTATTCTATTTTTTTTTAATTTTATTTTTTTCTTATCAGTTACATTTTATTAACTCTGTATCCCAGCCGTGTCCCACTCCCTCATTCCCTCCCAGTCCCAAGCTCTCTTCCTCATCTCCACTGTGCCCCTTTCAAAGTCCACTGATGGGGGGTACCTCCTCCCCATTCATCTGATCCTGTTTTACCAGATATCTTCAGGACTGGCTGCAAAGCCCTCCTCTGTGGCCTAACAGGACTGCTCCTCCCTTTGGGGGGTGGGGAGGTCAAAGAGCCAGTCGTTGAGTTCCTGATAGAAATAGGCCTTGTTCCCCTCACTATGGGAAACCAATTGGTTACTGAGCTACATTTGTAGCTGGTTACAGGCTACATCTGATCAGAGGTTCTAGGTTATATACAATACCTGATAACTTTAGAATATTTTATAGAATTTAACTGTGATGGTCCAGGACCAAACTCAGAGTTGTTGCTTCAAATTTTCTCATGTCTAAAAATATCCAAGTCTACAGATAAACCTACACACACAGAGATATACATAAGGAACATAGAAATCTGACATTGTCACCTTGGAGTAACCATAATACAAGTCCCAAGTACAGGGACTTGACCAGCCCCTACAAGTACCACAGACTCCAAAAGGAGTGGAGCTCCTCATGGGTCCTCTCCACACACATATATTCCAGAAGGAGGAGAGGCCCTGTGGCCCTTTCCACAGCTTCCAGATGAAAAACAGACCCCAGTAGCCTTCTTATTGAACAGAATATGTTCCCAATGACCCTCTCTCTTGTTCCCAAAAGAGTAGAACCTTTCTGGTCCCTTTTCTGAGAATTGGAACATCTTCCAGATATCATCTACCAGATTGGAAACTCCAGTTTCCCAGACCTCACAAGCAAGGAAACAAACCAAAATCTGAAACCAAAACAAAAGCTGGCAGACGAAATGAACAACAACAAAAAAAATAGAGACAAAGACAAAAAAATAAAAATAAACAAAGTACCTGCTTTTTAAATATTAAAATATTTAATTTTTTTTCAAAACCTGTTTTTGTAATATTAAAACAAAGCATCCCCTTAGGAGTGAAACCATAAAGCACATTTATAATATTAAAAATGAAAACCAGACATTAAAATTTCTTTTTTTTTCTTAAATTTTTCATCAATTACACTTTATTCATTCTGTATCCCCCCATAAGCCCCTCCCTCCCCTCCCAATCCCACCCTCCCTCCTCCCTCTGCTTGCATGCCACTCCCCAAGTCCACTAATAGGGGAGGTTCTCCTCTCCTTTCTGATCTTAGTCTGTCAGTTCACATCAAAAGTGGCTGTATTGTCCTCTACTGTGGCCTGGTAAGGCTGCTCCTCCCCCAGAGGGAGGTGATCAAAGAGCAGGCCAATCAGATTATGTCAGAGGCAGTCCCTCTTCACATTACTATGTAACCCAATTGGACTCTGAACTGCCCTGGGCTATATCTGTGCAGGGGTTCTAGGTTATCTCCATGAATAGTCCTTGGTTGGAGTATGAGTCTCTGGGAAGTTCCCTATGTTCAAATTTTCTTGTTCTGTTGCTCTCAGACATTAAAATTTCTAGTGCAAACAATCCAATATTATTATTATTATCTTCATTATTATTATTATTATTTTGTAATTTTAATTTCCCTAATTCCCTTAATACATGAACTGGTTCCCTTTCTAATTGGACTTTCTCTTGGAGAACAGTAATACCATCCTGCAGTGGTCCCATTTCTCCCTCCACATTTGGCAGGGAAAGCCACAGGGGCAAAGGGCACAGGGGGACAGTCTGAATTATGAGACTTGGCAGTTTCTTTCTCTGAGTTCATTTCATCCTCACTATCTAGATCTAAATTATTTTCTGCTCTCAAATTACTCAAATCTGTATGAGCTCCTTTATGAATATTTTTCAATAACCTTAGAAGTCCTTTTTTTCTGCCCATTTGGCTGCTCTAATTTCCCCAAGTAACTCTTTACCTTGTGAGATTTCTTTTCCCAAGTCTCCAGATTGATCCTACCTTCAACTGGGGACCAGGGAGAAACTTCATTTACAAACTAAAGGGTATAAGGATGTTTCTTCCAATTCCTCACCTTTATTAGCATTGGCTTTAAATTCCTCATTAACATCTCCCTTATATATCTCTGTCCCATGATTTCACTGCCTGCCTACCTTGTGTTCCTCCCTGGAATGGGTGGTCATCAAGAAGCACATTTTTTCTTACACATCCAGAACTCCAAAAACCTGCCTTTCCCATGTTACCCCTCATTTTCAAGGTCTCTTGTTCTTGTGCCAACTGACCCATCCTTCAGGCTTGTCTAAAAGTTTTGTATGTGAGATTAATATTTGCTAACAGTTATCTTTAATAAAGCTTGCTGTTAATCCTAAACAGCTGTATAAGCAAATCTCCACAAAGACACTGGGTTTATTTAGTTAACCTAGAACACAAGGGTGGGTAATTGTTACTCCCTCCTAAACCTCCAATCCCTCATAATTTCCTAACTTTTAGATTTTACCCATTATATTTACTTTTGGTGAAACATGTCCAGTCCATCTCCACATAGTTCTGAGATTTGTCCTCCAGCTCTCTCTCCAAGCTCTCTCACCCTTTTCTCCCACTTCTATCCTGCCCTCTGGCTCTCCCTCTCTTTCCTGTCCTCTGGCTTCTCCCTTTGTACAACATTGTGGCTAGTTGTTTTATTTTGGCCTGTTTATCACAATGCAATATCTGAATTGAACCCAGAGACTGGGGGTGGGGGGAGAAATCAGCATTTGAATGAACAAGGGTAAGGTGTATAAATTTCAAAAGAATATTATACCAAAATTTCCCCCTTTAAGTACAATAAAAGGCTCCTTTTCTTACAATGCAATAATTATGAAATTATGAAAACTGTTACGCAAAATCTACATGTGCAATATCCAGACCATTTGTATTTAGCAACTTAGGAGAAAGTTATCTGATTACCTATCTATCTTGACAAGTTAAAAGTTTTATACCAAAATTAAATTTTATCCCTTTTGGTATTGTTCTGCCCAGTTCACAAACCTCAAAAGACCAGGAATAACTAAATTCTGCTGTAAATACATGAGGTTCATTTTATTACAAGCTACCAGCTGCAGCTTGTGCCCACATCCCCCACCATAGAAGAGGTAGGAGCTGAGAGACCCATGCTCAGGTTAGTTGTGTGATTTAAGGATTCTGGTCCATCCCAGCATGCCCAAGGCAGGGGCAATTTCTGCCTGGCAAGCATCTATTGGTCAAAATGCTACATTTTTAATTGATTGGTTATAGGAAGGCCCCCATACCATTAATGATCTAGTGTTCCTCCCTAGGAGGATGGGCCCTTTTCCTAGCAACTGTATCTCTAGTGGTTGGGGAAAGAATGCAGTAAGGCAGGTTCTTCCCCTCATGGCATTCCTGGACCTCTCCACCCAGCTAGTTCAGGTCTTAAACTTTAATAATATCTGCTGATTTTTAACCTTTTGGTCTCTCAGGTATTACCTATATGAAAGAATTTCTTAACTTCTAAACAACTCAGGCTTGATTGTGGCACTATAACTTTTTGGTCTTCAACCCCATCAGAGATTTGAGAAGAAAATAAAATTAGCTGTTAGAGTAAATACGAAGTGCATGTTCACAGCCTACAAAAAATAAAAATTAACAGATAGGGTTTGCTGCCTGAATAGTCACTCATATAACTCTTTATAACATTGGAACATCATCTTTACCTTTCAGGCTGAGAATATTTGACAGATGTTTATGTGAAGCAGGAACTATTTAGGACTTGGTTACCCTGTCTTGGCAGAGTTCAACAGTCAACTTGTCCTGCATTTAAGCTTGCACTTTTTTGGCAGAATTTGTCTGTTGTGAAGCAAGTGTAATTTCTTTACTCAAGTGGCTTTTTTTGCCACATTTGTAGCCATCTCCATATGAAGGTTCTTTGATGATCGTTATCTTATTTCAGTTAGGTGGGGTGCTGCCAGGAAATGAGTTGTCTTATTGTCAAAGAAACTTTAAAATAATAAAGACACTTTTAAATGCCATTGTCTGTAGGTCTCTGAAATTTTTGAAGACTACCTATCTTTATGTAATCGATCTATCTACAAAACTGCATCTATCTGTTAAACATAGAATATATACTCCTATGATAAAATACACAAGTGTCTGACATGACTATGAGTTGACTAACTAGCAATTAACTTGCATTACCTAATACCCTAACCATTTTTAATAACAGTTTAAGTAACTGTGAATTTGTATCAATATTTTAAAGCTTATACCAATGTATCAAAAGTAGACTTAGTTTTTCATCAATGTACAAAATCCTTTACCAATGAGTTAAAAATAACCTTATTGGAGAATAACAAATAAAACCCTAAGTTGAGTAGATTCAATAATCTACCTTTTTTTCTATTCCTATAAGATATCCCTGTATATTCCTTGTTTCACTTTGAATAAGACCATTAATAATAAACATCTTCCAATGACAATAAAATTTTGTAGCCAGAGCAAACAACCAAAAACATACCCAACCCCCTTTAAGGAAAACTGGACACCATTCTCATGAATATCTTCTAGCTGACAATTTGGATATGTAGAAATACAATATGTAGCCCAAATACAATTGGGAAAAATGGTCAAATAATAAACAATAACATTTGTGGTCTAGTCTTTGAATGTTGAGAGTTTTTAGGATTAATAAACATCCTCTTTGGGACAGTCTAAAATGCTGAACCTATTAAGATTAGTAGCTTTCTTCAAAGTTCTTTTCGGAGCAGGCTTTGATGAGAAACAGTAATTGAAGCAGTTGAGGCAAGAATAGGCAGAATGCTGGATCATGCAAGATGCTGGAATAAATGTGTAAATGTCTCATCATGCTGAAGAATGATTCTGTTAGGTTTGATCCAGTATCTCTGGTGTCCAGCTCTTTTGTTCTGCAAACATGTAATTTTTTACAAGCATTATAGAATTATAAAATTATGAATGTAAGAGTTGTGTAGGATGAAACTAAACTGTAAGCCAATTTAATATATATCAATTAAAAGGTTAACAGAATACATTTTAAAGATATTATAGCCAAGGATTTATTGGCCAGGTATTGTTCACATTTTGGCTGAAGGCACATTTTTATGTCTCATTCAGTTTTAGAGTTTCCATGTAAAGAGATTAGCAATATAAGTTACCATTTTTATTGTACATACAATCATTATCATGTTGAAATCAGACAAGGATAGATCAAAATATCCTTTTGGGCTCTTGCATGCCTGTTGGGCTCTTGCAAGCGGCCTGGATCGATAGAAAACACATGTTTTAAATAAACTTTATATAAACTCCTTTTAAAATTCAGAATATAAGCATACCATAATTGTACCTATTTTGAGGTTTATATTTTTATATATATTGAAGCTATTTGTCTTATCCCATTTTTATATAGAATGGGTAGTTATGCCTTTATAGCCACACTTAATATTAACTCCCTCTTACCTTCAGCATTTAAGCATACCCTTGTACCTGGACTTTAGATTGATATTGGCTATTTTTTGGCTTTCCCCTTTTTTATACAGACTGGACAGTTATGCCTTTATACCTGAACTTTATATAAACTCTGTTAGCATTAGCATATAAACTCTGTTACCCTTAGTGTTAATTATATCCTAGGCATTTTGAACCTGTATTTTTATATTGGTTTTGGCTACTCTCTGGCTTGCCATCTTTTTGAGATGGGATGGACAGTTTTGATTTTTAAACATATGAATATAATTTTTGAATTTTTAAGACTAAACTAGGTTGGCATGTACTTTGCCATTTTTAAGCACCTTGTATCTTTTTTACATAGGGATAATGAACTTTATTCCTACATGAAAATATTTCATGTTTAAAAGCATATGGCAGTTTCCACATCAGTGTGACATTATCTTTCAATATGTAAACCTAAAAATTATGTGAATCCCACCTTTATATCAGTAAGGACATAATATCTATCATTAAGAAAAAAGAATTTTCATGGTAACCTTAGGAAAACTTTGTCATTTTGAATCTTAGAGTATCTCTGCATATGGCTAAACAGCAGGAGTTGCCATCCTGGCTTTTATTATGTAAATAAGATTAATCCTGAACTCAGAGATCTACATATTTCTTTTTTTTTAATTGTTGTTTTTTATTAATTGCAATTTATTCACTTTGTATCCCCCCTTAAGCCCCTCCCACCTCCCCTCTGATCCCACCCTTCCTCCCCATTCTTCAAGCATGCCCCTCCCCAAGTTTACTGATAGGAGAGGTCCTCCTCTCCTTCCTTCTAATCTTAGTCTATCAGATCTCATCAGGAGTGGCTGCATTGTCATCTTGTGTGGTCTGGTAAGGATGCTCCCCCTTCAGTGGGAGGTGATCATAGAGCAGGCCAATTAGATTATGTCAGAGGCAGTCCCTCTTCCCATTACTATGTAACCCACTTAGACACTAAACTGCCATGGGCTACATTTTTGCAGGGGTTCTAGGTTATCTCCATGCATGGTACTTGGTTGGAGTATGAGTTTCTTGGAAGATGCCTGTGTTCAAATTTTCTGGTTCATTTGCTCTCCTTGTGGAGTTCCTGGCCTCTCCAGATCTTACTATTTCCCATTTCTTTCATTAGAGTCCATGCACTCTGCCCAGCAGTTGGCTAAAAGTTTCAGCTTCTGATTTGATAGTCTGTAGGGCAGAGACTTTCAGAGGCCATCTGTGGCAGGTTCCTAACTCATTTTCTGTTTTCTGCTACTTCTGATATCCATCCTCTTTGCATTTTGAGACAGGGGTTGAGCATTTTAGTCAGGGTACTCCCTCTTAATTAGTTTCTTTAGGTGTACAGATTTTAGTAGATTCATTCTTTATTATATGTCTTTATGAGTGAGTATATACTCTGTGTATTTCTGCTTCTGGGAGTGCTCACTCTCGATGATCTTTCCAGTTCCCACCATTACCTTAAAATTTCATGATTTCCTTATTTTTTATTGCTGAGTAATATTCCACTGTGTAGATGTACCACAATTTCTTAATCCATTTTTCAGTTGAGGGGCATCTGGGCCCTTTCCAGCTTCTGGCTATTACAAATAAAGCTGCTACAAATGTGGTTGGCCAAATGTCCTTTTTGTGTACTTCAACCTCTTTTGGATATATGCCTAGGAGTGGTATGGCTGGATCTTGAGGAAGCATTATTCCTGGTTGTCTGAGAAAGCACCAGATTGATTTTCAAAGTGGTTATACAAGTTTACATTCCCATCAGCAGTGGAGGAGGGTTTCCCTTTCTCCACAGCCTCTCAAGAGACAGTTTTTCAACTTGGCCACTCTGATGGGTGTAAGGTGGAATCTCAGACTCATTTTGATTTGCATTTCCCTAATGGCTAATGATATTGAGCATTTATTTAAGTGTTTCTCTGCCATTTGATATTCCTGGACAAAAAGTTCTCTCTTTAGCTCTGTTCCCATTTTTTAATTGGATTACTTGCTTTGCTGCTTTTTGTGTTCTTTCATTCTTTATATATCCTGGATATTAGCCCTCTGCCAGAAAAAGGGTTGGTGAAGATACTTTCCCACTCTGTAGGCAGTCGTATTGTTTTGATGATGGTGTCCTTTGCTTTACAGAAGCTTTTCAGTTTAATGAGGTCCCATTTATTGATTGTTGCTCTTAGAGCCTGTTCAGGAAGTTGTCTCCTGTGCCAATAAGTTCAAGGCTCTTCCCCACTTTTTCTTTTAACTGATTTAGTGTATCTGGGTTTACTTTGTGTTGGAAATAAAGGCATGTATCCTCACCAACTTGTTCAAATATATATGTATATTTCATATCAGTATCATTTTAACTCAAAGCCTTTAATTGAAAATCTAAGCGACCAGAAAATTTTAAGTTTGGGGTTTATTTTAATTTTTATTAATTACACTTTATTCACTTTGCCTCCCCCCATAAACTCCTCACTCCTCCCCTCCCAATCCCACCTTTCTATGCCAATCTTCGTGCATGCTACTCCTCAAATTCACTGAGAGGGGACATCTTCCTCTCTTTCCTTCTAAACCTAATCTATCAGATCTCAATAGGAGTGGCTCCATTATCATCTTCTGTGGTCTGGTAAGGCTGCTTCTGCCTCAGGGGAAGGTGATCAAAGATCATTCTAACCAGTTCATGTCAGAGGCAGTCCCTATTCCCAATTCTATAGAATCCACTTGGACACTTAACTGCCATGGGCTACATCTTCATGAGTGTTACTTATTTGTAGTAACCTCAGGAATGAACCTTGTGCTCCAATTTTTTGGTTCTGTTGCTTTTCTTGTGTAGGTCTAGAGATTTTATTAGGTTTATTCTACAATATATGTATATATGAGTGAGTATATACCTTGTGTGTCTTTCTGCTTCTAGGATAGCTCACTTAGGATGATCCTTTCTAGTTTCCACCATTTATCTGCAAATTTCATGATTTTCTTGTTTTGTTGTTTTGTTTTGTTTTTTATATGGTTGAGTAATATTCCATTGTTCAGATATATCACAATTTCTGTATCCATTCTCAGTTGAGGGGCATTTGGATTGATTCCAGATCTGGCTATTACAAATAAACTGCTACAAATATGTCTGAGCAAATATCTTTATTGTGTACTTGAGTCCCATTTTGATATATGCCTAGGTTGTGTTATAGTGGTATTCCTAGTTGTCTTAAAAAGCACCAGATTGATTTCCAGAGTGGTTGTACACGTTATATTCCCTCCAGCAGTGGAGAGAGTTACCCTTTGTCCACAACCACTCCAGCATGTGTTGTCACTTGAGTTTTTTATTTTGGCCATTCTGATAGGGGTAAGGTGAAATCTCAGGTTCCTTTCATTTGCAATTTCCTAATAGCTAATAACACTGCACATTTCTTTCAGTGTTTCTCTGCCTTTTGATATTCCTCTATCAAGAATTCTCTGTTTAGCTCTGTTCTCCATATTTTAATTGGATTACTTGATTTGGTGCTTTCTCAACTTCCTTACTTCTTTATATATACTGAATATTAGCCCTCTGTCAGATAAAGGGTGGAGGGAAGATTCTTTCCCAATATGTAGGCATTTGTTTTGTTTTGATGAATGTGCCCTTTGCTTTCAGAAAGCTTTTCAGTTTCATGTGGTCCCATTTACTGATTTTTGCCTGTGCTGTTGGTATTCTTTGAGGAAATTGTCTCCTGTGCCAATGAGTACAAGGCTTTTCCTTCCAACTGATTTAATGTGTCAGGCTATATTGTGATGTCTTTGATCCACATGGACATTAGTTTTGTGCAAATAGTGGATCTCTGCATTTTTCTACATGTAGACATCCAGTTACACCAGCACCATTTATTGAAGATGCTGTCATTTTCTATTGTGTGGTTTTGGAATCTTTGTCAAAGCTCAGGTGTCCATAGTGTGTTGGTTTATTTCTGGGTCATCTATTGGATTGCAGTGATCCACCTTTCTGTTTCTATGAAAGTACCACACAGTTTTTATTGCTGTCACTCTAAAGTGCAGCTTAAGATCAGGGATGGAGATACCTCCAGAAGATCTTTTTTTGTAGAGCATTGTTTTATTAATTCTGGGCTTCTTGTTTTTCCATATGAAGTTTATAACTTTTCTTTCATTTTTTTCTGTAAAGATTTGTGTTGGTTATTTGATGGGAATTGCATTGAATTTTAGATTACTATTGGTTAGTTGGCCATTTTTACAATATTAAACATCTAAAGCCATGAGCATGGGAGATCTTTCCATCTTCCGATATCTTCTTCTCACTCTTTCTTCAGAGACCTGAAGTTTTTTACTTAGAAGACTGACTTGCTTGGTATGATTACACCAAGGTACTTTATGTATTTTGTGGCTTTGTGAATTGTGTTGTTTCCCTAATTTCTTTCTCATCCCTTTGTCTTTTCTATATAGAAGGGCTACTGATTTTTTTTTTTAGTTAATATTTTATCCTGCCACTTTGCTGGTAGAATTTTTGGGGTCACTCAACATACTATAATTCCATCAGAAAATAGCAATACTTTGACTTCTTCCTTTTCAGTATCCCGTTAATCTCCTTAAATTTTTAAATTGCTCTAGCAAGGACATCTAGAACTATGTTGAAGAGATATGGAATGAGTGGGCAGCCATGCCTTGTCCCTGATTTCAGTGGGATTACCTTAAGTTTCTCTATGTTTAGTTTGATGATGGCTATAGGATTGCTGTATATTGTATATGGGATTTTGTCAAATGCTTTTTCAGCATCTGAGGAGATTATCATGTGTTTTTTTTTTTTTTTCAATTTGTTAATATGGTGGATCACATTGATGAATTTCCTCATATTGAACAACCCCTGCAGACTTGGGATGAAGTCTACTTGGTTATGGTGTATGATATCTTTGATATGTTCTTGTATTTGTTTTGCAAATTTTTTTTTTTGTATTTTTACATCAATGATCACAATGGCACTTGGCCTGAAATTCTCTTTTCTTGTTGAGTCTTTGTCAGGTTTAGATACCAAGGTGACTATGGCTTCACAGAATGAGTTTGGTAGTGTTCCTTCTGTTTCTATTTTGTAGATTTCTCTGAAGAGAACTGGAGTTAGCTCTTCTTTGAAGGTCTGGTAGAATTCTGTGCTGAATCTATCTAGTCCTAGGCCATTTTGCATGGAAAATTTTGATGACCACTTCTACTTCTTTGGGGTATATAGGACTATTTAATTGATTTACCTGGTCTTGATTCAGCTTTGATAAGTGGAATCGATCAAGAAAATTGTCCATTTCTTTTAGATTTTCAACTTTTGTGAAATAGACTTTTGAATTAAGTCCTAAAGATTGTTTGGATTTCCTCGGTGTCTGATATCATGTCCCCCTTTTTCAGTTCTGATTTTGTTTATTTGGATGGTGTCTCTCTGCCTTTTAGTTAGTTTGGATAAGGGTTTGTTTGTCTTTTTCATTTCCTCAAAGAACCAGCTTTTGGTTTCATTGATTCTTTGAATTGTTTTATTTGTTTCTAATTTATTGATTTCAATGATGTGTTTGGTAATTTCCGGCCATCTGCTCCTTTTTGGTGTTTCTGCTTTTTTTTTTTTTCTAGGGTTTGGAGATCAGCCATTAATTTGTTTGAATGAGATGTCTCAAATTACTTCTTAAAGGCACTTGGCACTATGAACTTTCCTCTTAGGACTGCCTTCATTGTTTCCCATAAGTTTGGATATGTTGTGCCTTCATATTCATTGAATGCTAGGAAGACTTTAATTTCTTGATTTCTTCCCAGACCCAGCTGTCATTTGGTAGCAAGTTGTTCAGTTTCCATGTGTGTGTAGGTTTTTTGCTATTTTTGTTGATGTTGAGGTCCAACTTTATTCCATGGTGGTCAGATAAGATACAAGGGATTATTTCAATCTTTTTGTATCTGTTGATGCTTGCATTGTGACCAACTATATGGTCTATTTTGGAGAATGTTCCATGAGATGCTGAGTTAAAGGCAAATTCTTCTGTCATTGGGTCTATTGTTCTCTAAATATCTGTTAGGTCCATTTGATTCACGACCTCTGTAAGAGACATTGTTTCATTGCTTAAGATCTCTTTTGTTGACCTGTGTTTTCTTGATGGTGAGGTGTTGAGGTCTCCCACTATTAATGTTTGGGGATATATGTGTGGTTTAAGTTTTATCAGTGTTTCTTTTACATTTGTGGGTGCCCTTGTATTTGGGGCATAGATGTTCTGAATTGTGATTTCTTCTTGGTGATGTTGGAATTTTCCCTTGATGAGTATGAAGTGTCCTTGCCTATCTCTTTTTTATTAATTTTTGTTAAAAGTCTATTTTCTCAGCTATTAGAACGGCTACTCCTGCTTGCTTATTTGGGTCCATTTGCTTGGAAAGCCAGCCCTTTACACTCAGGTAATATTTATCTTTGTGACTTAAATGTGTTTCTCTATGCAACAATTTCTAGGTCTTGTTTATGCATCCATTCTGTTAGTCTGAGTCCACTGCTATTGAGAGAGACTAATGACCAGTGTCTGTTAGATCCTTCAATTTTGATGTTGGCTGTGGTAATAAGTTTGTGTGCTTGTTTGGTTTTTGCTTAACTCTTGAAAAGTTAATTTTGTCCAGTGTTTTCTTGAAAGTAGCTAGTTTTCTTGGGTTGTATTATATTTTTTCTTCTAGTATATTCTCTAACACTGGATTTGTTTGTAGGTATTGTTGAAATTTGTTCCTGTCATTGAATATCTTGTTTTCTCTATCTATGAGGATGGAGAGTTTTGCTGGGTATAGTAGCATGGACTGACATCTCTGTTCTCTTAAGGCTTGCATGATATTCGTCTAGGCCTTTCTGGTTTTCATAGTCTCTGTTGAGAAGTCAGGTGTAATGGGTTTGCCATTATGTTACTTGGCCTTTTTCTTTTGCATCTTTTAGTATTTTTTTTTCTTTTCTTTTTGTGAATTTACTCTTTTGATTATTAGGTTCTGTGAAGGTTTTCTTTTCTGGACTAATTTATTGGATGTTCTGTAGACCTCTTATATTCTTATTGGCCTCTCCTTTAAGTTGGAGAAATTTTCTTCAATGATTTTGTTAAAAATATTTTAACAAAATATTTTTGTTAAAATAGGCCTTGGAGGAGGAAATCTTTTTTTCCCTCTAATCCTCTTATTCTTAGGCTTTGTCAATTTATTTTTTCTTGAATTTTTTGGATGGTCTGTGTCAGGAAATTTTTATATTTAACATTTTCTTTTAAAGTTACTTTGATTTCTTCCATTTTATCTTCCACACCTAAGATTCTTTCTTCCATCTCTTGTAGTATAATTGGCTATGCATACCTCTGTAGTTCCTGTGTTCTTCCCTCAGTTTTTCTCTCCACAATTTCTTCTTAGTTTTTTCTTTAATTTCTCCAACAAAAATATGGAATGCTACACGAATTTTCATGTCATCCTTAAGCAGGGGTCATGCTAATTTTCTCTGTATTGTTCCAATTTTATTATATTTGCTGCCTAAGTGAGCACCACATATTTCTTTCAAATGGTCATTAATAAAGTACATGTACTTGAATTCTGAGTTTCACATTACCAGAGATTCAATTATTAATTGTTAAATGCACAGATATGTCCTCAGTCAGTGACTTGTTTTCTGTAAAAATACTCCCTGAACAAGGCAAATTTTTGAAGAAAAATTGTTTAATTGTGACGTTGCTTGTATTTTTAAAGAGACCATCCATGATGTTAAGTCAGCTTGCAGTCACCTTGTTGTAGTCCTTCACCAAAACTGAGAGCTTTTCATACTGAACCACAAGCAAAGCCAGAGAGGAGACTGAAAGAGACAGACAGAGAGATCTAGAGAGACATATTCAGAAATAGAGACCGAGGCCATCAGAAACAAAGATATAAAGTGACAGAGACCGAGAGACAGAGATAGCATTCTATCTGGTCACTTTCATTGGCATATGAAGCTCGAAGCACACCCCCCATAATAAAATTCCAAAACGAATTATGTTTTTAATATTTTTATTTTAATTTTTATTAATTACACTTTATTCACTTTGTTTTCCCCCATAAAACCCCACATGCTGCCAAGCCCACCTTCCATCCCCATCCTCCACGCATGTCCTCCACAAGTCCACTGAAAAGGGAGGGCTTCCTCTCCTTCCTTCTGATCCTTGTCTATCAGATCTCATCAGGAGTGGCTGTATTTCCTTTTTCTTGACCTAGTAAGGCTGCTCCCACATCAGGGTGAGGTGATTAAAGAATAGCCCAATCAGCTCATTTCAGAGGCAGTCCCTGTTCCCATTATTATGGAACCCACATGGACACTGAACTGCCATGGGCTACATCTGTACAGGGGTTCTAGGTTTTCTCCTTATATGGTACTTGGTTGGAATATGAGTTTCAGGAAAGATCCCTGTGCTCAGAATTTGGTTTTTTTGATCTCCTTGTGGAGCTCCTGGCCTCTCCAGATCTTACTAGTTTCCACTTCTTTCATTAGATTCCATGCACTCTGCCCAGGAGTTGGCCATACGTTTCAGCATCTGCATTGATAGTCTGCAGGGCAGAGCCTTTCAGAGTCCCTCTGTGGCAGTTGTACCATGTTTTCTGCTACTTCTGATGTCCATCCTTTTTGCCTTTTGGGGTGGGGATTAAGCATTTTAGCCAGACTCCTCCCTCTTGATTAGTTTTTTTTTTTTTTTTTTTTTTTTTTTTGGTGTACAGATTTTAGTAGATTTATACTATATTACAAGTATATGAGTGAGTATATGCTGTGTGTGTCTTTCTGCTTCTGGGATAGGACACTCAGGATGATCCTTTCTCGTTCCCACAATTGATCTGCAAATTTTATAACTTCCATTTTTTATTTTTGAGTTATATTCCATTGTGTAGATGTACCACAATTTCTGTATTTATTTTCACTTGGGGAAGGGCATCTGGGTTGTTTCAATTGTCTAGTTATTAGAAATAAAGCTGCTACAAATGTGGTTGGGTAAATGTCCTTATTGTGTACTTGAGCTTCTTTTGGATATATGCCTAGGAGTCATATAGCTGGATATTGATGAAGCATCATTTCTAGTTGTCTCAGTAAGTGCCATATTGATTTCCTGAGTTATTGTACAAGTTTACATTCCTGCCAGCAGGGAGAAAATTTCCATTTTCTCCACAATCTCTGTAGCATGTGCTGTCTCTTGAGTTTTTGATCTTGGCCATTCTCTTAAGGTGTAATCTTACATAGTTGTAAGGTGAAATATCAGGGATGTTTTGATTTGCATTTCCCTGATGGCGAATGATGTTGCACATTTCTTTCAGTGTTTCTTTGCCATTCATTTTGTTGCTTTTCAACTTCCTTAGTTCTTTACATATACTGGATATTAGCCTCTGTCATATAAAGGGTTTTTGAAGAGTCTCAATCTATAGATATTTGTTTCTTTTGTCCTTTGCTTTACAGAAGCTTTTCAGTTTCATGAGGTCCCATTTACTGATTGTTGCTCTTAGAACCTATGCTGTTGCTGTTCTGTTCAGGAAGTTTTCTCCTGTGCCAATGAATTAAAGGCTCTTTCCCACTTTTTCTTCAAACCAATTTAATATATCTCTTTTTATGTTGAGGTCTTTGATTCACTTGGACTTTAGTTTTGTGGAGGTGATAATTATGGATATATTTGCATTTTTCTACATGTAGACATCCAGTTAGACCAGCACCATTTGTTGAAGATGCTATCTTTTTTTCCGTTGTATGATTTTTGAATCTTTGTCAAAAATCAGGCATCCATAAGTGTGTTTGTTTCTGGGTCATTTGTTCAGTTCCATTGATCAACCATTTTGTTTTTATGCCAGTACCATGCAGTGTTTATTACAGTTGTTCGATAGTATAGCTTCCCTCCAGGAGATCTTTTACTGGTATGGAGTATTTTAGAAATTCTATTTATTTTCTTTCTTTCTTTTTTCCATATGAAGTTGAGATTTTTTTCTTTCAAGTTCTGTAAAAAATCCTGTTGGTAATTTGATGGGAATTGCATTAAATATGTAGATTGCTTTTCATAAGATGGCCATTTTTCTTTTTTATTTATTTTATTTTTCTTTATTAATTACACTTTATTCAGTTTGTATTACCCCTGTGGTTTCCTTCCTCCTCCTATCCCAATCACTTCCTTCCTCCACCCTCTGTATGCATGCCCCTCCCCAAGTCCACTGATAAAGGAGGACTTCTTTCCTTCCTTCTGATCCTAGTCTATTAGGTTTCATCAGGTGTGGCTGCATTGTCTTCTTCTGTGCCCTGTAATGCTGCTTCCCCATCAGGGGGAGGTAATTAAAGAGCAGGCCAATCAGTTCATGTCAGAGATAGTTCCTGTTCCTATCACAATGAAACCCACTTGGATACTGAACTGCCATGGGCTACATCTGTGCAGGGGTCTTAGGTTATCTCCATGCATAGTCCTTGGTTGGAGTATCAGTCTCAGGAAAGACCCCTGTGCTCAGATTTTTTGGTTCTGTTGCTCTCCTTGTGGAGTTCCTGTCCTCTCCAGATCTCACTGTTTTCCACTTCTTTCCTAAGATTCCCTGCACTCTGCCCAAAGGTTGCCCATAAGTCTCAGGATCTACATTGATAGTCTGAAGAGCAGAGCTTTTCAGAGGTCCTCTGTGTCAGACTCCTGACTTGTTTTCTCTTTTCTCCTTCTTCTGATGTCCAGCCTCTTTGCCTTTCTGGATAGGAATTGAGCATTTTAGCAAGAGTCCTCCCTCTTGATTAGTTTCTTTAGGTGTACATATTTTAGTGGGTTTATCCTATATTATATGTCTATATGAGTGAGTATATACCAGGTTCATCCCTCTGCTTCTGGGATAGCTCACTCAGGATGACCTTTTACCTGTAAATTTCATAATTTTCTTTTTTTATTATTGCTGAGTAATACTCCATTGTGTAGATGTACAAGATTACATTCCCACCAGCAGTGGAGGAGGGTTGCTCTTTCTCCACAACCTCTCCAGCATGTGTTGTCTCTTGAGTTCTTGATCTTAGCCATTCTGATGGGTGTAAGGTGAAACATCCGGGTTGTTTTGATTTGCATTTCCCTGATGGCTAATGAGGTTGAGCATTTCTTTAAGTGTTTCTCTGCCATTCAATATTCCTCTGCAGAGAATTCTCTGTTTAGCTCTGTACCCCATTTTTTAAAATTGGATTATTTGATTTTTTGCTGTTTAACTTTTTTAGTTCTTTATATATACTGTATATTAGCCCTTTGTCAGATATAGGGTTGGTGAAGATCTTTTCCCAATCTGTAGACTGTCGTTTTTTTCTGAGGACAGTATCCTTTACTTTACAGAAGCTTTTCAGTTTCATGAGGTCGCATTTATTGATTGTTGATATTAGAGCTTGTGTTCTTGGTGTTCTGTTCAGGAAGTTGTCTCCTGTGCAAATGAGTTCAAGGGTATTCCCCACTTTTGAACCTAACCAAGCAAGTCAAAGACTTGCATGAAAATATTTCCAGTCTCTGAAGAAAGAATTAGAAGAAGATATCAGAAGATAGAAAGATCTCCCATGCTCATGGCTTGGCAGGATTAACCTAGTAAAAATAGCCATCTTACCAAAATCAATCTACAGATTCAATGCAATTCCCATCAAATTACCAACACAACTCTTTACAGACCTTGAAAGAAAAATTCTCACCTTCATATGGAACAACAAGAAACCCGGAATTGCTAAAACAATTCTCTATAGTAAAAGATCTTCAGGAGGTATCTCCATCCCTCATCTCAGGCTGTACTATAGAGCAACAATACTAAAAAACTGCATGGTACTGGCATAGAAACAGAATGGTGGATCGATGCAATTGAATAGAAGAACCCAGAAATAAACCCACACACTATGGACACCTGATTTTTGACAAAGATGCCAAATCCATTCAATGGAAAAAAGACAGCATCTTCAACAAATGGTGCTGGTCTAACTGGAATTCTACATGTAGAAAATGCAAATAGATCCATACTTATCACCCTGCACAAAACTAAAGATCAAAGACCTCAACATAAAACTAGACACACTAAATCACTTAGGTGGCCAATTTTTAATGTTAAGCCTGCCAAGCCATAAGCATGGGAGATATTCCATCTTCTGACACCTTCTTCTAATTCTTTCTTCAGAGACTTGAATTTTTTTTTCATACAAATCTTTGGCTTGCTTGGTTAGGGTCATACCTATGTCTTTGACTGAATACAAAAACACATTAAAGACATCATCCACTATGACCAGTAGGCTTCATCCAGGTATGCAAGGGTGGTTCAATATATGGAATTCCATCAATGTGATCCACCATATTAACAAACTAAAAAAAAAAAAAATCTGGTAATCTTATATACTGAAAAAGCATTTGACAAATCCAACCTCCATTTATATTTAAAGTATTGGAGATATCAGGGATATAAAGCATATAACCAATATCAAAATAAACAGAGAGAAATTCAAAGCAATCCCACTGAAATCAGGGACAAGGCAAGGCTGCCTGATCTCTCCATATCTCTTCAACATAGTTCTGGAAGTCCTTGCTCAAGCAATAAAATAATTTTAGATAATCAAGGGGATGGAAATGTGAAATGAAGAAATCAAAGTATAACTATTGGCAAATAATATACATGAGTGACCTCTTAAAATTTTTCATGGGAACTCCTAAAGCTCATAAACACCTTTGGCACAGTGACTGGATACAAAATTAACTAAAAAAATAGTAGCCCTCCTGTATACAAAAGATAAAAGAGCTGAAAAAGAAATTGGGGAAACAAAAGATAATATATTATCTAACAAAGTCAACCTCCTAACCATTCCCAGACATTTCCTCACTGGGCACTAAACATGTAAATAGATGAGCTTCAAGGAGATTTGAAATTCAAAACATCCTGAAGTAGAAGTAGATGGGTAGACTCCTATGCAAAAAGAATAAAGTTATTCTGATAGTCATTCAATACAATGTTTAAAGTCCCAACAAATTCCAAGGATTAAAGAACAGGACTGAAAATATTTTTGGGGGGAAATTTGGAATATTTCCATAATGGAGTATTATTCATCTAAGAAAATGACATTATGATATTTTCAGGCAAATTGTTGGAACAAGAAAAATCATCCTTGGTCAAGTTACTAAAATTCAAAAAGACAAATATGGTATATATCACTTATTAGGAGGTCTCCTAACATTGTGGAATGTTCTTAAAGGCAATAGTTTTTCCATTCTAAACCTCAAAGTCCTTATAGATTCCTTCCATTCATATTTCACTTGTTATATGTGCTTTTAGTCATATCTTAGGTACAGTCCATCTCTCCACATGGTTCCAAGACCTCTGCTCCTGATTTTCTACCTCTCCTCCCCTGCTTCCTTCCTATTCCTGCTACTATAGACCAAGGTATCTCACCCTATCCTCTACATTGCTCAGCATTGTAGCTGGTTGTTTTATTGAAAATACAGAGAACAAATGGTAGCATGTTTACACAAACTTGACACAGGTGATACATAGAATAAGCTTTACAGTGGTATTTCCGTGAGACATTTGAATGAACAAGGGTAAATTATATAGATTACAAAATAACATTGTATAAACAATTTACTTAACACACACACACACACACACACACACACACACACACATATATATATATATAGTGCTGTGCTGACATGCTGAAAGAGGTCACTAGACCTCATTATATATATGGTTGTGAGCTATCATGGGGTTACTAGAAATTGAAGAAAGACATCTGTAACAGTAAACAGTGCTCTAAACCTTTGAGTCTCACCTCTAGCCCTAG
The DNA here is from genome assembly GCF_030254825.1 of Meriones unguiculatus. Classification (NCBI taxonomy): domain Eukaryota; kingdom Metazoa; phylum Chordata; class Mammalia; order Rodentia; family Muridae; genus Meriones; species Meriones unguiculatus. Next base: position 31,474,736 of record NW_026843709.1, on the reverse strand, counting down.
GTACAATTTTCTTTAGTTCATATTCCTTAAAATTTCAGTGTCATAATAGCATTGTGTTGTCGTAACAATGTGTGATGTTATAATGTCATTGTAAATCATATACCATTGTTTTGTCTTAACACCATTGTAAATTCATAAAATTATTGGGATGTCTTGATACTAATTTGATGTAATAATATCATGGTGATGTTAAAATAACATTATGATGTCATAAAACCTTTTTAACATCATATCATTTTGATGCCATAATAGCCTTGAGATTTCATGACAAAAAGGTGGTGTCATTATGACTGGGATGTCATAATAAAATTGTGATGTCATAATACCAATGTGATGTCATCATACCATTGTGGTGTGATACCATTGTGATATCATACTACTGTTTGATAATGACAATGATGACATTATTATAATGCAATAATGACATTATTGCATTGTCATATCATAATAGCATGGTGATATCATAATACCATTGTGATGTCATCCTAGCAATGTAATATCCTAATATTTTGGTGTCATAAGACCATTGTGATATCATAATACCATTGTGATGTCATGAGAGCATTGTGATGTCAGCATAGTATTATGGTGTGGTAATACCCTTTTGATATATAATAGCACTGTGATGTCATCAAAGCATTGTCAAGAAATAATAATATTGTGATGTCATGATAGCATTGTGATGTAACGGTAGCATTGTGATGTAACGGTAGCATTGTGATGTTATAATAGCACTAGTTTGTAATAATACCACTGTGATATCTTCATAGCATTATGATGTCATAATACCATTGTGATGTCATAATGGCATTTTGAAGTCAGAATATCATTGTGATCTCATAATACCATTGGGATAGCATACAATTGTGATGTAATAATACCATTGGGATATCATAAAGCATTGAGATGTCATCATAGGATTGTTTTGCCATAATTCAATTATGATATTATACCATATGATATAATTATTGTTTCTGATTTCATAATAGCATAAGGATATCATAAGATTTTTGTGATGTCATAATTCCATTGTTATGTCCTCATAATATTGTGATGTCAAAATACCATTGTGAAGTCATAATACCATTGTAATATAAAAAAAGCATTTTGATGATAAAATAACGTTGTGATGTCATTATACCATTGTGATGTCATAATTTCATTTTAATATTATATGATATGATGTCATTGCATTGTGATGTCATCATAGCATGGTAAATTCAAATAGGATTGTGATCTCATCATAGCATTGAGATATCCTAATATCATTGTAAAGTCATCTTTTTGAAGTCATGATAGCATTGTAATGTCATAATTCAATTGTGATGTCATAACAAATTCATGTCATAATAGCATTGTGATATTGTAATAGCATTGAGACTTCTTAATAGCATTGGGATGTCATGATGACATTGTGATGTTAATAGCATTGGGAAGTCATCAGAGTATTGTGATGTCCTAATATAATTGTGATGTCATACCACAATCATGTTGTGATCTTCTAATAGCCTGGTGAGGTCATAATACAAGTGTGAAGTCATAAAACCATTGTGATGGAATAAAACTGTGATGTTAAAATAGTATTGAAGTGACATCATGATGGCATTATAGCATTTAGATGTTTTATACCACTATGATCTTACAATTGTGATCTCACAATACCATTGTGATATGATAATACTCATGTGATGTCAGGATAGCATTGAGATGTCATAATTGCATTGTTGTGTTATAATATTATTGTGATGTTATAAATCCATTGTGATATTATTCCATTTGATGTCATAATAGCAGTGTGATGTCCTACTTTCATTGTGAAGTCATAATAGCACTGAGATGTCATGACACCATTGTAATAACATAATGCAAGTGAGATGTCATAATGAAGTTGTAATGTCATAATAGCATTGTGATGTCATAATATCAATATGATGTCATAATAGAATTGTGATCTCATAATACTATTGTGAAGTCATAATAGCATATGAGTTAATAATACCATTGTGCATATACTCATTGGAATTTGTTCAGAGTCTCAGTGCCAAGGCCATTAAAGAAAACAGAGTTCATTCTTACCACACTATGTCACCACCCCTAAGAAGAAGACATCAGTCCTGAAGAGCTCTATACTTCATCACCTTAATCACAGTTTTATTTATGTATTTATTATGATGTGTTCACTTTGTATCCCTTCTGCTGTCCTCTCCTTCTCCTTCCAGTCCCACCCAGCCTCCTCCATCAACCCCTATGCCCTTTCTGTAGTTCCCTCATAAGAGAGGCCCTCCTCCCCCTTCTGCCTGACACTAGCTTATCAGGTATCACCAAGGCTGGCTGCATCATCTTCCTGTATGGCCTAATTCTCAGGACATTGTTCTCCTTGTGTCTTCAATTGTCTCCAATTATGACACCCTTCCTGCCTCCTCTTCTGTAAGCTTCCCAGAAATCTGAGGTGATGAGTTTCATAGTGAAATCCCATTTAGAGTTGGGTGTTTTAAGGTCTCTCTATTTCTGCATAATATCAGACTCTGGGTCTGATATTATGCAATAGCATTTGATGCAGAAGGCAGCATTTCTGTGGATGCAAAAACATGGCACTGATCTTTCAGTTGAGGGTAGAGAGCAACATATTTTAATAACAACAGCCTGTGTACTTGAAAATTTCTGAGGATAGCCTTTCCAACATCTCAATGAATACCCACCAAATTCTCCTTCTGGAACACAAGGAAGATCACAATAGGTCAATAGGTGGCCTATTGGAACTTTATCACCCACTTTTAAGAGACCATCTAATAAGTGAATACATATCCCTTTTTGTCTGTCTGCATTGTAGTTACTTCACCCAGTATGATTTTTCCTAGTTCCATCCATTTGCCTAAAATATCTTGATGTCATTTTCTTTGCTGAATAATACTTTGTTATGGAAATATTCCACGTTTTTTTCCCAAAGAATATTGTCAGTCCTGTTCTTTATAACTTGGAAGTTGCTGGGACTTTAATCATTGTATTTTATGACAAACTATCAGGATAACTATGTTCTTTTAGCCTTGAAGTCCCTCCAACATCTTTCACTTCCTGGTGATTTGAATTGCATTGTCTGCTTGAAGCTCTCTATTTACATGCAGAGTCTCTAGTGATGAAATGTATGTGAAACATTAGGAGTTATGACCACATTAGATATTAAAATTCTTATTGAGGTTATATTATAGGAGGGTGTGCTTTGAGGTTGATGTTCTAATCAAAGTGACCAGACAGAATGGATACTCTTCCTCTCAGTCTCTCAGTATCTGTCACTTTAAACTTTGTTTCTATAGGTGTTGTTATCTCTATTTCTAAATCTTTCTCTCTAGCTCTATCTCTCTTATCTCTATCAGTCTCCCTCTCTCTTCATTGGTTCATATGGTTCAATATGAAAATCTCTCAGTTCGTCTCAAGTTCTACAAAAAGATAACTGCTTGCTGACAGGACATCATGGATGGTCTCTGTTAAAATATAAGCAAGGTCCTAATTAAAAGTTTTTTCTGAATTTTTCTTTCCAGGTGTGTAAAGAATTGTGTTGGCAATTTGATGGGAATTACATTAAATCTGTCGATTGCTTTTCATAAGATGGCCATTTTTACTATGTTAATCCTGCCAAGCCATGAGCATGGGTAATCTTTTCACCTTCTGATATCTTCTTCTATTTCTTTCTTTAGAGACTTGAAATTTATTTTATACAAGCCTTTGACTTGCTTGGTTAGGGTTACACCAAGGTACTTTATGTCATTTGTGGCTATTGTGAAGGGTGTTGTTTCTCTAATTTCTTTCTCAGCCTTTTGTCTTTTGTATACAGAAGTGCTACTGATTGTTTTGTGTTAATTTTGTATCTGGCCAATTTGCTGAAGGTGTTTATCAACTTTGTATGGAATAACAAGAAACCTTTGTAGCCATTCAAAAATAAAAAGAAAAAGAAAACAAGCTGGTGAAAGAGAAGGAAACCAGGGATTCATTTGGCTGAAATAAAGAAAGATCTGTGAGTGTCAAAGGAGAGCTAAGGGGCAACAAACTCTTTAAGAGTCTGTGCTCTTCCACACTAGTTTTTCCAACCCTCTATGAACAGGTTTGCATGGGTGATCTGGCTGGATTGGCAGCTGTGTCCTACTCAGGGATCAGTGAGGAATCGTGCTGGTCCTGGGGTTTAAAGTTCAAACTTTACAAAGTCAAACTCTGTCCTCCATTAGTGGAATCTTTTCTCCATATTAAAAGTCATTGTAAAAGTTGTCAACATATTATTCTTTTGATTTTGTGGGAATTTCATGTAATATACATTACCCTCATTTTCTATTGCTCCCAGGTTCAAATTCCTATGCATGTATCACACTATTTTTTTTCCTTTAAAATACATCAATAGAAATATGTGTTATTTATTTATTCATTGAAACATGATCAGATTCTCAGTGACATGTCCCTTAAAGAAAACTGAGTTCATCCTTTCTGCACCCTGGTACCACCCCAAGAAGAAAACATCAGTCCTGTAGAGCCCTATACTTCACCACCTTTATCACAGTTTTTCTTAAATATTTACTTATTACAATTGGTTCATTTTGTATCCCCTCTACTGCCTACTCCCCTTCTCCTTCCAGTCCTACACAGCCACCTTCTACTACCTCTGTGCTTTTCTGTAGTTCCCTAATAGAGGAGACCCTCCTCCCCCTTCTATCTGAATAGAGCTTATCACATCTCTTCATGGCTGGCTACATCATCTTCCTCTGTGGCCTGAATCACATGCATTTTTTCCATGTGTCTTCAATTCCCTCTATTTATGACACACTTCTTGGCTTCTCTCCTGCAGGATTCCCAGAGCTCTGAGAGGAGGGAGAATTTCATAGGGAAATTTCATTCAGCGATGGGTGTTTTAAGATCTCTCTCTCTGCGTAATATCGGACTGTGGGTCTCTGTATGCAATCCCATTTGATGCAGAAGGAAGCATCTCTGTGGATCCAATAACATGTCACTCATTTATCACTGGAGGGCAGGGAGCAACATATTTTAATAACAACAGACTGGGTTGCTTGAAAATTTTCATGGAATGTCCTGGACCAACAACTCATTTCACTACCACACAATTCCCCTTTTGGAAGAGTGGTATGATCACAATGAATTGTCTTTTGAAAGTTAATCCCCAATATTAGGAGACCTCCTAATAAGTGAATACATACCATATTTGTCTTTTTGCATTTTAGTTACTTCACACAGGATGATTTTTCCTGTTTCCATCAATTTGCCTCAAAGTGTTCATGATGTCATTTTCTTAGTTGAATAATACTCCATTATGGAAATAATCCACATTTTCCCCAAAGGAGAATGTCATTCCTGATCTTTAGACTGAGGAAGTTGATTGGACTTTAGTTTTTTAATGAATGAAAAAATTATATATCAAGATAAGTATATTCTTTTAGCCTAGAAGTCCCTCCATCTTCTTCCACTTCCTGGTAATTTGAATTGCAATGTCCCTTTGATGCTCTCTATTTACATGTGGAGTCCCCAGTGAGGAAATGTCTTGTATAGATTAGGAGTGATGATCTTGTTGGATAATATAATTCCTGTTGGAGTTATAATATACGAGGGTGTGCTTTGAGGTTGATATGCTAAGCAAAGTTAGCAGACAGAATGGAATCTCTGTCTCAGTCTCTTCACTTTATATATTTGTTTATTTAAGTCTTGGTCCCTCTATCTTAATCTGTCTCTCTAGTGCTCTCTCTCTCTTTCTCTCTCTCTCTCTCTCTCTCTCTCTCTCTCTCTCTTTTATTTTCTCTCTCTCTGTCAACCTCTCTCTGCCTGCCACTTTTGGTACAGTATGAAAAGCTCTCAGTTCTCCTGAAATACTACAACACAATGACTGTTTGCAGAAGTATTCCTAGATGGTCTCTGTAAAAATATAAAAAGGTCCTAATTAAACCCATTGTGTTCAAAGATTTACCTTTGTCAGGGAGAGTTTCCCCTCACAGTAATTCACTGACTGAGGACATGTCTGTACATTAAACAAATAATAATGGGATCTGTGATAATGTGAAACTCACATGTCAAAGACACATGACTTTATTAATGACCACTTTAAATATGTGCCAATTTTTCTTGTAATGACTGGCTCCTGAATCTCTAACTGGCTTTCACCTGTTTCATGATATCATTCTCCCTCTCAGCCAATCAGCACCTGAGGGAATCTTAAGGTTTCCATGGTGATGAGTAATCAAACTTTCCTCAGTGTCCAGAATCTCTGATCCTGACTCACTTGACTTTTTCTTGTAACACCCAACAATCCTTTATCTCATCTCTATCCAATCCCATACCTTTACTCCTGTTTACCTTTGTGATATTCTCAGGTATGAAATGAAACTTAAATGTTTATTTAATTGGAAGGCTTCCTAAGTAGGAAAGCTTCAAAATGAAGTGGGATTAAGAGGAATGTACAGAATGACAATGTGGTCTCCTACTGTGGTCTTCGATCTGAAATTTTGTAGGTTGTGACTTAGAACTGAGCAGTTACTGTTGTATTCACTAAAAGTACCTTCACATCTTATTGATATGATAGGCTGACAGGGCCTAGGTTTTCCTGCTGTAGAGTCTTTAGGAGCAGCGAAAACAGTAGGAAACCAGCCAATTCCTGGGACTTGTTTGGCTGAAACAGAGTAAGATGATTGAGTGTGAAAGCAGAACTGAGGGACAATAAACTTTTTTACAGCTGTGTCTGTATGACACTAGGTTTGGCAACCATCAATGAAAGGCTATCCTTGACTGCCCTGTCTATTTCAGCAACTATGTACTACTCTGAGTAATCCTCCATGTCCTGGGGTTTACAGTTAAAACTTGGCCTTTAGGACAGAGAAATGAGTCCCTGTTATATGCCTAGGACACAAGAACAACTGTTTCCTGCTGTGGTCCTTTAGACAAACCTGAATAGCATGCCTTACAAAGTCAAACCCTGCCCTCCATTAGCAGAATCATTTTTCCATGTCAAAAGTCATTGTAAATATTGTCAACATATTATTCTTTTGATTATGTTGGAATTTCATACAAATAATATTACACTACTTATACATTGCTCCCAGGTTCAAATTCCTACACATGTGTCACACTAAAATATTTTTTTCTTTAAAATACATCACTTGAAGTAAATGTTGTTCATATATTCATTGAAATATGATCAGAATCTCAGTGGCAAGTCCTTAAAGAAAACTGAATTCATCCTTGCTGCAATCTGACTCCATCCCCAAGAAGAAGGTATCAGTCCTGTGGAGCTCTATACTTCATCACCTTGATCACTGTTCTTCTTATGTGATTATTAATTAAGTTTTATTCATTTTATATTCCTTCTGCTGCTGCCTACTCTCTCTAATCATTCCAGTCCAACCCACTCTCCTTAATCTACCACTATTCCTGTTCTCTAGTTCCCTGATAGGGGAGGCACTCCTCTCCCTTCTATCTGACCCTAGCTTATCATGTCTCATCAAGGCTTGCTGTATCATCTTCCTCTGTGGCCTGATTCTCAGGACATTGTTTTCCTTGTGTCCTCAATGCTCTGTACTTATGGCACTCTTCCTGGCTCCTCTACTGGAGGTTTCCCAGAGCTTTGAGGGGACAGAGAATTTCATAGAGAAATGCCATTTAGAGCTGGGTGTTTTAAGGTCTGCATAATAAAGGACTGTAGGTCTCTGTATACAATCCCATTTGATGCAAAAGGAAGGATCTATGTGGGTATAAGATCATGGCACTGATCTATCAGTTGAGGGCAGAGAGCAGCATACTTTAATGAAATCAGCCTGGGTTGCTTGAATTTACTTAGGATGCCCAAGCCCAAAAACTCAATTAACTGTCACCCATTCTGCTTAGTAGAACACTGGTTTGGTCACAATAGATTGCCTATTGGTACTTTATCACACAATATTAGGAGACCACCTAATAAGGGAATACATACCATATTTTCCATCAACATTTTAGTTACTTCACCCAGGATGATTTTTTCTGGTTCTACCCATTTGCCTGAAAATATAATGATGTCATTTTCTTAGCTGAAAAATATTCTCTTATGGAAATATTCCACATTTTCCTCAAAGAATATTGTCAGTCCTTTTCTTTAGTCCTTAGAAGTTGCTGGGACTTTAATCATTCTACTGAATGAAAAACTATCTAGATAACTATATTCTTTTAGCCTAGAAGTACCTCCATCTTTTTCCACTTCCTGATGATTTGAATTGCATTGTTCTCTTGAAGCTCATCTATTTACATGTGGAGTCCCCAGTAAGGAAATATCTGGGAAGTGTTAGGAGGTATGGCCTTATTAGATAATATAATTCCTATTGGAGTTACATTGTAGGAGTGTATGCTTTGAGTCTGTTATGTCAATGAAAGTGACCTGACAAAATTGAGTCCCTGTCTCATGGTCTTTATCACTTTAAATCTTTGTTTCTGTTGATCTCAGTTCTCTCTATTTCTGAATACTCTTTCTAGGACTTACTCTCTCTGTCTCTCTCAGTGTCCCTCTCTCAACCTGCTGCTTTTGGTTTAGTATAAAAACCTTTCAGTTCTGCTGAAGGATTATGACAAGATATCTTCTGGCTCACGTGACATCATGGTTCATCTCTCTAAAATTAATCAAGGTACCAATAAAACCTTTTTATTTAAATATTTGCCTTTGTCAAGGAGCATTTTTAAAGTAAGTAATTCACTGAGTAAGGGCATATCTGTGCATTTAATAAATAATAAAGGAATCTTTGATAATGTGAAGCTCACATGTCAAGGCCACCTGAATGTTTAATGAACAGTTGAATGAAATATATGACCATTTTCCTTAACTAAGAATCTTGGACACAGGAACTGTCATCTCTGGATTGTGTGCTCTCAGCTGCCCAATTTGACACAGATCTGCTCAGCCTTTCTCTCAAGCAGTCTGTCCACTTGGCCCATTTAATAACTGGCTCCAAAAACTTGTACTGGCTTTCACCTGTTTCTTGACATCATTCTCCCTCTCAGCCAATCAGCATCTGAGAAAATCTTGGGGTTTCCATGGAGATGCATGAACAAAATTTCCTCAGTGTCCAGTATCTCTGACCTTGTGTACATATGACTTTTTCTTCTGAAACCCAGAAGTCTTTATCTCATCACTTTATCCAGATCCCACACCTTAACAAATCCTGTTTAGCTCTGTGACAGTCAGGTAGGAAATTAAATTTTAATCTTACTTTTTTTAATTGAGCAGCTTCCTAAGTAAGGAAGCTTCAAAGTGATTTGGGATTAGGGGGAATGTACCGAATGACAAGGTGGTCTCCTACTGTGGTCTTGGATCTGAAATATCCTAGGTTGTGACTTTGACCTGATCATTTACTGGCATACTCACTTAAGGGACCTACATATTTTATTGATGTAATAATTTGGCAGGGTGTAGTTTCTCCTGATTTATTTAGTCTTTAAAAGCAGGGAAAGAAAAGGAAACCAGACAATTCCTGGGACTGGTTTGGCTGAAACAGAGAAAGAAAATGAGTGTAAAAAGAGAATTGAAGGGCAATAAAATCTCTGACAACTATTGCTTTACCACACTTGTTTTGCCAACCCTCTGCGAGCAGGGTTTTCTTGGCTGACCTGGCTAGATGTGCAGTTGTGTCCTACTCAGTGGTCAGGGAGGAACCCTCCTTGTCCTGGAGATTTCACTTAAAATTTTTTCCTTCAGGACATATAAATGGGTCAGTGTTATATGCCTAGGATACAAGAGCAGCTGTGTTCCTCCTGTGGTCCTCCAGACAAATCCTCTAAATGTAGTGTTCATGCCAGGTCTGCTTGGTTCAGAGGTGCCATCTGAGCTTATGATGTCAAAGGTAGCTGAGTAACCACTTCTTCATTGCTAGTATTCTTTTCTACAAGGAAAGCATGCCTTACAAAGTCAAACTCGGACATTTTTAGCAGAATCTTTTCTTCAAGTTAGTGTCATTATTAAAGTTGTCAACATATTTTATTGCTTTTGTGGTACTTTCATATAATCTAAATTATATTTCTTTTCCATTGCTTCCAGGTACAAATAGCTTCCCATGTGTGTTAAGAAATGTGCACCTGTGAAGATTACAAGATGGGTTCACAAATCACACCATGAGACTGGTTCCACATGGGAGGTTTATTAGGGGAAGGGAAAAGAGGTCACAGAGAGAAGAGGCAGAAGGGGGGGACTCCAGGAGTTCTCTTATTTGGTGACCCAGGGCATGTGCAGGTAGTTCCAGGTGGTCAGCATGTGGTCTGGTGTCTTCACAAATCCCTGATAACTGGTTTGTCAGGTCCCTTGTTGCTGTCTATAGAGATGCCTGCTTACTGATCCCAACATTTTTCCCGTTTTGTTTTGTTAAAAAGTGAGTAGTCAGAAGAGGTGATGGTGGGGGAAGGGCACAGGGAATACTTTTGCTCTTCAAGCTACTTCCTGCTGATTAGGGGCGTTGTCCTTCTTGGGGCACAGCTGGTTGCCACGATTGCATTCATAGTCATTTGGCTCTGTGGGTAGAGGTTGATGATCCTGTAAGAGTAACTGATTAATGGTTTGGCTAGAGAATTTTTGCATTTGTTTTCGGGAGAATGTAGAGAGTAAGTTAATTAAGCAGGGCAGAAAAAGCAAAAGCAGAAAGACTAACACGAGAGCTAAGATAAGGGGCAGAACCCATTCCATATGGGATTCTAAAAGGCCCAAGAGCTAGATGCCTCCAGCTCTTCCTTTTGTTTTTGTAAATCTGTCTGGAGTCGCTGGATTTTGTCCTTTACTATACCGGACTGGTTGACATAAAAACAGCATTCCTCCTGGAGGAAGAGGCAAAGGCCACCTTCTTTAGAGGAGATCCAATCCACATCAGTTTTGAAGTTCTACTGCTGCCAGCGAGTCAGTCTGTCGTTGGAGGGTTAGTATTATCTGAGCCATTTTCTGGAAGGCCTGGATGAACTGGGAAGAAAGCTGATAGTACAAAGTTAGTGAGGTGACTAATCCTTCTGTTCTGGTCCCTAGAGCTACCTTGATTCCTGCAACAGCCAGCAGGGGTAGGATGTGAATTGCCCTCTTCCCCTGCTGGGCAGCTTTTGAGTCCACAACCAGGATTGGTAGGGGCTCTCTTTCATTTATCACCTCCAGCTCAGGGAAGAGGAGTACCAGAGCTCAAACTCCTGACCAACAAGCAGACAGACAATGGTATACATGAGTGCCACAAAGAATCAAGATGTTATTGGTGGTAGAGCATTGGGGTTGAGATGAGGTTTCAAGGATTACAGTTTTATTATAGTCTAAGGAACTTAGCATAACTACAAAGTGTGTCCCAGATGCCTTGAAACTGCTTGCCATGCCAAAGAGGGTGATATGAGAAAGGAAGGGGGTTGTTGCAACATCAGAGTCAGGACAATTAGTAAATGCTGAAGTGAGGTTGCTTGACATAATCACTGCAGAGGCTATAAGTGATACCTCTGACTTGATCCCCTGTGGCACACACAGCCAGCAAGCTTTAAAATGGCCCAGTTGGGTCACATTAAGGAGCTTGTAGGACAAGGTCAGAGTCTAAAGTAGGAGATTAAATGACAGATTTGTGTTATCCATGAGAGGGGATGTTAGAGAGGTAATAATCTTAGAGGAGTGTTTAATTATCTTTTCTTCTTCTCCCATTCCCAGATTTTGTGTAATTGGGACATATTTTCTCTGGCTATGGATAGTACTTATCAGTATATTGGGTGTGTAGAGGCAGTACAGTTTTCCAAGGACACCTGCTTCCCATCTGGCATCCCATGGTCTTGGATGTATAAGTAGAGGTCTTTTTATACAGGTGAAGGAGCTTCCTCTGTGCTGGTGAGTGAATTTGGCAAGACCAGTATGGGCATCCATCCTTGGATTGTCAGGTCTATATTTTTGATAGATATGCTACAGTTGCAAAAGAGGGTCCCAATTGGTGGTCCAGGGCCCAGAGGGCATATCCCTCTTTTTCTGTTATATAAAGTGAGAAGGGACGGGTTAGGTCTGGAAGGTGTAAGGCTGGAGCCTCAAGAAGAGCCTTTTGGAACCTCTGAAAGGGCTTAATAAAAGGTTTTAGAAGGGGTTCATGCAAAGGACCTAATACAGCCAACTCATTTAAGGGGTAGGCAAGAAGGAAAAAGGAGGGGCCCCAGGACCATAAGAAATCGGCCATTCCCAGAAACGTTAATATTTCTTCTTTATTAGAGGAAACTACCAGCGACTGTATTAGGTCTTTTCTGTCTAGGGTGATGCCCTTGAGGGTTGGAGTTATTGTTAGTCCCAGGTAAGTGACCTCAGGAGTGGATAGCTGGACCCTGGAAGGTGAGATCCAATGGCCCCTGCTGGATAGGAAATTTAGAAGAGCAGAAGTGTTAATTTGGTTAACTTGTAGGAATGGGCTACAGAGGAAAAGGTCATCTACATACTGTATAAGTTTAGATTTATGGAGAGATTAGGAGAGTAGATCAGAGACTAGGGACTGGTCAAAAATATGTGGGCTGTCCCACAATCTCTGAGGTAAAACAGTCCAGGTAACCTGAGTAGAGACCAGGGTGTCAGGGTCAGTCCAGGTGAAGGCAAAGATATTTTATGACTGAGTGTATAAGGGAATAGAGAAAAATGCATCCTTGAGATCCAGAACTGAGAAATGGGAAGTGCCTGAGGGGATAGTGGAGAGGAGGGTATAAGGGTTAGCTACAACAGGGTAGAGAGGAATGACTGCAGAATTTAGTAGGTGGAGATCTTGAACCAGGAAAAAGGTTCCATTGGGCTTTTTAACTGCCAGGATGGAGGTATAAAAAGGGGAAGAGGTAGCGGGGAGGAGTTTTTTTTCTTAGAAGGTCAGAGATAATAGGCTTAAGTCCCCTAAGATTCTTAAGAGAAAGAGGGTATTGAGCCTGAACAATATACCGGGTGGGGTCTCGTCTTTGAATGGCTACAGGGGAATGGTGCCTAGCCACAGAGGGGTTTTGGATATCCCAGACTTGGGGGTCCACTTGAGGCTCTTAAGGGAAGTGATGTGTTAGAACTGATAGGTAAGGTGGCTAAGATGAGGAGGAGAGAGGATTCTGGCAAGCTTTGGCTCAAGAGTATGGGTGGAATAAAAGAAATAGAAGCTCCTACTTTGGCTAACTAGTCCTTTCCCATTAGGGAAACTGGACAGGCTGGCATTACTAAAAAGGAATGAGTCAAGGGAACTCCCCTAAAAACACAATTAAGTGGTGGAGTCTGGCAAGGCTGGCAAGGCTGTCCGCCTCCCAGGACAATAGAGGAACTACAAGGAGAGATTGGTCCCCAGTACTCCATTACGACTAAGTTGCCACTGACCAGCCCAGTCGGGCTCCTGTAGTCCTTGGGAGAACAAGGCTTTGGACAGGAAGACATGGTTTCGGTGAAGAATTGACATACAGAGACACCTTGATGGTTTTGACTCTGCTGCAACTTTACTGAAATCAAGCTAGTATTTTTATACAAAAGGCACCTTAAAATTGGCATACTTCCCAAAACATTCAGACTTTTACCAAGAATACAAAGTTTACATTTTAACTCAAAATGCAGTCAAACATAAAGCAGTACCCATAAGTAATCTTGGCCTAAAAACTTTTTGATCAGAGCAAACAAAGAAAAAGAAACCTCAAATATAGTTTCATTATTGCTAACCAGTGAAGAGGAAAGTCAGGAGCTAAGTCAGATGCCTGTCAAAGTCCCTCTCTATATCAAAATCTAACTACACCTTTGTTAGCCCTCCTCCCATATGTCCTGCACAAGATTTATAATCTTCCCTAGGATCAAGGCACTGAAGGAAAGGGGAAACTCCTGCCAGCTGCACCTCTCCTGCTATTATTTCTTAAGAAGGAGCCTATTATTATTTCACTATTCTTAATGCCTATTAATACTAAATCTAATTCATTACTTTCCTTAAACTTATTTTTTTATTAAAGCCTTTAACAATCTACTAATAATATTTTTTTCTATAAAGTTAGTTGTGCTGTCTCAGGTGTCACAGAGAAAGATCAAAGAATTCATTATTCCAGCCCCAGAGCCACAACTGAATTACCATAAAAATCTCAGAACACGTCTCTTTTCCAAGTGGAATGAGTTTGCCAGGGACCTTCCAGGGGGCTTATTTCCAGAGAAATCACATCCCCCTGCCCTGTAGCTTATGCTAGTATGGCGACACTGGCATGGGTGTAGCAGTAAGTGGTGTCCACAAGGGAGGAGATGGTTTACCCTGATACCATCATAGTTACATGTGGCTCCCTGTTAGTGATGACAGTGGTTGGGTCAAGGGAACTTTGGCACTTTCAGTCATCCACAGTTAGGCCTAGGATGGGCTGGAGGGCAATCTGGGAGTGATGCTCCCATATCATGGGAGAAACAGTATCAGTCAACACCCCAATGTCCCTCTTGGTAGCATTTTGGACATGGCCCTGGTGGCTTTTGGGGGTTAGGGCAAGTCTTGGCCCAGTGACCTTTTTGAAAATATTTGAAACAGGGATCCAGTGGTCCTTGTTCCTTAGAAGGCAAGGGAGCCTGGGTAGTAGCCAAGACTGGTTGGATGGCCTGGGCTAGCATTTGGTATTTTTGTCTGTGGACTTTTTCATCTCTCCCATGGAACACCTTAAAAACCAGAGCTAAGACTTCTGCCTGCAGAGTCAGAGGTCCCTGGATTTAAGCTTAGCCCTGATGTTAGGGTAACTTTGGGAGAAGAAATAGTTCATCAGGAGTTGTCTTCCCTCCATACTTTCAGGGTCTAGAGTCCTGTGTTGTAAGAGAGCCTTTGTAAGGTGCTCTAGGAATTGAGACAGGTATTTATTTGTGTCCTGGATGACCTCCTGGAGCTTTTTATAATTAACTGGCTTAAGGGCAGCCCTGGGGAGACCAGCTAGAAGGCAGGTTGTAAACTGATCCCTAACTAGAATGCCTCCAGGGGTATTGTAATTCCAATGTGGATCTTGGTTGGGTACCTCCTCAGCTCCAACAGGGTGTGAAGTATTTGTTTGGTGAACCTCATCTGCATGCCTTCTAGCCTGTTCCCAAACTCACCTATGTTCCTCAGATAATAGGTTATTGGAAAGGATCATATAAATAACATGGAAGGTGAGCCTATAAGATTGAGTGAGACATTGAAATTCTTTAATAAAGGTAGAAGAATTAAAGGTATAGAATCCTAATATCTTTTCTACTTGAGAAAATTCAGTTAATGAGAAGGGAACGTGCACCCTAATTAAGCCATCTATACCTGCTACTTCCCTCAAGAGAAGGATAGAAGGGGGCATATGTTGAGTAGAGGTATCAGACTTTGCTATAGAGTGGGAATGGATTATAGGTGGGCTGATAGTTGGTGGGGTGAAAGTGGGTGCCAGAGTGCTGGAGAAAGAAGAGAGGGTTTTGGAGAAACTGAAGGAGAGGAAGAGAGAGTAGAAGGGGAAAGAGAAAGATCAGGAGGTTGTGAGGATTCTGGAAGAGCAGGAGGGGGAGAGGATGGGGTAGGCACCTGAGGTTGTGAAGATTCTGGAGAGACCGCAGGTTGATGGAGGCAGGGTGGAGCTTCATCCGCTGGGTCAAAGTACAGAACTCTTCAGGCCAGATTTTATGATTAGGAAGAGTTGAGTGGGAGAACAGGAGGAGCAGAGAGGAGGTTTCCAGAGGAGAAGAAAGAAAGCTTGAATGTAGGGGACCTCCTTCCATTTACCAGATTGCTGACAGTAATTAAGAAGATCCCTTAAGATATTGGGATATAATGTGCCATTAATCCGCCAATTTGGACCCTTACCTAAAGAGTATGTAAGCCAAGTCTTATTACAGAGGCTTATGAGTTTGGAAGTTTTTAACTGCGGTTGCAAACGCAAAGTCTTAAAATTCTCCAGAAGACATCCCAGTGGAGAGACTGAAGTGACAGGCTGCATCTGGGCATTACCCATCGGGAGTTGAGAGAGACCTGACCTTCTAAATGCATCCCAAAAGAAGGTGAGACTCGAACGAGAAGTGTCCTTCCTGACCCAATAGCCTGTCAGCTTTTGGCCAGGGACCAGAGCACAATGCCAGGAGGCAAGGCCAAGAGCACACAGCCTAGCTAGGTCTTCCCACTAGTGAGCAAGTCGAGAGAAAAATTCAAGAGAGTTGAGTGAGCAAGAGGGAAGAAGAAGAGACAATGTGGGACAGAGAGAGCTCTCCCAGGGGAAATTGAGGCCCTAATAGAGATGGGGTCTAGCAATAAGGATCAACTGTAGTTAGTAAAGGCTGTGGTTGGGGTTTCCTGTGCTTCAAAAAGCATTGGGAAGGTGCTGGACTCTCAAAAGTTACTCTTGCCCAGAGAAACATTTATGCTGACCAAAAGGGAAACTCACCAGTCCTTCCAGTGTTGGATGCCTTGGTAGTGATTTGGTAGCCCGAAAGTGCAGATGTCAGGTGGGTTTGGAGCAAAATAGGTCTCCAGCAACCCTGGCGAGGTGACTGTACTCCCCACTCGTGTGCTCATTGGAGGGAACCTGTCCGGGCCAAAATGCACAAATGTTAGGAAATGTGAGTCTGTGAAGATTACATGACAGGTTCACAAATCACACCACAAGACTGGTTCCATGTGGGAGGTTTATTAGGGGAAGGGAAAAGGGGTCTCAGAGAGAAGAGACAGAAGAGGCAGAAGAGTGGGGAGCTCCAGGAGTTCTCTTATACGGTGACCCAGAGCATGTACAGGTAGTTCCAGGTGATCAGCACGTGGTCTGGTGGCTTAAGAAATGCTGGATAAATGGTTTGTCAGGTCCCTTGGGCTGGCCATAGAGATGCCTGCTTAGTGATCCCAACAATGTGTCTCACTATTTTTTTCTTTAAAATACATCAACTGAATTATGTGTTGTTCATATACTCATTGGAACATGATCAATCTCCATATGAAATCCCTTAAAGAAATGAGAATTCATCATTATCTCACCCTGGTACTGTACACCCCCAATAAGAAGCCATCAGTCCTGAAGAGCACTATACTTCATCAACTTAATCACAGTTTTTCTTATGTATTTATTTATTATGATTTGTTCACTTTGTATCCCCTCTGCTGCCCACTCCCTCTTCTCCTTCCAGTCCCATCCACCCTCTATCTCCTATGCCCTTTCTCTAGTTCCCTGATTGAGGAGGTCCTCCTCCCCCTTCCATCTGACACTAGCTTATCACATCTCATCAAGGCTAGCTGAATAATCTTCCTCTGCAGCATGATTCTCAGGGCATTGTTATCCTTAATTCCATCTAAGCTCAGGAGTTCATGTCAGAAACAATTCCTGTCCCCGTGACTAGGGAACCCCCTTGGATACTGAGCTACCATGGGCTATGTCTGAGCAGAGGTTGTAGGTTATATCCTTGCATGGTCCTTGGTTGGATAAACAGTCTCATTGAAGACTCAGATATATTTGGACCTGTGGGGCTCCCTGTCCCCTCTAGGATTGCTCTAAAGGTAGGATTCACATCATTTTAGGTTTATGTAAAGAGAATAATGTTACACTGCTCTGAAAAATGCCTTATCCTTTTAAATGTGAGCCATTTTCACAGGGTAAAATGTTGGTCATTCCTATGTAAAAAAGGCACAAGAGGTTTAAAGATGGCAAAGTATATGCCAACTAGTTTAATCCTAAAAACTCAAAAATTATTTCATGTGTTTAAAAAACAATACTTTCAATCCTATATCAAAAAAAAGGGGGAAGTCAAAGATAGCCAAAACCAATGTAAAAATCCAGGTACAAGATGCCTAGGAAATACTTAACACTAAGTGTAAGAGAGTTTATATACTAATACTAAGAGAGTCTAAATAAAGTTCAGCTATAAAGGCATAACTGTCCACTCTATAAAAATGCAGCAAGCCAAAAAATAGACACTATCAATGTAAAGTCCAGGTACACGATGCCTAGGATATAGTTAAATGCTAAGGGTAAGAAAGTTTACATGCTAATGCTAATGGAGTTTATATAAAATTCGTCTATGAAGGCATAACTGCCCAATCTGTATATATAAAAAAGGGCAAGCCAAAAATTAGCCAATATCAATGTAAAGCCCAGGTACAAGATGCCTAGGGTATGCTTAAATGCTAAAGGTAAGAGGGGGTTTAAATAAAGTTTGGCTATAAAGGCATAACTACTCATTCTATAAAAACAAGGGAATAGGACAAGTAGCTACAAAATATATAAAAATCTAGGGCTAACCCTCTAAATAGGTACAAGATACCTATGGTATGCCTACATTCTAAATTTAAAAGTAGGTTATATAAATTTACTTATAAATGCATTTTCTATTGCTCAAGGCAACCAACTTGTCTCTCTAATGGGAGGCTTCTCTGGCATAATAGGCAGCAATATGGCCAAATACTACAGGCATGCAAGAACCCAAAAAGATATTTTAATCTCTCCAACCTTGTTTTGATTTCAACGTAATAATAATGGTAACATATTGCTCTGATCTCTTTACTTGGGAACCACCCTAAAACTGAGACATAAAATATGTCTCCAGACAAAAACTTCAACAATACTTGGCCAATAATTCCTTGGCTATAATATCCTCAAAGTGTATTATGCTAACCTTTTAATTTGCATAGATAAAATGGGCTTACAGTTTAGATTCATCCTGCACATCTCATATATTTTAATTTTAAAACTATCATGCTTTTGAGAAATAATATATTTGCAGAGCAAAAGAACTGGACAGCAGAGATGCTGGATCAAACCTAAGAGAATCATTCTTCAGCATGCTGAGACATTGGCTCATCTGTTTCAGCATCTTCTGTGTTCCATCATTCTACTTGTTCCCACCTAACCTGCTTTAATTGCTGTTTCTCATCAAAGCCTGTTTGTCATCAAAGTCTCAAAAACCTTTGAAGAAAGCTATTAATTTTAATTGGTCCAACATTTTAGACTGTTCTAAAGAGGACTTTTATTAAGCCTGAAGTTTCTCAACATTCAAAGACTGGGCCACAAATGTTATTGCTTGCTTCATTAAATGTTTTTTTTCCCCAACTTTATTTGGGCCCCCTACAGGATTACTACATGTCCAAAATGTCAGCTAGAAGAAATTCGGGAGAACAGCATCCAATTTTCCTTAGTTGGTGAGGTTTTGGTTGTTTGCTATGGCTATGAAATTTTATTGTCATTGGTAGATGTTTATTATTAATGGCTTATTCAAAGTGAAACAAGGAATATTCAGTGATATCATATAGGAATGGAAAAGAAGGTAGATTATTGAATCTACTCAATTTACAGTTTTATTAGTTATTCTCAAATTAGCTTAATTTTAACTCTAGTACAGGATTTTGCACATTGATTCAAAAATAGTTCTATTTTTTGATACATTGTTATAAGATTTGGTATATTGATACAAATTCAAGGTTACTTCCAATACTTTTAAACTGGTATTAAATACTGGTTACGGTATTAGGGAATGCAAGTTATTTGCTGGTTATTGAACCCATCATCATGACAGACACTAGTCTAATTTATAACAGGTGTATACATCCTAGGGTTAACAGATACATATGATTTTGTAGACAGATATATTTATTATATAAAGATAGGAGTCTTCAAAAACTTCAGAGACCTATAGAATGTGGCATTTAAAAATATTTTTATTTTAAAGATTATTTGACAATGGGACAGGTCATCTACTGGCAGCACCCTGTCTGCCTGAAAGAAGACAATGAGCATCGAAGAACCTGCATATAGACATGGCCTCAAATATGGCATTCGAGCCACTTGGGTAAAGAAAATACCTCACTTCTCGACAGAAAAATTCTGCCAAAAATGAGCAAGCTAATACAGGACAAGTCGACTGATGAACTCTGACAAGACAGAGTAAGCAAGTCCTAAGTAGTTCCCGTTTTACATATATGTGTGCCAAAATTCTGAGCCACAAGGCTGAAAATGATGCTCCAACTTTATAGAGTTATGGGTAAGTGTTCAGGTAGCAAAATGTTTCTGACAATTTTTTTTTGTATATATTTTGGAAGCTGCTAAGATGCACTTTCTATTTACTCAAGTAACTAATTTTATTACTTCTCAAATCTCTGATTGGGTTAAAGGCCAAATACTCATAGTACCACATTTAGGATTAAGTTGTTTAAAAGTCAAGAAATCCTTTCATATAGGCAGTATCAATGAGGATAAAAGTTAATTTTGGTATAGAACTTTTAACTTGTCAAGATATATAGGATAATCATATAGTCTCTCCTAAATAGCAAATGCACATGAACTAGACATGGTGCATGTAGATTTTATCTAAAATTTTCATAATCATTATTGTATTGAAAGAAAATGACCCTTTTATTGGACTTAAAGGTGGAAATGTTGGTATAATGTTCTTTTGAAATGTATATACTTTACCCTTGTTCATTCAAATGCTGATTTCTCCCCCCACTCTCTGATTTCAATCTGTATATTGCATTGTGATAATTATTCTCAGCATCCTTTCTCAAGTGTGTGTAAACATTACAAAATAAAACAACTAGCCACAATGTTGGGCAAAGGGGAGAGCCAGAGGATGGGAAATAGCTCGGGAGCTAGAAAGCAGGAAATGAGTTGGAAGAGAAAGGGCAAGGAGAGCTTGTAGTGGAAGCTGGAGGAGAGAGCTTGGAGGACTTGGAGCATGAAACAGACCTAAGATATCACTAAAAGCAAGTATTATGTAGGAAATCTAAATTTTAGGAAACTAGGAGGGCTTGGAGTTTTAGGTGGGAGTAATTATTGACCAGCATTGTGTTCTAGGTTAACTAAATAAAACCAGTCTCTGTGTGGTGATTTGGTTATTCAGCTGTTTTAGATTAACAACAGCTTTACTAAAAGGTGAATCCATAGTATATATTATTAGATTCTTACAACAGCCACCTGGCTTTATTAATGGCTACTTGAAAGAAACTAAGTTTAACAGAACTAAGAGTGTTGTACACAGGAACTGTCATCTCAGGGTTGTGTTCTTTCAGCTGCTCAGATTAAGTCATGTAGTGCTGCTCAGCCTTCTTTTCAAGCACTTTGTCCACTTGGCCCTTTTAACAATTGGCTTCTGAAACTCCTAATAGCTTTAACTTGTTTCATGACATCATTCTCCCTAGCAGTCAATCAGCACCTAACAATTGTGATGTCATAATAGCTATGGGATGTCATCAAAGCATTGGGTGTCTTATTGTCATTGTGAAGTCTTTACACTGTGAAGTCATGATAGAATTTGATATCAAAATTCCATTGTGATACATACCACAATCATGTCACCAAGGCATTATAAAGTCATGATAGCAGTGTGATGTCATCAAAGCACTGTGATGTTCTAATTCCATTGTGATATCATAACACAATCATTTTATACTACCATTGTGATGTCCTAATAGTAGTGTCTTCATATGATGGTGATATTATAAAATTATTTTGAAATCATAATATAATTGGGAAGTCATACCACTGTGATTTTATCAGAGCGTTATGATGTTATAATATCATTCTGATATCATAAGAGTATTGTGATGTCACAATATCATTGGAATGTTCTATCATTGTGAAGCCATAAAACCATTGTTATGTAATAAAACTGTGATATATAATAGTATTGAGGTGAAATATGAATGTGATGTGATTATAGCATTTTGATGTCATAATACCACGGTGATGTTATAATGCCATTTTTATGTCAAACAGCATTGTGATGTCATAATAACATTGTGATATGATAATACTCATGTTATGTCAGAATATCATTGTCATTTCATAACTGCAATATTTTGTTATATTATTAATGTGTTGTTATAATTCCATTGTGCTATCATATCATATAATGACATAAAAGCAGATATCCTAACAGCATTTTGAAGTCATAATAGCACTGAGATTTCATCACACGACTGAGATGACATAACACCATTGAGATGTCATATAGAAATTGTGATGTCATAATACAATTGTGATATCATAATATATTTGAGATGTCACAAAAACATTGTTATGTCATATCATTGTGTTGTCATATACCATTGATGTGTTACACCATTGTGATGTCACAAATACTGTTGTGATGTCATGATAGAATTGTGAAGTCATAATAGCATTGTGAAATAATAATACTATTGGGATGTCATACCATTGTGAAGACATAATATTGTGATGTCATAATACCATTGTGATGTCAAAATATCATTTTGAGGTCATAATTCCATTATGATATCATACCACAATAATGTCATAACAGCATTTCAATATCATAGCATTGTGATGTCATAATAGCATTGTTATGTCATAATAATAGTATAATGTCATGATAGCATTGTAATGTCATAGTAGCATTTTTAGACATCAATTACCACTGTGATGTCATAAAGAAAATGTGAGGTACTAATATGATTGTGATGTCATAATACCATTGGGATATCATGACACCATTGTTATGTCATAATACCATTTTGATGTCATAATAACACTGAGATGTCATGACATCATTGTGATGACATGATACCACGGAGATGTCATAATAAAGTTGTGTTGTCATAATATAATTATAGGGTAATATATTTTAGACGTCATAATACCATTGTGTTGTCATAATAGCATTGAAATGTCATGACACAATTGTGATATGATACAATTGAGATGTCATAATAACTATGTGATGTCATAATAGCTTATTGAGGTCATACCCCATCATGAGGTATAATAACATTGTGATTTCATCATAGCATTTCATCATAGCATGTGATGTTGTCATACCATTGTTGGTATAATGTTTGTTTGAACTGTATACACCTTACCCTTGTTCATTCAAATGCTTATTTCTACCCCCTGCCACACCATCTGGTGTCAATCTGGACATTGCATCGTGGTACTTATTCTAAACATCCTGTGTCAACTTTTTTTAAATGAGCCAAATAAAGCAACTAGCCACAGTGTTTAACAATGGAAGGAGTCAGAAGTTAGGAAATGAGTGGGAAGAGAGAGGGTGAGGGAGCAGAATTGAAGAGCAGAGAGGGAGGGGAGATCCCGAAACAGCATGGAGAGAATGAACCAGACCTAAGACTTCACAAAATGCAAGTATAATGGGTAAAATCTAAATGGTAGGAAACTATGCAAGCTTAAAGGTTTATGAGTGAGTAAATATTGACAAGCATTGTGTTCTAAGTTAAGTAAATAAACCCAGTCTCTGTGTGGTGAATTAGTTATATGGCTGTTAAGGATTAAGAGCAAGCATTAATAAAAGACAAACTAATAGTAAATATTAATCATCACCTACAGCATAACATTGTAAAGCCATTTTACCATTGTGATGTCATAAGATCATTTCAATGTCATATCATTTTGAAGATACAATATCATTGTGATGTCATAATACCATTGTGATATCATAAAGGATTGTGATGATATAATGGTATTTTTAGGTCATAATGCCACTGTGAAGACAAAATTCCATTGTGATGTCATACCATAATGACATCATAATAGAATTGTGATGATATAATGGTATTTTTAGGTCATAATGCCACTGTGAAGACAAAATTCCATTGTGATGTCATACCATAATGACATCATAATAGAATTGTGATGACATAATATGATTTTGATATGATAAAAATGTGATATCATGATAGCATTGTGATGTCAAAATTGCATTTTTATGTTATATTATTATTGTGATGTCATAATTCCATTGTGATATCATAATATCAATGTGATGTCATAATAGCATATTGAGGTCATAACCCCACTGTGATGTCCTGATAGCATTGTGTTGTCATCATATCATTGTGATGTCATGATACCATTGTAATATCAAAATTACATTCTGCTGTCATACCAGCTGATTTTTATTAAGCACCTCTTGAAAGAAATATTTGACAATATTTCTAAACTAAGCATCTTGGACAGGCACTGTCATCTCTGGGTTGTGTGCTATGAACTGCTCAGATTGTGGCATGTAGGTCTGCTCAACCCTTTCACTCAATCACTCTCTGTCATACACAGAGGTCAGTGCTGAACCCTCCTGGTTCTGGGGTTTACAGTTATAGCTGGGCCTTCAAAACAGAGAAATGGGTCAGGATAACTATGTTCTTTTAGCCTAGAAGTCCCTCCATTTTCTTTCACTTTCTGGTGATTTGAATTGCAATGTCCCCTTGAAACTCATATATTTACATGTGGAGTCCCCATTTAGGAAATGTCTGGGAAGAGTTAGGAGATATGGACTTGTGAGATAATATAATTCCTATTGGAGTTATATTATGGGAGGGTGTGCTTTGAGGTTGTTATGCAAATGAAAGTAACCAGACAGAATGGAGTCTCTGTCTCTCAGTATCTGTCTCTTTATATCCTTTTTTCTCTTGGTCTTGGTCTCTCTCTTTCAGAATCTATCTCTCTAGCTCTTTCTCTCTAAGTCTCTCTCTTTGCCTCCCTCTCTCTGCCTGCCACTGCTGGTTTAGTATGAAAAGCTCTCAGTTCTGCTGAAGGACTACAACAAGATGACTGCTTGCTCAGTCATCAATATTACTCAGCAATAAAAAACAGGGAAATCATGAAATTTGCAGTTAAATGGTAGGAACTGTAAAAGATCATCCTGAGTGACCTATCCCAGAAGCAGAAAGACACACATGGTATATTCTCACTCAAATAGACATATAATATAGGATAAACCTACTAAACTCTGTACACTTACTTAAGAGTGAGGACTCTGACTAAAATGCTCAATCCTCATCTCAAAAGGCAAAGAGGATGGATATCAGAAGAAGGAGAAAACATGGAACAAGTTAGGAACCCGACACAGAAGGCCTCTGAAAGGCACTGCCCTGCAGACAAGCAAAGCAGATGCTGAGACTTATGGCCAACTGATGGGTAGAGTGCTTGGAATCTAAATAAAGAAGTGGGAAATACTAAGATGTGGAGAGGACAGGAACTCCACAGGAGAGCAACAGAACCAAAAAAAAATCTGAGCACAGGGGTCTTGCCTGAAAGTCATATTCCAACCAAATACAAATTATGAAGATAATCTATAATGCCAGCACTGATGTAGCCCATGACAGGTTAGTGTCCAAGTGGGTTCCACAGTGATGTGAACACAGACTGCCTCTGGCATGAACTGATTGGCCTGCACTTTGATTATGTCATCCTGATGGGGGGGCAGCCCTACGAGGCCACAGAGGAAGACAATGCAGTAACTCCTGATGAGATCTGATAGACTAGGATCAGAAGGAGAGGAAGTACTCCTTGATTATTGGACTTGGGAAGGGAAGTGCATGGAGATGGGGGAGGGAAGGTAGGATGGAGAGGGAAAAAAAGAGGGGTATATGGTGAGATACAAAGTGAATAAATTTTAATTAATAAAAATTAAAACAAAAACATTAAAAAATAATTCCTTTTGGAGTTATATTGTAGGAGGGTGTGCTTGGAGGTTGAGATGCCAATAAAAGTGACCAGACAGAATGTAGTCTCTGGTCTCAGTGTCTGTCAATTTATATCTCTATTTCTAGAGGTCTCGGTCTCAATATTTCTGAATCTGTCTCTCTAGCTATTTCTCTCTCTTGTTCTCTTTGTCTCCCTCTCTCTGCCTGCTGCATGTATTTCAGTATGAAAAGCTCTCAGTTCGGCTGAAAAACTACAACAAGTTGACTGCTTGCTGACATGACATGGATAGTCTCTCTAAAAATATAAGCAAGGTCTCAATTAAATGCTTTTTGTTCAAAGATTTGTCTTGGTCAGGAATTATTTTCCCAGTAATTAATTCACTGACTAAGGATTTATCTGTGCATTTACTAAATAATAATGGAATGTGAAATAATGTGAAACTCACATGTCAAGGACACATGACTTTATTAATAACCTCTTGAAAGAAATATGTGACACTTTTCCTGAACTAAGTTCTTGTGCACAAGAACTGACATACTTGGGTTGTGTTCTATCAATTGAGGCATTTAGGGCTGCTCAGCCTTTCTATCAAGCAGGCTATCCACTTGGCCCTTTTAATAACTGGCTCCTGAAACTCTTACTGGCTCTCACCTGTTTTATGACATCATTCTCCCTTGTAGCCAATCAGCACCTGAGAGAATCTTGAGATTTCCATGAAGATGAGTAAACAAACTTTCCTCAGTATCCAGTATCTCTGATCCTGTGCACATATGACATTTTCTTGTGATACTGAACAAGTCTTTATCTCCTCTCTTTATCCAGATCCCACACCTTTACTCCTGTTCACCTCTGTGACAATGTTCTGTAGGAAATGAAACTTTAATGTTTATTTAATTGAACAGCTTTCTAAGTAGAGAACTTTAAAAGTGATGTGGGATTAAGTGGAATGTACCAAAGGACAAGGTCATCTCCCATTGTGATCTTGGTTCTGAAATTTGGCAGGTTGTGACTGAACTGAGCAGTTACTCACATACTCATTAAATGAACCTTACATTCTTATTGATATAATAGGTATACAGGGCAAAGTTTTCACTGGGATATTGAGTCTTTAGAGCAGGAAAAAGAGAAAGAAGGAAATCAGATAACTCCTAGGACTGGTTTATCTAAAATAGAGAAAGATCTGTGAGTTTAAAAGGAAAACTGTGGAGCAATAAAGGATTTGACAGCTGATGCTATTCCTCATTAGGTTTGCCAACCCTCTAGCAGGGTTGTCTAGTCTGACCTGGCTGTATTGTCAGCTGTGTCCGAATCAGAGGTTAGTGAGCAATCCTTGTCTTGGGTTAAAATTCAATCCATTCCTTCAGGACAGAGAAATATATCTGTGCTATATGCCTAGAACACAAGAAAACCATCTAAATGTGGTGTTAGTGCCAGGACTGCTTGTTCAGAGGTGCCACCTGAGTTCAGGAGGTCTTAGGTAGCCTAGTTCATGGCTAGGATTGTCTGCTACATAATGAGTTCCTGGAAAGCATGCCTTACAAAGTCAATTATTTCCTCCTGTATTGGAAGCTTTTCTCCACCCTAAAAATCATTGTAAATGTCATCAAAATATCATTTTTATTGATTATGTGGGAAAAATCATATACTATACATTATACTCCTGTTCCATTGCTCCCTGGTTCAAAATTCTACCTATGTATAATACTAATTTTTTTTTCTTTAAAATACTTCAGTTGTAGTATGTGTTGTCCATATACACATTAGAACATGGTCAGAGTCTCAGTGCCAAGTCCCTTAAAGAAAACTTAGTTCATCCTTGCAGCATGCTGGTACCACCCTCAAGAAAAAGCCATTAGTCCTGAAGAGCTCTAATATTCATCACCATGATCATAGTTTTTATTATATATTTATTTATTACATATTGTACAAATTGTATCCCCTCTTCTGGCCCCTCCCCTTCTCCTTGCAGTCCAACCCACACTACTTCTTTTACCTGTATGACCTTTTTCTAGTTCCCTAATAGGAGAGGTCCTCCTCGTCTTTTTATCTGAACCTAGCACTTCAGGTCTCATCAAGGCTGGCTGCATCAGCTTCCTCTGAAGTCTTATCCTCAGGGCATTGTTCTCCTTCTGTCCTCAATTCCCTCTACTTTTGACACTCTTCCTACCTCCTCCCCTGGATGCTTCCCAGACCTCTGTAGTAAGGGAGAATTTCACAAGGAAATTCCATTTAGAGCTGGTGTTTTAAGGTCTCTCTGTGCATAATATTGGACTGTAGGTCTCTATATGCTTTCCAATTTGATGCAGAAAGAAGCATCTCTTTGCATCTAAGAACATGGAACTGATCTGTCAGTTGATGGCAGACAGCAGAATATTTGAATAACAATAGCATGTGTTGTGAAAATTTCCATAGGATGCCCTGGCACTCAGCTCAATTCACTGCCACCCAATCCTTCTAGTAGAAGACAGACTGGGTCAAAATTAGTTGTCCTATTGGAACTTTATCCCCCACCATTAGGAGACCTCTTAATAAGTGAACACATACCATATTTGTGTTACTGAATTTTAGTTACTTTACCCAGGATGATTTTTCGTAGTTTCATTCATTTGCCTGAAAATATCATGGTGTCATTTTCTTAGCTGAATAATACTGCATTGTGGAAATATTCCACATTTTTTCCCAAAGGAGATTGTCAGTCCTGCCTTTAAACTTGGAATTTTCTGGTACTTTAATCATTGTATTGAATTACCAACTATCAGCATAAGTATGTTCTTTTAGCATAGAAACCCCTCCATCTTCTTCCAATTCAGGTGATTTCAAATGCAATGTCCCCTTGAAGCTCCTCTATATACATGTGGAGTCCCCAGTGAGGAAATGTCTGGAAAGGGTTAGGAGTTATGGCTTGTTGGATAATATAATTCCTATTGGAGTTATACTTTTGGATGGTGTGCTTTGAGGTTAATATGCTAATGAAAGTGACCAGACAGAATGGATCTCCTTCTCTCTGTCTTTGCCACTTTATATATTTGTTTCTTTCTTCTCCCTCTCTATTTCTGAATCGGTCTCTCTAGCTCTTTCTCTTTCTGCTCTCTCAGTCTCACTCTCTCTCTCTCTCTCTCTGCCTGCTGCTTGTGGTTCAGCATGAAAGGCTCTCAGTTCTGCTCAAGACTTACAAAAGTTGTATGCTTGAATATGTGACGTCAGGGATAGTATCTGTAAAAATATAAGCAAGATCCCAATTAAATGCTTTTTGTTTAAAGAGTTGCCTTGGGCAGAGAGCATTTTCCCAGTAAGTAATTCACTAAGGACATACCTGTGCATTTAATAAATAATAATGGAATTTTTGATAATATGAAAGTCACATGTCAAGGACACATGAATTTATTAATGGGCAATTGAAAGTAACTCCTGATGAGATCTGATAGACTAGGATCAAAAGTAAGGTGAGGAAGTACTCCCCTATTAATGGACTTGGGGAAGGGAGTACATGGAAGGGGGGGAAGGCAGGATGGAGAGGGAAGAAAAGAGGGGTATATGGTGAGATACAAAGTGAATAAATTTTAATTAATAAAAATTAAAACAAAAACATTAAGAAAATAATTCCTTTTGGAGTTATATTGTAGGAGGGTGTGCTTGGAGGTTGAGATGCCAATAAAAGTGACCAGACAGAAGGCAGTTTCCGCTCTCAGTGTCTGTCAATTTATATCTCTATTTCTGTAGATATCGATCTCAATATTTCTGAATCTGTCTCTCTAGTTTCAGATTAAATGAACTAAGAGTTTTGTACACAGAAACTGTCATCTCTGGGTTGTGTGATTTCAGCTGCCCAGACTGAGACATATAGGGCTGCTCTTTCTTTTTCTCAAGCAGGCTGTCCACTTTCTCTTTTAATAACTGTCTTTGGAAACTCTTACTGGCTTTTACCCTTTTCATGTCAACATTCTTCCTCTCAGCCAATCAGTACCTAACCATTGTTTTATCACAATAGCCTTGGAATGACATGATGAATTTGGATGTCATGATGCCATTGTGATATCATAATACCATTGTAATAATTCCATTGTGATATCACAATAAGATTGTGATGTCATAATAGCATTTTGAGGTCATATTTCCACTGTGATTTCAAAATTCCATTGTGATTTCATACCACTCTTTTCTTTGTTCCCATTTTGATATGGGATGGATAGTTTTACCTTTAAACCTATTAAATATAATTTTTGAGGTTTTAGTACTTAACTAGGCTGGTGTGTACTTTTCCAGCTGGAATCCTTCTGTTTCTATCTTGCATTAGGCATGACCAATATTTATCCCCCATGAAAATATATCATGTTGACAGGATAAGTCAGTTTCCACTGCAGTATGACATGTTATTTTAGTCAGCATTTAAAAGTCTTTTTGACATGGCAGGAATGCAGTTTGCATGTTTGTCTCCCAGACTAATTTTGAGTTCTTACATTGACCAACAGTACATATCTCTTAAGCCTAAATACCCTTTGGCACCAGTTCTTGTGTGGATGTCCCACTTTCTGAGATTGGCTGGCCTTGTGACATCATCTCTCCTCATGTAAACCTAAAACTGAGGTGAATCCAATCTTTAAAACAGTAAGGACATAGCATCTATCATTAAGAAAAGAGAACTTACATGGTAACCTTCAGGAAAATTCTGTCATTTTGAATCTTAGACTATCTATGCAAGTGGCTAAAGAGCAGCAGTTGCCATCCTGGCTTTTATTATAAAATTTGGCTGTTCAAGGACTCACAGATCTGTCTGTTTTTATTTTTATTTTTATTTATTTATTTATTTATTTTTTACTTTGTCTTGGGATTAAAGAAATGTGCCTTCTTCATCAACTTCTTCAAATATTTTTTTCTCAAATCAATATAATTGTAACTCAAAGCTTTTAAAGGAAATTAAACAAAGAGACAAGAATTTTATTTTTACATTATACTAAAATTTTAATAGAAGAACGTTTAAATACCTAGTTACAAATGTGTCATTTTTCTTTTTTTTTCATCAATTACACTTTATTCATTCTGCATCCCCCCATAAGCCCCTCCTTCCTCCCCTCCCAATCCCACCCTCCCTCCTCCCTCTGCATGCATGCCACTCCCCAAGTCCACTGATAGGGGAAGTTCTCCTCTCCTTTCTGATCTTAGTCTATCAGTTCACATCAAAAGTGGCTGCATTGAGACAAGAAAATTTTAAGATTTGGGTCAGTTGTGATGCTGTAACAAGCACAGCCCAGTCGGTCAGTTTTTGGAATTTATTTGAAGTTTTAGTGATTTGGTTGACCCTTACCAGCAAGAGGTGACAAGTTTCTTGCAGCCAGAGAGCTTTGAATTTTAGCAATTATTAATCATTTTTTTTAAATTAGGAAGAGTGCTCTTTCTATTGTGTGTAACTTAGTATTCCATTCCTTGGTTGTTTTCCCCATCTTCTCCTTGCACTTTCTTGGAGAATCCTCCAGAAGAGCCACCACCATTAAATATATTGCAACCAGATCCATGACTATGACAACCAAAGCAAAGCCAAAGTGTATTAAAACACCTTCCACCTTGGCTTTTTTTTTTTTTTTATTTTAGTTACAGTTTTAAGCCAAGCTCTGTCTAGAGGTCTGTGTGCCTCCACTTCCTTTCTTTCCAGACATGGTTGCTGAGTTTAGCTGAGCTGAGCCAGCCAAAGTATAAAGAAACCATGCTTGTGTATCCTCCTGTTAGACTGTAGGAGCAGCCAGTTTTGTTATGTTAAGTCTCAGGTCTGTCCAAAATAGGCTGTCTTTTTCTCCTGGGCCTGTTTAAGAGTCTCTCTTAAAGTGACAGTAATTGACCTGGGAGTTCTTAATTTTAATTTGGATTATTGGATTATTGCAAGCTTATTCATCCCACCAAATTATTTAAGAGTACGATTTAAAGGGTGTGGAAACTTAGATTAGTTGGTGGGCATTGATTGTACATTTAGATTAGCTGGGTGCCTTTTGTTGATACTTATTAATAGTTACTCTTGTAATATCTTGTAGTTAAGCAGCAGTTATTCTTAAACCTGCTGTATACCCCAATCACAACACAGAGACTGGGATTTATTTAATTAATCTAGAACACAACGCTGGGCAATAGTTGTTCCATCCTAAACCTCCAGGACCTCAAAGATACCTGCCATTCAGATTTCACTCATTATATGTGCTTTTAGTAATATCTTAGGTACGGTCTGTCGCTCCACATGGTTCCAAGACTTCTCCTTCTGATTCTCCATTTCTCTTCCCCTGCTTCCTTCTTCTTACTCCCACTATGGACCAGGATGTCACACCCTATCTTCTCCACTGCTCTGCATCATAAGGGGTTGTTTTATTGAAAATACAGAGAACAAATGGTGGCATGTTTAAACAAACTTGAGTAAGGTGATACACAGAATAAGCATCACATTGCAATTTCAGGATGGAAACGAGAGAGTAGGGCACAGAAATCAACATTTGAATGAACATGGGAAATTGTATACATTTTCAGAGAACCTTGTACCAACAATTTATTTACTTATTTAATTTAGACATATATAAAAATATATAAAACTATATAGATATACAGTGTTCTGCCAGTATGTTGAAAGAGGGCACGAGATCTCATTATAGATGGTTGTGAGCCACAGTGTGATTACTGCAAATTGAAGAAGGACATCTGTAACAGAAACCAATGCTCTTAATCTCTGAACCACCTCTCCAGCCCTGGTCTCAATTTTTTTAAATTTCATATTCCTTAAATTTTTGGTGTCATAATAGCACTGTCAAATCATAATAATTTGTGATGTTATAATAATATGGTAAAATCAAAATTCCTTTGGGATGTAATAATACTAATGTAAGGTCATAATACCATTGTGAAATCATAAAACAATTGGGTTGTCATGATATTGATGTGATGTAATAATACCATTGTGATGTCTTGACACAATCATTTTGTAATAGTATTGTGATATGATCATAACTTTATGATGTCATAATTACATTGTGAAATCATAATACTGTTGGAATGTCAGAATAGCAGTGTAATGTCAAAATAGCATTGTGAAGTCATATAACCATTGTGATGTCAAAATAGCATTGTAATGTCATAATAGCATTGTGATGTCATCATCACACTGTGATGTCATAATAACATTGGGATGTCATAATAACATCTTGATGTCATAATACCATTGTGTGGTCATAATAGCATTGTGATTTCATAATAATATTGTGATGTCATAACAGCATTGTGATGTCATAATAGCATTTTTGAGTTCATACTATAATCAGGTGGTAATAGCATTGTGATGTCTTAATATCTTGGTGATGTCATAATAACTGTGAAATCATAATACTATTGCTATGTCATAATAGCACTGGGAAGTCATGATGCCTTTGTAATGTCATAATAGCATTGTGATGTCATCGGAGCATTGTGACATCCTAATATCATTGGAAATCATACCACAGTGAAGTCATAATAGCATTTTCGATATAAAAAACTCATTGGGATGTCAGCCCCCAATCATGTCTAATACCATTATGAATTCATAATATAATTTTGTGATTATAATAGCATTGTGATGTCATAATACAATTGTGATATCATAATATAATTGAGATATCATAAATGTATTGTGATATCATAATTGCATTTTGAGGTCATAATGAAACTGTGATGTCAACAATTCCACTATGATGTCCTAATAACAATTGAAGTCATAATAGGATTGTGATGTCATAATAACATTGGACTATCATGAAACCATCTTTTGTCATAATACCATCGTGATGTCATAATAGCACTGAGATGTCATGACACCATTGTGATGACATAATACCGTTAAGGTGTTAAAATAATGTTGTGATATCTTAATAGCACTGAGATGTCATGACACAATTGTGATTACATGATACAACTGAGATGTCATAATAAAGTTGTGATGTCATAATGAACTTTTGATGTCATAATATCATTGAGTTGCCATAAAAGCATTGTGATCTCATATCACTGTTAAGTCATAATAGCATTGTGAAATAATAATACCATTGTGATGTCATGATAGCATTTTTTAGTAATAATATCAATGTGATGTCATAATAGCATACTGAGGATATACCTCAATTGTAATGTTATAAAAGAATTGTGATTTTGTCATAACATTGTTGTTATAATGTTCTTTTGAAATGTGTACACCTTATCCTTGTTCATTCAAATGCCTATTTTTACCCCTCACTTTCTCTTTTCAACCCAGATATTGCATTGAGATAATTATTCTAAGCATCCTGTCTCAACTGTGTGTAAACAGGCCTGAATAAAGCAACTAGGCACAATGTTGAGTGATGGGAGGAGCCAGAGGGCAGGGAATGAGTGGGAAAAAATAGGGAAAGGGAGCAGAGCTTGGAGAGCAGAGCAGAAGGAGAGATCTTGGAACACAGTGGAAAGAATAAATGAGACCTAAGACTTCACAAAAATTCAGCAAAATGGGTAAAATCTTAATGTTAGGAAAGTATGAGGGCTTGAAGTTTTAGGAGGGAATAACTATTGACCAGCATTGTGTTCTAAGTTAACTAAATAAATACAGTATCTGTGTGGTGAATTGATTATACAACTGTTAAGGATTAAGAGCAAGCATTAATAAAATATAAACCAATAGTAAATATTAATCATCACCTACAATATACCATTGTGAATCCATTATACCATTGTGATGTCATAACACCATTGCAATGTCATATCATTGTGAAGATATAATAGAATTGTTATGTCATAATAGCATTGTTATGTAATAATAGATTGGAATGTCATAATATCATCGGGATATCATGATAACATTTTTATGTCATCATACCATGGTTATATCATAATACCATTGGGATGTCACCATAGCATTGTGATGTCATACTATTGTGATGTCATAATACCATTATGATATCATGATATCATTGGGATGTCATAAAGGCATTGTAATTATATAATAGTATTTTGAGGTCATAATACCACTTTGAAGTCAAAATTCCATTGTGATGTCATACCACAATGATGCCATAATAGAACTGTGATGTATAATATGATTGTGATATGAGGACAATTATGTGATATTATCATAGCGTTGTGATGTCATAACAATATTTAATTATTATAAAATAATATTTTATTATTCCGATGTTATAATTCAATTAAGATATATAACATATGGGGTCATATAATCATTGTGATAACATAATAGCATTGTGATGTCATGATTCCATTGTGATTTCATAAAAGCATATTGAGGTCATAACCATATTGTGATGTCATAAGAGCATTGTGACAGAATTCCAATCTGCTGTCATACCAGGTGATTTTATGAATGGCCTCTTGAAAGAAATATGTGACAATAGTCCTGAACTAAGAGTCTTGGACACAGGAACTGTCATCTCTGGATTTAGTGCTCCTAGCTGCCCAGAATGAGGAGTGTATGGCTGCTCAGACTTTCTCAAGCAAGCTGTGTCCTACTCTATGATCAGTGAGGTACATGGTCAGAGTCTCAGTGCCAAGTCCCTTAAAGAAAACTGAGATCATCTTTGCCACACCCTAACACCGCACTGAAGAAGCCATCAGTCCTGAAGATCTCTATACTTCATGCACTTGATCACAGTTTTCTTATGTATTTACTATGATTTGTTTACTTTGTATTTCTTCTGCTGCCCCCTCAGTCTTCTCCTTCCATCCCCACCCACTGTCCTTCTTCTATCCCAATGCCTTTCTCTATTACCTAGATAGAGGTGCTTCTCTTTCCCCTTCTATCTGACCCTAGCTTATAAGGGCACATCAAGGCTGGCTTCATCATCATCCTCTGCTGCCAGATTCTCAGGGCATTGTTCTCATTGTGTCCACAATTACCTCTATTTAAAATACTCTATATGCCTCCTTTTTTTGCAGGCTTCCCAGAGCTCTGAGGGGAGAGAGAATATAGTAAAGAAATCCCATTTCAAGCTGGGTGTTTTAAAGTCTCTCTTTCTTCATTGTATCAGACTATGAGTCTCTGGATTTAATCCCAATTGATGCAGAAGGATCCACGTGGATCCAAGAACATGGCACTCATCTATCAGTTGAGGGCAAAGAGCAACAAATTTTAATAACAACAACATGGTTTGCTTGAAAATTTCCATAGAATAACCTGGCCCTGCACCTCAATTAACTGCCACTCAATATACCTCATGTAAGACCGGTTTGGTCACAATAGATGGCCTATTGGAACTATACCCCCAACTATTAGGAGACATCCTAATAAGTAATACACTGACTGAGAACATATCTGTTCATTTAACAACTAATAATGGAATCTGGGATAATGTGAAACTCTTATGACATGTGACTTTATTAATGACCACTTGAAAGAAATATGTGACACTTTTACTAAGATTGTTGAACACAGGAATGGATATCTCTGGGTTGTGTAATTTCAGCTGCACAGATTGAGGAATTTAGGGCTGCTCAGCCTTTCTCTCAAGCATGCTGTCCATTTGGCCCTTTTAATAACTGGCACCTGAAACTTATTGGATTTCACCTCTTATATGTATCTTTTTCCCTCAGCTAATCAGCACCTGAGAGAATCTTGAGGTTTCTGTGGAGATGAGTAAGCAAATTTCCTCAGTGTCCAGTATCTCTGATCCTATGTATAACTGAATTTTTTTTGTGACACCCAATAAGCTGTTATCTCATTTCTTTAGACAGATCCCATGCCTTTACTACTGTTTACCTCTGTGACAATATCAGGTAAGAAAGGAAACTTTAGAACAGCTTCCTACATAGGGAAGTTTCAAAGTGAGCTGGGATTAAGGGGAATATTCCAAAATGACAAGGTAATCTCCTAATGTGGTCTTGGACCTAAAATTTCTGAGGTTGTGACTTTGAACTGAGCTGTTATTCAGGTACTCACTAAATATACCTTCACTTTCTAATTAATATAATACATTGGCAGGGCCTAGGGTTACTTGGGTTATTGAGGTTTTTTTTTTTTTTTTTTTTTTTTTTGAGGTACACAGTAGATTTTATTTATTTTTATTATTTTTTTATCAGTTACATTTTATTAACTCTGTATCCCAGCTGTGTACCGATCCCTCATTCCCTCCCAGGCCCTCCCTCCCTCCCTCATCTCCACCGTGCCCCTTTCCAAGTCCACTGATAGGGGGGACCTCCTCCCCAATCATCTGATCCTGTTTTATCAGGTATATTCAGGAGTGGCTGCAAAGCCCTCCTCTGTGGCCTAACAGGACTACTCCTCCCTTTGGGGGTGGGGAGACCAAAGAGCAAGTCATTGAGTTCCTGTTAGAAATAGTCCTTGTTCCTCTCACTTTGGAAAAACAATTGGTTACTGAGTTACCACAGGCTACATCTGAGTGAAGGTTCTAGGTTATATCCATACATGGTCCTTGGTTGAATGTCAGTCTCAGAAAAGACCCTGTACCCAGATATATTTGTTCCTTGTGGAGCTCCTATCCTTTCCCCATCAGACTAACTCCCCTTCTTTCTTATGATTCCCTGTACTCTGCCGAAGGTTTGGTCATGAGTCTTTGCTTTGAAAACACTGCTAGTTAGAGTCTTTCAGATGCGCTCAGTAGACTCCTGTCATACATTCAATGCACATCCCATCTGTCTTTCTGAATGAGGATTGATCATCTTACCCCATGTGTGCTCAATTGATTATCTTTTTTAGGTGTATAGATTTCTTTATGTTTATCATATCTTATAGGTCTATATAAGTGAGTATATCCCATGTTTGTCTTTCTCCTTCTGGGATATTTCACTCAGAATGATCTTTTCTAGATCCCACCATTTGCCTGCAAATTTCATGATTTCCTCCTTTTTGATTGCTGAGTAGTATTCCATTGTGTAAAAATACCACAATTTCTGTATCCATTCCTCCATTGATGGACATCTGGGTTGTTTCCAGGTTCTGGCTATTACAAATAAAGTTACTATAAACATGGTTGAGCAAGTATTCCTTTTGTGTACTTGAACAAACTTTGGGTATATACCTAGCAGTGGTATAGCTGGGTCTGGAGGAAGCACTATTCCTATTTGTCTTAGAAAGCGCCAGATAGCTTTCCAGAGTGGTTGTACCAGTTTACATTCCCACCAGCAGTGGAGGAGGGTTCCCCTTTCTCCACAACCTCTCCAGCATGTGTTATCACTTGAGTTTTTAATCTTGGCCATTCTGATGGGTGTAAGGTGATATCTCAGAGTCGTTTTATTTGCATTTCCCTGATGGCTAATGAGGATGAGCATTTCTTTAAGTGTTTTTCTGCCATTCGATATTCCTCTGTCGAGAATTCTCTGGTTAGCTCTGTTCCCCATTTTTTCATTGGATTACTTGGTTTGCTGCTTTTTAGCTTCTTTAGTTCTTTGTATATACTGGATATTAGTCCTCTGTCAGATAAAGGGTTAGTGAAGATTCTTTTCCAATCTGTAGGCAGTCATTTTGTTTTGATGATGGTGTCCTTTGCTTTACAGAAACTTTTCAGTTTCATGAGGTCCCATTTATTGATTGTTGCTCTTAGAGCCTGTGCTGTTGGTGTTCTGTTCAGAAGTTGTCTCCTGTGCCAATGAGTTCTAGGCTGTTCCCCACTTTTTTTTCCAACTGATTTAGAGTATCTGGTTTTATGTTGAGGTCCTTGATCCACTTTGACTTTAGTTTTGTGCAGGGTGATAAATATGGATCTATTTTCATTTTTCTGCATGTAGACATCCAGTTGGTCCAGCATCATTTGTTGAAGATGCTGTCTTTTTTCCATTGAATGGATTTGGCATCTTTGTCAAATATCGAGTATTCATAGGTGTGTGGATTTATTTCTGGGTCTTCTGTTCAGTTCCATTGATTCTCCTTTCTGTTTCTATTCCAAGATTATTGAGTTTTTAAGAGCAGGAAAATGAGAAGGAAACAAGACAATTCCTGGGACTAGTTTGGGTGAAACAGAAAATGATCAGTGTATGTAAAAGGAGAAGTTATTGGTATACAGGGTATTATCTGTCAGTGAGGGTTTGGGCAGGCGGAACAGTCAGTGGCTGAGAGACCTTGTGGAACCACTATGGCAGGTAGCAGAACTGGGACCCTAGGAGGATGTTGCCATGGGTCTGGGACTCCAAGGCCTGTACTGCTGGCAGATGCTGCTAAGGGGCTAGGATCTCTGCCTCAGCAGCTACAGACCTCAGGCCATGAGCTCTGAGCTGAGAATCTCGGAGCCAACTGTGAGCCAGCTGTGCAACCTCCAAAACTGATGGATACTCCAATTCATCAGAAGCACAGGAAAATTACTTTAAAGCTATGCTTCCCAATTATTTGAGGTTCATAAAGAGGAAACAATTCTCTCAGATCAATAGTCATGCAAATTCAGAGAGTTAAGGAGGAAATGAAGAAATCTGTCAAAAATTTGACCAGTCAATTGG
This sequence comes from Meriones unguiculatus, assembly GCF_030254825.1. NCBI lineage: Eukaryota > Metazoa > Chordata > Mammalia > Rodentia > Muridae > Meriones > Meriones unguiculatus. The sequence goes on along the minus strand of NW_026843709.1, from coordinate 31,435,970 downwards.
TTTCAAAGAAAAAGGAAATAGGCAAAATTCTTAATGAAACAGAAGCAAATATAACCAAACAAATAGAGGCACAAGCAAGGATACAATTAGAGGCATAAAGAGAGGAAATAGACAAAAAATAGAGACCATCATAGAAAGACAAGAATCCACATTCAAACAGAAGTAGGAAATGGTGCAAGGCATGAAAACAGAATTAGAATCAATAAACAAACAAACAAACAAACTTAGAAACTCTGGAGCTGGAGAACTTGGAGAAAAGATCAGGAAACACAAAGTTAATCACCAAAAGAATACAAGAGATGGAAGAGAGAATCTTGAGCTGAAGATACACTCGCAGAAACTGATATTTCTTTCAACGAAAAAAAAGTAAAATCAGAACAACCCCAAGCACAAAATATCCAAGAAATCAAGGATGCTATTGAAAGATGAAATCTAAGAATAGTAGGAATCAATGAAAAAGAAGATTTAAGCCTCCAAGGTCCAGAAAATATTTTCAAGAAGATCATAGAAGAAAATTTTCCCAACTTAAAGAAAGAGATGTCCATAAGTATACAAGAGGACTACCAACACACCAAATAGACTAGACTACAAAAGAAACACATCACATCACATCATAGTTGAAACACTAAATCTACAGAACAAAGAAAAGATATTAAAGCAGCAAGAGAAAAAGGCCAAGTAATATATGAAGGTAGACCAATGAGAATCACACTGAACTTTTCATCAGAAACTATGAAAGCCAGAGGGCCTGGGCAGGTGTCATGCAGACTCTAGGCCAACCCAGACTACTATACCCTGCAAAGTTTTCAATATAAATGGAGAAATCAAAACATTCCATGACAAAACTAAATGTATGCAATATCTACACATCATACCAGCCCTACAGAAGATACTAGAAGGAAAATTCCAATCCAATGAAAACTACTTCATCCAAGAAAACATAGGATACAGAGAATATCCCAACAAAAACTAAAAGAAAACAAGAAATGAAACACAGTAAAACAACCCACTACATTATAAAAGGAACTAACGTTCATTCGTCACTATCATATATTAAAATCAATGGACTCAAGTCTCCAATAAAAAGACACAGACTAACATAATGGATGTGGTAACAGGGATCCAACATTCTGTTGCATCCAAGAAATGCACCTCTGCAACAAAGACATACATTACCTCAGAGTAAAGGGCAGTAAAAATACTTTCAAGCAAATGGACCCAGAAAACAAGATGGGGTATCTATCCTAATATCTAATAAAATAGACTTTCAATAAAAATTAATCAAATAAGATGTGAAGGGGCACTACATTATCTTTAAAGGAAAAAGCAAATCAGAGGACAGCACAATTCTGAACATCTATGCCCCAAATACAACAGCATGTATATTAATAAAGGAATCATTAATAAAACTCAAACACATCATTGATCCCAACACTTTAATAGTGGGAGACATCAATGCCACACTTTCACCAAGGGACAGATCATTTAGACAGAAGCCTAATAAAAAAGGCCCTTACAGGGGTCCTAAAACAAATGGACCTAATAGATGTCTATAGAACTTACTACCCAAACTCAAAAGAGTATACCTTCTTTTCAGCACCTCATGGACCTTCTTCAAAATAGACCATATATTTTGTCACAAAGCAAGCCTCAACAAATACAAGAGGATTTAAATAATCCACTGTACTCTATCTGACCAACAGGGACTAAAGTTGGACCTCAACAACAATGTGAGTTTTAAAAAAAGGCTACAAACAAATGGAAACTGAACAACTTGCTACGCAATGACAGCTGGGATAAGGAAGAAATAAAGAAAGAAATAAAAGACTAACTAGAATTCAGTGAAAATGAAGGTACAACATATCCTAATTTATGGTACACAATGAAAGAAGTTCTCAGAGGAAAATTCATAGCACTAACTGGCTTCAAGAAGAAATTTGTGACATCTCATACAGCAACTTAAAGGCCCACCTGAAATTCCTAGAAAAAAAAAAAGAAGCTTATACACCTAAGAGGAGCAGATGGCTGGAAATAATCAAACTCAGGGCTGAAATCAATCAATTAGAAACAAAACTATTCAAATAATAAATGAAACCAAGAGCTGGTTGTTTGAGAAAATCAACAAGATAGACAAGCTTTTAGCCAAAAATGATTAAAAGGCAGAGAGAAACTCTCCAAATCAGCAAAATCAGAAATGAATGGGGGGGGCATAACTACAGACACTGAGGAAATCCAAACAACCATCAATTCTTACTGCAAAATCCTTTATGCCACAAAATTCAAAAATCTAAAAGAAATGGACAATTTTCTAGAAAGAGTCCATCTAACAAAATTAGGTCAAGATCAGGAAGAAAGATTGAATAGTCCTATATCCCCCAAAGAAATAGAAGCATTCATCAACCTTCTCCCTTCCAAAAAAAAAAAAAAAAAACCCTGAGCCAGATGGATTCAGTTCAGAATTCTACCAGACCTTCAAAGAAGTGCTAACTCAAATTCTCTCCACACCATTCCACAAAATAGAAACAGAAGGAACATTATTAAACTCATTCTATGAAGCCACAGTCACCTTGGTACACAGAGACCCAACAAAAAAAGAGAACTTCAGACCAATCTCTCTTATGAACATTGATTCAAAAATACTCAATAAAATCCTTGCAAACAGAATCCAAGAACACATCAAAGATATCATCCACCATGATCAAGTAGGCTTCATCCCAGGCATGCAAGTGAGGTTCAACATATGGAAATCCATCAATGTAATCCACCACATAAACAAACTGAACCACATGATCACCTCCTTATATCCCAAAAAAGCATTTGACATAGTCCAACACCCAATCATGTTTAAAGTCTTGGGGACATCTTGGACACAGGGCACATACCTCAACATAATAAAGGCAATATACAGCAAGCCTATAGCCAACATCAAACTTAGTCAAGAAACTTAAATCAATTCCACTGAAATCAGGGACAAGAAAAGGCTGCCCACTCTCTCCAAATCTCTTCAACATTGTACTTGAAGTCCTAGCTAAAGCAATAAGACAACCAAAGGCAATTGAGGGGATAAAAATTGGAAAGGAAGAGGTCAAAGTGTCACTATTCACTGATGATATGATAGTATACATCAGACCCCCAAAATTCAGAGATCTCCTTCAGCTGATAAACACCTTCAGCAAATGTGTCAGGATACAAAATCAACTCAAAGAAATCAGAAGCCCTCCTATATACCAAAGACAAAAGGGCCAAGAAAGATATTAGGGAAACAACGCCCTTCACAATAGCCACTAAAAATATGAAGTGCCTTGGGGTGACTCTAACCAAGCAAGTGAAAGACTTGTTTGAAAAAAAAATTCAAGTCTCTAAAGAAAGAAATTAAAGTAAATATCAGAAGATGGAAAATTCTCCGGCACTCATGGATTGCTTGGAATAACATTCTGAAAATGGCCATCCTACCAGAAGCAATCTACAGATTCTATGCTATTTCCACCAAAATACCAACTCAGTTCTTTACAGACTTTAAAAGAAAGATTCTCAGCTTCATATGGAGAAACAAAAAACCCGGAATCTCCAAAATGATCCTGTACAACAAAAGATTATCTGGAGGTATCTCCATCCCTAATCTCAAAATGAAGACAGAGCAATAGGACTAAAAGCTGCATGGTATTGTCATAGAAAGAGAAAGGAGGATCAATGGAACTTAAGAGAAGACCCAGAAATAAACCCACACATCTATGAATATTTGATTTTTGACAAAGAAGCCAAAACCATTCAGTGGAAAAATGACAACATCTTCAACAAATGGTGCTGGTCCACTTGTTGTCTATATGCAGAAAAGTGAAAATAGATCCATATTCATCAACCTACACAGAAGTCTAAGTGGTTGAGAGGCCTCAACATAAAACCAGATAATCTAAATTGGTTAGAATAAAAAGATGGAAGAGCCTTGAACTCAGTGGCACAGGAGACAAGCTCCTGAATAGAACACCAACAACACAGGCTCTAAAAGGAACAGTCAATAAAGGGGACCTCATGAAATGGAAAAGTTTCTATAAAGCAATGGACACCGTCATCAGAATAAAAGACACCCTACAGGCTAGGAAATGATCTTCACTAACCCTGTATCTGACAGAGAGCTGATATCCAGAATACATAAAGAACTAAATAAGTTAAAAAGCAAAAGATCAAGTAATCCAATTAAAAAATAGTAATCCAATTAAACAGAGAATTCTCTGTAGAGGAATATAGAATCACAGAGAAACACTTAAAGAGATGCTCAACATCCTTAGCCCTCAGGGAGATGCAAATCAAAATGACAATGAGCTTTCGCCTTACACCCATCAAAATGGCTAAAATAAAAAAAAAAACTAAAATGAGAGGACATGCTGGAGAGGTTTTGTGTAAAGGGGAACCCTCCTACATTGCTGGTGGAAATGTAAACTGGTATAACCACTTTGGAAGTCAATCTGGTGCTTTCTCAGACAACTAGGAATAGTGCTTCCTCAAGACCCAGCTATACAACTGCTAGCTGGGTATATACCCAAAATTTGCTCAAGTACACAAGAAGGACATTTGGACAACCATGTTTGTAGTTGCTTTATTTGTAATTTCTAGAACTTGCAAAAAACCTAGATGTCCATCATCAGTGTAATGGATGCAGAATTGTGGTATTTTTACACAATGGAATAGTACTCAGCAATCAAATCTGAAGAAATCATGAATTTTTCAGGGAAATGGGAGGCTCTATAAAAGATCACTCTGAGTGAGGTATCCCAGAAGGAGAAAGACAAACATTGTATATACTCACTTATATAGACCTTTAAGATATGATAAACATAATGAAATCTATACACCTAAAGAAGATAAACAAAAAAGAGCACCCGGGGTAAGACGATCAATCCTCAGTTAGAAAGACAAATGTAATGTGCATTGAACTTAGGAGAATACAAGTAACAGGACTGGAGACTACAGCAGATGGCCTCTGAAAGACTACATATCAGTGTATCAAAGCAGATGCTAAGACTAATAAGTAAATCTTTGGCAGAGTGCAGGGAATCCTATGAAAGACAGGGGAGTTAGTATGACGTGGAATATAAAGAAGCTCCACAAGACCAAATATATCTGTGCAGAGGGGTCTTTTATGAGACTGATACTCCATCAAGGACCATGTATGAATAAAATGTAGAACCTCTGCTCTGATGTAGCCCAAAGTATCTCAGTAGCCAACTGGATTCCCATAGTAAGGGGGGCAGCATCTATTTGTGAAAGAAAATCAAGGACAGGTTCTTTGACCTCCTCACCCCCCAAGGGAGGAGCAGTCCTGCTAGGCCACAGAATAGGACTTTGCAACCAGTCCTGAAGATACCTGGTAAAATAGGGTCAGATGACAGGGGAGAAGGTTCTCCCCAAATCAGTGGACTTAGAATGGAGTATGAAGGAGATAAGGGAAGGAGGGTGCAATTGGGAAGGAATGAGGGAGCCGGAAACAGCTGGGATACAGTTAATAAGATATAACTAATAATAAAAATAAAAAACCTGTTTTTGTAATATTAAAACAAGTGAAATCATAAAGCACATTTATAATTTTTAAAAGTCAACACCAGACTTTAAAATTTACCAGTGCAAATAATACAATTTTATTATTATTATTATTATCATTATTAAATTTTAATTTCTCTAATTCCCTTAATACATGAACTTGTTCCCTTTCTAATTGGACTTTCTCTTGGAGAACAGTAATATTGTCCTGCAGTGGTCCCGCATCTCCCTCCACATGTGGCAGGGAAAGCCACAGGGACAGAGGGCACAGGAGGACAGCCTGAATTATGAGATTTGTTAGTTTCTTCCCCTGACTTAATTTCATCCTCACTCTCTAGATCTGCTCTCAAATTACTCAAATCTGTATGAGCTACTTTCTAAATATTTTCAATAACCTTAGAAGTCCTTTTTTCTGCCTGTTTGGCTGTTCTAATTTCCCCAAGTAACTCTTTAGCTTGTGAGATTTCTTCCCCCAAGTCTCTAGATGGAAACCAGAGACAAACTTCATTTACAAAACTAAAGGGTATAAGGGCATTTCACCCAATTCCTCATCTTTATTAGCATTGATTTTAGAGTACTCATTAACATCTCCCTGCTATTTCTCTTGAGCCATGATTTCGATGCCTGCCTAGCTTGTCTTCCTTCCTGTGATGGGTGGTCATCATGAAACACTTTTTTTTTTCTTATTCATCCAGAGATCCAAATTTTTTTTTTCACAGTAGCAAAACATCTGTTCCAAGTGGCAAGGCACTGAGGAATTCACTGAAGACTACAAAAAGTTTGCAGTCTGGTTCCCAAGGTTGCAGGGAGTTTGCTAACTACTTCTTAGACTCTGACCACAAAAAAAAAAAAAAGTCTCTGAGACATGGAACTTAGACAAACCCACATCTGCCAAGACCAAGAGGCAAAATTCCATTTACCAGACTCCTTCAGAATACAGACAATTTCTGGGTCTGGTTTCATTGAAAAAGTGAAAATCTGTGAAAAAGGAAAAATGATGGGAAATAAACTATTTGACAGCTAGTTTTTTTCCAAACTAGTGTTGCCAAACCTCTATGAGCAGGGTTGCCTTGGATGACTTGGCTAGATGAGGAGCTATGTCCTACTCAGCGATCAGCGAGGAACCTTCCTGGTCCTAGTGTTTACAATTAAAATTGGGGTTCCAGGACAGTGAAATATGTCTGTGTTATATGCCAAGGACACAGGAGCAGCTGTGTTCCTGCTGTGGTCCTCCAGACAAACTGTCTAAACATAGTGATAGTGCCAGGACTGCTTGCTCAGATGTGCCTCCAGAGCTTATAGGAGGGAGCTGGGTAACCACTAGTTCATGACTAAAATACTTTACTACATAATGAGTTCCTGGAAAGCATAACTTACACATTCAAACTCTGCCCTTCTTTAGCGGAATCTCTTCTCAATGTTACAAGTCATTGTAAAAGTTGTCAACATATTATTTTTATTGCTTATGTGGGAAGTTGACATAATATTTATACACTCCTTTTCTATTACTCAGAGGTTCAAATTCTTACCCATTGTGCCACTCTATTTTTTTTCTTTAAAATACACCAATTGAAAGATGTTTTTTTCATCTAATCATTGGCACATGATCAGAGTTTCAGTGCCAAATCCTTTAAAGAAAACTGAGTTCAGGCTTGCCACACCCTGGAACCACCACCAAGGAAAACATCAGTCCTAAAGAGCTCTATATCTCAATACCTTGATCACCATTCTTAATGTATTTATTTGCTATGATTTGTTCACATTGTATCTCCTCTGCTGCCCCCTGCCTCTTCTGCTCCCAGGCCCACCCATCCAATAAAAACAAGGACCTAGGTTATCTCCATGAATAGTCCTTGGTTGGAGTATGAGTCTCTGGGAAGTTCCCTGTGTTCAAATTTTCTTGTTCTGTTGCTCTCCTTGTGGAGACACTATCCTCTCCAGCTCTTACTATTTCCGACTTCTTACATAAAATTCCATTCACTCTGCCCCAACAGTTGACCAACAGACTGGCTCAGCATCTGCTTTGCTAGTCTGTAGGGCAGAGGCTTTCGGAGGCCCTCTGTGGTAGGTTCCTAGTTTGTTTCCTGTTTTCTTCTTCTGGCTTTCAGAAGCCCTCTGTAAAAGGTTCCTAGGTTGTTTCCTGTTCTCCTCTTCTTCTGATGTCCATCCTCTTTGCCTTTCAGGATGGGGATTGACCATTTTAGTTAGGGTCCTCTCTCTTGCTTAGTTTCTTTAGATGCACAGATTTTAGTGGGTTTGTCTTATGTTGTATGTCTATATGAGTGAGTATATACTGTGTGTGTCTTTTTGCATCTGGGACAACTCACTCAGGATGATTCTTTCCAGGTCCCACCATTTACCTGCAAATTTCATGATTTCATTATTTTTTCATTGCTGAATAATACTCCATTGTATAGATGTACCACAGTTTCTGCATCCATTCTTCAGGTGAGGGGCATCTGGGCTGTTTCCAGCTTCTGGCTATTACAAATAAGGCTGCTACAAACATGGTTGAGCAAATGTCCTTTTTGTGTACTTGAGCCTCTTTTGGGTATATGCCCAGGAGTGGTATGGCTGGAACTTGGGGAAGCGCTATTCCTAGTTATCTGAGCAAGCGCCAGATTGATTTCCAGAGTGGTTGTACAAGTTTACATTCCCACCAGCAGTGGAGAAGGGTTCCCCTTTCTCCACAACCTCTAGAACCCCTGCACAGATGTAGTCCATGGCAGTTCAGTGTCCAAGTGGGTTACATAGTAATGGGAAGAGTAATGACATAATCTGATTGGCCTGCTCTTTGATCACCTCCCTCTGAGGGGGGAGCAGCCTTACCAGGCCACAGTAGAGGACAATGCACCCACTTTTGATGTGAACTAATAGACTAAGATCAGAAAGGAGAGGAGAATCTACCCTATCAGTGGACTTGGGGAGTGGCATGCATGCAGAAAGGTGGGATCGGGAGGGGAGGAGGGAGAGGCTTATGGGGGGATACAAAATGAATAAAGTGTAATTTATAAAATAAAAAAATTAAACTAAAAAAATAAAAATAAAAATATATTAAAAAAAAAGAAAAGAAAGCAAGGACCTAACAGAGTAGGATCAGAAGGAATAAAAAGAAACCCTACCCTACCAATGGACTTGGGAAGGGAATGTGTGTAGAAGGGGGAAAAAGGTAGGGATTGGGAGGGCAGGAGGGAGGAAACTAGAGGGGGGATACAAAGTAAATAAAGTATAATTAAAAATAAAATAATGGAAAAGGTGAACAAATTGTAATAAATAATAAATAAATAAAATTTTAAAAAGATATCATGAAATTTGTAGAGAAAAGGTGGGAACTGGTGAGGATCATCCTGAGTGAGCTATTCCAGAAACAAAATGAAACTCATGTTATATGTTCACTCAAATAGACATATAATATAGGATAAACCTACTAAAATATGTACACCTACAGAAACTAATCTAGATAGAGGACTGGCTAAAATTATCTACTGGCATTCCAAAAGACAAAGATGATGAAATACAGAAGAAGCAGAAAACAGGGAACTAGCTAGGAGCCTACCACAGAGGGGCTCTGAAAGGCTTTGCCCTGCAGACTATCAAAGCAGATGCTGATACTTAAGGCCGACTGTTGGACAGAGTGCATGGACTCTAATGAAAGGAGTGGGAAATACTAAGATCTGGAGAGGACAGGGGCTCCACAAGCACAGCAACAGGACCATAAAAATCTGAGCACAAGTGTCTTTCTTGAGACTCATACTCCAACCAAGTACCATGCATGGTGATAAGCTAGAACCTCTGCACAAATGTAGCCTATGGCAGCTCAGTGTCCATTTGGGTTCCATAGTAATGGGACTAGGGATTCCCTTGACATGAACTCATTGGCCGTCTTATTGATCTTCTCACCCTGATGGGGGAGCAGCCTCACCAGGCCACAGAAAAAGAGAATATAGCCATTACTGATGAGATCTGATAGATTAGGATCAGAAAGAAGGAGAGGAAGACTTACCCTATCAGTGGACTTGGGCAGGGACATGCGTGGAGAAGGGGGAGGGAAGGTGGGATTGGGAACAGATGAGGTTTTTTGAGGGGAAACAAAGTGAATAAAATGTAATTTATAAAAACTAAAGTAAAAATAATAAAAAAGTATAATTCATTTTGGATTTATATTATAGGAGGGTGAGCTTTGAGGTTGATATGCCAATGAAAGTGACCAGACAGAATGGAATGTCTGTCTCTCAGTCTCTGACATTTTATATTATTGTTTATGTTGGTCTCGGTATCTCTATTTCTGAATCTGTCTCTCTAGCCCTCTCTTTCTGTCTCTTACATTATCCCACTCTTTGCCTGGCACTTGTGGTTCAGTATGAAAAGCTCTCAGATTTGGTGGAGGACTACAACAAGATGATTGTTTGCTGAGGTGATATCATGGATGGCTTCTCTAACAATACAAGCAATGTACTAATTAAATGCTTTTTGTTCAAAGATTTGACTTGGCCAGGGAGTATATTCACAAAAAAAAAAAAAAAATCCACTGACTGAGGACAAGTGTGCATTTACCAATTAATGATTGAATCTCTGATAATGTGAAACTCACAAGTCAGTGACAAGTGAATTTATTAATAACCACTTGAAAGAAATATGTTTTGCTTGCTTTGGCAGCAAATATGCTAAAATTGGAAAGCTACAGAGAAGGTTAGCATAACCCACAATAAAGGATGACATGCAAATTCATGTAGAGTTCCATATTTTTTTAAGAAATTAAAGAAAACACAAATAGATGAAATTGTGGAGAAAAGAACTTAGAGAAAAAAACAGGAACTACAGAGGTAAGCATAGCCAATATACTATACGAGATGGAAGAAAGAATCTCAGGTGTGGAAGATACAATGGAAGAAATTGATGTATCAGTCAAAGAACATGATAAATATAAAAAATTCCTGACAAAGAACTTACAAGAAATACAAGACAACATAAAAAGACAAAACCTAAGAATAATAAGAATATAAGAAAAAGAAAATTCCCTCCTCCAAGGCCCAGAAAATATTTTCAACAAAACTATTGAAGAAAATGTCTCCGACTTAAAGGAGAGGCCAATAAGAATACAAGAGGTATACAGAACACCCAATAAATTAGTCCAGAAAAGAAAATCTTCCTGCCACATAATAATCAAAACAATAAACATACAGAGTAAAGAAAAAAATACTAAAAGCTGCAAGAGCAACAGGCCAAATAACATATAATGGTAAACCCATCAGAATCACACCTGACTTCTCACAGAGACTATGAAAGCCAGAAGGGCTTGGATGAATATCATGCAGACCCTAAGAAAACACAGATGTCAGCCCAGGCTACTATAGCCAGTAAATCTCTCCATCATCATAGATGGAGAAAACAAGATGTTCAATGCCAAAACAAATTTCAACAATACCTACACAGAAATACAGCATTACAGAAGACGCTAGAAGGGAAAATACAACCCAAGAAAACTACCTACTTTCAAGAAAACACAGGACATAATTAACCTCACTACAGTAAAACAAAAAGCAACCAAGCACACAAACTTACTACCACACCAACATCAAACTCAAAGGATCTAACAGGCACAGATTATTAGTTTCTCACAACATCAGTGGACTCAATTATCCAATAAAAAGACACAGACTAACCAAATGGATGAGGTAACAAGGCCCAGCACTTTTGCATACAAGAAACAGATCTAAGTCACAAAGATAGACATTACCTGAGCGTAAAGAGCTGGAAGATGGCTTTCCAAACAAATGGAGCCAAGAAGAAAGCAGGAGAAGCATTCTAATATCTGAGAATATAAACTTTCAACCAAAATTAATCAAAAGACATGGGGAAAGATACTTCATACTCATCAAGGGAAAATTCCACCAAAAAGACATCACAATCCTGAACATCTATGCCCCAAATACAAGGGCACACATGTTTGTAAAAAAACATTGATAAAACTTAAACCACACATAGATCCCCATACATTAATAGTGGGACATTTCAACACCCCACCATCAACAAAGGACTGGTTAACAAAATAGAAATTAAAAAAAATGAAATAATGTCTCTAACAGAGGTCACGAATCAAATGGAACTAACAGACATTTACAGAATATTACACCAAAGACAGAGAATTAACCTTCTTCTCAGCATCTCATGTAACATTCTCCAAAATAGACCATAGGGTTGGTCACAAAGCAAGTGTCACCAGATACAAGAAGATTGAAATACTCCCTTTTATTTTATCTGATCACCATGGAATAAAGCTGGACCTCAACATCAACAGAAATAGCAAAAGCCTACACACACATGGAAACTGAACAACTTGCTACCAAATGATAGCTGGGTCAGGGAAGGAAAAAAGAAAGAAATTAAAGTCTTCCTAGAATTCAACGAAAATGAAGGCACAACATACCCATACTTATGAGACACAATGAAAGCAGTGCTAAGAGGAAAGTTCATAGCACTAAGTGTCTTCAAGAAGAAATTCGAGACATCTCATTCAAGCAACTTAATGGGTGACCTCAAAACCCAAGAGGAAAAAAAAAAAAGAAGCAGAAACACAAAAAGGAGTAGACAGCTGGAAATTGCCAAACTCAGCTGAAGTCAATAAATTAGAAACAAATGAAACAATTCAAAGAATCAAGGAAACAAGAGCTGGTTCTTTGAGGAATTCAAGAAGATAGACAAACCCTTTGCCAAACTAACTAAAAGGCAGAGAGACACCATCAAAATCACCAAAATCAGAAATGAAAATGGAGACATAACAACAGGCACTGAAGAAATCTAAACAATCATTAGGACTTATTTCAAAAGTCTATGGGCCACAAAAAATGTAAATGGGATGAACAATTTTCTTGATCAATTCCACTTACCAAAGCTGACTAAAGATGAGGTAAATCAATTAAATTGCCCTATATTCTCTAAGGAAATAGAAGCAGTCATCAAAAGTGTATCATCCAAAAACAAAAAACAAAATCAAAAAAACAAAAACAAAAACAAACAAACAAAAAAACAGGACCATATGCAGAATTCTACCAAACCTTCAAAGAAGAGCTAACTCAAGTTCTTTTCAAAGTAGAGAAACAAATGGAACACTACCAAATTCATTCTATGAAGACACAGTCACCTTGGTACCTAAACCTCACAAAGACTCAACAAAGAAAGAAAATTTCAGGCCAATCTAATGAAAATTGATGCCAAAATATTCAAGAAAATACTTGAAAACTGAACACAAGAACACATCAAAGGTATCATCCACCATTACCATGTAGGCTTCACCTCAGGTATACAGGGGTTGATCTATATATGAAAATCAATATGATGCAACATATTTAAAAAAATGAAAGAAAAAAAAACACATGATAGTGGCCTTAGATGCTGAAAAACATTTGACAAATTACATCCATTCATGTAGATCAGAGATACAAGGCACATATCTAAATATAGTAAATGTAATATACAACAAGCCTATAGCCAACATCAAACTAAACAGAGAGAAACTTAAAACTGAAATCAGGGACAAGGCAAGGCTGCCCACTCTCTCCATATCTTTTCAACATAGTTCTGGAAGTCCTTGTGAGAGCATTAAGGCAATTAAAGGATATCAAGGGTATACAAATTGGAAAGGAAAAAGTCAAACTATCACTATTTGCAGAAGATATGATAGTATACCTGAGTGATAGAAAATTCAACACCCTTCACAAAGCCACAAAAGACATAAAGTGCTTTGTTGTAACCTTAACCAAGCAATTCAAAGTCTTGTATGTAAACAATTTTAAGACTATGAAGGAAGAATTAGAAGATGATATCAGAAGATGGAAATATCTCCCATGTTCATTGCTTGGAAGACTTAACACTATAATAATGGCTGTCTTACTAAAAGCAATATACAGATTCAATTCAATATCCAACAAATTACCAACACAATTCTTTACAGAAAAACTGAAAGAAAAATTCTATATTTCAAATAGAAAAATAAGAAACCTGGAATTGCTATAACAACCCTATACAATAAAAGATCTTCTGGAGGTATCTCCATTCCTGATCTCAAGCTGTCCTATAGAGCAAAAGTCATAAAAACTGCATGGTATTGGCATAGAAACAGAAAGGGGGATCAAGGGAACCAAATAGAAGAACCAGAAATAAACCAACACACTTATGGACACCTGAGTTTTTACAAAGATTCCAAAACCATACAATGGAAAAAAAGTAGCATCCTCAACAAATGATGCTGGTCTAACTGAATGACTACATGTAGAAAAATACAAATAGATCCAATATTTGCACAAAACTAAAGTCCATGCAGATCAAAGACCTCAACATAACACCAGACACGTTAAATCGGGTAGAAGAAAAAGTAGGGAAGTCTCTAGAATTCATTGGTACAGGAGACAACTTTCTGAACAGAACACCAACAGCACAGGCTCTAAGAGCAACAATCAGTAAATGGGACCTCATGAAACTGAAAAGCTTCTGTAATGCAAAGGACACTGTCATCAAAACAAAAAGAATGCCTACAGATTGGGAAAGAATCTTCACCAGCCCTCTATGTGACAAAGGGTTATTTTCCAGTATATACAAAAAACTAAAGAAGTTGAAAAGCAACAGGTCAAATATTCCAATTAAAATATGTGAAATAGAGCTAAACAGAGAATTCTTGATAGAGAGAATATTGAATGGAAGAGAAATACTTAAAGAAATGCTCAACGGCATTAGCCATCAAGGAAATGCAAATCAAAATGACCAGAGATGTCACCTTATACCCATCAGAATGGCCAAAATCAAAACCTCAAGTGACAACACATGCTGGAGAGGTTGTGGACAAAGGGGAACCCTCCTCCACTGCTCCCAGGATTGTGAACTTATACAACCACACTGAAAATAAATCTGGAACTTTTTCAGACAACTAGGAATAATGCTTCCTCAAGATCCAGCTATACACAACCTAGGTGTATTTCAAAAGGGGCTCCAGTACACAGTAAAGCTATTTTCTCAACCATGTTTGTAGCAGCTTTATTTGTAATACCCAAACCTGGAAACAAGCCAGATGTCCTTCAAGTGAAGAATGAATACAGAAATTGTGATATATTTGACCAATAGAATATTACTCAGCAATAAAAAACAAATCATGAACTTTGCAGGTAAATGGTGGCAACTAGAAAAGACCACACTGAATGAGGTATCCCAGAAGCAGAAAGACACACATGGTATATACTCACATATATAGACATATAATGTAGGATAAATCTATTAAGATCTCTATATCTAAAGAAACTAATCAAGAGGGAGCACTCTGGCTAAAATGCTCAATACCCATTCCAAAAGACAAAGAGGATGGACATCAGAAGAAGGAGAATACAGGGAACAAGTTAGGAACCTGACACCGAGTGCCTCTGAAAGGCTGTGACTAGCAGACTATCAAAGCAGATGCTGAGATGTATGGTCAACCATTGGGCAGCGGGCATGAAATCTAATAAAAGAAGTGGGAAATAGTAAGATCTGAAGAGGACAGGAGATCAAAAAGAAGAGCAACAGAACCAAAATATATGAGCAGAGGGTTCATTCCTGAGGGCCAAACTCCAACTAAGCACCATGCTAGAACCCCTGCACAGATGTAGCCCATGGCAGATCACTGTCAAAGTGGGTTCCATAGTAATGGGAACAGTGACTTTCTTTGACATGAATTGATTAGACTGATCTTTGATCACCATCCCCTGAAGGGAGAGCAGTCTTAACAGGCCACAGAAGATTATAATATAGCCACTCCTGATAAGATCTGGTAGACTAGGATCAGAAGGAAGGAGAGGAGCTTCTAAGATGGCAGCGAACAGAGGACAGCATTTAAGAGAGGTAGAGGACATGAATCACCGAAATTGGCAGTCTAGAATTGAAACTAGAATTTGGACTTCTTGGCTTTCTAAAGGGGAGGAGACACCTCAGAAGCAAGGAGTGCTTGTAGATTTAGATCAGGCACGAACTTCTCTGAGAACGAAGTGGGGTGCTTCCCTTGTGCAAGTCTCCTGCACAGAAAAGTCTGCACACAGCACCAGGTAGCTGAGCTCAAAGCTCATAGCCTGGGGATTAAGACAGCAGAGACAGTGCTCCAGGCCCCTTAGCGCAGGGGACAGCTGTAAACACCTGCGAACACCACCCCTGGGATTCATGTCTAAGGAGCTTATATCCTGGGCCCCGCCTAGGGCCCTTTGCCCAGCTCTGAACCAGCAGAGCGTCTCCCCTCCCCTTACCCTGTGAGACGCAATCCTGCCACAAGAAGAGCAGGAGAGCTCATGTCCCTCTGGACATCCTTCCTCTCCAGAATGCACACACCTCCGGAAAACCTGCCCCGCCTGGGAGTGCACCCACCATAGGAAATCCCACCTTGCACACACCTCCAGAAACCCACTACACTGGAGGAGCACATACACCCCTGGAAACCCCACCACATTGGAGGAATGCACACACCTCAGGACACCCTGCTGCACCAGAGGAGTTCACACAAAATCGGAAAACCCACCACACCAGGAGGAATGCACACACCTCTGGAAACCCTGTCACACTGAAAAACACCCACTACCAGGGCCAGAGCGCAGGCCCAACCACAGAGTGCCAACTATAGAGACTCAGTCCACAGCACAATCCTTCCTAGATCCTAAATCTGCAAAGTTCAGTGCCTGGGGACCAAGACAGCAGAGGCAGGGCTTCAGGCCCCTCAGCCGGAGTGGAGAGTTGTAACCACCTGCTGAACGCCACCCCTCAGAGCACACATCAGAGGATCCACTCCCCGCTTAATGCACTTTTTCCGAGCTCCAGACCCTTGGAGTACACCCACCACCACAAACAGTGGGCCACTCCAGAGTATACACACTGCTGAAAACCCACCCCTCCAGAGCACAAACCCTAAGAGTGCCAGCCACAGAGACTCATATCCACAGGACAGGACAATCCTTCCCAGATCCAAAGTGTGCAAGTGGCAATACTGACTACACAGGGTTGCCCAACCAGTGATTGTATGGGCCATCCAAACCCTCAGTGGAAGATAACCAGCTGAAGTGCCACAAAAGCCTAGCAGTCCTGAAAAAAAAAAATCGCTGGCAATCTTCAATAGCATTTGCATTCCCTAAAGTGCCTGCAACACCTTCAGTGCCTGCAAGGCACCCCTCTCACACACCGAAGGACTCTTCATTCTTCTAACACCCTGTCCCTTAGGACACACCTACAAGCACATGCTCAACAACATGCTACCCCACATTATCCATTCTGCGCCTGTGAACTTTCCTCCTACCGGTTTAGCTGAATCACCAATGCATACACTGAAACCACTGGACCTCCCTCCTTTTCCTGAGGAATTCTCCAGACACCAGAGAAAGACCAGTGGCATTAAGAGAGGAAACAAACAAACAAACAAAAAAATAGAGAACATCTT
Source organism: Meriones unguiculatus (assembly GCF_030254825.1). Taxonomy (NCBI): domain Eukaryota; kingdom Metazoa; phylum Chordata; class Mammalia; order Rodentia; family Muridae; genus Meriones; species Meriones unguiculatus. The sequence goes on along the minus strand of NW_026843709.1, from coordinate 31,418,998 downwards.
CAGAATCCAGAAACAAACAATGAACACTACAGATAAACCCTCCTGTTGTCTGCCTGTGTCCCATATTTGTTGGGGCCCTGAGACTTGGGGCCCTGAAATCCGTTTTTTGGAGCTTAGGGCTTTCTTGTGCCGCGCTTACAAGGCTTTGAGGCAGTTTTCATTTATTAAAACAAAAAGGGGGAGATGTGGAGAGCCGAGAGAGTGCAATCGCCATTACGAGATGTGCGTTCTTGCTGGCGAGAAGTTCGCGCAGGTCACATATTTTAGGTAATTGAACTGGAGAATTCGATACTACAATGGAGCAGCTGAGAGTGGCCATTGTCACGGTAAATTCTACCAGAGTGGACGCAGGACTAGCCACAGGATTATCATCATGGATTGCTGAAGCCATGAATCATCTGAAGTAATGGGCGGGCATGGGAGTGTTAGCAGGCCTTCTGGTGTTGGTCTCCTTGGTTTGCCTGTGGTGTATATGCAAGATAAGAGTCTCACAACAGTGTAATGCAGCCATGACCATTCAGGCCTTTACAGCCATTGAAACAGGACAGTCTCCCCAAGCTGGGAGCTAAAATGTTATGCTCAGGATGCGAGGCTAAGCACTGCACCCAGGGTCAGCCGCTTTCGACCCAGAGAAGAGCATGTCTGATTGCATGCGGGTTGATGTCCCAGGTCCTGCCTCTGAGAAAAAGGTATCAGACAGGTCTGATGCTCTTTGGGTGGATGACACCTAAATGAATATCGGTACAAAGTCCCAATTTGTATCTAATATCAGAGATCAGACCTCTACTCTTGCCTGATGTATCTAAAACAAAAAGGGGGAACTGTAGAGAGCTGAGTAATGCCGCGCCTTAAATATGGAGCTGGTTTCTGCCTTCTGCCTTCCACCTTCCCGATGGTGAGTGCTCTCTGTCACAAACAACTCCATATTTGGCTAAGGCTGAGGATCTGGCTTGCTTCCATGTATGTGGACCTATCTGCATTGCCCACGTGGCACGCTGGGTTTGGCTACCCATAGGCTATTTAAGCTGTGGGCTGGCTTTCCCCAGGGTCAGATGATTGTTCAAGGTTCCTGAATAAACTGCATTGAAAAAAAAATGTAAAAAAGAAAAAATTGCTACTAAATGACAGCTGGGTTAAGGATGAAATAAAGAAATTAAAGACTTCCTAGAATTCAATGAAAATGAAGGCACAACATACCCAAATTTATGGAACACAATGAAAGCAGTATGTATAGGAAAACTCATAGCACTAAGTGCCTTTAAGAAGAAATTTGTAGCATCTCATACAAACAACTTAATTGCACAAATGAAAGCCCTAGGGGAAAAAAAAAGAAGAGGAACAGATGGCTGGAAATAATCAAACTCAGGGCTGAAATCAATCAATTATGAACAAATAAAACAATTCAAAGAACCAATGTAACCAAGAGCTGGTTCTTTGAGAAAATTAACAAGATAGGCAAACCCTTCGCCAAACTAACTAAAAGGCAGAGAGAAACTATCCAAATCAGCAAAATCATAAATGAATAAGGGGACATAACTACAGACAATAAGCAAATCTGAACAATCATTAGGTCATACTACAAAAGCCTATATGCCAAAAAGTTCAAAAATCTAAAACAAATGGACACTTTTATTGATAGATTCCATCTACCAAAATTAAGTCAAGACCAGGCAGAGATATTGAAAAGCCCTATATCCCCCAATGATATTGAAGCAACCATCAATAGCCTCCCTCCAAAAAATTGCCAAGGACCTGATGGTTTCAGTGCAAAATTCTACCAGATCTTCAAAGAAGTGCTAACTCCAATTCTTTCCAAATTATTCCACAAAATAGAAACAGAAGAAACATTACCAAACTCATTCTATGAAGCCACAGTCACCTTGATACCTAAACTACACAAAGATCCAACAACAAAAAAGAAAACTTTAGACCTGTCTCTTTATGAACATTGATGCAAAGATACTCAATAAAATCCTTGCAAACAGAATCCAAGAACACATCAAAGATATCATCCAACATGGCCATGTAGGCTTCATCCCAGGCATGCATGGGTGGTTCAACCACATGGTCATCTCCCTAGATGCTGAAAAAGCATTTGACAAAATTTTAACATCCATTGATGTTCAAAGTCTTGGAGAGGTCAGGGATACAAGCCATATACCTAAACATTGTAAAGGCAATACACAACAAGCCTATAGCCAACATCAAACTCAACAGAGAGAAACTTAAATCAATCCTACTGAAATCAGGGAAAAGACAAGGCTGCCCATTGTCTCCATATCTCCTCAACATAGTAATTGAAGTCTTAGCTAGAGCAGTAAGACAAGTAAGAGAGATCAAGGGAATACAAATCAGAAAGGAAGAAGTCAAAGTTTCACTATTCACAATCATATGATAGTATACATGAGTTATCCCCAAAACTCAACCAGAGAACTCCTACAGCTGATAAACATCTTCAACAAAGTGGCTGGATACAAAATTAAATCAAAATAATCAGAAGCCCTCTTATATTCCCAAGATAAAAGGGCCAAGGAATAAATCAGGGAAACAACACCCTTTACAACAGCCAGTAATAACATAAAGAACCTTGGGGTGACCCTAATCAAGCAGGTGAAAGACCTATTTGAAAATAACTTCAAGTCTCTGAAGAAAGAAATTGAAGAAGACATTAGAAGATGAAAAGATCTCCTGTGCTCATGGTTCAGTAGAACAGTGAAAAAGGCCAGCCTGCCAAAGCAATCTAGAGATTCAATGCAATTCTTATCAAAATAACAACACAAAATAATTATTTACAGACCCTGAAAGAAAAATTCTCAACTTCATATGGAGAAACAAAAACCCAGGATTTCCGAAACAATCCTGTACAACAACAAATCCTTTGGAGGTATCACCATCCCTGATCTCAAGTTGTACTACAGAGCAATAATAATGAAAACTGCTTGGTACTGGCATAGAAACAGAAAGGTGGATTGATGGAAGCTAAAAAAAGACCCAGAAATTAACCCACACAACTATGAATATTCAAAGAAGCCAAAACATTTCATTCGAAATAAGACAGCATCTTCAACAAATGGTGCTGGTCCAACTGTATGTCTACATGCAGAAAAATGAAAACAGATCCATATTCATCACCCTGCACAAAACTAAAGTCCAAGTGGATCAAAGATGGATCAAAGACCTCAACAAAAAACCAGATACTCCAAATCTGTTAGAAGAAATAGTGAGGAACAGCTTAGAACTCATTGGCACAGGAGACAACTTCCTGAACAGAACACCAACAGCACAGGCTCTAAGAGTAACAATCAATGAATGGGACCTCATGAAACTGAAAAGCATCTCTAAAGCAAAAGACATTGTCTTCAGAACCAAATAACAGGCTACTGATTGGGAAAGGATCTTCACCAACATTACATCTGAGAGAGAGCTGATATCCAGAATATTTAAAGAACTAAAGAAGTTAAAAGGAAATAATTCAAGCAACCCAATTAAAAAATGAGGTATGGAGCTAAACAGAATTCTCTGTAGAAGAATATAGAGTGGCAGAGAAACACATAAGGAGATGTTCAACATCCCTAGCCATCAGAGAGATGTAAATCAAAATGACCCTGAGATTTCACACCTTACACCTGTCTGAATGGCTAAGATCAAAAACTCAAGATGCATGCTGGAGAGGCTGTGGAGAAATTGGTGTTTTCCTACATTGCTGGTGGAAATGTAAACTGGTAAAAACCACTATGGAAATCAATCTGGCACTTTCTCAGGCAATTAGGAATAGTGCTACTTCATAATCCAGCTATACCACTCCTAAGCATATATCAACAAGATGTTCAAGTACACAACAAGGACATTTGCTCAAAAAGTCTGTAGAAGCTTTATTCATAATAGCCAGAACCTGGAAACAACCCAGACATCCATCAAGGGAGGAATGGATACCAAAATTGTGGCACTTTCACTCAATGGAATAATACTCAGCAATTAAAAACAAAGAAATCATGAATTTTGCAGGCAAATGGTGGGATCTAGAGAAAAACCATCCTGAGTGAGATATCCCAGGAGCAAAAAGAGACACATGGTATATTCTCACTTATAAGTGGGTACCAAACTTATAAGATAGGAAAAACATACTAAAATATGTACACCTAAAGATGTTAAACAAGAAAGAGGTCCAGGAGTAAGATGATCAATCCTTATCTAGAAGGACAAATGGAATGGACATTGGAAATAGGAGAAAACAAATAACAGGACAGTAGCCTACCACCAGAGATACCAGAAAGACTCTACCTAGCAATGTATCAAAGATAGAAAGATTGCTGTGTGTAAAAGGAGTCCTGAGGGGAATAATCTATTTGACAGCTGGTGCTGTTCCAAACTAGTGTTGGCAACCCTGTATGGTTTACCTGGCTATTTTGGCAGCTGTGTCTTGCACAGTGGTCAGTGAGTAATCCTCCTGTCCCTGGGGTTTAATATTAAAATTCAGCCTTCAGGACGGAGAAATTCGTCTGTGTTATTTGCCTAGGACAAAAAAGTAGAGGTGTTTCTGGCTGTGGTACTCCAGAAACAAACAAACAAACAAACAAACAAACAACAACAACAACAACAAAAAAACAAAACTCTAAACATAGTGTTAGGTCCAGGACTGCTTGCTCAGAGGTGCCAGCTGACCTCATAATGTCTGAGGTAGCTGGGTAACCACTAGTTGATGGCTATGATTCTCTGCTACATAATGAGTTCCTGGAAAGCATGCCTTATAAAGTCAAACTCAGCCTTCCTTTAGCAGAATATTTTCTCTATGTTAAAAGTCATCGCAATAGTTATGGACATATTATTTTTATTGATTATTTGGGGAACTTCATATAATATACATCACACTCCTTTTCCATTTCTCCTTGGTTCAAATTCCTACCCATGTGTGACAATAAAAATTCTTTTTCTTTAAAATACATTAATCGAAGTATGTATCATTCATGTACTCTTTGAAACATGATCAGAGTCTCCGTGCCAAATCTCTTAAAGAATTCATCCTTGCCTTATCCTGTCACCACGTACAAGAAGAAGCCATCAGTACTGTAGAGATCTATCCTTCATCACCTTGATCAGAGTTTTTCTTATTTTTTGATTATGATTTTTTCACTTTGTATTCCCTCTGCTGCCCCCTCCCTCTTGTCTTTCCTGTCCCACCCACCTTTCGTCTTCTACCTCTATCCCCTTTATTTCCTTGGTAGTGGAGGTCCTCCTCCCCCTTTTATCTGACCCTTGCTTATCACATCTCAACAAGGCTGGCTGTGTCATATTTCTATGTGGCCTGATTCTCAGGTCATTGTTCTCCTTGCTTCAACAATTCCCTCTATTTATGACACCCTTCCTGTCTCCTCTCCTGCAGGCTTCCCAGAGCTCTGAGAGGAGGGAGAATTTCAGGGAAAATCCCTTTTGGAGCTGGGTGTTTTAAGTTCTCTCTGTGCGTAATATTGGACTGGGTCTCTATATGCAATCCAATTTGATGCAGAAGGAAGCATCTCTGTGAATTCAAGAACATGGCACTGATCTATTTCTTGAGGGCAGAGAGCAACATATTTTAATAACAACATCCTGGATTGCTTTAGCATTTCTGTAGGATGGTGTGGCACAACAAATCAATTAAATGCCACCCAATCACACCAGTGGAAGACTGGTTTGGTCACAGTAGATGGCCTATTGGAACTTTATCCCCCACTATTAGGAGACCTCCTAATATGTAAACACATACCATATTTGTCTTCCTGCATTTCAGTTACTTCACCCAAGATGATTTTTTCTAGTTCCATCCATTTGCCTGAAAACATCATGATATCATTTTCTTAGCTGAAGAATACTCCATTCTGGAAAAATTCCACATTTTCCCCAAAGGAGATTGTCAAACCACCTCTTTAGACCTTGGAAGTCACTGAGACTTTCATCATTGTACTGAATTACAAACTATCAGAATAAATAAGTTCTTTTAGCCTAGAAATCCCTTCATCTCCTTCCACTTCCTGGTGATTTGAATTGCAATAGCCCCTTGAATCTCATCTATTTATATGTGGAGTTCCCAATGGAGGAAATGTCTAGAAGGGTTAGGAGATTTGAAATTGTGAGATTATATAATTCCTATTGGAGCTATATTATAGGAGGGTATGCTTTGAGGATTTTATTCCAATGAAAGTGAGCATACCGAATGGAGTCTGTCTCTCAGTTTCTGTCAATTTATATCTTTTTTTCTGTTGGTCTTTGTCTCGCTATTTACAAATCCGTTTCTCTAGATCTTTCTCTCTGTCACCCTCTCTCTGCATACCCCTTGTGGTTAAGGAGTGAAAAGATCTTATTTTTGCTGAAGGACTATAACAAGATCACTGCTTGCTGATGTGACATCAGGAATAGTTTCCATAAAAATATAAGCAATGTCCCAAATAAATGTTTTTGTTGTTGTTGTTGTTCAAAGATTGCCTTAGTCAGGAAGCATTTTCACAGTAAGTAATTCACTGACTGGGGACATATCTGTGCATTTAACAAATAATAATGGAATCTGTGATAATGTGAAAGTTACATGTTAAGGACATGGGATGTTACTAATGACCACTTGAAAGAAATATGTGATCTTTTTTCTGAACTGGGACAGAGGAACTGTCATCTCTGGGTTTTGTGCTTTCAGCTGCCCATATTGAGGCATGTAGGACTGCTCAGCCCTTCTCTCAAGCATGCTGTCCACTTGGCCCTCCTTCTTTGCCATGTTTATACAAACTTAAGACAGGTGGTAAGTAGAATAAGCATCACAGTGCAATTGAAATTGGAGATCAGGGGTCAGAAATCAGCATTTGAATGAACAAGGGGAAACTGTATATATTCCAAAACAACATAGTACCAATTGAAGGATATTCATAAGAGTAAAAATTGCTCTTAACGTCTAAGCTGCATCTCCAGCGCTGGTCTCCATTTTCTTAGGTTCATATTCCTTATATTTTTGGTGTCATAATAGCTTTGTGCTGTCATAATAGTAATGTGAGGTCATAATAACATTGTGATGTCATAATACCATTGTGAAATCATAAAACCATTGGAATGTCATGATAGTAATGTGATGTAATAATACAATTGTGATATCATAATAACATTATGATGTCTTAAAACCTTTGTAACATCATATCATTGTGATGTCATAATAGCATTGTGATCTCATGACAGCAATGTGATATCATTAAAATTGGATGACATAATAAAATTGTGATGTAATAATACCAATGTGACATCATAATACCTTTGTGATGTGATGCCCTTGTGATATCATAATACCGTATTGATGTCATCATTGCATTGTGATATCATGATAGCAAGGTGAAATCATAATTCTATTGTGATGTCATAATACCAACATGATGTTATCGTAGAATTGGAATGTCATACTATTTTGGTGATATAAGACCATTATGATATCATAATACGTTTGTGATGTCATGAGAGCATTGTGATATCATCATAGTATTGTGGTGTCATAACACCATTTTTATGTCATAATAGCAATGTGATATCATCATAGCATTGTGATGTCAAGATGGGATTTTGATGTAATGATAGCATTATGAGTAATCTTATAATAGCATTGGGATATCATCATAGGATTTTGATGTCATAATTATTATATTATACCATATGATGTCATTAATGCACTTTGATGTCATAATGGCATAGTGATACCATAATATTTTTGTGATGTCATAATTCCATTGTGATATCCTCATAATATTGTGATGTCAGAATACCATTGTGAAGTCAGATACCTTTGTGATATCAAAAGGTATTTTGATGATACATTGTGATGTCATTATACCATTGTGATGTCATAATTTCATTTTGATATTATATGATATGTTGTCATTGCATTGTGTTGTCATCATAGCATGGTGATCTCAAATAGGATTTTGAGCTCATGATAGCACTGAGATGTCCTAATATCATTGTAAAGTCACTCCATTGTGAACTTATAATAGCATTGTAATGTAATAATTCCATTGCGATATCATAACACAATTATGTCATAATAGCATTGTGATGTTGTAATATCATTGTGATGTCATAACGTCATTGGGCTGTCAAAATTCCATCGTGATGCCATACCACGATCATGTCTTAATAGCACTGAGAAGTGTGATGTCATCATAGCATTCTGATGTCCTAATATTGTATAGTCAAAACGTTGAGGTCATAATAGCATTTTGATGTCATAATTTCAGTCTGATATCATAGCACAATCATGTTATGATGTTATAAAAGCATGGTGTTTTCATAATACAATTGTGAATTCATAAAACCATTGTGATATCATAAAATTGTGATGTCATAATAGAATTGATGTAACATACAAGCATGATGTCATTATAACATTTTGATGTAATAATACCACTGTGGATAACACTGCCATGGGATACATCTGTGCAGGGGTTCTAGGTTATCTCCATGCCTGCTACTTGGTTGGAGTATGAGTCTCAGAAAAGACCCTTTTGCTCAAATTTTTTGGTTCTGTTGCTCTCCTTGTGGACCTCCTGTCCTTTCCAGATCTTAATATTATTTCCCACTTCTTTCATAAGATTCCCTGAATTCTTCCCAAAGTTTGGCCATAAGTGGGTTCCATAGTAATGAGAACAGGGACTGCTTCTGACATAGCCTGCTCTTTGATCACTTCCCTGTGAGGGGGAAGCAGCCTTACCAGGCCACAGAGGAAGATGATACAGCCACTCCTAATGAGACCTAAAAGACTAGGATCAGAAAGAAGAAAATGAAACCCTCCCCTACCACTGTAATTGGGAAGGGTAGTGTGTGGAGAAGTGGAAAGAAGGGAAGGATTGAGAGGGGAGGATGGAGGGAACTATTGGAGGGATACAAAGTAAATAAAAGATAATTAAAAATAAAAAATAATATCACAGTGATATTGTCAAAAAAGCATTGTGATCTCACAATACCATTGTGATGTGATAATACTCATGTTAGGATAGCATTGGGATGTCCTAATTTCACTGTTATGTTATATTATTATTATTGTGATGTTATTATTACATTGTGATATCATACCTTATGATGTCATAATAGCAGTGTGATGTCCTAAAAGCATTGTGAAATCACAACAGCACTGAGATGTCATGACACCATTGTGATGACATAATACCATTGAATGTCAAAATAAAGTTGTGATTTCATAATATCATTGGGAAGTCATAATATCAGTGTGATATCAAAAAAGTATTGTTATCTCATAATACCATTGTGAAGTCATAAGAGCATGTGAATTAATACCATTGTGATGTCATCATAGCATTTTGATGTCATAATAACTATGTGATGTCATAATAGCATATTGAGGTCATAAAACCAATGTGATATCATAATAGCATTGTGATGCTATCATATTGTGATTTGCCATAATATTGTAGGTATAGTGATCTTCTGAAATGTATATATATTATCCCTGTTCATTGAAATGGTCATTTCTACTCTCCACTTACTGCTTTCAATCCGGATATTGCATTGTGATAATTATTCTATGTATCCTGTCTCAATTTTGTGAAAACAGGCCAAAATAATGCAACTAGTCACAATGTTGAGTCCTGAGAGGAGCCACAGTGCAGGAAATGAGTGAGAGGAGAGAGGGTGAGGGAGTAGAGCTTGAAGAGCAGAGAGGGAGGAGAGGTCTTGGAATAGCATGGAGAGAATAAACCAACCATAGACTTCATAAAAAGCAAGTATAATGGGTAAAATCTAAATGTTAGGAAACTATGAGGGCTTGAAAGTTTAGGAGGGAGTAAATATTGAACAGCATTGTGTTCTAAGTTAACTAAATAAACCCAGTATTTGTGTGGTGAATTGTTCATACAGCTGTTTAGGATTAACAGCAAGCATTCATACAAGATAAACCAATAGTAATCATCAACTACAATAAAATTGTAAAGCCAATAAACTATTGAGATGTTTTAACACCATTGCAATTTCATATCACTGTGAATATATAAAAGCATTGTGTTGTCATAATATCATTGGGATGTCATTCCATTGGGATGTCATATATCATTTGGATATCATGAGAACATTTTTCATGTCATCATACCATGTTGATGTCATAATGCCATGATGATGTCATCATAGCACTGTATATCATACTATTGTGATGTCATAATACCATTGTGATATCATTGTGATGTCATAAAAACATTGTGATGATATAATAATATTTTGAGGTCATAATGCCACTGTGAAGTGAAAATTCCATTGTGATGTAACAGAACAATGATGTTGTAATAGCATTGTGATGTCATATTATGATTTTGATATGATAAAAATGTGATATCACAATAGCATAGTTGCATTGCTTTGTTATATTATTATTGCCATGTTATAATACCATTGTGATATCATAACATATAAGGTCATAAAAGCATTGTGATGTCATTATTCCACTGTGATGTCATAATATCAATGTTATATCATAATAGCATATTTAGGTCAAAACCCCACTGTGATATCATAATAGCATTGTGATATCATCATAGCATTGTGATGTCATAATAACATTGTGATGTCAAAATTCCACTTCGCACTCATATCAGGCAATTTTATTAATGACCTCTTGAAAGAAATAAGTGACACTATTCCTGAACTAAGAGTCCTGGACAGGAACTATAATCACTGGGTTGTGTGCTTTTAGTTTGAGGCTACTCAGGATTTCTCTGAAGCAAACTATGTCCTACTCAGTGGTCAGTGAGAAACCCACATGGTTCTGGGGATTACAGCTATACCTGGAAATTCAGGACAGAGAAATGGGTCCATGCTATTTGCCTAGGACACAAGAACAGCTGTGTTTCCTTTGGTAGTGCTCCAGACAAACCCTCTAAACCTAATGTTAGTGCCAGGACTACTTGTTCAGTGAAATCTTTTCTCTATTTTCACAGTCATTGCATAACTTGTCAACATATTATTTTTAAAAATTATGTAGGAATTTCATATAATGTATAATACACTCCTTTTCCATTGCTCCCAGATTAAAATTAATAACCATGTGTCACACTATTTTTTTTGTTTAAAATATACCAATTCAAGTATGTGTTCTTCATATACTCAATGGAACATGATCAGAGTCTCAGTCCAAGTCTCTTAAAGAAAAATGAGTTCATCCTTGCTGCACCCTGCAACCACACCCAAGAAGAAGCCATCAGTCCTCAAGAACTCTATATTTCATCACCTTGATCAGAGTTTTCCTTATCTATTTATTTATTAGGATTTGTTCACTTTGTATCCTCTCTGTTATCCAGTACCCATCTCCTTCCAATCCCAATCACCCTTATTCTTCTATCCCTATGAACTTTCTCTAGTTCCCTGATAGGGGATATCTTCCTCCTCCTTCTATCTGACCCTAGCTTATCAGGAATCATCAAGGCTTATCACAGCATCATCTTCCTCTGCAGCCTGATTCTCAGGACATTGTTCTCCTTATGTCCTCAATTCCCTCTAATTATGACACTTCTTCCTTCCCAACTTGAAAACTTCCCAGAGCTCAGAGGGGAGGGAGAATTTCATAGAGAAATCCTTTTAGAGTGGGGTGATTTAATGTCTCTCTCTGCATAATTATCAGACTCTAAGTCTCTATGCAATTCCATTTAATGCAGGAGGAAGAATCTCTATGGATGCAAGAACATGGCATTGAACTATCAGTTGAGGACAGAGTGCAGCATATATTAATAACAACAGCCTGAGTTGCTTGAAAATTTTCATAGGATGCTCTGCCCAAAAACTCAATTAACAGCCACCCAGTCCCCATAGTATAAGACTGGTATAGTCACCATAAATGGCCTTTTGGAACTTTAACCCCCACTATTAGGAGACCTCTTAATAAGTGAAAACATATTATATTTGTCTTTCTGCATTTTAGTTACTTCAAACAGGATGATATGGATGATGTTTCCTGGATCCATCCATTTGCTTGAAAATATTATGATGTCATTTTCTTAGCTGAAAAATTCTCCATCATTATAATATTCCTCATTTTCCCCAAAGGAAATTGTCAGACCTGTTCTTTAGTCCTTGAAAGTTGCTAGGACTTTATTCATTTTATTGAATGAGAAACTATCAGGATAATTATGTTCTTTTAGCCTAAATGTCTGTGCATATTCTTCCACTTCGTGGTGATTTGAATTCCAATGTCATGTTGAAGCTCATCAATATATATGTCCCCAGTGACGAAATGTCTGGGAAGGGTTAGGATTTATGGCTTTGTTAGATAACATAATTCCTACTGGAGTTATTTTTTAGGAGGTTGTGCTTTGAGGTCTATATACCAATGAAAGTGACCAGACAGAATGGAGTCCCTGTCACCATTGTTTCTGTTAGTCTCATTCTCTCTATTTCTGAATCTGTCTCTCTAGCTCTTTCTATCTCTGTCTACATCTCTCTGCCTGCTGCTTGTGGTATGAAAAGCTGTCAGTTCTGCTAAAGGACTACAACAAGATGACTACTTGCTGACATGACATCCTTGATGGTGTCTGAAAAATATAAGCAAGGTCCCAATTGAATGCTTTTTGTTGAAAGATTTGCCTTGGTCAAGGAGCATTTTCCCAGTAAGTTATTCAGTGACTGAAAACATATTTGTGCATTGATCAAATAATAATGGAATCTGTGATAATTGGAAAGTTACATGTCCAGGACAAGTGGCTTTATTAATGACCCCTTGAAAGAAATATGTGACACTTTTCCTGAACAGAGTCTTGGACACAGGAATTGAAATCTCTGGTTGTGTGATTTCACCTGCGCAGAATGAGGCATTGAGGGCTTCTCATCCTTTCTCACAAGCTTGTGGTCCACTTGGCCCTTTCAATAACTGGCTCCTGAAAAGCTCACTGGCTTTCAACTGCTACATGACATTATTGTGCCTGTCAGCCAATCAACATCTTAGAGAATCTTGAGGCTTCCATGGAGACGACTAAACAAACTTTTCTCAATGTTAACTATCTCTGATCCTGTGCACATGTGACAGTTTCTTGTGAAACACAAAAAGCCTTTATCTAATCCCTTTACCCACATGTCCTAACTGTTTACCTTTGTGACAATGTCAAGTAGGAAATGAAACTTTAATGTTTATTTAATTAACAGCTTCCTTAGTATCGAAGCATCAATGTGATATGGGATTGAGGGGAATGTAAGGAATGACAAGGTGATCTCCTACTGTGGTCTTGGTCTGAAATTTCCTAGGTTTTGACTTTGAACTGAGCAGTTTACTGACTTACTGATTAAATGTACCTTCACATTTTTATTGATATAATATGCTGGAAGGGTCTAGGGTTCCCTGGGGTATTGTGTCTTTAAGAGCAGGGGAAAAAAAGAAAACCAGATAATTCCTGGGACTCATTAGGCTGTAAAGAGAAATTTCTTGTATGTAAAAAAAGAAATGAGGAGCTATAAACTATTTAACAGCTGATACTGTTCCAAACTAGTGTTGGAAACCTTCTATGAGTAGAGTTTCCTTCTCTGACCTGGCTGAATCTGCAGCTGTGTCCTATTCAGAGGTCAATGAGGAAACCTCCTGGTCTTGGGGTTTTCATTTAAAAATTTTCCTCAAAGACAGATAAATTGGTCTGTATTAAATGCCTAGGATACAAGAGCAGCAGTGTTTTCTGCTGTGGTCCTCTAGACAAGCCCTCTAAATATAGCTTTAGGGACGGGACTGCTAGATCAGTTATGCAACCTGAGCTCATGGTGTCTGAGGTAGGTAGGTAAACATTAGTTCATGCCTGAGATTCTCCACTACATAATGAGTTTCTTGAAAGCATGCCTTACAAAGTCATACTCTGCCCTCCTTTAGCGGAATCTTTTCTCAGGTTAAAAGTCATTGTGAAATTTTTCTACTTATTTTTTACTCATTGTGTAGGAATTTCTTTTTTTGTAATAAAAAGTGACTATATTTATTGTATTCTGAAACAATGAATATATATTTCAGTACATCATCTTGCCTCCAAAATTAGGAATTCAAAATAAAACTAAAGTATTTTTATCCTAAGTTCATAAATTATCCTAGAGAGTTTCCACACTAATATACCAGGCATGGATCTAGATTCACTGCCTGAGTTACACATTTAACTAAAGTTAAGCATTTTTTAATGCCAGAAGGTTATAAGGAAAAAAATAAAACAAACACAAAATAAAAAACAGCTTTGAGGTGTTCTAGAAGATAATGAAGAGCTACCTAGAGTATTCAGCACTGCTCATGAAAACAGGCGTAAGGGTTCTGTGTTCACTGGTGTTTAGCTGGCTCTGTTCTGAATTTTCATGCAATACAACACAACTTCCTTTTCTAGGTATTAAATACATAATTTATTCCACAAAAGAAAAGATCGTTTGAATATTGGGCAGAAATGTTTGGCTTGTTTGTGTTAATTTTATTTTTAATAATTTTATTTTTTTCTTATCAATTACATTTAATTAACACTGTATCCCAGCTGTATCCAGCTCCCTTATTCCCTCCCACTCCCACCCTCTCTCCCTTATCTCCACCCTGCCCCTTTACAAGTCCACTGATGGGGGAACCTCCTCCCCATTCATCTGATCCTGTTTTATCAGGTATCTTCAGGACTGGCTGCAAAGTCCTCCTCTGCAGCCTAACAGGACTGCTCCTCCCTTGGGAATGGGGAGGTCAAAGAGCCAGCCATTGAGTTCCTGTTAGAAATAGTCCTTGTTCCCTTTACTATGGTAATCCAATTGGTTACTGAGCTACCATGGCTACACCCAAGCAGAGGTTCTAGGTTATATCCATACATGGTCCTTGGTTGAATAGCAGTCTCAGAAAAAACCCTGTGCCAGATATATTTGGTCCTTGTGGAGCTCCTATCCTTTCCGCATCAGACTAACTCCCCTTGTTATGTGATTTCCTATACTCTGCCAAAGGTGTGGTTATAGGTCTTTGTATCTGCTTTGAAAACACTGCTAGTTAGTCTTTCAGATGCCTTCAGTACACTCCTGTCATACATTCAATGCACATCCTATCTGTTTTTCTAAATGAGGATTGATCTTCTTACCCCATGTCCACTCAGAATGATCTTTTCTAGATACCACCATTTGCCTGCAAATTTCATGATTTCCTTCTTTTTGATTGCTGAGTAGTAATCCATTGTGTAAAAATACAACAATTTCTGTATCCATTCCTTTATTGATGGACATCTGGGTTGTTTCCAAGTTCTGGCTATTATAAATAAAGCTGCTATAAACATGGTTGAGCAAATATCCCTTTTGTGTACTTGAGCTAAGTTTGGGTATATACCTAGCAGTGGTATAGCTGGGTCTTGAGGAAGCACTACTCCTAATTGTCTGATAAAGTGCCAGATAGATTTCCAAAGTGGTTGTACCAGTTTACATTCCCACAAGCAGTGGAGGCGGGTTCCCTTTTCTCCACAACCTCTCCAGCATGTGTTGTCGTCACTTGAGTTTTTCATCTTGGCCATTCTACTGGGTATGAGGTGAAATCTCAGGGTCGTTTTAATTTGCATCTCACTGATGGCTATTGAGGTTGATCATTTCTTTAACTGTTTCTCTGCCATTCTGTATTCCTCTGTCGAGAATTCTCTGTTTAGCTCTGTTTCCCATTTTTTAATTGGCTTACTTGGTTTGCTACTTTTCACCTTTGTTAGTTTTTTGTACATACTAGTTATTAGTCCTCTATCAGATAAAGGGTTAGGGAAGATTCTTCCCAATCTGTAGGCAGTCATTTTGTTTTGATGACAGTGTCCTTTGCTTTGCAGAAGCTTTTCAGTTTCATGAGGTCCCATTCATTGATTGTTGCTCTTAGAGCCTGTGCTGTTGGTGTTCTGTTCAGGAAGTTGTCTCCTGTGCCAATGAGTTCTAAGCTGTTCCTCACTATTTCTTCCGACAGATTTAGAGTATCTGGTTTTATGTTGAGGTCTTTGATCCATCTTTGATCCACTTGGACTTTAGTTTTGTGCAGGGTGATAAATATGGATCTATTTTCATTTGTCTGCATGTAGACATTCAGTTGGACCAGCACCATTTGTTGAAGATGCTGTCTTTTTATCATTAAATGGTTTTGGATTCTTTGTCAAAAATCGAGTATTCATAGGTGTGTGGGTTTATTTCTGGGTCTTCTATGTGGTTCCATTGATCCTCCTTTCTGTTTCTATGCCAATACCATGCAGTTTTTATTACTGTTGCCCTGTAGTACAGCTTGAGATCAGGGATGGAGATGCCTCCAGATGATCTGTTGTTGTAGAGGATCGTTTTGGAGATTCTGTTTTTTTTTTGTTTCTCCATTTGAAGCTGAGAATCTTTTTTTCAAGGTCTGTAAAGAATTGAGTTGGCATTTTGATGGGAATTGCATTGAATCTGTAGATTGCTTTTGGCAGAATGACCATTTTCACAATGTTAATCCTACCAATCCATGAGCAATGGAGATCTTTCCATCTTCTGATATCTTCTTCAATTTCTTTCTCCAGAGACTTGAAGTTTTTTCAAACAGGTCTTTCACTTGCTTGGTTAGTGTCACCCCAAGGTACTTTATGTTATTAGTGGCTATTGTGAAGGGTGTTGTTTCCCTGATTTCTTTCTTGGCTCTTTTGTCTTTGGTATACAGGAGGGCTTCTGATTTTTTTTGAGTTGATTTAGTATCCTGCCACTTTGCTGAAGGTATTTATCAGCTGGAGGAGTTCTCTGGTTGAATTTTTGTGGTCACTCATATATACTATCATATCATCTGGGAATAGTGACACTTTGACCTCTTCCTGTCCGATTTGTATCCCCTTGATCTTCTTTAATTGTCTTATTGCTCTGGTTAGGACTTCAAGTACTATGTTGAAGAGGTATGGTGACAGTGGGCAGCCTTGTCTTGTCCCTGATTACAGTGGTACTGATTTAAGTTTCTCTCCATTGAGTTTGATGTTGGCTATAGGCTTGCTGTATATTGCCTTTACTATGCTTAGATATGTGCCTTGTATCCCTGATCTCTCCAAGACTTTAAACATGAATGGGTGTTGGACTTTGTCAAATGCTTTGAAATTGCAATGTCCACTTGAAGCTTGACTATTTACATGTAGAGTCCCCAGTGAGGAAAGGTCTGGTTAGGGTTAGGAGGTATAGACTTGTTAGAATGCATAATTCCTCTTGTTTCCCTAATTTCTTTCTCAGCCTTTTATCTTTGTATACCTGAGAACTACTGATTTATTTGAGTTAATTTAATATCCAGCGACATTGCTGAAGGTGTTTATCAGCTGTAGATGTTCCCTAGTAAATGTTTGGGGTTATGCAGATAACATATGACATACAAACAGTGATACTTTGATTTTTTTCCTTTCCTATTTCTATCCCCTTGACCTCCTTCAATTGTCTTATTGCTCTAGCAAGGACTTCCAGAACAATGTTGAAGATATATGGAGAGAGTGGGCTGCTTTGCCTTCTCCCTGATTTCAGTGGGATTGCTTTAAGTTTCTCTCAGTATACTTTGATGTTGGTTATATGCTTGCTCTATATTGCTATATTTAGATATGTGCTCTGTATCCCTGATCTCTCCAATAGTTTAATAATGAATGTATGTTGGATTTTGTCAAATGCTTTTTTAGCATTTAAGGAGATTATCATATGTTTTTTTTCCTTTTTTTAATATGCAGGATTAAATTGATTGATTTCTGCATATTGAACCTCCCTTGCATACCTGGGATGAAGCCTACTTAATCATAGAGGATGGTATCTTTCATGTGTTCTTGTATTCAGTCAAAGACATAAAAGACATTGGTAGGGCCCTAACCAAGAAAGTCAAATACTTGTATGAAAAAAAAAAATTCAAGTATCTTAAGAAAGAATTAGAGGAAGATATCAGAAGATGTAAAGATCTCCCATTCTCATGGCTTGGCCATCATACCAAAAGCAATCTACAGATTCAATGCAATTCCCATCAAATAACCAGTACAATTCTTTACAGACCTTGAAAGAAAAATTCTCAATTTCCTATGGAAAAACAAGAAACCCAGAATTATTAAAAAACATCATCTCAATAAAAGATCTTCAGGAGGTATCTCTATCCCTGATCTCAAGCTGTAGTATAGAGCAACAGTAATAAAAAGTGCATGGTGCTGGCATAGAAACAGAATGGTGGAGTAATGGAACTGAATAGAAAAAGAGAAATAAACGCACACACTTATGGACACCTGAATTTTGACAAGGGTACCAAAACCATACAATGGAAAAAAAGATAGCATCTTCAACAAATGGTGCTGTTTTAACTGTATGTCTACATGTAGAAAAATGCAAATGAAGTCATACATATCAGCCTGCACAAAATTAAAGTCTAAGTGGATCAAAGACCTCAATATAAAACCAGCTCCATTGAATCAGTTAGAAGAAAAAGTGGGGAAGAGCCATGAACTCATTGGCACAGGAGACAACTTTCTCAAACAGTACAGGCTCTAGTTTTAGTGCCAGGACTGCTTGATCTAAGGTGCCACCTGAGCTCATAAGGTTCGAGGTAGCTGAGTAACAATAATTCATAGGTAGGATTCTCTGCTACATAATGAATTCCTAAAATCATGCCTTACAAAGTCAAAATCTGCCCTCCTTGAGAGGAATCTTTTCTCCATGTTTAAAGTTATTATAAAAGTTATTAACCTCTAATTTTTTATTGATTATATGGGAGATTCATATAATATACTAGTTTTCCATGCTCCCATGTTCAAATTCCTTCCCATGAGTCAGAGTAATTTTTTTTCTTTAAAGTACATGAATTCATGTATGTGGTTTTCATCTACTCATTGAAACAGGATTAGAGTTTCAGTGCAAAGTCCCTTAAAGAAACATGAGTTCATTTTTGCCACATCCTGGTATTATCCCCACAAAGAGGCCATCAGCCCAGAAGAGGTCTATATGCCAACACCCAAGCCACTGTCACCATAGAAGCATAAGCTACAGGGCAGGGGTTATGCTTTCTCCGGAAATTTGCCCTCTGGAAGGTCCCTGGCAAACTCATCCCATTTGGAAAAGAGGCGTGTTCTGGGATTTCTACGCTTTTTCAGTTATGGCTCTGGGGCTGGAATAATGAATTCTTTGATCTTTCTCTGTGACACCTGTAATAGCACACCTAACCTTATAAAGAAATTTATCATTATTAGATTGTTAAAGGCTTTAATAAAAATAATAAGTTTAAAAAAAGTATTAATAGGCATTAAGATTAGTGAAAAAATAATAGGCTCCTTCTTAAGAAATAATAGCATTAAGAGGTGCAGCTTGTGAGAGTTTCCCCTCCCTTCAATGCCTTCTTTCTATGGAAGATCACAAATCTTTAGCGGGACAAATCAGAGGATGTTTAACAAAGGTGTAGTTAGATTTTGATATAGAGGGGGACTTTGGCAGGCATCTGACTTTCATTTTCACTGGTTAGCAATAATGAAACTGCATTTAAGGTTTCTTTTTTCTTTGTTTGCTCTGATCAAAAAGTTTTTAGGCCAAGATTACTTGTGGGCACTACTTTATGTTTGACTGCATTTTGAGTTAAAATGTAAACTTTGTATTCTTGGTAAAAAGTCTGAATGTTCTGGGAAGTATGCCAATTTTAAGGTGCCTTTTGTGAAATCATTATAAAAATACTAGCTAGATTTCAGTGAAGTTGCAGCAGAGTCAAAACCATCAAAGTGTCTCTGTCAATTCATCGCCAAAACCGTGTCTTCCTGTCCAAAGCCTTGTTCTCCTGTGGATGATGGGAGCTCGACTGGGCCGGTCCGTGGCATCTATACTTCATCATCATGGTCACAGTATTTCTTATGTGCTTATTTATTATGATTTCTTCACATTGTATCTTCTCTGCTGCCCCCTTCCACTTCTCAGTCCAGTCCCAACTACCCTACTTCTTCTATCCCAATGCCCTTTCTCTAGTTCCCTGAGATGGGAGGTCCACCTCATCCTCATATCTGACCCTAGCTTATCAGGTCTCATCAAGGCTGGCTGCATCATATTCCTCTGAGGCCCGATTCTCCTGTTCTCCTTGTATCCTCAATTTCATCTACTTATGACATCCTACATGCTTCCCAGAACTCTGAGGGGAGGGAGAATTTCATAGGAAAATCCTATACATTGCTGGGTGTTTTATGGTCTCTCTGTGCATAATATTAGATAGTGGGTCTCTGTATGAAATCCCATTAGATGAAGAAGGATCTCTGTGGATCCAAGAACATGGCACTGATCTATCAATTGAGGGCCCAGAAAATATATTTTAATAACAACAGCCTGGGTGGCTTGCAAATTTTCATAGGTTGCCCAGGCATAACAACTCAATTAACTGCCACCCAGTTCCATTTGTAGAAGACTGGTTTGTTCACAATAGATGTCCTATTGTAACTTCATACCCCACTATTAGGAGACCTACTAATCAGTGAATATGTACTATATTTGTCTTTCTACATTTACTTATTGCACCTAGGATTATTTTTCCTGGTTGCATATATGAGATTGCAAGTCCTGTTCTTTAGTTCTTGGAAGTTGCTGGGACTTTAATTATTGTTCTGCATTACAAACTATCATGATAAGTATGTTTTTTTAGCCTAGAATTCCCTCCAACTTCTTCCACTTCCTGGTGATTTGAATTTCAATGTCCCCTTGAATCTCATCTATTTACATGTGGAATCTCCAGTGAGGAAATGTCTTTAAAGGTAAGGAGGAATGACCTTGTTAGATAATAGAATTGGAGTTATTTTATAGGAAGGTGTGCTTTGAGGCTGATATGGAAATGAAAGTGACCAGATAGGATGGATTTTCTGTATCTAGGTTTCTGTCAATTTTTATCTTTGTTTCTTTTGGTATCAGTCAATCTTTTTTTTAAATATTTCTCTCTAGCTATTTATCTCTGTCTATCTCAGTCTCCCTCTATCAGCCTGCCACCTGTGGTTCAGTATGAAAAGCTCTCTGTTCTGCTAACCAACTACAAGATAAGTGCTTGCTGACAATAAGTTCTGGATGGTCTCTGTAAAAATGCAAGGTCACAATTTTTAAGTTTGCTTTTTTTTTTCTTTTTCAAAGATTTGTCTTGGTTAGGAAGTGTTTTTGCAGTAAGTAATTCACTGAATGAGGACATTTAACAAGTAATAATGGAATCAGTGATGATATGAAAGTCACATGTCAAGGACACATGCCTTCATTAATGAACACTTGAAAGAAATATGTGACACTTTGCCTGAACCAAGAGTCTTGGATACAGCCACGGTCATCTCAGTGTTGTGTGCTTTCAGCTGCTCAGATTATGGCATGTAGGGCTGCTCAGCCTTTTCTCAAGCAGGTTGTCCATTTGACCCTTTTAATAACTACCTCCTGAAACACTCATTGGCTTTCACTTGTTTCATGACATTATTCTTCCTCTCAGCCAATCTGTACCTGAGAGAATCTTCTGGTTTTCATGGAGATGAGTAAAGAAATGTCCTCAATTACTCTAATCCTGTGCATACCTAAACCCAAATGGTCTTAATCTCATCCCTTTATGCAGTTCCCACAACTTTACTCCTGCTTACCTCTGTGAAAATGTCAGGTGTGAAATGAAAATTAAATGTTTATTTAATTGAACAGCTTCCTAATTAGGCAAGCTTCAAAGTGATGTGGGACTAAGGGGAATAAACCAAATGACAAGTGGTCTTCAACTGTCCTCTTGGATCTGAAATTTCCTAGGTTGTGACTTAGAACTGAGTACTTATTTGCACACTCACTAAAACAGCCTTCACCTTCTTATTAATATACTAGGCTGGCAGGGTCTAGGGTTCCTTGGGGTATTGAGTCTTTAAGCACAGTGAAAAGAGAAGGAAAACAGATAATTCCTGCCACTGGTTTGCCTGAAACAGAGAAAATTCTTTGAATGTAAAATGAGAAATAAAGGCCAATAAAGTATTAGATAGCTGGTGCTGTTTCACACTAGTGTTGGTAAACATCTATGACCAGGATTGCCTTGGCTGTCCTGGCTGGATCTGTAGCTGTGTTATACTCAGCTGTCAGTGAGCAAGCCTTCTGTTCCTGGTATTTACAGTTAAAAACAGTAATTTAGGACAAAAAAAAATGGGTCTGTGTTATATACCTAGCACACAGAGCTGCTGTGTTTTTTGCTGGGCTCCTCCAGACAAAACTTCTAAACATACTGCTAGTGCCAGGACTTTTGTTCAGAGGTGACACCTGAGCTCATGGTGCCTCAGGTAGCTGGGTAACTGCTAGTTCATGGCTAGGATTCTCTGTCATATAAGGAGTTCCTGTAAAGCATGCCTTTTAAAGTTGAACTCTGCCTTCCTTTACAGGAATCTTTTCTCCATGTTAAAAGACTGTATAAATATTGTCAACATATTATTTTTATTGATTACATGGGAATTTCATATATTATACATTACACTCCTTTTCCATTGTTCCAAGGTTCAAATTCCTTCACATGTGTCACATTAATACTTTTTCTTTAGAATATATCAATTGAAGTATGTTTTGTTCATATATTCATTGCAAAATGATTAGACTCTCAGTTCCAAGTACCTTAAAGAAAACTGAGTTCATCCATGCTGCATGCTGGTACCGACCCCAAAAGATGCCATCAGTCCTGAAAAGCTCTATACATTATCACCTTGATCACAGTTTTACTTATCTATTTATATATTATGATTTGTTCATAATTTGTATCCACTCACTGCCCCCCCTTTTTTCAGTCACAACTTCCCTCCTTCTTCTTTCCCAATGCCCTTTCTGTAGTTCCCAGATAGGGAAGGTCCTGCTCTACCTTCTATCTGACACTAGCTTATCAGGTCTCACCAAGGCTGGCCGCATCACCTACCTTGGAGGCCTGAATATCATGGCATTGTTCTCCTCATGTCCTCAGTTCCCTCTGCTTATGACATTCTTCCTGCCTCCTTTCCTGCAGGCTTCCCAGAGATCTGAGGGGAGAGAGTATTTCATGGGGAAATCTCATTTAGAGCTGGGTGTTTTAAGATCTATCTCTGCATAATATTGGACTGTCAGTCTCTATATTCAATCCCATTTGATGCAGAAGGAACCATCTCTGTGGATGCAAGAACATGGCACTTATCTACCATTTGAGGTTAGAGAGAAACATATTTAACATCAACAGCATGGGTTGCTTGAAATTTTCCATAGGATGCCATTGTCCCACAACTCAACTGCCACAAAATCTTCCTAGTTATACAATAGGTTGGTCAAAATAGATGTGCTAGTTGAACCTAATCTGCCACTATTAGGATGACTAACTACATCCTATTTGCCTTTATAATAACTGAATACATACCGTATTTGCCTTTCTGCAATTTAGTTACTTCACCCTGGATGATTTTTTCTTGTTTCATTCATTTGCCTAAATATATCATGATGTCATTTTCTTAGCTGAATAATACTCCCTTATGGAAATATTCCACATTTTCCCCAAATTAGATTGTCAGTCCTGTCTGTAGTCCTTTGATATTGATGGGATTTTAATCATTGTATTGAATGACAAACTATCCGGATTACTGTGTTCTTTTTTCATAGAAGACCCTCCATCTTTTACTACTTCCTGGTGAGTTAAATCGAAATATCCCCTTAAAGCTCATCTGTTTACATGCTTAATCCCCAGTGAGGAAATGTCTGGGAATGTTTTGAAGGAATGCTTGTTAGATAATATAATTCCTTTTGTTTCCTTAATTTCTTGCTTGCCTTTTGGCTTTTTCATACAGGAGGTCTACTGATTATTATTTTTTTTTAGTTAATTTTGTATACAGCCACTGTGCTGAAGGTGTTTATCACCTGTAGGAGTTCTATGATAGAATTTTTGGGTTTACTCAGGTATACTATCTTATCATCTTTAAGAAGTGATAATTTGACTCCTTCCTGTCCAATTTATATCCTCTGGATCTCCTTTAATTTTCTTATTGCTTTAGCAAGGCCTTCCAGATCTATGTTGAAGAGATATGTAGAGAGTGGGCAGCCTTGCCTTGTCCCTGATTTCAGTGGGATTGCTTTAAGTTTCTCTCCATTTAGTTTGACGTTGCCTATAGGCTTCCTGTATATTGGCGTTATTAGATATGTGCCTTGTATCCTGATCTCCCCAATACTTTAAACATGAATGAATGTTGGATTTTATCAACTACTTTTCTGGCATCTGAGGAGATTATCATGTGATTTTTTTTCTTTCAGTTTGTTAATATGGTGGATCACATTGATGGAAATCCTTAAATTGAAACTGGGATGGAGCCTACTTGGTCATATTGGAAGATATCTTTGACATTTTGTTATATTTGGTGAAAGACATAATGTACCTTGGTGTGACCAAACCAAGGAGGTCAAAGACTTGTATGAAAAAAAAATCAAGTCTCTGAAGAAAGAATTAGAAGAAGATATCAAAAGATAGAAAGATCTCCTATGCTCATGTCTTGGCAGGATTAATGTAGTAAAAATGGCCATCTTACCAAAACCAATCTACAGATTTAATGCAATTCCTATCAAATTACTAACACAAATCTTTAAAGACCTTGTAAGAAAAATTCTCAGCTTCATATGAAAAAACAAGAAACCCAGAATTGCTAAAACAATCCTCTACAATAAAAGATCTTCTGTAGGTATCTCCTTCCCTGTTCTCAAGCTATACTATAGAGCAACAGTAATAAAAACTGCATATTACTACTGTCATAGAAACAGAATGGTAGATAAATGGAACTGAAGAGAAGACCCAGAAGTAAACCCACACACTTATGGATACCTGAGTTTTGTCAAAGATGCCAAAACCATACAATGGATAAAAGATGGCATCTTCAACAAATGCTGCTGGTGTAACTGGATGTCTACATGTAGAAAAATGCAAATAGATTAATATTTATCAGCCTGCACAAAAATAAAGTCCAAGTGGATCAAAGACTTCAACATAAAACCAGACAGATTAAACCAGTTAGAAGAAAAAGTGGGAAAAAGCCTGGAACTCTTTGGAACAGGAAAACATCCTGAATAGAACATCAACTGGATAGGCTCTAAGAATAACAATTAATTAGTGGGACCTCATGAAACTGAAAAGCTTCTGTAAAGCAAAGGACACTGTCATCCAATCAAAACGAATGCCTAGATTGGGAAAAAATATTCACCAAGCCTCTATGTGACAGAGGGCCAATATCCAGTATATATAAAGAACTAAACAAGTTGAAAAGCAACAAATCAAGTAATTCAATTTAAAAATGGGGAACAAAGCTAAACAGAGAATTCTCAATAGAAGAATATCGAATGGCAGAGAAACACTTAAAAATGCTCACCTTCATTAGCCATTTAGGAAATGCAATTCAAAACGACCATGAGATTTCACCTTATACCCATCAGAATGTCCAAGATCAAAAACAGAAGTGACAATACATGCTGAAGAGGTTGTGCAGAAAGTAAAACCATCCTACCCTGCTGGTGGGAATGTAAACATGTACAACCACTCTTGAAATTCATCTGGTGCTTTCTCAGACAACTAGGAATAGCTCTTCCTCAAGATCCAGCTATACCACTCCTAGGCATATATCCAAAATAGCCTCAAATACACATTTGCCCAAACATGTTTGTATCAGCTTTATTTGTAAGCGAAACCTGGAAACAAACCATGTGCCCCCCAACTGAAAAATGGATACAGAAACTGTGTTAAATCTGCACAATAGAATATTACTCAACAATAAAAAAGAAGAAAATCATGAAATTTGCAAGTCAGAAGTGGCAACTGGAAATGATCATCCTGAGTGAGCTATCCCAGAAGCAAAAAGACACACATGGTATATACTCACTCATATAGACATATAATATAGGATAAACCTACTAAAATCTATACATCTATGGAAATTAATCAAAAGGTAAGACTCTGGCTATAATAATCAATCCCCATCCCAAGGCTGTAATCCTGAGGAGGAGGTGATCAGAGAGCCTGTTTATGATATCAGACTGTGAGTCTTTGTTTGCAATCCCATTTGATGCAGAAAGTGAACATTGCACTGATCTATCATTTGAGGGCAAGGAGCAACATATTTTGAAAACAACAGCCTGGGTTGTTTGACAATTCCTGTATGATGCCCTGGCCCAACAACTCAATTAGCTGGCATCTATTCCATCTAGTGGAAGACTGGTTTGGTCACAATAGATGCCTTATTGGAACTTAATCCCCTACAATTACGACACATCCTAGTCATTGTATTGAATGAAAAACTTTGAGAATAACAATGTACTTTTAGCCTAGAAGTCCCTCAATCTTCTACTTCCTGCTGATTTGAATTGCAATGTCCCCTTGAAGTCCATCTATTTACATGTTGAGTGCCCTGTGAGGAAATGTCTGGGTAGGGTTAGGAGGTATGGTCTTGTTAGATAATATAATTCCTTTTGTGTCCCTGATTTCATTCTAAGCCATTTTACTTTTGTATATAGGAGGCTTACTGATTTTTTTTTGAGTTAATTTTGTATCCAGCCACTGTGCTGAATGTGTTTATCAGCTGTAGGAGTTCCCTGGTAGAATTTTTAGTTTCACTCAGGTATACTATCATTTCATCTGCAAACAGTGATACTTTGACTTCTTTTTTTTTTTTTTTCTGGTTGGTATTCTCTTGATCTCCTTAAATTGTCTTATTGCTCTAGCAAGGACTTCCAAAACTATGTTGAAAAGATATGGAGAGAGTGGGCAGCCTTGCCTTTTCTCTGATTTCAATGGGATTGCTTTAAGTTTCCATCCATTTAGCTTGATGTTGTCTCTATGCTTGCTCTCTCTGAGCCACATCTCCAGCCCTGGTCCCAATTTTCTTTAGTTCATGTTCCTTAAATTTTTGGTATCATAATAACATTGTGATATCATAATAACTTTGTGATGTTCTAATACTATACTATTGTAAATTCATAATGCCATTGTGATGTCATATGCCCATTGTGATGTCATAATAGCATTGTGATGTCATAACAGTATTGTGATAGCATAATACAATTCTGATATCAAAATTCTATTGTGATATCATACCACAATCATGTTGTAATTGTATTGTGCTGTCATAATGGCATTGGGATGTCATGATAAATTTTGATGTCATAACGACATTGTGATATCATTATAGCATTTTGATGATATCATAACATTGTGACATCATAATAGAATTGTGATGTCATAATAGCATTGTGATGTCATATTATCATGTCACAAAGCATTGTAATATCAAAATAGCATTGTGAGTCATAACACTATTGTGATAGCATACCATTGTGACATCAAAATTCCAGTGTGATGTTATACCACTATCATGTCTTAATAGAATTGTGCTGTCATAATAATATTAGGATGTCATGATGCCATTGTGATTTCATAATAGCAATGTGATGTCCTAATATCCTTGTAAAGTCATACTAGCATTTTGAAGTCAAAATTCCATTGTGATGTCATACTACAATCATGTTTTGATATCATTGTGATATCATAATAGCATTTTGTTGTCATAGTAGAATTATCAGGTCATAATAGTATTGTGATTTCTTATCTTTTTGAAATTGTAATATAATTGAAATATGATAATAGCATAGCAATGTCATAACACCATTGGGATGTCATAACACTATTGGGATATCAGATCATTGTTTTGTCATAAAAGCATTTAGATATCATACCATTGTGATGTCATAATAGCATTATGATGTCCAAATCACATGTGATCATCATAGCATTGTGATGTCATACCTCAATCATGTCATAATATCTTTGTGATGCTATAATAGCATTGGGATGTATTGTTGAATTTTGATGTCATGATGCCATTGTGCTGTCCTTATAGCATTGTGATGTCCTATATGATGTAAAGCCTTACTGTTGTGATGTCATAATAGCATTTTTATGACAAAAATCCATTGTGATGTAATAACACAATCATGTCATAATATTGTCATGTCATAATAGCATTCTTATGTAATATTAACATTATGAAGTCATACTGCCATTGTCATGTGATAAGAGCATTGTGTTGTCATAATACCATTTTGCAGTAATTATAGCATTGTGACATCAAAATACCATGTGATATCATAATACCATTTTACGTCATAAAACTATTATAATTTCATAATAGCATTGAGATGACATACCTTTGTGACTACATAATATCATTGTTGTGTCGTAATAGCATTTCATAATTCCATTGTGATTTCATGAAACTATCTTATAGAAATAGTATTGTGATGTTGTTTTAGCATTGTGATGTCAAAATTCCATTTGATGTCATACCACAATTATGTCATAATAGCATTGAGGTGTCATCCAATTGTGATTTCATAATAGCATTGTAATGTTATAACATTGGGATGTCATCATAGCATTAAGATGTCATACCATTACCAGACTCCGCCAAGAAACAGTAAGCAAGTCCTAAATAGTTCCTCCTTCACCTATATGTCTGTCAAATATTCTATGCCAAAAAGTTGAAGGTGGTGCTCCAATGTTACAGAGAGTTATGGGTGACTGTTTAGGCAATAAACTGTTTCTGAATTTTTTTGTTTTTTATTTTTTGGAAGCTGCTAACATGCAACTTACTATTTACTTACTTTACTTACTTACTTTACTTACTCTTTACTCTAGTAACTAATTTAATTCCTTCTCAAGTCTATGACGGTGTTAAAGACCAAATAGTTATAGTGTCACAAAAAAAGCTTAAGTTGTTTAGAAGTTGAGAAATGCTTTCATAGTCAATTTAGGTATAGAACTCTAAACTTGTCAACATAGATAGGACAATTGGATACTTTCTCCTAAGTTGCTAAATAAACATGGACTGTACATTGCACATGTAGATTTTTCCATAAATTTTCATAATTTCATAATTATTATTGTTTTGAAATTAAAGGAGACTTTTATTGAACTTAAAGGGGGAAATGTTGGCAAAATGTACATTGGAAATATATACACCTTAGGCTTATTCATTCAAATGCTGATTTCTACCCCCTATTCTCTGGTTTCAATTCAGATATTGCATTTTGATACTTATTCTAAGAATCCTGTCTCAACTCTGTGTAAACAGGCCAAAATAAAGCAACTAGCCAGAATGTTGAGCAAAGAGAGGGGAGGAGCCAGATGACAGGAAAGAGCAGAGGAGCCAGAGTGCAGGAAATGAGTGGGAGGAAACAAGGGCAAGGCAGAACTAGGAGAGCTGAGCTGGAAGGGGGAAGTAGGAATACATGGAGAATGAACCAGAATTAAGGTTTTACAAAAATCTTAATTTTTGTAAGTGAAAAAAGTAAGTGAAATGGGTAAAATCTAAATGTTAGGAAATTATTAGGGTTTGGAGGTTTAGGAGGGAGTTAACTATTGGCCAGCTTTGTGTTCTAGGTTAACTAAATAAAAACAGAATCTGTGTGGTGATTTGGTTATACAACACTAGAGGATTAACAGCAGCTTTACCATAAGATATATCAAAAGTAAATATTAATTGACACATAAAACAGAGATGTCATACAATTGTGATATCATAAAAGCATTGTAATGTCATTATACCATGTGATGTACATAATACCATTGTGATGTCGTAATAGCATTATGGTGTCATAATACCATTATGAACTCATCCATTTGTGAAGTCATAATAGCATTGCAATGTTATAGTAACATTGCTTTGTCATAATACCATTGGGATGTCATGATACCAATTTGATGTCACCATAGCATTGTGGTATCTTAACACTATTTTTTTTGTTTTCAATGCAGTTAATTCAGGAACCTTGAACAATCATCTGACCCTGGGGAAAGACAGCCCACAGCTTAAATAGCCTCTGGGTAGCCAACCCCAGCATGCCACGTGGGCAATGCAGATAGGTCCACATACATGGAAGCAAGCCAGATCCTCAGCCTTAGCCAAATACGGAGTTGTTTGTGACAGAGAGCACTCACAATCGGGAAGGTGGAAGGCAGAAACCAGCTCCATCTTTAAGGCACGGCATTACGCAGCTCTCTACAGTTCCCCCTTTTTGTTTTAGACACATCAGGCAAGAGTAGAGGTCTGATCTCTGATATTAGATACAAATTGGGACTTTGTACCGATGTTTATTTAGGTGTCATCCACCCAAAGAGCATCAGACCCATCTGATACCTTTTTCTCAGAGGCGGGACCTGGGGCATCAACCCGCATGCAATCAGACATGCTCTTCTCTGGGTCGAAAGCAGCTGACCCTGAGTGCAGTGTTTGTTTATATCCCCCATTTTTATTCATTATTAGCCAGATAGAGTCAAGTAATTGTGGTAATGATACTTGCTTTTTTATCCAATTCTGGAATGCTAGTGAATTTAGTTATGCCCTGGTTACTCGCATGCCTCGCTTCCTCACATGCCTGTGCCCGTTGATGCCCCTCACGCTATGACTCTCTTCAGATAGAAAAGGGATCTTGGAATTACAGCCGCCATTGTTACTGCCATCTCATTGGCGGCTGTTGGAGCTACCACTGCGGCATTAGCCATGAGTCATACTGTGCAGACTGATCAGACCCTGAATAATCTTTTAGCCAATGTTGCTCATGCCTTAGATGTACAAAAAGAAATTAATGCTCAACTAAAAGGAGGCTTGATGCTGTTCAATCAGAGGATTTACCTCATGCAGGAGCAAATTAACACTATTCTAATGTCATAATATCTTTGGATGTCAAATATTATTCTCAGTCACAATAGCATTGTGATATCATGTCATTGTGATGCCCTAATACCATTGTGAATTCATACTGTTATGAAGTAATAATAGCATTGTGATGTTATAATAATATTGCAATGTCATAATAGCTTTCTGTTGATGTCATAATATCATCGTTATGTCAAAATTACATTGGGATGTCATACCATAATCATGTCATAATAGTATTGTGATGTCATAATAGCATTGGGAAGTCATGAATAATTTTGATATGATGCCATTGTGATGGCATGATGCCATTGTGATTTCATAGTAGCATTGGGATGTCATCACAGCATTGTGAAGTAATAGCTTGGGAAGTCGTCAAAGAATTTTGATATTAAATATCCATTCTCATGACATACCACATTCATGTTGTAATACCATTGTGATATAGCATGGTGATGTCAAAATATCATTATACAGTCATAATGCCATAGTGATGTCATAGTAGTATTGTAATGTCATAATAGCTTGGCGAAGTCATAACATTATTGTTATTGTGATAGTGTCATAATAGCATTGTGATATCTTCATAGCATTGACATGTTCTAAAACCATTGTAAAGATATACCTTTGAGAAGTCATAATAGAATTGTACTATCATATCAAAAAATGTTGTAATAGCATTGTGATGTCATCATAATATATTGATGTCATACTGGCATTTTGATATCATATAATTGTGAATTTGTAATACCATTGAGATATTATAATAGCATTATGAAGTCATAATAACATTGTGATATCAACACTATTGTGATTTTTATATCATTGTGATGTCAAATAGCATATAGATATCATAGCATTATGATGTTATAATTTATTATTGAGGTCAAAATAGCATTGTGATATTATTATAAAATTAGCATAGAGATGTCATAGCTTATGATGTCATAATTCATTATTGAGGTCATAATAGCATTGTGATATAATCATGGAAATGAGATGACATAATATTGTAAATTCATACAGTTGTGGTCATAATAGCATTGTAAAGTCATAGTTCCATTGTGATATCATAACACAATCATGTCATATACAATTGTGACATCATATCATTCTGATGTTATAATAGCATTGAGATATAATAATAGCATTGTGAAATCATAATAGAATTCTGATGTCATATTACCATTGTGATATCATTACAAAATTGAGATGTCATACCATTGCCATATCATAATAGCATTGTAATGTCATAATAGAATTGTGAAGTCATAACACAGTTGTGACATCATAATAGTATTGTGATGACTTAATACCATTTTGTGGTCATAGAGCATTGTGATGCCATAATAACACTGTGATATCATGATGGCATTTTGACATAATAATATCCTTTTGAGGTCATAATAGCAGTGTGATGTCATAATAGCATTGTAATATCAAAGTTCCATTGTGTTGCCCTAACACAATCATGTCGTAATAACATTATAATGTCATAATAGCATTGTGATGTCATAATACCATTGTGAACTAACCCTGTTGTGAAGTCATAATAGCATTGTTATGTTATAATAGCATTGCTTTGTAATAATTCCATTGGTATGTCATGACACCATTTTGATGTAATCATAGCATTGTGACATCTTAACAAGACTGTGATGACGCAATACTTTTGTGATGTCATTATAAGCATTCTGATGTCATAATAGCATTGTTATTTCAGAATAGCATTGGAATGTCATGATGAATATTGACGTCATGATGTCTTTGTGATGTCATAACAGCATTGTGATGTCATAATAGCATTGTGATGTCAAAATACCATTTTGAGGTCATGATTGCATTGTCAAGTCAAAATAACATTGTGAAGTCCCCAAACCATCGGAATGTGATCATACCATTGTGAAACCATACACCACTGTGTTGTCATATGATTGTGATTTCATAATATCATTTAGATGTCATCCCACTGTGATGTCATGATAGCTTTGTAATATCATAATAGAATTGTGATGTCATAATACCTTTGGGGTGTCATAATACCATGTTGAGATCATAATTCATTTTGAGGTTATAGTAGCCTTTTGGGGTCATAATAACATTATGAGTTCATAATAGCTTTGTGATGTCATATCAGCATGATGTCAAAATTCCACTGTGATGTCATACCACAATTATTTTATCGTATCATTATGATGTCATAATATCATTGTGATATCATAATAACATTGTGAAATCATAATATGGGAAAGTTTATAGCACTAAAGTGCCTTCAAGGAGTAATTCAAAACATCTCATGCAAGCAACTTAATGGCTCACTTAAAAGCCCTAGAAAAAAAAAGAAGCAGACACACCAAAGAGGAGTAGATGGCTGGAAATAATCAAACTCAGGACTGAAATCAATAAATTAGAAACAAATAAAACAATTCAAAGAATCAATGAAACCAATACTGGTTCTCTCGAGAAAATTAACAAGGTAGACAAGCCCTTTGCCTAACTAACTAAAAATCAGAGAGATACCGTCAAAATCAGCAATGAAAAGGGGACATAACTACAGACACTGAGGAAATCCAAACAATCATTAGGACTTACTTCAAATGTCTATATGCCACAAAATTTGAATATCTTAAAGAAATAGTCAATTTTCTTGTTCGATTCCACTTACCAAAGCTGTATCAAGAACAGGTAAATCAATTAAAGAGTCCTATATCCCCTAAGGAAATAGAAGTGGCCATCAAAAGTCTCCCATCCAAAAAGAGCCCAGGGCCAAATGGTTTCAACACAGAATTTTGCATATTTTAATGACCACAGCACCTGTGGCTTGAAATTTTCCAAAGGATGCCCTGGCCCAACATCTCAATTAACTGCCAACCAATATCCCCATAGTTGAAGACTGTTTTGATCACAATAGATGGCCTATTTGAATTTTATCCCCCACTATTAGGAGACCTCCTAGTAAGTGAATATATACAATATTTGTCTTTCTGCATTTTAGTTATCTTACCTAGTATGATTTCTCCTGGTTATCAATTTTCCTGAAAATATCATGATGTCATTTTTTTTTCACAGAATTATACTCCGTTATGAATTAATCCAAATTTTTCTCAAAGTAGATTGTCAGTCCTGTTCTTTTGTCCTTGGAAGTTGCTAGGACTTTAATCATTGTATTGAATGACAAATATTCAGGATAACTATGTTTTTTTTTAGCCTAGAAGTCCCTCCATCTTCTTCCACTTCCTGGTGATTTGAAATAGAATGTAAACTTGAAGCTCATTTATTTAAGAGTGGAGTCCCCAGAGAGGAAATGTCTTGTTATGGCCTTGTTAGATAATATAATTCCTTTTGGAGTTATATTATATAGGAGGGTGTGCTTTGAGGTTGATATGACAATAAAATGGATCAGACCTAATAGAGTCTCTTGGTCTCTTTCACTTTATATCTTTGTTTCTGTGAGTCTTGGTCTATTTCTGAATTTGTCTCTCTATCTCTTTCTCTCTTTCTCTGTTTCTCTCTGCCTCTCTCTGCCTGCCACTTTTAGTTTCAGTGTGAAAAGCTTTCAGTTCTGCTGAAGGACTACAGCAAGATGAACGCTTACTGACTTGACATCCTAGATGGCCTCTGTAAACATATAAGTAAGGGTGCCAATTAAATGCTTTTTCTTCAAAAATTAGCCTTGGTCAGGGATGGTTTTCCCTGTAAGTAATTCATTGACTGAGGACATATATGTGAATTTAACAAATAATAGTGGAATCTGTGATGATGTGAAACTCACAACTAGCAGACACATGGCATTTTTAATGACCACTTTAAAGAAATATGAGACACTTTTCCTTAACTAAGTCTTCAACAAAGGAACAGTCATCTCTAGGTTGTCTGCTTTCAGCTAGCCAGACTGAGGCATGTAG
Source organism: Meriones unguiculatus (assembly GCF_030254825.1). NCBI lineage: Eukaryota > Metazoa > Chordata > Mammalia > Rodentia > Muridae > Meriones > Meriones unguiculatus. The sequence continues at coordinate 31,384,479 of NW_026843709.1, read as the reverse complement.
GGCTGTTCAGCCTTTCTATCAAGCACATTGTTTACTTGGCCCACTTAATATCTGGCTCTTGAAACTCTTACTGGCTTTCACCTGTTGCATGACATCATTCTCCCTCTCAGCCAATCAACACCTGAGATAATCTTGAGGATTCCATGGACTCGAATAAGCAAACTTTCCTCATTTTTAAGTATCTCTGTACCTGTGATTCTTTCTTGTGAAACCCAACAAGCCTTTATCTCATTTTTTTATTGAGATTCTACATGTTTACTCCTGTGTATCTCTGTGACAATGACAAAAAGAAAATTAAACTTTAATTTTTATTGAATTGGATAGCTTCCTAAATGGGGAATCTTCAAAGTGATGTTGGATTTAGGGGAATGTACCAAATGACAAGGTGGAATCCTAGTGTGATCTTGGATCTGAAATTTCCTACGCTGTGACTTTGAACTGAGCAGTTACTTGTGAAATCACTAAATGGAACTTCACATTTTTATTGGTATAATAGGATCTCAGGGTTCAGGGTTCCCTAGGGTATTGAGTCTTTAAGAGCATGGAAAGGAGAAGGAAACCAGATAATTCCTGGCACTGGATTGGCTGGAAGAGAGAAAGATCAGTGTACGTGTAAAAGGAGAACTGGGGGGCAATAGAGTCTTTGAGAGATGGTGTTATTCCACACTAGTTTTGGCAACCCTCTATGAGCAGGGTTGCCTTGGCTGACTTGACTGGATTGGCAGCTGTGTTGTACACAGTGGAGAGTGAGCAATCTTCCTGCTCCTGGGTTTTACAGTTAAAACTGAGCTCTCAGGACAGTGAAATGTGTCATAGTGTGTTGTATGCCTAGGACACAAGAGTAGCTGTGTTTCCTGCTGTGGTTTTCCAGACAAACCCTCTGCATGTAGTGTTAGTGCAAGGACTGATAATTTAGAGGTGCCATCTGAGCTCTTGGGGTCTGAGGTCACTGGGTAAACACTAGTTCATGGCTCCGGTACTCTGCTACATAATGAATTCCTGGAAAGCATGCCTTATAAGTCAAACTTTGCCCTCCTTAATGGGAAAGTTTTCTCCATGTTAAAAGTCATTGTAAAAGTTGTCAACATGCTATTTTTATTGATTATGTGATAATTTCACGTAATATACATTACAATCCTTTTCCATGGTTTCCAGATTCAAAATCCTTCCCATGTGTCATGCTAATATTTTTTTTTTCTTTAAATTACATCACTTCAAGTATGTATTGTTAGTCTACTCACTGGAACATGATCAGAGTCTCAGTGACAAGTCCCTTAAAGAAAACTGAGTTCATCCTTGCCACCCTCTTTTACCACCCCCCAAAAGAAGACATCAATTCTGAAGAGCTCTATACTTCATCACCTTGGTCAGAGTTTTTATTATGTAAAATTAATTTATTGCGATTTATTCACTTTCTATCTCCTCTGCTGCCCCCTCCTTCATCTCCTTCCATTACCACCCAGTCTCCCTTTCTTACAGCTATGCCTTTTCTCCAGTTCCCTGATAGTGGAGGTTCTTCTCCTTCTTCTAGCTGACCCTAACCTATCAGGTCTCATCAAGGTTTGCTCCATCGTCTTCCTCTGCAGTCTGATTCTCAGGGCATTGTTCTCCTTGTGTCCTGAATTCCCTCTCATTCTGACATTCTTCATGCCTCTTCTCCTGCAGACTTCCCAGTGCTATAAGGGGAGGGGAAATCTCATTTAGAACTGGGTGTTTTAAGGCCTCTCTCTGCATATTTTACTTGGGTTTCTGTATGAAATCACATTTGAGGCAGAAGAAAGCATTTCTGTGTAAACAAGAATATCACACTGATCTATCAGTTCAGGGCAGAGAGAAACATATTTTAATAACAAGAGTCTGGTCGGATTCCCTGGCCCAACAAATCAATTAGCTGCCACCCAGTCCCCCTAGTGAAAGACTGGTTTGGTCACAATAGATGGATATTGGATCTTTATTCCCTACTATTAGGAGACCTCCTAATTAGTGACTACATACCATGTTTGTCTTTCAGCATTTTAGTAACCCAGGACGATTGTGCCTGGTTCCATTGATTTGCCTGAAAATATCATGATGTCATTTTCTTAGCTGAATAATACTCCTTAATGGAGATATTTCACATTTTCCCCAAAGGAGAATGTCAGTCCAGTTCTTTTGTCCTTGGAAGTTGCTGGGACTTTACTCCTAGTATTGAACGAGAAACTATTAATATAACTATGTTCTTTTAACCCAGAAGTCCTTCCATCTTCTTCCAATCCTCTTGATTTGAATTGCAATGCCATTTTTAAGCTCCTCTATTTACAGGTGGAATCTCCAGTAGAGAAATGTCTGGAAAGGGTTAGGGTTTATGGCCTTGTTTGGTAATGTAATTCCTATTGTAGTTATATTATTGAAGGGTTTGCTGTGAGTTTGATATGCCAATGAAAGTGAGCACACAGAATGGAGAGATAGATATCTCAGTCTCTGCCACTTTATATCTTTATTTCTGTCAATCTCTGTCTCTCTATTTCTGATTCTATTTCTCTAGCTCTTTCTCTGTTTCCCTTTTTCTGTCTGCAGCTTGTGGTTCAGTATGAAAAGCTCTGTTATGCAGAAGGACAACAACAAGTGACTGCTTATTGATGTGCAATCTTTGATGGTCTCTTTAAACATATATGAAAGGTTCCAGTTAAATGCTTTTTGTTCAAAGTGTTGCCTTGGTCATGGAGTATTTTCCCAGTAAGTAATTCACTTACTGAGGTCATATCTGTGCATTTAACAAACAATAATATTATCTGTGATAATTTGAAACTAACATGTCAAAGACAAGTAACTTTATTAATGACTACTTTGAAGAAATCTGTTACACTTTTCCTGAACTATTAATCTTGGACACAGGAACTATCATCTCTTTGACCTGTGCTTTCAGCTTCCCAGATTGATCCATGTATGACTGCTCATCCTTTCTCACAAACACACTGTCCACTTGGCCTCATTAATAACTGACTCCTGAAACTCTAACTGGCTTTCACCTATTTCTTGACAACATTTTCCCAATTGGCCAATCTGTACCTGAGGGAATCTTGAGATTTCCATGGAGATGAGTAAACAAACTTTCCTCAGTGTCGAGTATCTCTGATCCTGTGCACATGTGACATTTTTTTTGGGGGGGGGGAACCAACAAGCCATTATCTCCTCCCTTTATTGAAATCCCACACATTTACTCCTGTTTACCTCTGTGACAATGTCAGGTAGGAAATGAAACTTTAATGTTTATTTAATTGGAGAACTTCCTAAGTGGGAAGCTTTAAAGTGAAGTGGGATTAAGGGGAATGTACTGAATGACAAGGTGGTTTCTACTGTGTTCTTGTATCTGAAATATCCTTGGTTGTGACTTTGAACTGAGCAGTTACTCACTTACTAAATGCACCTTCACATTCTTATTGCCATAATAGGCTGGCAGTGTCTAGGGTTCCCTGAGTTATTGAGTCTTTAAGAGCAGGAAAAGAGAAGCAAACCAGAAAATTCCTGGGAATTGTTAGCTGAAACAAACAAACAAAAAATCAGTGTACATAAAAGTAGGACTAAGGGGCAATAAACTCTTTGACAGCTCATGATGTTCCACACTATTGTTGCCAACCCTCTATGAGCACAATTGCCTTGGCTGACTTAGTTGGATTTGAAGCTCTGTCCTACTCTGTAGTCAGTAAGCAACCCTCTTGACCCAGGGGTTTAAAGTTAAAACTGGGCCTTCAGGACAGAAAAATGGGTCCATGTTGTACGTATAGGACAGAAGAGTAGCTGTGTTTCCTCCAGTAAACCCTCTAAATATAGTGTTACTGCCATGATTGCTTGCTGAGAGTTGTCACCTAAGTTCATGGGGTCTAAGGTAGCTGGGTAAACACTAGTTTACATCTAGGATTCTCTGCTACATAATGAGTTCCTGGAAAACATGCCTTACAAAGCCAACTCTGCAATCCTTGAGAGGAATCTTTTCTCCATATTAAAAATCATTTTTAAAGTTGTCAACCTATTATTTTTATTGATTATGTGGGAATTTCATATATATTACTTTTTCATTTCTCCCAGGTTCAAATTCTTTCCCATGTGTCACAGTATTTTTTTTCTTTAAAATAGATCTATTCAAGTATGTGTTTTTCATCTACTCATTAGAATATGAGTCTTAGTGCAATGTTCCTTAAAGAAACCTGAGTTCATCCTTGTCACAACCTAGGACCACCCTCAAGAAGAAGCTATTAGTACAGAAGATCTCTATTCTTCATCCCCGTGACCACATTTTTTCTTAATTATTTATTTATTACAACTTATTTACATTGTACTCCTTCTGTTCCCCCTTCCTCTTCTCCTTCCAACCAACTTACCCTTCTTCTTCTACTCCTAGAACCTTTCTAGAGTTCCCTGATAGGAGAGGTCCTCCTCCCCCTTGTATCTGACCCTAGCTAATCAGGTCTTTACATGTCTGGTTATATCATCTTTCTCTTCAGCCTGATTCACAGGGCATTGTTCTCCTTGTGTACTCAATTGCCTCTACTTATGACACTCTTCCTGCTTCCTCTCCTGCATACTTCTCAGATCTCTGAGGAAAGGGAAAATTTGATAGGGAAATCCCGTTCATTGCTGGTTGTTTTAATGTCTCTCTCTGCAGACTGTGAATGTCTGTATGCAATCCTATTTGATGCAGAAGGAAGCATCTCTGTGGATACAAGAACATGGCACTGATCTATCATTTAGGGCAGAGAGCAACATATTTTACTAATAACAGCCTAGGTGGTTTGAAAATTTCCATGGAATACCCTGGCGCAATAACTCAATTCATTGCTACCCAATCCCCCTAGTTAAAGACTGGTTTGGTCACAAGAGATAGCCTGTTGGAATTTTATCCAGCACCATTAGAAGACTTCATAGACAGTGAATACATGACATATTTCTCTTTCTACATTTATTTACTTCACCCAGGATGATTTTTCCTGCTTCCATCAATTTGCCTGAAAATATCATGATGTCATTTTCTTAGCAAAATAATACTTCCTTATGGAAATATTCCACATTTTCCCCAAAGGAGATTGCCAGTCCTGTTCTTTAGAACTTGGAAGTTGTTGTGACTTTAATCTTTGTATTGAATAACAAACTATTGATTTACTATGTTTATTTAGCATAGATGTCCCTCCATCTTCTTCTGCTTCCTGGTGATTTCTATTGCAATGTCTCCCTGAATCTCAACTATTTACATTTTGAGTCCCCAGTGAATAAATGTGTGTCAAGGGGGTTAGGAATAATGGCTTTGTTAGATAATATAATTCGATTAGAGTTATGATAGAGGATGGTGTCCTTTGAAGTTGATATGCCAATGAAAGTGACCAGACAGAATGGAGTCTCTGTCTCTGGGTCTCTGTCATTTTATATCTTTTCTTCTGTTGGTCTCACTCTCTCTATTTCTGAATCTGTCTTCCTCTTTCTCTGTCTCTGTATGTCTCCCTCTCTCTGCCTGCTGCTCCTGGTTCATTACGAAAAGCTATTAGTTCTGCTGAAGGACAACAACAAGATGATTGCTTGCTGGCATGACATCATGGATGGTCTCTGTAAAGATATAAGCAAGGTTCCAATTAAATTGCTTTTGTTCAAAGAATTGCCTTCTTCAGAAAGAATTTTCAAAGTAAGTAATTCACTGACTGAGGACATACATGTGCATTATCAAATACTAATGTAATCTTTGATAAGGTGAAACTCACATGTGAGTTTTTAATGATCACATGAAAGAAATATATATGTCATTTTTCCAAAACTAAGAGTTTGGACACAGGCTCTTTCATTTCTGGGTTCTGTCCTTTCTTTTTTTTTAATTTTATTAATTGCACTTTATTCTCTTTGTATTGCCCCATAAACCCTTCCCTCCTCCCCTCCCAATTTCACCCTCCCTCCCCAAATAAATGCTTGCCTTTCCCCAAGTCCACTGATAGGGGAGGCTCTCCTCTCCTTCCTTCTGATCTTAGTCTATGAGATCACATCAGGAGTGGCTTTGTTCTCATCTGTGGCCTGGAAAGGCTGCTCCCCCCTAAGGGGGAGGTGATCAAAGAGCAGGCCAATCAGATTATGTAAGAGGCAGAACTTGTTCCCATTACTATGGAGGCCACTTGGACACTGAATTGCCATGGGCTACATCTGTGCAGGGGTGCTAGGTTATCTCCATGCATAATACTTGGTGGGAGTATGACTCTTGGGGAGACCCTTGTGTTCAAATTTTCACGTTCTGTTACTCTCCATGTAGAGTTCTTGTCCTCTCTAGATCTTATTATTTCCCACTTCTTACATAAGATTCTATACACTCTGCCCAACAGTTTGTCATAAGTCTCAGTGACTGCTTTGATAGTCTGAAGGGCAGAACCTTTCAGAGGCCTTCTGTGGCAGGTTCCTAGCATGTTTCCTGTTTTCTTCTTCTTCTGATGTCCATTCTCTTTGCATTTCAGGATGGGGATTGACTGTTTTAGTTAGGGTCCTCTCTCTTGATCAGTTTCTTTAGATGTACAATTTTAGTAGGTTTATACTATATTACATGTCTATATGAGCGATTATATACCATGTGTCTTTCTGCTTCTGGGACAGCTCACTCAGGATGATTCTTTCCAGGTCCCACCATTTACCTGCAAATTTCATGATTTCCTTTTTTTTCATTGCTGAGTAGTATTCCATTGTGTAGATGTACCACGATTTCTGCATCCATTCCTTAGTTGAGGGTAATGTGGGTGGTTTCCAGCTTCTATTAAAAAATAAAGCTACTACAAACATGGTTGAGCAAATGTCCTTATTGTGTACTTGCGCCTTGTTTGGATATATGCCTAGGAGTGGTATGGCTGGATCTTGAGGAAGTCTTATTCCTAGTTGGTTGAGAAAGTGCCAGATTGATTTCCAGCATGACAGAGGGCTAATATCCAGTATATATAAAGTATTAAAGAAGCTGAAAAGAGGCAAACCAAGTAATCCAATTAAAAAATGGAGAACAGAGCCAAACGAAGAACTCTCTGTAGAGGAATATAAAATGCCAGAGAAAACTTAAAGAAATGTTCAATGTCATTTGCCATTAGGGAAATGTAAATCAAAATGACCTTGAGATTTCACCTTACACCCATCAGAATGGCCAAGATGAGAAACAGCACATGCTGCAGAGGTTGTGGAGAAAGGGAAACCCTCTTCCAATGCTGGTGAGAATGTAAAGTTTTACAACCACTCTGGTTTTGTGCTTTCAGTTGTCCTGAATAAGGCATGTAGGGCAGCTCAGCCTCTCTCACAAGCATTTTGTCCACTTGGCCTCATTAATAACTGGCTCCTGAAACTCTTACTGGCCTTCACCTGTTTCTTGACATCATTCTCCCTTTTAGCCAATCTGTACCTGAGAGAATCTTGAGGAAAATGAGAAGGAAACCAGAAACATTTTGGGACTGGTTTGGCTGAAACAGAAAGATTGATGTATGTAAAAGAACTAAAGTGCAATAAATTATTTGATAGCCGGTGCTGTTCTACACTAGTGTTGAGCTTGCCTTGGGTGACATGGCTAGACTGGCAGTTGTGTCCTTCTCAGTGGTCAATGAGGAACCCTCTTGTTCCTAGGGGTTACAGTTAAAACTGGGTATTCAGGACAGTGCAATGTGTCTGCTATATGTATAGGACACAAGAGCAGCTCTGTTTCTTGCTATGGTCCTCCAGACAAACCCTCTAAATGTAGTGTTAGTGCCAGGAATGTTTGTTTAGAGGTGCCACCTAAGTTCATAGGGTCTGAGTGAGTTGCCTAACCACTAGTTCATGGCTAGGATTCTGTGATACAAAATGAGTTATTGGAGAGCATGCCTTACAAAGTCAAACTCTGTCCTTCTTTAGCAGAAATTTTTTCAACATGTTAAAAGTCATTGTAAAAGTTGTCAACATATTATTTTTATTGCTTATGTGGGAATTTCATATTATATACATTACACTCCTTTTCCAATGCTCCCATGTTCAAATTCCTATCCATGTGTCAATTTTTAAAAATGTATCAGTTGAAATATGTGTTCTTCATATACTCATTGGAACATGATCAGAGTCTCAGTGCCAAGTCCCTTAAAGAAAACTGAGGTCATACTTGCCACATAATGGCATTGCCCCAAAAAAGAAGCCATCAGTCATGAAGAGCTGTATACATCATCCCCTGTCAAAACATAAGCAAGGCCCAAATGAAACATTTTGTAGAAAGTGTTGCCTTGATCAGAGAACATTTTCCAAGTCAGCAATTCACTAACTGAGGACGTATTGGTGCATTTAAAAACAATAATGGAATCTGTGATAATGTGAAAGTCTCATGTCAAGGACAGGTGACTTTATTAAGGACCACTTGAAAGAAATACGTGACAGTTAGTCTTGGACACAGTAACTGTCATCTCTATGTTGTTGCCTTTAGCTGTCCAAACTGAGGCATATAGGGCTGACCACCCTTCTCTCCAGCAGGCTGTCTATTTGGCCCATTTAATAACTGGTTCTTGATACACTTACTGGCTTTCACCTATTTCATGACATCATTCTCCCTCTCAGCCAATTTGCACCTGAGAGAATCTTGAGGTTTCCACAGAGATGAATAAACAAAATTTCCTCAGTGTCCTGTATCTGTTATTCTGTGCACATGTGACATTTTCTTGTGCAAACCAAAAACCTTTATCTCATCCTTTAATCCAGATCCTGCAGCTTGGCTAATCTTTAACTCTATGAAAATGTTAGTTGGGAAATGAAAATTTAATGTTTAATTGGAGAGTTTCCTAAGTAGGGAAGCTTCAAAGTGATTTTGGAATAAGGGGAAAGTACACAATGACGAGGTGGTCTTGGATCTAGCATTTCCTAGGTTGTGACTTTAAACTCAGCAGATACTCTTGATTCACTAAATGTACCTTCACATTCTTGTTGACATAATAGGCTGGCAGTGACTAGGGTTCCCTATAGTATTGAGTTTAAGAGCAGGGAAAATAGAAGGAGACCAGACAATTTCTGGGACTGGTTTGGCTGGAACAGAGAAAGATTATTGAGTGAAAAAGGAGAACTGAGGGGAAATAAAAGATTTGACAGTTTGACTTCTTCCTTTATGATTTTTATCCTTTCAATCTCCTTGATTTGTCTTACTGCTCTAGCAAGGACTTCCAGACTATGTTGAACAGATATCAAGAGAGTGGGAAGCATTGCTTTGTCTCTGATTTCATTGGGATTGCATTAAGTTTCTCTCTGTTTAGTTTGATGTTGGCTATAAGCTTGCTCTATATTGCCTTTACTATGTGTACATATGTGCCTTGTATTGCTGATCTCTCCAATATTTTAAATGAATGGGTGTTGGATTTTGACAAATGCTTTTTCAGCATCTAAAGAGAATGTGTGCTTTTTTCTTTCATTTTTTTTAATATGTTGGGTGACATTGAAGAATATACATATATTGAACAACCCCTGCATAGCTGGGATTGAGCCTACTTGGACATATTGGATGATATCTTTGATGTGTTCTTGTATTCAGTCAAAGACATAAAGTACCATGGTATGACTCTAAGCAAGCAAGTCAAAAAGTTATATGAAAAAAATTTCAATTCTTTGAAGAAACAATTAGAAAAAGATATCAGAAGTTGTAAAGATCTCCCAATCTCATGGCTTGGCAAAATTAACATAGTGAAAATGGTCATCTTAACAAAAGCAATATACAGATTCAATGCAATTCCCATCAAATTACCACAATTCTTTACAGACTTGAAAGAATAATTCTCAACTTCATATGAAACAATAAGAAACCTAGAATTGATAAAACAATCCTGTATAATAAAAGATAGTCCAACCTATCACCATCTATGATCTCAAGCTGTATGATAGAACAACAGTAATAAAAACTGCATGGAACTGGCATAGAAACAGAATGGTGGTTCAATTGAAACAAATAGAAAACCCAGAAATAAACTCACAAACTTATGGACACCTGATTTTTAACAAAAATGCCAAAACCATACAATGGAAAATATATCATCTTCAACCAATGCTGCTGGTATAACTATATGTCTACTTGTAGAAAAAGGAAAATAGATCCATACTTATCAGCCTGCACAAAACTAAAGTCTAAGTGGATCAAAGATCTCAACATAAAACCAGGCACATTAAATCGGTCACAAAAAACGTGAGGAAGAGTCTTGAACTCATTGTGACAGGAGACAACTTCCTAAACAGAACACCAACAGCAGAGGCTCCAAGAGCACCAATGAGTAAATGGGACCTCATGAAACAGAAAAGCTTTTGTAAAGGAAAGGACACTGTCATCAAAACAAAAGGAATGCCTACAGATTGAGAAAGAATATTTCCCAAGCCTCTATGTGACAGAGGTCTAATATCCAGTACATATAAAGAACTAAAGTTGAAAAGCAACAAATCAATTAATCCAATTAAAAAATGGGGAACAGAGCTAAACAAGGAATTTTCAATAGAGGACTATTGAATGGCAGAGACACTGAAAGAAATGCTCACCATCATTAGCCATCAGGGAAATGCAAATCAAAACAACCCTGAGATTTCACCTCATACCCATCAGAATGGTCAAGATCAAAAGCTCAAGTGACAACACATGCTGGAGAAATTGTGGACAAAGGGGAACCCTATTCCACTGCTTTTGGGAAAGTAAACTTGTACAACCATTCTGAAAATCAATCTGGTGCTTTATCAGACAACTAGGAATAGCACTTCCTCAAGATTCAGCTATCCACCTCTAGGCATATTTCTAAGAGGCTAAAATACACAATAAGGACATTTGTCCAAACATGTTTGTAGCAGCTTTATTTGTAACAGCCAGAACCTGGAAAAAAAACAGATGCCCCATTACTGAAGAATGGATACAGAAATTGTGGTACATCTACACAATGGAATATTTCTCAGCAATTAAAAGAACAAACAAATCTTGAAATTTGCATGTTAATTGTTGGAACTGGAAAAGATCATCCTGAGTGAGTGATCCCAGAAGCAGAAAGACACACATGGCATATACTCACTCATATGAACATATAGGGTAAAATCTTTACACATAGATAAACTAATCAAGAGGGGAGACTCTGGCAAAAATGATCAATCCGCATCCCGGAAGGCAAAAAGAATGGACATCAGAAAAAGGAGAAAACAGGTAACAAGTTAGGAGCCACAGAGGGCCTCAGAAAGGCTCTGCCCTATAGACTATCAAAGCAGACACTGACACTTATGGCCACCTGAGTTCATCCTTGCTGCACTTGAACACTTGGCACACCCCAAGTACAAACCATCAGTCCTGAAGAGCTTTACACTTCATCATCTTGATGACAGGTTTTTTTTTAATGTACGTATTTATTACGATTTGTTCACATTTTATTTCCTCTGCTGCCCCCTCATTCTTCTCCTTCCATTACCACCCCCCTCCTTTTTGTCCCCCTAGGTCCTTGCTCTAGTTCCCTGACAGAGCCATACTCCTCCCCCTTCTATCTGACCTGAGCTTCTCAGTTCTCATCAAGGCTGGCTACATCATCTTCCTCTAGAGCCTAATTCCTAGGTCATTGTTCTCCTTGTGTCCTCAATCCCCTCTACTTTTGACACTCTTCCTACCTCCTCTCCTGCATGCTTCCCATAGCTCAGAGTGGATGGAGAATTTCATTGTGAAATTCCTAGAGCAGGCTTTTTTAAGGTCTCTCTCTGCATATTATCGGACTGTGGTTTTCTGTATGCAATCCCATTTGATGGGGAAGGAAGCATCTTAGTAAATACAAGAGCATGGCACTGATATATCAGTTGAGGGCAAAGAGCAATATATTTTAATAAGTACCGTGTGGGTTGCTTGAAAATTTCCATAGAATGCCCTGGCACAAAAACTCAATTAACTGCCACCCAAATCCCCTAGTGGAACCCTGGTTTGGTTACAATAGGTGGCCTATTTGAACTTTAACTCCCACTATTAGACCGCCTCATAAGTAAATACATACCATATTTGTCTGTCTGCAACTTAGTTACTTCACCAAGGATGATTTTTCCTAATTCCATCCATTAGCCTGAAAATACCATGATGTCGTTTTCTTAGCTGAATAATACTTCGTTATGGAAATATTCCACATTTTTCTCAAAGAAGATTGTCAGTATTGTTCTTTAATCCTTTAAGTTGTTGGTACTGTATCAATGTATTAAATGACAATTTATCATGAATATCTATGTTCTTTTAGCCTAGCAGTCCGTCTTCTTCTACTTCCTGGTGATTTGAATTGCAATGTCCCCCTGAAGCTCATTTATTTACATGTTGAGTAAGCAGTAAGTAAATATCTGGGAAGGTTTAGGAGGTGTGGCCTTGTCAGATAATGTAATTTCTATTTGAATTATATTGTAGGAGGGTGTGCTTTGAGGTTGATATGCAAATGATTCTGACCACACTGAAAGGAGTCCCTGTATCTTTATATTATTGATCCTATTGGTCTTGGTCTTTCTATTTTGAATCTGTCTTTCTAGTTTTTTTCTCTCTCAGTCTACCACTTGTGGTTTAGTATAAAAATCCTGCAGTTCTGATGAGGGCTACAACAAGATGACTGCTTGCTGACATGATATCAGGGATGGTCTTTTTCAAAATATAAGAAAGTTCTCAATTAAACACTTTTTGTTCAAAGATTTGCCTTGTCAAGGCAGCAATTTCCCAGTAATTAATAAACTGACTGTAAAGATATCTTAGCATATAATAAATTATAATGGAATCTGTGATAATGTGAAACTGACATGTCAAGGACAAGTTACTTTATTAATGACCACTTGAAAGAAATATGTGGCACTTTTCCTGAACTAAGATTTTTGGACACAGAAACTGACATCTCTGAGTTGAGTGCTTTCTGCTGCCCAGATTGAGACATTTAGCACTGCTCAGCCTTTCTCTCAAGCAGGCTGGCCCTTTTAATACAAGGTTATTGAAAAATCTTACTGCCTTTCACCTGTTTCTTGCCATCATTCATCCTCTCAGCCAGTCAGTACATGAGAGACTCGTGAGGTTCCCATGAAGGTGAGTAACAAACTTTCCTCGGTGTCCTGTATCTTTGATCCTGTGCATACATGATTTGTTCTTTTGAAACCCAGCAAGCATATATCTTATCCCTTTATCCAGATCCCATACCTTTTACTCCTGTTTACCTCTGTGACAATATCAAGTAGGAAAAAATATTTTACTATTTACTTAATTGGACAGCTTCCTAAATGGGAAAGCTTCAAAGAGATGTGGGATTAAGTGGAATGTGTAGAATGACAAGGTGGTCTCCTACTGTGGTCTTGGATCTGACATTTCCTAGGTTGTGCCTTTGAACTGAGCAGTTACTCACATAATCACTAAATGTACCTTCACATTCTTATTGATATAATAGGCTGGCAGGGACTAGGTTTCCCTGTGGTATTGAGTCCTTAGAAGCAGCAAAAAGAGAAGGAAACAAGACAATTCCTGGGCCATGTTTGGTAGAAACTGCAAAAAAGATTCCTATATGTAAATTGAGAACTGAGGGGCAATAAATGATTTGACAGCTGGTCCTGTTTCACACTAGTGTTGCCAGCCCCCTATGAGCATGTTTGCCTTGGCTGACCTGGCTGGATCTGCAGCTTTGTGCTACTCAGTTGTCAGTGAGCATTCCTCCTGGTCCTAGGCTTTTGCAGTTAAAGCTGGGTCTTCAGGACAGAGAAATGTTTCTGTGTTATATGCCTAGGACACAAAAGCAGTTGTGTTTCTTGCTGTGGTCCTACAGACAAATCCTCTAAACTTAGTGGTAGTGTCAGGACTGTGTATACAGAGATGTCACATGGCTAGGATATTCTGCTACATAATGAGTTCCTGGAAAGCATGCCATACAAAGTCAAACTTTGCCCTCCTTTAGTGGAATCTCTTCTCCCTGTTAAAAGTCATTGTAAAAGTGGTCAACCTATCTTTTTATTGCTTATATGGGAATTTCAAATAATATACATTACACTCCTTTTCCTTTGCTCCCATGTTCAAATTCAAGTTCCTACCAATGTGTCAGATTATTTTTTTAATACAGTAATTGAAGTCTGTGTTGTTTGTACACACATTGGAACATGATCAGAGTCTCTGTGCCAAGTCCCTTAAAGAAAACTTGAGTTTATCCTTGCCACAATCTGGTACCACCCCCAATAAAAAGGCATCAGTCCTGAAGAGATCTACATTTCATCCTCTTGATCACAGTTTTTCTTTATTTATTTACTACAATTTGTTTACATTGTATACTTTCTGCTGCCCCTCTCTCCTCTTCTTCCAGGCCCAACCACCCACCTTCTTCTATTCTTATGCCCTTTCTCTAGTTCCCTGATAGGGTAGGTCCTCTTCCATCTCCTATCTGACCTTAGCTTATCAGATCTCATCAAAGCTGGCAGCAACATCTTAGTCTGCAATCTGATTCTGAGGTCATTTTTTTCCGTATGTCCTCAATTCCCTCTACTGATGACACTATTCCTGCTTCATCTCCTGTAGCCTTTCCAGAGCTCTGAGGCGAGGGAGAATTTCATAGGGAAATCCCATTTAGAGCTGTGTGTTTTGAGGTCTTTCTGTGTATAATATCAGACTGTTGGTCTCTATTAGCAACCATATTTGATGCAGAAGGAAGCATATCCTTGGATCCAAGAACATAGCACTGATCTATCATTTGAGGGCAGAGAGCAACATATTTTAGTAACAACAGCTTGGGTTTCTTGAAAATTTTCGTAGGATTCCTGGGACCCCAACTCAAGTAACTGCCAGCAATCCCCCTAGTGGAAGCCTGGTTTTGTCACAATAAGTGGCCTTTTGGAACTTTTTCTGCCACTAATAGGAGACCTCCTAGTAAGTGAAAACATAACATATTTGTCTTTCTGAATTTCAGTTATTACATCCAGGATGATTTTTTATGGTTCCATCCAATTGCCAAAAAATTCATGATGTCATTTTCTTAGCTTTATGGAAATATTCCACATTTTTCCCAAAGGAAAAAGGCAATCCTGTTCTTTATACCTTAGAAATTGCTGGGACTATATTCATTGTATTTAATAACAAACTATCATCATAACTATGTTCTTTTAGCTTAGAAGTCCCTACATCCTCTTTTCTTCCTGGTGATTTGAATTATAATGTCCCCTGAAGCTCATCTAATTACATATTTAGTCCCCAGTGAGCAAATGTCTGGAAAGAATTAGGAGGTATTGCCTTGTTTGATCATATAATTCCTTTTAGACTTATATTATAGGAAGGTGTGCTTGAGGTTGATCAATATGCCAATGAAAATGACCAGAGAGAATGTAACCTCTTTATCGCAGTCTCTTTCACTCTATATTTTTGTTTTTGTAGGCCTCGGTCTCTCTATTTCTGAATCTGTCTCTCTAGCTCTCTCTCTCTCTCTCTCTCTCTCTCTCTCTCTCTCTCTCTCTCTCTCTCTCTTTCTCTCTCTGTCTGCTTGTGGCTTTTGGTTCAGTTTGAAAAACTCTCAGTTCTGCTGAAGGAATATAACAAGATGCTGTTGTAACAGAATTGTGATAACCCAAAAGATCACAACTAGGTGCTGAGTCCTTCACAAACAACATGAGGTTCTTTTCATTATAAATCATTTCATTTTAATTTTACCCCCATCTACATGTTCATACTGGAAAGTTAGGCAAAAATACATTCATGGTTTTATTGCTAAACCCTGGATGCTTGGACATTCCTTAACAAAGCAACAAGAAGGAATATGTTTAAGATATTCCTAAATCCTGTCTACCTCAGAATGGCAGATATTAAGAATACTATTGTAAAGGCTATGGCTTTGGGGTCAGATATACACATTATACAGATGTTTTTAGCATGATGAGAAGCACCTTTAAATCTATGTTTAGAAAACTACCAAAGAAAATTAAAATTTCAAGTTGGTGACTGAAAAGTAAGCAGTTAGTGCTCAATTAACTTATCAGAACTCTATTGATCAATGCCAAAACTTTGAAATCTATAAGTACAACAGGAGAAAGGGGGGTATGGAATATAAAGTATCTCACATTTTTAATACGATTTAAATTATTTTTGTATTTATAACTCATATTTATATACCTTAAAACATTAAACTCCTTATCATTTTATCCAGCTATATATCTTAAGACACAGGCAACTGACATGAATTCTGTGAGCAAGACAAACCTGTTTTTTCTTTTTTTAATTTTTTATTTTTATTAATTATACTTTATTCACTTTGTATCACCCCATAAGCCACTCCCTCCTCCCTTCCTGATCCTACCTTCCCTTCCCCTTCTTCAAGTAGATCCCTCCCCAAGTCCCCTGATTGGAGAGGTCCTCTTCTTCTTCCTTCTGATCTTAGTCTATCAGATCATATCAGGAGTGGCTGCATTGTCATCTTCTGTGGCCTGGTAATGCTTTTTTTTTTTTAAATAAGACATCTAGTACCTAGTAGTTCTAGCTGGCTAATGAACTGACCAATGAGCTAACAGTGAATCTAATTGTCTGCTCTTTAGCTGCAAAGCTACCATTAGCTTAGCATAGCTTTCAAAGTGATCAGAGATCTGAGAAGGATAAATTATATATACCAATCTATGTGCCAATCAAAATGACCGAGGTGTCTAGTTAGTCCATCACCTAGGAAGTGTCCCTGGCTTCTGTGGTCTACTGGCATCATGAGTTGAGTTAGTCCAGCTGTTTGATACAGAAGACGAGAGACTGCTTTTGTGGAAAGAGGAACCTGAGAGATCGACCTCACCTTGCCTCTTGCAATGTGAAATAATGGCTCTCCAGGTTTTCATGACTTTGTCCACAGTTTAGGCAGGGCCCTAGTGGTAGGCCAGTTGAGGCAGTATTGTCCAATGGTTAGCATAGCACAATCCAGTGTCGCCATCATGTGTCATACTCACATCTTCTTGGAGGCCTTGGGAGAGATACTGCCAGGATTTTGGGACTCTGTCACAATAAGCATGCACATGTTAAAATGTCAGATTCATCAGATCTCTGACAAGCTTGAGGGCCAGAATGTCTGAGTTACTCGTTTTCTATCTTTATCAACTACTCTAAACTGTGTCTTATAAAACAGAATGCTATACTTTCTAGTTCTGGCATATTCCTAAGATGCATGTTTTAGAACTATATATTTTAAGTAGATCTACATAGGCAAACTTTATGGCTACCCATTCTAGGCTAAACCTTAAAAAAGCTAAACAAAGACACTAGGTTAAAGGTCAACATTTTAACCAACTACAGTTGTTAGCATAACAATCTGCTCTTTCTGAACTACAATCAGAGCAAACCTTTTAATCAGATACATTTTATAGAGAGGCTAGAAAATCATGCTGATCCTAGAACTTGCAATAAAAGTGAACAGTAAAAAGCTTAAAGGACAAATTTGCACTTAGCACTAAACAGGGAACTGAATGTAGCTAGCTGCCATAAACAAAGATGGGACCAAAACGATGATGGTTCTGCTCCCTTTATCTCTGAACCAACATGGTGGCTTAGCCACCTGATGCCACAGCTCTGGCTGGCAAAATAAAACATAACCATTAGGTGCTGATGATGATATAGCAAACACTGTGGAGCATCCATAATCCCGATAACCAAAGGTCTAACATTGTAACCAAACAAGCCCCAGACCCAACCATTTTAAACTGTATGAAATATTCTGGCCACACCAAACCTATCAGCCAGAATTCTTCCCCCTTAAAAGAACATATGAACACATTTTGCAGTGCAGAATCACCAGCCTTTTAAATGAAGTAAATATTTTTAAATACAGTTCTTTCTCAAATCACATTTAATCTCTGGTTATTTATACATACACTAACCTTTTGCAACATTCTATATAACTTCATGTTTCTAGTTTCATTCTTCTGGCTTAACCAGACATTCCTACTTTAGACAAGCTATTCTTTTCTTTAATATCTCTTGCTCTTTCCCTTGCTTTTTAGAAAACATAAAAAAACTCTCATCAAAATCCTTTCCATCCTGACATGATCCTGTGGGAGCCCAGCATCCACAATTTGTTTTTTATAGGCAAAGCAAAAACAAGTCATAGTAATACAAAAGAAGTTCTGAAACTGCTAAATTCTTTTTCTAAAATTACTTTCATGTTGCAGATATGATCCAAGGTTACATAAACAAATTCTAAGGAATTTTGAACAAGTTTTAAGGAACTTGAGTAAACTTATTTTTTTCTCTGACTCAAGGTGAGGACCAGGGTGGAAATATTTTTTTCAATAAACAATACAGCTTAACACACAAACAGCTCTCCACAAGATACACTTTGAAAACTGTAATTTTTTCAATTAGTGCAAACCATATGGCTTGGTGTCATTTAGTAAAATTAATAAAATAAATACCATTTTTTTCTCCCCAAAACGGTTGAGAAACTGTTTCAAATTTTTTGTTAGACTACCCAATATCATTGTCTAAAATGCCTGATAAACCTTAAACATTTTATATCCTTAAACATTTAAACATTTTCTAAAAAATGTTTTTGCAATATCAAAATAAAGTACCCCTTTTTGTAGGAGAGAAGTCTCAAGGCGTAACCATAATTTTAAAAGTCAAAACTAGATTTTAAAACAAGAATTTAACAGTGCAAACAATTTAATTTTTAAAACCAATACCAACACAAAATAACTCATTAATTTAGAATGAAACAAAAATTATTTGACTAAGGTTCCATTTTTGTTTTTTTTTTTCCACCCAAACCATGTGACCATCAAGATCACATTGCAATGCACTTGGCAATCTCAAGATGGTGGTAAGGCACATTATATAGCACGTGGCAACCTGTATGTTGCTATTTAAACATATGCGTTCATAGACCTCATAAACACATAGTTACATATATACATTTTGAACAAGTCTGAATTTAAACTTTAAACATACCCAATTATTTTTGATCAATTAACCATGACCTACAGAGCCATAAGATTAGTCAAAAACAAACATGATGGCCATACATATATTTAAACAGAAAGACAAAACTTTACTTACTTCCTCCAGCACTTTCTTTTTAAGTGCTTTATTTTCTCACTGGAGATAGTGTTGCTAGGAAACTGGCCCATCCCTCTAAGGAGGGACACCAGATCATTAATGGTTTGGGGACCTTCCTATAGCCAATTATTTCAAAATGTAGCATTTTGACCAATAGATGCTTGCCAAGCAGGGATCTCCCCTGTCTTGGGCATGTTGGGGGGGACCAGAATCTTTGAATAACCCAACTAACCTGGGCACAGAGCACTCGGCTCCCACAGCTTCAGTGTTGGTGGTGTGTGGGCCGCAGCTGCAGCTTGTAATTTATAATAAAAAGAACCTCATGTTTTTAACAGTGGAGTCTGTTTATTCCTCGTCTTTTAGGGTTCATGAAGTGGGCAGAACATTTTGAGGGCATGTCCGGGATACCAAAACTCCAGGAACCTGACCCGTATTTTTTTTTATGCTGGCCCTAAGTGTCTAAATGTCTCTGTGCAATGTCTGTATGTGCAGTAATTTCTGTTCTCTATTTTGAAAATTCCTCAGAGCTCGGGGTGTTGGAGTGTCAGTATCTGGGTAGCAAGAAGTGATCAATGTGGACAAACTGGTGGTCACAGCTGAAGAAGTTCAGGGAAACTTCTCTGGCTTCATCCGTATTTTGGTGGGTAATCTGTCTAGTCTGTTTTGTTTGTTTATGTGTGTCTGTTGGGAGTGAAATTTTTAGACGTTTGCCAGACACACTTCTAACACGACGGAGCATGGTGACCTTGTATTCCTGGCTCCAGGGCAGGGCATAGTCACCCCTCCACGCTGTAAAGTCCTGAAGGCCTATTCTCACAGGTCCAGATTGCCTGGTCCCAGTGAGCACCACTAGGTGTCTCCTGAGGCAACAGCCCATTCTCGATGTCTCCTGGGGCATCAGGGCCCATGTCTCCTGCACCCACCAGGGTGTAGCAGCAGGAGGAATCAGTATGTTGGGCCTGCCTCAGAAGAATCAGTTTTGGTCCCGAGAATTTTTTTTGTCTTAATGTCTGTGCAGTATTTGTTTGTTTTTGTATGTATGGCCATCATGTCTGTCTTTGATTAATCTTATCCTCTGTGGGTCATGGTTAACATGATCAAAAATAATTGGGTATGTTTAAAGGTTAAATTCAAACTTGTTTAAAAATGTGTATGTGTGCCTTTGTGTTTATAAGGTTAATAAACACATATGTTTAAAGGCAACAATATAGCTGCCACGTGGTATGACTCCACCATCATGGTAGGCACATGGTTCCTTCTAGATTAAAAGGAAGGGTTATTTTAAATTGGCATTGGCTTTAGAAATTGGATTGTTTTCACTGGTGAATTCTGGTTTTAAAATCTGGTTTTGATCTTTAAAATTATGGTCATACTTTGTGACATTTCTCTCCTACAATAGGGGTACTTAATCTTAATATAGCAAAAACAGGTTATAGAAAATGTTTAAATGTTTAAGGATATAAAATGTTTAAAGTTTATCAGGCGTTTGAGTATGACAATGATCTTGGGTAGTCTAACAGAATTTTTTAAAGTTTCTCAGTCCTTTGGGGGAGAACAAAAAAACATTGGTATTTATTTATTTTACTAAATGAAACTCAGCCATATGGTTTGCACTAATTGAGAAAATTGCAGTATTACAATGTATCTTGTGGAGAGCACAAGATAAGCTGCTTTATTTATGGGAAAACATGTTCCCACCCTGGTCTTTACCTTAAGACAGAGAAATAAGGAAGTTTCACCAAGTTCCTTAAAACTTGTTCTAAATTCCTTAGAGTTTGTTTATGTGATCTTGGACTACCATATCTGTTATAAGAAAGTAATTGTAGAAAAAGAATTTGGCAGCTTCAGAGCTTCTTTTTGTATTAATGTAACTTGTTTTTGCTTTGCCTATAAAAAATAAATCTTGGATGCTGGGCTCCAGCATGATCATGTCAGAATGGAAAGGATTATGGTGAGAGTTTTTATGTTTTATGAAAGCAAGGCAAAGAGCAAGAAAGAGATATTTTAAAAAATTAACTTATCTAAAATAAGAATGTCTGGTTAAACCAGAAGAATGAAGCAAGGAACCTGAAGGTATATATAGAATATTGTAGAAGGTTAGTGAATGTATTATAAAAAGCCAGAAAGTTAATATGATTTGAGGAAAAATGTATTTAAAAATATGTTATAATTCATTTAAAAGGCTGGTGATTCTTCATTGCAAAATGCTTTTATGTGCTCTTTTAAGAAGAAAAAAAATTCTGCCTGATAGGTTTGGTTTGGCTAGAATAATTCGTACAGTTCAAAATTGTTCTGTACTATTCTATTATGCAGTTGGTTCTAAAATTTATTTGATTACAATGTTATGACTTTTGGTTATGGGAGGTAACAATGCCATCAGCAACACCTAATGGCTATTTTGGTATTGTCAGTCATAGCCTATGCTAACACATGGCTAGCTGCCATTATGGTTCAGGGATAGAGGGTGGAGCTGTAGTTTTGCTGCCATATTTGTTTAAGGCTTCCAGCTGAATTCAGTTACAGGTGGCCAGCCGCCATGCTGGAACAGAGATAAAGAGGGTAGAGCCATGAGTTTGTGCTCATCTTTGTTTAGGTCTGTCAATTATATTCAGTCCTCTGAACTAAGTGCAACGTACACTTAGTGCTAAGTGCAAAGCTTTTTACTGTTCAATTTTTAATGCAAAGTGGTAGGATCAGCAAGATTTGCTAGCCTCTTTAGAAACTGTACCTGATCAAAAGATTTGCATTAATTTTAGTTCAGAAAGAGCAGATTACTATTCTAAGTTAGCTAAATTATGCTAAATACTGCAGTTGAGCCTTATCTACTCTCTTTGTTTAGGTTTTTTTAGAGTTAAGCCTAGGCTACTTAAAATATAGTTCTAAAAATGCATTTTCGGAATATGCCAGAATTAGAGATTATAGCATTCTGTTTTATAGGACACAATTTTGATAAAGACAAAAAGTAACTCAGATATGCTGGCACTCAAGCTTGTCAGAGACCTGATGAATCTGGCATTTTAACATGTGTCAGTGTATTGTGACAGAGTCCCAAAATCCTGGCAGTAGCTCCCACAAAGTCTCTGAGAAAATTTGGGTACAACTGATGATGGTGTCTCTGAATTGTTGTATGTTAGCCACTGGGCAGTACTGCCTCAACTGGCCCTCTTCTATGACCCACCCTAAACTGTGGACAAAGCCCTGGACACCTAGAGAATCATTGTTTCACATTGTGAGAGGCAAGGTGAGGTCAATCTCTCATGCTCCTCTTTCCACAGAGGCAGTCTCTTATATGTGCCTGGCTGGACCACCTCTGCTCATGATGCCAGACCACAGGAGGCAGGGACATTGCCGAGGTGATGGACTAACCAGACATCTTTGTCATTTTGATTGGCACATGGATTAGTATATTTATTTATCTTATGATTTATCTTTCTCAGGTCTCTGATCACTTTGATGGCTAGGCTAAGCTTATGGTAGTGTCGCAGCTAAAGAGCAGACAATTAGATCCACCATTTGCTCATTGTTCAGTTCCTTAGCTAGTATAAACTACTAGGTACTAGATCTCTTATTTAAAAAGAAAAACAGGTTTGTCTTTCTCACAGAATTTATGTCAGCCCCCTGTGTCTTAAGACAAATGAACTGATAAAAAAATATAGAGCTTACGTAGGGTCTGAGGATATAGAAGTTTAGATCATAAAAATCTAGAGTGTTATTTGGTCTGGAAAAATGTTTGGGAGCAATACACTAATGGTACTCAGATCCCATTGAAAAAAAGTAAATCTATAGGATTCAAGGGGTCATAAATGGAAGACACAAGATTGAGACTTCAAATAATACTGGGAAGGAGTGAATAAGAGACCAAAAGATTAAAACTTAGCAATTATTACTAAAGTTTAAGGCCTAAACTAGCTGGGTGAGGTCCATTAATGTCCTGAGGGGAAGAACCTGTCATATTGCATTCTTTCCCCACTCAATAGAGATAGAGTTGCTAGGAAACTGGCTCATCCTCTTAAGGAGGGACACCAGATCATTAATGGTTTGGGGACCTTCCTATAGCCAATCATTTCAAAATGTAGCATTTTGACCAAAAGATGCTTGCCAGGCAGGGATCTCCCCTGTCTTGGGCATGTTGAGATGGGACTATAATCTTTGAATCACCCAACTAACCTGGACACAGTGGGCTCAGCTCCCACCACTTTGATGGTGGGGTGTGTGGGCCCAAATTGCAGCTTGTAATTTACAATAAAAAGAACCTCATGTATTTACAATGGAGTCTGTTTATTCCTGGTCTTTTGGGGTTTGTGAACTTGGCAGAACAACTCAGGAGCATCTAGACAGCCAAAAACACAGAGAAAAAACAAGAGATTCCATCAGTACTTCCTGTCTCCATGGGAGCAACCCACTTTCTAGGACTATCAAACAGATTTGGGATCCCATGTCCCTCACAGTGCTATTGGGGAGCACTCCCCTGCCTGGGATGTGGGTGGTCTCCCAAGATCCCCATGTCCTCAGTCTGCTGGCTTGTCAGCCAGTGTACTGTGATACTACCAATCACTGCCAACTCACTGTATACTACCTTGAGATTTCAAAAATACACAAATTAAAAGGAATAGAGACATAGAACTTGACTAAGAAAAATGAACTTACCTGAGCTTCTGATCCTCCATCTCAGGAGTCCTGGGAGGTCTTGGGGATCCTGGAGAGCCCCCAAATTATGTTGTAACTGAATTGTGGTACCCCTAAGTACCACCACCAGGAGCCAAGTTCGTTTCAAACCACATGAGGATCTTTTCTATTATAAACCATTATAAGCTGCATCTTGGGCTCACATCTAAAACCAGAAAAGCAATGAGAGTCTAAAGCCCCATGCTCAGGTTGGTTCTGTGATTTAACGATTCTGATCCCTCCCAGCATGACCAAGGCAGGGTCAATCCCTGCCTGACAAGCATCTATTGGTCAAAATGCTGCATCTTGAATTAATTGGCTATAAGGAGGTCCCCAAACCATTAATGATCTGGTGTCCCTCCCTTGGGGGATGGGCTAGTTTCCTATCAACTGTATCTCTAGTGAGTGGTGAAAGAATGCAATATAATAGGTTCTTCCCCTCAGGGCATTAATCGACCTCACCCAGCTAGTTCAGGCCTTAGACTTTAATAAAAAATGTTGATTTTTAATCTTTTGATTTCACAATGACTGCTTGCTGTAGTGATGACATCATGGATTTTCCTGTAAAAATATAAGCAAGATCCTAATTAAAAGCTTTTTGTTAAAAGATTTGTTTGCTCAAGGAGTAATTCACTGATTGAAGATATATCTGTGCATTTAACAAATAATAGTGGAATATGTGATAATGGGAAAGTCATATGTCAAGGACACATGACTTTATTAATAAGCACTTGAAAGAAATATGTGACATTTTTCCTGAACTAAGAGCCTTGGAAACAGGAACTGTTGTCACTGTGTTGTGTGCTTTCAGGTGCCCAGAATGAGGTATGTAGGGCTGCACAGCATTTCTCATTCAGACTGTACACTTGGCCCTTTTAATAAATGGCTCCTAAAAATCTGAACTGGCTTTCACCTGTTTCATGACATTCTCCCTCTCAGCCAAATAGCACCTGAGGGAATCTTGAGGTTTCCATGGAGATTAGTAGAAAAAAAATTTTCTCAGTGTCCAGTATCTTTTATCCTGTGCAGAATCTACTTTTTCTTGTGAAACTCAACAAGCCTTTATCTCATATCTTTATCCAGTAAATGATAACCACACCTTTACCCCTTGTTACCTTTGTGACAATCTAAGGTAGAAAATGAAACTTTAATATTTATTTAACTGGAGAGCTTCCTATGTAGGGAAGCTTCAAAATGATGTGGAATTAAGAGGAATGTACCGAATGACAAGGTGGTCTTCTTCTGTGGTAGTGGATCTGAAATTTCCTAGGTTGTGACTTTGAAATGAGCAGTTACTCCTGTACTCACTAAATGTACCTTCACATTTTTATTGTTATAATAGGTAGGCATGGTCTAGGGTTCCCTAGGATATTGAGTCTTTAGACCAGGGAAAAGAAAAGAAAACCTAAAAATTCCTGGGACTATTTTGGCTGAAAGAGAGAAATATCAGTTGGTGTAAAAGGAGAACTGAGGGGCATAAAGTATTTCACACCTGATGCAGCTCAACAATAGTGTTGGCAAACCTCAAAGAGCACAGTTGCTTTGGCTGACCTGGCTGGATTTGCAGATGTGTCCTACTCAGTGGTCAGTGAGGAACCCTCTTCATCTGGGTTTACAGTCTTCCACTTCCTGTTGATTTGATCTGCAATGTCCACTCCAAGCCCATCTAATTACATATGGTGTCCCCAGTGAGGAATTGTCTGGTTAGTGATAGGAGGTATGGCCTTGTTAGATAATATTTTCCCCTAATTTCTTTTTCAGAATTTTTATCTTATGTATACAGGAGGGCTACTGATTTTTTAAGTTATTTTTTTATTCAGCTACTTTGCTGAATATGTTTATCAGGTATAGGAGTTCCCTGGTCGAATTTCTGCAGTTATACTCAGGTATGTTATCATATCATCTGCAAGCAGCGCTACTTTGATTTCTCCCTTTCTGATTTGTATTCTCTTGATCTCCTTCAATTGTCTTACTGCTCTAGCAAGGGCTTCTAGAACTATGTTAAAGAGATATGGAGAGAATGGGTCTTCATTTAGTTTAATGTTGCCTATAGGAAGTCTATATATTTTCTTTACTATATTTAGATATGTGCCTTTTATCCCTGATCTCTCCAATACTTTAAACATGAATGGATGTTGGATTTTGTCAAATTCTTTTTCAGCATCTAAGGAGAGTATCATGTTTTTTTTTCTTTCATTTTTTTTAATATGGTGGATCACCCCTGCATAACTAGGATGAAGCCTACTTGGACATAGTGGATGATATCTTAGATGTGTTCTTATATTCGGTCAAAGACATAAAGTAAATTGGTATGATCCTAAACAAGCAAGTGAAAGACTTGTATGAAAAAAAATTTCAAGTCTCTGAAGAAAGAATTAGAAGAAGATATCAGAAGTTGGAAAGATCTCCCATTGTCATGGCTTGCCAGAGTTAACATAGTGACAATGGCCATCTTTCTAAAAGCAATCTACAGATTCAATGCAATTTCTATCAAATCACCAACACAATTCTTTACAGACCTTGAAAGAAAAAAATCTCAACTTCGTATAGAAAAAGAAGAAACCCAGAATTGTTAAAACAATCCTCTACTATTAAAGATCTTCTGATGGTAGCTACATCCCTGATCTCAAGGTGTACTATAGAGCAACAGTAATAAAAACTGCAAGGGACTCACATAGAAACAGAATAGTGGATCAATGGAACCAAAGAGAAGACACAGAAATCAAACCACACACTTATGGACACCTGAGTTTTGACAAAGATCCCAAAACTATACTGTGGAGAAAAGATAGCATCTTCAACAAATGCTTCTGGTGTAACTGGATGTTTACATGTAGAAAAATGCAAATAGATCCATACTTAACAGACTGCACAAAACTAAAGTCCAAGTGGATCAAAGACCTCAACATAAAACCACACACATTAAATCTGTTAGAAACAAAAGTCGGGGAAAGCCTTGAACTTATTGGCACAGGAGACAACTTTCTGAATATAACATCAACTTGACAGGCTCTCAAAGCAACAATCAGTAAATGGTGACTTATGAAACTGAAAAGCTTCTGTAAAGGAAAAGACGTTGTCATGAAAACAAAAGGAATGCCTACAGATTGGGAAAGAATATTTCCCAAGCCTTTTTTTTTTGACAATGGTCTAATATCCAGTGTATATAAAGAACTAAAGCAGTTGAAAAGCAACAAATCAAGTAATCTAATAAAAAATGGGGAACAGAAAATTTTCGATAGAGGAATACTGAATGGCTGAGAAACACTGAAAGAAATGCTCACAATCATTAGCCATCAGGGAAATGCAAATCAAATGACCCTGGGATTTCACCTTACACACATTAGAATGGACAAGATCAAAACCTCAAGTGACAACACATTCTGGAAAGATTGTGGACAAAGGGGACCCCAAAACTTCTGGTGGGAATGTAAACATGTACAATCACTCTGGAAGTCAATCTGGTGCTTTATCAGACAACTAGGAATAGTGCTTTCTGAAGATCCATGTATACCTTTCCTAGGCATATATCCAAAAGAGGCTCAAGTACACAGTAAGGACATTTGCTCAACCAGATTTGTAGCAGCTGTATTTGTAATAGCCAGAACCTGGAAAAACAAAACAAAACAAACAAACAAACAAAAAACAGATGCCACCCAACTGAAAAATGGATACAGAAATTGTGGTCTATCTACCCAATGGAATATTTTTTAGAAATAAACGAAACAAAACAAAAAAAACAAAACAAGGAAACCATGAAATTTGCATGTCAATGGTGGTAACTGAAAAAGATCATTCTGAGTGAGTTATCCCAGAAGCAGAAAGACACACATGGTTTAAAATCACTTATATAGACATATAGTATAGGATAAATATTCTAAAATCTGTACACCTAAAGAAATTAATTAAAATGGAGGACTCTGGCTAAAATGCTAAATCAACTTGCTAAATGGCAAAGAGGATGGAAATTCGAAGAAGGAGAAAACAGGAAACAAGTTAAGAGCCTGTCATAGAGGACATCTGAAAGCTATGTCCTACAGACTCTCAAAGCAGATGCTGAGACTTATGGGTAACTGTTGGGCAGAATGCATGGAATCTAATGAAAGAAGTGGGCAATAGGAAGATCTGGAGAGGACAGGAGCTCCACAAGGAGAGCAACAGAACCCCCCCCCCCCAAAAAAAAAAATTGAGCACAGAGGTCTTTCCTGAAATTCATACTCTAAACAATTAACATGCATGGAGAAAATCTTGAACCCCTGCACAGATGTAGCCCATGGCATTTCACTATCCAAGGGGCTTCTAAAATAATGGGATCAAGAATTGCCTCTGATGTGAACTGATTGGTCTGCTCTTTGATCACCTGACCCTGATGGGGGAGCAGCCTTAACAGAAGTCTTATTACAGAGGAAGACACACCTGATGAGATCTGATAGTCTAGAATCAGAAGAATGGAGAGGAAGACCACCCCTATCAGTGGACTTTGGAGGGGTATACATAGAGAAGGAAAAGGAAATGTGCAAAGAAGGAAATGAAAGGAGGAAATATGAGTGTACAAACTTTCCTCAATATTCAATATCTCTGATCCTGTGCACAATTTACTGTTTCTTATGAAACCCAACACACATTTATCTCATCCCTTTATCCAGATCCCACATATTTACTCCTGCTTACCTCTGTGAGAATATGAATTATGAAATGAAACTTTGATATTATTTAACTGGACAGTTTCCAAAGTTGGGAAGCTTCAAAGTGAGGTGGGATTAAGGGAAGTGTACGGAATAACAAGGTATTCTCCTACTGTTGTCTTGGATCTGACATTTCCTAGGTTGTGACTTTGAATTGAGCAGTTACTCATGTACTCACTAAATGTACCTTCACATTCTTATGGATATTATAATCTGGCAGGCTCTAGGGTTCCCTGGGGTAGTTTGTCTGTAAGAGCAGGGAAAAGACAAGGTAACCAGACAATTTTGGGGACTGGTTTGGCTGAAACAGAGAAAGATCTTTGACTGTAAAAGGAGAACTGAGATGCAATAAACTTTTTGACAGCAAGTGCTGTTCCACGCTAGTGTTGCCAATCCTCTATGAGCAGTGTTTCCTTAGCTGATCTGTATGGATCAATAGCTGTGTCCTACTCAGTGGTCAGTGGGGAATCTTCCTGCTCCTTGACTTAACAATTAAAACTAGTCATTTAGGATGAAGAAATGGTCCCTGATATATACCAAGGACACAAGTGCACAAGTGTTTCTTGTTGTATTGCAGACAAATGATCTAAACATAGTGTTATTACCAGAACTTCTTGTTCAAAAGTGCCACTGTGGTCTAAAGTAGCTGGGTAACCACTAGTTCATGTCTAGGATTCTCTGCTACATCATGAGTTCCTGAAGAGCATGTCTTATAAAATCAAACTCTGCCCTCCTTTAGCAGAATCTTTTCTTCATGTTAAAAGTCATTGTAAAAGTTGTCAATATATTATTTTTGTTGATTATGTGGGAATTTCATACTTTATATTATACTGCTTTTTCATTACTCCCAGATTCAAATTACTACTCATGAGTCACACTATTTTTTTTTCTTTAAAATACATCAATTCTATTATGTGTGGTTCATATAGTCATTGGAACATGATCAGATTCTCATTGCCAAGTCTCTTAAAGAAAACTGAGTTCATCCTTGCCACACTCTGACACCAACGCCAAGAAGAGGCCATCAGTCCTAAAGAGCTTTATACTTCATCACCTTAATCAGAGTTTTTCTTACATTTTTATTTATTATGATTTGTTAACTCTGCAGTCCCCTCACTATTTTCCATCCAGAGTCACCCAGCCTCATTCTTCTACCCTATGACCTCTCTGTAGTTCCCTGATAGGGGAGGTCCACCTCATTCTTCTGACCCTAGTTTGTCATGTCTCAACAATGCTGATTACAACTTCTTATTCTGTGGCCCGATTCTCAGGTCATTGTTCTCCTTGTGTCCTCAGTTACCTCTATTTATACACTCTTCTTTCCAACTCTCTTACAGGCTTCCCAGAACTCTAAGAGGTGGGAGAATTTCATAGAAAAATTCCATTTAGAACTGGGTGTTTCAAGGTCGCTCTCTCTCTCTGCATTATATAAGATTGTGGGTCTCTATATGCAATCCCATTTGATGCAAAAGGAAGAATCACTTTGGATGAAAGAACATGACACTGATCCACTTTTGAGGGCATAGAAAAATATATTTTAACAACAATAATCTGGGTTGCTTGAAAATTTCCATAGGATGCTCTGGCCCAAAAAAATCAATTAACTGCTACCCAATCCCCTTAGTGGAAGATTGGTTTGGTCACAATATATGGCCTACTGGAACATAACCCCCACTATTAGGAGACCTCCTCATAAGTGAATACATACCATATTTGCCTTTCTGCCTTTTAAGTTACTTCACCCAGGATGATTTTTCCTGGTTCCATCCATTTGCTTGAAAATATCATGATGTCATTTTCTTATCTATGTAATACTGCCTTATTGAAATATTCCACATTTTCCCCAAAGGTGATTGTCTGTCCTGTTCTTTATTCTTTGGAATTTTCTGGGATTTTAATCATTGTACTGAATGACAAACTATCAGGATAAGTATATTCTTTAGCGTAGAAGTCCTTCTATCTTCTTCTACTTCCTGGTGATTTGATCTCCTTGAAGGTCATCTATTTACATTTTGAGTCTTCATTGAGGCAATGACTGGGAAGTATTTTGAGACATTGCATTGTTAGATAATATAATTCCTTTTGTATTTGTATTATAGGAGTGTGTGCTTTGAGGCTGATATGCCAGTGATTTTGACCAGACAGAATGGAGTCTGTCTCTCAGGATCTGTCACTTTATATATTTGTTTATGTCAGTCTCAGTCTCTCTATCTGAATCTTTTTCTCTAACTCTTTCTTTCTCACTCTCTCTGTCTCTCACTCTCTCTTTCTGTCTCTTTTGCTCTCTCTCTATATATATCTTTCTCTGTCTACCTGTCTCTGCCTGATGCTTATGGTACAGTATGGAAAGCTCTCAGCTTCCCTGAAGTAATACAACAAGACTGCTTGCAGATGTGTATCTAGATGGTCTCTGTAAAAGTATAAGCAAGGTCTCAACTAAACACCTTGTGTTCAAAACTTTGCCTGTGTTGGGGAGTGTTTTATACTAAGTAATTCACTGACTGAGGACATATCTGTGCTTTTAGCAAATAATAACGGAATCATTGATAATGTGAAATTCACATGTCACAGACATGTGACTTTCATTTTTTTTTCAATACAGTTTATTCAGGAACCTTGAACAATCATCTGACCCTGGGGAAAGCCAACCCACAGCTTAAATAGCCTCTGGGTAGCCAACCGCAGCATGCCACGTGGGCAATGCAGATAGGTCCACATACATGGAAGCAAGCCAGATCCTCAGCCTTAGCCAAATGTGGAGTTATTCGTGACAGAGAGCACTCACCATCGGGAAGGTGGAAGGCGGAAACCAGCTCCATCTTTAAGGCACAGCATTATGCAGCTCTCTACAGTTCCCCATTTTTGTTTTAGACACATCAGGCAAGAGTAGAGGTCTGATCTCTGATATTAGAAATAAATTGGGACTTTGTAATGATGTTCATTTAGGTGTCATTCGCCCAAAGAACATCAGACCCGTCCAATACCTTTTTCTCAGAGGCAGGACCTGGGGCATCAACCCGCATGCAATCAGACATGCTCTTCTCTGGGTCCAAAGCGGCTGACCCTGAGTGGAGTGCTTAGCCTCACATCCTGAGCATAACATTTTAGCTTTTTATGGTAGCCAACCATGCTTGGGGAGGCTGTCCTGCTTCAATGGCTGTAAAGGTCTGAATGATCATGGCTGCATTACACTGTAGTGAGACTCTAATCTTGCATATATACCACAGGCAAACCAAGGAGACCAACACCAGAAGGCCTGCTAACACTCCCATGCCCGCCTATTCCTTCAGATGATTCATGGCTGCAGCAATCCATGATGATAATCCTGTGGCTAGTCCTGCATCCACTCTGGTAGAATTTACCTTGACTATGGCCACTGTCAGCTGCTCCATTGTAGTATTGAATTCTCCAGTCCAATTACCTAAAATATAGCTAGACAATTGTATACACAGATTTGCAGCACAGGGAAAATTCTTATGTTGTATGCTCATGACTCAAAGTCCAGCATACTTTCATTGACAGCCAAGTTGAGCGATTTGCCATAGGGTATCAATTTGCTCCTGCATGAGGTCAATCCTCTCATTGAATACCATCAAGCCTCCTTTTAGTTGAGCATTAATTCCTTTTTGTACATCTAAGGCATGAGCTACATTGGCTAAAAGATTATTCAGGGTCTGAACAGTCTGCACAGAATGACTCCTGGCTAATGCCACAGTGGTAGCTCCAACAGCTGCCAATGAGATGGCTGTAACAATGGTGGCTGTAATTCCAAGATCCCTTTTGTGTCTGAAGAGAGTCATAGCGTGAGGGGCATCAACGGGCACAGGCACCCAGCAAGGCATGCGAGTAACCAGCTAGTAAATTTACTAGCATTCCAGCATTGGGCAAAAAAGCAAGTATCATTACCACAATTACTTGGCTCTATCTGGCTAATAACGAATAAAAATTGGGGATATAAACAAACAGGTGTGGGCTTATAGGAAATATTATGAGAAGCCTTAACCCCCTCGTTGGAACGTCCTGCATCAGTTCTAGAACTAGCAGTGGTGGTGTCCAAGGTCTGAGTAGGTTCAGGAGACCATTGCCCCCAGGGGCTAGACGTGCTCCATGTAAATTGACTAACTCCATGTTTTCCTCCACTTTTGAAAGTCATTTAAGGTTCTTAAATTATTTTTCTTTTTTTTTTAATTTTTCATCAATTACACTTTATTCATTGTGCATCCCCCCATAAGCCCATCCCTCCTCCCCTCCCAATCCCACCCTCCCTCCTCCCTCTGCATTCATGCCACTCCCCAAGTCCACTGATAGGGGAGGTTCTCCTCTCCTTTCTGATCTTAGTCTATCAGTTCACATCAAAAGTGGCTGCATTGTCCTCCACTATGGCCTGGTAAGGCTGCTCCCCCTCAAGAGAAGGTGACTAAAGAGCAGGCCAGTCAGTTCATGTCAGAGGCAGTCCCTCTTCACATTACTATGTAACCCAATTGGACTCTGAACTGCCCTGGGCTACATCTGTGCAGGGGTTCTGGGTTATCTCTATGAATAGTTCTTGGTTGGAGTATGAGTCTCTGGGAAGTTCCCTGTGTTCAAATTTTCTTGTTCTGTTGCTCTCCTTGTGGAGACCCTGTCCTCTCCAGCTCTTACTATTTCCCAATTCTTACCTAAAATTCCATTCACTCTGCCCAACAGTTGCCCATCAGGCTCAGCATCTGCTTTGATAGTCTGTAGGGCAGAGGCTTTCAGAGGCCCTATGTGGTAGGTTCCTAGGTTGTTTCCTGTTTTCTTCTTCTTTTGATGTCCATCCTCTTTGCCTTTCCAGATGGGGATGGGACATTTTAGTTAGGGTCCTCTCTGTTGCTTAGTTTCTTTAGATGCACAGGTTATAGTAGGTTTGTCCTATGTTGTATGTCTATGTGAATGAGTATATACCATGTGTGTCTTTTTGCTTCTGGGACAACTCACTCAGGATGATCCTTTCCAGATCCCACCATTTACCTGCAAATTTCATGATTTCCTTATTTTTCATTGCTGAGTAATATTCCATTGTGTAGATGTACCACATTTTCTGCATCCATTCTTCAGTTGAGGGGCATCTGGGTTGCTTCTCGCTATTACAAATGAAGCTGCTACAAACATGGTTGAGCAAATGTCCTTTTTGTGTGCTTGAGCCTCTTTTGGATATATGCCTAGGAGTGATATGGCTGGATCATGGGGAAGCACTATGCCTAGTTGTCTGAGAAAACGCCAGAATGATTTCCAGAGTGGTTGTACAAGTTTTCATTCCCACCAGCAGTGGAGAATGGTTCCTCTTTCTCCATAACCTCTCCAGCATGTGTTGTCACTTGAGTTTTTGATCTTGGCCATTCTCATGGGTGTAAGGTGAAATCTCAGGGTTGTTTTGATTTGCATTTCCCTAATGGCTAGTGAGGTTGAGCATTTCTTTAAGTGCTTCTCTGCCATTAGTTATTCCTGTACAGAGAATTTTCTGTTTAGCTCTGTTCCCCATTTTTTAAGTGGGTTACTTGGTTTGCTGCTTTTCATCTTCTTTGGTTCTTTATATATACTTGATATGAGTCCTGTGTCACAGAAATGATTGGTGAAGATTCTTTCCCAATCTGTATGTGGTCACTTTGTTTTGATGATCGTGTCCTTTGCTTTGCAGAAGCTTTTCAGTTTCATGAGGTCCCATTTATTGATTGTTGCTCTTAGAGCCTGTGCTGTTGGTGTTCTGTTCAGGAAGTTTTCCCCTGTACCAATGAGTTCTAGGGTATTCCCCACTTTTTTTTCTAGCTGATTTAATGTGTCTGGTTTTATGTTGAGGTCTTTGATGCACTTAGACTTCAGTTTTGTGCAGGGTGATAAGTATGGATCTATCTTCATTTTTCTACATGTAGACATCCAGTTTGACCAGCACCATTTGTTGAACATGCTCTCTTTTTTCCATTGTATGGTTTTGGCATCTTTGTCAAAGATCAGGTGTCCATAAGTGTGTGGGTTTATTTCTGGGTCTTCTATTCAGTTACATTGATCCACCATTCTGTTTTTATATGGGAGATCTTTCCATCTTCTTATATCTTCTAATTCTTTCTTCAGCGATCTGAATTTTTTTTCATACAAGTCTTTGACTTCCTTGGTTAGGGTTACTCTGAGGTACCTTATGTCATTTGTGGCTATTGTGAAGGGTGTTTTTTCCCTAATTTCTTTCTCAGCCCTTTTGTCTTTTGTATACAGGAGGGCTACTGATTTTTTTGAGTTAATTTTGTATCCGGCCACTTTGTTGAAGTTGTTTATCAGCTGTAGGAGTTCTGTGGTAGAGTTTTTGGGGTCACTCACGTATACTATCATATCATCTGCAAATAGTGATATTTTGACTTCTTCCTTTCCAATTTCTATTCCCTTGATCCCCTTCAACTGTCTTATTGCTCTAGCAAGGACTTCCAACACTATGTTGAAGAGATATGGAGAGAGTGGGCAGCCTTGTCTTATTCCTGATTCCAGTGGGATTGCTTTAAGTTTCTCTCCATTCAGTTTGATGTTTGCTGAAGGTTTGCTGTAAATTGCCTTTACTATGTTTAGATATGTGCCTTGTATCCCTGATCTCTTCAATACTTTAAACATGAATGGATGTTGGTTGGATTTTGTCAAAGGCTTTTTCAACATCTAGGGAGATTATCATGTGTTTTTTTTCTTTCAATTTGTTAATATGGTGGATCACATTGATGGATTTCCATATATTGAACCACACCTGCATACCTGGGATGAAGCCTACTTGGTCATGGTGGATGATATCTTTGATGTGTTCTTGTAATCTGTTTGAGAGTATTTTGTTGAGTATTTTTGCATCAATGTTCATAAGGGAGATTGGCCTGAAGTTCTCTTTTTTTTGGTTGGGTCATTGTGAGGTTTAGGTACCAAGGTAACTGTGGCTTCATAGAATGAGTTTGGTAATGTTGCTTCTGTTTTGATTTTGTGGAATAATTTGAAGAGAATTGGAGTTAGCTCTTTTTTGAATGTCTGGTAGAATTCTGCGCTGAAACCATCAGGTCCTGGGCTTTTTTTTGGATGGGAGACTTTCGATGACTGCTTCTATTTCCTTGGGGGATATAGGATTATTTAATTGATTTACCTGGTCCTCATTTAGCTTTGGTAAGTGGAATTGATCAAGAAAATTGTCCGTTTCATTTAAATTTTCAAATTTTGTTCCGTATAGACTTTTGAAGTAAGTCCTAATGATTGCTTGGATTTCCTCAGTGTCTGTAGTTATGTCCCCCTTTTCATTTCTTATTTTATTGATTTGGATGGTGTCTCGCTGCCTTTTAGTTAGCTTGGCTAAGGGTTTGTCTATCTTGTTGATTTTCTCAAAGAACCAGCTCTTGGTTTCATTGATTCTTGGAATTGTTTTATTTGTTTCTAATTGATTGATTTCCACCCTGAGTTTGATTATTTCCAGCTGTCTACTCCTTCTTGGTGTGTCTGCTTCTTCTTTTTCTAGGGTTTTTAAGTGAGCCATTAAGTTGCTTGAATGCACTGTCTCAAATTTCTTCTTGAAGGCACTTAGTGCTATGAACTTTCCTCTTAGCACTGCTTTCATTGTGTCCCACAAATTTGGGTATGTTGTGTCTTCATTTTCATTGAGTTCTAGGAAGATTTTAATTTCTTTCTTTATTTCTTCCCTGACCCAGCTGTCTTTTAGTAGCAAGTTGTTCAGTTTCCATGTATGGGTAGGCTTTTTGTTATTTCTGTTGTTACTGTGGTCCAGTTTTATTCCATGGTGATCAGACAGGATACAAGGGATTATTTCAATCTTCCTGTATATTTTGATGCTTGCTTTGTGACCAACTATGTTGTCTATTTTGGAGAAGGTTCCATGAGGTGCTGAGAAGAAGGTAAATTCTTTTGTGTTTGGGTGTAAGGTTCTGTAAATATCTGTTAGGTCCATTTGATTCATGACCTCCGTGGTTTTGTTGGTTTTGTTAGGGATAACTGGTTGCCCCTTGAAGTAGTATCTGGGGGTTGATTCCCAGTCTTTTGTAGGTCTGAGGTTGGGGCTCTGTGCCCCAGAACCCAAGAGGTAATCTGTGGCGGGTGAGTACTGCTCTGGTGTCTTGGGGCACTCAGTTCTGTCTGTAAGGAGTAGTTGGTACAAAGGTGGCCTCTGAGCTGGTGGAGCATGCACCCACCTGCTTGTCTGCGGGAGCTGAGTTTCTAATCACTCTGTGCTCCCTGTTTGGGCCCAGATCTGTGATGGCTGGCCATACTCACCTGTTTACGATCTGCAGTCTGCTAGACTTTCCCTAGGTGACCCCAGCAGCACGGTTTCTTCCTTCTCTGTGGGGTCCTCTCCAGATAGGGGTTCCCAGTCCCTGTTGTACTGGGGCGTGCAGCTTGTCTGTACTGCTGAGCTGAGGGCAAAGCTATCTGCGTGCGGCAGGAGCTCAGCTGTGATGGCGGCTGAGACCTTCCGGGGAAAGACTGGGTGACCTGCGATCAGACCTGCAACCCTGCTTCCCCGTGGGGTCCCCCCGAGACTTGGACTCCCAGTCTAAGGTACCCTTGTGCCCACGGATCAGCCTGGGAAAGTGACTGGGACACGCCTGCTTGAGGCTCCAGCCTGGAGACCCAAAGCCTGCATTACCCGGGATTTCTTCTGGGTTCTGGCTAGGTAGCCTGTGAGTGGACCCGACTGATTCCCACTCCGTGGGAGCCTCCCCTCACCTGGGAAACATGATCTATATAGTTTCAGCACCCTGAGTTCAGTCTCCTGGTCTCTGCACGAAGAGTGCTGTCCTGCTTCTCAGACGTGCTGTTCTCCAGGTGCCGCCATCTTGGCTCCAAAGTATGTTTCTTGACATGTGACTTTCATAATGACCACTTGAAAGAATTATGTGACACTTTTCCTGAACTAAGAGTCTTGGACACAGAAACTGTCATCTCTGGGTTGTGTGATTTCAGCTGCACATATTGAGGCATTTAGTGCTGCACAGCCTTTCTCTCTTGCAGGCCCTTTATGTCCACTTGGCCCTTTTAGTAATGGGCTCCTGAATCACTTACTGGCTTTCACTTGTTTCATGACATTATTCTGCCTCACAGCCAATCAGTGCCTGAGAGAATCTTGAGGTTTCCATGGAAATGAGTAAACCATCTTTCCTCAGTGCCCAGGAGCTCTGATCCTGTGCACAATTTTCTTTTTCTTGTGAAACCCAACAAGACTTTATCTCATTCCTTTACCCAGATCCCACTCCTGTTTACTTCTGTGATAATGTAAGGTAGGAAAAGAAACTTTAATGTTTATTTCATTGGACAGCTTCTTTAAGCAGGGAAGATTCAAAGTGATGTGGGATTAAGGGGAATGTACCAAATGACAAGGTGGTCTCATAATGTGGTCTTGGATCTGACATTTCATAGGTTGTGACTTTGAACTGAGCAGTACTCATGTACACACTAAATGTACCTTCACATTCATATGTGTATAATAGGCTGGCAGGGTCTGCCCTCCTTTAGTGGAATCTTTTCTCCATGTTGAAACTCATTGTAAAGGTTGTCAATATATTATTATTTTTGATTATGTGGTAATTTCATATACTATATATTATACTAGGTTTCCATTGTGCCCATGTTCAAATTCCTACCCATGAGTCACTAAAATTATTTTTTCTTTAAAATACAGTATATACTTACTCATATAGACATGTAATATAGGATGAACCTACTGAAATATGTACATCTAAAGAAACTAATCAAGAGAGAGGACCTTTACTAAAATGCTCAATCCTCATCCTGAAAGGCAAAGAGGAAGGCCATCAGAGGAGGAAGAAAACAGGAAACAGGCTGGGAACCAGCCACAGAGGGCCTATAAAAGTTTCTGCCCTGCAGACTATCAAAGCAGACGCTGAGACTTATGGCCAAATGTTGGGCATTGTGCATGGAATCTTATGTAAGAAGTGGGAAATAGTAAGATCTGGAGAGGTCAGGAACTCCACAAGGAAAGCAACAAAAACCAGAAATTTGAACACAGGGGTATTCCCAAAGACTCATACTCCAAACAAGTACCATAAATAGAGGTAACCTAGAACCCCTGCACAGATGTAGTTCATGGCATTTTAGTGTCCAAGTGGGTTACATAGTGAAGAGAAGAGGGTTTGCCTGCTCTTTGATCGCCGGTAAGGCGGGGAAGCAGCCTTACCAGGCCACAGAAGATGACAATGCAGCCACTCATGATGAGATCTGATAGACTTAATTAGAAGGAAGGATAGGAAGACCTCCCCTATTAGTGGACTTGGAGAGGGGCATGCATGAAAAAGGGGAAGGGAGGGTTGGATCAGGAAGGGAGAAGGGTGGGACTTATGGGGGATACAGAGTTAATAAAGTATAATTAATAAAATAAAATAAAGAACAAATTTACAGTTAACTTGAAGTGTCTTTCTCTTCATCTTTGGGGTGGGTTTCTGAAGCAAATTGGCTAATAAACTGGTTCTTAACAGAAAAAATACATAATTTTAGTATGTGTTTTTCTTATACTCATTAGAACATGATCAAAATCTCAGTGCCAGTCCCTTAAAGAAAACTGAGATCATCTTTGCTGCACCCTGACACCACCCCCAAGAAGAAGCCATCAGTCCTGAAGAGCTCTATACTTCTTCTCTTTGATCACAGTTTTCCTTATGTATTTATTTATTAGGATTTGTTAACTTTGTATCCCCTCTACAACCCCCTCCCTCCTCTCCTTCTAATCCCACCCAAACTCCTTCTTCTACTCCCTGATAGGGGCCATCCTTCTCCCCCTTCTCTCTTACCCTTGACTCTCACATGTCAACAAGGCTGACTGGATCTTCTTTGTGGCCTGATTTTCAAAGCATTGTGTATCTTGTATCTTCAATTGCCTCTACTTAGGACACTCTTCCCACCTCCTCTCCTACGGGCTTAGCAGAGAACTAAGGTCAGGGATAATTTCATAGGGAAATCCCATTTAGAGCTGGGTGTTTTAAGATCCCTCTCTGAATAAGATCTGACTGTGGTTCTCTATATGCAATTCTATTTGATGCAGAAGGAAGCATCTCTGTGGATAGAAGAACATGGAACTGATCTATCAGTTGAGGGCAGATAATATAATAACAACAGCATTGGTTGCTTGAAAATTTCCATGGGATGCACTGGCCCAACAACTCAATTAACTGACACTAATCCCTGTAATGGAAGACTGATTTGTTCACAATATATGGCCTTTTAGAACTTTTCCCACACAGTTAGGAGACCTCCTAATAACCCAATATATACCATATTTGTCTTTCTGCATTTTAGTTACTTCACCAGGATGAATTTTCCTGGTTCCATCCATTTGCCTAAAAATATCTTCTTGTCATTTTCTTCCCTGAATAATACTCCATTATAGAATATTCTACATTTTCCCCAAAGGAAATTGTGAGTCCTGTTCTTTAGTCTTTGGAAGTGGCTGGGACTTTAATCATTGTATTGAATGACAAACTATTAGGATAACTATTTTTTTTTTGTTTTTTTTTTTTTCATCAATTACACTTTATTCATTCTGCATCCCCCCATAAGCCCCTCCCTCCTCCCATCCCAATCCCACCCTCCCTCCTCCCTCTGCTTGCATGCCACTCCCCAAGTCCACTAATAGGGGAGGTTCTCCTCTCCTTTCTGATCTTAGTCTGTCAGTTCACATCAAAAGTGGCTGTATTGTCCTCTACTGTGGCCTGGTAAGGCTGCTCCTCCCCCCCAGAGGGAGGTGATCAAAGAGCAGGCCAATCAGAGTATGTCAGAGGCAGTCCCTCTTCACATTACTATGTAACCCAATTGGACTATGAACTGCCCTGGGCTACATCTGTGCAGGGGTTCTAGGTTATCTCCATGAATAGTCCTTGGTTGGAGTATGAGTCTCTGGGAAGTTCCCTATGTTCAAATTTTCTTGTTCTGTTGCTCTCCTTGTGGAGACCCTGTCCTCTCCAGCTCTTACTATTTCCCAGTTCTTAACTAAAATTCCGTTCACTCTGCCCAACAGTTGCCCATCAGGCTCAGCATCTGCTTTGATAGTCTGAAGGGCAGAGGCTTTCAGAGGCCCTCTGTGGTAGGTTCCTAGGTTGTTTCCTGTTTTCTTCTTCTTCTGATGTCCATCCTCTTTGCCTTTCTGGATGGGGATTGGACGTTTTAGTTAGGGTCCTCTCTCTTGCTTAGTTTCTTTAGATGCACAGGTTT
This sequence comes from Meriones unguiculatus, assembly GCF_030254825.1. NCBI lineage: Eukaryota > Metazoa > Chordata > Mammalia > Rodentia > Muridae > Meriones > Meriones unguiculatus. Next base: position 31,343,934 of record NW_026843709.1, on the reverse strand, counting down.
TAGTCGGTTTGTCCTATGTTGTATGTCTATATGAGTGAGTATATACCATGTGTGTCTTTTTGCTTCTGAGACAACTCACTCAGGATGATCCTTTCCAGATCCCACCATTTACCTGCAAATTTCATGATTTCCTTATTTTTCATTGCTGAGTAATATTCCATTGTGTAGATGTACCACAATTTCTGCATCCATTCTTCAATTGAGGGGCATCTGGGTTGTTTCCATCTTCTGGCTATTACAAATAAAGCTGCTACAAACATTGTTGAGCAAATGTCCTTTTTGTGTACTTGAGCCTCTTTTGGATATATGCCCAGTAGTGGTATGGCTGGATCTTGAGGAAGCGCTATTCCTAGTTGTCTGAGAAAGCGCCAGATTGATTTCCAGAGTGGTTGTACAAGTTTGCATTCCCACCAGCAGTGGAGAAGGGTTCCCCTTTCTCCACAACCTCTCCAGCATGTGTTGTCACTTGAGTTTTTGATCTTGGCCATTCTCATGGGTGTAAGGTGAAATCTCAGGGTTGTTTTGATTTGCATTTCCCTAATGGCTAGTGAGGTTGAGCATTTCTTTAAGTGCTTCTCTGCCATTCGGTATTCCTCTACAGAGAATTCTCTGTTTAGCTCTGTTCCCCATTTTTTAAGTGGATTACTTGGTTTGCTGCTTTTCAGCTTCTTTAGTTCTTTATATATACTGGATATGAGTCCTCTGTCAGATAAAGGGTTGGTGAAGATTCTTTCCCAATCTGTAGGTGGTCGCTTTGTTTTGATGACGGTGTCCTTTGCTTTACAGAAGCTTTTCAGTTTCATGAGGTCCCATTTATTGGTTGTTGCTCTTAGAGCCTGTGCTGTTGGTGTTCTGTTCAGGAAGTTTCCCCCTGTACCAATGAGTTCTAGGGTATTTCCCACTTTTTTTTTCAAGCCAATTTAATGTGTCTGGTTTTATGTTGAGGTCTTTGATCCACTTGGACTTCAGTTTTGTGCAGGGTGACAAGTATGGATCTATTTTTATTTTTCTACATGTAGACATCCAGTTAGACCAGCACCATTTGTTGAAGATGCTATCTTTTTTTCCATTGTATGGTTTTGGCGTCTTTGTCAAAGATCAGATGTCCATAAGTGTGTGGGTTTATTTCTGGGTCCTCTGTTCGGTTCCATTGATCCACCATTCTGTTTCTATGCCAGTACCATGCAGTTTTTAAAACTGTTGCTCTATAGTACAACTTAAGATCAGGGATGGAGATACCTCCAGAAGATCTTTTATTGTAGAGGATTGTTTTAGCAATTCTGGGTTTCTTGTTATTCCATATGAAGTTGAGAATTTTCCTTTCCAGGTCTGTAAAGAATTGTGTTGGTAATTTGATGGGAATTGCATTGAATCTGTAGATTGCTTTTGGTAAGATGGCCATTTTTACTATGTTAATCCTACCAAGCCATGAGCATGGGAGATCTTTCCATCTTCTCATATCTTCTTCTAATTCTTTCTTCAGAGATTTGAAATTTTTTTCATACAAGTCTTTGACTTCCTTGGTTAGGGTTACTCCGAGGTACCTTATGTCATTTGTGGCTATTGTGAAGGGTGTTGTTTCCTTAATTTCTTTCTCAGCCCTTTTGTCTTTTGTATACAGGAGGGCTACTGATTTTTTTGAGTTAATTTTGTATCCTGCCACTTTGCTGAAGGTGTTTATCAGCTGTAGGAGTTCCCTGGTAGAGTTTTTGGGGTCACTCACGTATACTATCATATCATCTGCAAATAGTGATAATTTGACTTCTTCCTTTCCAATTTGTATCCCCTTGATCTCCTTCAACTGTCTTATTGCTCTAGCAAGGACTTCCAACACTATGTTGAAGAGATATGGAGAGAGTGGGCAGCCTTGTCTTGTCCCTGATTTCAGTGGGATTGCTTTAAGTTTCTCTCCATTCAGTTTGATGTTGGCTATAGGCTTGCTGTATATCGCCTTTACTATGTTTAGATATGTGCCTTGTATCCCTGATCTCTCCAATACTTTGAACATGAATGGATGTTGGATTTTGTCAAAGGCTTTTTCAGCATCTAGGGAGATTATCATGTGGTTTTTTTCTTTCAGTTTGTTAATATGGTGGATCACATTGATGGATTTCCGTATATTGAACCACCCCTGCATACCTGGGATGAAGCCTACTTGGTCATAGTGGATAATATCTTTGATGTGTTCTTGGATTCGGTTTGCAAGTATTTTATTAAGTATTTTTGCATCAATGTTCATAAGGGAGATTGGCCGGAAATTCTCTTTCTTTGTTGAGTCTTTGTGAGGTTTAGGTACCAAGGTGACTGTGGCTTCATAAAATGAATTTTGTAATATTCCTTCTGTTTCTATTTTGTGGAATAGTTTTAAGAGAATTGGTGTTAGCTCTTCTTTGAAGGTCTGGTGGAATTCTGCGCTGAAGCCATCTGGTCCTGGGCTTTTTTTGGATGGGAGACTTTTGATGACCGCTTCTATTTCTTTGGGGGATATAGGTCTATTTAGTTGATTTACCTGGTCCTGGTTCAGCTTTGGTAAGTCAAATCGATCAAGAAAATTGTCCATTTCATTTAGATTTTCAAATTTTGTGGCATATAGACTTTTGAAGTAAGTCCTAATGATTGTTTGGATTTCCTCAGTGTCTGTAGTTATATCCCCCTTTTCATTTCTGATTTTGTTGTTTGGGTGGTGTCTCTCTGCCTTTTAGTTAGCCTGGCTAAGGGTTTGTCGATCTTGTTGATTTTCTCAAAGAACCAGCTCTTGGTTTCATTGATTCTTTGAATTGTTTTATTTGTTTCCAATTGATTGATTTCAGCCCTGAGTTTGATTATTTCCAGCCGTCTACTCCTTCTTGGTGTGTCTGCTTCTTCTTTTTCTAGGGTTTTTAAGTGAGCCATTAGGGTGTTTGAATGAGCTGTCTCGAATTTCTTCTTGAAGGCACTTAGTGCTATGAACTTTCCTCTTAGCACTGCTTTCATTGTGTCCCACAAGTTCGGGTATGTTGTGTCTTCATTTTCATTGATTTCTAGAAAGACTTTAATTTCTTTCTTTATTTCTTCCCTGACCCAGCTGTCATTTAGTAACAAGTTGTTCAGTTTCCATGTGTGTGTAGGCTTTTTGTTATTTCTGTTATTCTTGAGGTCCAGCTTTATTCCATGGTGATCAGACAAGATACATGGGATTATTTCAATCTTCTTGTATCTGTTGAGGCTCGCTTTGTGACCCACTATGTGGTCTATTTTGGAGAAGGTTCCATGAGGTGCTGAGAAGAAGGTAAATTCTTTTGTGTTTGGGTGTAAAGTTCTGTAAATGTCTGTTAGGTCCATTTGATTCATGACCTCTGTCAGAGACATTGTTTCTTTGTTTAATTTCTGTTTGGTTGACCTGTCCTTTGTTGAGAGTGGGGTGTTGAAGTCTCCCACTATTAATGTGTGTGGATCTATATGTGCTTTAAATTTTATCAATGTTTCTTTCACAAATGTGGGTGCCCTTGTATTTGGGGCATAGATGTTCAGGATTGTGATGTCTTCCTGGTGGAATTTTCCCTTGATGAGTATGAAGTGTCCTTCCCCATCTCTTTTGATTAATTTTGGTTGAAAGTCTATTTTATCAGATATTAGAATGGCTACTCCTGCTTGCTTCTTGGGTCCGTTTGCTTGGAAAGTCGTCTTCCAACCCTTTACCCTCAGGTAATGTCTATCTTTGTGTCTTAGGTGTGTTTCTTGTATGCAACAGATTGCTGGGTTTTGTTTATGTATCCATTCTGTTAATCTGTGTCTTTTTATTGGAGAGTTGAGTCCATTGATGTTGAGAGAGATTAATGACCAGTGCTTGTTAGATCTCTTGATTTTGATGTTGGCTGTGCTCATCAGGTTGTGTGCTTGGTTGCTTTTTGTTTTACTGAAGTGAGGTTATTTATTTCCTGTGTTTTCTTGAATGTAGCTAGCTTTCTTGGGTTGTATTTTCCCTTCCAGTGTCTTCTGTAATGCTGGATTTGTTTGTAGGTATTGTTGAAATTTGTTTTTGTCATTGAATATCTTGTTTTCTCCATCTATGAGGACTGAGAGTTTTGCTGGGTATAGTAGCCTGGGCTGACATCTGTGTTCTCTTAGGGTCTGCATGATATCTGTCCAGGCCCTTCTGGCTTTCATAGTCTCTGTTGAAAAGTCAGGTGTGATTCTAATGGGTTTGCCATTATATGTTACTTGGCCTTTTCCCCTTGCAGCTTTTAGTATTTTTTCTTTGTTCTGTATACTTACTGTTTTGATTATTATGTGGCGGGAGGATTTTCTTTTCTGGTCAAATTTGCTGGGTGTTCTGTAGGCCTCATGTATTCTAATTGGCCTCTCCTTTAGCTTGGGGAAATTTTCTTCAATGATTTTGTTGAAAATATTTTCTGGGCCTTGGAGAAGGGAGTCTTCTTTTTCCTCTATACCTATTATTCTTAGGTTTTGTCTTTTCATATTGTTTTGCATTTCTTGGACGGTCTGTGTCAGGAATTTTTCAGATTTAACATTTTCTTTGACAGATACATCGATTTCTTCCATTGTATCTTCTACACCTGAGATTCTTTCTTCCATCTCTTGCAGTCTGTTGGTTATGCTTACCTCTGTAGTTCCTGTTTTCTTCCCTAGATTCTTCCTTTCCATTATTTCTTCCATTTGTGTTTTCTTTAATTTTTCCAATTCTATCTTCAGGTCTTGAGTTGTTTTGTTTACTTCCTTCACCTGTCTGATTGTACTTTCCTGTTTTTCTTTTAGTTCCTTCAACTCTGTTTCTTTCATTTCATTCAGTGTTTTAAGCGTTTCCTTTCTAAAGGCCATAAACTGTTTGGCTGCAGCTTCCTCTATTTCTTTACGGATGGCAATATTCTGTTTGAGTTTATCTTCCTCTATGTCTTTACGAATCTTATTTGTTTCCTCTGTTATCATCTTCATGAGCATACTTGTTAGGTCATTTTCTTGGATTTCAGTTATGGTGGGGTGTCCAGGGCTACTTGCCCCTGGGTAACTGGGTTCTGGAGATGCCATATTGCTCTGTCTTTTGTTGCTTGAGCTTTTACGTTGGCCTCTACCCATTGTGTTATCTTAGGAGTTTGGGGTTATTTTCTGGTGGTTCCTGGGGATCCTGTGGTGGAGAGAATCCCCTTTGCAGAAAGCTGGATTTTCCTGAAGGAAGTCTTCTCAGCTTTTTGGGTATAGTCCCTGGATGGCTGGTGTTTTTTCAGGAGTTGCTCACCTCAGGGATATAGACCTGAGTGGTAACTGTGGTCTTTGTTAGTCAAGAGGGTTCTCCTCTTACCCAGGGAAGTCCTGGGGGCAGCTGCCCTGTTTCTGGGTTTCGTGTTGCAAATTTAATGATCAGCTGCTGTGACCCAGTTGGACATCAGGCGTGCCTCAACTGTTTGTGCTTGTGTCTGGAGCACAGCTGAGTGCTGGCGCCTCGGCCCCACTAGACTGCTAGACTTTTTCTAGGGAAGGATTGGGTGATTTAGATCAGTACAGTTTCCTTCCTTCCCCGTGGATTCTCTGGAGACACCGACTCCTAGTGTCTTTTTTTGCCCTGGTGCACACTGCTCAGTGTCCGCCAGCTGGCTGGCCACAGAAATTTGCCTGTGCCTGGAGCACAGCTGTGTGATGGCGGCTCAGTCTCTGCCAGCTGTCTGGTGCGCAGAAACTGCCTGTGTCTGCCTTTGTGGCTTTTGGGAGTCTGAGTGGCTCCCTAAGCTGGGTAATTTTCCGGGGACCTTTTCAGGTTGGGGGTGAGCTGAGTGCTCTGAGATCAGACCCGCCGTTTCTATCTCTGGAGGCGAATCAGGCGCGCAGACAGGCAGGGCTCTGTGCCGGAACCTGGGTCCCCGGCTCTGGCTCCGGGCTGGCTCCTGGGGTGCCCGTGGAACCCGCCCGAGTCTTTTCCAGGGGATGTCTGGGTGACCTAAGGCCGGTCCCAATCGTTTCCTGTACCCTGGGGTTATCTCTCGACTGAAAATTCCAGTCTCTGATAGTGTGGTGCCCAAGGTTCAGTCTGGGACCGGGACCAGAGACACTGGCTTGTGGCTCTGGGCTGGGGCTGGGGCTGGCGGCCGGCAGCCAAGCGTCTGGCGGAACCGGGATCTCTTCCGCGGTTTAGCCGGGTGAGTTAAAAGCTGATTGAATCCCCCACCGTGGGGTATCCTCTCACCTGGGAAACACAATGACTGTGTTTTATGGCCGAGAGTTCTAATTGCTGTTCACTGTGCTGATCCTGCTGTGCTGCTGCTCAGAATGAGAGTCCTCCCGGCGCCGCCATCTTGCCCCTCCCCCCTGTTTTTTGGTTTTTTAACCTAGAAGTCCCGCTATCTTCGTCCAGATGAATTGAATTGCAATGTTCCCTTGAAAATCATCTATTAACAAATGGATTCCCTAGTGAGGAAATGTCTGGGAAGTGTTAGGAGGTATGGCCTTATTAGATATTATAATTCCTATTTGAGTTATATTATAGAAGTTTGTGCATTAAGGTTGATATGCCAATGAATGTGAGCATACAGAATGGAGTCTCTGTCTCTTTTTATCTTTGTTTCTGTTAGTCTTGGTTTCTCGATTTTTGAATCGATATCTAGCTCTTTGTCTCTCTGTATCTCTCAGTCTCCATGTCGCTGCTTACTGCATGTGGTTCAATATGAGAAACTCAGTTCTGCTGAAGAACTACAACTACAAGATGACTGACTGTTTCCTGATGTGACATACTGGATGGTCCTTAAAATATAAGCAAGGTCCCAATTAAAAGTTTTTGTACAAATAATTTCCTTGGTCAGGGAATGTTTTGCCTATTAAGTAACTCACTGACTGAGGACATATGTGTGCATTTAAAAAAATAACAATGAAATCTATGATAATGTGAAACTCAAATGGCAAGGACACCTGACTTTATTAAGGAACTCTTGAAAGAAATTTGTGACACTTTTCCTGAACTAAGAGTCTTGGAAACAGGAACTATCATCTCTGGGTTGTGTGCTTTCAGCTGCCCAGATTGAGGCATGAAGGGATGCTCAGCCTTTCTCCCAAGCAGGTTGTCCACTTGGCTCCTTTAATAAGTGGCACCTGAAAATCTTACTGGCTTTCACCTGTTGCATGATCGAATTTTCCAACTCATCCAATCAGCACCTGAGAGAATCTTGAGGTTTCATGGAAATGAGTAAAAAAAAACTTTTCTGCAGTGTTCACTATCTCTGATCCTTTGCACATATGACTTTTTCTTGTATAATCAAACAAGCCTTTATCTCATCCTTTATCCAGATCCCACACCTTTACTCCTGTTTATCTCTGTGACATCCTCAGGTAGGAAATTAAATTATAATATTACTTCATTTAATTGGACAGCTTACTAAGTAGGGAAGCTTCAAAGTGAAGTGATATGGGATTAAGGGAAATGTACTGAATGACAAGGAGGTCTCATATTGTGGTTTTGTATCTGAAATTTCCAAGTTGTGACTTTGATCTAAGCAGTTATTCGGGTAATCCTTAGTGGACCTTCACAGTCTTATTGATATTATAGGATGGCAGTGTCTAGGGTTCTCTGTAGTAGTTAGTCTTTAAAAGCAAGGAAAATAAAGGAAAACAGAAAAGTCCTGGAACTGCTTTGGCTGAAATAGCTAAAGTTCAGTGCATATAATACTAGTACAGTGGGGCAACAAACAATTTGACAGATGGTTCTCTTACACGTTAGTGTTGCCAACCCTCTATGAACAGAGTTGCCTTGTCTGACCTATCTTGATTGGCAGCTTTGTCCTACCAGTAGTCAGTGAACACTCCTTCTAGTCCTGGGGTTTACAGATAAAAATGGTCTTTTAGGACAGAGAAATAGATTGTGTTATATATCTAGGACACAAAAGCAGCTGTGTTTCCTGCTGTGGTCATCCAGACAGACCCTCTGAATGTAGTGTTAGTTCCAGGACTGTTTGTTCAGAGGTGCCACCTGAGTTCATGGGGTCTGAGGTAGCTGGATAAATACTAGTTCCTTGCAAGTATTCTCAGCTATATAAAGAGTTCCTGGAAAGCATGCTTTACAAAGTCAAACTCTGCCCTCCAATAGCAGAATCTTTTCTCCATGTTAAAAGCCATTGTAATTTCATATAAGATACATTAAACTACTTTTCCATTGCTCCCAGGTTCAAATACCTAACTTTGTGTCACATGAAAAAAAATATTTTTTTAAATTCATCAATTATAGTATGTGTTGTTCATGTATTCATTGGAACATGATCAGAGTCTCAGTGACAAGTCTCTTAAAGAAAACTGAGTTCATCCTTGCTGAACATTGGGACCACTCCCAAAAAGAAGCCATAAGTCCTTAAGAGCTCTACCCTTCATCACCTTTATCACAGTTTTTCTTAAGTATTTATTTATTGGGATTTGTTCCCTTTGTATCCCCTCTGCTGCCTGCTCTCTCTTCTCCTTCTAGTCCCACCCACCCTCCTTCTTCTACACCTATGCTCTTTCTAAAATTTTCCTGATAGGAGAGGTCCTCATCCCCCTTCTATCTGACCCTAGCTTATCAGTTCTCATTGAGGCTGGCTTCATCATCTTCCTCTGCATCCTGATTTTCAAGGCATTGTTCTCCTTGTCTCTCAATTCTGTCTACTAACGACACTCTTCCTGCCTCCTCTCCTGCAGGTTTCCCAGAGCTCTGAGGTGAAGGAGAATTTCATAGGGAAATCCCATTTAGAGCTGGGTGTTTTAAGGTCTCTCTGTGCATAATATTGTACTGTGGGTCTCTGTATGCAATCCCAGTTGATGCAGAAGTAAGCAACACTGTGGATACAAGAACATAGTCCTGATCTATCAGGTGAGGGCAGAGAGCAACATACTTTAATAACAAGAGCCTAGATTTCTTGAAAATTTCTGTAGGATGCCCTGGTGTAGCAACTTGATTAACTGTCACCCAATTCCCTAGTGGAAGACTGGTTTGTTCACAACTGATGGCCTTTCAGAAATATATTTTCTACTATTAGGAGACCTCCTAAAAAGTGAATACATACCATATTTGTCTTTCTGAATTTTAGGTACTTCCCCCAGGATGATTTCTCTTCCTTTCATCCCTTTGCCTGAAAATGTCATAATGTCATTTTTTTTTTAGCTGAATACTACTTCTTTGTGGAAATATTGCACATTTTTCCTAAAAGAGATTGTCAGTCCTGTTCTTTAGAACTTGGAAGTTGCTGGGACTTTAATTATTATATTGAATGAAAACCCTCAGGATAATTAAGATCTTTTAGCCTAGAAGTCCTTGTATCTTCCTTCACTTCCTGGTGATTTGAATGCATTATCCCCTTGAAACTTCTCTATTTACATTTTTAATCACCATTGAGTAAATGTCTTGCAAGTGTCCATATAAAATTAATTCTCTCTGTCTCAGTCTCTGTCACTTCAGTTGGTTAAGGTCTCTCTATTTCTAAATCTGTCTCTCTATCTGTCTTTCTGTCTCTCTCTCTCTCTCTCTGTTTTCCTCTCAGTTCTGAAATGCTCTTAGTTCTGCTGAAGGACTACAACAAGATGACTCTTTGCTGACATGATATATTGTATGGTCTCTGTAAAAATATAAGCAAGGTCTCAATTAAATGCTTTTTGTTCAAAGATTTGCCTTGTTCTGAGAGCATTTTCCAGCAAGTAATTCATTGACTGAGGATATATCTGTGCATTTAAAGCATTTAAAAAACAATAATAGAATCTGTGATAATGTGAAAGTCACATGTCAAGGAAACATGACTTTATTAATGACCACTTGGAAGAAATATATGACACTTTTACTGAACTAAGAGTCTTGGACACAGGAAATGTCACCTCTGTTTTGTATGCTTTCAGCTTCCAAGATTGAGGAATGTAGTGCTGCTCAGCCTTTCTCTGAAGCAGGCTATTCATTTGGCCCTTTTAAACCTGGCTCCTGAAATTCTTACTGGCTTTTACCTGTTTCATGACATCATTCTCCCTCTTAATGAATCAGTACCTGAGAGAATCTTGTGGTTTCCATGGAGATGAGTAAACAAACTTTCCTCAGTGTCCAGTATCTAGGATCCTGTGCACAGGTGACTTGTTCTTTTATAACCCAACAAGCCTTTATTTCATCTCTTTAATAATATCACACAGTTTTACTCCTGTTTCTCTTTGTGACAATGTCAGGAGGAAATGAAACTTAAATGTTTATTTCATTGGACAGCTTCCTTAGTAGGGAAGCTTCAAAGTGTTGTGGGATTAAAGAGCTGTAGAAAATGACAATATGGTCTCTTACTGTTGTCTTAGATCTGAAAATCCCTATGTTGTGACTTTGAACTCAGCATTTACTCCCATTCTAACTAAATGTACCTTCACATTGTTATTGATATAAGAGTCTGGCAGGGTCTAGCCTTTTCTTGGTATTGAGTCTTTATGAGGAAGGAAAAAAGAAGAAAATCAGACAATTCCTTGGCCTGGTTTGGCTGATACAGAGAAAGATCTTTGCGTGGAAAAGGAGAATGAAGTATTTGACAGCTGATGTGTTACACACTAGTGTTGCCAAACATCTATGGACAGAGTTGCCCTGATTGACCTTGCTGGATCAGCAGTTGTGTGTTACGCAGAGGTTAGTGAGAAATCCTCCATTCCTGGGATTTACAGTTATACCTGGGCCTTCAGGACAGAGAAAAGTGTCTCTATTATAAACCTAAGACACAAGAGCAGCTGTGTTTTCTCATGTGGTCCTCCAGACAATCCCTCTAAATGTAGTGTTACTGCTAGGACTGCTTGTTCAAAGTTGCCACCTGTCAGTATCCCTCTCTCTTCATTGCTGATTGTGGTTCAGTAGGAAAAGATCTCAGTTCTGGTGAAGGACTAAAACATGATGATATATGCAAACGTGACATTCTGGTTGGTCTCTGTAAAAATATAAGCAAGATCCAAATTAAAGGCTTTTTGAAGAGTTGCCTTAGTCAGGGAAAATTTTCCAAATAAGTAATTCATTGACAAAGGACATATCTGTGCATTTAACAAACAATAATGGAATCTGTGATATCCTGTTTCATTGTCAGTTTTAAATTGCTTAGGAACTCCTAGAACATTAAAAGCCTGTAGAAAATGAACAATAACATTCTTTGCAGCTTTTCCTGGTTGAGGAGTGGTAAAAATAAATCCAGAATAGGTATCTAGGCAAATATGTACATTTTTTTTAAATTCGGGAATATGAATAATATCCATTTGCCAAATCTGATTTGAAGCCAATCCTTTAAGATTGACTCAAAATGAGGAACAAGCTAAAATTGAGGACAAGTACTGCAAGCCTTCACTATACTATAGGCCTGTTTCTTATTCAACCCATATTTAAGTTTCAAGGTTTGGCTATTAAGATGATGCATATTATGGGCATCCTGGGCTCCTTTTTAACTACAGAAAGAACTCTGGTGGCTTTTCTGCCAATACATTTCCTTTAGACAGGGGTCCTGGCAAATTAGAATGAGCCCTCAACTGTCCTATAAAAAAGGAAAGTTTTTTTGAATCAAATTTTGAATTTGTAAAAATAAACTTCCATCAGGAGATGTCTGAATTTGACCTGCATTCTCTCACCTAAGTAAAAACTGAGCTACATATGCACTATTTGTAAAAATGTTCAAATACTGCTTATTAAAACTTTGAAAGAGAGTCAATACTGCAGATAACTCTGTGATTTGTGCAGATGTGTTAGACACTTGAAAATATATTGTTTTTCTTTTGTAAGCATAGGCAGCAGTACCAGATAACCATCATTAAATACCATTAAACTATCAACAATTGGGCTTTTGTTTTAAATGGAAAAACTATTGGTTGCACCTATAGATACTTAAATAATTTGTTTTTCTGTGCCTCACCAGTTTGGTCATAATGAGCTTACATATGTTTAAATGCCATATTTATCAGATCTCTGACAAGTCTGAGAGCCAGGATATTTGAGTTACTCTTTGTCTACCTTTATCATCTGCTCTAAACTTCATCCTATAAAACAGATATTATAATCTCAATTTTGGTATATTTTTCAAAAGTATGTTTTTAAACCAAATTTTAGGTAGATCTACAGAGTCAAATTTTATGGTTACCCATTTTAAATTTAACCTTAAAAAAGAAAAAAAAAAAACTAAACAAGGAAACTAGGTAAAACTCAATTTTGTACTCAACTGTAATCTTTAGCATAACTTTAAATCTGCTCTTTTAAAACTAAAATCAAAGCAAAACTTTTAATTAAACCTAATTTTAAAGGGGCTAACAAATCTTATCAATCCTATCCTTCATATTGTATTAAAACCTAATAGCAGAAAATTAAAAGACAAAAGTTTTATTTAACATTAAATGGAGAACAAAAATTAGCCTGTAGCCCTCTACAAAAATGAACTATTCTGGTAGTACCAATATATATGCCAGAAAAAAAACAGCATTAAATCATTTATTTAGCTACTGGCAGTCAGGCGTATGTTTCTTATAAGTGTTAACAATGATCTGAATATTGCACTGCATAACCCTGGGCTAACATGGAACTGCAGTCCTTTTTTTCCTGTAAAAGAGTATAAGCAAACATTTTGCATTGAAGCCTTTTAAAATGAAGAACAACGTATTTTATAGTTTTTTTACATGAGATATTGTAATAACTGAAATTTTTGCTCAATTGGCTTAAACAACGTGGCTTGGTTTTACTTTGCAAACTTAATAAAATAAATACCAAAGTTTTTTATTCCCCCAAAGAGTTGAAAAACTGTTTTAAGTTCTTTATTAGACTACCCAGGGTTACTATTTTAAAATACCTGATAAATTTTTAAATGTTTTAGAATTTAACTCCAGAACCAAACTCAGAGGTGTTGATTCAAATTGTTTCATGGCTAAAAATACCCAAGTCTACCGATAAACATATACACACAGAGAAATACATAAGGAACATAGAGATCCAATGTTGTCGCTTGGAGTAACCAGAATACCCAAATACCAGGACTTGACCAGCCCCTACTAGACAGAAGACACACAAATTCCAGAAGGAGTGGATATCTTCATGTGTCCCTCCACACACATAGATTCCAAAATGAGCAGAGCCCCCAGGGTCCTTTCCACAGCTTCCAGATGGACAGCAGCCCTCTTCTCAAACAGAATAGGGTCCCAGTAACCCTCTCTCCTGGTCCCAAAAGGAGTAGATCCTTTATGGGCCTCTTCCATGGGAATTGGTGTGTCCTCAGGATTCTCTTGACCAGATTGTAAACTCTACAAGTTTTCTAGACCTTGTGAGCAGACCAAAACCAGAAACCAAAACAGAGGCTGGCAGACAGAAACAAGAAATACAGAGACAAAGACAAAAACGATTGAAGTATCTGCTTTTCAACCTTTTAAATATTTTTCTTAAATCTGTTTTTGTAATAGTAAAACAAAGCATCATCTTTAGGAGTGAAATCATAAAGCACAATTATAATTTTAAAAGTGAAAACCAGACTTTAAAATTTACCAGTGCAAAAAAAATCGATTTTTATTATTATTGTTTATTATTATTATTATTATTATTATTATTATTATTTTGTAGTTTTAATTTCTCTTATTCCCTTAATAACTGAACTTGTTCCCTTTCTAGTTGGACCTTCTTTCAGAGAACAGTAATAGTCTCTTGCAGTGGTTCCCTATCTCCTACATATGTGTCAGGGAAAGCCATGGGGGCAGAGGGCTCAGGACGCCAGTCTGAATTATGACACATGGCAGTTTCTTCCTCTCTCTTCCTGGGACTGGTTTCCCTGAAAAAGTGAAATATCTGTGAATGAAAAAGGAGGACTGATGGGCAAGATATTATTTGACAGCTGTTGCTATTACACATTAGTGTTGCCAACCCTCTATGAACGAGATTGCCTAGGTTGATCTGGCAGGAATGACAGCTGTGTCCTACTCAGTGGTCAGTGAGGAACCCTCCTGGTCCTGTGGTTTACAGTTATTCCTGAGCCTTCAGGACAGAAAATTGGGTCCAAACTATATGCCTAGGACACAAGAACAGCTGTGTTTCCTCATGTGGTCCTCCAGACAGTTCCTCTAAACTTAGTGTTAGTGGTTGTTCAGAAGTGCCATCTGAGCTCATGGGTTCTGAGGTAGCTGGGTAATCACTACTTCATGGCTAGGATTCTCTGCTACATAATGAGTTCCTGGATATCATAACTTATAGAGTCAAACTCTGCTCTCCTTTAGCAGAATCTTTTCTCCATGTTAAAAATCATTGTAAAAGTTGTCAACATATTACTTTTAATGAGTATATGGAAATTTCATATAACATACATTACAATACTTTTCAATTGCTCCTATATTTAAGTACCTACGCATGTGTCACACTAAGAATTTGTTTTTATTTTAATTATATCAATTGAAGTATGTGTTGTTCATATGCTCATTGGAACATGATCAGAGTCTCATTGCCATGTCCCTTAAAAAAAAACAAAAAACAAACAAACAAAAAAAACAACTGAGTTCATTCTTGCTGCACCCTGGCACCACCCCAAAGAAGCCGTAAGTCCTGAAGAGCTCTATACTTCATCACCTTGATCAGTTTTTCTTATATATTTATTATGATTTGTTCCCTTTGTATACCCTCTGCTGCCCCCTCTCTCTTCTCCTTCCAGTCCCACTCACCCTCCTTCTACCCTTATGCATTTCTCTAATTACCCCTTTGTATCTCACCCTAGCTTATCAGGTCTCATCAAGGATGACTTAATAATTTTATCCTGTGTCCTCATTCTCAGGGCATTGTTCTCCTTGTGTCCTCAATTCCTCTACTTAAGACACTCTTCCTGCCTCCTCTCCTGGAGGCTTCCCAGAGCTCTGAATTGAAAGAGAATTTAACAGGGAAATCCCATTTAGAGCTGGGTGTTTTAAGGTCTCTGTATCAGACTATGAGTGTCTGTATGCAATCCCATGTGATGCATAAGGTAGCATCTCTGTGAATCCAAGAACATGACATTGATTTATCAGTTCGGAGAACAGAGCAATATATTTTAATAACAAAAGCCTGGGTTGCTTAAAAATTTCTGTAGGATGCCCAGGCCCAAAAACTCAATTAACTGCCACGAAATCCGCCTAGTGGAAGACTGGTTTGGTCACAAAAAAAGACCTATTGGAACTTTATCCCCCACTATTAGGAGACCTCCTAATAAGTGAATACATACCATATTTTCTTTCTGCATTTTAGTTGCTTCACCCAGGATTATTATTCCTGGGTTCATCCATTTTCCTGAAAATATCATGATGTCATTTTCTTAGCTGAAGAATACTTCCTTATGAAAATATTCCAAAACATCAAGATTCTCCAAGGTGCTGGTTGGTTAAGAGGGACAATGATGCCATGCAAAAGATGAAATCCAGTAAGAGTTTCAGGAGCCAGTTATTAAAAGGGACAAGTGGACCATCTGCTTGAAAGAAAGGCTGAGCAGCCCTACATGCCTAATATAATGTAATGTAATTTAATGTAATGTAATGTGATATGATATAATATAATATAATATAATATAATATAATATAATATAATATAATATACATTTCACTCATTTTCCATTGCTTCCAGGTTTAAATTCCTATCATGTGTCACACTAACAATTTTTATTTCTTTAAAATACATCAATTCAACTATGTGTGGTTCTTCTGTTCAGTGGACCATGATCAGAGTCTCAGTGCCAAGTTCCTTTAAAAAAATTGATTTCATCCATGCCACACACTGGCACCACTCCAAGAAGAGGCCATCAGTCCTGAAGTTATGCAATTCATCACCTTTAATACAATTTTTCTTTCGTACTTATTTATTATGATTTGTTCAATTTGTATTCCCTCTGATGCCCCTCATACTTCTCCTTCTAGGCCACATAGCCTCCTTCTTCTACTCAATGCTCTTTCTCTAGTTCCATGATAGGGGAGGTCCTCTTCCCCCTTATATCTTGACCCTAGGTTATCAGGTCTCATTAAGGCTGGCTTCATCATCTTCCTCTGGGGCCTGATTCACAGGACATTGTTCTCCATGTGTCCTCAATTCCCTAACAGCAGCATTAACAGAAGATAAATCAATAGTAAATATTAATAGTCACATACAACAGGGTCTCTGCAAAAAAATCCCATATGATGCAGAAGGAAGCATCTTTGTGGATCCAAGAACATGGCACTGCTCAATCAGTTGAGGGCAGAGAGCAACATATGTTAATAACAACATAGGATACCCTGGCCCTACATCACATTTTACTGCCCGCCCCCAATTCCCCTAGTGGAAGAATGATTTGTTCACAATAGATGGCCCATTGGAACTTTACCCCTCACTATTAGGAGACCTCCTAATTAGTGAAAACATACCATATTTGTCTTTCTGATTTTAGTTATTTCACACCAGATGATTTTTCCTGGTTCGATCCTTTTGCCTGAAAATATTGTGATGGCATTTTATAGCTGAATAATACTCCACTAATGAAATATTCTACTTGTTTCAAAAGGAAATTGTAAGACCTGTTTCTTTTTTAGGATTTCGAGGTTTCTGGTACTTTGATCATTGTATTGAATGAGAAATTATCAAGATAACAATATTCTTTTACCCTAGAAGTCCCTCCACCTTCTTCCACTACCTGGTGATTTGAATTGCAATGTCCCCTTGAAACTCATCTATTTTGATCTTTAGTCCCCAGTAAGAAAATGTCTGGGAAGGGTAAGGTGTTATGACCTTGTGAGATACTATAATTACTATTTGAGTTATATTTTAGGAGGCTATGCTTTGAGGTTGATATACCAATGAAAGTGACCGGGCAGAATGGATTCTCTGAGTCTAGGTCTCTGTCACTTTTTATCTCTGTTTCTATTGGTCTTGGTCTCTCTATTTATGAAACTGTCTCTCTAGTTCTTTCTCTCTATACCACTGTCTCACTTTCTTTGTTTTGTTCACTATGAAAAGCTCTCAGCTCTTCTTAAGGACTACAACAAGATGACTACTTGCTCACATGACATCCTGGATGGTTTCTGTAAAAATATAAGCAAGATCCCATTTAAACACTATATGTTCAAAGAGTTACCTTGGTAAGGGAGTGTTTTCACAGTAAGTAATTCACTGTCTGAGGACATATCTGTGCATTTAACAAATAATAATGGAATCTGTGATTATGTGAAAGTCATATGTTAAGGACATGTGAATTTATTAATGAACACTGGAAAAATATATGACACCTTTTCTGAACTAAGAGTCTTTAAAACAGAAACTTATATCTCAGCTGCCCAGATTGAGGCATGTAGGGCTGCTCAGCCTTTCTCTCAAGGAAGCTGTCTACTTGGCCCTTTTAATACCTGGCTACTGAAAATCTTACTGGCTTTCATCTGTTTCATGACATCATTCTCTCTCTCAGAGAATCAGCATCTGAGAGAATCTTGAAGTTTCCTTAAAGATGAATAGACAAACTTTTCTGTGTCCAATATCTGTGATCCTGTGCACATGTGACTTGTTCTTGTGAAACCCAAAAAGCTTCATTTCATCCCTTTATCTAGATCCCACACTTTTACTCCTGTATACCTTTTGACAACATCAGGTAGGAAATGAAACTTTAATGTTTATTTAATTAAACAGCTTCTTAAGTAGGGAAGCTTCAAAGTTATGTGGGATTAAGGGGAATGCACTTAATGACAGGTAGTCTCCTATTGTTGTCTTGGATCTGAAATTTCCTAGGGTGTGTCTTTGAACTGAGCATTTACTTGCATACTCAAATAAATGTAGATTCATATTCTTATTGATATAATAGGATGGCAGGGCCTATGGTTCCTATGGTATTGAGTCATTAAGTGCAGGGAAAAAGAAGGAAAACAGACCATTCCTTGGGCTGTTTTGACTGAAACAAAGAAAGATCAGTTAGTATAAAAGAAGTGAGGGGCAATAAATTATTTGACTGCTGTTGCTATTCCACATTAGTAGGAGTTACCATATAGAATATGGTGTTCACTGAGGTGTTCTATCATCTCATTTGCAAATAGTGATACTTTGAATTCTTCATTTCATATTTCTATCCCCTTGACATACTTCAAATGCTTTATTGTTCTAGCAAGGACTTCCAGAACTATGTTGGATAAGGAGAGAGGGGGCAGCCTTGCCTTTTCATTGATTTCAGTAGAATTGATTTAAGGTTCTCTCCATTTATTTTGATATTGGCTATAGGCCTGCTGTATATTGCCTTTACTATATGTAGATATGTGCCCTGTATCCCTGATCTCTCCAACGACTGAAACATGAATGGAGGTTGGATTTTTTCAGAAGCTTATTCAGCATCTAAGGAGATTATCATGTAGATTTTTTCTTTTTGTTTGTTAATATGGTGGATCACAGTGATGGATTTCTGTATATTGAACCACCACTGCATAGCTGGGATGAATTCTATTTGGACATAGTGGATGATATCGTTGTTGTGTTCTTTTATTTGGTCACAGACATGAATTACCTTGCTGTGAGCCTAAGCAAGCAACTCAAAGATTTGTCTGAAAAAAAAATTCAAGTCTCTGAACAAAGAATTAGAAGAAGATATCAGAAGACAAAACAATCTCCCATGCTCATGGCATGGCATGACTAACATAGTAAAACTCGCCATCTTACCAAAAGTGATCTACAGATTCAATGCAATTCCCATCAAATTACCAAAACAATTCTTTACAAACAGTGTAAGAAAAATTTCTCAACTTCATATGGAATAACAAGAAACCCAGAAGTGATAAACCAAACCTCTGCAATAAAAGATCTTCTGGAGGTAACTCCAGCACTGATCTCAAGCTGTACTATACAGCAACAATAATAAAAACTGTATAGTCCTGGCTTAGAAACAGAATGGTGAATCAATGGAACAAAATAGAAGACCCAGAAATAAACCTACACACTTATGAACACTTCAGTTTTGAGAAATATGCCAAAACCATACAATGGAAAAAAGATAGCATCTTCAACAAATGGTTATGGTCTAACAGGGTGTCTACATGTAGAAATTTGCAAATAGATTCATATATATCAGCCTTCATAAAAATAAAGTACAAGTGTGGATCAAAGATGTCAACATGAAACCAGACACATTAAATGGGTTACAAAAAAAATGTGAGGCACAGCCTTGAACTCATTGACTCAAGACATAACTTCCTGAACAGAACACCAACAGCACAGGCTCTAAGAGCAAGAATCAGTAAGTGGGACCTCATGAATCCATAAAGCTTCTGTAAAGCAAAGGACATTGTCTTCAAAATAAAATGAATGCCTACAGATTGGGAAAAAAATCTTCACCAAGTCTCTATGTGACAAAAGGCTAATATCCAGTATATATAAAGAACTAAAGAAGTTGAAAAGCAACAAATCAATTAATCTAATTAAAAAATGGGGAACAGAGCTGAAGAGAGAATTCTCCATAGAGGAAAAGAAACACTTAAAGAATAACTCACGTTCATTAGCCATCAAAACGACCCTGAGATTTTACCTTACACCCATCAGAATGGCCAAAATGAAAATTCGAGTGACAATACATACTGGAGAGATTGTGGACAAAGGGGAATCCTCCTCCCCTTCTGGTAGTAATGTAAACTTGTGAAACCCTCTGGAAATTAATCTGGTGCTTTCTCAGACAACTAGGATTAGTGCTTCCTAGAGATTCAGCTATCTACCTCTAGGCATATATCCAAAAGAGGCTCAAGTTCACAATAAGGACATATGCCCAACCATGTCTATACAGCTTTATTTGTAATACCCAAAACCTGGAAACAACCCAGACCCCCCTACCTACCCACCACCAACTGAAAAATGGATACAGAAATTGTGGTACATCTACACAATGGAATATTACTCAGCAATTAAAACAAAAACAAAAACAAAAAACAAGGAAATCATGAAGTTTGAAGTCTATGGTGGGAATTGAAAAAGATCATCCTGAGTGAGCTATTCCAGAAGCAGAAAGACACACACTCACTAAGAGAGATATAATATAAGATAAACCTCCTAAAATTTGTACACCTAAAGAAATTAACCAGAGGGAGGACTCTGGCTAAAATGCTCAATCCCCATCCCAAAAGACAAAGATGTTGGACATCAGAAGTAGGAAGAAACAAGGAACAAGTTAGGAGCCTGCCACAGAAGACTTCTGAAAGGCTCTGCCCTGCAGACTATCACAGTAGATGCTGAGACTCGTGGCCAACTGTTGGGCACAGTGCATGGAATCTAATGAAAGAAGTGGGAAATAGTAAGATCTGGAGAAGACAGGAGCTCTTTCCTGAAATTCATACTCCAAACAAGTACCGTGCATAGAGATAAACTAGAACCCCTGCACAGGTGTAGCCCAATGCAGTTTAGTGTCCAAGGGAGTTCTATAGTAATGGGAACATGGACTGCCTCTGTTATGACCTGATTAACCTCCTCTTTGAAAACCACACCCTGATTGGGGAGAAGCCTTAATAGGCTACAGAGGGAGACATTGCAGCCACTCCTAATGAGATCTGATAGACTACCATCAAAAGGAAGAAGATCATAAAAATCCCCTATCGATAGATTTGCAGAGAGTCATGCATGGACAAGGCAGATGGATTTGAGAGTTGGGAGTGTAGATGGGAGTGGTTTATGTGTGGATATAAAGTGATTAAATTGTAAGTAATAAAAATTAAAACAATAAAATAAAAATATATAATTCCTTTTGGTGTTATGTTATAGGAGGGTGTCTTTGGAGGCTGATTTGCCAATAAAAGTGACCAGATAGAATGGAATGTCACTCTCTCAGTCTCTGTCAATTTATATCTTTGTTTCTGTTGGTTTGGTCTTAATATTTCTGAATATGTTTCTCTAGCTATTTGTCTCTCTTGCTCTCTCTGTCAACCTCTCTGTGTATGCTGCTTGTAGTTCAATATGAAAAGCTCTCAGTTCTGCCAAAGGATGACAACAAGATGACTACTTGCAGACATGACATCCAGGATGGCCTCTGTAAAAATTTTAGCAGATCCCAATTAAACACACTTTGTTCAAAGAGTTGGTTTGTCAGGGAGCATTTTCCCAATAAGTAATTCACTAACTGAGGACATATCTGTGCATTTAACAAATAATAATTTAATCTGTCATAATGTGAAATTCACATGTCAAGTAGTGACTTTATTAAAGACTACATTAAAGAAATATGTGACACTTTTGCTGACCTAAGAGTCTTGGACACAGGAGCTGACATTTCTGGGTTGTATGCCTTCAGCTGCCCTTATGGAAGCAGGTAGGGCTGCTCAGACTTTTTTGAAAGCACAGTGTCCACTTGGCCCTTTTAATAACTGCCTCCTGAAACTCTTATTGATTCTCACCTGTTTCATGACATCTCTCAGCCAATCAATACCTGAGAGAATCTTGAGGTTTACTCATGAAAATGAGAAAAAAAAAAAAACTACTCAGTGTCCAGTATCTATGATTCTTTGCACACATGACTTGTTCTTGTGAAATCCAACAAGCCTTTATCTCATCCCTTTATCCATATCCCACACCTTTACTCTTGTTTAACTCTGTGACAATGTCAGGTACTACATGAAATTTTAATGTTTATTGAATGGGACACCTTCGTAAGTAGGGAAGCCTCAAAGTGATGTAGGATGAAGGGGAATGTACCAAATGACAAGGTGGTCACCTACTATGGTCTTGGATCTGAAATTTTCTAGGTTGTGAATTTGAACTGAGCATTTACTTGTATACTCACTAAATGTACCTTCACATTCTTATTTATATAATAGGCAGCCAGGGCTAGGGTTCCCTGGAGTATTGAGTCTTTAGAGCAGGCAAAAGAGAAGATAACCAGATAATTCCTGGGCATGGTTTGGCTGAAACAGAAAGATCTTCGAGTTTAAAGTGAGAAATGAGGGGCAATAAAGGATTTGACAGCTAGTGTTGTTCCACACTAGGGTTGCCAGCCCTCTATGTGCAGGGTTGCCTTGGCTGACCTGGCTGGATTGGCAGCTGTGTCCTACTCAGCGGTCATTTAGCAATTCTCCTTGTCTTGTTTTACAGTTGAAACAGAAATATATCTATGTTATATGCCTAGGACACAAGATCAACAGTGTTTCATGCAGTAGTTCTCCAGGCAAATTCTCCAAAAGTATTGGTAGTGCCAGGATTGCTTGTTCACAGATGCCACCTGAACTCATGAGGTCTGAGGTAGATGGGTAATCACTAGTTCATGGCTAGGATTCTCTGTTACAAAATAAGTTCCTTGAAAGCATGTCTTACAAAGTCAAACTGTACCCTTCTTTAGTGGAATCTTTTCTCCAGGTTAAAATTCACTGTAAAAATTGTCAACATATCATTGTTATTGAATATGTGGGAAATTCATATACTATATATTACACTCCAGTTTCATTTCTCCCAAGTTCAGATTCCTACCACGTAGCACATTAATTTTTTTCCTTTAAAATACATCAACTGAACTATGTGTTGTTCATATACTCATAGAAACAGTATCAGAGTCTCAGTGCCATTTCCCTTAAAGATAACTGAGTTCATCCTTTCTGTACACTAGTACCACCCCCAAGAAGAAGCCATCAGTCCTGAAGAGCTGTAATATATAACATTGATCAATTTTTCTTATATATTTATTACATATTGTTCAATTTGTGTCTCCTCTGCTGTCCCCTCCCCTCTCCTTGCTGTCCTACCCACCCTCCTACTTCTAGACCTATGACCTTTCTCTAGTTCCCTGATAGGTGAGGTCCTCCTCCTCCTTCTATCTGAACCTAGCTTATCAGATCTCACCGAGGCTGGCTTCATGAACTTCCTCTGCAGTCTGATTCTCAGTGTGTTGTTCTCCTTGTGTTCTCAATTCCCTCTCATTATGACACTCTTCCTGTCTCCTCTACTGGAGGCCTCTCAGAGCTCTGAGGAAAGGAGAATTTCATAGGCAAATCCCATTTAGAGCTGGGTATTTTAAGGTCTCTCTGTCTCCATAATATTGGACTGTGGGTGTCTGTTTGCAATCTCATTTGATGAAGAAGGAAGCATCTCTGTGAACAGAGAACATGACAATGATCAATCAGTTGAGGGCAGAGAGCAGCATATTTTCAGAACAACAGCCTGGGTTGCTTCAAATTTTCAACAGGATGCCCTGGCCCAACAACTCATTTCACTGCCACCTAATCCCCATTGTAGAAAACTGGTTTGATCCCAATTAGAAGGCTTATTGGAACTTTTTCCCACACTATTAGGAGACCTCCTAATAAGTGAATATATACCATATTTGTCTTTCTGAATTTTATTTACTTTACCCAGGATGATTTTTCCTGGTTCCATCCATTTTCCTGAAAATATTATGATGTCATTTTCTTAGCTGAATAATATTCCATTATGGAAATATTCCAAATTTCCCCAGAGGAGAATGTCAGTCTTGTTCTTTAGAACTTGGAATTTGCTAGGACTTTAATTATTGTAATGAATGAAAAACTATAAGTTTAACTATGTTAGCCTAGATGTTCCTCCATTTTCTTCCACTTTTTTTGATTTGAATTGAAATGTCCCCTTGAAGCTTACCAGTTTAGATATTGAGTGCCCAGTGAGGAAATGTCTGGGAAGGGTTAGGAGTTATGGCCTTGTTAGAAATATAATTCTTATTGGAGTTATATTTCAGGAGGCTGTAGCTTTGAGTTTGATATGCCAATGAATGTGACCAAACAAAATGGATCTCTGTCTCTCACTCTCTGTTAATTTACATCTTTGTTTCTTTAGGTATAGGTCCCTATTTCTGAATCTGTCTCTCTAGCTCTCTCTCTCTTTCTTTCTCTTTCAGTCTCTCTCTCTCTGCAGCTTTTGGTTCAGCATGAAAAGCTCTCAGTTCTGTTGAAGGACTAATACAAGTTGTCTGCTTGCTGATGTGCCATCATGGATAGTCTCTGTAAAAATATAAGCAAGGTCCCAATTAAACACTTTTTGTTCAAAAATTTACCTTGGTCAGGGAGGGCTTTCCCAGTAAGTAATTCATTGACTGAGGGCATATCTCTTCATTTAATAAATAATATTGGAATCCATGATGATATGAAAGTCACATGTCAAGGACACTGGACTTTACTAATAACTAATTGAAAGAAATATGTGACAGATGAACTGAACTAAGAGTTTTGGGGATAGGAACTATCATCTCTGTGTTGTGTGCTTTCAGCTTCCCAAATTGAAGCATGTAGGGCTGCTTAGCTCTTCTCTACAGCAGGCTGTCCACTTGGCCCTTTTAATAATAACTAGATCCAGAAAATCTTACTGGCTTTCCCTTCATTCATGACATCATTCTCTCTCTCTGCCAATCAGCATCTAACCATTGTGATATCATTATAGCATTGGGATGTCATGATGAATTTTGATGTCTTGATGCCATTTTGATGTCATAATAGCATTGTGATATCATCATAGTATTGGATTCCCTAATATCATTGTGAAGTCTTACTGTTGTGAAGTCATAATAGGTTTTTTTTTAATTTCAAAATTCCATTGTGATGTCATAACACAATCATGTGGAAATATGATTGCAAAGTCATAATAGCATTGTGATATCATAATAACACTGTGAAATCATAATATCATAATAATGTACTGTCATAATAGAATTCTGGTGTAAAAATACTTTGTGATGTCATAATACCATTTTGATTTTCCTATCATTGTGATTTCGTAATAGCATTGAGATATAATATGAGCATTGTGATATCATAAGAGTATTGTAATGAAATAATACCATTGAGATGTCTTAATATCATTTGAAAGTCATACTGTTGTGAAGTAACAGTTTATTTTTATATTTTTACAGAGACTATCCATGATGTCACATCAGCAAGCAGATAACTTGTAATGGCATTATAATGTCATAATTCCATTGTGATATCATAACATCATGTTGTAAGGGCATTGTGATGTCATCAAGCATGGTGATGTCCTAATATCATTGTTATGTCATAAATCATTGTGATGTCATAATGACATTGTGTTATCGTAATACCATTAAGATGTCATAAAATTCTGATATCATAATCATATTATGATGTCATAATACCTTTGTGATGTTATAATAACATTGTGATTTCATATCACTGCATTATCATAATAGCATTGAGATATCATAGTAGCATTGTGATGTCATAATACCATTGGGATTCTCAAATTTCCTTTCTGATGTCATAAGACAATCATGTAGTAATAGCATTTTGACATCAGAATAGCATTGGGATGTCATGGTGTATCTTGATGTCATAATGCCATTCTTATAGCATAATCAAATTGTGATGTCATAATACTATTGTAATGTCACCAGAGCTTTGTGATGTCATACTGTTGTGAAGTCATAATAGCATTTTGATGTCAAAATTCCATTGTGTTGCCATAGCACAATCTTGTTGTATTACCACTGTATTAATAGCATGGTGATATAATTCCATTCGAATTCATAATAGCACTGTGATGTCATATCATTGTGGTGTCATAATAGCATTGTTATGTCATAATAGCATCGTGAACTCATATCATTGTAAAGTCATAATATAATTTTGATGTCAAAATTCCATTGTGATGTCATACCACAATCATGCTGTAATACTACCTATGATATCATAATAGCATGGAGATGTTAGAATACCATTGTGAAATCATAATACCATTGTGATGTCATAATAGCCTTGTGATGCCATACATATTTGATGTCATCATAGCATCATTATGTCATAATATCATTATGATGTCATCACAGTATGGCAGTGTGATGTCATAATTCCATTGCAATGTCATAATACCATTGTGATGTCATTAGAGCATTTAGGTGTTATATCAGGTTGATGTCATGATTGCATCAATATGATATAAGACCATTGTATAGTTATAACTTTGTAATGTCATAAAAGCATTTTGAGGTCATAACAGCATTGTGATATCGTAATATCATTGTGATGTCATATCATTCTGCAGATATTATAGCATTGGGATGACTTACTATTGCCATGTTATAATTCTATTAGTTGTAATTGCTTTTTGATTTCAAAATACCATTGTGATGTCATAACACAATCATGTTGAAATTCTATTGCAAAGTCATAATAGCTCTGTGATATCATAATGCCACTTTGATATTATAATAGCTTACTATTGTGCTGTCATAATAGCATTGTATTTTCATAATATCTGTGGTAATCATAACAATGATTTTATTTCATAACACCATTGTGATGTCATTAAAGCACTTATATGTGATAACACCCTCTTAATGACATAATACATGTGAGATGTTATTATAAATTTGTGATGTGATACTATTTTGTGTGATTACATCAATAAGATATCATAATACCATTGTGATATCTTAATAGCGTTTTGATGTCATGTTGTTGAAATGTCATAATACAATTATTATGTCATAATATGCTCATGATGTCATAACTGCATTTTGATGTAATAATAGCATTTGATTTCATAAAGCCATTGTGATATCATAATACGTAATCTCATAATATCATTGTAATTTCAAAATACCATTGTGATGTCATAATTATATTCGGATGCCATACTATTTTGATGCCATACTAACATTTTGATGTAGTGTAATAATATTTTGATGTCATAATATCATTGTAAAATCATAAACCATCGTAATAGTATAATAAGATTTTGAAGTCATAATAGCATTTTGAGTTGATAATGCCATTGTGATTTCAAAATTCCATTGTGATTTCATATCACAGTCAATTTGAAATAACTTTGTGATGTCATAATTGCTTTGGGATATCTTGACCCCCATTATTATTTCATAATACATTGTGATGCAATAAAAGCAATGAGATGTCATGACACCATTGTTAGGACATAATACCATTGAAATGTCATAATAAAGTTGTACTGTCATAATACCATTGTGATGTCATGATAGCATTTTGATGTCACAATGCCTTTGTGATGTCATAATATCATTATGATGCCCTGTCATTGTGATGTCATAATATCATTGAGATGTCAGATCATTGTGATGTCACAATAGACTTTTGAGATCATAATGTCATTTTGATGTCAAAATTCTATTTTGATTACATACCACAATCATATTGAAATACCATTGTGATATCATAATACCTTTGTGATGTTATAATGTCATTGATATGTCATAATACCATTGGGAAATCATAACATTTCCCAATGTTATCATATTATTTTGATGTCATAAGAGAACTGAGAAGTCATGAGACAATTGTGATGATATAAAACCATTGAGATGTCCTAATAAATTTGTGATGTCATATTACATTGTGATGTCATAATATAATTAAGACATCATAATACCACTGTGATATCATAAGAGCACTGCAATGTCATTACACAAATTTGAGGACATAAAAACGTTGAGAGGTCATAATAAAGTTGTGATGTCATGTTACAATTGTGATATCATAATATATTTGTGATGTCATAATTCCATTGTGAAGTCAAAATACCATTGTGAGGTCATAATAGCATTTTCATTTCATATTGCCACTGTGTTGTCATCATAGTTCTGTGGTATTGTAACAACATTTTGAAGTGATTATGCCACTGTGATATAATACCATTATAATGTCGTACTGTTGTGAAGTCATATTAGCATTGTGATATCATAATATTATTCTGATGTTATGATAGCATTGTGATATCAAAATGCCATTGGGATATCATGACACAATTGTTATGTCATAATACCATTTTGATATCATAATAGCATTGAGATGTCAGACCATTGTGATGTCATAATAGATTTTTGAGGTCATAAAACCACTGTGATATCAAAATTCCATTGTGATGTCATACAACAATTATGTTGAAATAATATTATGATGTTATAATAACATTGTGACTTCATAAAAGCATTGGTATGTCATGAAAACTTTGTGCTGTTATAATAGCTTTGTGATGTTCTAATACCATTGTGAAGTCATAATAGCATTGTGATGTCATAACACCATTGTGATTTCATAAAACTGCTGTGAAATCGACCATTGGATGTCATAACAGTGAGCTGTCATAATAGCATAGTGATATCCTAATTGCATTGTTATATTATTATTTTGATGTTCTAATTGCATTGTGATAACATACCATATGATATCATAATAGCATTGTGATATCATTTCTTTGTGATGTCATAATAATATTGTGATGTTATAATGTTGTGATATCAAAATAGGATTGTAATATCATATAATTGTCAAGTCATAAAACCATTGCAATATCATAGCATTGTGATGTCATACTAGCATTGAGGTGACATACTTTGTGAAATCCTTATAGCATTTTGATGTCATAATACCACTGTGATGTTATAATAGCATTGTGATGTTTTCAAAACAACATTGTGATGTCATAATGCTATGATGATATAAGACTCGGGATGTCAGGTTAACATTGGGATGTCATAATTGCATTCTTATGTTATATCATTATTTTGTGAGGTTATAATTTCATTGTGATATCATACCATATGATGTCACAATATCAGTGTGATATCCTAATAGCATTGTGAAGTCATAATATCACTGAGATGTCATGACATAATTGAGATGACATAACACCAATATGATGTCATAAAACAATTGTGATAGCATAATATAATTGAGATGTCATAAACGTATTGTGATGTCATATCATCATGTTCTTATGATACTGTTGATATGTATGTCATATGAGCAATGTGATATCATAAAACTATTTTTCAGGTGATAAAACTATAGTGTTGTCAAAGTTCCATTGTGGTGTCACTCCACAATCATATCAGAATAGCATTGTGATGTCATAATACAATTGTGATATAATATTATCATTGTGAAGTCAAAATGCCAATGTGATATCATAATAGAATTTGGGGTCATAATGAAATTTTGATTTCAAAATTCCACTGTGATGTCATAATCACACTATGAAGACATAATAGAATTGTGATGTCATAATACCGTTGAATATCATGACACCATTGTTATGTCATAATACCATTTTGATCGTCATAATAGCACTGATATATCATGACACCATTGTGATGACATAATACCATTGGTATTTCATGATAAAGTTGTGATGTCATAATATCATTGTGATGTCAAAATATCAATGTGATCTCATAATACCTTTGTGAAGTCATAATAGCACTGTGAATTAATAATACCATTTTGATGTCACAATAGCATTTTGATATCATAATATCCTTTTGATGTCATGATGGAATATTGAGGTCATAACCCTACTGTGATTTCATAATAGCATTGTGATGTCATAATAGCACTGTAATTTTTCCTAACGTTGTGGGTATAATGTCTTTTTGAAATCCATACACCTTACCTTTCTTCATTCAAATGCTGATTTATATCCCGCACTCTCTAGTTTCAATCCGGATATTTCATTGTGATATTTATTCTATGCATCCTGTCTCAAATTTGTGTAAACAAGCCTGAATAAAGGAACTAGCCACATGATGAGTGATAGGAGGAGCCAGAGAGTAGGAAATGAGTGGAAGGAGACAGGGTGAGCAAGTAGAGCTTGGAGAGTACAGCAGGAGGAGAGATCTTGGAACAGTGTGGAGAGAATGAACC
This sequence comes from Meriones unguiculatus, assembly GCF_030254825.1. NCBI lineage: Eukaryota > Metazoa > Chordata > Mammalia > Rodentia > Muridae > Meriones > Meriones unguiculatus. Next base: position 31,314,387 of record NW_026843709.1, on the reverse strand, counting down.
AGACCTAAGACTTTACAGAAATCAGGTATAATGGGTAAAATCTCAATGTTAGAAAACTATGAGGGCTTGATGTTTTAAGAAGGAGTAACTATTGACCAGCATTGTGTTTTAAGTTAACTAAATAAACCCAGGCTCTATGTGGCGAATTTGTTATACAGCTGTTTAGGATTAACAGCAAGCATTAATAAAATATAAACCAATAGTGAATATTAATCATCACCTACAACATACCATTATACTATTGTGATGTCATAACACCAATGCAATGTCATATCATTGTGAAGATATAATAGAATTGTGATGTCATAATAGCATTGTGATGTCATAATAGCATTGTGATGTTATAATACATTGGGATGTCATACACCATTGGCATATCATGACAACATTGTTATGTCATCATACCATGTTGATGTCATAATACCATTGGGAGGTCATCATAGCATTGTGAGATCATACTATTGTGATGTCATAATACCTTGTTATATTGTGATATCATTGTTAAGTCACAAAAACATTTTGGTGTGATAGTAGTATTTTGAAGTCATAATGCCACTTTGAACTGAAAATTTCACTGTGATGTCATACCACAATGATGTCATAATAGCATTGTGATGTCATAATTGCATTGTTATATTATTATTGTGATGTTATAATTCCATTGTGAATTAATACCATTGGAGGTCATAACAGCATTGTGATATCATTATTATTGTGATGTCATAGTTCCACTGTGATGTCTTAATATCAATGTGATGTAATAGCATATAGAGGTCATAACCCTATTGTCATATCATAATAGCATTGTGACATCATGATAGTATTGTGATATAATAATACTGTTGTCATGTCAAAATTCCATTTTGCTGGCATACCAGGTGATTTTATTAATGACCTCTTAAAAGAAATATGTGACACTATTTCTAAACTAAGAATTGGACAGGAACTGTCATCACTGGGATGTTGTCTTTCAACTACCCAGATTGAGGTATGTAGGACTGCTCAAACTTTCTTTCAAGCAAGCTATGTCCTATTCAGTGATCAGTGAGGAAACTCCTGGTCCTGGGAGGACAAAGAAATTGGTCCATACTATAGGAGTAAGACACAAGAGCAGCTGTGTTTCCTTCAGTGCAAACAAACCCTTTAAACGTAGTGTTAGTGCCAGGACTGCATGTTCAGTAGAATCTTTTCTCCATTTTCACAGTCATTATAAAAGTTGTCAACATATTTTTACTGATTATGTGGGAAATTCATATAATATACAATACAGTCAATTTCCCTTGCTCCCAGCTCAAATTCATAAACATGTGTCACACTATTTTTTTTTTCTGTATAAAATGCACCAGTTCAAGTATGTGTTGTTCATATATTCATTGGAACATGATCAGAGCCTCAGTCCAAGTCCCTTAAAGAAAATAGAGTTCATCATTGCTGCACCCTGCACCCACCTCCAAGAAGAGGTCATCAGTCCTGAAGAGGTTTATACTTCACCCTTTGATCAGTTTTTCTTGTGTATTTATTTATTACTATTCGTTCACAATGTATCACCTCTGATGCCACCTCACTCTTCTCCTTCTAGTCCCACCCACCCTCCTTTTTCTAGTTCTTTCTCTAGTTCCCTAATAGGGGAGTTCCTTTTCCCCCTTCTATCTGATCCTAACTACTCAGGACTCATCAAGCATGGCTGCATCATCTTCCTCTGTGGCCTGATTTTCAGAGCATTGTTTCCTTGTGACCTTAATTCCCTCTACCTATGACACTCTTTGGCCTCCTCTCCTGCAGGCTTCCCAGAGCTCTGAAGGGAGTGAGAATTCCATAAGGAAATCCCATTTAGAGCTGTGTGTAGTAAGGTCTGTCACTGTATAATATCAGATTGTGGGTCTCTGTATGAAATCCCATCTCTGTGGATACATGAATATGGCACTGATCTATAAGTTGAGGGCAGAGAGCAACAGAGAGGGGTGGGAAAATTTTAAAGCGAAATCCCATTTAGAACTGGGAAATGTTTTAAGGTCTCTCTCTCTCTCTCTGCATAATATTGGACTGTGGGTCTCTGAATCAAATCCCATTTCATGCAGAAGGAAGCATTTCTGTGGATTCAAGAATATGACACTGATCTATCGGTTGAGGGGAGAGAACAACATATTTTAATGACAACAGCCTTGGTTGCTTAAAATTTGCATAGGATGCCCTGGCTCAATAACTCAATTAACTGCCCCCCAATCCCACCAACGGAACACTGGTTTGGTCACAATAAGTGGCCTATTGGAACAATATCCCCACTATTTAGAGACCTCCTAATAAGTGAATACATAACATATTTGTCTTTCTGCATTTTAGTTACTTTACCCAGGATTTTTCCTGGTTCCATCCATTTGCCTGAAAATATAATGATGCCATTTTCTTAGCTGAAGAATACTCAGTAATGGAAATATTCCATGATTTTCCCAAAAAAGATAGTCAGTACTGCCTTTAGACCTTGGAAGTTGCTGGGATTTTAATCATTATATTGATTGAGAAACTCTAAGGATAGCTATGTTATTTTAGCCCAGAAGTCCCTCCATCTTCTTCCACTTACTGGTGATTTGAATTGCAATATCCCCTGGAAACGGTCTAAATATAGTGGATTCCCCAGTGAGGAAATGTCTGGGAGGGGATAGGAGTTATGGAGATGTTAGATAATATAATTCCTATTGGAGTTATATGATATGAGGGTGTGCTTTGAGGTTGATATGCCAATGCTAGTGACCAGACATAATTGAGACTCAGTATCTCGGTCTCTATCACTCTATATCTTAGTTTTTGTCACTCAGTCTCTCTATTTCTGAATCTGTCTCTCTAGCTCTTTCTCTCTGTCTTCCTCTATCTGCCTGGCAATTGTGTTCCTTATGAAAAGCTCTCAGTTCTGCTGAAGGAGTACAGCAAGATGAATGCTTGCTGACCTGACATGCTGGATGGTCTTTGTAAAAATAAAAGCACAGTCCAAATTAAGCACTTCTTTTTTTTTTTTTTTACAGGATTTGCCTTGGTCAGGTAGCATTTTAACAGTATGTTTTTCACTGACTGATGACATTTCTATGCATTTAACAAATAATGGAATCTGTGATAATGTGAAAAATCACATGTCCAGGACAAGTGACTTTATTAATGACCACTTGAAAGAAATATGTGACACTCTCCCTGAACTAAGAGTATTAGATACAGGAAATGTCATCTTGTGGTTGTTTGCTTTCTGCTGCCCAGATTGAGGCATATAGGGCTTCTCAGGCTTTCTCTCAAGTATGCTATCCACTTGGCCCTTAAATAACTGGCTTCTGAAACACTTACTCACATGTTTCATGACATCTTTCTGTCTCAGCCATTCAGCACCTGAGAGAATGTTGAGGTTTCCATGGAGATGAGTAAACAAATGATCCAAAGTGTCCAGTATCTCTGAACCTGTGTATATGTGACTTTTCTTTTGAAAACCAACAAGACTTTATCTCATACCTTTATCTAGAGCCCACACTTTTACTCCTGTTTACCTCTATGACAATGTCAGATAAGAAATGAAACATTCATGTTCATTTAGTTGGATGGTTTCCTAAGTAGGGAAGCTTCAAAGTGATGTGGGATTAAGGGGAATGTACAGAAAGACAAGGTAGTCTACTAATGTAGTCTTGGATCTGAAATTTCCTAGGTTGTGACTTTGAACCGAGCAGTTATTTGCATCCTCACTAAATGTGCATTCACATTCGTATTAATAAAATAGGCTGACAGGATCTAGGGTTCCCTGGGGTATTAATTCTTTAAGAGCAAGGAATCTATAGAATTCCTGGGACTGGTTTGGCTGAAACAGAGAATAATTTGTGAGTGTAAATGAGAAATAATAGGCAATAAACTATTTGAAAGCTGGTGCGGTTCCACACTAGTATTAGCAACCCTCTATGAGCAGGATTGCCTTGGCTGATTAAGCTGGATTGTTATCTGTATCCTACTCAGTGGTCATTGAGAACAAATTCTGGTCCTAGAGATTAAATTTCAAACTCAGCCTTCAGGACAAAAAAATGGGACCGTTTTATATGCTTAGTACTCAAGAGCTGATGTGTTTTCTGCTTTGGTCCTCCAGGCAAACACTCTAAATGTAGCATTAGTGTCAGGACAGCTAATTCAGAGGTGCCACCTGAGTTCATGGGTGCTGGTAGATGGGTAACCATTAGTTCAAGGTTAGGATTCTCTGCTACCTAATGAGTTCCTGGAAAGCATGCCTTACAAAGTCTAATTCTGCCCCCCTTTAGTAAAATCTTTTCTCCAAGTTAAATTTTATTTTAAAAGTTATCAACATGATATTTTTATTGCTTATGTGAGAATTTTATATAATATACATTACAGTCCTTTTCTATTGATCCCAGGTTCAAATTTCTACCAATCTGTCACACTGAATTTTTTTTCTTTAAAATGCATCATTTGAAGATGTTGTTTATTTACTCATTGAAATATGACCAGAGTCTCAGTCCCAATTCCCTTAAAGAAAACTGAGTTCATCCTTGCCGCACCCTGGCACCACTCCCAAGAACAAGCCATCAGTCCTGAAGAACTCTATACTTCATCACTTTGATCACAGATTTTCTCACATATTTATTCATTACAATTTGTTCACTTTGTATCCCCTATGCTGCCCCCTCCCTCTTCTCCTTCCAGTCCCAACCAGCCTCCTAATTCTACCCCTATAACCTGTCTCTAGTTCCCTTATAGTGTTGGTTCTCCTCCCCTTTCTATCTTACCCTAAATTATCAGATCTCCTCAAGGCTGGCTGCATCACTTTCTCTGTGGCCTGATTTTCAAGACATTGTTCTTGTGTCCTCAATTCCCTGCACTTATGACAGTCTTTCTTCCTCCTCTCCTGCAGGATTCCCAGAGCTCTGAGTGGAGGGAGAATTTCAATTGGAAATTCCATATAGAGCTGGGTATTTTAAGGTCTCTCTATGCATAATATCAGACTGTGGGTCTCTGTATAAAACCCAATATGATGCAGAAAGAAACATTTCTGTCTATCCAAGAACATGGCCCTGATCAATCAGTTACAGGCACATAGCAGCATATTTTAATAACAATAGCCTGGGTTGTTTGAAAATATCCATAGGATGCCCTTGCTCAGAGCTCAATTTACTGCCACCCAACCCCCATAGTAGAAGACTGTTTTTTTACAATTAACTTTATCCCTCACTATTAGGAGATCTTCTAATAAGTGATTACATACCATATTTGTCTTAATGCATTTTAGTTACTTTACACAGTATTATTTTTCCTGGTTACATCTATTTGACTGAAAATATCATGAGGTCATTTTCTTAAGTGAATAATTCTCCATTTTGGAAATATTCCACATTTTCTCCCAAGGAGTTTGTCAGTCCTGCTTTTTAGTCCGTTCAAGTTGCTGGGACTTTATTCATTGTATTGAATGACAAACTTTCAGGATAACTATTTTCTTTTAGCTGTATGTCCCTCTTCTTCTACTTCTTGATGATTTGAATTGCAATGTCTCCTTGAAGCTCATCTCTTTACTTGTTTAGTTCCCAGTGAGGAAATATTTTGCAAGTGTTAGGAGGTATGGCCTTGTTAGATAATGTAATTCATATTGGAGTTATATGATAGGAGGGTGTGCTGTGAGATTTCTATGCCCATGTTAGTGACTAGACAGAATGGGTTTCTATCTCTCTGTCTCTATCACTTTATATTTTTGTTTCTGTATGTCTCTGTCTCTCTATTTCTGAATCTGTCTCTCTAGCTTATTTTCTCTCTTTCTCAGTCTCCCTTTTTCCTGCCTGCTGCTCATGGTTCAGTAGGAAAAGCTCTCTGTTCTGCTGAAGGACTACAACAGTTATCCTCTTGCTGATGTGACATCATGGATGGTCTCTGTAAAAATATAAGCAAGATCTTAAATAAACACTTTTTGTTCAAAGATTTGCCTTGCTCATAGCATTTTCACAGTAAGTAATTGAGAGGCTGAAGACTTATCAGTACATTTAAAAAATAGTATTGGAATCTGTGAAAATATTTAAGTCACATGCCAAGGACACATGATTTTACTAATGACCACTTGAAAGAAATATGTGACACTTTTCTTGGACTAAAAGTCTTAGACTGTCATCTCTGGGTTGTATCCTTTCAGCAGCCCATATTGAGGCATGTAGGGCTGTTCATCCTTTCTCTCAAGCAGGCTGTCCAATTGGCCTTTTTTAATAACTGGCTCCAGAAACTCTTACTGGCTTTTGTCTATTCCATGACTTAATTCTCCCTCTCAGCCAAGCAGCATCTAACTATTGTGATATCATCATAGCATTGGGATGCCATCATGCCATTGGATGTACTAATATAACTGTGAAGTCTTACTGTTGTGAAGTAACAATAGTTTTTGATGTCAAAATTCTACTGTGATATCATATAAGGTCATGTCATAATTTCATTGCAAAGTTATACCATTCTGATGTCATAATAGCATTGTGATGTCTTAGTAGCATTGTGAAATAATATCATTGGGATGTCATAACATTATAATATCATAATAGCATTGTGATGAGAAAATACCTTTGTCATAACAGCATCATCATTGTGATGTTGTAAGAGCAATGAGATATTATAAAAGCATTGTTAAGTCATAATAGTACTGTTAGGCCATAATACCATTTTAATGTCATAATTTTTTGTGGTCATAATAGCATTGTGGTGTCATAATACAATTTTGAAGTCATAAAAGCATTGGAAAACATAATAGCATTGTAATGGCATAATACCATTGAAATGTCCTAATATCATTGAAAACTCATACCTGTCTGAGGTCATAATAGCATTACAATGTCCTGATTCCATTGTGATGTCATAAGACAATCATGTCCTAAGAGCATTGTTATGTTGTAAGAGAATTGTGATATAATCATAATATTCTGATGTCATAAAAGCATGTGATGTCATAATATCTTTGTGAAAGCATAATAACATTGTAATGTCTTCATAGCACTGTGATATCTTCACACCACTGTGATGTCCTATCATTGTGATGTCATAATAGCATTGAAATGTCATACCATTTTGAAGTCAAAATACCATTTTGATCTCATAATATCATTGTGAGGTCAAAATACCATTGTGATGTCATAATTGTTATGGAATGTCATACTAAAATTGCATTTTGATATCATAGCACCACTGTGATGTTCTATCATAATGATGTCAAAATAGCATTGAGATGTCAGTCCATTGTGATATCATAATAATGTTTTTGAGGTTATAATGACATTGTGACATGAAAATTCTATTGTGATTACATTTCACAGTGTGTTGAAATACATTTGTGATATCATAATAGCATTATTATGTTACACCACTGGTGTGTCATAATACCATTGGGATGTCATGACACCATTGTGACATCATGATTCCACTGTTATGTTATAATATCACTGAGAGGTAATGACACCATTGAGATGACATAATGCCATTGAGGTGTCATAATAAAATTGTTATATCATAATACAACTGTGATATGATAATATAATTGAGATAACATAATACCATGGTGATGTCATAACAGCACTGAGATGTTGTGACACAATTGTAATGACATAAAAGCTTTGGGATGTCAGAATAAAATTCATTGCAGTGTAATGTCATAATTCCATTGTGGTGTGTCACCACAATCGTGTTGTAATAGCATTGTGATATCCTAGGAACATTAGAATGCCATGATGAATTTTGATGTCATGATGCTATTGTGATATCATAATCCCACTGTGATTTCATCAAAGAAATGTGATGTCATATCAGTGTGATGTCATAAGATCATTGTTGTCATAAGAGCATTGAAAATCCTAACATCACTGTGATATCATAACAGCATTGTGATATCAAAATGACATTGTGATGTCATATCATAGTGATGTCATAATAGCATTGAGATATAATAATGCATATTGATGTCATGATGCCATTGTGATGTCATAATGTGATTGTGATGTCATTGAAGCATTGTGAAGTCCTTCTTTATGATAGTGTGACAGTATTGTGATGTCATCATAACATTGAGATGTTCTAATATCATTGTGATTTCATAATAGCATTTAGATGTCATACTATTGTGATGTTCACAATACCATTGTGATATCATAATAGCATTGTGATGATATAATAGCTTTGTGATTTCATAACACCATTGTAATATCATTGTGATGTTATGATACCATTTAGATGTAATAACACTGTGATGTAATAATAGCTTTGTGATGTTATATTATCATTGTGATACCATCATTGCATTATGATATGAAAATTTCATGGAGATATCATACCTCACTTATGTCAAAATAGCACATCTCATAATAGCATTATATATCATAATATTGTTATGTCCTAATATCATTGTGAAATCATACAGTTGTGAAATCATAATTGCATTTTCATGTCAAAATTCCTTTGTGATGTCATATTACAATCCTGTCATAATACCATTGTGATGTCATAATAGCATTGTAATGTCAAAGTAGCAAAATATTGATATAATAATAGCATTGTGATGTCAAAGTATCTTAGTGATGAACTATAGCATTGTGAATTCATATTATTGTGACTTCCTAATAGCATTGAGATGTCATAATTGCATTGTGATATAATAATATCATTGTGATGCCATTATACCATTGTGATGTCAGAAAAACATATTTTAGTCATAACCCCATCATGATGACATGATAGCATGATGATGTCTTATTAGCACTCTGATATTCAAATACCATTTTTAAGTCATCCAGTTGTGAGTTCATGACATCATTGTGATGTCATGTTATCATTGGGAAGTTATATAGCATTTTGATGCCATAATACAATTGGTATATCAAAATAGCATTGTGATGTCTTAATAACATTATGATGTCCTAATAACTTTGTGATGTCATAATAGCAGAATGATGTCATAATACCATTGTGATGTCATCATAAAATATTATGGTCATTATGGCATTATGAAGTCATAACACCATTGTGATAGCATAATAGCATTGTGATGTAATAACAGCATGTCATAATAGCCTTGTGATGTAATAGAAGCTTTGTGATGTCATAATAGTAATGTGATTTCATATTATAATTGTGATGTCATAATAGCGTGGTAATGTCATATAACCATTGTGCAGTTATTATAACAGTATGATACATTATAGCATTGTGATGTCGTCAATGCTTTGTTATGTCATAATACCATTGTGATGAAATAATTTCATTGTGATATCTTCATAGCATTGAAATGTCATAATGCCACTGTGATATCATAATACCATTTTTATATCAAAATTCCATTGTGACATCATACCACAATCATGTCTTAATAGCATTGGACTGACATAATACCATTGGGATGTCATGATGAATTTTGATGTCATAATGCAATTATGATATCATCATAGCATTTTGATGTCATAACATTGTGATTTCATAATCTTTGTTATGTCATATCATGGTGATGTCATTATAACATTATGATATTATAGTAGCTTTGTGAAAACATAATAGCATTGTGATCTCTTACCTTGGTCATGTTGGAATATCATTTTGAGGTCATATTAAGCATTATGATATCCTAATACATTTTGATATGATAATCACTTTGTTATGTTGTCAATAGTACTGTGATATCCTAATACAATTGTGATGTCCTAATACCATTGTGAAATCATCCAGTTGTGAAATCATCATTACATTGTGATATAATAATAGCATTTGATGTCATCACATGATTGTGATGAAAAAATAGCATTGTAATGTCATAATAGCATTATGAAGTCATAACACCATTGTGCTACATGATAGCAATGTGATATCATCATATCATCTAATGTCATAATACCATTGTGATTATAATTGTATTATGATGTCTTCATAGCGTTGAGATATCTGAATATCATTGTATGTCATACCATTGTGAAGTCATAATAGCATTGTAATGCCATAATTCCATTGCAATATCATAACACAAGCATGTCACAATAGTATTGTGATGTCATAACAGCATTGTTATGTCATAATAGCATATTGATCTCCTAAACCCATTGTGATGCAATAATAGCCTATTGATTTAATAATATGATTGTCATATCATAATACCCTGTGATATCATCATAACATTCAGATGTTGTGATGAATTTTGATGTCATGATGCCATTCTGATGTCATAAAAGCATGTGAAGTCATCATAGTACTGTGATGTCATCTAACCATTGTGATGTCATAACAGCATTGTGGTTTCATAATAGAATTTTTGATGTCATAATAGCATTGTGAGGTCATATCTTTGTGATGGCATAATAGCATTGTATTTTCATAATAGCATTGTAATATTATAATAGCATTGTGATGGAATAACACCATTGTGATGTCTTTTTCTTAGCTGAATCAAACTCCATTATGAAATATTTCACATTTTCCCCAAAGGAGATTGTCTGTCCTGTTCTTTTTTTTAACTTTTATGAATAATACTTTATTCATATTGTATCCCCCTGTAATCTCCACCCCTCTCCCCTCCTAGTTTCACCTTCCCTCCACCTTCTTCTCACATGCCCGTCCCCAAATTCACTGAAAAGGGACGTCCCCCTCTCCTGCCTTCTGATCTTGGTCTATCAGATATCATCAGGAGTGGCTGCATTGTCATCTTCTGTGTCCTGGTAAGGCTGCTCAACCATCATAAGGAGGTGATCATAGCAGGCCAATCAGTTTATGTCAGAGGAAGTCCCTGTTCCCAATAATATGAACCAACTTGGACACTGAACTGCCATGGGCTACATCTGTGCAGGGGTTCTAGGTTATCTCCACGAATGGTACTTGTTTGGAGTATGAATCTTTGGAAAGCTGCCTGTGTTCAAGTTTTCTGATTCTGTTGCTCTCCTTGTGGAGTTCCTGTCCTCTCCAGATCTTACTATTTCCCACTTCTTTCATTATATTCCGTTCACTCTGCACAACAGTTAGCCATAAGTCTCAGCATCTGCTTTGATACTCTGCAGGGCAGAGCCTTTCAGAGGCCCTTTCTGACAGGTTTCTAACTTGTTTCCTCTTTTCTTCTTCTTCTGATGTACATCATCTTTGCCTATAGGGATGGGGATTGAGCAGAGTAGCAAGAGTCCTTCCTCATGATTAGTTTCTTTAGATGTACAGTTTTAGTAGGTTTATTTTATATTACATGTCTATGTGAGTGAATATATACTGTGTGGGTCTCTCTGCTTCTGGGACAGCTCACTTACGATGAACTTTTCCAGTTCCCATCATTTACCTTCAAATTTCATAATTTCCTTTTTTTTTTCATTGCTGAGTAATATTCCATTGTGTAGATGTGCCACAACTTCTGTATACACTCTTCAATTGGGGGGCATGTCGGTTGTTTCCATTTTCTGGCTATTACAAATAAAGGTGCTAAAAAATGGTTGAGCAAATGCCCTTATTGTGTATTTGAGCCTCTTTTGGATATATGCCTAGGTGTGTTATGTCTGGATCTTGAGGAAACAATATTTCTAGTTTTTGAGAAAGTGCCAGATTGATTTCCAGAGTTGTTGTACAAGTTTACATTCCAACCAGCAGTGGAGGGGACTCCTCTTTGTCCATAATCTCTTCAGCATGTGCTGTAACTTGAGTTTTTGATCTTGGATATTGTGGTGGGTGTAAGGTGAAATCTCAGGGTCATTTTGATTTGCATTTCCCTGCTGACTTGTAATATTGAGCATTTCTTTAAGAGTTTCTCTGTCATTTGATATTCCTCTATAGAGAATTCTCTGTTTAGCTCTGTTCGCCATTTTTTTAATTGGATTACTTGTTTTATGTTTTTCAGCTTTGTGAGTTCTTTATATATACTGGATATTAGCCCTCTGTCAAATAAAGTGTTGATGAAGATTCTTTCTCAATCTGTTGGCAGTCATTTTGTTTTGATGACATGTCTTTCACTTTAGAGAAGCTTTTTAGTTTCATGAGGTTCCATTTATTGATTGTTGCTCTTAGAGCCTATGTTGTTGGTGTTCTGTTCAGGAAGATGTCTCCCGTAACAATGAGTTCTAGGTTGTTTACCACTTTTTCATCTAACCAATTTCATATTTCTGGTATTATGTTAATGTCTTTGATCCATTTGGATGTTATATTTGTGCAGTATGATCAGTATGGATCTATTTGCATTCTTCTATATGTAGACAACTAGATAGACCAGCCCCATTTGTTGAAGATGCTATCTTTTTTCCATTGTATGGTTTTACCATCTTTGTCAAAGATCAGGTGTCCCTAAGTGTGTGAGTTTATTTTTCGTTCTTCACTTTGGTTCTATTGATCCACCATTCTATTTCTATGCCGGTACCATGCAGTTTTTGTTACTGTTGCTCTATAAAACAGATTGAGATCAGTGATGGTGGAGATAACTCCAAAGAGAATTATAGAGAATTGTTTTAGCAACTTTGAGTTTCTTGTTGTTTCATATGAAGTTGAGGATTTTTCTTTCAATGTCTGTAAAGAATTGTGTTGGTAATTTTATAGGAATTGCATTGAATCTGTAGATTGCTTTGGTAAAATGGCCATTTTTATCATGTTAATCCCTCCAAGCCATGAGCATGGGAGATCATTCTGTCTTCTGATATCTTCTTCTATTTCTTTCTTCAGAGATTTGAAATGTTTTTCATACAAGTTTTAAAATGCTTGCTTATGGTTACATCAAGGAACTTTTTGTCATTTGTGGCTATTATAAAGGGTGCTATTCTCCTAATTTCTTTCTCAGCCCTTTAGTATTTTGTATACATGAGAGCAACTGATTTTGTTTCAGTGAATTTCTTATCTAGCCACTTTACTGAAGGTGTTGATCATCTTAGGAGATCCATGGTGGAATTTTTTGGGGGTCACTCAGGTATACTATCATATCATCTGCAAATAGTAATTCTTTGAATTCTTCTTTTCTGATTTGTATCCCATTTATCTCCTTCAATTGTCTTATTGCTCTAGCAAGGACTTCCAGAACTATGTTCAAGAATATAGAGAGAGTGGGCAGCCTTGCCTTGTCTCTGATTTCAGTGGTGTTACTTTAAGTTACTCTCTGTTAAGTTTGATGTTGACTATAGGCTTGTTGTATTTGTCTTTATTATATATAGATATGTGCTTGTATCCCTGATCTCTCCAATACTTTAAATTTGAATGGATGTTGGACATTTCCAAGTGCTTTTTCAGCATTTCAGGAGATCATCATGTAGTTTTTTTTTTCTTTGCTTTTTTTTTAATATGGTGGATCAAATTGATGGATTTCTGTATATTGAACCACTGTTGCATACCTGGGATGAAGCCTATTTTTGTCAGAGTGGATGATATCTTTGATGTGTTCTTGTATTCGGTCAAGTACATAAAGTACATTGGTGTGAACATAAGCAAGCAATGTAAAGACTTTTATGAAAAAAAATGTCAAGTCTCTGAAGAAAGAATTAGAAGAAGAAAGATATTAGAAGATGGAAAGCTCATGGCTTGTCAGAATTAACATAGATGGAAAGATTTACCATACGTATAGCTTGGTAGGCTTAGCATTTAAAACTGCCATCTTACCAAAAGCAATCTACAAATTCATTGCACTTCCCATCAAATTACCAATACAATTCTTTACAGACCTTGAAAGAAAAATTCTCAACTTCATGTGGAAAAACAAGAAAAAAAGAATTGCTAAAACAATCTTCTACAATAAAAGATTATCTGGAGTTACCATCCCTGAACTCAAACTACTATAGAGCAACAGCAATAAAAACTGACAGTTCTGGCATAGAAACAGAATGTTTGATCAATGGAATCAAATAGAAGAAACAAATAAACCCACACACTTATGGAATCCTCACCTTTGACAAAGATGTCAAAAACCATACAATGGAAAAAAGATAGTATCTTCAAAAAATGGTGCTGTTCTAAGTGGATGCCTACATATGGAAAAATGCAAGTAGATCTATACTTATCATGCTGCACAAAACTAAAGTCCAAGTGAATCAAAGGCCTCAACATAAAACCAGAAATATTAAATTGGTTAGAAGAAAAAGTGGGGAAGAGCATTGAAATCATTAGCACAGAGACAAAATCCTGAACAGAAAATCAAAAGAACAGGCTCTAAGAACAACAATCAGTAAATGGAACCTCATGAAACTGAAAAGCTTCTGTAAAGCAAAGGACATAGTCATCAAAACAAAAGGAATGCCTACAGATTGGGGAAGAATCTTTACCAAGACTCTATGTATCCAGTATATGAAGTTGAAAGCAATAAATCAATTAATCCAATTAAAAAATGGGAAACAAAGCAAAATAGAGAATTCTCTGTAGAAGAATACCAGAATATTGAATGGCAGAGAAACACTTAAAGACATGATTACTATCATTAGCCATCAAGGAAATGCAAATCAAAATGACCCTGAGATTACACCTTACATGTATCAGAGTGGCCAAGATCAAAAACTCAAGTAACAACACATGCTGGAGAGATTGTGAACAAAGGGGAACCCTCCAACACTGCTGGTGGGAATGTAAATTTGTAGAACCACTCTGGAAATCAATCTGGCACTTTATCAAACAACTAGGATAGTGCTTCCTCAAGATCCAGTTTTATGACTCCTAGGCATATATCCAAAAGAAGCTCAAGTTCACAATAAGATTTGCTCAACCATATTTGTAGCAGCTTTATTTGTAATAGCCAGAAACTGGAAAGAACCCAGACACTCCTCAACTGAAGAATGGATACTGAAATTCTGATACATATACACAATAGAATATTACTCAGCATTAAAAATAAGGAAATCATGAAATCTGCATGTAAATGGTGGGAGCTGGAAAATAACATCCTGAGTGAGCTACCCAGAATCACCAAGACACACATGGTATATACTTACTTATATAGACGTATAATATAGGATAAACCTACTAAAATCTGTACACATAAGGAGACTAATCAAGAGGGAGGATTGTGGCCAAAATGCTCAATCCCCATGCTGAAAGTCAAAAAGGATGAATATCAGAAGAAGGAATAAATAGGGAACAAGTTAGAACCTGCCGTAGAGGGCCTCTGAAAGGCTCTGTCCTGCAGACTACCAAATCAGATGCTGAGAATCATGGTCAACTATCTCAGACACCATAAGCTCAGGTGGCACCATTGAACAAGCAGTCCTGGCTCTAACACTACAGAGGGTTTTTCTGGAGGACCACAGCAGGAAACACAGCTGCTCTTGTGTCCTAGGCATTTAACACAGAACAATTTCTCTGTCCTGAAGGCCCAATTTTAACTGTATATCCCAAGAACAAGATTGCTCACTGACCACTGAGGTACCAATGTAACCAATAGTTCATGGCTATGATTCTCTGCTACATAAGGAGTTCCTGGAAATCATGCCTTACAAAGTCAAACTCTGTCCTCCTTTAGCACAATCTTTTCTCCATGTTAAAAGTCATTGTAAAAGTTTTCAGCTTATTATTTTTATTGTTTTGTGGGAATTTCATATAATATACATTACACTCCTTTTCAATTCCTCCCTCTTTCAAGTTCCTACCCATGAGTCACAATAAAAATTCTTTTTCTCTAAAATACATCAATTGAAGTATATGTTGTTCATATACTCATTGGAACATTATCAGATTCCCAGTGCCTAGTCCCTTAAAGGAAACTGAGTTCATCCTTGCTACACCTTTTCACCACCCACAATAAGAAGTCATCAGTCCTGTAGGCTCTATTCTTCATCACCTTGATCACAGTTTTTCTTATGTATATATTTATTGTGATTTTGAATCCTCTCTGCTTCCCCCTCTCTCTTCTCCTTTCAGTCCCATGCACCCTCCTTCTTCTACCCCTATGCCCTTCATCTAATTCCCTGATATGGGTGATACTTTTCTGACTTCTGTCTAACACTATCTTATCAGGTCTCACCAACGCTGGCTGCATCATCTTCCTCTTTGTGATCTTCCTTGTGTCCTCAGTTGCCCCTACTTAACACGTTCTCCCAGCTTCCTTTCCTGTATGTTCCAAAAGCTTTGAGTGGATGGTGAATTTCATCAGGATATACTGTTTGGAGCTGGATGTTTGAAGGTCTGTCTCTGCATAATAACAAACTGTGGGTCTCAGTATGCAATCACATTTGATGCAGAAGGAAGAATTGATGTGGATAAAAGAACATGGCACTGATGTATCTCTTGAGGGCAGAGAGCAACATTTTTTTTTAATAACAACAACCTGGGTTGCCTGAAAATTTCCATAGAATACATTGGCCCAAAAACTCAATTCACTGCCACCCAATTCCCCTAGTGGAAGACTGGTTTGGTCACAATGGAAGGCTTATCTGAACTTTATCGCCCACTATTAAGAGGCCTCTTAAGTGAATACATACAATATTTTTTTTCCTCCATTTTAGTTACTTTTCCCAGATGATTTTTCCAGGTCACATCCATTGGCCTGGAAACATCATGATATCATCTTCTTACCTGAAGAATACTCTGTTATGGAAATATTTCACATTTTCCCTAAAACAAATTGTCAGTCCTATTCTTTAGAACTTGGAAGTTGCTGGGACTTGAATCATTGTACTAAATTACAAACTATCAGGATAACTAAGTTCTTTTAGCCTAGAAACCACTCCATTTCTTCCACTTCCTGGTGATTTGAATTGAATGTTTCCTTGAAGCTCATCTATTTATATGTGGAGTCCCCACTGAGGAAATATCTAGGAAGTGTTAGGATATATGGACTTGTGAGATAATATAATTTCTATTGGAGTTTTATTATAGGAGGGTATGCTTTGCGATTGATATCCCAATGAAAGTGACCAGACAGAATGGAGTCTGTCTCTCTGTCTATGTTAATTTATATTTTTGTTTCTGTTTGTCTTGGTCTCTCTATTTACAAATCTGTTTCTCTAGCTCTTTCTTTCTCTGTCACTCTCTCTGCCTGCCCCTTGTGGTTAAGTATGAAGAGCTCTCTGTTTTGCTGAAGGACTACAACAAGATGACTGCTTGCTGCTGTCACATTGAAAGGGTTAGACTAACTTTGTAACCTATATGTCTTCTAAAGCCTATAGTTTTGAGTTTTAGGTCCAGGTTAAGCTAAAGCCTCTTAACACCTTTCCAGAGAGTGAAGGAATGTGACCTTATCTTTGAGGACAGATATAAAAAAAGGGCAAGCAAGCAATGACCTTCACTCAGCAAAAGAAGGACCAGACCCTTGTCTTCGAGATAACGTTTCTTAGCAATGAACCTAGACTTCTTCTGAGTAGCTTTTGACCTCCAGCCAAAAGTCTGTAGCCCCTAATCTTCAAGGATGAGCTAACCACCCCACCTTCAATTGCAGCTGCATCCACACTTGGCAGGACTGGCCAAGCTTGAGCACCTAAGACTAACCAATTAGCTTACTTTATAACTTCCTCATCTAATCCTAAATTGCCAAAACTGAAACTTCAAATTTCCCGCAATTTTTCTTTTAAAAACCTAAAGGCCTTTGTCTCCCGGTGCCACTCTTTGCTGACCGGCAGGGGTGACCCTGTTGTACAATGGTTAATAAACCTCTTGCGTTTGCAATGAGTCTTGGTCTGGGGAGTTTCTGGGAAGGGCGTGATTAAACTCCTGAGCTGTGAGACCCCAGGTCTTACAACATCATGCATACTCTCCATAAAAATACAAACAAGGTCCCAATTAAATGTTTTTTGTTCAAAGAGTTGCCTTGGTTAGGGAACATTTTCCCAGTAAGTAATTCACTTACTGAGGACATATCTGTGCACTTAATAATAATGGAATCTGTGATAACATGAAAGTCATATGTCCGGTGCTCATGACTTTATTAATGACCACTTGAGAGAAATATGTGACAGATTAATTGAACTAAGAGTCTTGGACACAGGAACTGTCATTTCTGGGTTTTTTGCTTTCAGCTGCCCAGACTGAGGCATGTAGGGCTGCTAATTCTTTCTCTCAAGCAGACTGTTCATTTGGCCCTTTTCATAACTGCCTCCAGAAACTCTTACTGGCTTTCAGCTGTTTCATGATCTCATTCTCCCTCTCAGCCAATTATCAGCATAAAACAATTATGGTATCATGATAGCATCGGGATGTCATGATGAATTTTCATGTCATGATGTCATTGTGATATCATAATAGCTTTGTGATGTCATCATAGCATTGGATGCCCTAGTATCATTGTGAAGTTTTACTATTGTGAAGTCCTAAGAGCTTTTTGATTTTAAAATTCCATTGTGACATCATAACACAATCATGTTGAAGTAACCAATACAAAGTTATAATAGCATTGTGATGTCATAATAACATTGTTTAATCATAATACCATTGGGATGTCATAATATTGTAATGTTATAATAGCATTGTGATGTCAAAATACCTTTGTTATGTCATAATAGCATTGGGATTTCCTATCATTGTGATGTTGTAATAGCATGTCATATAATATATATAATAGCCAATGTGAGGTCATAAGAAGATTCTAATGACATAAAATCACTTAGATGTCTTTATATTATTGTACCATCATTGTTATATCATAATTACATTGTGATATCCTAACACAACCATATCCTAAGAGCATTGTGATGTCATCATCATTGTAATGTCATAACATTGTGAAATCATATCAATGGGATGTCATAAAATTATGATGTCATAATAACATTGTGAGGTCATAGCACCATTCTCACATTAAAATACATTGTCACGTCATTATGAGGACATTATAGCATTGGAATGTCTTATCATTGTCATGTAAGAATTTAATTAGATGTCATAATAGCACTGTGACATCATAATGCAATTTTGAAATTATAGTAGCATTGGAATATCATACAGTCTTTGTCTATCTTGCAATAGACATGAACAATATTTATCCCTCATGAAAATATCCCATGTTGAAAGGATATAAGCTTCCAGAGCAGAGTGACATATTAATTTAGTCAGCATTTAAGTTTTACTTTTATATATATATATAGTAGTTGTGCAGTCTGCATGTTTGTCTCCCAGCCTAATTTTAGGTCCTCACATTGAACAATAAAACATATCTCTTAAGCCAAAATGCCCTTTTACACCAGTTCTTCTGTGGGACTCTCACTTTCTGAGATTGGCTGGACATTTTAGAGCATTGTGACATCGCTCTTCATATAAACCTAAAATTGATGTGAATTCAATCTTTAAAACAACAAGGACATAACTTAATCTATCATTATGAAAAAAGAACTTACATGATAAGTTACATGGTAAGGGGTGCTCAGCCTTTCTCTCAAGCAGACTATCCACTTGGCCCTTTTAATAACTGGATCCTGAAGCTCTCACTGGCTTTCATCTATCTCCTGACATCATTCTGCCTCTCAGCCAATCAGCAGCTGAGAGAATCTTAAGGTTTCCATAGAGATGAGTAAAAAAAATTTCCTCAGTGTTCAGTATCTCTGATCCTGTGCACAAATGAATTTTTTTCTTGTGAAACACAACAAGCCTTTATCTCATCCCTTCATCCAGATTGCGCACCTTTATTCTTGTTTTTACCTCTGTGACAATAATATGTAGGAAATGAAAGTTTATTGAATTGGATACCTTCCTAACTAGGGAAGCTTCAAATTGATATGGGATTAAGCGGAATATCAAATGACAAAGTGGTCTCCTATTGTGGTTGTGGATCTGAAATTTCCATTTTTAACTGACCAGCTACTGTCATGCTTACTAAACATACCTTCACATTATTTTTAAATAATTGGCTGGCAGTGCCTAGGGAATCCCTGGGGTATTGATTCTGTAAGAAAAAGGGAAGAGACTGGAACCAGACAATTTCTGGGACTTGTTTGGCTGAAAGAGTAAAAGATCAGAGTATGCAAAAGGAGAACTTAGGGGAAATTGAATATTTGACAGCCGGTGCTCTTCCACACTTATGTTGCCAACCCACTATGAGCAGGTTTTCCTTGGTTGACCTGGGTAGATTGACAGCTGTATCCTATTCAGTAGTCAGTGAAAAACCCTCCTGGTCCTGGGTTTTAACGTAAAAAAAACAATCATCATTCAAGACAGAGAAATGGATTCCTGTTACATGCCTAGGACACAAGATCTGCTGTGTTTCCTACACGTGTCCTCCATACAAACCCTATAAACATAGTGTTGGTGGTAGGACAACTTGTTCTGAGGTGCCACCTGAGTTCATGTGGTCTGAGGTAGCTGGGTAAACACTAGTTCGTAGATAGTATTCTCTACTACATAATGAGTTCCTGGAAAGCATCCCTTAGAGAGTCAAACTCTCCCTTCCTTTAGCGGAATCTTTTCTCCTAGATAAAAGTCATTGTAAAAGTTGTCAATATATCATTTTTAATTGTTTATGTGGGAATTTCATGTAATATACATTACATTACTTTTCCAATTGCTCCAATGTTCAACTTTCTACCAATGTGTCAAACTATTTTTTTTTTTTTTTTGGAAAATATACATCAGTTGAACTATTTGTTGTTGATATTCTCATTAGAACATGATGAGAATCTCAGAGCCAAGTCCCTGAAAGAACAGCAACTTCATCCTTGTAGCATCCTGGGACCACCCCCAAGAAGAAGCTATCAATCCTGAAGAGCACTATACTACATCACCTTGATAACAGTTTTTCCTATAAATTTATTCATTATGATTTCTTCACTTTTTTTTCCTCTCTGCTACCCCCTCCCTCTTCTCCTCTCACTTTCACCCACCCTTCTTCTTTTACCCTTAGGCCCTTTCTCTAGATCTCTGATATAGGAGGTCCTCTTCCCACCTCTATCTGACCCTAGCTTATCAGATGTCACCAAGGCTGGCTGCATCATCTATCTCTGCATCCTGATGCTCAGGGTATTGTTCTCCTTGTGTCCTCAATTCCCTGTATTTAACACACTGTTGCTGCCTCTTCTTCTGCCAATTTCACAGAGTTCTGATGGGAGGGAAAATTTCATATGGAAATCCCATTTAGAGCTGGATGTTTTAAGCCCTCTCTCTGCATAATATTCTACTGTGGGTCTCTGTTTGAAAGCCCATTTGATGCAGAAGGAAACATCTTTGTGGATAAAAGAACATGGCACTTATCTATCAGTTGAGGGCAGAGAGCAACATACTTAAATAACAACAGCCTGGGTTGCTTGACTGGGAGGGAATGAGGGATCGGGACATGGCTGGGATACAAAGTTAAGAAAATGTAACTGATAAAAAAATAATAATAATAAAATCAAAAAAAAAGAAAAAAAAAGAAAATTTTCATAGGATTCCCGAGCCCTATTAAGTGACACCTAATGCCCCTAGTGGAAGACTGAGTTGGTTACAAAAGATGCCCTACTGGAATTTTATCACCCACTATTAGGAGACCTCCTAAAACTGAATACATACAATATTTGTATTTCTACCTTTTAGTTGCTTCACCAAGGATGATATTTCCTGGTTTCATCCATTTGCCTGAAAATATCATGAGGTCATTTTCTTATCTGAATAATACTCTGTTATGGAAATATTCCACATTTCCCCAAAGGAGATGATCAGTCCTGTTCTTTAGTATTTGGAAGTTGCTGGGAGGTTAAACATTGAATAACAATCTATCAGGATAACTATGGTCTTTTAGCCTAGAAGTTGCCCCATCTTCTTCTACTTCATGGTGATTTGAATTGTAATGTCCCTTTGGAGCTCATCTGTTTATATGTAGAATCCTCACTGAGGAAATACATGGAAAAGTTAGGGAGTATGACCTTGTTAGATAATATAATTCCTATTGGAGTTATATTATAGGAGGGTGTGTTTGAGGTTGATATGCCAATGAAAGTGACCAGACAGAATGGAGTCTCTGTCTCTCGGTCTCTGTCACTTTATATCTCTGTTTCTGTCATTCCCAGTCTTTTTCTGAATTTGTTGCTGTAGCTCTCTCTTTATCTGCCTCCCTCTGTCTCTCTCTTTCTCTGGCTGCTGCTTTTGGATCAGTATGAAAAGCTCTCAGTTGTGCTGAACTGCTAGGAGAAGATGACTGCTTACTGACATGACATCCTTTTGTTCCCTGTAAAAATATTAGCAAGGACCATTTTTTTTGTTAAAAATGTTGCCTTGTTCAGCAAGCATTTTCCCAGTAAGTAATTCACTAACAAAGGACATATCTATGCATTTAACAAATGATAATGTGAAAATCACATGTCAAGGACATGTGACCCTGTTAATGACCATTTGAAGGAAATACATGACACTTTTCCTTAACTAACAGTCTTGGACACTGGAAATTCTTCTCTGTGTTGTGGGCTTTAAACTGCCCAGATTGAAGCATGTAGGAATGCTCAGCCTTGCTCTCAAACAGGCTGTCCACTTGGCCCTTTTAATAACTGGCTCCTGAAACTTACTGGCTTTCACATTTTGCATGACATCATTCTCCCTCTCTGCCAATCAGCACCTGAGAGTTTTGAGGTTTCCATGGAGATGAGTAAACAAACTTTCCTCAGTGTCCAGTATCTCTAATCCTTTGCATACGTGAGTTATTCTTGTGAAACCCAACAAATCTTTATCTGAACCCTTAATCCAGATCCCACACCTTTACTCCTGTTTACCTCTGTGACAATGTCTGGTTGGAAATGACACTGTTTATTTAACTGGACAGTTTCCTAAGTAGGGAAGTTTCAAAGTGATGTGGGATTAAGGGGAAAGTATCAAATGACAAGGTGGCCTCCTATTGTGGTCTTGGATCTGAAATTACCTAGGTTGTGACTTTGAACTGAGAAGTTACTGAAGTCCTCACTAAATGTACCTTCATATATTTATTGATATCATAGGCTGGCAGGGTCAAGGGTTCCCTGGCATATTGATTCTTTAAGAGCAGGGAAATAAAAAGAAAACAAGACAATTACTGGGATTCCTTTGGCTGAAACATATAAGATGGGTATATAGAAAAAGAGAACTGTGTGGCAATAAACTATTTGACAGCTGTTGTTGTTCCTCATTAGTGTTGGCAATCCTCCATGAGCAGGGTTGCCTTGGTTGACCTGGCTGGATCAGCAGTTGTATCCTAACTGGTGGTCAGTGAGCAATCCTTCTAGTATTGGTGTTTACAGTTAAAACTGGGCCTTCAGGACAGAGAAATGGGCCCTTGTTATATGCCTAGGATACAAGAGCAGCTGTTTCCTGCTGTGTTCCTCCAGACAAACCTTCTAAACATAGTGTTAGGGCCAGGAGTGCTTGCTCAGAGGTGCCACCTGAAATCATGGGTCTGAGTTAGCTTAGTAACCACTACTTCATGGCTAAGATCCTCTGCAACATAATGAATTCCTGGAAAGCATACCTTACAACATCAATTCTGCCCTCCTTTAGCAGAATATTTTTTCCATGTTTATAGTCATTGTAAAATTTGTCAACATATTATTTTTATTGCTTATATGGAAATTTCATGTAATATACAACGTCCTCCTTTTCCATTGCTTCCAGCTTCAAATTCCTACCCATGTTTCACATTATTTTTTCTTTAAAATACATCAATTTTAGTATGGGTGGTTCATATACACATTGGAACATGATCAGATTTTCAATACCAAGTCCATTAAAGAATATTGAGTTAATCCTTGTCGTACTCTGGCTCCAAACCCAAGAAGAAACCATCAGACCTGAAGAACTGCATACTTCATCACCTTTATTACAGTTTTAATTATGTATTTATTTATTACATTTTTATTCAATTTGAATCCTCTCTGCTGCCCCCTCCATCTTCTGCTTCACTCCTAGCCATTGTCCTTCACCTACCCCTATGCCCTTTTTCTACTTTCCTAAGAGGGGAGGTCCTCCTCCCCATTCTAACTGACTCTAGCTTATCAGGACTCATCAAGCCTGGCTGCATTATCTTTATGACCTGATTCTCAGGGCATATTTCTCCTTGTGTCCTGCATTGCTTATAATTATGACACTCTTCATGCCTCCTCTCCTGTGGAATTTCCCAGAGATCTGAGGGAAGGGAGAATATCAGGGGAAATCCCATTTGGAGATGGGTGTTTTAAGGTCTCTCTCTGCATAATAATGGACTCTGTGTCTCTATAAAATTCCATTAATGCAGAAGGAAGCATCTCTTTGGATGCAAGAACATGGTACTGATATATCAGGTGATGACAGAGAGCAACATATTTTAATAACAACAGCCAGGGTTGCTTGAAATTTTTCATATGATTCTCTGGCACAACAACTCAATTAACTGACAGCCAATCTCCTTAGTGGAAGACTTGTTTGGTCACCACAGATGACATATTGGAACTTCCATTTGCCTGAAAATATCATGATGTCATTTTCTTAGCAGAATAATACTCCATTATCGAAATATTCCACATTTCCCCAAAGGAGATTGTCAGCTAGAAGTTTCTAGGACTTTAGTCATTGTATTGAATGATAAACTATCAGGATAAGAACATTCTATTATCCTAGAAGTCCCTCCATCTTCTTCCATGTCTTGGTGCTTTGAATTGAAGCTCATCTATTTACTTGCAGAATCTCCAGTGAGAAAATATCTGGGAAAGGGTAGGAGGTATGTCCTTTTTAGATAATATAATTCTTTTTGGAGTTATATCATAGAAGATAAGCTTTGAGGTTGATATGCCAATGAAAGTGACCAGACAAAATGGATTCTCTGTCTCTAGGTCTATGCCAATTTATATATTTGTTTCTATTGGTCTTGGTATATCTATTTCTGAATCTGTCTCTCCAGCTATTTTTTCTCTGTCTTCCTTTCTCTTCATACCTCTTGTGGTTCAGTATGAAAAGCTTTCAGTTCTGCTAAAATACTACAACTAGATGACTGCTTACAATGTGAAGTCCTGGTTGGTCTCTGTAAAAATATAAGCAAGGTCTCAATTATACTCTATTTTTTTTAAAGATTTACCTTGATAAGGTAGCGTTTTCGCAGTAAGTAATTCACTGACATAGGACATATCTATGCATTTAACAAATAATAATGGAATCTGTCATAATGTGGAACTCACATGTCAAGGAAATGTGACTTTACTAATAAACCCTTGAAAGAAATATGTGACACTTTTCCTGAACTAAGAGTCTCAGACATAGGAACTGACATTTCCAGTGTTTTGTGCTTTCAGCTGCCCATATTGACACATGTAGGGCTGCTCAGCATTTTCCCAATCAGGCTGTCCACTTGGCCCTTTTAATAACTGGCTCCTTAAACTCTTACTGGCTTTCACCTGTTTCATGACATCATTCTCCCTCTCAGCCAATCATCACCTGAGAAAATCTTGAGGTTTCCATGGAGATGAATAAACAAACTTTCCTCAGTGTCCAGTATCTCTGGTCCTGTGCACATGTGAATTTTTCTTGTGAAACCCAACAAATATTTATTTCATTCCTTTATTCATGTTTACCTTTGTGACAATGTCAGGTAGGAAATGAAACTATAATGTTCATTGAATTGAACACTTTCCTAACTAGGGAAGCTTCAAATGATTAAGGGGATTAAAGGGGATGTACTGAATGACAACCGTTCTCCTACTGGGCTCTTGGATCTGAAATTTCCTAGGTTGTGACTTTGAACTAAGCAGTTACTCGTGTACTCACTAAATGAACCTTCACATTCTTATTGATATAATAGGCTGGCAGGGTCTAGGTTTCCCTGGGTTATTGAGTCTTTAAGAACAGGGAAATTAGAAAGAAAACAGATAATTATGGGGACTGGTTAGGCTGAAACAGAGAAATTTCTATGAGTGTAAATGGAGACCTGAGGGGCAATAAAGTATTTGACAGCTAGGGTTGTTCCTCACTAGTTTTGGCAACCCTCTATGAGCAGAGTTGCCTTGGGGGACCTGGCTAGATCAGCAGCTGTGTCCTACTCAGTGGTCAGTGGGGAACCCTCCTGGTACTGTGATTTACAGTTAAAAATGGTCCCTGAGGACAGAGAAATAGTTTTGTGGTATATGCCTAGCTCACAGAGCAGATGTGTTTTCTTCTGGCATTCCAGACAAACACTTTAAATGTAGACTTAGTGCAGGACTGCTTGTTCAGAGGTGCCATTTTATCTCATGGAGTCTGAGGTAGCTTGGAAACCACTAGTTCATTATTAGTATTCTCTGCTACATAATGAAATCATGGAAAGCATGCCTTACAAAGCCTTACTCTGCCCTCCTTTAGCGGAATCTTTTCTCCATGTTAAAAGTCATTGTAAAAGTTGTAAACATAATATTTTTTATTGCTCATGTCAGAATTTCTTATAATATACATTATACTCCTTTTTCTATTGCTCCCAGTTTCAAATTCCTAACCATGTGTCACACTAATTTTTTTTTTCTTTAAAATAAATCAGTTCAAGTATGTGTTGTACATATACTCATTGGAACATGATCAGAGTCTCGGTGGAAGTCCCTTAAAGGAAACTGAGTTCATCCTTGCTGCTCACTGATACCACCCCCCAAAAGAAGCCATCATTCCTAAAGAGCTCTCCTAACTTCAAAATGTTGATCACAGTTTCCGTTTTATATTTATTTATTATTATTTGTCCACACTGTATCCCTTCTACTTCCCCCTCCCTCTTCTGCTTCCACTCCCATGGGTACTGCTTCTTCTTCCTCAATGTCCTTTCTCTAGTTCTTCTTTCTGGTATTTGAATTGCAATATGCCTTTGAAGCTCATCTTTTTACATGTTGAGTCCTCAATGAGAAACCTTCTGGGAATTGTTAGGAAGTACAGCCTTGTTAGATATAATTATTTCTTTTGAAGTTATATAATGGAAGGTTGTGCTTTGAGGTTGATATGCCAATGAAAAGGGCCAGAGAGAATGGAATATCTTTTTCTTGGTCTCTGTCACTTATATCTTGGTTTGTGTTTGTCTCATTCTCTCTATTTCTGAACCTGTCTCTCTAGCTCTTTCTCTCTCTGTCTATCTGTCTCCCTCTATTTGACTCTCTGTCTCTCTCTGCCTCCCCCTCTCTGGCTGCTGCCTGTAGTTCATTATGAAAAGCTCTCAGTTCTGCTGAAGGACTATAAAATGATGAGTGTTTGCTGACATGACATCATAGATGGTC
The DNA here is from genome assembly GCF_030254825.1 of Meriones unguiculatus. Taxonomy (NCBI): domain Eukaryota; kingdom Metazoa; phylum Chordata; class Mammalia; order Rodentia; family Muridae; genus Meriones; species Meriones unguiculatus. The sequence goes on along the minus strand of NW_026843709.1, from coordinate 31,287,370 downwards.
TCTGTAAAAATATAAGCAAGGTCCCAATTAAACACTTTTCATTGAAATATTTGCATTGGTCAGGGAGCATATTCACAGAAAGTAATTCACTTACTGAGGACATATCTGTTCATTTAACCAATAATTATGGAATTTGTGATAATCTGAAAGTCACATTTCAAGGACCTGTGACCTTATTAATAATGACTTGAAAGAAATATGTGACACTTTTCTTGAATTAAGAGTCTGGGATACAGGAACTGACATATCCAGGTTGTGTATTTTCAGCAGCCCAGATTGAGGCATGTAGGGCTGCTCAGCCTTTTCTCAAGTGGACTGTCCACTTGTCCCTTTTAATGACTGGCTTCTGAAAGTATTAATGGCTTTCATCTGTTTCATGATATCATATTACCTCTCAGCCAATTAGCACCTGAGAAAATTTTGAGGTTTCCAGGGAGGTAAGTAAACAAATTTTTCTCAGTGTTGGGTATCTCTGATCCTGTGCACACTTTACTTTTTCTTGTAAAACCCAAGAAGCCTTTATCTCATCCCTTTATCTAAGAGCCACAACTTTGCTCCTCTTTATGTCATGACAATGTCAGGTAAGAAAGGAAACTTTTATGTTTATTTAATTAGACAGTTTCCTAAGTTTATTTATTCGGACAGTTTCAAAGTGATGGGAGATTAAGGGGAACGTACAAAATAACAATGTGGTCTCCTACTGTGGTCTTGGATCTGAAATTTCCTAAGTTGTGACTTTGAACTGAACAGTTACTTGTGTACTCACTAAATGTAACTTTACATTCTTATTGATATAATAGGTATGTGGGTCTAGAGTTAGCTGGGATATTGAGTCTTTAAGAGCAGGAAAAAGGAAAGGAACCCTAACAATTTCTGGGATTGTTTTGGCTGAAACAGAGAAATATCAATGAGCATAAAAGGAGAACTGAGGGGTATAATGTATTTGACAGCTGGTATTGTTCAGCACTAGTGTTGGCAAACCACAATGAGCATGGTTGCTTTAGCTGACCTGGATGGACCAGTAGCTATGTCCTACTCAGTGGTCAGTGAGGAACCCACCTTGTCCTGGGATTTAGTTTAAAATGTGCCTTTAGAACAGACAAATGGATCCGTGTTCCATACTGATGACACAAGAGAAGCTGTGTTTCCTGCTCTTGTCCTCCAGAAAAACTTTCTAAAGGTAGTGTCAGTGCCAGGACTGCTTGTTCAGAAGTGTCACCTTAGCTAATGGGGTCTGAAGTAGCTGGGTAACCACTAGTTCATGGCTACTATTCTCTGTTACATAATGAGTTCCTGGAAACATGCCTTATAAAGTCAATTTCTGCCATCCTTTAGCAGAATCTTTTCTCCATGTTAAAAGTCATTATAAAAGTTGTCAACATGTTAATTTTATTTGATTATGTGGGATATCGTTTAATATACATTTCAGTCTTTCCATTGCTCCCAGGTTCAAATTCCTACCCATGTGTCACACTAAATTCTTTTTTCTTTAAAATATGCCAATTGAAGTATGTATTTTTCTTATACTCATTGGAACATGATCAGAGTCTCACTGCCCCTTAAAGAAAATTGACTTCATGCTTGCTACACACTATCACCACCACCATGAAGAATCCTTTAGTCTTAAAGAGTTCTATACTTCATCAACTTGATCATAATTTTAGTATATATTTATTTATTATGATTTGTTCATTTGTATCTCCTCTGCTGCCCATTCCCCTTACCCTTCCTGGCCCACCCACACTTCATCTAACCCTATGGCCTTTATCTAGTTCCATGATAGGGAAGCTCTCCTCCCCTTTCTATCTGAAGCTAGCTTATCATGTGTCATCATGTTGGCTGCATCATCTTCTTCTGCGACCTGATTCCAAGGACATTGTTCTCCTTGTGTCTTCAATTCCATCTACTGCATCATCTCCTGAAGGCTTCCCATAGCTCTGAGGGGAAGGGGAATTTCATAGAGAAATCCTAATTAGAGCTGGGTGTTTTAAGGTCTCTCTTTATGGCTAATATAGGACTGTGGGTCTCAGTATGCACTCCCTTTTGATGCAGGAGAAAGCATCTCTGTGGATCCAAGAACATGGCACTGATCTATCAGTCGAGGGTAGAGCAACATATTTTAATAACAACAGCCTGGGTTGCTTGACAATAGGATGCCCTGGCCCAATAACCAAATTAAGTGCCATCCAATCCCCCTAGTGGAAGACTGGTTTGGACATAGTAGATGGCCTATTGAAACGTTATCCTTCACTATTAGTACACCTCTTAATATGTAAATACATACCATATTTATCTTTCTGCATTTTAGTTACTTCACTCAGAATGGTTTTTCCTGCTTTCATTCATTTATCTGAAAATCTTCTTGTCATTTTCTCAGCTGAATAACACTTCATTATGGATATATTTCATGTTTTCCCCGAAGGAGATTTTCATTCCTGTTCTTTAGTCTTGGAAGTTCATGGGACTTTAATCATTGTATTTAATGACAAATTTTCAGAGTAACAATATTCTTTTAGCCTAGAATTCCATCCATCTTCTTCTACTTCCTGATGATTTGAATTTCGTTCTCCCTTCAAAGTCAATCTATTTACAGGTGGAGTCCCCAGTGAGGAAATGTCTGGTTAGGGTTAGGAGGTATGGACGTGTTAGATAATATAATTTCTTTTGTTTCTCTGATTTTTTTGTCAGGCCTTTTGTCTTTTTATATCAGTGGGCTACTGATTTTTTTGAGATGCTTTTGTATCCAGCCACTTCGCTGAAGGTATTTATCAGCTGTAGGAGTTCCCTGGTAGGTTTTTTGGGGTAACTTAGGTATACTATCATATCATGTGCAAATACTGATACTTTGACATCTCCCATTCTTATTTGTATTCCCTTGATCTCCTTCAGTTGTCTTATTGCTCTAGCAAGGACTTCTAGAACTATGTTGACGAGATATAGAGAGAGCAGGTAGCCTTTATTTGTCCCTGTATACAATGGGATTACTTTAATTTTCTCTCTGTTTAGTTTAATATTGGCTATAGGCTTGGTGTATATTGCCTTTACTATATCTAGATGTGTGCCTTGTATCCCTGACCTCTCCAATACTTTAAGCATGAATGGATGTTGGATTTTGCCCAGTGCTTTTTCAGCATCTAAGGAGATCATCATATGTTTTTTTTTCTTTCATTTTTTTCAATATAGTGGATCACCTTGATAGATTTCCATATATTGAACTACCCTTGCATACCTGGGATGAAGCCTACTTGGTCATATGGAAGATATTATTGAGGTGGTCTTGTATTCAGTCAAAGACAGAAAGTATATTTGGATGACACTATCTAAGCAAGTCAAATGCTTGTATGAAAAAAATTTCAAGTCTCTGTAGAAAGAATTACAAGAAGATATCAGAAGATGGAAAGATCTCCCATGCTCATGGCTTGGCAGGCTTAACATTGTAAAAATGGCCATCTTATCAAAACCAATTTACAGATTCAAAGCAATTCCCATCAAATTACCAACATGATTTTTTACAATTTTTAAAGAAAAATTCTCAAATTCATATGGAAAAACAAGGAGCCCAGAATTGCTAAAACCATCCTTTACAATAAAAAAATCTTCTGGAGATATCTCTATCCCTGACATCAAGTTGTGTTATAGGGCAACAGTAATAAAAGCTGCATGGTACTAACATAGAAACAGAATGGTGAATTAGTAGAAACAAAGAGAAGCACCAGAAATAAATTTAAACACTTATGGACACTTTGGTTTTGACAAAGATGCCAAAACCATATAATTAAAAAAGAAAGCATCTTCAACAAATGTGCTGGTCTAACAGGATGTCTACATGTAAAAAATAAAATGCAAATAGATCCCTACTTATCACCCTACACAAAACCTAAGTCCAAGTGGATCAAAGACCTCAATATAATACCAGACACATTAAATTGGGTAGAAGAAAAAGTGGAGAAGAGTCTTGAATTAATTGGCACAGTAAACAAGCTCCTGAATAAAACACCTAAAACACAGGATATAAGAGCAGCAATGAGTAAATGGGACCTCATGAAACTGAAAAGCTTCTGGAAAGCAAAGACTGTCATCAAAACAAAAGGAATGCCTACAGATTTTGAAAGAATCTTCACCAAGCTTCTATGTGACAAAGGACTTTTATCCAATATATATAAAGAATTAAAGAAGTTGAAAAGCAACAAATCAAGTAATCCAATTTAAAAAGGGGAACAGAGCTAAACAGAGAATTCTCTATAGAGGAATATTGAATGGCAGAGAAACACTTAGAAAAGTGCTCAATGTCATTAGGGAAATGCAAATAAAAATGATCTAAAACTCAAGTGACAACGCATGGTGTAAGAGTCTCAGGAAAGACCCCTGTGCTCAGATTTTTTGATTCTGTTGCTCTCTTTGTGGAGTTCCTGTTCTCTTCAGATCCTACTATTTCCTGCTTCTTTCATTAGATTCCATGCACTCTGCCCAACAGTTGGCCATATGTATCAGCCTCTGCTTTGATAGTCCTTTGGTGGGATCTTTTCTTCATGTTAAAAGTCATTGTAAAAGTGCTCAACATATTATTTTTATTGAGTATGTGGGAATTTCCTGTACTCTATATTATTCTGCTTTTCCAGTGCTCCCAGGTTCAAATTCCTACCCATGAGTCATACTAATTTTTTTAATACACCAATGCAAGTATATGTTATTCATATACTCATATACTCATTGAAACATGATCAGAATCTCAGTGCCAACTCCCTTAAAGAAAACTGAGTTCATCCTTACCACACTCTGACACCACCCCCAAGAAGAAGCCATCAGTTCTGAAGAGCTTTATACTTCACCACCTTCATAACAGTTTTTTAATGTATTTCTATATTATGATTTTTAAATTTTGTATCCCCTCCACAGCCACTCTCTCTTCTCCTTCCAGTCCCACCCACCATCCTTCTTCTACCTCTATGCCTTCTCTCTAGTTCTCTGATAGGGGAGGCCCTCCTCACCCTTCTATTTACCCTATTTTATCAGGTCTATACAAGGCTGGCTGCATCTTCTTCTGTTGCCTGATTTTCAGGGCATTGTTCTCCTTGTGTCCTCAGTTGCCTCTACCTATGACACTCTTCCTGCCTCCTTCCCTCCAGGATTCCCAGAGCTCTGAGGGGAGAGAGAAATTCATAGGAAAATCCCATTTAGAGCTGAGTATTTCAAGGTCTCTCTCTCTCTCTCTCTCTGCCTAATATCAGACTGTGAGTCTCTGTATGCAATCATGTGTGATGCAGAATGAGGCTTTACTTTGGATGCAAGAACATGACTCTGATCTATCATGTGAGGGCATAGAGCAACATATTTTAAAATAATACCCTAGGTTGCTTTAAAATTTTGTAAGGTGCCCTGGCACCAACTCAATTAATCACCCAAACACCCTAGTGGAAGACTGGTCATAATTAGATGGCTTATAGGAACTTTAAGACCCATTATTAGGAGACCTCCTAATAAGTGGATACATACCATATTTGTCTTTCTGCATTTTAGTTACTTCACATTGGATGATTTTTCCTGGTTCCATGCATTTACCTGAAAATATCTTGTTGTCATTTTCTTAGATAAATAATACTCCCTATGGAAATATTCCTCATTTTCTCCAAAGGAGATTGTGAGTCCTCTTCTTTAGTCCTTAGAAGTTGCTGGGACTTTAGTCATTGTATTGAATGAAAAACTATGTTCTTGAATTATAACTATCATTCAATACAATGATAGTCATTGTATTGAATGATAACTATGTTCTTTTAGCCTAGAAGTCCCTCCATCTTTTTCTACTTCCTGGTGATTTCAATGTCAATGTCCTCTTGAAGCTCTTCTATTTACATGTTGAGTCCCCAGTGAGAAAATGTCTGCTTAGTGTTAGGTGGTATAGCCTTGTTAGATAATATAATTCTTCTTGGAGTTATATTATAGGATGGTGTGATTTGAGGTTGATATGCCAATGAACGTGACCAGACAGAATGGGTCTCTCTCTTTTTCTGTCACTTTACATCTTTGTTTCTGTATGTATAGGTGTCTCTATTTTCTAATCTGTCTCTATAGTTCTTTCTCTCTCTGTTTCTTTCAGGCTCCCTCTCTATGCCTTCCACTTGTTGTTCAGTAGGAAAAGCTCCCAGTTCTGTTGAAGGACTACAACAAACTGCCTGCTTGCTTTATGGCATCATGGATAGTCTGTGTTAAAATATAAGCACGGTCCCTATTAATATCTTTTTGTTCAAAGATTTGCCTTTTCAGGGAGTGTTTCTCAGTAAGTTATTCACTGACTGAGGACATATATGTACATTTAACAAATCATAATGGAATCTGTGATTATATGAAAGTCACATGTCAAGGAAAAGTGACTTTATTAATGACCACATGAAAGAAATATGTGACATATTTCTTGAACTAAGAGTCTTAGTCACAGGAACTGTTATTCCTGTGTTGTGTGCTTTCATCTGCTCAAATTGAGGCATGTAGGGCTGCTCAGCCTTTCTCTCAACCAGGCTGTTTACTTGGCCTTTTAAATAACTGGGTCCTGAAACTCTTACTGGATTTAAATTGTTTCATGACATTATTCACCCTCTCAGCCAATCATTATCTATCCATTGTGATGTAATATTAGAATAGAGATATCATAATACCATTTGAAATTCATAATACCATTGTGAAGTCATAAGAGCATTGTTTATTCATAACACCATTGATTAGCATAACACAATTTTGATATCAAAATTCCATTGTGATGTCATACTACAAACATGTCATAATATGATTGTGCTATCATAATTACATTGGGATGTCATGGTGAATTTTGATGTCATAATTCTGATGTGATATCATTTTAGCATTGTGATGTCATCATAGCATTGTTATGTAATAATAGTTTTGTGAAGTCATATTAACATTGTGAAATCATAAAACCATTTGGATGTTATAACCTTGTGATATCATAATAGCATTTGGAGGTCAAAATACCTTTGTGATATTGTAATAGCAATGTGAATTTGTATCATTGTGATGTTATAATATTATTTTTGGTCATGATAGTATTATGATGTTAAAATAGCATTGAGGTGTCATAATATCAAAATTCCATTGTGATGTCATATCTCAATCATGTCTAAATAGAATTGAGCTTTCATAATAGCATTGAAATGTCATGATGAATTTTGATGTCATAATACCATTATAATGTCATATAATTGTGATGTCATAATGGCATTTTGAAGTCAAAACACAATTGTGATAGCATAAGAGCATCGTCATGTCATAATAACATTTTACGGTCATAGTTGCATTGATATGTCATAGTACCATTGTGATGTTATATTACCATTTTGCGGTTATAATAACATTGTGATGTTATAATAGCATTGTGATGTCAAAAATCCCTTTGTGATGTAGTAATAGCATTCTAATTTCACATCATTGTTATGTCAAAATAGCATTGATATATCATCATTATATTATAATATCATAATTCCATTGTGATGTCATAATACTCTTTTGAAGTCATAATACCATTGTGATAAAATAACAGCATTGTGATGTCATAACAGCATTGTGATGTCGTAATACCACTTTGAAGTTCTAATAGTATTGTGAGGTCATAACACAATTGTGATATCATAATAGCATATTAATCTCATAATAACATTTTGAAATCATAATACCATTGTGATAGCATAATAGCATTGTGTTTTCATAAAACCATTTTGCGATCATAATAGCGTTTTGATGTCATAATAGTATTGTGATGTCTTCATATCATTGCGATATCATAATACCATTGTGATATTACAATTCTGTTGTGAGCTCATACCACAATCATGTCTTTATTGCATTGTGATCTCATAACAGCATTAGAATTCATGATGAATTTTGATGTGATAATGGCATTGTGATATCATCATACCATTGTGATGACATAACACCACTGTGATTTCATAATAGCATTGTTATGTCATATCAATGTGAAGTTATAACACCTTTGTTTTGTCATAATAGATTGTGATGTCATAATAGCATTGTAATGTCATAATAGCAATTTAATTTCATAAAAAAATGTGATATCATGATAGCATTGTGATATCATAATAGAATTGTGATGTCATAGCACAATCATGTTGTAAAGCTTTTTGTTGTCATAGTACCGTTGGGGTACACTGATGAATTTTGATGTCTTGATGGCACTGTGATGTCATCACAGCATTGTGATGTCATTACATCATTATGCTGACCTATATGATTGTAAAGTCTAGCTGTTGTGAATTCATAATAGGTATTTGATGACAAAATTCAATTCTGACGTCATACAACAATCATGTCATATGCCATTGCGATATCCTAATAGCACTATGAAGTCATAATAGCATTGGGATGTCATAATACCATTGTGATGTCATATCATTTTGATGTCGTAATAGCATTTAGATATTTTACCATTTTTATATTGTATTGCCTTTTTTAAGTCATAATAATATTGTAATGTCTTAATAACATTGTGATGTCATATTACCATATTGATAATATCATAATAAAATTGTGATATCATAATATCATTGTGATGTAATAATAGCCTGGTGATGTCATAATGACATTGTGATGTTATAATAGCTTTGTGATTTCATAATAAAATTTAGCAGTCATGATAGCATTGTGAGTCATCATAGCATTGTGATGGACTAATACAATTGTGATGTCATCATAGCATTGTGCTGTCAAAATTACATTGTGAGGACATACCAAAAATCATGCATTAAGCATGATATCATAATAGCATTGTGATGTCATCCTAGCATTGTGATGTCATGATGGCATTATGGTGTCATAATTTCATTGTGATTTCATAATAGCACCAATATGTCACACCTTTGTGTTGGCATAATAGCATTGTTGTATCATAATAGCATGTGATTTTATAATTGCACTGTGATGTCATGTAAATATGTTATAGTTAATAGTATTTTGATATTGTTATAGAATTGTGATGTCAAAATTCCATTTTAATGTCATACAAATTCATGTAATTATAGCATTCAGTTGTCATACAATTGTGATGTCATAACATTAGGATGTCAGCAAAGCATTAAGATGTCATAACTTTGCTGGATTCCACCAAGACATACTAAGCAATTCCTAAATATTTCCTCCTTCACATATTCATATTCAAATATTCTGACCCAGAAGGCTGAAGATGGTGCTTCAAGTACAGATACTTATGGGTGACTGTTCAGGTAATAATTTTTTTTTTTGGTCAATTTTTTTTTGGAAGCCGCTAACATGCAACTTACTATTTATGCACTTTACTTATTTACTTACTTTACTTCCTATTTACTCTAGTAACTAATTTAATTCCTTCTCAAGTCTCTGATGGCGTTGAAGACCAAATAGTTATAATGCCACAAGAAAGCTTAAGTTGTTTTAGAAGTAAGAAATGATTTCATATAGGTAATAGCAATGAGTATAAAAGCCAATTTAGGTATAGAACTCTAAACTTTTCAAAATAGTTAGGATAATTTGATACTTTCACCTAAGTTGCTAAATACACATGGACTGGATATTTCACATGTAGATTTTACCTAACAGTTTTCATAATTATTATTGTATTGAAATTATTGGACTTAAAGGGGGAAAGGTTGATAAAATGTACTTTTAAAATATATACAGCTTAGGCTTGTTCATTGAAATGCTGATTTCTACCCCTATATCTTTGGTTTCAGTCTGGATATTGCATTTAATACCTATTTTATGCATCCTGTCTCAAGGCCAATATAAAGCAACTAGCCACAATGTAGAGTAAGGAGAGGGGGGTGGCCAGAATATAGGAAATGAGTGGGAGGAAAAAAGGGGGAGGGCAGAGCAAGGAGAGATAAGCTATGTGGGGAACTAGGAATTACGTGGAGAATGAACCAGAATTAAGATTTCACAAAAAAGTAAGTGAAATGGGTGAAAATCTAAGTGTTAGGTGCTACACCCACTCCAGCCTGTGGTGTGGCATATCAATAGATAGTGCTACTCAGACTAAGAGATATGTGTCCTTCGGAATTATGGTCTCTGGAGGTCCCTGGAAGACCCTCCCACCTGGCAAAGAGAAGCGTTCTGAGATTTCTACACTTTTTCAGTTGCGGTTGTGGGGTTGGATTAATGAGTTTTTTTATATTTCTTTATGATTCCTGAAACAGCACAATTAATTATTCAAGGAAATATATTCTTGATGGATTATCAAAAGATTGAATAAGAATAGGGCAGAAGAAAAGTAGTTTTAAAAGACGTAATGAATTAGACTTAGTATGAAGAGCATTACAAGAATAGTGAAAAAATAATAGGCTCCTCCTTAAGAAAAAATAGCATGAGAAGTACACCTGGCAGGAGTTTCCCCTCCCTTCAGTGCCTTGTTCCTAGGGAAGATCATAAATCTTTAGCAGGACATATGGGAGGATAGTTAACAAAGGTTTCATTAGATTTTGATACAGGGAAAGATTTTGGCAGGCATCTGACTTAGTTCCTGACTTTCCCCTTCACTGGTTAGCAATAATGAAACTACATTTGAGGTTTCTTTTTCTTTGTCTGCTTTGATCAAAAGTTTTTAGGCCAAGATTTCTTGTGGGCACTCCCCTATGTTAAAATGTAAACTTTGTATTCTTGGTAAAAGTCTAAATGTTCTGGGAAGTGTGTCAACTTTAAGGTGCCTTTTTGTGAAATCATTATGAAAACACTAGTTTGATTTCAGTAAAGTGCAGGAGATTCCAAAGCCTCACTGGTCTCTGTCAATTCGCCAAATCTGTGTCTTCCTGTCCAAAGCCTTGCTCTCCTGCGGACACCAGAACTCTGACTGGGCCGGTCCATGGCATTAGGAAACTATAAGGTTTTGGGGGTTTAGGAGAGAGTAACTATTGGCCAGCATTGTGTTCTAGGTTAACTAAATAAAACCTGAATCTGTGTGGTGAATTTGTTACACAGCTTTCTATGAATAACAGCAGCTTTTCCAGATGATGTATCAAATGTAAACATTAATGGGCACATACAACAGAGATGTCATACCATTGTGATGTCATACTAGCATTGTTATGCCATAATACCATTGTGATGTCATAATACCATTGTGAAGTCATAATGGCACTGCGTACATGGAATCTAATGAAAGTAGTGGGAAATAGTAAGATCTGGAAGGGACAGGAGCTCCACAAGGATAGCAACAGAAACAAAAACTCTGAGCACAGGGGTCATTTCCTGAGACTTATACTCCAACCAAGTACTATGTATAGAGATAACCTAGAACCCCTGCTTCAGTGTCCAAGTGGATAATAGGAACAGTAATAGGAACAGGGATTGCCTCTGACATGAACTGATTGGCCTGCTTTTTGATCACTTTACCCTGATGGGGGAGTAGCCTTATCAGGCCACAGAGGAGTTCTTATAGATTAGGATTAGAAGTAAGGAGAGGAAGTCCTCCCCTATCAATGCACTTGGGGAGAGGCAAGCATGAGAAGGGTGAAGAAAGATGGGCTGGTGAGGGGAGATAAGAGAGGTTTATGGAGAGATACAAAGTGAATAAATTGCAATTAATAAAAGTTTAAATAAAAATATTAATATAATTTCTTTTAGATTTATATTATAGGAGGCTGTGCTTTGAGTTTGATATGCCAATGAGATTGACCAGACAGAAGGGAGTCTCTATCTCTCGATCTCTGTTAATTTATATCTCTGTTTCTGTTGGGCTCGGTCTCTAAAATTTTAATCTGTTTTGCTAGCTCTTTCTCTGTCTTGCACTCTCTATCTCCCTCTCTCTGGCTGCTGCTTGTGTTTCAGTATGAAAAGCACTCATGTCTGCTGAAGGAAAAAAGTTGACTGTTTGCTGACTCAAAATCAGGATGGTCTCTGTAAAAATATAAATAAGGTTCCAATTAAACATTTTTTGTTCAAAGATTTGCCTTGGTCAAAGAGCATTTTCACAAGAAGTAATTCACTGACTGAGGGCATATCTGTGCATTTAACCAATAATAATAGAAACTGTGATGATGTGAAAGTCATCTGACTTTATTAATGACCACTTGAAAGAAATATGTGACACTTTTCCTTAACTAATAGTCTTGGACACAGGAATTGTCATCTCTGGTTTGTGTGCTTTCAGCTGCCCAGATTGAGGCAGGTAGGGCTGCTCAGCCTATCTCTCAAGCAGGCTCTCCACTTGGCCCTTTTAATAACTGGCTCATGAAACTCTTGCTAGATTTCAGCTGTTTCATAACATCATTCTACCTTTCAGCCAATCAGCACCTGAGAGAATGTTGAGGTTTCCATGGAGATGAGTAAACAAACTTTTCTCAGTGTCAGGTGTCTCTGGTCCTGTGAACATAGATTTTTTTTTTTTTTTTTTTTTTTTTTTTTTTTTGTGAAACCCAAGAAGCCTATCTCATCTCTTTCTCCAGATCCCAAACCTTTACTCCTGTTTACTTCTGTGACAATGTCAGGTTTGAAATGATACTTCAATGTTTATTCAACTGAACAGCGTCCTAACTAGGAAAGCTTCAAAGAATGTGTGAGTAAAGGGAATGAACTGAATGACATGGTAGTTTGCTACTGTTGTCTTGGTTCTGAAATTTCCTAGGTTGTGACTTAGAACTAAGCAGTTACTAGCATACTCACTAAATGTACCTTCACATTTTTATTGATATAATAGGCCAACCAGCCCTAGCACTACTTAGGGTATAGAGTCTTTAAGATTAGGGAAAAAAGAAGCAAACCCGACAATTTCTATGAATGGTTTGGCTGAAAGCAATAAAGATCAATGAGGGTAAAAGGAGAATTGAGGGCAAGCTATTTCTTGACACCTTGTGCTGTTTAATACTAGTGATGCCAACCCTCTATTAGTAGGGTTGTCTTGGCTGATGTGGCTTTAATAGAAGTTGTGTCCTAACAGTGGTCAGTGAAGAACCCTCTTGGTACTGGGTTTCACAGTTAAAACAAAGCCTTCAGGATAGAGAAATGGTTCCATGTTTTAGACCTAGGACACAAGAGCAGCTCTGTCCTCCACACAAACTCTCTAAGCATAGAATTAATGCTAAGACTGATTGTTCAGAGGTGCCAACTGAGCTATGGGGTCTGAGGTAGCAATGTAGCCACTAGTTCATGGCTAGGATTCTCTGCTACATAATGAGTTCTTGGAAAGCATGCCTTAGAAACTCAAACTCTGCCCTCCTTTAGCAGAAAATTTTCTCAACAAAAGTCAGTATAAAAGTTGTCAACATATTATTTTTATTTTTATTGATTGTGTGGGACTTTCATATAACAAACATTACACTCTTTTTCCATTGTTCCCAGGTTCAAATTCTTACCCATGTATCACATTTTTCCCATCCATTAAAATACATCAAGTGAAGTATACATTTTTTATATACTAGTTGGAACATGCTCAAAGTCTCAGTACCAAGTCCCTTAAAGAAAACTGAGTTCATCCTTGCCACACTCTGCCACCACTCCTAAGAAGAAGCCATCAATACTGAAGAGCTCTATACTTCATCACCTTGATCACAGTTTTTCTTAGGTTTTTATTTATTACAACTTGTTTACAGTTTATGCAGATTGCTGCCACCTCCCTCTTTTCCTTCCAGTCCCACACACCCTCGTTCTTCCACCTATATACCCTTTCTCTATTTCCCTGATAGGTTCTCCTTCACTTTCTCTGACCTTATTTTAACAGATCTCATCAAGACTAGCTGCATCATCTTCCTCTGTGGCCTGATTCTCAGGGCATTGTTCTCCTTGTGTCCTCAATTGCCACTACTTATGAAACTCTTCTTACATTCTCTGCTTTAGGCCCCTCAGAACTCTGAGGAGAGATAGAATTTCATAGGGAAATCTCATTTAGAGCTGGCTGCTTTAAGGTCTCTCTGTGCATAATATTGGACTGTGGGTTTCTGTATGCAATCCAATTTGATGCAAAAGGAAGCATCTCTGTAGACAGAAGAACATGGGAATGATTAATCAGTTGAGGACAGAGAGCAGCATATTTTAGAAACCTGGGTTGCTTGAAAATTTCCATAGGATGCCCTTGCCCAACAGCTCAATTCAGTGCCACCCAGTTCCCCTAGCATAAAACTCGTTTGGTCACAAGAGATGGCCTATTGGAACTTTTTCCAAAACTATTAGGAACCTTCTTAATAAGTGCATACATATCATATTTGTCTTATTGCATTTTAGTTACTTTACCCAGCATGATTATTCCTTGTTATATCCATTTGCCTGAAAATGTCATGAGGTCATGTTTTCAGGAGAATAATACTCCATTAAGGAAATATTCCACATTTTCACCAAAGGAGATTGTCAGTCCTGTTCTTTAGAACTTGGAATTTGCTGGGACATTAATCTTTGTATTGAATAACAAACTATCAGTATAACTATGATTGTTTAGCCTAGAATTCCTTCCATCTTCTTCCACTTCCTGGTGATTTGAATTACAATGTCCCCTTGAAGCTCATCTGTTTACATGATGAGTCCCAGAAGGAAATGTCTGGCATGGTTTAGCAGGTATGGCCTTGTTAGATAATATAATTCCTATTGGAGTTATATTGTAGGAGGGTGTGCTTTGAAGGTGATATGCCAATGAAAGTGACCAGACAGAATGGGTCTCTGTCTCTCTGTCTCTGTCACTTTATATCTTTGTTTCTGTAGGCATCAGTCTCTCTATTTCTGAATGTGTCTCTCTAGTTCTTTCTCTCTCTTTCTCTCTCAGTCTCCCTCTCTCTGCCTGCTGCTTGTCATTCAATACGAAAAGCTCTCAGTTCTGCTGAAGGACTACAACAAGTTGTCTGCTTGCTGGTGTCACATCATGGATAGTCTCTTAAAATATAAGTGCGATCCCAATTAAACGCTTTTTGTTCAAAAAGTTTCCTTGGTGGGAGTGTTATCCCAGTAAGTATTTCACTGACTGAGAATATATCTCTGCAGTTAATAAATAATATTGGTATCTGTGATAATATGAAAGTGACATGTTAGGGACATGGGACCTTATTCATGACCTCTTGAAAGAAATATGTGACAGATTAATTGAACTAAGAGTATTGGACACAGGAACTGTCAACTCTATGTTGTGCACTTTCAGCTGCCGAGATTGAAGCATGTAAGGCAGCTCAGCCTTTCTCTGAAGGAGACTGTCCACTTAGTGCTTTTAATAACTGGATCCTGAAACTTACTGGCTTTCATTTTTTTCATGATATCATTCTCTCTCTCATCCAATCAGCATCTAACCATTCTGATATCATAATAGCACTGGGATGTCATGATGAATTTTCATGTCATGATGCCATTGTGATGCCATAATTGTATCATAATGGCATCATAACATTCATTGGATATTGTAATATCATTGTGAAGTCTTAGAGTTGTGAAGTCATAATAGCTTTTTTATTTCATAATTCCATTCTGGTATCATAATAACATGATGTCAATCATGTCAATCATGTTGAAATAACTTTTCAAACTCATCATAGCATTGTGATGTCATAATAACATTGTGAAATCATGATACCATTGGGATGTTATAATATTGTAATGCCATAATAGAATTATGATGTCAAAATACCTTTGTGATGTCATAATACCATTGTGATTTCATATCTTTGTTATATCATGATAGCATTGTCATGTCTTTGTATTTTTTTTTTTTTTTGCAGTACATTCAGGAACCTTGAACAATCATCTGACCCTGGGTAAAGCCAGCCCACTTTAAATAGCCTCTGGGGAGCCAACCTCAGCATGCCATGTGGGCAATGCAGATAGGTCCACATACATGGAAGCAAGCCAGATCCTCGGCCTTAGCCAAATGTGGAGTTGTTCGTGACAGAGAGCACTAACCATCGGGAAGGTGGAAGGCGGAAACCAGCTCCATCCTTCAGGCGCGGCATTACACAGCTCTCTGCAGTTCCCCCTTTTTGTTTTAGACACATCAGGCAAGAGTAGAGGTCTGATCTCTGATATTAGATACAAATTGGGACTTTGTACTGATGTTTATTTAGGTGTCATCCACCAAAAGAGCATCAGACCTGTCCAATACCTTTTTCTCAGAGGCGGGACCTGGGGCATCAACCCGCATGCAATCAGACATGCTCTTCTCTGGGTCGAAAGCGGCTGGCCCTGAGTGCAGTGCTTAGCCTCGCATCCTGAGCATAACATTTTGGCTTTTTATGGTAGCCAACCATGCTTGGGGAGACTGTCTTGCTTCAATGGCTGTAAAGGCCTGAATGGTCATGGCTGCATTACTCTGTTGTGAGACTCTAATCTTGCATGTATACCACAGGCAAACCAAGGTGACCAACACCAGAAGGCATGCTAACGCTCCCATGCCCGCCCATTCCTTCAGATGATTCATGGATGCAGCAATCCATGATGATAATCCTGTGCCTAGTCCTGCATCCACTCTGGTAGAATTTACCATGACAATGGTCACTCTCAGCTGCTCCATCGTAGTATCGAATTCTCCAGTCCAATTACCTAAAATATAGCTAGACAATTGTTTAGACAGATTTGCAGCACAGGAAAAATTCTCATGCTGTATGCTAGTGACTCAAGGTCCAGCATACTTTCATTGAAAGCCAAGTTGAGCGATTTGCCATAGGGTATCAATTTGCTCCTGCACGAGGTCAATCCTCTGATTGAACACCATCAAATCTCCTTTTAGTTGAGCATTAATTCCTTTTTGTACATCTAAGGCATGAGCTACATTGGCTAAAATGTTATTCAGGGTCTGAGCAGTCTGCCCAGTATGACTCATGGCTTATGCCACGGTGGTAGCTCCAACAGCCGCCAATGAGATGGCAGTAACAATGGCAGATGTAATTTCAAGATCCCTTTTCTGTCTGAAGAGAGTCATAGCATGAGGGGTATCAATGGGCACAGGCACCCAGCGAGGCATGCGAGTAACCAGGGCATACCTAAATTTACTAGCATTCCAGCATTGGTCAAAAAAGCAAGTATCATTACCACAATTACTTGGCTCTATCTGACTAATAATGAATAAAAATGGGGGATATAAACAAACAGGTGTGGGCTTATAGGAAATATTATGAGAAGCCTTAACCCCCTCGTTGGAACATCCTGCATCAGTTCTAGAACTAGCAGTGGTGGTGTCCGAGGTCTGAGTAGGTTCAGGAGACCATTGCCCCCAGTGGCGAGACGTGCTCCATGTAAATTGACTAACTCCATGTTTTCCTCCACTTTTGAAAGTCATTTAAGGTTTTTAAATTATTTTCCCCTTTTTTTAAATTTTTCATCAATCACACTTTATTCATTCTGCATCCCCCATAAGTCCCTCCCTCCCCTTCCAATCGCACCCTCCCTCCTCCCTCTGCATGGATGCCACTCCCCAAATCCACTCATAGGGGAAGTACTCCTCTCCTTTCTGATCTTAGTCCATCAGTTCACATCAAAAGTGGCTGCATTGTCCTCTACTATGGCCTGGTAAGGCTGCTCCCCCTCAAGAGGAGGTGACTAAAGAGCAGGCCAGTCAGTTCATGGCAGAGGCAGTCCCTCTTCACATTACTATGTTACCCAATTGGACTCTGAACTGCCCTGGGCTACATCTGTGCAGGGGTTCTGGGTTATCTCCATGAATAGTCCTTGGTTGGAGTATGAATCTCTGGGAAGTTCCCTGTGTTCAAATTTTCTTGTTCTGTTGCTCTCCTTGTGGAGACCCTGTCTTCTCCAGCTCTTACTATTTCCCAGTTCTTACCTAAAATTCCATTCACTCTGCCCAACAGTTGCCCATCAGGCTTAGCATGTGCTTTGATAGTCTGTAGGGCAGAGGCTTTCAGAGGCCCTCTGTGGTAGGTTCCTAGGTTGTTTCCTGTTTTCTTCTTCTGATGTACATCCTCTTTGCCTTTCCGGATGGGGATTGGACATTTTAGTTAGGGTCCTCTCTCTTGCTTAGTTTCTTTAGATGCACAGGTTTTAGTGGGTTTGTCCTATGTTGTATGTCTATATGAGTGTGTATATACCATGTGTGTCTTTTTGCTTCTGGAACAACTCACTCAGGATGATCCTTTCCAGATCCCACCATTTACCTGCAAATTTCATGATTTCCTTATTTTTCATTGCTGAGTAATATTCCATTGTGTAGATGTACCACAATTTCTGCATCCGTTCTTCAGTTGAGGGGCATCTTGGTTGTTTCCAGCTTCTGGCTATTACAAATAAAGCTGCTACAAACATGGTTGAGGACATTTCCTTTCTGTGTGCTTGAGCCTCTTTTGGATATATGCCTAGGAGTGGTATGGCTGGATCTTGGGGAAGCACTATTCCTAGTTGTCTGAGAAAATGCCAGATTGATTTCCAGAGTGGTTGTACCAGTTTACATTCCCACCAGCAGTGGAGAAGGGTTCCTCTTTCTCCACAACCTCTCCAGCATGTGTTGTCACTTGAGTTTTTGATCTTGGCCATTCTCATGGGTGTAAGGTGAAATCTCAGGGTTGTTTTGATTTGCATTTCCCTAATGGCTAGTGAGGTTGAGCATTTCTTTAAGTGCTTCTCTGCCATTCGGTATTCCTCTACTGAAAATTCTCTGTTTAGCTCTGTTCCCCATTTTTAAGTGGGTTACTTGGTTTGCTGCTTTTCAGCTTCTTTAATTCTTTATATATACTTGACATGAGTCCTCTGTCACATAAAGGGTTGGTGAAGATTCTTTCCCAATCTGTAGGAGGTTGCTTTGTTTTGATGATGGTGTCCTTTGCTTTGCAGAAGCTTGTCAGTTTCACGAGATCCCATTTATTGATTGTTGCTCTTAGAGCCTGTGCTGTTGGAGTTCTGTTCAGGAAGTTTTCCCCTGTACCAATGAGTTCTAGGGTATTCCCCACTTTTAGTTCAAGTCGATTTAATATGTCTGGTTTTATGTTGAGGTCTTTGATCCACTTGGACTTCAGTTTTGTGAAGGGTGATAAGTATGGATCTATTTTCATTTTTCTACATGTAAACATCCAGTTGGACCAGCACCATTTGTTGAAGATGCTATTTTTTTTTCCGTTGTATGGTTTTGGCGTCTTTGTCAAATATCAGGTGTCCATAAGTGTGTGGGTTTATTTCTGGGTCCTCTGTTCATTTCCATTGATCCACTATTCTGTTTCTATGCCAGTACCATGCAGTTTTTAAAACTGTTGCTCTATAGTACAACTTAAGATCAGGGATGGAGATACCTCCAGAAGATCTTTTATTGTAGAGGATTGTTTTAGCAATTCTGGGTTTCTTGTTATTCCAGATGAAGTTGAGAATTTTTCTTTCCAGGTCTGTAAAGAATTGTGTTGGTAATTTGAAGGGCATTGCATTGAATCTGTAGATTGCTTTTGGCAAGATGGCCATTTTTACTAATCCTACCAAGCCATGAGCATGGGAGTTCTTTCCATCTTCTCATATCTTCTTCTAGTTCTTTCTTCAGAGATTTGAAATTTTTTTCATAAAAGTCTTTGACTTCCTTGGTTAGGGTTACCCCGAGGTACCTTATGTCACTTGTGGCTATTGTGAAGGGTGTTGTTTCCCTAATTTCTTTCTCAGCCCTTTTGTCTTTTGTATACAGGAGGGCTACTGATTTTTTTTTTGAGTTAATTTTGTATCTGGCCACTTTGATGAAGGTGTTTATCAGCTGTAGGAGTTCCCTGGTAGAGTTTTTTGGGTCACTCACGTATACTATCATATCATCTGCAAATAGTGATAATTTGACTTCTTCCTTTCCAATTTGTATCCCCTTGATCTCCTTCAACTGCCTTATTGCTCTAGCAAGGACTTCCAGAACTATGTTGAAGAGATATGGAGAGAGTGGGCAGCCTAGTCTTGTCCCTGATATCAGTGGGATTGCTTGAAGTTTCTCTCAGTTCAGTTTGATGTTGGCTATAGGTTTGCTGTAAATTGCCTGTACTATGTTTAGATATGTGCCTTGTATCCCTGATCTCTCCAATACTTTAAACATGAATGGATGTTGGATTTTGTCAAAGGCTTTTTCAACATCTAGGGATATTATCATGTGGTTTTTTTCTTTCAATTTGTTAATATGGTGGATCACATTCATGGATTTCTGTATATTGAACCACCCCTGCATAACTGGGATGAAGCCTACTTGGTCATGGTGGATGATTTCTTTGATGTGTTCTTGTATTCGGTTTGCGAGTATTTTGTTGAGTATTTTTGCATCAATGTTCATAAGGGAGATTGGCATGAAATTCTCTTTCTTTACTGAGTCTTTGTGAGGTTTAGGTACCAAGGTGAGTGTGGCTTCATAGAATGAGTTTGGTAATGTTCCTTCTGTTTCTATTTTGTGGAATAGTTTGAAGAGAATTGGAGTTAGCTCTTCTTTGAATGTCTGGTAGAATTCTGCGCTGAAACCATCAGGTCCTGGGCTTTTTTTGGATGGGAGACTTTCGATGACTGCTTCGATTTCCTTGGGGGATATAGGACTATTTAATTGATTTACCTGGTCCTGATTTAGCTTTGGTAAGTGGAATCGATCAAGAAAATTGTCCATTTCATTTAAATTTTCAAATTTTGTTCCATATAGACTTTTGAAATAAGTCCTAATGAATGCTTGGATTTCCTCAGTGTCTGTAGTTATGTCCCCCTTTTCATTTCTGATTTTGTTGATTTGGATGGTGTCTCGCTGCCTTTTAGTTAGCTTGGCTAAGGGTTTGTCTATCTTGTTGATTTTCTCAAAGAACCAGCTCTTGGTTTCATTGATTCTTTGAATTGTTTTCTTCGTTTCTAATTGATTGATTTCAGCCCTGAGTTTGATTATTTCCAGCCATCTGCTCCTTCTTGGTGTGTCTGCTTCTTCTTTTTCTAGGGTTTTTAAGTGAGCCATTAATTTGCTTGAATGCGCTGTCTCAAATTTCTTCTTGAAGGCACTTAGTGCTATGAACTTTCCTCTTAGCACTGCTTTCATTGTGTCCCACAAGTTTGGGTATGTTGTGTCTTCATTTTCATTGAGTTCTAGGAAGATTTTAATTTCTTTCTTTATTTCTTCCCTGACCCAGCTGTCTTTTAGTAGCAAGTTGTTCAGTTTCCATGTATGTGTAGGCTTTTGGCTATTTTTGTTGTTACTGAAGTCCAACTTTATTCAATGGTGATCCAACAGGATAGAAGGGATTATTTCAATCTTCCTGTATTTGTTGAGGCTTGCTTTGTGACCAACTTTGTGGTCTATTTTGGAGAAGGTTCCATGAGGTGCTGAGAAGAAGATAAATTCTTTTGTGTTTGGGTGTAAGTTTCTGTAAATGTCTGTTAGGTCCATTTGTTTCATGACCTCTATCAGAGATATTGTTTCTTTGTTTAATTTCTGTTTCGTTGACCTGTTCTTTGTTGAGAGTGCGGTGTTGAAGTCTCCCACTATTTGTGTGTGAGGATCTATATGTGGTTTAAGTTTTATCAATGTTTCTTTCACAAATATGTGTGCCCTTGTATTTGGGGCATAGATGTTCAGGATTGTGATGTCTTCTTGGTGGAATTTTCCCTTGATGAGTATGAAGTGTCCTTCCCCATCTCTTTTAATTAATTTTGGTTGAAAGACTATTTTATCAGATATTAGAATGGCTACTCCTGCTTGCTTCTTGCGTCCATTTGCTTGAAATGTGGTCTTCCATCCCTTTACCCTCAAGTAATGTCTATCTTTGTGACTTAGGTGTGTTTCTTGTATACAACAGATTGCTGGGTTTTGTTTACGCATCCATTTTGTTAGTCTGTGCCTTTTTATTGGAGAATTAAGTCTATTGATATTGAGAAAGAGTAATGACCAGTGGCTGTTAGATCCTTTGGATTTGATGTTGGCTGTGGTCATACGGTTGTGTGCCTGGTTGCTTTTTGTTTTACTGTAGTGGGGTTATTTATTTCCTGTGGTTTCTTGAATGTAGCTAGCTTTCTTGGGTTGTATTTTCTCTTCAAGTGTCTTGTTAATGCTGGATTTGTTTGTAGGTACTGTTGAAATATGTTTTTTTCTTGTTTTCTCTGTCTATGAGGACTGAGAGTTTTGCAGCGGATAGTAGCCTGGGCTGACATCTGTGCTCTCTTAGGATCGGCATGATATCAGTCCAGGCCCTTCTGGCTTTCATAGTCTCTGTTGAAAACTCAGGTGTGATTCTAATGGGTTTGCCATTATATGTTACTTGGTCTTTTTCTCTTGCAGCTTTTAGTATTTTTTCTTTGTTCTGTATACTTATGGTTTTGATTATTATGTGGCGGGAGGATTTTCTTTTTTGGTCTAATTTATTGGGTGTTCTATAGGCTTCTTGTATTCTTATTGGCCTCTCCTTTAAGTTGGGGAAATTTTCTTCAATGATTTTGTTGAAAATATTTTCTGGGCCTTGGTGCAGGGAATCTCCTTTTTCTTCTATTCCTATTATTCTTAGGTTTTGTCCTTTTATGTTGTCTTGAATTTCTTGGACGGTCTGTGTCAGGAATTTTTTAGATTTATCATTTTCTTTGACAGATACATCTATTTCTTCCATTGTATCTTCCATACCTGAGATTCTTTCTTCCATTTCTTGTAGCCTATTGGTTATGCTCACCTCTGTAGTTCCTGCTTTCCTCCCTAAGTCCCTTCTCTCCACAATTTCTTCTATTTGTGTTTTTTTTTTTTTTTAATTTTTCCAATTCTATCTTCAGGTCTTGAGCTATTTTGTTGGTTTCCTTCCCCTGTCTGACTGTATTTTCATGTTTTTCCGTCAATTCCTTCAGCTGTTTGTTTGAACAATCCACTGTTTCTTTTCTTTCATTTACTGATTTAAGCATTTCCTCTCTAAAGGCAACATACTTTTTGGCTTCAGCTTCTTCTATTTCTTTTCGTATTTTATTTGTTTCCTCTGTTATCATCTTCTTGAGCATAGATGTTAGGTCGTATCCTTGAATTTCATTAATGCTGGGGTGTCTAGGGCTATTTGCCCCTGGATAACTGGGTTCTGCAGATGCCATAATGCTCTTGCTTTTGTTGGTTGAACTTTTACGCTGTCCTCTACCCATTGGGCTATCTTAGTTGTTTTAATTTAGTTTCTGGTTGTTCCTGGACTGTTGTAGTGGAGAGAATCCCTTTGGCAGGAAGATGGTTTTTCCTCAAGGAAGCCTTCCCAGCTTTTTGGGCATAGTCCCTGGATGTCTGGTGTTTTTCAGAAGTTGCTACAGCTCACCTCAGGCATAGAGACCTGGGTGGTAGCTGTGGTCCTGATTAGTCAAGAGGGCTCTCCTCTCACCGGGAGAAGTCCTGGGGGTAGCTGCCCTCTTTCTGGGTTTCGTGCTGTAAATTTAGTGATCAGCTGCGGTAATCTGTGGTGGGTGCATACTGCTCTTTTGTCTTGGGGGACTCAGTTCTGTCTGTTTGCAATCTGCAGTCTGCTAGACTTTCCCTAGGTGACCCCAGCAGCACGGTTTCTTCCTTCTCTGTGGGGTCCTCTCCAGACAGGGGTTCCTAGTCCCTGTTGTACTGGGGAGCACAGCTTGTCTGTACTGCTGAGCTGTGTGCAAAGCTCTCTGCGCGTGGCAGGAGCTCGGCTGTGATGGTGGCAGAGACCTTCCGGGGAGAGACTGGGTGACCTGCGATCAGACCCGCAACCCTGCATCCCCGTGGGGTCCCCCGACGACAGGGACTCCCAGTCTCAGGTACCCTTGTGCCCATGGATCAGCCTGGGAAAGTGGCTGGGACATGCCCGCTTGCGGCTCCAGCCTGGAGACCCAAAGCCTGCATTACCCGGGATTTCTTCCGGGTTCTGGCTGGGCAGCCGTGAGTGGACCAGACCAATTCCTACGCTGTGGAAGCCTCCCCTCACATGGGAAACATGATCGATGTAGTTTCAGGGCCCCGAGTTCAATCTCCTGGTCCCTGCATGGAAAGTGCTGTCCTGCTCCTCAGTCAGGCTGTTTTCCTGGCGCGGCCATCTTGGCTTCGCATTGTCATGTCTTAATAGCATGAGATGTCAAAATAGCATTGTAAATTTCTCATAGAATTGAGATGTTTTAATATCGTTAAAAATTCATACTGTTGTGAAGTCAGAATAGCAGTGTAATTTTATAATTCCATTGTGGTATCATAACACAATCATATTGTAAGAGCATTGTAATGTCATCAAGCATTGCAAAATCATAATATTGTGATGTCATAATATCATTGTGTTGTCATAATAACATTGTGAAATCGTAATACCATTTTGGAATGTCATAACATTGTAATGTCATAATAGTATTATGATGCCATAATACCTTTGTGATGTAATAGCGTTGTGATTTCATATCATTGTAATGTGGTAATAACATTGAGATATCAGAATAGCATCATGAATCAATAATAGCATTGTGATGTCATAATTCCATTATGATGTCATATCATTGTGATGTCAAATAACATTTGGAGGTCATAATAGTGTTGTGATGTCATACTATCATTATGATTGTCAAATTTCCATTGTGATGTTATAAAACAATCATGGTGTAATAGTACTTTTATGTCACAATTCCATTGTGATGTCATGATAAATTTTGATGTCTTAATGCTATTGTCATAGCATAATCGTATTGTGATATAATCAAAGAATTTTGAAGTCATATAGTTCTAAAATCATAATAGCATTTTAATATAAAAATTCCATTGTGATGTCATAGCACAATCTTGTAATATAACTTTATTAATAGCTTGGTGATTTCATAATACCATTTTGGATTCATAATACCATTGTGCTGTCCACATAGCATTGTGATATCATATCATTGTGATGTCATAATTGTCTTATGATGCCATACCCTTGTGATGTCATCATAGATTTGTGATGTCATCAGAACATTGTAATGTCATGATACCATTATAATGTCCTAATACCACTGTGATGCCATAATTTTTTAATCATCATATAATTGTGAAGTCATAATACCATTGTGAAATCATAATAACAGTGTGATATCATAATACTATTGTGATGTCATCATAACATTGTGATGTCATAATAGCATTTAGGAGTTTTAGGATGATGATTTCATGATTGCATTGATATGTTGTAAGACCTTTGTGAAGTTATGATACCTTTGTAATTTCATAATAGCCTTTTGAGAACATTATAGAATTTTGATGTTGTAATACTATTGTGAAGTCATAACACCATTGTGATGTTTCAATACCATTGTGAAGTCATATAATTGTCAGGATATTATAGCATTGGAATGCCTTACCATTGTCATTTAATAATTCCATTAGATGTCATAATAGCTCTATGATATAATAATGCCATTTAATAAAATAATATTGGAATGTCTTATTTTTGTGATGTCATAATAGCATTGTGATGTCATAACACCATTGGGAAGTCATGACACCGTGTTTATTTCATAATACCATTGTTATATCATAAAATCAGTTATATGTGATGACACACTTGTGATGACATGATACCATTGAGATGTCATAATAAAGTTCTGATGTGATTGTATCAATAAGGTATCATAATAGTATTGTGATGTCATAACAACATTTTGAGGTTATAAAGCCATTATAATGTCATAATTTGATTGAGATATCATAACAGAATTTGATGTAATATTAGCATTTTTCTTTTACTTTTTTGTTTTTTTATTGTTTATTAATTAGTTTATTAAGTTTGTGTCCTTCCTGTGGTTCCCTCCCTCCTCCCCTTCCAACCTCTTCCTTTCTTCATCCTCTGCATGCATGACCCTCCCCACGGCCACTGATAGGGGAGGTCTTCTTTTCTTTCTGTCTGATCCTATTCAATTAAGTCTCATCAGGAATGCCTTCATTGTCTTCTTCTGTGGCCTGGTAATGCTGCTTCCCCCTCGGGGGGGAGATAATTAAAGAGCAGGCCAATCAGTTCATGTCAGAGAAACCATTTGGACGCTGAACTGCCATGGGTTACATCTGTGCAGGAGTCTTAGGTTATATCCTTACATGGTCCTTGGTTGGAGTATCAGTCTAAGGAAAAACCACAGTGCTCCTTGTAGAGTTCCTGTCCTCTACAGATTTTACTGTTTCCCACCTCTTTCATAAGATTGCCTGAACTCTGCCCAAAGGTTGCTCATAAGTCTCAGCATCTGCATTGATGGTCTGCAGGGAAGAGCCTTTCAGAGGTCCTTGTGTCAGGCTCCTGATTTGTTCCCTCTTTTTGCTTTCTTCTATGTCCATATTCTTTGCCTTTCTGGATAGGGATTGAGCATTTTAGCAATAGTCCTCCCTCTTGATTAGTTTCTTTAGGTGTAGTAGGTTTATCCTATATTATATCTCTATATGAGTGTGTATATACCATGTGCATCTTTCTGTTTCTGGGACAGCTCACTCAGGATGATCTTTTCGAGATCCCACCATTTACCTGGAAATTTCATGATATCCTTGTTTTTTATTGCTGAGTAATATTCCATGGTGTAGATGTACCACAATTTCTGTATCCATTCCTTCACTAAGGGACATCTGGGCTCTTAACTCATTCGCAAAAGAGACAACTTCCTGAACAGAACACCAACAGCACAGGCTCTAAGGTCAACAATCAATAAATGGGACTTCAAGAAACTGAAAATATTCTGTAAAGCAAAAGACACTGTCGTCAGAACAAAATGACTGCCTACAGATTGGGAAAAGATCTTCACCAACCCTGTATCTGACAGATGACTAATATCAAGTATACATAAAGAACTAAAGAAGTTAAACAGCAAAAAATCAAGTAATCCAATTAAAAAATGGAGTACAGAGCTAAAGACAGAATCCTCAATAGAGGAATATCAAATGGCAGAGAAACACTTAAAGAAATGTTCAACATCCTTAGTCATAAGGGAAATGCAAATCAAAATGACCCTAAGATTTTACCTTACACCAATCAGAATGTCTAAGATCAAAAACTCAAGTGTAGAGAGCCGTGGTTTGGTTGCCATGGCACTGGCTTTCACCCTTCTAAAATGGTAAACAAGTCCTAGAGCGCATGACTGTTATGACCGTTATGACCATTGGGCAACCATCATCACGAGCCCAGCCCAGGGTGTCATATGGGGTGATGGGTGAGCAGCCAATCAGGGGATGATACGTCATCTCACACCACTCTGGTGTGAGCAGGGCTTATATAAACAGCACCACTGCGGGGCTCAGGGTCTTCCTCCTATCACTGTTTGACTGCAATAAAGCTTGCTGCAGAAGGATCCTGTTGTCCGTGTGCGTTCTTGCTGGCGAGACGGCCATGCAGCTCGCAACATTTGGTGCCGAAACCCGGGACGCCGGGAGCCTGCCATCGCTGGTGCCGAGGAGACCCCCGTTCGTGGGGAGGATTCAGAACTGCAGCAGAGAGATAAGTTCTGAGAGGCATGTTTGGTCTTGATTTATCTCATCTTTCACTTCAGCTAGCAGAAGCCTTCATTGCTTTCTCTGTTGTGACCGTTGCCCTCGTCCTCTTTCTTTTGGTTTCATACAAGCTTAAGGGTGACCTCGAAAGGAAAGAGATTAACGGAAAGCTAAGAGTAGGCACTAAGGGAATGTTAGAGGAGATACAAGACAGCATGTCAGAAACAGAACGTGACAAAAGATTAGGGGCCCCAATGGATAGAAATAAAGATGTCTCTAAGAAAAAAAGGCCCTTCTGCTGAAGTTAAAGCTGCAGGAGCAAGAGATAAGGGAAAGAACGCCCTGGGAGAGAAACATGATAAGGAGAAGAAAAAATCTAAAAAGGAGCCTCTCTATCCGACAAAAAAACAAGAGGTTTTAGAAATTCGCAATTCTGAGTCGGAGGAGTTAAGTCCCTCCGAGGGGTCAGAGGAAGAAGCAGCCCACTATGAGGAAGAACGATACCACCCAGATGAGCGGCCATTACTGTTGTATTGGAAGCAAAGTAGTATGAGGAACAGGAAGGGCACACTTTCTCAGTCGGCCACTCCCATTGTCTCTAGTGCTCCTCCACCTTACATGGGGAGGCACTGGCCTGATTCCTTCTTTTCAACAAAAGATAGACACAAAATTTTTCAGACTTTTCCAGTATTTGAAGATGTGGAGGGAGGCCATGTCCATGTACCTGTAGATTACCCTCTAGTCAAGGAACTGGCAGAGTCAGCTAATAAGTACGGGTGCTAATTTTACAATTATGCAACTTGAAAGGCTAGGCTCTACAGCAATGAACCCAAATGATTGGCAGACTGTAGTGAAAGCTGCCCTCCCTAATATGGGAGTGTATTGAGAATGGAAAGCCTTATGGCATAATGCCTGTCAATCCAAAGCTAGGGCTAATGCCAATGCAGAAGACAATCAACGACGCTGCACATTTGAGCTACTAACAGGACAAGGTCCACATGTTCAGCAACAGACATATTATGATTGGGGAGCATACAGCCAAATATCTGCTGCTGCAATTAAAGCATAGAAGGCCTTTTCAAAGAAGGGTGGGGCCGAGAGCCATTTAACAAAAATTATCCAGGGTCCTCAGGAGTCATTCCCAGAATTTGTGGCCAGAATGACAGACTCAGCAGGCAGAATATTTGTAGACCCAGAAAGGGTCCGACCAATGATAGAGCAACTGGTGTATGAGAATGCTTCACCAGAATGCAAGGCAGTCATTACCCCCAAAAAGAGCAAAGGACTGACAGATTGGATAAAAGTTTGCCGAGGACTCGGAGGCCCTCTTACCAACGCCGGCCTGGCGGCAGCCATATTACAAAACAATAACCACCCAAGTTCTGGAAACAATAAAGTTTGTTTTAATTGTGGCAAAATGGGTCATTTAAAAAGAGACTGTTGTATGTCTACGCAGAAGAAAGTTCCTGGACTTTGCCCTAAGTGTAGAAAAGGCAATCACTGGGCTAATGAATGCTGCTCAGTCAGAGATATTCAGGGAGAACTTATACAGCATGACACCCCCTCTGAGGAGAGAGATAAAAATGTTCCAAAAAATGGACTTCAGGGCCCCAGATCTCAGGGCCCCAAAAGATATGGAACACAGGCAGACAACAGGAGGGTTTATCCAGCTGTAGAGCAACAAGAGGATCAGGAGGGTTGGACCTCCGTTCCACCTCCCAATTCTTATTAATGCCACACATGGGGGTGCAACCTCTCCCAGTGGAGGTTGAAGGCCTCCTGCCTGAAGGAAGTGTTGGTCTTATTTTGGGTCACTCCTCTCTCACTCTAAAAGGACTTATGGTCCATCCTGGAGTATTAGATCAAGATTTTACGGGACAGCTCCAGGTGCTTTGTTCCTGCCCTCAAGGCATATTTTCTATTTCTCCTGGAGATAGGATTGCTCAATTGGTCCTCCTCCCAAGCCTTCATGATTGCTTTCCATTTACCGAAACATCAAGGGGTGCAAGAGGGCTTGGTTCCACAGGAACAGATTTTGCTCATTTGGTAGTTGATCTTAAAACTAGACCTACTCTACAATTACAGATAGAAGGGAAAAGTTTTACTGGTATTTTGGACACAGGGGCTGATAAAAGCATTATCTCTTCCACCTGGTAGCCTAAGGCATGGCCTGTTACACAATAATCCCACTCCTTACAAGGGTTGGGATATGAGGCCAGCCCTGCCATTAGTTCACGTTCTTTGATGTGGCAGGCACCAGAAGGTCAAACAGGAAGCTTCATACCATATGTTCTTCCTCTCCCTGTCAATCTCTGGGGAAGAGATATTTTGCAGGATTTAAGATTAGCATTGACCAATGAGTATTCGCAACAAGCGGTTGATATAATGAAAAGGATGGGTTATAAGGAAGGAAAAGGCCTTGGTAAACAGGAACAAGGAAGATTACACCTGATTTCACAGGAAAGTAATACAGGGAAACAAGTCTTGGGTTTTCATTAGCTGCCATTGAGGGTTCCATGCCCATATCTTGGCTCACAGAGGAGGCCGTATGGGTTCCTCAATGGCCCCTTTCCTCTGAAAAGCTGGAAGCCGCTACAAGGCTGGTTAAAGAACAGGTACAGCTTGGTCATTTGGAACCATCTACTTCCCCCTGGAAAACACCTATTTTTGTTATTAAAAAGAAGTCTGGAAAATGGAGACTTCTTCATGATTTAAGGGCCATTAATGCACAGTTGTGGCTCTTTGGCTCTGTTCAGCGAGGCCTACCTTTACTTTCTGCTTTGCCTAAAC
The DNA here is from genome assembly GCF_030254825.1 of Meriones unguiculatus. NCBI lineage: Eukaryota > Metazoa > Chordata > Mammalia > Rodentia > Muridae > Meriones > Meriones unguiculatus. The sequence goes on along the minus strand of NW_026843709.1, from coordinate 31,257,294 downwards.
AATGGAGAGTCATAATTATAGATATCAAGGATTGCTTCTTCTCTGTTCCTCTGTGCCCACGAGACAGACAGAGATTTGCCTTTACCCTACCTGCTGTTAATCACCATGAGCCAGACAAAAGATATCAATGGAGAGTTTTACCTCAAGGCATGGCTAATAACCCCACCATGTGTCAATTGTATGTGCAGATGGATCTTGAACCAGTTAGACAGCAATTTCCTTCCTTGTTGCTGATTCATTATATGGATGATATTCTCTTGTGCCATGAGGAGTTAGCCATTTTGCAAGATGTGTATCCTTTGTTGCAAAAAACCCTGCAGCAATGGGGATTGCATATTGCCACTGAAAAGGTCCAGATTTGTGCGGTAGGTTCCTTTTTGGGAACGGTCATTTACCCGGACAAAATAGTTCCTCAAAAAATAGAAATTCGCAGGGACCATTTGCATACCATAAATGATTTTCAAAAATTATTAGGTGATATAAATTGGCTTAGGCCGTTTTTAAAAATTCCTTCTGCTGAATTAAAACCCCTATTTTATATTTTGGAAGGGGATGCTCATATTTCTTCACCCAGAGCCTTAACACTGGCTGCAATCGGTGCCCTGCAAGTGGTAGAAAACGCTTTACAAGATGCCCAATTAAAACGTGTAGATAAAACTAAGATCTTGGACCTGTGTGTTATTAAAAGTAAACATTTACTAACTGCTGTATTATGGCAAGATGGACCCTTATTGTGGGTTCATCCCAATGCTTCTCCTGCAAAAATTATTGAATGGTATCCAGATGCAGTTGCTCAACTTGCACTAAGAATGTTAAAAGCCGCCATTACACACTTTGGGAAGGAGCCAAAGTTCTTAATAGTTCCTTATACAGCTCATGAGGTTCAGGTATTGACTGCTACCTCTGATACTTGGGCGGTGCTAGTTACCTCCTTTAGTGGCTTGATTGATAATCATTATCCTCGACACTCTGTTTTACAATTTGCTTTAACTCAAGAGGTAGTCTTCCCGCATATAACGTCCCAGAAACCACTTCGGGATGGACTGGTAGTTTATACAGATGGGTCAAAAACAGGAGTAGGAGCTTATGTGGTTAATAATAAAGTTGTTTCTACGCAATATCATGAGACTTCACCTCAAATTGTGGAATGTTTAGTAGTGTTAGAAGTTTTGACAAAATTTACAGGTCCTTTAAATATTGTTTCTGATTCTAGTTATGTGGTAAATGCAACCAAAATTTTAGAGGCTGCTGGATTGATCAAGGCATCTAGCAATCTTGCAAAAATTTTTCAAAAAATTCAGTTTGCCTTAATTATTAGAAAATCCCCTGTTTTTATTACACATATTAGGGCTCACTCAGGTCTACCGGGACCCATGTCCCATGGAAATGACCTGGCAGATCGAGCCACAAAGATGATTGCATTTGCCCTCTTCTCAAATTTGGAATTGGCTAAAGAGTTTCATAAGAAATTTCATGTGACATCTGAAACACTGTGTCATCGATTTGACATAACTAGAAAGGAAGCTAGAGATATTGTAACCCAATGTCAGAATTGTTGTCAGTTCTTACCTATGCCTCATGTTGGGATTAATCCCAGAGGAATCCGTCCGCTACAAGTGTGGCAGATGGATGTTACTCACATTTCATCTTTTGGTAAACTTCAATATTTACATGTTTCCATTGATACTTGCTCTGGAGTTATGTTTGCTTCTCCCCTGACTGGAGAAAAGGCAGCCCATGTTATTCAACATTGCTTGGAGGCATGGAGTGCCTGGGGAAAGCCCAAAATTCTAAAAACTGACAATGGGCCAGCCTATACTTCTCAGAAATTTGGACAGTTTTGTCATCAAATGGGAGTGACCCACCTAACGGGTCTCCCATATAACCCTCAGGGACAGGGTATTATTGAACGTGCTCATCACACTCTAAAATCCTACTTAATAAAACAAAAAAGGGGAGTCAAGGAGGCTCTGTCCTCAGTGCCACGAGTGACTGTTTCCTTGGCACTCTTTACTCTCAATTTTTTAATTTGGACAGTCAGGGCCACTCGGCGGCTGATTGCCACTGCTTAGAGCCTGATAGGCCTAAGGAAATGGTCAAATGGAAGGATGTCTTGACTGGTCGATGGAAAGGCCCGGATCCTATCTTAATAAGATCCAGGGGAGCTGTCTATGTTTTCCCACAGGAAGAAAACAATCCATTCTGGGTACCGGAGCGCCTCACGCGAAAGCTCACGGCAGCTGAAGATGATCTTTCAACGAATATACCTACAACTAATTCCAGTTCTTACTTGGATCCTTCTAAATTGGGTTTCTAGTATTGTGGGGGTACAACGTTGGGCCATTTTGTCTGCATTCCCGAAGCCTATGCTGGTCAGACATAATTCATTGGTTTTTCCTAAATTTTTCTTGTGTGATACAAATAAGACGGTTTTTCTGCCTAGTCCTGTCTGTGTTTATTCCCCTTTTTTACTTGTTTTGTCCAATAATTCTTTTAGAAATTGTACCAATGAGACATGCTGGATGTCGCAATGTTGGAATGCTAGGCATTACGCTCCTGTCCTGGTTGTTAGAGTCCCACAGTGGATCCCAATCCCTGTGGAGACTCCATCCACCCTCTCCCTGTTTAGACAGAAGAGAGATTTTGGCATCACCGCAGCAGTTGTTACTTCCATCACTGACTGCAGTCGGCTTGGCAATGGCAAATTCAGTCCAAACAAGCACAACAGTAAATCAATTGTCGGCAGGTGTGGCTGAAGCCATAAACCTTCATGCATCTGCTAGCGCACAATTAAAAGGCGGATTGATGGTTCTTAACCAGTGTCTGGATCTTGTGGAAGAAAGAATAGATATTTTATCTCAATTGGCTCAATTAGGGTGTGAAAGAAAAATAGGAGCACTCTGTATTACCAGTGTACAATATGAAAATCTTACCTGAGCCGCTAATTTGTCCAGGAAATTGTCCCTATATCTTGCAGGAAATTGGTCAGAAGGATTTGAAGAAGCGAAGAGCTAAGGGCGGCAGTGGCGACCATTAATTCTACTCGAGTAGATTTATCGCTCACAGATGGCTTATTATCCTGGGTTTCTTCCGCCTTTTATTTTAAGGAATGGGTGGGCGTTGGGATGTTTGGCGCTGCCCTGTGCTGTGGTTTAATATTTGTCCTCTGGTTGTTCTGCAAACTCAAAACCCGACAAAAACGTGACAAGGTGGTGATCGTACAGGCGCTAGCCAGTCTGGAGCAAGGCACCTCCCCTGATATTTGGTTATCCATGCTGAAAAATTAATGTTTGACAAGGTTGCCTCTGTCTTTGCAGGCATATGCCACAATCTGGATTTACAGCCCTTGCACTCCCTGGGGATCTGTTTCCCATTGCACGGGGATGGGTGTAAATCACAATTTTTCTCTTGCCAAACGATCTGGAAAGTCAGTGACAGAAGAGTGCAAATAAGTCTTCACCGACCTAAGACAGGACAGCCTCACAGTGAGGAGGTTGCTCCAATGACGGGCAACGGCTGAAGCATTGCCTTCCACCAGGCTCAGACGCTGGCTTTCTGGCATAATGCTGTATTGACAGTAGGAAGCTTACTATTCAAACAAAATAAAAAAGGGGGAGATGTGGAGAGCCGGGGTTTGGTTGCCATGGCGCTGGCTTCCGCCCTTCTAAACTGGTAAACCTGTCCTAGAGTGCATGACCGTTATGACCATTATGACCGTTGGGCAACCGTAGTCACGAGCCCAGCCCAGGGCGTCATATGGGGTGATGGGTGAGCAGCCAATCAGGGGATGATACGTCATCTCACACCACTCTGGTGCGAGCAGAACTTATATAAACAGCGCCACTTCGGGGCTCGGGGTCTTCCTCCTATCATTGTTTGACTGCAATAAAGCTTGCTGCAGAAGGATCCTGTTGTCCGTGTGCGTTCTTGCTGGTGAGACGACCACGCGGCTTGTAACACTCAAGTGACAGCATATGCTGGAGACCTTGTGGAGAAAGTGGAACCCTCCTCCATTGCTGGTGGGAATGTAAACTTGTAAAACCACTCTGGAAATCAATCTGGCACTTCCTCAGACAAATAGGAATGGCACTTCTTCAAGATCCAGCTATACCACTCCTCGGCATATAACCAAAGGTGCCTCAAGTACAGAATAAGGACATTTGCTCAACCATGTTTGTAGGAGCCTTATATGTAATATAATAATAATATTTTGATGTCATAAAGCCATTGTGATATCATAATCACATTGTGATGTCAAAATACCATTGTGATGTCATAATTGCATTGAAATGTCATACTATTTTGATGTCATAATAGAATTTTGATGCCATAATACCATTGTGATGTCATAGTACCATTTTGAAGTCATATTACCATCATGATATCATAATAAGATGATGATTTCATAATACTCTTTTGAGGTCATAATGTCATTGTGAATTCAAAATTCCATTTTGATTACATACCACAATCAGGTTGAAATACCACTGTAATGTCATAATAGCATTGTGATGTTATAATACTATTGGTGTGTCATAATACCTTTGGGATAGCATGACACCATTGTGATGTCATAAGAACCCAGATATGTCCTGACACAAATGTGATGACATAAAACCATTGAGATGTCATAAGAAATTTGTGATGTCATATTACATTTGTGATGTCCTAATACATTTATGATGTCTTATTATAATTGTGTAGTCAAAATATCATTGTGATATTATAAAAGCATTTTATGTCTTATTGCCATTGTGATGTCATAATAGTGTTGTGTTGTCATCATAGCCTTGTGATGTTGTAATATCATTGTTAAGTAATTATGACATTGGGATGTCATAAAACACTGTGATGCCATATCATTGTGAAGACATAATGACATTGTGATGTCATAATATTATTGTGATGTTATAAGAGCATTGTGATGATGTAATAGTATTTTAAGGTCATAATGCCATTGTAATATCAAAATTCCATTGTGATGTCATACCACAATTCTGTCTAAATAGCATTATGAAGTCATAATAGCATTGTGATTTCATGAAAGCATTGGAATGTCATGACAATTTTGTGATGTCATGATAGTGTTGTGATTTTTTAATACAATTGTAAAGTCATAATAGCATTGTGATGTCATAAAACTGTTGTGAAATGAAACCATTGGTTGTCATACCATTATGCTGTCATCATTGTGATATCAAAATTCCCTTCTGATGTCATACAACAATAATGTCATAATAGCATTTTGGTGTCATAATAACATTGTGATGTCATAATAGCATTGGGATGTCATGACACTATTGTGGTATCATCATAGCATTGAGACATCAAAATTCCATTGTGATAACATCATAGCTCTTTGAAGTGAAAATTCCATTGTGATGTCATAATAGGACTTTGAAGCTAATATACTATTGTGATGCCAGCATAGCATTGGGTTAGGATTAGGGTAGGTTTAGGGTTAAGGTTAGGGTTAGGGTTAGGGTTAGGGTTAGGGTTAGGGTTAGGGTTAGGGTTAGGGTTAGGTTTAAGGGTTACATTTAGTGTTAGGTTAGGCCTCTTCTACCTGGGTTTTGACATTTGTTTTGGCTATCTTTTGTTTGTGCCCATTTTGATAATGGGATGGACAGTTTTGCTTTTTAAACATATGAAATATTATTTTTGACTATTTAGTACTTAACTAGGCTGGTGTGTACTTTGCCAGTTGTAAGCCTCCTGTGTCTATTTTGCATTAGGCATGACCAATATGTATCCCCCGTGAAAATGTCTCATGTTGAAAGGATAAGTCAGCTTCCAGAGCAGTGTGACATGTTAATTTAGTCAGCATTTAAAAGTCTTTTTGACATGGCAGGCATGCAGTTAGCATGTTTGTCTCCCAGCCTAATTTTAGGTCATTGACCAACAGAACATATCTCTAAAGCCAAAATGCCCTTTTGCACCATTTCTTCTGTGGAAGTCCCACTTTCTGAAATTAACTGGGATTTTTAGAGCATTGTGACATCATCTCTTCTCATATAAACCAAGTAGATGTAAATTCAATCTTTAAAACAGTAAGGACATAATATCTATCATTATGAAAAAAGAACTTACATGGTAACCTTAAGGAAAATTTTGTCATTTTGAATCTTAGACTATCTCTGCAAGTGCCTAAACAGCAGTAATTGCCATCCTGGCTTTTATTATGTAAATTAGGCTGATCAGAGATTCACAGATCTGCCTGTTTCATTTTACTTTGTGTTGGATTAAAGGGATATGCTTTCATCAACTTGTTCAAAAATAATTTTTTTCCTCAAATCAATGTAATTGTAACTCACAGCCTTTAAAGGAAAATTAAGCAAAGAGACAAGAAAATTTTAAATTCTGGGTAAGTTGTTAAGCTGTAACAAGCAAAGCCCAGTTGTTTTTTGTTTTTTGTTTTTTTTTTTTTTTTGTAATTAAGTTGATCTTTTGGTGAATGGGTTGACCGTTACCAGAAAGAGCTGACAAGTATCTTGCAGCCAGAGAGTGTTGAATTTTAGCTGTTATTAAGCTCATTTTCATTAGGAAGAATGCCCTTTCTATTGTCTGTAACTTAGTATTCCATTCCTTGGTTGTTTTTCCCATTTTCTCTTTGTACTTTCTTAGAGAAGTCCTCCAGAAGAGCCACCACCATTAAATGTTTTGCAACCAGATCCATGACTATGACAACCCAAACAAAGCAAAAGTGGATTAAAACACCCTCTGCCATGGCTTTATTTTTTATTTATTTTTTTTATAGAGGTTGTTCTAGGCCAAGCTCTGTCTAAAGGTTTTTGTGCCTCCAGTTCCAGTTCCTGACTTTCCAAACATGGCTGTGGAGTTTAGCTCAGCTGAGCCAGCCACAGTATAAGGAATCCATGCTTGTGTATCCTCATTTTAGACTGTAGCAGCAGCCAGTTTTGTTATGTTGAGTCTGAGGTCTGTCCATAATAGGCTGTCTTTTTTTCCTCAGCCTGTTTAAGACTCTCTCTTAAAAAGACAGTAATAGTCCTGGGAATTTTTAGGTTTTAAGTTTGGGTTATTGGGCTTATATTACTGTGAGCTTATTCCTCCCAACAAATGAAGTTAAAGTATGATTTAAAGGGTGTGGATACTTATATTAGTTGGTGGCCTTTTATTGTACAGTTAGATAAGCTGGGCACCATTTGTTGGTAGTTAATAATATTTATGATTAAATATCTTTTAGTTAAACAGCAATTTTTCCTAAACTAGCTGCATACCCCAATCATGACACAGAGACTGGAATTTATTTAATTAACCTATAGCACAATGCTGGGAAACAGTTATTCCATCCTAAACCTACATGATCTCATAGATTCCTACCATTCAGATTTCCCTCATTATAAGTGCTTTTAGTCATATCTTAGATATGATCCATCTCTCCATGTGGTTCCTAGACCTCTCCTCCTGATTCCCCACCTCTCTTCCCCTGCTTCCTTCATCTTCTTCTCACTATGGACCAGGATTCCTCACCCTATCCTCTCCATTTCTCAGCATTGTATCTAGTTGTTTTATTGAAAATACAGAGAACAAATGGTGGCATGTATACACAAATTTGAGATAAGTTATTCATAGAATATGTATCACAGTGCAATTTCCTGATTGAAACCAGAGAGTGGGGAAAAGAAATCAGTATTTGAATGAACAATGGTATATTGTATACATTCCAAAAGAACATTGTACCAACAATTTATTTACTTATTATATAAGTAAACATTGTGATGTTATAATACCTTGGTGAAATCATAATTCCATTGGGATGTCATAATACTAATATGAGGTCATAATAGCATTCTGATGTCATTAATGCATTGTAATGTTATATTATTTTTGTGTAATAAGACAAATGTGATTCATACTAGCACTGTGATGTCATGAGAGCCTTGTGATATCATCCTACATTTGTGATATCATCCTATTTTGATGTCATAATGGCACTGTGATTTTATCAAAGTATTGTGATGAAATAATAGTATGTGATGTCATCATAGCATTTTGATGTCATCATGTCATTTTAATGTCTTAATACCATTGTGAATTCATCTGATTGTGAAATCATAATAGCATTGTGATGTCAGCATAGCATTGTAATCTCATACTATTGTTGTGTCATATGATCACTGTGATGTCATGAGAGCATTGTGATATCACAGAATTGTGGTATCATAATACCATTATGATGTCATAATAACACTGTGTTTTCATCAAAGTATTGTGATGAAATAATAGTATTTTGATGTCATCACAGCATTGTGATGTTAATATAGCATTGTATTGTCTTAATACCATTGTGAAATCATCTGCTTGTGAATGATAATAGCATTGTGATGTCATGATACCATTGTGTCATCATTATAGCAGTGTGATATCATCATTGAATTGTGATGCCATAATAGCACTGTGAAGTCAGAATACTGTTGTGATATTATAATACCATTGGAATATCATACAATTATGTCATAATACCATTGGGATATCATAATAGTATTGAGATGTCATCATAGGATTGTGATGTTATAATTCCATTGTGTTATTATACCACATGATATCATTATAGAATTGTGATGTCATAATAGCATAGAAATATCATAATACTTTTGTGATGTCTGGATTCCATTGTGATTTCATCAGAATATTGTGATGTCAGAATTCCATTGTGAAGTCATACCACTGTGAAGTCAAAAAGCATTTTGATGATAAAAAATAACATTGTGATGTCATTATGCCATTGTAATGTCATAACATTGGAAAGTCATCATAGCTTTGAAACATCATACCTTTACTGGACTCCACCAAGACTTGGTAAGCAAGTCCTAAATAGTTCTTCCTTCACATATATGTCTGTCAAATATTCTAATCCAGGGGTTGAAGATAATGCTCCAATATTATAGAGAGTTATGGGTGACTGTTCCGGTAACAAGTTATTTCTGTCATTTTTTTTTTTATTTTTTTGGAAGCTGCTAACATGCACTTCCTATTTACTCTAGAACTAATTTAATTCCTTCTCAAGTCTCTGATGGTGTTGAAAACCAAATAGTTATAGTGCCTCAAGAAATCTTAAGTTGTTTAGAATTTAAGAAATGCTTTCATATAGGTTATACCAATTAGTATAAAAGTCAACTCTAAACTTGTCAAGATAGATAGGACAATTGGATACTTTTTTCTAAGTTAATAAATACACACGGACTAGACATTGAACATGTAAATTTTACCTAATAGTTTTCATAATTTCATAATTATTGTTGTATTGAAATTAAAGGAGACTTTTATTGCACTTAAGTAGGGAAAGGTTGGTAAAATGTACTTTTAAAATATACTTTTAAAATATACTTTTAAAACAAGCTTAGGCTTGTTCATTCAAATGCTGATTTCTACCCCCAACCCTTTGGATTCAATCTGGATATTGCATTGTGATACTTATTTTATGCATCCTGTGTCAAGAACAAAATAAAGCAACTAGTCACAATTTTGAGCAAGGGGACGGGAGGAGCCAGAGTGCATGAAATGAGTGGGAAAAAAAAAGGGGGAGGGCAAAGCTAGGAAAGCCAAGATGGGAGGAGAACTAGGAAATATGTGGAGAATGAATCAGACCTAAGATTTTACTAAAAAGCAAGTAAAATGGGTAAAATCTAAATGTTAGGAAACTAGAAGGGCTTAGAGGTTTAGGAGGGAGTAACTATTGCCCAGCATTGTGTTCTAAGTTAAATAAATACAACCAGAATCTGGGTCATGATTGGGTTATACAGCTCTAAAAGATTAATAGCAGCTTTATCAGAAGATATGTCAAAAGAAAATATTAATAAAAAAGTACAACAGGGATGTCATACAATTCTTATGTCATAATACCAATGTGAAGTCATAATACAATTGTGATGTCATAATAGCATTGTGATGTCATAAAGCATTATGATGATATAGTAGAATTGTGAAGTCAGAATAGCACTAAGATGTCATGACATCATTGTGATATCATAATACTATGCAATACCCCTGTGATGTGATCATAGCATTGGGATGTCATAATACCACTGTTAGATAATAATAGACTTCAGATGCCATACCATTGTGATGTTATCATAGCATTGTAAGGTCATGATAGCTTGTGATGTCATAATGGCATTGTGATATTATAATATAATTGTGATGTCTTAATAGCATTTTAATTTCACCATATTACTGTGATGTCCTAATTCCACTGTGAAGCCATACCTTTGTGACATCATAATAAAATTGTGATGTCATAATACCATTGTGATATCACAATATCATTGTGATGACATATAATTACGAAGTCATAAAACCATTGTTATATTATAACATTGTGATGTCATACTAGCATTGAGGTGACATAAATTTGTGAAGTCCTTATATCATTTTGATGTCATAATACCACTGTGAAGTTATAATTCCTTTGTGATGTTGTCAAAACAGAATTGTGATGTCATAATTCCATTGTAATATGATAATACTCATGTGATGTCAGGATAGCATTGGGATGTCCTGATTGCGTTGTTATGTTATATTATTATTATTGTGATATTATAAACCCATTGTGATATCATACCATATGATGTCATAATAGCAGTGTGATGTCCTAATAGCATTGTGAAGTCATAATAGCACTGAGATGTCATAACTTAATTGAGATGACATAACACCATTATGATGTCATAAAAGTTATCATGCCAAAATTCAATTTTGATAGCATAATATAATTGAGATGTCATAAAAATATTGTGATGTCATCTTATTGTGTTGTCATACCATTGAAATAGCATACTGTTGTGAAGTCATAATAGCATTGAGATGTCACAAAAGAATTGTGATGTCATATTGGCATTGTGATGATGTAATACCATTGTGATGTCATAATACCATGCTGATTTCACATTAGCATTATAATATCCTAATAGCTTTGTGATGTCATACAATTGTGTTGTGATAATAGCTTTGAGATTTTTGAAAAATTTTGAAGTCATTATAGAATTATGATTTCATACCACAATCATGTTGTAATAACATTTTAATGTCATAATGCCATTGTGATGTCAAAATTCCATTGTGATGTCATAGCACAATCATGTTGTAATAGTGTTTTGATGTCATACTATTGTGATGTCATAATAGCACTGTGATGTCATACTAACATTGGGATATCATAATAGCATTGTGAAGTCAAAATACCATTGTGATGTCATAATAGCACTGTGAAATAATACCTTTGTGATGTTGTACCATTGTCAAGTCATTATATCATTGTGATGTCATAATAGCATCGAGATGTCATATGAGCATTTTGATGTCATAATACCATTGTGAAAAAAATAATACTTTTTTGATTTCCTATGAGCAGTGTGATGTAATAATACTATTTTTCAGGTCACCATGCCATTGTGATGTCAAATGTTCCATTGTGATGTCACTCTGTAATGATATTGGAATATCATTGTGATATCATAATACAGCTGTGAAGTCATACTATCATTGTAATATCAAAATGTCACTGTGATATCATAATAGCATTTTGATATCATAATGAAATTGTGATTTCAAAATTCACCTGTGATGTCAAAATGACAATATGAAGTCATAATAGAATGGTGATGTCATAATACCTTTGAGATATCATGACACCATTGTGATGACATAACACCACTGAGATGTGATAATAAAATTATGATGTCATAAAAGCATTGTGATGTCTTAATATCCCTGTGATGTGATAATAGCATATTGAGGTCATAACCCCAATTGTGATGTCATAATAGCATTGTGATATCATCATAGCCTTGTGATTTGTCATAACATTGTAGATATAATGTTCTTTTGAAATGTATACATCTTACCGTTGTTCATTGAAATGCTGATTTCTATCCCCTCACTCTCTGGTTTCAATCCAAATATTTGCATTGTGATACTTATTATAAGCAACTGTCTCAACTTAGTGTAAACAGGACAGAATAAAGCAACTAGCCACTATATTGAGTGAAGGGAGGAGCCAGAGGGCAGGAAATGAGTGGGAGGAGAGAGGGCAAGCAAGCAGAGCTTGTAGAGCAGAGTGGGAGGAACAGCATGGAAAGAATGAACCAGACCTAAGACTTCACAAAAAGCAAGTATAATGGGTAAAATCTAAATGTTAGAAAACTATGAGGGCTGTCCATCAACAGAGGAATGGATACAGAAACTGTGTTATTTTTATATAATGGAATACTAAGCAGCAATCAAAAAAGAGGAAATCATAAAATTTGCAGGCAAATGGTAGGATCCAGAAAAGATCATTCTGAGTGAAGTATCCCAGAAGGAGAAAGACACACATGGAATATACTCACTTATTATAGACCTAAAAGATATGATAAACATAATGAAATCTATACACCTAAAGAAGATAATCAAGAAAGAGACAAGGGGTATGATGATAAATTCTCAGTTAGAAAGACAAATGGGATATGCATTGAACAAATGACAGGAGTCTACAGCAGAAGGCATCTAAAAGACTCTACCTAGCAGTGTTCAAAAATAGGTACTAAGACTCATAGTCAGAGGGCAGGGAATCATATGAAAGAAGGGGAGTTTGATGTGGAAAGGATAGGAGCTCCACAAGGACCAAACATATCCGGGCACAGGGTCTTTTCTGAGATGGACACTCAACCAAAGACCATAGGTGGATAAAACCTAGAACCTCTGCTTGGATGTGACCCGTGATAGATCAGTAATCAATTGGTTTCCCATAGTAAGGGGAACAAGTAATATTTCTAACAGGAACTCATGACTGGCTCTTTGACCTCCCCACCCCACAAGAAAGGAGCAGTACTGTTAGGCCACATAGGAGGACTTTGCAGCCAGTCCTGAAAATACCTGACAAAACGGAGTCATATGAAAGAGGAGGAGGTCCTACCCTATCAGTGGACTTGGAAAGGGGCAGGAAGGAGATGAGGGAGGGAGGGTGGGATTGGGGAGGGAATGAGGAAGTGGGATAAAGCTTGGATACAGAATTAACAAAATGTAATTAATAAGAAAAATAAAATTAAAAAAGGGGGGACAGGACAAATAGCTACAACATAGATAAATATCTGGGGATAAACCTCTAAGCAGGTACAAGATACCTATAGTATGTTTATATTCTAAATTAAAAAGGAGTTTATGTAAAGTTATTTAAAACATGCATTGCTCAAGGCAACCAGCTTTTCTCTCTAGTGGGAGGTTTCTCTGGGTTAATAGATAGCAGCTTGGCTTAATACAACAGACACACAAGAACTCAAATCTATCCAACCTTGTTTTGATTTCAAGATGAAAATGATTGTATTTTCAATAAAAATGGTAGTTCATATTGCTCTGATCCCTTAACATGGGAACAACTCTAAAACTGACTGAGACATGAAATATGTCTCCAGATTCCCAACAGTACTTGGCCAATAATCCTTGGTTATAATATCCTCAAAATGTAATATGTTAATCTTTTAATTGCATAGATAAAATTGGCTTAAAGTTTCGGTTCATCCTGCATATCTCATATATTCATAATTTTAGAGCACTATAATGCTTGTGAGAAATCATATGTTTGCAGAACAAAAGAACTGGACAACAGAGATGCTGGATCAAAACTAACAGAATCATTCTTTATCAGGCTGAGACATTGAAACATTGTTCCAGCATCTTGCATATTCCAAAATTCATCTTGTTCCTGCCTCAACTGCTTCAATTGCTGTTTCTCATCAAAGCCTGCTCCCAAAGATCTTTGAAGGAAGCTACTAAAATTAATTGGTCCAGCATTTCAGATTGTTCCAAAGAAGACTTTTATTAAGCCTGATATATCTCCACATTCAAAGACTTACCACAAATGCTATTGCTTGCTTAATGAACCAAATTTTCCCAATTTTATTTGGGCCCCCTACAAGATTTCTATATGTCCAAAATGTCAGCTAGAAGAAATCCTGCAATTTTCCTTAAAGGGTGTTTGGTATGTTTTTGGTTGTTTGCTATGACTATGAGATTTTATTGTCTTTGGGAGATGTTTGTTATTAATGGTCTTATTGAAAGTGAAACATGGAATATACAGGGATATTTTTTAGGAATAGGAAAAAAAAAGGTAGATTATTGAATCTACTCAATTTAGGGCTTTATTTGTTATTCTCAAGGTTAATTTTAACTGGTTTATGATTTGCATATTGATGCAAAATAAAGTATTTTTGCTACATTGTTATAAGCTTTGGTATATCGATAGAAGGCAAGGTTACTTCCAATACTTTTAAACTGCTATTAAAAATGGTCAGGATATTAGGTATGCAAGTTGATTGCTAGTTATTCAACTCATGTCAGACACTAGTTTAATTTATCACAGGAGTATACATCCTAGGTGTAACAGATAGATATGATTTTGTAGAGAGACCAATAATATAACGATAGGTAGTCTTCAAAGACTTCAGAGACCTACAGAATATGGCATTTTAAAGGGTCTTTATTATTTTAAGGATTCTTTGAAAATGTGACAAGTCCATTTCCTGGCAGCATCTTGCCTACCTCAAAGATAATGAGCATTGAAACCTCCATATGGAGATGGCAACAAATGTGGCAAACAAACCAGTTGGCTAAAGAAAATACCCTTCCTTCACAACAGAAAATTTCTGCCAAAAATGGCCAAATTTAAATGCAGGACAAGTCAACTGCTGGGTTCTGCAAAGACAGGGTAAGCAAGTCCTAAACAGTTCTTCCTTCACATAAATGTCTGTCAAATATTCTGAGCCAGAGGCTGAAGATGATGCTCCAACGTTACACAGCGTTATGTATGACTGTTCAGGCAGCAAACAGTTTCTGACATTATTTTTATTTTTTGGAAGCTGCTAACATGAACTTCCTATTTACTCTAATAACAATTTTTATTCCTTCTCAACTCTCTGATGAGATTGAAGACCAAATAGATATAGTGCCACAAATAAACTTAAGTTGTTTAGAAGTTAAGAAAGCCTTTCTTATAGATTGTACCAATAAGGATAAAAGTTAATTTAGGTGTAGAACTTTTAACATGTCAAGAGAGATAAGATAATTCTCCTAAATTGCTAAATACATATGAACTGCACATGCAGATGTTACCTAAAAGTTTTCATAATTTCATAACTATTATTGTATTGAAAGAAAGGAGCCTTTTATTGGACATAAAGGGGGAAATGTTGGTATAATGTTCTTTTGAAATATATACACCTTAACCTTGTTCATTCAAATGATGATTTTACCCCCCCCCCAACTCTCAGGTGTCAATCTGGAAATTTCATTTTGAAACTTATTCCAAGAATCCTGTCTCAACTGTTTGTAAACAGGCCAAAAACAAAAATCAAACAAACAAACAAACAAAAAAAACAAGCCACAATGTTGTGCAAAGGGAGGAGCCAGAGGACTGAAAAGAAAGGAAGAGCCTGAGGGAAGGAAATGAGTGAGAGGAGAAGGGGTGAGAGAGAGCTAGAAGATAGAGCTGTAGGAAAGGTCTTGGAATGGCCACATGGAGAAAAGGACTGGACCTAATATATCACTAAAAGTGAGTATAATGTGTTGAAAACTTTGTTAGTAAACTATTAAGGCTTGGATGTTTAGGATTGCCAAGCATTGTGTTCTAGGTTAACTAATTAACCCAGTCTCTGTGTGACAATTTTGGTATACAGCTGTTAATGACTACCAGCAGCATTACCAGAAGATAAATCAATAGTGAATATTAATAGTTACATACAACTGTGCCTCTGAAAGGAATCCCATTTGAGGCAGAAGGAACCATCTTTGTGGATACACAAACATGGCACTGATCTATCAGTTGAGGGCAGAGAGCAACACATTTTATTAACAACAGCCTGGTGTGCCTGAAAATTTTTGTAGGATGTGCTGACCCAACAACTTAATTCAGTGCCACCAAATCTCTCTAGTGGAAGATTGGTTTAGTCACATTAGGTGGCCTATTGGAACTTTATCTACCACTATTAGTAGATCTCCTATTAAGTGAATACATACAATATTTGTCTTTCTGCATTTTATTTACTTCACATAGGATGATATTTCCTGGTTCCATCCATTTGTCTGAAAATAACATAATGTCATTTTCTTAGCTGAATAATACCCATTATAGAAATTTTCCACATTTTCCCCAAAGGAATTTGTCTGTCCTGTTCTTTAGAACTTAGAAGTTGCTGGGACTTTAATCATTGTATTGAGTGAGAAAGTATCAGGATAATTGTGTTCTTTTAGCCTAGTAGTCACTCCATCTTCTTCTACTTCCTGGTGATTTGAATTACACTGTCCACTTGAAGCTCATCTATTTATTTGTTTACTCCCCAGTGAGGAAATGTCTGGTAAGGGATAGGAAGTATGGCCTTTTTAGATAATATAATTCCTATTGGAGTTATATTGGAGGAAGTTGTGCTTTGAAGTTGATATGCCAATTAAAGTGATGAGACACAATAGAGTCTTTCACTCTAGGTCTCTGTCAATGTTTATCTTTGTTTCTTTCAGTCTCAGTCTCTATTTCTGAATCTGTCTCTCTAGTTTTTCTCTGTTTCTCGCAGTCTCCCTCTCTGTGTCTCTCTTGTGGTTCAGGATGAAAATCTATCAGTTCTGCTGAAGGACTACAAGAGGATGACAGCTGGGTGACATGATATCCTGGATAGTATCTGAAAACAATTTAAGCAGAGTCCCAATTAATTGTTTTTTGTTCAAAGAGTTTCCTTGGTCAGGGAACATTTTCCCAGTAAGTATTTTATTGACTTAGGACATATCTGTGAAATTAACAATTAATAATGGAATCAGTGATAATGTGAAAGTCACATGTCAAGGACACATGACTTTATTAATAAGAAATATGTGACATTTTTCCTGAACTAAGAGTCTTATTCACAATTGTTATCTCTGGATTGTGTGCTTTCAGCTGTCCAGATTGAGGCATATAGGGCTGCTCTGCCTTTCTCTCAAACATGCTGTCCACTAGACAATTTTAATAACTGGCTCCTGAAACTCTTACTGGCCTGTTTCAAGACATCATTCTCTCTCTCATCCAATCAACACCTGAGAGTATCTTGACTTTTCCATGGAGATGAGTAAACAAATTTTCCTCAGTTTCCAGTATCTCTGATCCTGTGCAGCTGTGACTTTTTCTTGTGAAATCCTTTATCTCATCACTTTATCCAGATCCCACACATTTATTCCAGTTTACTTCAGTGACAATGCCATGTAGGAAATCAAAATTTAATGTTTATTTAATTAGACAGCTTCCTAATTAGGGAAGCTTCAAAGTGATTTTGAATTAAGGGGAATGTACAGAATGACAATGTGGTCTCCTACTGGGGTCTTGGATCTGAAATTTCCTATGTTGTGACTTTGAACTGAGCAGTTACTTGCATACTCACTAAATGTACTTTCATATTCTTATTGATATAATTGGCTGGCTGGGTCTAGGGTTCCATGGGATATTGATTATTTAAGAGCAGGGAAAAGAGAAAACCAGACAGTAAGTGGGACTTGTTTGGCTCAAAAAGAAAAAGATGTGTGAGTGTAAAAAGAGAGCTGAGGAGCAATAAACTATTTGACTGCTAATGATGTTCCACACTACTAATGCCAAACCTCTATAAGCAGGGTTTCCTTTGAGTACCTGGTTGGATTGAGAGCTGTGTCCTACTTAGTGGTCAGTGAGCAATCTTCCTGGTCCTGGGGTTTATAGTTAAAACTGGGCCTTCATGACAGAGACATTAGTCCATGTTATATACCTAGGACAAAAGAGGAGCTGTGTTTCTTTCAGTCGTCCTCCATACAAACCCTCTAAACATTGTGTTAGTGTCAGGACTGCTTGTTGGGATATACCATCTGAACTCATGGGTTTTGAGGTATCTGGGTAACCACTAGTTCATGGTGAGGATTCTCTGGTACGTAATGAGTTCCTGGAAAGCATGGCTTACAAAGTTGAACCCTGCCCTCCTTCAAAGGAAATTTTTCTCCATGTTAAAAGTCTTTGTAAATGTTGTGAGGCATGATATTTTTATTTCTTATGTGGCAATTTCACTTAATACATATTACACTCCTTTTCCATTGCTCCAAGGTTAAAATTCCTACCCATATGGCACACTAAAAAAAATGTTTTACTTCAATTCAATTATGTGTTGTTCATATACTCATTGGAACATGAAGAAAATCCCAGTTCCACATCCCTTAATCTTTACCATACACTGGCACCACTCCCAAGAAGAAGCCATCAGTCCTGAAGGGCCTTGATCACAGTTTTTCTTATGTATTTATTTATTGTGATTTGTTCAATTTGTATCCTCTCTGTTGCACCCTCTCCTTCTTCCAATCCCTCCCACCATCCTTTTTCTACTGTAATGTCCTTTATCTACTTCCCTGATAGGGTAGATCTTCCTTCTCCTTCTATCTGACCCTAGCTCATCAGGTCTCAGCAAGGCTGGTTGCATGATCTTCCTCTGAGGCTTGATCATCAGGGCATGTTCTCCTCAATTCCCTCTAATTATGACACTCTTGCAGCATCTTTTCCTGCAGACTTTATAGAGCTCTGAGGGGAGGGATAATTGCATAGGGCAATCCCATTTAAAGCTGGGTGTTTTAAGGTATCTCTCTCTCGCTCTCTCTCTGTCTGCATATTAAAGGACTGTGGGTCTTGTATGGAATCCCATTTGATGAAGAAAGAATCATCTGTGTGGATACAAGGAAATGGTAATGATCTATCAGTTGAGGGCAGAGAACAACATATGTTAATAATAACAGTCTGGGTTGCTTGAAAATTTGCATAGGATACCCTGTCAATTAAGTGCCACCGAATATCCCTAGTGGAAGATTGATTTATTCAGAATAGATGGCCTTTTGGAACTTTTCCCCACACCATTAGGAGACCATCTAATAAGTAAATACAAACCATATTTGTCTTTTTGCATTTTAGTAAGGTCACACAGGATGATTATTTCTACATCCAACCATTTGCCTGAAAATATCATGGTATCATTTTCATAGCTGAAAAATACTCCATTGTGGAAATATTCCACATTTTCCCCCAAAAAAATTGTCAGTCCTATTCTTTAGTCCTTGGAAGTTCTTGGGACTTTAATCATTGTACTGAATAAGGAACTGTCAGGATAACTATGCTATTTTAGCCCAGAAGTCCCTCCATTTTCTTCTACTTCCTGGTGATTTGAATTGAAAATCCCCTTGAAGCTCTTCTATTTACATGTTTAATTCCCAGTGAGGAAATGTCTGGGAAGGGTTAGGAGGTTTGGCCTTGATAGATAATATAATTATTTTCATTTCACTAATTTATTTTTTGGCCCATTTGACTTTTGTATGTAGGAGGGCTACGGAACTTTTTGAGTTAATTTTGATCCTGTCAGTTTGCTGAATTGTTTATCAGCTGTAGGAGTTCCCATATAGAACTTTGTAGGTCACTGAGGTTTGCTATCTTATCATTTGCAAATAATGGTACTTTGACTTCTTCATTTCTGATTTCTGTTTCCTTGATCACCTTCAATTGTCTTATTGCTCTAGCAAGGACTTCCTTTACTATGTTGAAAAGATATGGAGAGAGTGGGCAGCCTTAATTTCTGTGATTTCAGTGGGATTGCTGTAATTTTCTCAGTTTAGCTGGATGTTGGCTATAGGCTTGCTGAATATTGCCCTTACTATATTTAGATATGTGCATTATATCATCCCTCCAATACTTTAAACATGAATGGAGGTTGGATTTTGTCAAATGCTTTTTCAGTATCTAAGGAGATTGTCATGTTTTTTTTTCTTTCATTTTTTTTTTAAATTGTGGATAATATTGATAGATTTCTTTATAATGAACCACCCTGTATAGCACAGATGATGCCAACTTGATCATAATGGATGATATTTCTGATGTGTTCTTAAATTTGGTCAAAGACATAAAGTACCTTGGTGTGACCTTGACCAATGAAGTCAAAGACTTTATGAAAAAAAAATTCATATCTCTGAAGAAAGAATTAGAAGAAGATATTAGAAGATGGAAAGATCCCCCATGCTCATGGCTTGTCAGAATTAAATAGTGAAAATGACCATCTTACCAAAAGAAATCTACAGATTCAATGCAATTCCCATCAAATTACCAACAAAATTCTTTATAGACCTTGAAAAAAAAGTTCTCAACTTCATATGGAAAAACAAGAAACCCAGAATTGCTAAAACAATCCTCTACAATAAAAGATCTTCTGGAGGTATCACCATCCCTGATCTCAAGCTGTACTATAGAGCAACAATAATAAAAATTGCATAGTAGTGGCATAGAAACAGAATGGTAGATCAGTGGAAGTGAATAGAAGAAACAGAAATCAACTGACACACTTATGGACTCCTGAATTTTGATAAAGATGCCAAAACCATACAATGGAAAATAGATTGAATCTTCAACAAATGCTTCTGGTCCAACTGATTGTCTACATGTAGAAAAGTGCAAATAGATCTATACTTATCATACTGCACAAAACTAAAGTCCAAATGGATCAAAGACCTCAACATAAAACAAGAAAAATTAAATTGGTTAAAAGAAATAATTGGGAAGAGCCTTGAACTCCTTGACACAGAAGACAAGTTCCTAAACAGAATACCAACAGCACAGACTCTAGAACAAAAATCAGTAAAAGAGACCTCATGAAACAGAAAAAAATTCTTGTAAAATAAAGAAAACTGTCATCAAAACAAAACTAATGCCTACAGATTGGAAAAGAATTTTCACCAAGCCTCTGTGTGACAGAGGGCTAATATTCAGTACATATAAAGAACCAAGAAAGTTGAAAAGCAACAAATCAAGTAATCCAAGTAAAAAATGGGGAATATAGCTAAGCAGAGAATTATTGAAAGAGGAATATTGAATGGCAAAGAAACACTAAAGAAATGCACAACTTCATTAGCCCTTGGGAAATGTAAATCAAAAGGACCCAGAGATTTCACCTTTCATCAGAATGGCCAAGGTCAAAAACTCAAGTGACAACACATGCTGGAGAGGTTGTGGTCAAAGGGGAGCCCTCCTCCACTGTTCCTCAGAATGTAAACTTATACCACCACTCTGGAAATGAATGTGGTGCTGTCTGAGAAAACCAGGAATAGTGTTTCCTCAAGATCCAGCTATACAACTCGTAGGCATATATCCAAAAGAGGCTCAAGTACACAATAAGAATATTTGCTCAACCGTGTTTGTAACAGCTCTATTTCTAATAGCCAGAACGTGAAAACAACCCTGATGCCCTCCAGCTGAAGAATGGATATGGAAATTGTGGAACACCTACACAATGTAATATTACTTAGCAATAAAAAGCAAGGAAATCATGAAATTTGCAGGTAAATTGTGGGACCTGGAAAAGATCATCGTGAGTGAGCAACCCAGAAGCAGAAAGACACACATGGTATATTCTCACTCATATAGACATACAATATAAGATGAACCTACTAAAATCTGTACACCTAAAGAAACTGATCAAGAAAAAAAGACTCTGGCTAAAATGCTCAATCCAAATACCTAAAGGCAGAGAGGATGGATATCAGAAGAAGGAGCAAACAGGCAACAAGTTAGGAGCCTACCAAAGAGGACCTCTGAAAGGCTTTGCCCTGTAGACCTATCAAAGCAGATGCAGAGACTTATGGCCAAATGTTGGGCAGAATGCATGGAATCTAATGAAAGAAGTGGAAAATAGTAAGATCTGGAGAGGAAAGGCTCTCCAGAAGGGGAGCAACAGAACTAAAAAATCTGTGCACAGGGATCTTTCTCCAACCAAGTACCATGCATGGTGATAACCTAAAATCCCATGCACAGATGTTGCCCATGGAAGTTCAGTGTCCAAGTGGATTCTATAATAATGGGAAGATGGAGTGCCTCACACATGATCTGATTGTTCTGCTCTTTGATTACCTCACCCT
Source organism: Meriones unguiculatus (assembly GCF_030254825.1). Lineage (NCBI taxonomy): Eukaryota > Metazoa > Chordata > Mammalia > Rodentia > Muridae > Meriones > Meriones unguiculatus. The sequence goes on along the minus strand of NW_026843709.1, from coordinate 31,235,376 downwards.
GATGGGTAAGCAGTCTTACCAGGAAACAAAGGAAGACAATGCATCCACTTCTAATGAGATCTGATAGACTACAAAGAGAAATAATGAGAGGAAGTTCTCCCCTATCAGTGGACTTGGGGTGGAGCATGCATGGACAAGTGGGGGGGGTATGAGAATGGAGGAAAGAGGGGTTATGGGGGTATACAAGTTGAATAAAGTGTATTTGATAAAAATTAAAATAAAAATATTAAAAAATATAATTCCTTTTGGAGATATATTATAGGAGGGTATACTTCGAGTTTGATAAGGCAATGAAAGTGACCAAAGAGATGGAGTCTCTGTATCTCGTTTTCTGTCACTTTGTATCTGTTTCTGTTGGTCTTGGTCTCTCTATTTCTGAATCTGTCTCTCTACCTCTTTCTCTCTCTGTATCTTTCAGTCTCCCTTTCTCTGCTTGCGGCTTGTGGTTCAGTATAAAAAGCTCGTAGCAGTGCTGAAGGACTACAACAAGATGACTGCTAGCTGACATGACATCCTGGATGGTCTGTCTAAAATTATAAGGAAGGTCCCAATTGAATATCTTATGTTCAAAGAGTTGTCTTGGCCAGGGAACATTTTCCCAGTAATTATTTCCATGACAGAAAATATATCTATGCATTTATAAATCATAGTGGATTCTGTGATAATGTAAAAGTCACATGTCCAGGACATGTGAGTTTATTAATTACAAGTTGAAAGAAATATGTTACACTTTTCCTGAACTAAGACAATTAGGACACAGGAACTGTCATCTCTGGGTTGTGTTCTTTCAGCTGCCCATATTGGGAAATGGAGGGATGCTCAGCCTTTCTCTCAGGCAGGCTGTCCACTTCATACCTTTAATAACTGACTCCTGAAATTCTTGCTATCTTTCACTTGTTGCACAACATCAATCTCCCTCTCAGTCAATCAGCACTTGAGTGAATCTTGAGGTTTCCATGGAGATGAGCAAACAAACTTTCCTCAGTGTCCAGTATCTCTGTTCCTGTGCACACATGATTTTTTTCTTGTGAAATCCAACAAGCCTTTATCTCATTCCTTTATCCATACTACACACCTTTACTCCTAATTACCTCTGTGAAAATGTCAGGTAGGAAATGAAACTTTAATGTTTATTTAATTGAACAGCTTCCTAAGTAAGGATGCTTCCAAGTTATATGGGATTAAGGGGATTTTACCAAATGACAAGGTGGTCTCCAACTGTGGTCTTGGATCTGAAATTTCCTATGTTGTGACTTTGAACTGTGCAGTTACTCATATATTCACTAAATGTACCTTCACATTCTTATTGATATAATAGACAGGCTTTTGCCTGTTACATGACCTCCTTCTTGCTCTCAGCCAATCAGTACCTGAGAGAATCTTGAGGTTTCCATGGAGATGATTAAACAATCTTTCCACAATCTCCAGTATATCAGATCAGGTGCACATGTGACATTCTTATATAATAGGCTAGTGGTGTCTAGGGTTCCCTTGGGTATTAATTCTTTAAGAGTAAGAAAAAGGGAAGGAAACTAGACAATTCCTGGGACTGGTTTGGATCAAACCAAGAAAGATCAGTGAGCATAAAGGGAGAATTGAAGGGCAATAAGATACTTGACAGCTGGTGCTGTTTCACACTTGTGTTGCTGACCCGCTATGATCAGGTTTCCCTTGGCTGAGCTGGCTGTATCAGCAACTCTGTCCTACTCAGTGGGCAGTGAGCAAGCCTCCTGGTCCTGTGGAGGCTTTTTTTACTTTTTTTACTTTTTTAAAGTAAAAAAATGGTCATTCAGAGAGTGAAATGTGCCCCTGTTATATTCCTAGGACAAAAAAATCTGCTGTGTTTCCAGCTGTGGTCCTAGAGACAAACCCTCTAAAGGTAGTGTTAGTGCCAGGACTGATTGTTCAGAGGTGCCACCTGAGGTCATGGTGTTTGAGGTAGCTGAGTAACCACTAGTTCATGGCTAGGATTGCCTGCTACATAATGAGTTTCTGGAAAGCATGTCTTACAAGTCAAACTCGGCCATATTTTAGTGGAATCTCTTATTCATGTTAAAAGTCATTGGAAAAGTTGTCTATATATTATTTTCATTGATTATGTGGGAATTTCATATAATATACACTATACAACTTTTACATTGCTCCCAGGTTCAAATTTATAACCATGTATGACAGTAAAAATATTTTTTCTTTAAAATACATCAATTCAAGTATATGTTTGTAATTATCTCATTGAAAAATGATTAGAGCCTCAGTGCCAATTCCCTTAAAGAAAACTTTGTTCATCCTTGCCACACCCCGGGACCACCCCACAAAAGGAGCCACTGGTCCTGAAGACCTCTATATTTCACCCCCTTGATCACAGTTTTTCTTATGCATTCATTTATTACAATTTTTTCACATTGTATCCCCTCTGCTGCCTCCTTCCTTTTCTCCTTCCAGTCCCACCTACCCTTTCATTCTACCCCTCTGCCTTTTCTAAAATTTCTAAAATTCTTATAGGGAAGATCCTCCTCCCCATTCTAACTGACCCTAGCTTATTAGTGTCATCAAGGCTGGCTGCATTATCTACCTCTGCATTCAGATTCTCAGTGTATTGTTCTCCTTGTGTCCTCAATTTTCTCTATTTATGACATTCTTCCTGCCTCCTCTCCTGCAAGCTTCCCAGAGCTCTAAGTGGAGGGAAAATTTCATAAGGAAATCACATTTAGATCTGTGTGTTATATGGCATTTCCGGGCATAATATAGGACTGTGGGTCTCTGTATGAAATCCCATTTGTTGCAGGAGAAAGCATATTCATATATACAAGAACATTGCTCTGATCAATCACTTGTGGGCAGGAAATAACATATTTAAATAACAACAGCTTGTGTTTCTTGAAAATTTCCACAGGAATATCAAGCCCAAGAACCATTCACTGCCACTCAATATCACTAGTGAATGAGTGGTTAGGTCACAACAAATATCTTTAGTGAAACTTTATCCCTCAATATTAGGAGGCCACTTATAAGTGATTACATACCATATTTGTCTTTCTGCATTTTAGTAACTTCACCAATGATGACTTTTCCTGGTTCCATCCATTTGTCTGAAAATATCATGATGTCATTTTCTTAGCTGAATAATAATCCATTATGGAAATATTACACATTTTACCCAAAGGAGATTTTCACTCCTGCTCTGAAGAACTATGAAGTTGCAGGAACTTTAATCATTGTATTGAATGACAAACTATCAGGATAAGTATTTTCTTTAGCCTAGAAGTCCTTCCATCTTCTTCCACTTCCTGGTGATTTCAACTGCAATGTTCATTTGAAATTCAGCTTTTTACATGTGGAATCCCCAAAGAGGAAATATTTGGGGAAGTTTAGGAGATATGTCCTTGTTAGATAATATAATTCCTGTTGGAGTTTTATTATAGGAGGTTGTGTTTTGAGGTTGATATGCCAATGAAAGTGATCAGATAGAATGTAGTCTCTGTCTCTTGGTCTCTGTTGCTTTGTTTCTTTGTTTCTGTTGGACTTGGTCTCTCTATTTCTGAATCTGTCTCTTTAGCTGTTTCTCTATGTCTCTCTGTCTCCCTCTCTCTTCCTACCTCTTGTTGTTTAGAACAAATAGCTCTTAGTTATGTTGAATGATTACAAGATGAGTGCTTACTGATGTGAAGTCCTGGATAGTCTCTGTAAAAATATAAGCAAGGTCACAATTATACACTGTTTTTCAAAGATTAGCTTTGATAACAGAGCATTTTCCCAATAAGTAATTCACTGACTGAGGAAATATCTGTGCATTTAACAAAAAATAGAGTAATCTGTGATATAGTGAAACTCACATGTCAAGGACCTGTGACTTTATTAGTGGCCACTTGAGTCTCTTTCTCTTGGTCTCTGTCACTTTATATCTTTGTTTCTGTAGCTCTCAGTCTCTCTATTTCTGAATCTCTCTCTCTAGCTCTTTCAAGCTCTGTCTGCCATTTGTGGTTCAGTTTTAAAAGCTCTCAGTTCTACTGAAGAACTACTACAGGATGACTGCTTGCTGACATGTCATCTTTGATGGTTTCTGTAAAAGTATAAGGAAGGTCACAAACACTTATTTTTTTATAAAGACTTTCCACAATCAGGGAACATTTTCACTATAAGTAGTTCTCTGACTGAGGACATATCTGAGCATTTGACAAATATCATAGAATCTGTCATAATGTGAAGGCCACATGTCAAGGACATGTGAATTTATTAATGGCCACTTGAAAGCAATATGTGACACTTTTCCTGAACTAGGAGACTTGGAGACAGGAACTCTCATCTCTGGGTTGTGTGCTTTTGACTGCCAGATAGAGGTATGTAGGGCTGACCACCCTTTCGCTCCAGCAGGCTCTCCACTTCAGCCTTTTAATAACTGGCTCCTGAAACTCTTACTTGCTTTAACCTATTTCCTGACATCATACTCCTTCTCAGCCAATCAGCACCTGAGAGAATCGTTTCCATGAAGAAGAGAAAAGAACCATTTCTCAGTGTCCTATATCTCTTATCCTGTACACATGTGACTTTTTTTGTGAAACTGAACAAGCCTTTATCTCATCCCTTTATCCAGATCCTGCACCTTTACTCCTGTTTATGTCTATGACAATTTCAAGTAGGAAATGAAAATTTAATGTTTAATTGGATAGCTTCATAAGTAGGGAAGCTTCAAATTCATGTTCTATTAAGTAGAATGTACCAAATGACAAAGTGGTCTCCTACTGTAGTCTTGAAACTGATATTTCCTAAGTTGTGACTTTCAATTGAGCAGTTACTCATGTTCTCACTAAATGTACCTTCACATTCTTATTGATATAATAGTCTGGAATGATCGAAGGTTCCCAGGGATAATGAGGCTTTAAGAGCAGTGAAAAGAGAAGGAGATAGACAATTCCTGGGACTGGTTGGGCTTGAAACAGGGAAAGATTGATGAGTGTAAAAGGAGAACTGAAGGCAATAAACTATTTGACAGATGTTGCTCCTAATAAGTGAATATATACCATATTTTCCATCTGCATTTTAGTTACTTGACATAGGTTGATTTTTTCTGGTTCTATGCATTTTCCTGAAAATATCATGATGTCATTTTCTTACTTGAATAATACTCCATTATGGAAATATTCCACATTTTTTCCAAAGGAGATTGTCAGGCCTGTTCTTTAGTTTTTGGAAGATATTGGGACTTTAATCATTGTATTGAATGACAAACTGTTAGGATAACTGTTATTTTAGACTAGAAGTCCTTCCATCTTCTTCCACTTACTGGTGGTTTAAATTGGAAAGTCCCCTTGAAGCCCAGTGGGGAAATGTCTGGGAAGAGTTAGGAGTTAAGGCATTGTTAGATAATATAATTTCTTTTGTATCCCTAATTTCTTTTTCAGCCCTATTGTCTTTCATATTCAGGAGGGATACTGTTTCTTTTTGTTTGTTTGTTTTTTTCAGTTAATATTTTACACAGCCACTTTGCTGAGGTGTTTATCATCTGTAGGAGTTCACAGGTAGTATTTTTGAAGTCACTAGGTATACTATCATATCATCTGAAAATAGTGATACTTTCACTATCTCCTTTCTGATTTTTATCACCTGGATATCCTTCAATTGTCTTCTTGCTTTATCAAGGACTTCTAGAGCTATGTTGAAGAGATATGCAGAGAATGGGCAGCCTTGCCATGTTCCTGATTTCAGTGGTAATGCTTTAAGTTTCTCTCCATTTATTTGATGTTGGTTATAGGCTTGCTATAAATTATCTTTACTACATTTAGATATGTGCCTTGTACCCCTGATCACTACAGTACTTTAAACAGGAATGGAGGTCAGATTTTGCCAAAAAATCCAAGGAGATTATCATGTGTTTCCTGTCCTCTCAAGATCTTACTATTTCCCACTTCTTTCATAAGATTCCATGCACTCTGCCCAACAGTTGGCCATAAATCTCACCATCTGCTTTGATAGTCTGCAGGGCAGAGGCTTTCAGAGGCCCTCTGTGGCAGGTTCCTAACTTGTTTCCTGTTTTCTTCTTCTGATATCCATTATCTTTGCCTTTTGGGATGGGGATTGAGCATTTTACTCAGAGTTCTCGCTATTGATTAGTTACTTTAGATGTACAGATTTTAGTAGGTTTATCCTATATTTTATGTCTATATGAGTGAGTAAATTCTGTGTGTGTCTTTCTGCTTCTGGGATGGCTCACTCAGGATGATTGGGAAAGAATCTTACCAATCCTCTTTGTGACGAAGGGCTATTATCCAGTATATACAAAGAACTAAAGAAGTTGAAAAGCAACAAATCAATTAATGAAATTAAAAAATGGGAAACAGAGCTAAAGAGAGAATTCTCTATAGAGGAATATTTAATGGCAGAGAAACACTGAAAGAAATGGTCAGCATTATTAGCCATCAGGGAGCTGCAAATCAAAACAACCCTGAGATTTTACCTTACACCCATTTGAAAGGAAAAGATCAGAAACTCAAGTGACAACACATGCTGGAGAGATTGTGGACAAACAAGTACCCTCCTCTACTGATGGTGGGAATATATACTTTTACAGTCACTCTAGAAATCAATATGGTGCTTTGTCAGACAGGTAGGAGTAGTTCCACCTTAAGATCCAGTTATACCACTCCCAGGCATATATCAAAAAGAAGCTAAAGTACACAGTAAAGACATTTACTCGACTATATTTGTAGCAGCTTTATTTCTAATAACCAGAACCTGGAAACAACCCATTTGCCACCCAAAATTAAGAATGGATACAGATATTGTGGTACATCTACTCAATGGAATATTACTCAGCAATAAAAAACAAAAACAAGGGAATCATGAAATTTTCTGGTAAATGGTGGGAACTGGAAAAGATCACGTGATTGAGTATCACAGAAGCAGAAAGACACACACAGTATATACTCACTCATATGCACATATGATATAGGATAAACCTAAAATCTCTAGACATAAAGAAACAAATCAAGAGAGAGAACTCTGGCTAAAATGCTTAATCCCCTTCATGAAAGGCAAAGAGGATGGATATCAGAAGAAATAGAAAATAGAAAACAATCTACGAACCTGCCACAAGAGGTCCTCTGAAAGGCTATGAAATTGATGCTGAGACTTATGGCCAACTGTTGGGCAGAGTGCATGGAATCTAATGAAAAAAGTGGGAAATTTGGTAAGATTTGGAGAGGACAGGAGCTCCAGAAGAAGAGAACCAAAAAAAAATTGAGCACAGGGTTCATTATTGGGGCCCATACTCCAAACAAGAACTATGCATTGAGACAACTTAGAACCCTTGCACAGATGTAGCCCATGGCAGTTCATTGTCCAAGTTTATTCAACAGTTATGAGAACAGGGACTGCCTCTCACATGAACTGATTAGCCTGCTCTGTGATCACCTCCCCCCTGACAGAGGAACAGCCTTACCAGGCCACAGACGATGACAAAACAGACACTCCTGTTGCCATCTGATAGACTAGGTTCAGAAAGAAGGCGAGGAAGACCTCCTTTATTAATGGACTTGAAGAGGGGTATGGGTGGTGAGAAAGAGGGATTGGGAGGTGTTGAGGGTGTAGTTTATGTGGGGAGACAAAGTTAATAAAGTGTAATTAATAAAAAATAAAAAAAAGAAGCATGTGACACTTTTCTTGAACTAATTGTATTGGACACAGGATCTGTCATCTCTGGGTTGTGTGCTTTCAGCTGCCCAGATTGAGGCATGTAGGGCTGCTCAGACTTTCTCTTAAGAACACTGTCTACTTGGCCCCTTTAATAACTGGCTCCTGAATCTTTTACTGGCTTTCACCTTTTGCATGACATCATTCTACATCTAAGCTAATCAGCAACTGAGAAATTCTGGAAGTTTCCATGGAGATGAGTAAAGAAACTTTCCTCAGTGTCCAGTATCTCTGATACTGTGCACATCTACCTTTTTTCTTGTGAAACCCAACAGGCCTTTATCTCATCCTTTTATTCATATCCCACACCTTTATTCCTGCTAACCTCTATGACAATGTCAAGTTGGAAATGAAACTTTAATGTTTATTTAATTGGAGATCTTCCTAAGTAGGGAAGCTTCAAAGAGATGTGGGATTAAGGGGAATGTACTCAGGAGCAAGGTGGTCTCCTACTGTGCTCTTGGATCTGACATTTCCTAGGTTGTGACTATGAACTGAGTAGTTACTCACATACTCATTAAATGTACCTTCATGTTCTAACTGATACAATGGGCTGGCAACGTCAAGGCTTCCCTGGTGTATTGAGACTTTAAGAACAGGGGAAGGAGAAGGAAGCAAGACAATTCCTTGCACTGCTTCAGCTGAAACAGAGAAAAATTTCTATATGTTAAAGGAGTAGTGTTTCAATTTTGTGGAATACTTTAGAGAGAAATGGAGTTAGCCCTTCTTTGAAGGTCTGGTAGAATTCTGCACTGAATCCATGTGGCCCAGGCTTTTTTGGAAGGGAGATTGTTGAAGACTGCTTCTATTTCTTTGTGTGATATAGGACTATTCAAATTTTCTACCTGATCTTGACTTAATTTTGATAAATTGACTCTATCAGAAAAATTGTTCATATCTTTTAGATTTTCAAATTTTGTGGCCTAAAATCTTTTAGTAGGACCTAATGACCTAATGATTGTTTGGATTTCCTCAGTGTCTTTAGTTATATCCCCTTTTCATTTCTGATTTTGATGATTTGGATAGTATCTCTCTGTCTTTTAATTATGTTGGCTAAATGTTTGTCTATCTTGTTGATTTTCTCAAAGAACCAGCTCTTGCTTTCATGGATTCCTTGATTCCTTGAATACTTTTATTTGTTTCTAAATGATTGATTTCTGCCCTGAGTTTTATTATTTCTAGCTGTCTGCTCCTCTTGGGCATATCTCTTTCTTTCTTTCTTTCTTTCTTTCTTTCTTTCTTTCTTTCTTTCTTTCTGACTTTCAGTTGGGCCATTAAGTTGCTTGTATGAGATGTCACAAATTTCTTTCTGGCACTTAGTGCTATGAATTTTCCTCCGAGCACTGCTTTCATTGTGTCCCATAAATTTGGGTATGATGTATTTTCATTTTCATTGAATTTTAGGAAGTCCTTCGTTTCATTCTTTATTTATTCCTTAACTCAGCTGTCATTGAGCATCAAGTTGTTCAGTTTCCATGTGCTTATAGACTTTTTCTAATTCCATTTTTGTTGAGGTCCTGCTTTAGTCCATCTTCTTCCATCTGTTGAGGTTTGCTTTGTGACCAACTATATGGTCTATTTAGGAGAAGGTTCCATAAGGTGTTGTAAAGAAGGTATGCTCTTTTTAGTTTGGTTAGAAAGTCTGTAGGCATCTATTACATCCATTTTATTTAGGACTCTGTAAGTGCCTTTATTTCCTTATTTGGCTTCTGTCTAGATGATCTCTCCCTTGGTGAAAGTGGGGTGTTTAAGTCTCCCACTATTAAGGTGTTGTGATTGATGTGTAATTTAAGTTTTAATAATGTTTCATTTATGAATGTAGGTGTTCCATTCCTGGTGGGAATGTAAACTGCTACAACTACTTTGGAAATCAATCTGGCTCTTTCTCAGACAATTAGGAATAATGCTTCCTCAAGACCAAGCTATACTATTTCTAGGCATATACCCAAAATTTATTCAAGTACACAAGGACATTTGCTCAACCATGTTTCTAGCATTTTTATTCATAATAGCCAGAACTTGGAAAAAACCTAGATGTCCATCAATGGAGGAAGGATACAGAAATGGCAGTTTTTTTACACAATGGGATAGTACTCAGCAATCAAAATGAGAAAATCACAACATTTGCAGGCAAATTGTAGTATCTAGAAAAGATCATTCTGAGTGAGGCATCCCAGAAGGAGAAAGACACACATGGTATGTACTCACTTTATAGTCCTATAAGATATGGTAAATATAATGAAATCTATACACCTAAATAAGATAAACAAAAAGAGAACCTAGGGTACAATGATCAATCCTCACTGAGAAAGACAAATTGGATGTGCATTGGACATAGGAGAAAACAAGTAACAGGACAGGAACCTACCGCAGAGGGCCTCTGAAAGACTCTACCTAGCAGTGTATCAAAGCAGATACTAAGATTCATAACCAAACCTTTGGCAGAGTGCAGGGAATCATATGAAAGAAGAAGGAGTTAGCACGGTGTGGATATAATAGGAGCTCCACAAGAACCAAATATGTCTGGGCACATGTGTCTTTTCTGAGACTGATACTCCACCAGGGACCATGAATGGATATGACCTAGAACTTCTGCTCAGATGTAGCCCTTGGTACTTCAGTAACCAATTGGTTTCCCATAGTAAGGGAAAGAGCATCTGTTTTGGACTGGAACTCAATGGCAGGCTCTTTGACCTCCCCACCCTCCCAAGGAAGGAGCAGTCCTGCCAGGCCACAGAGGAGGGCTTTGCAGCCAATCTTGAAGATACCTGATAAAACAGGGTCAGATAAGGGGATAAGGTCTTTCCCATCCAGTGTACTCCGAAAGGGCAGTGAGGAGATGAGGGAAAGATGGTGGGGTTGGGAGGAAATAAGGGAGCAGGATATAGCTGGGATATAAAGTTAATGAAAAGCAACTAATAATAAAAATTAAAAAGATTAAAAAAAAGGAGTACTGAAGGGCAAAAAACTATTTGACAGATGGTGCTTTTCCACAATAGTGTTGCCAAAACTGTATGAGCAAGGTTGAACCAGATGCTGTGTCCTACTCAGTGGTCAGTGAGAAATCTCCTGTTCCTGGGGTTTACAGTTAAATCTGGGCCTTCAGTAGAGAGAAACTGATCCATGTTAAATGCCTAGGACAGAAGAGCAACTGTTTCCTTCTGTGGTCCTCCAGACAAACCATCTAAATGTAGTGTTAGTGACAGGACTGCTTGTTAAGAGTTTCCACCTGAGCTCTTGCCATCTGAGGTAGCTGGATAACCACTAGTTCATTGTAAGGATTCTCTGCTACAAATTGAGTTCCTGGAAAGCATGCCTTACAAAGGCAACCTCTGCCCTCCTTTAGCATAATCTTTTCTCCATGTTAAAATTCATGGTAAAGTTGTCAACATATTATTTTTATTGCTTATGTAGGAAATTAATATAATATATATTACACTCCTTTTCTATTGCCCCTCTTTCAAATTCCTACACATGTGTCTTGAAAATATAGGAATTGAAGTATGTGTTGTTCATACACTCATTGGAACATGATCAGAGTCTCAGTGCCAAGTCCCTTAAAGGAAAGTGAGTTCATCATTACTGCCCACTGTCACCACCCACAAAAAGAAGTCATCAGTCCTCTACTCTTCATCACAGTTTTTCTTATGTATTTATTTATTTTGATTCATTCACTTTGAATCCCTTCTGCTCCTTTCCTCCCTCTTCTCCTTCCAGTTCCACCTACCCTGCTTCTTCTAACCCTATGCCCTGCATCTAGTTTCCTGACAGAGGAGCTACTCCTCACTGTTCTGAGGCTAGATTAACAGGTCTCACCAAGGCTGGTTGGATCAACTTCCTCTGAAGCCTGATTCTCAGGGCATTGTTCTCCTTGTGCCCTCAATTTCCTCTACTTAGGACATTCTCCCTGCCTCCCCTCATGCAGCATTTCAAAAGCTCTGAGGGGAGGGAGAATTTCATAGGGATATCCCTTTAGATCTGGGTATTTAAAGGTCACTCTGTGCATAATATTGGACTGCGGGTCTCTATATGCAATTCCTTTTGACTCAGAAGGAAGATTCTCTGTGGTTACAAGAAGATGGCACTGATCTATCAGTTGAGGGCAGAGAGCAACATATTTTAAAAACAACAACCTGGGTTGCTTGAAAATTTCTGTAAGATATATTGGTGCAAAAACTCAATTCACTGCCACCCAATACCCCTTGTGGAAGATTGATTTGGTCACAACAGATGGCCTATTTGAACTTCATTCCCCACTATTCGGAGACCTCCTAATAAGTGAATACACACAATATTTGTCTTTCCCCATTTTATTTACTTTACCTATGATGATTTTTGCTGGTTCCATCCATTTGCCTGAAAAGATCATGATGTCATTTTCTTAGCTGAGGAACACTCTGTTATGGAAATATTCCACATTTTCCTGGATGGTGTTTTTCAGTCCTATTCTTTAGACATTGGAAGTAGCTGGGATTTAATCATTGTACTGAATTACAAACTATCGGGATAACTATGTTCTTGTAACCTTAAAATCTCATGATCTTCTTCCACTTCCTGGTTATTTGAATTGTAATGTTTCCTTGAAGCTCATCTATTTATATGTGTAGTCTCCATTAAGAAAATATCAAGGAAGAGTTAGGAGATATGGACTGGTGATATAATTCCTATTGGAGTTGTATTATAGAAGGGTATGCTTTGAGGATGATATGCCAATGAAAGTGACCAGACAGAATGGAGTATCTGTCTCTCAGTCTCTGTCAAATTTTATCTTTTTGTCAGTCTTTGTGTCTCTATTTATGAATCTGTTTTTCAAGCACTTTCTCTCTTTGTTACCCTCTCTCTGCCTGCCCCTTGTGTTAAAACATGAAAAGCTCTCAATTCTGCTAAAGTACTATAAGAAAATGACTGCTTGCTGATGTGACATCATTGATAGTCTCCATGCAAATATAAGCAAAGTCCCAATTAAACTATTTTTGTTCAAAGAGAATATTTGGTCAGGGAACATTTTCCCAGTAAGTAATTCACTGACTGAGGACATATCTGTGCATTTAACAATATTATAATCTGTGATAATGTGAAACTGACTTGTCAAGGGCACTTCACTTCACTAATGTCCACTTAAAAGATATATGTAACCTGTTTTCTGAATTAACAGTCTTGGACATAGGAACTATCATCTGGGTTTTGTGCTTTAAGATGAACAGATTGAGGCATGTAGGGCTGCTCAGCCTTTCTCTCAAGCATGCTGTCCACTTGGCCCTTTAAATAACTGGCTCCTGAAACTCTTACTGGCTTAAACCTGTTTTATGACATCATTCCCAATCTCAGCCAATCAGCACCTGAGAGAATCTTGAGATTTCCATGGAGATGCATAAACAAACTTTCCTCGGAGTCCAGTTTCTCAAATCCTGTGCACATGTGACTTATGTATTTATTTATTATGAATTTGAATCCCTTCTCCTGCCCCCTCCCTCTTATCCTTTTAGTCCCATTCAGCCTCCTTCTTCTACCTCTGTGCCCTTTTTCTATTTCTCTGATTGGGGAGGTCCTTTCAGCTTCTATCTGAACCTAGATTATCATTCTCCCTCTCAGCCAATCAGCACCTAACATTTGTGCTATCATAATTACATTGGGATGACATGATGAATTTTCATGCCATGATATCAATGTGATTTCATAATAGCATTATGATGTCATTATGGCATTGGATGTCCTTATATCATTGTGAAATCTTACTGTTTTGAAGTCATAATAGCTTTTTTATTTCAAAATGACATTGCAATGTCATAACACAATCATTTCATGGTAACATTGAAAAGTCATGATAGCATTTTGATGTTATAATAAAATTGTTTAATTATAATAACATTGGGACGTCATAATATTCTAAGGCCATAAAATTGCATTGTGATGTCAAAATACCTTTGTGATGTCATAATAGCATTGTGATTTCCTATCATTGTGATGGCATAACAGCATTGAAATAAAATAGCATTGTGATGTCACAAGTGCATTTTAAAGTCATAATAGCATTGAGATGTCATAATATCATTGTGAAGTCTTTGTAATATCATAATTCCATTGTAATATCGTAATAATCATGTTCCAAGAGCATTATGATGTCATCAAGCATTGTGATGACATAATAGAATTGTGATGTCATAATAATATTGTGCAATCTTAATAACATTTGGACATCATAACATTGTAATTTTATAATAGTATTATGATGTCATAATATCTTTGTGATGATATAATAGCATTGTTATTTCATATCAATTTAATGTATTAGCATTGATATATCATAATAATATTGTGAAGCCATAATAGCATTGTGTTGTCATCAAACCATTGCAATGTCATATCATTATGATGCCATAATAATATTTTGAGATATAATAACATTGTGATGTCATAATAGCACTGTAATGTCATAAGAGATTTGTAATGTCATAATATCATTGTGCTTGTCACAATTCCTTTTTGATGTCATAAAACAATCATGTCATAATAGCATTTGACTTCAGAAGAGCGTTGGAATGTCATGTTGAATTTTGATGTCATAATGCCATTGTGATAGCAACTGTGATGCCATCAAAGCATTGTGATGTCATAAAACCATTGTGATGTCATCATAGCATTGTGAAATAATGCCCTTGTGAATTCATAATACCATTTTTATGTGAAAAGTATGCTTTGATTTCATAGCAAAATCTTATTGTAATACCTCTGTATTAATAGCATGGTAATATTATAATACCATTTTGAAGTCATAATACCACTGTGATGTCAAAACAGCATTGTAATATCAGAAAACAATTGTGATTTCATGATAACATTGAGATGTCAGACGATTGGGATGTCATAACAGCCTTTTGAGGTCATAATGCCATTGTGATGTCAAAATTCTATTGTGATTACACACCATAATCATTTTGCAATACTATTGTGATGTCATAATAGAATTGTGATATCATAATAAATTGTGATATCATAATACAATTGTGATGTCATGATATAATTGAGTTGTCATAATACCATGATGTCATAACAGCACTGAGATGCCATTACACAATTGTGGTAACATAAAACCATTGAGATGTCATAATAAAGTTGTGATGTCATATTATAATTGTGATGTCATAATAGAATTGTGATTTCATAATATCATTTTGAAGTAAAAAATACCACTATATTGTCATAATATCATTTTAACACCATATAACTGCTGTGATGTCATAAAAGCTTTGTGTTGCCATCATAGCACTGTGATGTTTTAATACATTTGTGAAGTGTTTATGCCATTGTGATGTCATAATATCACTGTGAAGCCATGATAGAATTGTGATGTAATAATAGTATTGTGATGTTATAATGTCATTGGGATATGATAATGCCATTGGGATATCATGACACGAATGTTATGTCATAAAATCTTTGTGATATCATGATACTATTGTGATGTTTTAATAGTATTTAGATGTCATAAAATTGTGATATCATTATACCATTGTGATATCATAATATCATTGTGATGTTATAAGGCCATTGTGATGATGTAATAGTGTTTTTAGGTTATAATGTCATTGCAATGTCAAAATTCCATTGTGATGTCCTACAACAATTATTTTGGAAGAGCATTATGATGTCATAATACATTGTGATGTCATAAATGCATTGGGATGTCATGACAAATTTGTGCTGTCATAATAGCATTGTGAGGACTAATTTTGATGTGATGTCATAGTATCATTATGATGTCAAAATGCCATAGTGATATCGTAATAGCATTTTGAGGGTATAATGCCATTGTGATGTCAAAATTCCATTGTAATGTCATAATACAATTTTGAAGCCATTATACCATTATGATGTCAGCATAGGATAGGATTAGTGTTAGGGTTAGGGTTAAGGTTCTGGTTAGGGTGAGGGTTTAGGTTTATAGTTAGGGATAGGCATCCTTTACCTGGGTTTTGACATTTATTTGGCTATCTTTTGTTCTCTTTTTGACATGGGATGGACAATTTTGCCTTTTAAAATATGAAGTGCAATTTTTAAGTTTTAGGACTTAACTAGACTGGTGTGTACTTTGTCAATTTTAAGCCTCCTGTGTCTATCTTGCATTAGGCATGATCAATATCTATCCTCCTTGAAAATATCTCATGTTGAAAGGATAAGTCAGCTTTCAGAGCAGTATGAAATGTTAATTTAGTCAGCATTTAAAATTTTTTTTTGACATGGCAGGCATGCAGTTTGCATGTTTGTCTCCCAGCCTAATTTTATGTCATTGACCAACAGAACATATCACTAAAGCCAAAATGCCCTTTTGCACCATTTCTTCTGTTGAAGACCCACTTTCTGAAATTAACTGGGATTTTTAGAGCATTGTAACATCATCTCTCCTCATATAAACCTAAAGTAGATGTGAATTCAATCTTTAAAATAGTAAGAACAAGACATCTATCATTAAGAAAAAAGGACTTACATGGTAACCTTAAGGAAATTTTTTGTCATTTTGAGTCTTAGACTATATCTGCAAGTGGCTAAACTGCAGGAGTTGCCATCCTAGGTTTTATTACGTAAATTAGGCTGATCAGAGACTCACAGAACTGCCTGTTTCTTCTTGCTTTGAGTTGGTATTAAAGACATGTGCCTTCATCAACTTGTTTAAATATTTTTTTTTCAAATCAATATAATCACAACTAAAAGCCTTTACCTGAAAATTAAGTAAAGAGGCAAGAAAAATTTAAGATTTGGGTCAGTTGTTATGTTTTAACAAACAAAGCCCAGTTGGTTGTTTTTTGGATTTAGTTGATGTTTTAGTGAATTGGTGGACCCTTACCAGAAAGAGCTTACAAGTATCTTGCAGCCAGAGTGTGTTGAATTTTAGCCAATATTAGTTTAAGTTTTGTTGGGAAAAGTGCTCTTTCTATTGTCTGTAACTTAATATTCCATTCCTTGGTTGTTTTCCCCATTTCCTCTTTTCACTTTCTTGGAGAATTCCTCCAGAAGAGCCACATCCATTAAATATATTGCAATCAGATCCATTACTATGACAACCAAAACAAAGTCAAAGTGGATTAAGACACCCTCTGCTAAGGAATTTTTTTCTAATTTTAGATGCAGTTTTAGGCCAAGTTCTGTAGAGAGGTCTGTGTGCCTCCATTTCCTTTCTTTACAGACATGGCTGCTGAGTTTAGCTGAACTGAGCAAGCCAAAGTATAAGGGAGACATGCTTGTATATCCTCCTGTTAGACTGTAGTAGCAGCCAGTTTTGTTATATTAAGTCTCAGGTTTGTCCATAATAGGCTGTCTTTTGCTCATGGGCCTGTGTAAGACTCTTAAAAAGACAGTAATTGACCTGGGAGTTTTTATGTTTTAAGTTTGGGTTATTGGGTTTATATTACTGTGAGCTTATTCCCCACACCAAATGATGTTAAAGTATGATTCAAAGGCTGTGGATACTTAGATGAGTTGGTGGCCATTTATTGTACAGTTAGATTAGCTGTGGTTATTAATTAGTTATTAATATTTACTATTGAAATATATTTTAGTTAAGCAGCAGTTATTCCTAAATTAGCTGTATACCCCAATCATGACACAGAGACTGGGATTTATTTAACTAACCTAGAGCACAATGCTGAGCAATAGTTATACCATCCTAAACCTCCAAGACTACATATATTCCTACCATTCACATTTCACTCATTATTTCTGATTTTAGGCATAGCTTAGGTGCAGTCCATCTCTCCACATGGTTCCAAGACCTCTCCAACTGATTCTCCACCTCTCCTCCCCTGCTTCCTAACTTTTCCTCTTACTATTGAACAGGATGTCTTACCCTATCCTCTTTATTGCTCAGCATTTGTAGCTGGTTGTTTTATTGAAAATATGGAGAACAAATGCTGGCATGTTTACACAAACTTGAGACAGGTGATAAGTATCAGTGCAATTTCTGGATTAAAACCAGAGAATGTGGGACAGAAATCAGCATTTGAATGAACAAGGGTGAATTGTATACATTCCAAAGGAACTGTGTGCCAACAATTTATTATATATATATATATATATATATATAGAGAGAGAGAGAGAGAGAGAGAGAGAGAGAGAATGTCTGCCAGTATCCTGAAAGAGAGCAGCAGATCTCATTACAGATGGTTTTGAGCCACCATGTGGTTGCTCAGAATTGAAGAAGGACATCTGTAAGAGTAACTAACCATTGCTCTTAACTTCTGAGCTGCATCTCCAGCCCTGGTCCCAAATTCCTGTAGTTCATATTCCTTAAATTTTAGGTTTCATAATAGCATTGTTATATCATAAAAACTTTGTGATGCATAATACCATTGTGAAATCATAATACCATTGGGATGTCATGATATTAATGTGATGTAATAATAAGATTTTAATATCATAATATTATGATATCATAAAACCTTTCTAAAGTCATATCATTGTGATGTCATAAAAGCATTGGGGTCTAATGACACCAATGTAATGTTATAATAATATTGAGATGTCATAATACCAATGCAGTGTCTTCAAAGCATTATGATGTGATACCATTGTGATGTCATAATACCATTTCGATGTCATAATTGCATTGTGATATCATAATAGTATGGTGATATAATAATACTATTGTGATGTCATACTACCAATGTGATGTTATCATAGCATAGTAAGGTCATACTATTGTAGTATCATAATACAATTATAATATAACACTTTTGGGGTCAGGTCATAATACCATTGAGATATTATATCATTTTTTTTTCAATGAAGTTTATTCAGGAACATTGAACAATCCTCAGACCCCGGGGAAAGCCAGCCCACAGCTTAAATAGCCTCTCGGTAGCCAACCCAGGCGTGCCACGGGGGCAATGCAGATAGGTCCACATACATGGAAGCAAGCCAGATCCTCGGCCTTAGCCAAATGTGGAGTTGTTCGTGACAGAGAGCACTCACCATCGGGAAGGTGGAAGGCGGAAACCAGCTCCATCTTTAAGGCATAGCATTCCGCAGCTCTCTACAGTTCCCCCTTTTTGTTTTAGACGCATCAGGCAAGAGTAGAGATATTATATCATTTTGATATCATAATAGCATTTAGATGTCATAACATTGTATTGTCATAATACCATTTTGAGGTCATAATAGCATTGTGATGTTAGCAAAGCATTGAGATGTCTTAATATTGTAAAGTCATATCATTGTGAAATCATAATAACATTGGAATATAATAATTCCACTGTGAAGTCATAACACAAGCATGTCATAATAGGACTGTGATGTCATCATAAAATTGTGATGTCATAAAATCATTGTGAAGTCATGCTAGAATTGTGATGTCATAATATCATTGTGATGTCATAATGGTGTTTTAATGTTATAATATCATTATGCAGTCATAACAGCATTGTGATGTCATAATAATGTGATATCAAAATTTCATTGTTATGTCAAAATTCCATTGTTATGTCAATATTTCTTTGTGATGACATATCACTATTGTATCATGATAGTATGTGATGTCTTAATAACATGGTGATGAAATAATACTGTTGTGCAATCGTAATACTTGTGATGTTATAAGAACATTGGGATGTCATGGCTAATTTTGATGTCACTATGCCTTTATGATGTCATAATAGTATTGTGTTATCATCATAGCATTGTAATTTCATAATATCATTGTGAAGTCATACTGCTGTGAAATCATAGTAGCATTTTAATATCAAAAATACATTGTGATGCCATACCCCAAATAGGTCGTATTACCATAATGAAGTAGTAATACCATTTTGCAATCATAAAAGCATTTTTGTCATAATTGTGATATCATAATATAATTGAGATGTCATGAAATTATTGTGATGTCATAATTGCATTTTTGAAGTCATAATGAATCTTTGATGTCATAATGACAATGTGAAGTCCTAATAGAATTGTGATGTCATAATACCATTGGATTATCATGACACCATTGTAATGTCATAATACCATTGTGATGTTACAATAGCACTGAGATGTCATGACACCATTATGATGACATAGTACCATTGAGATGTCATACTAATATTGTATTGTCATAAAAGCACTGAGGTGCAATGACACAATTGTGATCACATGATACAACTGAGATGTCATAATAAAGTTGTGATGTCATAATGTTCTTGGGTTATCATAATATCATTGAGATTTTATAAAAGCATTGTGATGTCATAATATCAATGGGATGTCATAATAGCATTGTGAATTTATAATACCATTGTGATGTCATAATAGCATTTTTGAGGTCATAAACCCATTGTGATGTCATAATAGCACTGTGATGTCACCATAGCATTGTAATGCTGTCATACCATTGTTGTTATAATGTTCTTTTGAAATGTATACACCTTACCCTCGTTCATTGAAATGCTCACTTTTACCACTTACTTTTTCTTTTCAATCCAGATATTGCATTGTGATACTTAGTCTAAGAATCTTGTCTCAACTTTGTGTAAGCAGGCCAGAATAAAGCAACTAGCCACAATGTTGAGTGATGGGAGGAACCAGAGGGCAGGAAATGAGTGGGAGGAGAAAGGGTGAGGGAGCAGAGCTTGGAGAGCAGAGCGTGGAGAGAATGTACCAGACCTAAGATTTCAAAAAAATGCAAGTATAATGGTAAAAATCTAAATGTTAGGAAATTATGAGGGCTTGAAGTTTTAAGAGGAGTACCTATTGACCAGCATTGTATTCTAAATTAATTAAATAAACCCAGTCTCTGTGTGGTGAATTGGTTATACAACTGTTTATGATTAACAGCAAGCATTAATAAAAAAATAAACTAATAGTAAATATTAATCATTGCCTACAACATACAATTATGAAGCTATTATACCATTGTGATGCCATAACACAATTGCAATGTCAGATCATTGTGAAGATATAATATTATTGTGATTTCATAATTGCATTGTGAGGTCATAATAGAATTTTGATGTTAAAATAGCATTGAAATGTTATAATACCATTCAGGTATAATGACAATATTGTTATGTCATCGTACCATGTTGATGTCATAATACCATTGGGATTTCATCATAGGATTGTGATGTCATACTCTTGTGATGTCATAATACCATTGTGATATCATGATTATCATTGGGATACCATAACAGCATTGTGATGATATAATAGTATTTGGAGGTCATAATACCACTGTGAAGTCAAAATTCCATTGTGATGTGACACAATGATGTCATAATAGAAATGTGATGTCATAATATAATTGTGATATGATAACAATACTGTGCTGTCATGATAGCATTGTTATTTCATTTTGCATCGTTCTGTTATGTTATTATTGTGATGTTAAAATTCCATTGTGATATAATACCATATGAGGTCATAACAGCATTGTGGTTTCAAAATAGCATTGTGATGTCATAATCGTTGTGATGTCATAATATCTATGTGATGTCATAATAGCATATTGATGTCATGACTCCATTGTGATGTCATCATAGCATTATGATGCCATCATGGCATTGTGATGTCTTGATACCATTGATAGGTCAAAATTCCTTTTTCCTGTCATACCAGGTGAATTTAATGACCTCTTGAAAGAAATATGTGACAATATTCCTAAACTAAGAGTCTTGAACATAAGAACTATCATCTCTGTGTTGTGTGCTACCAGCTGCCCTGATTGAGAAATGTAGTCTTGCTCAAACATCCTCTTAAGAAAGCTGTGTCCTACTCTGTTGTCAGGAATGAACATGATCAGAGCCTCAGTGCCAAGTCCCTTAAAAAAGCTGAGTTCATCTTTGCCACATGCTGACACCACCTTGCAAAAGAAGCAGTCAGCGCTGAAGAGCTCTGTACTTCATCCCACTGATCACTGTTTGCCTTATTTCTTTATTATGATTTGTTCACTTTGTATCCTCTCTGCTGCCCCTTCTCCTGTTCCTTCCAGTGCCACCCAGCCTCCCTTATCTACCCTCCCTTTTCCTAGTTCCCTGATAGGAGAGAACCTCCTCATCCATTTATCTGAACCTAGCTTATCAGGTCTCATCAAGGTTAGCAGCACCAGCATTCTTTGAGATCTGATTCCAGGGCATTGTTCTCCTTGTGTACACAATTTCCTCTACTTATAACACTTTTCCTGCCTCCTCTCCTGCAGGCTTGCCAGAGCTCTGAGTGGAGGAAGAGTCTCACAGGGAAATACCATTTAGAGATGGGTGTTATAAGGTCTCTCTCTGCATAATATCGGACTGTGGGTCTCTGTATGCAATCCTTTTTGATTCAGAAGGAAGCATCTCTGTGTATAGAAGAACAGGGTAATGATCAATCAGTTGAGGTCAAAGAGCAGCATATTTTAATAACAACACCCTGGGCTGCATGAAAATTTCTGTAGGATGCCCTGGGCCAACAGCTCAATTCACTGACACCCAATCCCCCTAGTGGAAGAGTCATTTGGTCACATTTACATGGCCTATTGTTACTTTATGCCCCACTAATAAGTGAACACATACCATATTTGTCTTTCTGCATTTTAGTTACTTCATCCAGGCTGATATATCCTGTTTCCATCCATTAGCCTGAAAATATCATGATGTCATTTTTTTAGCTGAATAATACTCCTTCATGGAAAGATTTCACATTTTTCCAAAAGGAGATTGTTAGTCCTGTTCTTTAGAACTTGGAAGTTGCTGGGACTTTAATCATTGTTTGAATGAGAAAGTATCAATATAACTGTGTCCATTTAGCCCCTAAGTTCCTCCATCTTCTTCCACTTCTTACTGATTTGAATGGCAATGTCCACTTGAAGCTCATCTATTTACATGTGGAGTCCCCTGTGAGGAAAAGTCTGAGAAGTGTTAGGAGTTATGGGCTTGTTAGATACTATAATTCCTATTGGAGTTATATTATGCAAGGGTGTGCTATGGGGTTGATATGCCAACGAAAGTGACCAGACAAAATGGAGTCTCTGTCTCTATGTCTCTGTCAATTTTATATCTTTGCTTCTTTTGTTCTTGGCCTCTCTATTTCTGAATACATCACTCTAGCTCTTTCTCTCTCTCTGTCTCTATTAGTCTCCCTTGCTCTGCCTGCTGCTGGTTGTTCATAATGAAAAGCTCTCAGTTCTGCTCAAGGTTACAACAAGATCAGTGCTTGCTCAAGTAACATCAGGGATAGTCTTTGTAAAAATATAAGCAAGGACCCAATTTAAGTCTTTTTGTTCAAAGATTTGCCTTTGTAAGCAGCCCTTTCATAGTAAGTAATTCACTGACTGAGGACATATCTGTGTATTTAACAAACAATAATGAAATATGTGATGATGTGAAAAATCACATGTCAATGACATGTGTCTTTATTAATGACCACTTGAAAGAAATATGTGGCACATCTGAACTAAGAGTCTTGGAAACAGTAACTGACATCTCTGTGTTTTGTGCTTTCAGCAACCCAGATTGAGGCATGGAGGGCTGCTTAGCCTTTCTTTCAAGCATGCTATCCACTTGGCCCTTTTAATAACTGGCTCCTGAAAATCTTACTGGCTTTCTCCTGTTTCATGACATCATTCTGCTTCTCAACCAATCAGTACCTAAATGAATCTTGAGGTTTCTGTAAAGATGAGTAAACAAACATTCTTCAGTGTCCAGTATCTGTAATCCTGTGCACACATGAATTTTTTCTTGTGAAACCCAATAAGCTTTTATATCATCCCTTTATCCGTACCCCACACCTTTATTCCTGTTTACCTCTGTGACAATGTCAGGTAGGAAATTAAAATTTAATGTTTACTTTATTGGACAGCTTCCTAAGTAGGGAAGCTTCAAAGTGATGTGGGATTAAGGGGAATGTACTGAATGACATGGTGGTCTCCTACTGTGGTCTTGGATCTGAAATTTCCTAGGTTGTGACTTTGAACTGATCAGTCACTCAAATACTCACTAAATGTACCTTCACATTCTTATTGATGTAGTAGGCTGGCAGGGTCTAGGGTTTCCTGGAATATTGAGTCTTTAAGAGCAGGCAAAAGAGAAAGAACCAGACAATTCTTGAGACTGGTTTGCCTGAAACAGAGAAAGTTCAGTGTATTTAACAGGAGAACAAAGGGGCAATTAACTATTTGACAGCTGGTGCTCTTCCAAACTAGTGTTGCCAATCCTTGTTGGGCAGGGTTGTATTACCTCATCTGTCTATATTGGCAGTTGTGTCCTACCCAGTGGTCAGTGAGGAACCTTCTGCTCATGGGGTTTAGAGATAACACTGGGACTTCATTACAGAGAAATATGTCGCTGCTATATGCCTAGAACACAAGAGTAGCTGTGTATCCTTCAGAGGTGCTCCAGACAAACACTCCAGGATTGCTTGTTCAGAGGTGCCACCTGAGTACATGGAGTCTGAGGTAGCTGGGTAACCACTAGTTCATGGTTAGGATTCTCTGCTCCATAATGAGTTCCTGGAGAGCATACCTTAAAATACCTCATGTGGGTCCTCATTCAGAAAATACCTCATTCTGCCCTCCTTAGCAGAATCTTTTCAGCATGTTAAAAGTCATTGTAAAAGTTGTCAATCAATGTATTATTTTTATTGAATATTTGGGAATTTCACATAACATACATTACACTGCTCTTCCATTGCTCCCATGTTCAAATTCCTACCCATGTGTCAATCTAAAATCTTTTTCATCTTTATAATTCTTCAGTTGAAGTATGTGTTGTTCATATACTCATTATAACATGATCAGAATCTCAGTGCCACTTCCCTTAAAGAAAAATAAATTTATCCTTGATGCAGCCTGGAACCATCCCCATGAAGAAGCCATCAGTCCAGAAGAGCTCTATACTTCATCAACTTGATCACAGTTTTTCTCATGTATTTATTTACTACAATATATTCACTTTGTTTCCCATCTTCTGAGCCCTCCCTATTCGAATTCCAGTCCCACCCACATTCCTTCTCCTATTCTTAGGCCCTTTCTCTAGTTACCTATGAGGATAGGTCTTCCTTCCTCCTTTTATCTGATCCTAGCTTATGGGGTGTCATCAAGGGTGACTTCATCATCTTTCTCTGTGTCCTGATTCTCTGGGTATTGTTCTCCTTGTGTCCTCAGTTCCCTCTTCTTTTTTATTTTCCTTCTTTCTTTTTTTATTTATTAACTACACTTTATTCATTTTGTATCTCCCCATAAGCCCCTCTCTCATCCCCTTCCAATCCCACCCTCTCTCCCCTTTCTGCATGCATGCCCCTCTCCAAGTCCACTGATAGGAGAGGTTCTCCTCTCCTTTCTGATCTTAGTCTATCAGTTCTCATCAAAAGTGGCTGAATTGTCCTCTACTGTGGCCTGGTAAGGCTGCTCCCCCTCAGGGGGAGGTGGTCAAAAAGCAGGCCAATCAGATTATGTCAGAGGCAGTCCCTCTTCACATTACTATGTAACCCACTTGGACACTGAACTGCCATGGGCTACATCTGTGCAGGGGTTCTGGGTTATCTCCATGAATAGTCCTTGGTTGGAGTATGAGTCTCTTGGAAGTTCCCTGTGTTCAAATTTTCTTGCTCTGTTGCTCTCCTTGTGGAGACCTTCTCTCCTCCAGCTCTCAGTTCCCTCTTCTTATGACACTCTTCTTGCTGCTTTTCCTGCAGGCTCCCCAGGGTTCTGAGGAGAGGAAGAATTTCATAGGAAAATCCCATTTAGACCTGGGTGTTTTAATGTCTCTCACTCTCCGTAGTATCGGACTATTGGTCTCTGTATGCAATCCCATTTGATGCAGAAGGAAACATTTCCATGGATAGAACAACATGGCACTAATCAAACATTTTAGAGCAGGGAGCAACATATTTTAATATCAACAGTCTGCATTGCTTGAAAATTTCTATAGAATGCCCAGGTCCAACAAAACTGCCACTTATCCCCCTAGTGAAAGACTTGTTTGGTCACAATAGATGTCCTAGTGGACCATTATCTCCCACTATTAGGAGACCTCTCAATAAGTAAATACATGCCATATTTGTCTTTCTGCATTTTACTTACTTCACCCAGGATGATCATTCTTGGTTCCATCCATTTGCCTGACAATATCATGATGTCATTTTCTTAGCTGAATAATACTCCACTATGGAAATATTCCACATTTTCCCCAAAGGAGATTGTCAGTCCTTTTCTTTAGTCCTTAGAAATTGCTGGGTATGTACTCATTGTATGGAATGACAACTATTAAGATAATGATGTTCTTTTAGTCTAGAATTCCCTCCATTTTCTTACCCTTCCTGGTGATTTTAATTGCAATGTCACCTTGAAGCTCATCTATTTGCATGTGGAGTCAAGAATAGAGGAAATATCTGGGAAGGGTTAGGAGGTATGGCCTTCTTAGATAATGTAATTCCTGTTGGAGTTATATTATGGGAGGGTATGCTTTCAGGTTGGATATGCAAATGAAAGTGACCAGCAAATGGAACCTCTGTCTTTCAGTCTCTGTCACTTTATATCTTTGTTTCTGTAGGTCTAGGTTTCTATTTCTGAATCTGTATCTCTAGTTCTTTCTCTGTCTCTGTCTCCCTCTCTCTACCTGTCACTTATGGTTCAGTATGTAAAACTCTCAGTTCTGTTGAAGGAGTACAAAAAGATGACTGCTTGCTTAGTCATCAATATTACTTAGCAATAAAAACACAAGTAAATCAGGAAATTTGCAGGCAAGTAGCGTGAACTGTTATAGATCATCCTGATCAAGCTATCTCAGAATCAATAAGAAGCACATGATATATAATAACACATATAGACATGTTATCCTATAGGATAAACCTACTGAAATCTATACACCTAAAGAAACTCATCAAGAGGGAGGATTCTTGCGAACTCTCATTCCCCATCCCGAAAGACAAAGAGGATGAACATCAGAGAAGGAGTAAACAGAGAACAAGTTAGGAGCCTGCCATAGAGGGCCTCTGAAAGACTCTGCCCTGCAGACTATCAATTCAGATGCTTAGACTTATGGTCAACTGTTGTGCAGAGTGCAAGGAATCTAATGAAAGAAGTAGGAAATAGTAAGATCTGGAGAGGACAGGTGCTCCACAAAGAGAGCAACAGACCTAAAATATCTGAGCACAGGTGTATTTCCTGAGACTCATACTCTAGCCAAGTACCATGGATAGAGATAAAACCTAGAACCCCTGCACTGATGTAGCCCATGGCATTTCAGTGTCCACGTGGGTTCCACAGTAATGGGAACAGGGACTGTCTCTAATATGAACTGATTGGCCTTCTCTTGATCACCTCACCCTGATGGGGGAGCAGCCTTACCAGGCCACAGAGGAAGACCATGAAATAACTTCTGATGAGATTTGATAAACTAGGATTAGAAGTAAGGACAGGAAGTTCTCCCTGTCAGTGAACTTGGCAAGAAGGGTACATGGAATAGTGGGAGGAAGGTGGGATGTGGAGGAAAGAAAGGAGCGGTTTATGGGGAGGTACAAAATGAATAAATTGTTTTTAATAAAAATTAAAATAAAAATATATTAAAAACTATAATTACCTTTGCATTTATATTATAGGAGGGTGTGCTTGCAGGTTGATATGCCAATCAAAGTGACCAGACTGAAGGGAGTCTCTGTAAATTTATATTTCTGTTTCTCTCTGTCTTGGTCTCAATATTTCTGAATCTGTCTATCTTGATCTTTCTCTTGCTCTGTCTTTCTCTCACTGCCTGCTGCTCCTGTTTCAGTACGAAAAGCTCTCAGTTCTGCAGAAGGACTATAAAAAGTTGACTGTTTGCTGTCATGACATCAGGGATGGTCCCTGTAAAAAATAAAAGCAAGGTCCCAATTGCATTTTGTTCAGAGATTTGTCTTGGTCAGGGATCATTTTCACAGTAAGTAATTCAGTGACTGAGCACATATCTGTCCATTTATAAATTATAATGGAATCAGTGATAATGTGAAAGTTAGAGGTCAAGGAAATGTAACTTTATTAATAACCACTTGAAAGAATATGTGACTTTTTTTCTGAACTACGAGTCTTGGACACAGGAAATCCCATCTCTGTGTTGTGTTCTATCAAGCGCCCATATTGAGGCATGTAGTGCTGCTCAGCCTTTCCCTCAAGCCCTTTTAATAACTGGCTCCTGAAACTCTTACTGGCTTTCACCTTTTGCATGAAATCATTCTCCTTATCATCCTTTCAGCACCTTGAAAGAATTTGATGTTTCCATGTA
Source organism: Meriones unguiculatus (assembly GCF_030254825.1). NCBI lineage: Eukaryota > Metazoa > Chordata > Mammalia > Rodentia > Muridae > Meriones > Meriones unguiculatus. The sequence goes on along the minus strand of NW_026843709.1, from coordinate 31,207,492 downwards.
GATGAGTAAACAAACTTTCCTCAGTGTCCAGTATCTCTGTTTCTGTGCACATGTGACATTTTCTTGTGAAACCCAACAAGCTTTTATCTCTTCTCTTTAAACACATCCCACACCTTTACTCCTGTGTACCTCTGTGAAGAGGTCAGGTAGGAAATGAAACTTTAATGTCTATTTATTTGTACATTTTCCTAAGTAGGGAAGCTTCAAAGTAATGTGGGATTAAGGGGAATGTACTGAATGACAAGGAGGTCTCCTACTGTGGTCTTTGATCTGAAATTTCCTAGGTTGAGACTTCGAACTAACCAGTTCCTTGTGTACTCATTAAATATACCTTCACATTCTTACTAATATAATAGTCAGACAAGGTCTAAGTTTCCCTGAGGTATTGAGTCTTTCAGAGCTGGGAAATGAGAAGGAACCAGACAATTCCTGTAACTGGTTTGACTGAAACAGAGAAGGTGTGAATAAAAGGAGAACTGAGGTGAATGATATTATTTGACAGCTGGTGCTCCTCCACATTTGTGTTGCCAAAATTCTATGAGCAGAGTTGCCTTGGCTGACTTGGCTGGATCTGAAGCTGTGTCCTAGTATTGGTTCACTGAGGAACCCTCCTGTTCCTGTGGTTCAGAGTTAAATCTAGGCTGTCAGGACAGAAAAAAAAAATCTGTGTTATATACCTAGGACACAAGAGCAACTGTGTTTTCTGCTGTGTTCTTCCAGACAAATCCTCTCAACATAGCGTTAGTGTCAGTAGTGCTTGTTCAGAGATGCCACCTGAGCTCATGGGGTCTGACGTAGCTGTGTAACCACTAGTTATTTAGTAGGATTCTCTGCTCCATAATGAATTCCAGGAAAGCATGCCTTACAAAGTAAAACTGTGCCCTCCTTTAGCAGAATCTTTTTCCATGTTGAAAGTCATTGTAAATTTGTCAACATATTATTTTTACTGATTATTTGGGAATTTCATATAATATACATTACACTCCTTTGTCATTGATCCCAGGTTCAAATTCATAACCACGTGTCACACTAAAATCTTTTTTTTTTCTTTAAAATAACTCAGTTGAAATATCTGTTATTCATATACTCATTGGAACAATATTAGAGTCTCAGTGCCAAATCCCTTAAAGAAAACTTGTTCATCCTTGCTGCAGCCTGGTTGCAATTTCCAAGAAAAAGCCATTGTCTAGTCTAGTTGTAGTTCATCAGGTTCCTAAAGAGGGGCGAAAAGAATGGGATGGGACAGAGATGCAAACAATGGAAACCAAGTCTGTTTTTCTGATCAAGGCCTCATTTATTTGAAATTTTTACACAACTTATATAGGGAAAGGCAGGAAAGGTGGGAGGCTAATTTACTGCTGTACTAGACAGCAAGAGTGCTTTCATAGAATAAATATTGCACGTGCAAGATACCATAAGGATGTTTACCTAAGATATCTCAAGGATGCTCTAATATGTGGATGTTCTCACACAAACCTATCACCCATGACCTAGGGTCCTAGTGCAGCTGTTGATAACTTTTCTACTAATTGGCTTTGTCTCCACTAAATGGCTTTTGCTTACTCTTTGGCTTTGTTATCAGTAAATAGCTTTGTCACCACTAAATAGCTTTGGCTCCCGGCATCTCCTCCCTTCTCAAACAATTTAAGAGGTGGGCATTAACCAGAAGGGGGAAGCAGTGACCTGATCCTCCCAAGGCATTTTTCAGTCTTTTTGGGTGTCTTTTGGGGGAGGAGATGAAGACCCCATCAATACCTGAGGGCATCCCCAGTAGGTTGTGGTTAGGGGTAATGAGACACCAATCTCTATGCAATCAGGATTGCTTCTCAAGGGACTCAGAAGGGGGAAATTGGGCCCTTCTGCTGCAGTACCTCATCCTACATCCCAGTGGTACTAATGCCATACCAGGCAAGTATTCATCTGAGTTTTATGCTATTCTCATGACAGCTAACTCCAAGCAGCCAAGACCCATGTGATGGACTGCTAGCAGTCTTCCTCAGGCTCAGCTAGGCTCTGTCAGACAAATCAAGTCTGTGATAATGAACTTGTATGGGTTTAGATGCCAGATAGTAAATTTGCTGTTTTACAAAGCTAATAAGTCTTTTAATGGCCCATGGAATGAAATTTATGGGAAGGAAACCCACATGGGTCCTATAATTGAAGGGAGGAGAGTGGTAAGCCAGGGAGAGTTTGAAAACTAATTATGAAAACAACACTTTGCTTGTTCTCTCTGTCTCTTTCTCTCTTCTAGGACTTCCCTAACCTTAGCCATGCTGTCCCTTAAAATCCCAGTATAATCTGTGTAAAAGCAGCAGTCTTCCTTAAGAGCAGCACAGAGTCCCCCTTGCTGAAGGAAGAACAAGTCTATCTCTCTTCGATTTTGTAGGACAATTTCAGACAGTGAGACCAGGGATTTTTCCAAGTTGGTGATGCCAATCTCCAATCTCTCAACATCTCTGTTAATTGTCTGGCAAAGGTCAGAGTAGTGCTTATTGGAGAGAAGGAGAGAGGTTATGCCCATCCCAACACCTGCACCTCTGAAGCCAAAGAGGACAGTTAGTTTAATAGCTGTTATGGCCTCTCTTTTTGTTCCAAGAAATGCATGGACATTAATGGGGTCCCAAAACAGGGCAAAATCTTCCCCAGAACAATAAGTCAGGTGGGGAATTAATTGGACAAGAACACAGAAGGTAGTAAAATTGCTTTTGTAGTGAGGGGTGTATATACAGAGAGTAAGGTCATCACTGCAAGTCCACCAGCTATTATTGCCTGGGAGGATATAATTGGGAAGGTGGCTTGATGGTGTAATGATAACATTACAAATATGTCTGTATTTCTGAGTAATGGTATTACTGATGCATAACCCGAGGCCAGAAACTGAAGTCAGTGTCAATGTAGCCTCAGCTTGTTGTGATCATCTGCATTTGGAATAGTCAGAGGAGTAGAATATTTCCTCAGTGACAGCAATACCTTCATAAAAAGGAGAGGCAGAATCATAACAAAGCCAACAGGACTCAGTAAGCTCTGGATGTGTATGATTCAAGGATAAAAAAAATATTACTAACAAGGTCCAAAATAATATGGCATGTATCAATCCCATCTTCTATTCAGGAGAGGATAGGCTTATCAGCAAAGGAAGGAGTCGGGGAGGCAGGGACATTTTGCTTAGGCTCTGTCTGTTTAGGAAAATAATTTTTCTTGGTTCCTGTCTATGTGGGTGAGGTGAGGAAAGGATTGGGTCCAATAGCTACTGGTGGAATAGCTGATTATTTCCTTAGGGTGATGTAAATGATAACTCCTGGACCATTCTAGGCCCAACCGTAGTTTAGGAGTAGGTCCCAAGTGAGGCCCCAATGCCAGGGAACTGATTTTTGTTATCTTTTAGAAGGGAAAGGCAGTTTTAAGATGGGGATCTGGAGATGCTACCAGCTTGAGAACCATCTTAGCCTGTCACAGGTGTTTGTCAAATAAGAATGTGATTTTCAGGAGTTAATATCAGTCTTAGATATAATAGTTATCATGTTTTAATCATCACTATTAAGGTGTGCCCTGCTTTCAGTGTCAATTACACCTGAGGTTTCACATCCCCAGGACGCTCAGTGAAATCTCTGGCAATGCCACATCCTTTAACTCTATTATAACCTGGGCAGGCATAAAGCCCAATTGCTGGTTCACATTGTTCACAGGTGAAGAGTGACTCAGGGGCATGCTGAGGTATCTCAGTATCAGAAGTGACTTGGGATTGTGTGTAATATTCTCCAGAAATTTCTCAAGTATCTTTAATGGGTTGGTGGACATTGTTCTTCTGGTCTGTAATCACTTCTGGCTTTGCATCATTACTCTGAGAAATATCACCCAAAGTGGTCTCATCTGTAAAGAAAAGAGAAGGATCTCAGGGGGGCTCACCACCCTGAATTTCAGGAGTACATAATTTGTTTCTGGATGGCTCTATTTTCTTTTTTTCTGTTTAGAGGAGGGGGCGTCTATTTGTTTACAAGCTTTTCTGGCAGGCATCTAGCTGCTCTCTCCTTGGTGTCAAACAGGCACATTGATCCTCTACCCCAGAAAATGACTGGGTCTGGGCCTTTCCATTTGGAAGTGAGAAGGTCTTTCCTCACAAATGTGGCATAATTTTTATTAGTTTCAGGGTGCCAAAGGCGATCAGTAGCAGACTTGCCATAGGCATCAAGGTTAAAAAGTAAAGAACAAACAGTGCACGATGAAGAATATTTCTTGGGGATCCTTTCATGGGATATTTCTCCCCCTTCTTTAACTTGTGAAGGGTGTTTTTAATAGTTTGATGGGCACGTTCAACAATGACTTGTCCTTGAGGATTATAAGGAATGCCAGTGATGTATTTAATTTGTAATTGATGGCAAAATTCTTCATTTTTTAAGTGTAACCAGGATTATTATCTGTTTTTAAAATGTTAGGTCTGCCCATAACTTAGAGGCAGTTTAAAACATGAGCTATTACATTTTTTGAGGCTTCTCCTGCATGTAAACAGGCAAAAATGAATGAATCCACTGAAGTTATTTATTAGGTTACATGAAAATATTTAAGATTGCCAAATTCAGGTAAGTGAGTAATATACATCTACTAGATGTCATTTGGGACGTGGCCTGTAGGATTAACTCCCAAATGTGGAGTGGGAAGAAAGTGACACAGGCAGGACATTGTTTTACAAATCGGTGTGCCTGCTCCCTGGTTATTTTAACAAGCAGTCAAAGTGTTTGGGTATTTAAATGATGCAGTGCATGGTTCTTTCTGGCCTGCTCAAAAGAGTTTACTGAAATGGAGAAAGCCAAGCATGTAGCAGCATCATTGCAGGCATTTCCTGGAGAAAGAGGGCCTATAAGGTCTAAATATGCATGGAGGTGACCAAGGTAAAAGGGTTGACTTCTAGAGTTAATTAACTCCTGGAGCTTGACAAAAAAAGGAGTAGCATTTGTAGAAGGTCTAATATAAGGAACCGTTTCAAGAATTGGAACAGAGTGGGCAATGTAGGCACTGTCAATATAGAGATTAAAAGGGAACTTTCCTAGAACCTGAAAAACCTTAACTACTGAAAAAAGCTCTGAAAGCTGTGCCAATTTAAAAGGAGACTGGATAGAGTTGGTTTGTCCATTTATAGTATCAGCTACTCCATTAGAGGAGCCATCTGTAAACACTAAATATGCTTCTGATAACAGTTGAGGGAAAGTAATTTTGGGGAAGATGAAAAAGTGGGTTTTAATAAATTGAAGTTATTTGTTAGCAAGATAATGGTTATCAATTATTCCAGAAAAGGAAGAACAGACAATGGGCCAGATATTGGTAGTTTACATGAGCCATTCTAACTGATGTTTAGTCTAGGGCAGTATTATTTTATTAGGGTCTTTGCCAAAAAAAAATTGATGGATTTGTCTGCACCCCAAAAGGATGAGCTCTGCAACCAAAGTAGTATAAGAGGTGAGAATCTTAGTGGGAGAGGTGGAGAGATGAGTCCACAACAGGGGATTATGTTGCCAAAACACTCCTGTGGGTGTATGAGATGATGTACACACAACAAAGAGAAGGGGTTTCTTATAGGAAATAAATGTAGCTCCCTAATTTTAGATAGCTGTTTCCACAACCCATAGGGCATGTGTCTTCGTAGGGGTTAATGAGCGACTGGAGGAGGGGTCAGAGTCTTCCCTGAGAATATCAAAGAGAGGTTTAAGTTCCCCTGTGGTGAGTTTAAGATAAGATCTAATCCAATTAAAATTTCCTAGGAGCTTTTGAAAATCATTAAAGTCTTTAAATGGCTAGTTTTTAACTGGATTTTTTGTGTAGTAATTTTTTGATTATGGAGCACAAATCCTAAATAAAAAAATATGGGTCTATTAATTGAATTTTCTCTGATGAAATTCATAAACCATTATCTAATAATTTTTGTGAAAGCTTCTGACAGCAATAGAGCAACAGTGAGCCATCAGGTCCAGCTAAAAGGATGCTCCAAGACTAACAAGCAGATGTTCTCACAAAAATCTATCACCCATGACCTAGGAGGGTCCTAGTGTAGCTGTTGGTAATTTTTCCACTAATTGGCTTTGTATCCATTAAATGGACTTTGCTTACTATTTGGCTTTGGCTACAATAAATTTTTCTCAACCACATAGCTTTGGCTCCCAGCAAGCTATCAGTCCTGAAGAGCTTTATACTTCATCACTTTGATCACAGTTTTTCTAATGTATTTATTTCAATTCGTTCACTTATATCTGATCTGCTATCCCTTTCCCCTTCTACCTCCAGTCCCCTGCACCCTCCTTTTTCAAACCCTATGATCTTCCTCTAGTTCCCTGATACAGAGGTCCACCTCTCTCCTCTTATCTGACCCTAACTTATCAATTTTCATTAAGGCTGGCTGCATCATCTTCCTCTGTGGAGTGATTCTCAGGGCATTGTTCACCTTGTTTCCTCACATATGTAACTCTTCCTGCCTACTCTCCTTGAGGCTTTCCAGAGCTCCAAAGTGAGGTAGAATTTCATAAGGAAATTCCATTTAGAGCTGGGTATTTTAAGGACTCTCTCTGCATAATACTGCACTGTTGGTCTCTGTATGCAATCCCATTTAATGTAGGAGGAAGCATCTCTGTGGCTTAAGTACATGGTACTTATCTATCAGTTGAGGGCAGATAGCAACATATTTTAATAACACTAGCCTGGGTTACTTGAAACATTCTGAAGGATGCCCTGGCCCAACATCTCAATAAAATGCCACCCATTTGCCCTAATGGAAAACTGGTTTGGTCACATTAGATGGCCTATTATAATTTTACCAACCATTATTAGGAGATTTCCTATATAAGTCCATACACACCATATTTGTCTTTTTGCATTTTAGTTACCTTACCCAGGATGATTTTTTTCTGGTTCCATTAATTTGAAAATATCATGATGTCATTTTTTTTAGGAGAATAATACTTCGTTATGGATTAATCCACATTTTCCCCAAAGAAGATTGTCAGTCTTGTTCTTTAGTCCTTGGAAGTTTCTAGGACTATAATCATTGTTTTGAATGACAAATATTCAGGTTAACTATGTTCTTTTTAGCCTAGAAGTAACCCATTTCTTCCACTTCATGGTGATTTGAAGTGCAATGTAAACTTGAAGGTCATCTGTTTAAGTGTTGAATCCCCAGTGAGGAAATATCTGGGAAGGATTAAGACATATGGCCTTGTTATATAATATAATTCCTATTGGAGCTATATTATAGGAGGGTGTGTTTTGAGGTTGATATGCCAATAAAAGTGATCAGCCACAATGGAGTCTCTGCCTCTCAGTCTCTGTCACTTTATATCTATGTTTCTGTTGTTTGGTCTATATATTTCTGAATCTATCTCTTTGTCGATTTCTTTCTCTGTCTCTGTCTGTCTCGCTCTCTCTGCCTGTCACTTTTAGGTTCAGTATGAAAAGCTATCAGTTTTGCTGAAGAAATACAACAAGATGACCGCTTGCTGTCTTGACATCCTGGATGGCCTCTGTAAACATATAATCAAGGAACCAATTAATCACTTTTTGTTCAAAAAGTTGCCTACATCAGGGATCATTTTCCCAGTAAGTAATTCCCTGACTGAGGTCATATCTGTGCATTTAACAAATAATAATGAATATGTGATAAAGTAAAACTCACAAGTCATGGACACATGACTTTATTATTGACAACTTTAAGGAAATAAGAGACAATTTTACTTAACTAAGAATCTTTGACAAAGGAATAATCATCTTTAGGTTGTTTGCTTTCAGCTAGCCAGATTGAGGCATGTAGGGCTGCTCAGCCTTTCTCTCAAGCACATTGTCCACTTGGCCTTTTTAATATCTGGCTCTTGAAACTCTTACTGGTTTCACGTGTTGCTTTCCATCTCAGCAAATCAGCACCTGAAAGAATCTTCAGGTTTCCATGAAGATGAGTAAACAAACCTTCCTCATTTTCCAGTATCCCTGATCCTGTATACATGTGAATTTTTCTTGTGAAACACAACAAGCCTTTATCTCATCTCTTTATCCAGATTCCACACCTGTACTCCTATTTACCTCTTTGACAATCTCAGGTAGGAAATGAAACTTAATGTCTATTTAATTGGACAGCTTCCTAAGTAGGAAAGCTTCAAAGTGATGTGGGATGAAGGGGAATGTACCCAATGATGTGGAGGTCTCCTACTGTGCTCTTGGATCTGAAATTTCCTAGGTTGTGACTTTACTCATATACTCAATAAATGTACCTTCACATTCTTATTGGTAGAATAGGTTCTCAGTGTTCAGGGTTCCCTGGGTATTGAGTTTTTAAGAGGAAGAAAAAGGAGAAGGAAACCAGAAAATTCCTGGGATTTTTTGGCTGAAAGAGAGAAAGATCAGTGAGTGTAAGTAAACTCTTTGACAGCTGGTGCTGTTCCACACTAGTGTCAGCAACCCTCTATTAGCAGGCTTGCCTTGGTTAATTTGTCTAGATCAGCAGCTGTGTTGTACACAGTGGTCAGTGAGCAATCCCATTGGTCCAGGGGTTTAAAGTTAAAACTGAATCCTCAGGACAGTGAAATGGCTCCATATTATATGCCTAGGACCGAAGAGCAGCTGTTTTTCCTGCTCTGGTTCTCCAGACAAAACCTCTGCATGTAGTGTTAGTAATAGGACTTCTTGTTCAGAGGTGCCACCTGAGCTCATGGTGTCTGAAGTAGCTGGGTAACCACTAGTTCATGGCTAGGATACTCTGCTACATAATGAATTACTGGAAAGCATGCCTTACAAGCCAAACTCTGCCCTCATTAAGCAGAATGTTTTCTCCATGTTAAAAGTCACTGTAAATGTTGTTAACATATTATTTTTATTGATTATGTGATAATTTCATGTAATACACATTACACTCCTTTTCCATTGCTCCCCGGTTTGAATTCCTACCCATGTGTCACTATTTTTTTCCTTAAAGTACACCAATTCAAGTACATGTTGTTCATCTATTCATTGGAACATTGTCAGAGTCTCAGGGCTAAGTTCCTTAAAGAAAACTGAGTTCATCCTTGCCATAACCTTTTACTACCCTCAAGAAGAAGCTATCAGTCCTGAAGAGGTCTAAACTTGGTCACAGTTTTTATTATGTATTAATTTATTATGATTTGTTCACTTTGTGTCTCATTTGCTGCCCACTCCCTCTATTCTTTCCAGTACCATCCAGGCTCCGTTTTCTACATCAATACCATTTCTACAGTTCTTTGATAGGGAGGTGTGGCTCCTTCTTCTAACTTACCCTAGCTTATAATGCCTCAACATCATCTTCCTTCACAGTCTGATTCTTAGGGCATTGTTGTCCTTGTTTCCTCATTTCCCTACACTTATGAGACTCTTCATGCCTCTTCTCCTGCAGGTTTCCCAGAGTTATGAGGGGAGATGAAATCCCATTTAGAACTGGGTGTTTTAAGGTCTCTCTCTGCAGAATATGGTACTTCAGTCTCTGCATGCAATCAAATTTGAGGCAGAAGAAAGCATTGCTTTGTAAACAAGAACATGGCACTGATCTATCAGTTGAGGGCAGAGAGCAATGTGTTTTAATAACAACAGCCTGGATTGCTTGAAACTTTGGTAGGATGTCCTGGCCCAAAAACTCAATTATTTGCCACCCAATCCATCTAGTGGAAGACTGGTTTGGTAACAATAGATGGCCTATTGGAACTTTATCCCCCACCATTAAGAGACCTCCTAATAAGTGAATACATACCATGTTTGTCTTTCTGCATTTTAGTTACTCCACCCTGGATGATTTTTTTCCTGGTTCCATCCATTTTCTTGAAAATATAATGATGTCATTTTCTGAATAATACTCCTTTATGGAAATATTCCACTTTTTCCTCAAAGGAGATTGTCAGTCCAGTTCTTTTGTCCTTGGAAATTGCTGAGACTTTACTCATAGTATTGAATGAGAACTTATCAATATAACTATGTTCTTTTAGCCTAGAATTCCATCCACCTTCTTCCATTCCCAGTGATTTGAATTGCAATGTAATTTACTGACTGAGGACATATCTGTGCATTTAACAAATAATGGAAACTGTGATAATGTGAAACTCACATGTCAAGGAAAAAGCAACTTTATTAATGAACATTTGAAAGAAATATGTGACAATTTTCCTGAAATAAGAATCTTGGACAAGGAACCATCATTTGTGTTTCCTGTATATTCAGCTGACCAAATTGAGGCATATAGGGCTGCTCATCTTTTCTCACAAGCATGCTGTCCACTTGGCCTCACTAGGGATTGGCTCCTGAAACTCTTACCTGCTTTCACCTGTTTCTTGACATTATTCTCCTTCTCAGCCTATCAGCACTTGAGCAAAACTAGAGGTTTTCTTGGAGATGAGTAAACAAACTTTCCACAGTGTCCAGGATCTCTGATCCTGAACACATGTGACTTTTCTTGTGAGAGGCAAAAAGCCTTTACTCATTCCTTTATGCATATCCCATACCTTTACTCCTTTTTACCGCTTTGACAATGTCAGGTAGGAAATGAAACTTTAATGTTTATTTAATTGAACACCTTCCTAAGTAGGAAAGCTTCAAATTGATGTATGGAAAAACATGGTGGTCTCCTGATGTGGTATTGGATCTGAAATTGCCTAGGTTGTGATTTTAAATGAGCAGTTACTTGTGCACTCACTAAATGTACCTTTACATTCTTATTGATATAATAGGCTGGCAGGACCTAGGGTTCCCTGGGGCATTGAGTCTTTAAGAGCAGGGAAAGGAGAAAGAAACCAGACAATTTCTCAGACTCTTTTGGCTGAAAGAGAGTGATTGATATATATAAAAGAACTAAAGTCCAATACAGTATTTGACAGCTGGTGCTATTCCGCACGATGTTGGCAACTCTGTATGAGCATGGTTGCCTTGGCTAACCTGGCTGGAATGGTAGCTTTGTCCTCCTCTTTGTTCAGTGAGGAACCCTTATAGACCTGGAGTTTAGAGTTAAAACTGGGCCTTGAGAACAGAGAAATGGGTCTGTTATATATGACTAGGACACAAGAACAGCTGTTTTTCCTGCTATGATACTCCAGACAAACCCTCTAAATGTAGTGTTAGTGACAGGACTGCTTGTTTAGAGGTGCCATCTAAGCTCATGGGGTCTGACATAACTGGGTAACTGCTAGTTCATGGCTAGGATTCTCTGCTACATATGAGTTATTGGTAAGCATGCTTTACAATGTCAAACTCTGTGCTTCTTTAGCATAAATTTTTTCAACAGGTTAAAAGTCATTGTAAATGTTGTCAACATATAAATGTTTTTTGCCTATGTGGGAATGTCATATCATATACTACACTCCTTTTCCAAAGCTCCCATGTTCAAATTCCTAGCCATGTGTCAATTTATTTTTAAAATACATCAATTGATCTAGGGAAGAAAACAGGAACTACAGAGGTAAGCATAACCAACAGACTACAAGAGATGGAAGAAAGAATCTCAGGTGTAGAAGATACAATGGAAGAAATCGATGTATCTGTCAAAGAAAATGTTAAATCTGAAAAATTCCTGACAAAGACCGTCCAAGAAATGCAAGACAATATGAAAAGACAAAACCTAAGAATAATAGGTATAGAGGAAAAAGAAGACTCCCTTCTCCAAGGCCCAGAAAATATTTTCAACAAAATCATTGAAGAAAATTTCCCCAAGCTAAAGGAGAGGCCAATTAGAATACATGAGGCCTACAGAACACCCAGCAAATTTGACCAGAAAAGAAAATCCTCCCGCCACATAATAATCAAAACAGTAAGTATACAGAACAAAGAAAAAATACTAAAAGCTGCAAGGGAAAAAGGCCAAGTAACATATAATGGCAAACCCATTAGAATCACACCTGACTTTTCAACAGAGACTATGAAAGCCAGAAGGGCCTGGACAGATATCATGCAGACCCTTTGAGAACACAGATGTCAGCCCAGGCTACTATACCCAGCAAAACTCTCAGTCCTCATAGATGGAGAAAACAAGATATTCAATGACAAAAACAAATTTCAACAATACCTACAAACAAATCCAGCATTACAGAAGACACTGGAAGGGAAAATACAACCCAAGAAAGCTAGCTACATTCAAGAAAACACAGAAAATAAATAACCTCACTTCAGTAAAACAAAAAGCAACCAAGCACACAACCTGATGACCACAGCCAACATCAAAATCAAGAGATCTAACAGCCACTGGTCATTAATCTCTCTCAACATCAATGGACTCAACGCTCCAATAAAAAGACACAGATTAACAGAATGGATACGTAAACAAAACCCAGCAATCTGTTGCATACAAGAAACACACCTAAGACACAAAGATAGACATTACCTGAGGGTAAAGGGTTGGAAGACGACTTTCCAAGCAAACGGACCCAAGAAGCAGGCAGGAGTAGCCATTCTAATATCTGATAAAATAGACTTTCAACCAAAATTAATCAAAAGAGATGGGGAAGGACACTTCATACTCATCAAGGGAAAATTCCACCAGGAAGACATCACAATCCTGAACATCTATGCCCCAAATACAAGGGCACCCACATTTATGAAAGAAACATTGATAAAATTTAAAGCACATATAGATCCACACACATTAATAGTGGGAGACTTCAACACCCCACTCTCAACAAAGGACAGGTCAACCAAACAGAAATTAAACAAAGAAACAATGTCTCTGACAGAGGTCATGAATCAAATGGACCTAACAGACATTTACAGAACTTTACACCCAAACACAAAAGAATTTACCTTCTTCTCAGCACCTCATGGAACCTTCTCCAAAATAGACCACATAGTGGGTCACAAAGCGAGCCTCAACAGATACAAGAAGATTGAAATAATCCCATGTATCTTGTCTGATCACCATGGAATAAAGCTGGACCTCAACAATAACAGAAATAACAAAAAGCCTAAACACACATGGAAACTGAACAACTTGTTACTAAATGACAGCTGGGTCAGGGAAGAAATAAAGAAAGAAATTAAAGTCTTTCTAGAAATCAATGAAAATGAAGACACAACATACCCGAACTTGTGGGACACCATGAAAGCAGTGCTAAGAGGAAAGTTCATAGCACTAAGTGCCTTCAAGAAGAAATTCGAGACAGCTCATTCAAGCACCCTAATGGCTCACTTAAAAACCCTAGAAAAAGAAGAAGCAGACACACCAAGAAGGAGTAGACGGCTGGAAATAATCAAACTCAGGGCTGAAATCAATCAATTAGAAACAAATAAAACAATTCAAAGAATCAATGAAACCAAGAGCTGGTTCTTTGAGAAAATCAACAAGATCGACAAACCCTTAGCCAGGCTAACTAAAAGGCAGAGAGACACCACCCAAATCAACAAAATCAGAAATGAAAAGGGGGATATAACTACAGACACTGAGGAAATCCAAACAATCATTAGGACTTACTTCAAAAGTCTATATGCCACAAAATTTGAAAATCTAAATGAAATGGACAATTTTCTTGATCGATTTGACTTACCAAAGCTGAACCAGGACCAGGTAAATCAACTAAATAGACCTATATCCCCCAAAGAAATAGAAGCGGTCACCAAAAGTCTCCCATCCAAAAAAAGCCCAGGACCAGATGGCTTCAGCGCAGAATTCTACCAGACCTTCAAAGAAGAGCTAACACCAATTCTCTTCAAACTATTCCACAAAATAGAAACAGAAGGAATATTACCAAATTCATTCTATGAAGCCACAGTCACCTTGGTACCTAAACCTCACAAAGACTCAAAAAAGAAAGAGAATTTCCGGCCAATCTCCCTTATGAACATTGATGCAAAAATACTTAATAAAATACTTGCAAACCGAATCCAAGAACACATCAAAGATATTATCCACTATGACCAAGTAGGCTTCATCCCAGGTATGCAGGGGTGGTTCAATATACGGAAATCCATCAATGTGATCCACCATTTTAACAAACTGAAAGAAAAAAAACCACATGATAATCTCCCTAGATGCTGAAAAAGCCTTTGACAAAATCCAACATCCATTCATGTTCAAAGTATTGGAGAGATCAGGGATACAAGGCACATATCTAAACATAGTAAAGGCGATATACAGCAAGCCTATAGCCAACATCAAACTGAATGGAGAGAAACTTAAAGCAATCCCACTGAAATCAGGGACAAGACAAGGCTGCCCACTCTCTCCATATCTCTTCAACATAGTGTTGGAAGTCCTTGCTAGAGCAATAAGACAGTTGAAGGAGATCAAGGGGATACAAATTGGAAAGGAAGAAGTCAAATTATCACTATTTGCAGATGATATGATAGTATACGTGAGTGACCCCAAAAACTCTACCAGGGAACTCCTACAGCTGATAAACACCTTCAGCAAAGTGGCAGGATACAAAATTAACTCAAAAAAATCAGTAGCCCTCCTGTATACAAAAGACAAAAGGGCTGAGAAAGAAATTAAGGAAACAACACCCTTCACAATAGCCACAAATGACATAAGGTACCTCGGAGTAACCCTAACCAAGGAAGTCAAAGACTTGTATGAAAAAAATTTCAAATCTCTGAAGAAAGAATTAGAAGAAGATATGAGAAGATGGAAAGATCTCCCATGCTCATGGCTTGGTAGGATTAACATAGTAAAAATGGCCATCTTACCAAAAGCAATCTACAGATTCAATGCAATGCCCATCAAATTACCAACACAATTCTTTACAGACCTGGAAAGGAAAATTCTCAACTTCATATGGAATAACAAGAAACCCAGAATTGCTAAAACAATCCTCTACAATAAAAGATCTTCTGGAGGTATCTCCATCCCTGATCTTAAGTTGTACTATAGAGCAACAGTTTTAAAAACTGCATGGTACTGGCATAGAAACAGAATGGTGGATCAATGGAACCGAACAGAGGACCCAGAAATAAACCCACACACTTATGGACACCTGATCTTTGACAAAGACGCCAAAACCATACAATGGAAAAAAGATAGCATCTTCAACAAATGGTGCTGGTCTAACTGGATGTCTACATGTAGAAAAATGAAAATAGATCCATACTTGTCACCCTGCACAAAACTGAAGTCCAAGTGGATCAAAGACCTCAACATAAAACCAGACACATTAAATCGGCTTGAAAAAAAAGTGGGAAATACCCTAGAACTCATTGGTACAGGGGGAAACTTCCTGAACAGAACACCAACAGCACAGGCTCTAAGAGCAACAACCAATAAATGGGACCTCATGAAACTGAAAAGCTTCTGTAAAGCAAAGGACACCGTCATCAAAACAAAGCGACCACCTACAGATTGGGAAAGAATCTTCACCAACCCTTTATCTGACAGAGGACTCATATCCAGTATATATAAAGAACTAAAGAAGCTGAAAAGCAGAAAACCAAGTAATCCACTTAAAAAATGGGGAACAGAGCTAAACAGAGAATTCTCTGTAGAGGAATACCGAATGGCAGAGAAGCACTTAAAGAAATGCTCAACCTCACTAGCCATTAGGGAAATGCAAATCAAAACAACCCTGAGATTTCACCTTACACCCATGAGAATGGCCAAGATCAAAAACTCAAGTGACAACACATGCTGGAGAGGTTGTGGAGAAAGGGGAACCCTTCTCCACTGCTGGTGGGAATGTAAACTTGTACAACCACTCTGGAAATCAATCTGGCGCTTTCTCAGACAACTAGGAATAGCGCTTCCTCAAGATCCAGCCATACCACTACTGGGCATATATCCAAAAGAGGCTCAAGTACACAAAAAGGACATTTGCTCAACCATGTTTGTAGCAGCCTTATTTGTAATAGCCAGAAGCTGGAAACAACCCAGATGCCCCTCAACTGAAGAATGGATGCAGAAATGGTGGTACATCTACACAATGGAATATTACTCAGCAATGAAAAATAAGGAAATCATGAAATTTGCAGGTAAATGGTGGGATCTGGAAAGGATCATCCTGAGTGAGTTGTCCCAGAAGCAAAAAGACACACATGGTATATACTCACTCATATAGACATACAACATAGGACAAACCCACTAAAACCTGTGCATCTAAAGAAACTAAGCAAGAGAGAGGACCCTAACTAAAACGTCCAATCCCCATCCAGAAAGGCAAAGAGGATGGACATCAGAAGAAGAAGAAAACAGGAAACAACCTAGGAACCTACCACAGAGGGCCTCTGAAAGCCTCTGCCCTTCAGACTATCAAAGCAGATGCTGAGCCTGATGGGCAACTGTTGGGCAGGAGAACGGAATTTTAGGTAAGAACTGGGAAATAGTAAGAGCTGGAGAGGACAGGGTCTCCACAAGGAGAGCAACAGAACAAGAAAATTTGAACATAGGGAACTTCCCAGAGACTCATACTCCAACCAAGGACTATTCATGGAGATAACCTAGAACCCCTGCACAGATGTAGCCCAGGGCAGTTCAGAATCCAATTGGGTTACATAGTAATGTGAAGAGGGACTGCCTCTGACATAATCTGATTGGCCTGCTCTTTGATCACCTCCCTCTGGGGGGGCGAACAGCCTTACCAGGCCACAGTAGAGGACAATACAGCCACTTTTGATGTGAACTGACAGACTAAGATCAGAAAGGAGAGGAGAACCTCCCCTATTAGTGGACTTGGGGAGTGGCATGCAAGCAGAGGGAGGAGGGAGGGTGGGATTGGGAGGAGAGGAGGGAGGGGCTTATGGGGGGATGCAGAATGAATAAAGTGTAATTGATGAAAATTTTAGAAAAAAGGGAAAAAATAATTTAAGAACCTTAAATGACTTTCAAAATTGGAGGAAAACATGGAGTTAGTCAATTGGCATGGAGCACGTCTCGCCCCTGGGGGCAATGGTCTCCTGAACCTACTCAGACCCCGGACACCACCACTGCTAGTTCTAGAACAGACGCAGGATGTTCCAACGAGGGGTTAAGGCTTCTCATAATATTTCCTATAAGCCCACACTTGTTTGTCTATATCCCCCATTTTTATTCATTATTAGCCAGATAGAGCCAAGTAATTGTGGTAATGATACTTGCTTTTTTGTCCAATGCTGGAATGCTAGTAAATTTAGGTATGCCCTGGTTACTCGCATGCCTCACTGGATGCCTGTGCCCATTGATGCCCCTCACACTATGACTCTCTTCAGACAGAAAAGGGATCTTGGAACTACAGCCACCATTGTTACTACCATCTCATTGACGGCTGGTGGAGCTACCACCAGGGCATTAGCCATGAGTCATACTGGGCAGACTGCTCAGATCCTGAATAATCATTTAGCCAATGTAGCTCATGCCTTAGTTGTACATAAAGGAATTAATGCTCAACTAAAAGGAGGCTTGATGGTGTTCAATCAGAGGATTGACCTCTTGCAGGAGCAAATTGATACCCTATGGCAAATCGCTCAACCTGGCTGTCAATGAAAGTATGCTGGACTTTGTGTCACTAGCATACAACATGAGAATTTTTCCTGTGCTGCAAATCTGTCTAAACAATTGTCGAGCTATATTTTAGGTAATTGGACTGGAGAATTCGATACTACGATGGAGCAGCTGAGAGTGGCCATTGTCACAGTAAATTCTACCGGAGTGGACGCAGGACTAGCCACAGGATTATCACCATGGATTGCTGCAGCCATGAATCATCTGAAGGAATGGGCGGGCATGGGAGTGTTAGCAGGCCTTCTGTTGTTGGTCTCCTTGGTTTTCCTGTGGTATATATGCAAGATTAGAGTCTCACAACAGTGTGATGCAGCCATGATCATTCAGGCCTTTACAGCCATTGAAGCAGGACATTCTCCCCAAGCATGGTTGGATACCATAAAAAGCTAAAATGATGCGCTCAGGATGCGAGGCTAAGCACTGCACTCAGGGTCAGCCGCTTTCGACCCAGAGAAGAGCATGTCTGATTGCATGCGGGTTGATGCCCCAGGTCCCGCCTCTGAGCAAAAGGTATCGGACGGGTCTTATGCTCTTTGGGTGGATGACACCTAAATGAACATCTGTACAAAGTCCCAATTTATTTCTAATATCAGAGATCAGACCTCTACTCTTGCCTGATGTGTCTAAAACAAAAAGGGGGAAGTGTAGAGAGCTGCGGAATGCTATGCCTTAAAGATGGAGCTGGTTTCTGCCTTCCACCTTCCCGATGGTGAGTGCTCTCTGTCACGAACAACTCCACATTTGACTAAGGCCGAGGATCTGGCTTGCTTCCATGTATGTGGACCTATCTGCATTGCCCCCGTGGCACGCCTGGGTTGGCTACCCAGAGGCTATTTAAGCTGGCTTTCCCCGGGGTCCGAGGATTGTTCAATGTTCCTGAATAAACTGCATTGGAAAAAAAAAAAAAAAGAACAACAGCTGCTGTTCAATAAATTCAGAAAAAGAAATTCAGAAGAAGAACAGCCGTCACCAGGACCTCTCTTGATGAGAGGAGATCCTTCCTGAACACAAGTGTTACCTCACAAGTTTATATGCCAGACGTGAACTTTGGCAATTCCTGAGAAGCACAACCATTCAAGTGACCATACCCAGAAAGCAAAGGAAAACTTCAGAACCCCACCAGTAGATTCTCCCCACCCCAGGAACCAGCAGTCACCAGAAATTAAGTGAAAATTCCTGATGGGTGGAAGCCAGGCAAAAAGCACAACAGAAAAAGGCAAGGCAATATGGCATCCCCAGAACACACTTATCTGGGGGCCAGTCACCCTGGACACACTCACATAAGTGAAATTCAAGAAGAAGACCTTACATCTACACTTATGAAGAGATTAATGGAGGAAACAAATAAAATTCATAAGAATTAGGGGAAGATTTAACAAAACAGATTATGGCCATCCATAAAGAAATCCAGGAAGATGCAGGCAAACAGTTTGAGGATTTCAGAGAGGAAATGACTAAATCAATGAAAGAAATAAAAGAAACAGAGGAATGTTCAAAGAAACAGGCAAAAGAATTGAAGGATAAACAGGAAAATACAGTCAGACATGTAAAGGAAATCAACAAAATGGAAGATAGAATTGGCAAAATTAAAGAAAATACAAATGTAGGAAATCATGGAGAGAGAGAACCTAGGAAAGAAAAGAGGAACTACAGAGGTAAACATAACCAACAGATTAAGAGAGATGGAAGAAAGAATCTCAGGTGTGGAAGATTCAATGGAATAAATTGAGAAATCAGTCAAAGAAAATGTTAAAACTAAAAAATTCTTGACACAAACCATCCAATAAATCCAAGACAAGATAAAAAGACAAAACCTAAGAATAATAGGAATAGAGGAAAAAGAAGATTCTTTCCTTCAAGGCCCAGAAAATATTTTCAATAAAATCATTGAATAAAATTTTCCCAACTTTAAGAGGAGGCCTATAAGAATACAAGAGGCCTACAGAATACCTAATAAATTAGACCAGAAATGAAAATCCTCCTGTTGATAGTAATCAAAACAGTTAGTATACAAAACAAATAAAAATACTAAAAGTTGCAAGGGAAAAAGGCCAAGTAACATATAAAGGAAAACACATCAGAATCACACCTGACTTCTCAACAGAAACTATAAAAGCCAGAAGAGCCTGGACGGATATCATGCAGACCCTAAGAGAACATAATGTCAGTGTAGGCTACTATACCCAACAAAACTCACAGTCCTCATAGACAGAAAAAAACAAAATATTCAATGACAAAATAAATTTCAACTATACCTAAACACAAATCCATTACAGAAGATGCTAGAAGGAAAAATACAACCCAAGAAAACTAACTACTTTCAAGAAAACACAGGAAAAATATAACCTCACTACAGTAAAACAAAAAGTAGCCAAACACACAAACACACTACCATAGCCAACATCAATATCAAAGGATCTAACAGCCACTTGTCATTAATCTCCCTCAACATCAATGGAATCAATTCTCCAATAAAAAGACACAGACTAACAGAATGGATGCATAAACATGATCCAACAATCTGTGCATTCAAAAAAACACACCTAAATCACAAAGATAGACATTACCCGAGATTAAAAGGCAGGAAGAATGATTTCCCAGCAAATGGACTGAAGAAGCAAGCAAGAGGAGCCATTATATTATGTAATAAAATAGATTTTCAAGCAAAATTAATCAAAAGAGATAGAAAAGGACACTTCATACTCATCAAGTGAAAAAATCCACCACGAAGATACCACAATCCTGAACATATATGCCCCAAATACAAAGGCACCCACATTTGTTAAAGAAACTTTAATAAAAATTAAACCCCATACAGACCCCAAAAATTAATAGTGGGAGACTTAGCACTCCACTCTTATCCAAGGACCAGTCCACAAAACAGAAATTAAACAAATAAACTATAACTCTGAAGGAGGTAACAAATCAAATGGACCTCACAGACATCTAAAGAAACTTTCACCCAAACACATAAGAATTTACATTTGTCTCAGCATCTCATGGAACCATCTCCAAAATAGACCATATAGTTGGTCACAAAACAAGACTCAACACAAACAGAAAGATTGAAATAATCCCTTGTATCCTATCTAATCACCTTGGTTTAAAGCTGGACCTCAATGACAAAAATAGTAAAAGGCCTACACACACATGGAAACTGAACAAGTTGCTACTAAATGACAGCTGGGTCAGAGAAGAAATGAAGAAAGAAATTAAAGACTTCCTAAAATTCATTGAAAGTGAAGGCACAACATATCCAAACTTGTGGGACACAGTGAAAACAGTGCTAAGAGTAAAGTTCATACCACTAAATGCCTTCAAGAAGAAATTCAATACATCTCATGCAAGCAACTTAATGGCTCACTTAAAAGCCCTAGGGGGAAAAAAGAAGCAGACACACAAACGAGGAGTAGATGGCTGGAAATAATCAAACTCAGGGCTGAAATCAATCAAAAAAAATTCAAAGATTCAATGAAACCAAGAGTTGGTTCGTTAAGAAAATGAACAAGATAGACAAACCCTTAGCCAAACTAAAAGGCAGACAGACACCATCCAAATCAACAAAATCAGAAATGAAAGGGGGACATAACTACAGACACTGAAGAAATCCAAACAATCATTAGGACTTACAATGACTTTTAACATAAAGAAAAGTTTCTGATAAAGGAGGGCAGAGTTTGACTTCATAAAGCATGTTGAACAGGTACTCATTATGGAGCAGAAAATCCTAGCCATGAACTCATGGTTACACAGCTTCCTCAGACCCCATGAGTTCAGGTGGCACCTCTGAACAAGCAGTCCTGACACTAGCATTATATTTAGAGGGTTTTATATAGAACCACAGAAGAAAAAACAATTGCTCTTGTGTTCTAGGCTTAAAAACAGACCCAATTCTCTTTCCTAAATGCCCAGTTTTAACCTCAGGAGCAATAGGGTTCCTCAGTGACAACTGAATAGAATATAGTTGCCAATCTACCCATGTCACCCAAGTAAACCTGTTCATAGAGGGTTGGCAGTACAAGTGTGCTACAGCTCCAGATGCCAAATAGTTAATTTCCCCACAGTTCTCTTGCACTCACCAATCTTTCTCACTTTCAGCCAAACAGTTGCATTAATTTCCTGCTTTCCTTTTCTTTTCCCTGCTCTTAAAGACTCAATAACACAGGGAACACTAGACACAGCCAGGATATTATATCAATAAGAAAGTGAAGGTATGTGAGTACCTGATCAGTTTAAATTCACAACCTAGGAAATTTCATATGCAGGACCTCAGAAGGATACTACCTTGTCATTCAGTACATTCCCTTTAATCCCATATTACTTTGTAGCTTCCTTACTTAGGAATCTGCCCAATTAAATAAACATTAAAGTTTCATTTGCTAGTTGATATTGTCACAGAAGTAAACAAGAGTAAATATGTGGGATCTGGATAAAGGGATGAGATAAAGGCTTGTTGGGTTTCGCAAGGAAAAAATCACATATGCACAGGATCAGGATACTAGACACTGAGGAAAGTTTGTTTACTCATCTCCATGGAAACCTCAAGATTCTCTTGGGCCTAAATAACCAAGAGGTTGAATGATGTCATGAAACAGGTTAAAGTAAATAAGTGTTTCAAGAGCCACTTATTAAACATGCCAAGTGGACAGCCTACTTAGGAGAAAGGTTGTGCAGCCCTACATTCATCAATCTGGGCAGCTGAAAGCACATAAGCCAGAGAAGACAGTTCCTGTGTCCAAGGATCTTAGTTCAGGAAAAGTGTCACATAATTTTTCAAGTGGTCATTAGTTAAGTCACGTGTCCTTGACATGTGTGTTTCACTATATCACAGATTCCATTATTCTTTGTTAAATGTATAGATATATCCTCAGTCAGTAACTTACAATGAAAATATTCCTTACCAAGGCAAATCTTTGAATAAGAAACATTTAATTGTGACCTTGTTTATATTTAAGAGACCAGAGAATTCTCTGTTATTCTCTGTTCCACATTTTTTAGTTGGATTAATTGACTTGTTGTTTTTTAACTTCTTTAATTTGTTATATGTACTGGATATTAGCCCTCTGTTACATAGAGGGTTGGTGAAGATTGTGACCCAATATGATGGCATTTGTTTTGTTTCAATGACTGTGTCCTTTGCTTTACAAAAGCTTTTCAGTTTCATGAGCTCCCATTTATTCATTGTTGCTCTAGTGCCTGTGCTGTTGGTTTTCTGTTCAGGAAGTTGTCTCCTGTGTCAATGAGTTCAAGGCTCTTCCCCACTTTTTCTTTCACTTATTTATTTGTTGTTGTTGTTGTTGAGGTATTTCATCCACTTGGACTTTAATTTTCTGCAGGCTAAGAAGTATGAATCTGTTTGTATTTTTCTACATGTAGACATTGAGTTAGACCAGCACCATTTGTTTTAGATACTTCTTTTTTACATGGTTTGTTTTTTGGCATCTTTGTCAAAACTCAGTTGTCCATAAGTGTGTGGGTTGATTTCTGGGTCTATTTTTCAGTTTCATTGATACAGCATTCTGTTTCTATGAAAGTACCATACAGCTTTTATTACTGTTGCTCTATGATACAGCTTGATATCAGGTATAGAGATAACTCTATAAGATCGTTTATTGTAGAGGATTGCTTTAGCAATTCTAGGTTTTTTGTTTTTCCATATGAATTTGAGAATTTTTCTTTCAATGTCTGTAAAGAATTGTGTTGCTCAATTGATGGGAATTGCATTGAATCTGTAGGTTGCTTTTGGAAAGATGGCCATTTTTACAATATTAATCCTGCCAAGCCATGAGAATGTGATGTCTTTCCATCTACTGATATTTCTTCCAATTCTTTCTTAGTGACTTGAAATTTTTTTTTCATAGAAGTCTTTGACTTCCTTGCTTAGGGCAGAACACATCAAAGATATCATCTATTTAGACCAACTAGGCTTCATCCCAGGTATTCAGGGGTGGTTCAATATATAGAAATATATCAATGTGATCCACCATATTAGCAAACTGAAAAAAAAAAAACACAGGATAATCTCCTTAGATGCTGAAAAAGCATATCATAAAATCCAACATCCAGTCATTTTTAAAGCTTTGGACAGATCAGGGATATAAGGCACATATTTAAATATAGTAAAGGCAATATACAGCAAGCCTATAGCCAACATCAAACTAAATGGAGAGAAACTTAAAGCAATCACACTGAAATCAGAGACAAGGCAAGGCTGCTCACTCTCTCCATATCTCGTCAATTTTGTTCTGGAAGTCCTTGCAGATGAATAAGACAATTGAAAGAGATCAAGGAGATAAAAACCAGAAAGGAGTAAGTCAAAGTGTCACTATTTGCAGACGATACGATACTATACCTGAGTGACATCAAAAATTCTAGGAGGGAAATCCTACAGCAGATAAACAACTGTAGGACAGTGGTTGGATACAAAATTAACTCAAGAAAAAAAAAACAAAACAAATAAACAGTAGCCCTCCTGTATAAAAAAGACAATAGGGTCGAAAAATAAATTAGGGGAACAAAAGCAATTATATTATCTAAAAATGCCTTAACTCCTAATCTCTCCCATACATTTCCTCACTGGGGAATCCACATGTAAATAGATGGGCTTCAAGGGGACATTGCAATTCAAACCACCAGTAAGAGGAAGAATATGGAGAGATTTATAGGCTAAAAAACCATATTTTTCCTTAAAGTTTGTTATTCAATACAAAGATTAAAGACCAAACAACTTCCAAAGACTAAAGATCAGGCCTGACAATCTCCTTTGGAAAAAATGTGGAATATTTCCGTAATGGAATATTATTCAGCTAAGAAAATGACATCATAATATTTTCAGGCAAATGAATAGAACCAGGGAAACCAACCTGAGTGTAGTAACTAAAATGCAGACGGAAAATATGGTATGTATTCACTTATTAGGAGCACCATCTCTCAAATAGTTTATTGCCCCTCAGTTCTCCATTTACACTCAACAATCCTTATCTGTTTCAGCCAAACCAGTCCCAGGAATTTTATGGTCTCCTTCTCTATTCACTGCTCTTAAAGACTCGATACACCAGGGAACATTAGACAATGCCAGCCTATTAAATCAATAATAATGAGAAGGTATTGCGTGAGAACATGAGTATTTGCTCAGTTCTAAGACACAACATAGGAAATTTCAGATCCAAGAACACAGTAGGAGACCACATTGTCACTAGGTACATTCCCCTTAATTCCACATCATTTCAAGGTCCCTATTTAGGAAGTTGTCCAACTAAACATTAAATTTTTGTTTCCTACCTGATATTGTCACAGAAGTAAAGAGGAGTAAAGGTGGGATCTGGATAAAGGGATGAGATAAAGGTTTGCTGGTTTTCACAAGAAAAACTCACATGTGCACAGGATAAGATATTCTGTACTCTGTGTTTTTTTGTTTTTTTTTTTTTTTTTTTTTTTTTTTTTTTTCTCCATGGAAACCTCAAGATTCTCTCAGGTGCTGACTGGCTGAGAGGGAGAATGATGTCGTGAAAGAGATGAAAGCCATTAAGATTTTCAGGAGTTCAGGAGCCAGTTATTAAAAGGACAAAGTGGACAGCCTGCTTTAGTGAAAGGGTGGTCAGCAATACATGCCTCAATCTGGGCATCTGAAAGCACACAACCCAGAGATGAAAGTTTCTGGGTCCAAGACTCTTATTTCAGGAAAAGTGTCACATATTTCTTTAAAGTGGTCATTAATAACATCACATTACTTTCACATTATGACAGACTCCATTATTACTTGGTAAATGCACAGATATGCCCTCAGTCACTGAATTACTTACTGTGAAAAAGCTCCTTGACCAAGTCAAAACTTTGAGCAAAAGCATTTATTAGTACCTTACTTACAGTTTTACAAAGATCATCAGGATGCCATTTCAGCAAGCACTCATCTAATTTTAGTTATTCAGCAAAACTGATACCTTTTCATACTGAACTACAAATGGCAGGCAGAGAGAGAAAGAGCTAGAAAGATAAATTCAGAAATAGATAGAAGGAGACCTACAGAAAGAAAGATATAAAATGACAAAGACTGAGAGACAGAGACTCAAACATGCCTGGTCACTTTCATTGGCCTATTAATCTAAAAACACACCCACCTATAATATAACTCCAATAGTAATTACATTATCTAACAAGGCCATACCATCTAAACTTTAACAGACATTTCCTCACTGGGGTTCTACATGTAAATAGATGAGCTGCAATGTGAAATTTCAATTCAAATCACTAGGAAGTGGAAGAAGATGGAGGGATTCTAGGCTAAAAGAACATAGTTATCCAGATAGTTTGTCATTCAATACTATGATTAAAGTAACAGCAATTTCGAAGATCTAAATAACAGGGCTGAGAATCTCCTTTGGGAAAAATGTGGATTATTGCCGTAATGGAGTATTATTCAGCTAAGAAAATGACATCATGATACTTTCTGGCAAATGGATGGAACCAGAAAAAAAAATCATCCTGGGTGAAGTAACTAAAATGCAGAAAGCCAAATATGATGTGTATTCACATTTTAGGAGGTCTTCTAATAGTGGAAGATAAAGTTCTGATAGGAAATCCATTATGACCGAGAAAGACTTCCACTATGGGGATTAGGAGGCAGTTAATTGAATTGTTGGGCCAGGGTTTGCTATGGAACTTTTCAAGCAGCCCAGTCTGGTGTTATTAAAATATGTTTTTCTGCCCTCAACTGATAGATCAGTGTTATGTTCTTGTACACACAGACATGCTTCCTTCTGCATGAAATGGGAATATATAGAGATCCACAGTCTGATATTATGAAGAGAGAGAGAGAGACCTTAAATCATCCAGCTCCAAATGGGATTTTATTATGAAATTCTCCCTCCCCTGAGAACTCTCTGAAGTGAGCAGGAGAGGAGGCAGAAAGAATGTGATAAGCAGAGAGAATTGAGGACAGAAGGAGAACAATGCCTTGAGACTCAGACTGAAGAGGAAGATGATGCAGCCAGCCTTGATGAGACCTGATAAGCTAAGGTGACATAGAATGGGGAGGAGATCCTTCTGAATCATGGAATTAGAGATATTAAAGACGGGTTGGTGGAACTTGAAGGAGAAGATATAAGGGTCAGTATAGGGGATACAAAGTGAACAAATCATAATAAATAAATATATGAGAAAAACTATGATCAATGTGAAGAAATATACAGCTCATCAGGAGTTATAACTTCTTTTTGGGGGTGGTTCCAGGATGCAACAAGGATGAACTCAGTTTTCTTTAATGGACTTGGCACTGAGACTCTGATCATGTTCCAATGAGTAGATAAACAACACATACTTCAATTGAGGCAATTTAAAGAAAAAAGTATTGTGACCCATGGGATCAATGGAAAAAGTCTGTAATGTTTATTATATGAAATTCCCACATTATCAGTAAAAATAATATGTTGACCACTTTTAGAGTGACTTAAAATGGAGAAAAGATTCCGCGACATGACAGTAGAGTTTTACTGTGTATGGCATGCTTTCCAGGAACTCATTATGTAGCAGAGAATTCTAGCTATGAACTAGTAGCTACCCAGGCTACATCAGAGCTCATGAACTCAGGTGGCACCTCTGAAAATGCAGTACTGGCACTACACTACTTCTAGAGATTTTTTTCTGGAGGACAGAAAACACAGCTACTCTTGTATCCTAGTCATATAACATGGAACAATTGCTCTGTCCTGAAGGCCCAGTTTTAATTATGAACATTAGAATTAGGAGGGTTCCTCATTGACCACTGAGTATGACAGAGCTTCAGATCCAGTCATATCAAACAAGGCAACCCTGCTAATAGAGGGTTGTTAATACCAGTGCGGAACAACACCTTATGTCAAATAGTTTGTTTCCCTTCAGTCCTTCTATTATGTTAACCAATCTTTCTGTGTTTCAGCCAGAAGAGTACCAAGAATTATCCAGTGTCCTCTTTTCACTGCTCTTAAAGAAACAATAGCTCAGGTAACCCAAGGACTTGCAAGCCTATTATTTTGATTAGAATGTGAATGTACATTTAGTGAATATGGGAGTAACTGCCCAGTTCAAAATCACAACCTATGATATTTCAGATCCAAGATTATAGTAGGAGACCACCTTGTCACTTGGTATATTCCCTTTAATTCCACATCACTTTGAATCTTCCCTATGTAGGGAATAAGTCCAAATAAATAAACATTAAACTTTCATTTCCTACTTGACATTGTACCAGAGGTAAATAGGAGTAAAGATGTGGGATCTAGATAAAGGGATGAGAAAAGGCTTGTTGGGTTTCACTAGAAAAAGTCACATGTGTACAGGGTCAGAGATACTGGACACTGAGGAAAGTTTGTTTACTCATTGCCATGGATACTTCAAGATTGTCTGATGTGCTTATTGGCTGAGAGGGAAAATGCTGTCATGCAACATGTGAAAGCCAGTAAGCTTCAAGAGCCACTTATTAAAGGCCAAGTGGACAGCCTGTTGGAGAGAAAGCCTATGGAGCCCTACATGCCTCAATCTGCAGAGCTGAAAGCAGAAAACCCAGAGATGACATTTACTATGTCCAAGACTCTTAGTTCAGAAAAAGTGTCACTTATTTCTTTTAAGAGTTCAATAATAAAGTCACATTTTCTTGACATATGACTTTCACATTATCACAGATTCTGTTTTTACTTGTTAAATGCGCAGATATGTTCTTAGTCAGTGAATTACTTACTGTTAAAATGCTCCCTTACCAAGGCAAATATTTGGACAAAAAGCGTTTAATTAGGACCATGCTTATATTTTTACAAAGCCATCTAGGTTGTCAGGTCAGCAAGCAGTCATCTTACTGTACTCCTTCAGCAGAACTAAGAGTTTTTCATATGGAACCACAAGTGGCAGGTAGAGAGAGCAAGATAGAGAGAGAAAGAGCTATAAAGACATATTTAGAAATACACAGAAATAGACCAACAAAAGTAAGATATAAGTGACAGAGACCTAGAGACACAGACTCAATTATGTGTGGTCACTATCATTGGCATATCAATCTCAAAGCACACTTTCCTATGATTTAACTCCAATAGGAATTATATAACCTAACAAGGCCATAACTCCTAACTCCTGCCAGATATTTTCTTGCTGGGCCTCTACGTGTAAATAGAGAGCTTCAAGGGGACACTGCAATTCAAATCACCAGGAAGTAGAAAATGGAGGGAATTCTAGGCTAAAAGAACATAGTTATCCTGAAAGTTCATCCAATACAATATTTACAGACCCAATTACATCCAACTTCTAAAGAACAGAAATGACAATATACTTTGGGGAAAATGTAGAATATTTCCATAATGAAGTATTATTCATCTAACAAAATGACATCATGATATTTTTAGGCAAATGGATGGAACCAGGAAATATCATCCTGTGTGAAGTAATTAAAATGCAGAAGGACTGGGGGAAGATGGCAGTCCCAGGACAACTCTCATTCTGACCAGCAGCACAGCAGAATCGACACAGTGAGCAGCAATCAGAACTTGTAGCCATAAAACACAAGTGATTGTGTTTCCCAGGTGAGAGGATACCCCACGGTGGGGGAATCAATCAGCTTTACCTCACCCGACTATGCCATAGAAGAGATCCCGGTTACTCCCGGTGCTTTGTTGCCAGCCCAGAGCCACAGACCAGCATGATCTGGTCACTGTTCCAGACTAAACTGTGGGCCCACAACATCACAGACTGGATTTTCCAGTCGAGAGATAACCCCACTGAGCAGGAAACGATTAGGACCGACCTTATGTCACCCAGACATACCCTGGAAAAGACTTGGGTTCTGCGGGTGCCCCAAGAGCCAGCCCAGAATCAGAGCCTGGGACCCAGGCACCTGCACAGAGTCCTGCCTGTGTGCCTGATTTGCTGCCTCAGATAGAACTGCGGGCCCCAAGGCACCAGAGATTGAGTTTCACTGTCGGGTGCAAACCCACAGGGAGGGAAATGGCTGGTATGATCTCAAAGCACTCAGCTGATACCACCACCCCGAAAAGGTCTCGGAAAATTACTCAGTTTAGGTAGATGCCCAGGCTTCCAACGGCCAGAAAGGCGGAGCCATGGGCAGGCATCTGTGCCTGTGGGTTCTACTTGCCACCCCAGACAGAATGGTGGTCCCCAAAGCAAAGACTGGTTGTCCCTGTCAGGAGGAAACCCCACAGTGGGGGGGGATCATCAGGTCTAACATGTCAGGACACCTAGCACCAAAAGACTATCTGGATTCACGCAGACTCTAAACTCTAGCTTTGTACTGCAGGCAGGAGCGCTGTGCTCAGCTGCAATTATTGAGTACCTCTAGGGCACTGGGGCACACAACTGCATCCTCAGACCTACAAAAGCAAGAGAGCCATTACAGCAGCCCTCAGATACTGTGTAAAGGATCAACCAGTTATCCCTAGCTAGACTGACAAAACTGTGGGAATCCCTGGTCCTTCAAGAGGGCTGCACCCACTGTCCAGACCAGAGGGGTGCCTGCAGCTGACGTCCCAGACAGGGACACACAGCTTCTAGTCCAGAGTGAGACATTCAGCCTCCAGACCAGAGCGGAGCCCTCAGTTACCAGCCTACAAACCAGAGTGGTGCCCCCAGGTGCCAATTCAACCTAGGTGCACATTCTCCAGGCCCAGAGCAGAGCACTCAGCCTCTGGCCCAGGGACTTGCTGAGCGTTCCTCTCACTTTCCAGGACAGAACTGTGTGCCCCAGAATAACAGACTGAGTTTCCCTGTTGGGAGAAAACCCTACAGCTAGGGAATGAGCAGGTTCTTCAACAGGACTGTTCCTGGAAAACTGTAACAACAGCAGCAGCTGACTAAATTGATAACGAGAAACCCAGCAGTGGGGAAGCTGTCTTGAGAACTTCTATGGGTGAGAGGAGAGGTGTCCCCCCTCCACCCCCCCCGCCTAACAAAGACCACAGCTACTACTCAGTTCTATACACCTGAGGTGAGCAGTGGCAAATCCTCAGAAACACTGGTCATACAGTGACCACACCCAAAAAGAGAGGAGGACTATCAGGAAAAATCATCTTCCAACCAAGGGGATTCTCCCTACCTTAGAATCCAGGAAGCACAGAAACTAACAGCCAACACCTAAAACAGCCCAATGCATAGAAGTCAGCGTAAAAGCTCAACCAACAAAAGGCAGAGCAATATGACATCTCCAGAACCCAACTATCCAGGAGTGAACAGCCCTGGACAACCCAGCATAATAGTAAATCAAGAAGATGATCTTAAATCTATGCTGATGAAGGATTTAATAGAGGAGACAAATAAAATATGTAAAGAATTAGAGGAAGATAAAACCAAAGAGATCATGGCTATCCATAAAGAAATGGAGGAACTTAAAGACAAGCAGATTATGGCCATCCTTGAAGAAATACGGAAGATGCAGCCAAACAGTTTGCGGCCTTCAAAGAAGAAATAATTAAATCACTGAAAGAAAAAAAAAAGAAAGAAAGAAACAGAGTTGAAGGAACTAAAAGAAAAAGAGGAAAATACAATTAGACAGGTGAAGGAAGTAAACAAAACAACTCAAGACCTGAAGATAGAACTGGAAAAATTAAAGAAAAAAAACAAATGGAGGAATAATGGAGAGGAAGAATTTAGGGAAGAAAACAGGAACTACAGAGTTAAGCATAACCAACAGACTACAAGAGATGGAAGAAAGAATCTCAGGTGTAGAAGATACAATGGAAAATTCCTAACACAGATCACCTAAGAAATCCAAGACAATATAAAAAGACAAAACCAAAGAATAATAGGCATAGAGGAAAAAGAAGACTCCCTTCTCAAAGGCCCAGAAAATATTTTCAACAAAATCATTGAAGAAAATTTCCCCAACTTAAAGGAGAGGCCAATAAAAATACATGAGCCTACAGAACACCCAAAAAATTTGACCAGAAAGGAAAATCCTCCCGCCACATAATAATCAAAACAAAAAGTATATAGTACAAAGAAAAAATGCTAAAAGCTGCAAGGGAAAAAGGCAAAATAACATAATGGCAAACCCATTAGAATCACACCTGACTTTTTAACAGAGACTATGAAAGCCAGAAGGGCCTGGATGGATATCATGCAAACCCTAAGAGAACACAGATGTCAGCCCAGGACGCTATACCCTGCAAAACTCTTGGTCCTCATAGACAGAGAAAACAAGATATTCAATGATAAAAACAAATTTCAACAATACCTACACAGAAATCCAGCATTACAGAAGACACTGGAAGAAAATATACGACCCAAGAAAATAAGATTCTTTCAGGAAAACACAGGAAATAATTAACCTTACTACAGTAAAACAAAAAGCAACCAAGCACACAACCTTATGACCATAGCCAACATCAAAATCAAAGGATCTACCAGCCACTGGTCATTAATATCTCTCAACATCAATGGACTCAACTCTCCAATAAAAAGACACAGACTAACACAATGGATATGTAAAACAAGACAAAGGAATCTGTTGCATATAAAAAACACACATAAGGCACAAAGATAGACTTTACCTGAGGAAGACGAATTTCCAAGCAAATGGACACAAGAAGCAAGCAGGAGTAGCCGTTCTAATATCTGACAAAATAGACTTCCAACCAAAATTAATAAAAAGAGATGGGGAAGGACGCTTCATACTCATCAAGGAAAAATTCCACCAGGAAGACATCACAATCCTGAACATCTATGCCCCAAATACAAGAGCACCCACATTTGTAAAAGAAACATTGATAAAAATTAAACCACATATAGATCCCCACACATTAATAGTGGGAGACTTCAACACCCTACTCTCAACAAAGGACAGGTCAACAAAAGAGAAATTAAACAAAGAAACAATGTCTCTGACAGAGGTCATGAATCAAATGGACCTCACAGACATTTACAGAACTTTACACCCAAACAAAAAAAGAATGTACCTTCTTGTCAGCCCCCTCATGGAACCTTCTCCAAAATAGACCATATAGTTGGTCACAAAGCAAGCCTCAAGAGATATGAGAAGATTGAAATAATCCCTTATATCTTGTCTGATCACCATGGAATAAAGCTGGACCTCAACAACAGAAATAGCAAAAAGCCTACACACACATGGAAACTGAACAACTTGCTACTAAATGACAGCTGTGTCAGGGAAGAAATAAAGAAAGCAATTAAAGTCTTCCTAGAACTCACTGAAAATGAAGACACAACATACCCAAACTTGTGGGACACAATGAAAGCAGTACTAAGACAAAAGTTCATAACACTAAGTGCCTTCAATAAGAAATTTGAGACAGCTCAATCAAGCAACTTAATGGCCCACTTAAAAACCCAGAGAAGAGCATGTCTGATTGCATGCGGGTTGATGCCCCAGGTCCCGCCTCTGAGAAAAAGGTATCGGACGGGTCTGATGCTCTTTGAGTGGATGACACCTAAATGAACATCTGTACAAAGTCCCAATTTATTTCTAATATCAGAGATCAGACCTCTACTCTTGCCTGATGCGTCTAAAACAAAAAGGGGGAACTGTAGAAAGCTGCGGAATGCTATGCCTTAAAGATGGAGCTGGTTTCCGCCTTCCACCTTCCCGATGGTGAGGGCTCTCTGTCACGAACAACTCCACATTTGGCTAAGCCCGAGGATCTGGCTTGCTTCCATGTATGTGGACCTATCTGCATTGCCCCCGTGGCACGCCTGGGTTGGCTACCCAGAGGCTATTTAAGCTGTGGGCTGGCTTTCCCCGGGGTCCGAGGATTGTTCAATGTTCCTGAATAAACTGCATTGAAAAAAAAAAAAGAATGTCTGAAGGGGCAGGGAGGAGATGAGGGAGGGAAGGTGGGATTGGGAAGGAATGAGCGAGCGGGATACAGCTGGAATACAGAGTTAATAAAATGTAACTAATAAAAAAAAAAAACTAGAAAAACAAGAAGCAGATGCACCAAGAAGGAGTAGACGGCTGGAAATATTCAAACTCAGGTCTGAAATCAATCAATTGGAAACAAATAAAACAATTCAAAGAATCAATGAAACAAACAAGCTGGTTCTTTGAGAAAATCAACAAGATTGACAAACCCTTAGCCAAGCTAACTAAAAGGCAGAGAGACACCACCCAAATCAACAAAATCAGAAATGAAAAGGGGGACATAACTACAGACACTGAGAAAATCCAAACAATCATTAGGATTTACTTCAAAAGTCTATATACCACAAAATTTGAAAATCTAAATGAAATGGACAATTTTCTTGATCGATTTGAATTACCAAAGCTGATTCAGGACCAGGTAAATCAATTAAATATTCCTATATCCCCCAATGAAATAGAAGCAGTCATCAAAAGTCTCACAACCAAAAAAAGCCCAGGACCAGATGGCTTCAGAGCAGAATTCTACCAGACTTTCAAAGAAGAGCTAACTCCAATTCTCTTCAAACTATTCCACAAAATAGAAACAGAAGGAACATTACCATACTCATTCTATGAAGCCACAGTCACCTTGGTACCTAAACCTCACAAAGACTCAAAAAAGAAAGAGAATTTCAGGGCAATCTCCCTTATGAACATTGATGCAAAAGTACTTAACAAAATGCTTACAAACCAAATATAAGAACACATCAAAGATATTATCCATTATGACCAAGTAGGCTTCATCCCAGGTATGCAGGGGTGGTTCAATACATGGAAATCCCTCAATGTGTACCACGATATTAAAAAACTGAAAGTAAAAATCCACATAATAGTCTCCCTAGATGCTGAAAAAGCATTTGACAAAATCCAACATCCATCCATGTTTAAAGTATTGTAGAGATCAGGGATACAAGGTACATATCTAAACATATTAAAGGCGATATATGGCAAGCCTATAGCCAACATCAAACTGAATGGAGAGAAACTTAAAGAAAGCAATATCACTAAAATTAGGGACAAGAAAAGGCTGCCCACTCTCTCTATATTTCTTCAACATAGTTCTGGAAGTCCTTTCTAGAGCAACAAAACAG
This sequence comes from Meriones unguiculatus, assembly GCF_030254825.1. Lineage (NCBI taxonomy): Eukaryota > Metazoa > Chordata > Mammalia > Rodentia > Muridae > Meriones > Meriones unguiculatus. The sequence goes on along the minus strand of NW_026843709.1, from coordinate 31,173,093 downwards.
TTGAAGGAGATCAAGGGGATACAGATTGGAAAGGAAGAATTCAAATTATCACTATTTGCAGATGATATGCTAGTATACGTGAGTGACCCCCAAAACTCTACCAGGGAACACCTACAGATGATAAACAACTTCAGCAAAGTGGCCAGATACAAAATTAACTAAAAAAAAAAAAAAAAAAAAAACAAAAAACAAAACAGTAGCCCTCCTGTATACAAAAGAAAAAAAGGGCTGAAAAAGAAATTAGAGAAACAACACCCTTCACAATAGCCACAAATGACATAAGGTAACTTGGAGTAACCCTAACCAAGGAAGTCAAAGACTAGTATGAAAAAATATTTCAAGTCTCTGAAGAAAGAATTAGAAGAAGACATCAGAAGATGGAAAGATCTCCCATGCTCATGGCTTGGCAGGATTAACATAGTAAAAATGCCCATCTTAACAAAAGCAATCTACAGATTCAATGCAATGCCCATCAAATTGCCAACACAATTCTTTACAGACCTGGACAGAAAAATTCTCAACTTCATATGGAATAACAAGAAACCCAGAATTTCTAAAACAATCCTCTACAGTAAAAGATCTTCTGGAGGTATCTCCATGCCTGATTTCAAGCTGTACTATAGAGCAACAGTTTTAAAAACTGCATGGTACTGGTATAGAACCAGAATGGTGAATCAATGGAACCAAACAGAAGACACAGAAATAAACCCACACACTTATGGACGCCTGATTTTTGACAAAGATGCCAAAACCATGCAATGGAAAAAGATAACATCTTCAACAAATGGTGCTGGTAAAACTGGATGTATACATGTAGAAAAATGAATAGATCCATACTTATCACCCTGCACAGAACTGAAGTCCAAGTGGATCAAAGACCTTAACATAAAACCAGACACATTAAATCAGCTAGAAAAAAGTGGGGAATACCCTAGAACTCATTGGTATAGGAGAAACTTCCTGAACAGAACACCAACAGCACAGGCTCTAAGAGCAACAATCAATAAATGGGACCTCATGAAGCAGAAAAGCTTCTGCAAAACAAAGGACACTGTCATCAAAACAAAACGACTGCCTAAAGATTGGGAAAGAATCTTCACCATCCCTTTATCTGACAGAGGACTCATATCCAGTATATATAAAGAACTAAAGAAGCTGAAAAGCAGCAAACCAAGAAATCCACTTAAAAAATGGGGAACAGAGCTAAACAGAGAACTCTCAATAGAGGAATATTGAATGGCAGAGAAGCACTTAAAGAATGTTCAACGTCATTAGTCATTAGTGGACTTGGGAAGTGGCGTGCAAGCAGAGGGAGGAGGGAGCGTGGGTTTGGGAGGGGAGGAGGGAGGGACTTATGGGGGGGATGCAGAATGAATAAAGTGTAATTGATGAAAAATTTAAAAAAAGGAAAAAAATAATTTAAGAACCTTAAATGACATTCAAAAGTGGAGGAAAACATGGAGTTAGTCAATTGGCATGGAGCACGTCTCGCCCCTGGGGGCAATGGTCTCCTGAACCTACTCAGACCCCGGACACCACCACTGCTAGTTCTAGAACTGACGCAGGATGTTCCAACGAGGGGGTTAAGGCTTCTCATAATATTTCCTATAAGCCCACACCTGTTTGTCTATATCCCCCATTTTTATTCATTATTAGCCAGACAGAGCCAAGTAATTGTGGTAATGATACTTGCTTTTTTGTCCAATGCTGGAATGCTAGTAAATTTAGGTATGCCCTGGTTACTCGCATGCCTCACTGGGTGCCTGTGCCCGTTGATGCCCCTCACGCTATGACTCTCTTCAGACAGAAAAGGGATCTTGGAACTACAGCCACCATTGTCACTACCATCTCATTGATGGCTGTTGGAGCTACCACCAGGGCACTAGCCATGAGTCATACTGGGCAGACTGCTCAGACCCTGAATAATCATTTAGCCAATGTAGCTCATGCCTTAGTTGTACCTAAAGGAATTAATGTTCAACTAAAAGGAAGCTTGATGGTGTTCAATCAGAGGATTGACCTCGTGCAGGAGCAAATTGATACCCTATGGCAAATCGCTCAACTTGGCTGTCAATGAAAATATGCTGGACTTTGAGTCACTAGCATATAACATGAGAATTTTTCCTGTGCTGCAAATCTGTCTAAACAATTGTCGAGCTATATTTTAGGTAATTGGACTGGAGAATTCGATACTACGATGGATCAGCTGAGAGTGGCCATTGTCACAGTAAATTCTACCAGAGTGGACACAGGACTAGCCACAGGATTATCAACATGGATTGCTGCAGCCATGAATCATCTGAAGGAATGGGCGGGCATGGGAACGTTAGCAGGCCTTCTGGTGTTGGTCTCCTTGGTTTGCCTGTGGTATATATGCAAGATTAGAGTCTCACAACAGTGTGATGCAGCCATGATCATTCAGGCCTTTACAGCCATTGAAGCAGGACATTCTCCCCAAGCATGGTTGTATACCATAAAAAGCTAAAATGATACGCTCAGGATGCGAGGCTAAGCACTGCACTCAGGGTCAGCCACTTTGGACTCAGAGAAGAGCATGTCTGATTGCATGCGGGTTGATGCCCCAGGTCCCGCCTCTGAGCAAAAGGTATCGGACGGGTCTGATGCTCTTTGGGTGGATGACACCTAAATGAACATCGGTACAAAGTCCCAATTTATTTCTAATATCAGAGATCAGACCTCTACTCTTGCCTGATGCGTCTAAAACAAGAAGGGGGAACTGTAGAGAGCTGCGGAATGCTATGCCTTAAAGATGGAGCTGGTTTCTGCCTTCCACCTTCCCGATGGTGAGTGCTCTCTGTCACGAACAATTCCACATTTGGATAAGGCTGAGGATCTGGCTTGCTTCCATGTATGTGGACCTATCTGCATTGCCCACGTGGCACGCCTGGGTTGACTACCCAGAGGCTATTTAAGCTATGGGCTGGCTTTCCCCAGGGTCCAAGGATTGTTCAAGGTTCCTGAATAAACTGCATTGAAAAAAAATAAAATAAAATAAAGGGAAATGCAAATCAAAACAATCCTGATATTTTACCTTACACCCATCAGAATGGCCAAGATCAAAAACTCAAGTGACAACACATGCTGGAGAGGTTTTGGAGAAATGGAAACCCTTCTTCACTGCTGGTGGGAATGTAAACTTGTACAACTACTCTGGAAATCAATCTGGCTCTTTCTCAGACAACTAGGCATAGTGCTTCCTCAAGATCCAGCCATACCACTCCTAGGTATATATCCAAAAGCGGCTCAAGTACGCAATAAGGACATTTGCTCAACCATGTTTGGAGCAGCTTTATTTGTAATTGCCAGAATCTTGAAACAGCCCAGATGCCCCTCAAATGAAGAGTGCATGCAGAAATTGTGGTACATCTATACAATGGAGTATTACTCAGCAATGAAAAATAAGGAAATCATGAAATCTGCAGGTAAATGGTGGGACCTGGAAAGGATCATCCTGAGTGAGCTGTCCCAGAAGCAAAGAGACACAAAGGGTATATACTCACTCATATAGACATACAACATAGGACTAAGCCAGTAAAATCTGTGCATTTAAAGAAACTTTGACAGAGAGAGTACCCTAATTAAAATGCTCAATCCCCATCCTGAAAGGCAAAGAGGATGGACATCAGAAGAAGAAAACAGGAAACAACCTTGTAACCTGCCACAGAGGGCCTCTGAAAGCCTCTGCCCTGCAGACTATCAAAGCAGATGCTTAGCTTGATGGCCAACTGTCAGGTAGAGTGAATGGAATTTTATGTAAGTGGGAAAAGAAGACAGGAACTGCACAAGGAGAGGAACATAACAAGAAAATTTGAACACAGGGAACTTCCCAGAGACTCATACTCCAACCAAGGACTATTCATGGAGATAACCTACAACTCCTGCACAGATGTAGCCCCTGGCAGTTCAGTTTCCAAGTGGGTTACATATAATGGGAAGAGGGACTGCCTCTGACATAATCTGATTGCCTACTCTTGATTACCTTCCCCTGAGGGGGAATCAGCCTTACCAGGCCACAGAAGAGGACAATACAGCCACTTTTGATGAGAACTGATAGACTAAGATCAGAAAGAAGGAGAGGAGAATCTCCCCTATCAGTGAACTTGGGGGGAGCATTCATGCAGAAAGGGGAGGCACGGTGGGATTGGGAGGGGAGACGGGAGGGGCTTATTGGGGATACAAAATGAATAAAGTGTAATTAATAAAAAATTTTAAAAAAATTACGTAAAAATGCAGAAGGACAAATATGGCATGTATTCACTTATTAGGAGATCTTTTAATAGAGTGGGATAAGTTCCAAAATGCCATCTGTTGTGACCAAAGCAGTCTTCCACTGGAGAGATTGGGTGGCAGTTAATTGAGTTGTTCATCCAGGGCATCCTACACAAATTTTAAGGAACCCAAGCTCTTGTTATTAAAATATGTTTTTCTCTGCTTTCAACAGATAGATCCATGCCATATTCTTAGATCCAAAGAGATTCTTCCTTGTACATCAAATGAGATTTCATCTTGAGACCCACAGTCCAATATCATGAAGAGAAAGAGACCTTAAAACACCCAGCACTAACTGGGATTTACCATGAAATTCTCCCTCTCCTTAGAGCTGTGGGGAGCCAGCAAGTGAGGAGGTAGGAAGAGTGTCATAAGTAGAGGGAATTGAGGACACAAGGAGAACAGTGCCCCAAGAAGCAGGGTGCAGAGGAAGATGGTGCAGCCAGCCTTTGTGAAACCTGATAAGCTAGGATCTGATATAAAAGGTAGGAGAACCTCTCCTATCATGCAACTAGAGGAAGGGCATAGAGATAGAAAAAGGAGTGTGGGTGAGACTGTAAAGAGAAGAAGAAGTGGGAAGCAGAAGGGATACGGATTGAACAAATCCTAATAAGTAAATACATAAGTAAATCTGTGTTCAAGGTGATGAAGTATAGAGCTCTTAAGGACTGATGTCTTTTTCTTGTTGGTTGTGCAAGGGTGCTGTAAAAATGAACTCAGTTTTCTTTAATGGACTTGGCAATGAGAATTTGATCATGTTCCGATGAGTAGATGAACAACACAAACCACAATTGAGGTATTTAAAAAAAATAGTGAGACACATGGGTAGGAATTTGAACTTGGAGCGATGGAATGGGAGTGTAATGTATATTATATGAAGTTCCCACATAATCAGTAAAAATAATATGAAGACAAACTTTACAATGAATTTTAACATGGAGGAAATATTCCAGTAAAGGAGGGCAGAGTATGACTTTGTAAGGCATGCTTTCCAGAAACTCATTATGTAGCAAAATCTCAGCCATGAACTAATATTTATTTCAGACACCATGACTTCAGGTGGCACCACTGAACTAGCCGTCCTGGCCCCATCACTATATTTATATGGTTTGTCTGTAGGACCACAGCAGAAAACACAGCTGCTCTTGTGTCCTAGGCATTTAACACAGAAGCATTTATCTGCCCTTGAGGAGTGTTTTAAATAAAAACTCCTGGACCAGGAGAGTTTCACACTGACCACTGCGTAGGACAAAGGTGATGATCCAGCCAGGTCAGAAAAGGCAACCCTACTCATAGAGGGTTCCACTAGTGTGGAACAACATCAGCTGTTAAATTGCCCCTAGTTCTCCTTTTACATACACAATCTTTTTCAGCCAAACATGTCCCAGGAATTGTATGGTTTCCTTTTCTTTTCCCTGCTCTTAAAAACGTAATATCCCAAGTAACCCTTGACCCTACCAGCCTATTATAGCAATAAGAATGTGAAGGTACTTTTAGTCAATATGCCAGGAACTGCTCAGTTCAAAGTCACAAGCTAGGAAATTTGTGAACAAAGAACCTACTGGAGACGACCTTGTCAATCAGTACATTCTCCTTAATCCCACATCACTTTGAAGCTTCCTACTTAGGAAGCTGTCCAATTATTTAAACATTAAAGTTTCATTTCCTACCTGACATTGGGTTTTACAATAAAATATCACATGTGCACAGGATTAGAGATAAAGGACACTGAGGAATTTTTGTTTACTCATCTCCATGGAAACCTCAATATTTGCTCAGGTGTTGATTGTCTGAGAAGCAGAATGTTATCATGCAAAAGGTAAAAGACTATGAGGGTTTCAGGAATCAGTTATTAAAAGTGCCAAGAGGACAACAAGCCTCAGAGAAAGGCTGAGCAGCACTATATGCCTCAATCTAGGCAGCTAAAAGCACACAACCCAGAGATGACAGTTCCTGTGTCCAAGACTCTTAGTTCAGGAAAAGTGTCACATATTTCTTTCAAGTTTTCATCGATGAAGTCACTTGTCCTGGACATGTTATTTTCAAATTATTACAAATTCCATTACTATTTGTTAAATGCACAGATGTGTCCCCAGTCATTGAATTACTTACTGTGGAAATGCTCCGTGACCAAGGGAAATCTTTGAACAAAAAGCATTTAATTGGGACCTGTCTTATGTTTTTACAAAACCATCCAGAGTAGTCATATTGTTGTTCTTCACCAGAACTGAGAGCTTTTAATACCGTAAGTAGCAGGCAGAGAGATGTAGATAGAGATAGAAAGACATAGAGAGACAGACTTAAAATAGAGAGACTGAGTCTGATAGAAACAGATAGAAAGTGACAGAGACTTAGAAACAGACAAAGTGACCAAACATTCTGTCTGGTCACTTTCATTGGCATATCAATCTCAAAGCACACCCTCCTATAATATAACTCCAATCATATTTATATTATCTAACAAGGCCACACCTTATAACTCTTCCCTGACATTAGCTTACTGGGTACTAAACATGTAAATAGATGAGCTTAAAGGGGACATTTCAATTTAAAACACCAGGGAGTGGAAAAAAATGGAAGGACTTCTGCTAAAATAACATCATTATCTAGATTGTTTTTCATTCAATACAATGATTAAAATCCCTGCAACTTCCAAGGTCCAAATCATAGGACTGACTCTCTCCTTTGGGGAAAATGTGGAACATTTTCATAATGGAGTATTATTCATATAAGAAAACATCATGATATTATTTTCAGGCAAATAGATGGAGCCAGGAAAAATCATCCTGGTGAAGTAACAAAAATGCAGAAATACAAATATGGTATGTATGCACTATTTGGGAGCTCTCCTAATAGTGGGGGATAAAGTTCCAATAGGCCCCATATTGTGACCAAACCAATAGCGGAATTGGGTGGCAGTTGAGTTGTTTGGCCAGGTCATCCTATGGAAATTTTCAAGCAATCCAGGCTGCTTTTATTTAATTGTGTTGTTCTCTGTCTTGAACTTAGAGATCAGTGCCATATTCTTGGAACCACAGAAATGGGATTTCATACAGATATCCACAGTCCGATATTATGCAGAGAGAGAGACCATAAAACACCCAGCTCTAAATGGGATTTCCCTATGAAATTCCCCCTCCCCTCTGAGGTCTGAGAAGCCTGAGAAGCCTGTGTAAAAAGTTGAGGGAATTGAGGACACAAGGAGAAAAATGCCCTGAGAATAAGGCCATAGAGGAAATGATGATAAGCCAGCCTTGTTGATAAGCTAGGGTCACATAGAAAGGGGAGAGAAACTCCGCTATCAAGGAACTAGAGAAAAGGAATATTAATGGAAGAAGCAGTAGAGGATGGAGCATTACAGTTGATACATAGTAAACAAATCATAATAAATAAATACACAAGAAAAAATGTGATCAAAGGGATGAATTATAGACCTTTTCAGGACTGACGGCTTCTTAGATTGGTTGCAGGGTGCAACAAGGATGAAACTCAGTTTTCTTTAAGGGACTTGAACTGAGACTCTGATCATGTTCCAATGAGTACATGAACAACACATACTTGAACTGATATACTTTAAACAACAACAAAAGAATTAGTGTGACACATGGTTATGAATTTGAACCTGGAGGTAATGGAAAAGGAGTGTATTGTATATTATATGAAATTCCCACATAATCAGCTAAGATAATATGTTGACAACTTATACAATGACTGTGAAAATAGAAAAAAAGATTCTGCTGAACAAGCAGTCCTGGCACTAACACTACGTTTAGAGGAATTGTCTGGAGCACCACTGAAGGTAACACAGCTGCTCTTGTATTTCTAGGCATATACCATGGAGCCAGTTCTTTGTCCTGAAGGCCCAGGTATAAGTGTAAATCCCAGGACCAGGGGGGTTCTTCACTCTCCACTGAGTAGGACATAGCTTGCTTTAGAGAAAGCCTCAGCATCCCTACATACTTCAATCTGGGCAGCTGGTAGCAAACAACCCAGCAATGACAGTTCCTGTCCAAGACTCGCAGTTCAGGAATAGTGTCACATATTTCTTTCAAGAGGTCATTAATAAAATCCCCTGGTACAGCAAAATGGAATTTTGACATCAAAATGGTGTTATGACCTCACAATGTTATGATGACATCACAATGGGTTTATTACCTCAATATGCTATTATGTCATCACATTGATATTATGACATCACAATGAAATATGACATCACAATGCTATTATGACCTCATATGGTATGATATATCATAATGGAATTATAATATCACAATAATAAAAAAACAAAGCAATGCAATCATGACATCACAATGCTCCCATGCTATTACATTATTGTTATAATCTCACAATCATATTATAACATCACAATGCTATTACAACACTAATGTGACATGACACCACAATGGACCTTTTAATTCCCAGTGGCATTATGACCTCAAAATACTATTATATCATCACAATGTTTTCATAACATCAAAATGGTATCATGATATCATAATGGTGTTATTACATCACAAGAGTAAGACATCACAGTGCTATGATGACGTCCCAATGGTATTATGACATCACCATGGTATGATGACATACCAATGTTTTCATGACATCCCAAAGGTATATGGCATCACAATGTAGTATACTATCACAATGCTATTATGACGTCACAATGCTATTATATATTCACAATGACATGACATCACAATGGTGTTATGACATTATGAAATTTTAATGGCTTCACAATGGTATGTTGTAGTTAATGAATAATATTTACTTTTGGTTATCTTTTATTAATGCTTGCTGTTAATCCTAAATAGCTGTGTAACCAATTCACCAAACAGAGACTGGGTTTAATTGAGTTAACTTAAAACACAATGCTGATCAATAGTTACTCCCTTCTAAAACTTCAAGCCCTCATAGTTTCTTAACTTTTAGGTTTTACCCATTATACTTTCTTTTTGTGAAGTCTTAGGTCTGGTTTATTCTCTCCACGCTTTTCCAATATCTCTCCTCCAGTTATGTTCCCCAAGCTCTGCTCCCTCATTGTTTCTCCTCGCACTCCTTTCCTGCACTCTGACTCCTCCTATCACTCAACATTGTGGTTAGTTGCTTTATTGTGTCCTGTTTACACAAAGTTGAGACTGGCTGCTTAGGATAAGTATCATAATGCAATATCTGGATTGAAACCAGAGAGAAGGGAGTAGAAATCAGAATTTGAACAAGGGTAAGGTGTATACATTTCAAAAACGTTATAACAACAATGTAATGACAAATCACAATGCTATGATGACTCACTATGCTATGATGATATCATAATGGGATAATGGCCTCAATATACTATTATGACATCACATGGATATTATGACATAAAATTGCTATTATGACTTCACAATGGTATTATGAGATTACAGTGCTATTATGACATCACAACTTTATTAGGACATCTCAATGTTATGTCATCAGAATTGTGTCATGACATCTCAGTGCTATTATGATTTCACAATGCTATTAGGACATCACACTGATATTATGACATTATATGATATGATATCACAATAGAATTATAACATCACAAGAATAATATAACATAACAATGCAATTAGGACATCCCAATGCTATCCTGACATCACATGAGTATTATCATATTACAATGGTATTATGAGATATCAATGCTGTTCTGACATCACAAATTTATTATAAAAAACAGTAGTATTAAGACATCAAAATGCTATAATGACATCACGATGGTATGTCACCTCAATGCTATTAGGACATCACAATTTTATGACATCACAATGGTATTATAACATCACTATGCTTTTATGACTTCATCATGGTATTAGAACAATACAATGCTATTATGACATCACATAGTTGTCATGACATCTCAAAGATTTTATGACATCCCAATGCATTCATGACATCACAGTGCTATTACTACATCATAATGCTATTCCAACATAATTATGGTATGATGTCACAATGGAATTTTGACATCACAATTGAATTATGACCTAAAAACACTATTACATTGTCACAATACTCTTATAACATCATAATAATATGATATCACAATGGTATTATGACTTCACAATGCTATAATGACATCACAATGGTATTAAGATATCACAATCTTATGATATCACAATACTACGACATCCAAATACTATTATAATATCAAGATGGTATCATGATTTCACAATTTTATTATGACATAATATTTGTGTCACGATATCCCAATGGCATTATGAATTCCCAAAGCTAATATAAAATCATAATATTATTATGACATCACAATGCTATAATGTCTTCATAATGATATAACATCACAATGGTTTTATGACCTCACAATGGCATATTCACTTCACAATGGTATTACATCACAGTGATATGATGACAACACAATGCTATTATGGCATTGCAATTGCATCATGACATTAAAATGATGTTATTACATCACAATGGTATTTTGACTTTACAATAGTATCATGACATCACAATTCTATTATGACATCACAACTTTATTATGACATGTATTATGTTTTATTTCTTCAAAAATGTGTCATGACATCTCAGTGGTCTTATGACATCAGCACGGTATTATAATATGTTATTTATATTATGACATCACAGTTTTATAATGATATATCAGCTTTATTATGACATTTCACTGGTACTCTGTCATCACAAAGGGGTCATGATACCTCAATGCTATTATGACATCACCATGTTATTATGTCATCACAATGGTTTCATGACATCTCAGTGCTATGATGATACCACCATGGTATTATAATATCATAATGCTATTATGACATCACAATGGGTTATGTATTCACAATAGAATTTTGATGTCAAAATGGCATTATGATCTCAAGAGGCTATTATGACATCACAATGATTTGACAACAAAATGGTGTTATGACAACACAATGGTATTATGACATCATAAAGGCATTAAGACATCAAAATGTTATTATGACATCAAAATGCTATTATGACATCACAATGGTATCATGATATTACAACTTTATTATGACATCTCAATGGTATTATGTCATAACAATAGTGTCATAACATCTCATTGCTTTTATTGCATCACAATGGTATTATGAAACTGCAATGTTGTCATTATATCCCAAAGGAACTATCACATTAAAAAATTATTTCAAAATGATTGTGGTATGAAATCACAATAGAATTATGACCTCAAAATGCAAGTATGACATCAGAAACTTATTATAATAACATTATGGTATTATGACTTCACAATGGTAGTATGACATCACAATGGTATTATGACATTAAAATGCTATTTTGACATCAAAACAGTATAACATTCCAATACAATTATGACATCACAATGGTATTATGATATCACAATGGCTTCATGACATCAAAATGCTACTATATCAAAATGCTGTTATGACATCACAATGGTATTATGACATCTTATTGATACAATCACATTACAATGATATTATGACATCACAAATTTTTTATAACATCTCGAAGGAATTATGTCATAGCAGGGGTATCATCACATATAAGTGCTTTTAATATATCACAATGGTGTTCTGAAATAAAAATGATGTCATTAAATCCCAATTCTATTATGACATCACAATAGTATGGCATTCCAATGCTATTATGATATCACAGTGCTATTATGACATCTAAGGGAATTATTACATGACAATGGTAAGACATCCCAATGATATAATATTCTGACATAATATATAATTATGACATAATATATAATTATATGACATCACAATGGTATTGTAATGTCACAATGGTGTTACGACTTCACAATGGTCTTACAAAATCACAATAATTATTACAACACAATTCTATTATGACCTCAAAATGTTATTATGACATTACAAAGGTATTATAACTTCACAATGGTCATATGACATAACAATGCAATCATGAAATCACCTAAATGCTATTATGACATCACAATAGTATTATGACATCACATGGTATTATGACTTCACACTGTTCTTATGACTTTACAATGGTATAATGAGTTCACAATGCTATGATGATTAATGATGGTTATGGCATCCAAAGGCTATTGTGACATCACAATGGTATGACATCAATGCTATAATATCTTCACAAATATAAGATATCATAATGATATGTCGACATCACAATGATATTGTGACCTCACAGTGGAATTATGACTTCATAGTCATATTACAACATAATTCTAGTATGATATCACAATGGAATTTTGATATCAAAATGCTATTATGAATTCTCAACGATATGACTTCACAATGCTATGTTGATATCAGAATAGTATTATTACATCACAATGCTATGTTGACATCACAATGCTTTATGCTATCACAATGGTATTATGATATAAAATGGTATCACAATGGTTTTATGATTTCACAATGCTTTTATCATATAACAATGGTGTTAAGAAATTACATAGTATTATGACCTAACAATGGTATTATGACATCAGCATGGTATTACAACATGATTGTGGTATAATGTGACAGTGGACTTTTGACATCACAATGATATTATGACTTCACAATTTGTAAAGATTTACATTCACACCAGCAGTGGAGGAGAGTTCCCCTTTCTCCACAACCTCTCCATCATGTATTATAACTTCAGTTTTTAATCTTAGCCATTCTAATGAGTGTAAAGTAAAATATCAGGGTTGTTTTGATTTGCATTTCCCTTATGACTAAGGATGTTGAGCATTTCTTTAAGTGTTTCTCTGCCATTTGATATTCCACTATTGAGAATTCTGTTTAGCTCTGTACTCCATTCTTTTAAATTTTTTATTAATTACACTTTATTCATTTTGTATTCCCCCATAAGCCCCTCGCTCCTCTCCTCCTGATCCCACCCTTCCTCCCCTTTCTGCATGCATGCTCCTCCCCAAGTCCACTGATAGGGGAGGTTCTCCTCTCCTTCTTTCTGATCTTAATCTATTAGTTCTCATCAAAAGTGGCTGTATTGTCCTCTTCTGTGGCCTGGTAAGGCTTCTTCCCCCTCTGTACTCCATTTTTAATTGGATTACTTAATTTGTTGCTTGTTAACTCCTGAATTACTTGTATATACTGGATGTTAGTCCCCTGTCTGATATAGGGTTGGAGAAGATCCTTTCCCAATCCATAGGCAGTCGTATTATTCTGACAGCAGTGTTCTTTGCTTTACAGAAGCTTTTCAATTTCATGAGTTCTCATTCATTGATTGTTGCTCTTAGAGCCTGTGCTGTTGGTATTCTGTTCAGAAAGTCTCCTGTGTCAATGAGTTCAAGGCACTTCCCCACTTTTTCTTCTAAGTGGTTTAGTATGTCTGGTTTTATACTGAGGTCTTTGACCCACTTGGACATTAGTTTTGTACAGGGTGATAAAGTATGAGTCTATTTTCATTTTTCAACATGTCAACATCCAGTCAGACAAGTACCATTTGTTGAAGATGCTATTGTTTTTCTATTTTATGATTTTGGCATCTTTGTCAAAAATCAGGTGTTCATAAGTGTGTGGATTTATGTCAGGGTTTTCTATTTGGTTCCATTCAACTGGCAGTCTATTTCTCGCCAAAACCATGCAGTTTTTAATATTGTTGATCTCATAGTACAGCTTGAGATCAGGGATGGAGATACCTCCTGAAGATCTTTTACTGTAGAGAACTGTTTTGCAATTCTGGCTTTCTTGTTCTATATGAAGGTAAGAATTTTTCTTTCAATGTCTGTAAAGAATTGTGTTGGTAATTTGATGGGAATTACATTGAATCTATAGATTGCTTTTGGTAAGATGTCTATGAGGAGAGGCGATGGTAAAATGCCATGAGCATAGGAGATCTTTCCATCTTCTGATGTCTTCTTCTAATTCTTTCTTCAAAGACTGGAATTTTTTTTCATACAAGTCTTTGACCTGCTTGGTTAGGTTCACAACAAGGTACTTTATATCCTTTGTGACTATTGTGAAGGGTGTTGTTTCCCTAATTTCTTTCTCGACCATTTTGTCTTTTGTATACAGGAAGGCTACTGATTATTTTGAGTTAATTTTGTATCCAACCACTTTGCTGAAGGTGTTAATCAGCTGTAGGAGTTCCCTGGTAGAATTTTTGGGATCACTCAAGTATACTATCATATCATCTGTAAATAGTGATACTTTTAATTCTTCCTTTCTGATTTGTATCCCCTTGATCTCCTTGAATTGTATTATTGCTCTATCCAGGACTTCAAGACCAATGTTGAAGAGATACAGAGATAATGGGCAGCCTTTCTTGTACCTGATTTCAGTGGGATTGATTTAAAATTTTCTCCATGTAGTTTGATATTGGCTATAGGCTTGCTGTATATTGCCTTTATTATGTTGAGGTATGTGCATTTTATCCCTGATCTCTTCAAAACTTTAAACATGAATGGATGTTGGATTTTGTAAAATGTCTTTCCAGCATCTAGGGAGAGGATCATGTGGTTTTTCTCCTTTGGTTTGTTTCTGTGGTGAAGACACTAGGAGGAAATTTACAATCCAAGAAAACTAGCTACTTTCAAGAAAACAAAGGAAAAAAAAACATCACTACAGAGAAATATAAGGTAACCAAACACAAAAACACACTACCATTGCCAACACCAGTATCAAAGAATCTAACAGTCACTGGTCATTAAACTCCCTCAACATCAATGGACTCAATTCTCCAATAAAAACATAGACTAACAAAATGGTTCCATAAACAAGACCCAACAATCTGTTGTATACAAGAAACACAGAAAATCACAAAGATAGACATTACCTGAGATTAAAGGGCTGGAAGACAGTTTTCCTAGCAAATGAACCCAAGAAGCAAGCCGGAGTAGCCATTCTAATACCTAATAAAATAAAATTTTAATGAAAATAAATCAAAAGAGATAGCAAAGCACACTTTATATTCAATAAGGAACAAATCCACTAGGAAGATATCACAATCCTGACCATCATGCCCCAAATTCTAGGGCACCCACATTTGTTAAAGAAACTTTAATAAAACTTAAACCACAAATAGACACCCACACGTTAATGGTGGGAGACTTCAGCACCTCAATATGAACCAAGGACCTGTCAACAAAGCAGAAATTAACAAAGAAACAATAACTCTGACAGAAGTAATGAATCAAATAGACTTCACGAATATCTACATAATGTTTCACCCAAACACAAAATAATTTACCTTCTCAGCAACTCCTGGAACCTTCTCCAAAATAGACCATACAGTTGTTCACAAAGCAAGACTCAACAGATACAGTAAGATTGAAATAATCCCTTGTATCCTATCTGATCACCATAGACTAAAGCTGAACCTCAATGGCAAAAAAAGCAAAGGCCTACAGACACACATGGAAACTGATCAACTTGCTACTAAATGAGAGCTGGGTCAGAGAAAAAATGAAGAAGAAATTAAAGACTTCCTAGAATTCAGTGAAAATGAAGGCACAACATACTGAAACTTATGGGACACAATGAAAGCAGTGGAAAGTTCATAGCACTAAGTGCCTTCAAAAAAAATTCAAAACATCTCATGCAAGTAACTTAATGTCTCAAACACCCTAGAAAAAAGGCAGACACACCAAAAAGAATTAGACGGCTGGAAATAAACAAACTCAGGGCTGAAATCAATAAATTAGAAACAAATAAAACAATTCAAAGAAACAATGAAACGAAGAGCTGGTTCTTTGAGAAAATGAACAAGATAGAGAAACCCTTAGCCAAACTAACTAAAAGGCAAAGAGACACCATCCAAATCAACAAAATCAGAAACAAAAAGGGGGATATAAAACAGACACTGAGGAATTTCAAACGATAATTAGGTCTTACTTTAAAAGCCTATATGCCACAGAATTTGAAAATCTACCTCAAATGGACAATTTTCTTGTTCTATTCCACATGCCAAAGCTGAATCAAGACAAGGTAAACCAATTAAACAGTCCTATATCCCCTAAGGATATAGAAGCTGTCATCGAAAGTCTACCATGGGCCAGATAGTTTCAGCGCAGAATTCAACCTTCAAAGAAGAGCTAACACCTGCTCTTCAAACTATTCTACAAAATAGAAACAGAAGGAACACTACCAAACTCATTCTATGAAGCCACAGTCACCTTGGTACTCTAAACCTCACAAAGACCCAACAAAGAAAGAGAATTTCAGTCCGATCTCCCTAACAAACATTGATGTAAAAATACTCAACAAAATACTTGCAAACCAAATCCAAGAACACATAAAAGACATCATCCCCTATGATAATGTAGACTTCATCCCAGGCATGCAGGGGTGGTTCCCATCTATGTGATCCACCAAATAAACAAACTTTATGACATCTTAGTGATATGATATCACAATGCTAGTATGACATCATAATGCTAGTATGATATCACAATATTAGTATGACATCATAATGTTATGATGACAGCACAATCCTATGACATAACAATGGTATTATGACATCAAAATTTATCATGCATCCCATTTCTATTATGACAGCACAGTGCTATTAAGATATGATTGTGGTATGACAGCACAATGGTATTTTGATATCACAATGCTTTTACAGTATGACTTCACAATGCTTTTATGACATAACAAAGGGATTATGACATCACATGGTATTATGAATTCACAATGGTATTATGACATCACCATGCTATTATAACATTACAATCGTATTACAACATGATTGTTGTATGACATCACAATGGAATTTTGATATCACAATGATATTATGACTTCACAATGGTATTATACATCACAATGGTATTATGACATCACAATGATATGTTGCCATCATGATGGTATTAGTACTTCAAAATGGTATTATGACATCACCATGCTATTGTGACTTCACAATGCTATTAAGACATCACAATGGCATTATGACATCTCAATTCTATTACGACAACAAAATATTATTATGACATCAAAATTCATCATGACATCCCAATGTTATTATGATATTACAGTGCTATTGAGACATGTTGGTGGTATAACATCACAATGGAATTTTGATATCTAAATGATATTATGACATCACAATTTTATGATGAATTCACAATGCTATTATGACATTACAATGACAATTGTCTTATGTCATCACAATGGCATTATGACATCCCAATGCTATTATAATATCACAGTGCTATCATGACATCACAATGCTATCAGGACATCACAATGCTATTATGACCTGGCAATTGTATGACATCCCAATGCTATTGTGACAGCGCAATGTTATTATGACAGCACAATGGTGTTATGAATTCATAATGCTTTTATGACATCACACTTCTGTTATGATATGATATCACAATGCTCTGATGATATCGCAATGCTCTGATGACATCACAATGAGTTTATGACCTCAAAATGGTGTTATGACACCACAATGCTATGTTGACATCACAATGGTATTTTGACATTACCATGCTATACATCACAATGCTATGATGACATTACAACACTTTGATGATATCACAATGTTAGGATGACATCCCACAATCATTTTGACCTAAATAGACTAGTGTGACATCACAGTACTATTATGACATCACAATGCTGTGATGAAATCACAAAAATATTATCACATCTCAATATTATTGTGACCTAAAAATAGTATTATGGCATAACAATTTTATTCTGACATCAAAATGGTATTATGACATCATAATTGCATTATGACTTAAATCAGCTAGTATGACATCACAATGCTACTACGACATCACAATTCTGTAATGAAATCACAAAAGTGTTATCACATCACAATGGTATTATGAAATTAAAATGCTATTATGACCTCAAAATACTATTAAGACATAACAATTATATTCTAACATTACAATGGTATTATGATATCACAATGGTGTTAAGTTCACAATGCTATGATATAATCACAATTATATTATGAATTCAAAATGCTATTATGATATCTCAATGCTTTTAGGACATCACAATGATATGAAATCACAGTGCTAATAAGAAATTACAAAGGCATTGGGATATCAAATTATTATGATATCCCTATGGTTTTATGATTCCATAATGTTATTTTGATATCATAATACTGTTACAACATCACAATACTATGATGGCTTCAAAATGATATAATGGTGTTACAACATCACAACTCTCTTAGAGATTATAATGATATTATGACATTACAATGGCATTTTGATATCAAAATTCATCATGACAACAAAATTCATCATGACATCCCAATGCTTTTATGACATAACCATGCTTTCATTACAATTATGACATCACAGTGTTATTATAACTTCACCATTTTATTATAACTTCACCAAGTTATTATAACTTCACTATCATCATTTTGACAGATGATGTCAAAATGGTATAAGGACATCACAGTAATAGGATGATATCACAATGCTATTATAACATCACAATGTTATGATAACATCACAATTCAATTAGGATATCACAATGCTATGATAACTTCAAAATGGTATTTATGACATCACAATGTTATTATGACATTACAATTCAATTAAGATACCAAAATGCTATGATGACTTCAAAATTTGCATAACATTTCAATGTTATGATGACATAACGATGCTATGATAACATCATGATGCTATTATGACATGATTGTGGTATGACATCAGAAAGGAATTTTGACATCATAATGATATTATGATTTCACAATGCTATTATACATCACAGTTGTATTATAGCTCAATGATATTATGACTTCAAAAAGGTATTCTGACAACACAATGGTATGTCATCTAAATGATTTGGTGATATCATAATGATATGACATCACAATGGTATTATGCCATCATAATGCTATTATGATATCACATGATGTTATGACATCACAATGCTATGTTGAAATCATGATGATATTATGACATCATCATGTTATTAAAACAGTAGTATTTAAAAAAATTGTGCTATGACATCACATCAGAATTTTGACATCTTAATGCTCTTCTGAACTCAAAATGGTATGGGTTCAAAATGCTATGATGATATCACAATGATGTTATGACAGCTATAGAAAATGACATCATGATATTTTCAGGCAAATAGATGGAACTAGGATATCTCATCCTGGGTGAAGTAACTAAAATGCAGCAAGCCAATTTATGGTATGTATTCACTTATTAGGTGGTCTCCTAATAGTGGGGGATTAAATTCCAATACACCATCTATTGTCACCAAACCAGGATTACACTAGGGAGATTAGATCGCAGTGAATTGAACTGTTGGGCCAGGGCATCATATGGAAATTATCAAGAAACCCAGTCTGCTGTTATTAAAATATTTTGCTCTCTGCCCTCAACTGATTGGCATGTTCTTGGAACCACAGAGATGCTTTCTTTTCTATCAAATGGGATTTCATACAGAGACCCACAGTCCAATATTATGGAGAATGAGACCTTAAAACACCCAGCTCTAAATGAGATTTTCCCTATGAAATTCTCCCTCCCCTCAGATCACTTGGAAGCCTGCAGGAGAGGAGGCAGGAAGAGGGTACTAAGTAAAGGTAATTGAGGACACAAAGAGAACAATGGCCTGAGAATCAGACCTCAGAGGTAACTGATACAGGTAACCTTGATGAGACCTGATAAGCTAGGTTCAGTTAGAAGGATGAAGAGGATCTCCATATCTGGTAAATAGAGAAAGATCATAGGGGTAGAAGATGGAGAGTGAGAGGGAGTGCAAGGAGAAGGAGAGAGGGGAGCAGAGGGGACACAAATTAAACAATATGTAATGAATAAATATATAAGAAAAACTGATCAAGGTGATGAAATATAGAGCTCCTCAGGACTGATGGCTTTTTCTTGGGAGTGGTAGCAGCATGCAGCATGGATGAACTCAGTTTTTTTAGGGGACTTGACACTGAAACTGTGATCACGTTTCTATGAGTAGATGAACAACACATACTTCAGTTGAAGTATTTTAAAGAGAAAAAAATTAGTGTGACACATGGGTAGGAATTTGAACTTGGGAGCAATGGAAAAGGAACATAATGTATAGTATATGAGTTTCCCACATAATCAATAAAAATGATATGGTGACAATTTTACAATGACGTTTAACCTGGAGAAAAGATTCCACTAAAGGAGAGCAGAATATGACTTTTAAGGCATGTTTTCTAGGAAGTCATTATGTAGCATAGAATCCTAGACATGAATTAGTTGTTACCCAGCAATCTCAGAACTCATGTGCTCAGGTGGCACCTCTGAACAAGCAGTCCTGGCACAAAACTACGTTTGGGGTGTTTTTTTGAAAGACCAGTGCAGGAAACTCTTTTTTTCTTCTGTCCTAGGCATATAACACAGACACATTTCTCTGTCATAAAGGACTAGTTTTAATTGTAAAACAAGACAAGGAGAATTGCTGATTGACCCTGAGGACGACACAGCTCCAATTCATCAAGGTCAGCCAAAGCAAACCTGCTCATAGAGGGTTGACAACTCTAGTCAACCAGCTGTCAAATAGTTTATTGACAAATAGTTTATTGATAGCACTAGCTGTCAAATAGTTTATTGTCCCTCAGTTCTCCTTTTAAACTCACAGATCTTTCTATTTCAGCCAAACCAGTCCCAAGAATTATCTTGTTTCCTTCTCTTTACCCTCTTCTTAAAGAATCAATACCCCAGGGAACCCTAGGCCCATCCTGCCTATAATATCAACAATATTATGAAGATACATTTTGTGAGTATGCCAGGAAATCCTCAGTTCAAAGTCACAACCTAGGAAATTTCAGATCCAAGATCATAGTTGGAGAGCACTTTGTTGATAAGTCCATTCTCCTTAATCCCACTTCGTTTTGAAGTGTCCCTAAGTAGGAAGCAGTCCAATTCAATAAACATTAAAGTTTCATTTCCTATTTGACATTTTCACAGAGGTAAACAAGACTCAAGGTGTGGGATCTGATAAAGGGATGAGAGAAAGGCTTGTTGAATTTCACAAGAAAAAGTTACCTGTGCACATTATCAGAGGTACTGGACACTGAGGAAAGTTTGTTTACTCATCTCCATATAAACCTCAAGATTCTCTCAGGTGATAATTGGCTGAGAGGGAGAATCATGTCATGAAACATTTGAGAGTCAGTAAAAGTTTCAGGAGAATGTTATTAAAAGGGCCAAGAGGACAACAAGCATGAAAGACAGGCTGAGCAGCCCTACATGCCTCAATCTGGACAGCTGAAAGCACACAACACAGAGATGACATTTACTATGTCCAATACTCTTAGTTCAGGAAAAGAGTCATATATATCTTTCAAATGGTCTTTCATAAAGTCCTTGACATGTGACTTTCCTATTTTCACAGATTCCATTATTATTTCTTAAATGCACAGATATGTCCACACTCATGGAATTACTTACTGTGAAAATGCTCTCTGACTAAAGCAACTCTTTGAACAAAAAGCATTTAATTGGGACCTTGCATATATATTTACAGAAACCATTCAGGATATCACGCTGGCATGCAGTCATCTTCTTGTAATCTGTCAGCAGAACTGAAAGCTTTTCTCACTGAACCACAGCCTACAGGTAGAGAGAGGGTGACAGGGAGCAAGAGAGAAAAAAATAGCTAGAGAAAAAGATTCAGAAATATTAAAACTGAGGCCAGAAGAAACAAAGACATAAATTGACAGAGACTGAGAGACAGAGACTCCATTCTGTCTGGTCACTCTCATTCTCATATCAAGCTCAGTGCACACCCTCCTATAATATAAATCAGAAAGGAATTATATTTTTTCAATATTTTTATTTTAGTTTTTATTAATTACACTTTATTCACTTTGTATCCCCCAATAAAACCCCATCCCCTCCCAATCACATCTTTCCTCCACCTTCTCCATGCGCATCCCTCGCAAGTCCACTGCTAGGGGAAGTTGTCCTCTCCTTCCTTTTGATACTAGTCTATCAGATTTCATCAGAAGTGGCTGCATTCTATTTCTCTGTGGCCTGGTAAGGCTGCTCCAAAATCCAGAGGAGGTGATGAAAGAGCAGGCTAATCAGTTCATGTCAGAGGTAGTCCTTGTTCCGATTACTATGGAACTCACATGGACACTGAAACCCCATGGGCTACATCTGTCCAAAAGTTTTAGGTTATCTCGAAACATGGTACTTGGATGGAGTATGAGTCTCAAGACCCCTGTGCTCAGATTTGTTGGTTCTGTTGCTCTCCTTGTGGAGCTCCTGTCCTCTCCAGATTTTAGTATTTCCCACTTCTTTCAATAGATTCCATGCACTCTCCCCATAAGTTGATCAAAGTTGGCCATAAGTCTCAGCATCTGCTTTGATAGTCTGCAGGGCAGGCCCTTTCAGAGACCCTCTGTGGAAGGCTCCTAACTTGTTACCTATATTATTCTTCTGATGTAAATCCACTTTGCCTTTTGGGATGGGGATTGAGCATTTTAGCAAAAATCCTCCCTCTTGATTAGTTTCTTGAGGTGTAAAAATTTTAGTAGGTTCATCATATTTTATATGTCTATATGAGTGAATATATACCATGGGTGTGTTTCTCCTTCTGGAATAGCTCACTCAGGATGATCTTTTCCATTTCCTACCATCTACTTACAAATTTCATGATTTCCTAATTTTTCACTGGTGAATAATATTCCATTGTGTAGATGTATCATGATTTCTGTATCCATTTTTTCAGTTGAGGGCCATCTGGGTTGTTTCCAGGTTCTGACTCTTATGAGTAAAGCTGCTACAAACATGGTTTGGCAAATGTCCTCTTTGTGTACTTGATCCTTTTTGGGATGTATGCCTGGGAGTGGTTTGGCTGATTCTTGAGGAAGCACTATTTCTAGTTGTCTGATAAAGTGCTAGATTGATTTCCAGAGTGGTTGTATAAGTTTATATTCCTACCAGCAAGGGAGGAGGGTTCCTCTTTGTCCACAATCTCATCAGCATGTGTTGTCACTTGAGTTTTTGAGCTTGGCCATTCTGATAGGTGTAAAGGGAAATCTCATGGACCTTTTGATTTGCATTTCCCTCATGGCTTATGATATTGAGCATTTCTTTAAGTGTTTCTCTGCCATTCAATATTCCTCTATAGATAATTTGTTATCTCGGTTCCCTATATTTTATTGGATTAATTGGGTTGTTGCTTCTCAACTTCTTTAGTTCTTTATATATACTTGATATTAGCCCTCTGTCACATAGAGGCTTTTTGAATTTTTTTTTCCTAATCTGTAGGCGTTTGTTTTGTTTGATGACAGTGTCCTTTGCTTTACAAAACCTTTTCAGTTTCATGGGTTCCCATATATTGATTGTGGTTCTTAGAGCCTGTACTGTTGGTGTTCTGTTCATGAAGTTGTCTCCTGTGCCAATGAGTTCAAGGCTCTTCCCCAGTTTTTCTTCTAACCAATTTAATGTGTCTGGTTTTATGTTGAGGTCTTTGATCAACTTAGAATTTAGTGTTGTGCAGGGTAATAAGTATGGATTTGTTTGCATTTTTCTACATGTAGACATCCAGTTAGACCAGCACCATTTGCTGAAGATGTTATCTTTTTTCCATTGTATGGTTTTGGCGTCTTTGTCAAAGATCAGGTGTCCATAAGTGTGTGGGTTTATTTCTGGATCTTCTAGGTCGATCCATTGATCTACTATTCCTTTCTATGCCAGTACCATGCAGTTTTTATTAATGTTGCTCTATAATACACATTGAGATCAGGGATGCAGATACCTTCAGAAGATTATTTATTTTAGAGTATTCTTTTAACAATTCTGGAATTTTTGTTTTTCTATATGAATGTGAGAATTTTTCATTCAAGTTCTGTGAAGAATTATGTTGGTTATTTGATGGGAATTGCATTGAACCTTTAGACTGCTTTTGGTAAGATGGCCATTTTTATTATGTTAATCCTGCCAAGCTATAAGCATTGGAGATCTTTCCATCTTCTAATATCTTATTCTAATTCTTTCTTCAGTGACTTGATTTTTTTTTCATACAAGTCTTTGACTTCTGTGTTTAGGGTCATACCAAGGTACCTTATGTCCTGGACCAAATATAAGAACACATCAAAGATATCATACAATATGACCAAGTAGACTACATATCTGGTGTGCAGTGGTGGTTCAATATATACAGAAATCCATCAAGGTGATCCATCATCTTAACAAACTGAAATATTTATAAAAAAATCTTCTTAAATGCTAAAAAAGCATTTGACAAAATTCAACCTCCATTCATGTTTAAAGTACTAAAGAGATCACGGATACAAGCACATACAATATCTAAATATAGTAAAGGCAACATTCAACAAGCCTATAGCCAATATCGAACAAAACTGAGAAAAAAAAGCAATCCCACAAAAATCAGGGACAAGGTAAGGCTGTCCACTCTCTCCACATCTCTTCAATATAGCTCTGGAATTCTTTTCTAGAAAAATAAAACAATAGATTAATATCAAGGGCATAGATTTCCAAAATGAAGAATACAACATATCTCTATTTGCAGATGATATGATAGTATAACTGAGTTACTCCCCCTCTCCAATATTCTGCATGGGAACTCCTACAGCTAATAAAAACCTTTAGCAAAATGACTGGTGTAAAATCTAATAATATTAATATATCTTCTGGTTATGCTGCTGTTAGTCTTAAGCAGCTGTATACAAAAATCACCACACAATGACTGGGTTTATTTAGTTAACTGAAAATACAATGCTGATCAGTAGTTATTCCATTTTAAGCCTCCAAGCCCTCATAGTTTCCTAACATTTTTATTCCACATATTATACTTGCTTTTTGTGAAATCTTAGGTCTGGTTCATGCTCCATGTCCTCCAAGATCTCCCTCCCCTCTGTTCTTCTAAATCTCCTCGTGCCCCCTCTCCTCCCACTCATTTCCTGCCTTCTATCTCCTCCACTCTTTCATTTCCTCTGGCTCCTCCCAGCTCAACATTGTGTCTAGTTGCTTTATTTTGGCCTGTTTACACAAGAGTTGAGACAGAATGCTTAGAATGAGTATCACGATGCAATATCCAGATTGAAACCAGAGAGTGTTGGGGAGAAATCAACATTTGAAGGAACAAGGGTTAAGTGTATACAGTTTAAAAGAACATTATACCAACAGACTGGATTCAAAATGAACTCAAAAAATTTAGTAACCCTCCTGTATACAAAAGATAAAAGGGCTCAAGTGGCACTTCTGAGCAAGCATTCTTGCCACTAACACTACTTTTAGAGGGTTTGTCTGGAGGACTACATTAGGAAACACAGCTGCTCTTGTTTCCTAGCCATATAACATGGACCTATTTCACCATCCTGAAGGCCCTATTTTGAATGAAAACACCAGGAACAGGAGGGTTCTTCACTGACCACTGAGTAGGACATAGCTTCCCATCCAACCAGGTCAGCCAAGGCCACCCTGCTCATAGAGCTTTGGCAACACTAGTGTGGAACAGAACTAGATGTCAAATAGTTTATTTCCCCTTATTTCTCCTTTTACAGTCACAGATTTTCTCTTTATCAGCCAAACCAGTCCCAGGAATTGTCTGGTTTCTGAATGATTCTGGTAATTGGAATTCTGTCCCCTGGCCTTGGCAGATGTGGCTCTTATGTAAGTTCTATGTCTCAGAGACTTTCCTTGGTGTTCTCTGCAAGCAGGGTATTCTGAGTTGGAAAAGCAGATAGTAAGCTCCCTGCAACATTGAGAACCAAACCATAAACTTTGTATAACCTTGGGTGAATTCCTGAATGCCTTGCCAGGTGGCACAGAGGTTTTGCTATTGTAAAAAAAAAAATATGCTTGTACCCTTTACTTTGTAAGTGTTGTTTGTAAACTGAGACTTGATCAGGAATCTGTCTTCTATTCTTCATGTCTCTGTCCCCCCATTTATAGTCCCTCTTTCATGTGGACCCTTTTCTGTTGGTATAATGTTCTTTTCAAATGTATACACCTTGTTCATTCAAATGCTGATTTTTTTGCCCCCCTCCACTCTCTGGTTTCAATCTGGATATTTCATTCTAATAAATGTTAGGCTCAAATCATGGGTCAGTTGAAGAAGACCCAGAGTCAGAATTGCTGCAGCAGCAAGAGGTTTATTTTCAGGCCATTGCATGATGGGATCACCCTATAAATCAGAAAAGAGCAGCCCCAAGAAACAAAAGCCTTAGGTTTTTATAGGAAAAAATGCAGGGAAGCTCATGAGTTTTAGTCTTGGCAACTTGGGATTGGATGAAGAAGATATAAGGTAACTGACTTCTAAAATAATTGGTTACTATTAGGTGTTCAAGTTTCAGTCCTGCTAAGTGTGAATGTAGCTGCAATAAAAGGTGGGTGCGAGGGGTGGTTAGCTCCTCCTTGCAGACTGGGGCTATGGGCTTTTGAGGTCAGGGGCTACTCAGAAAAATGCTTAAGGCCATCTGGGTTGGTTGCTAAGAAATGCTATCTCGCAGACAAATGTCTGGTCATTGTTTTTGCTGGGCGAAAGTTATTGCTTGCTCCCTTTTTTTAATCTCTGTCTTTTGTTTTCTGGAGGAGTTCTAAGAGGCTTTAGCTTAACATTGGCCTAAAATTCAAAACTATAGGTTTTGGAAGACATATAGGTTACAATGTTTGTCTGATCCTTTCAATAAATTGGCCAAAATTAAACAACTAGCCACAATGTTGTGCAAAGGGAGGAACTAGAGGGCAGGAAAGAGGGGACAGAGGGCAGGAAATGAGTGGGAGAAAAGAATGATAAGAGCTTTGAGAGAGAGCTGGAGGACATAATTTGGAACTATGTGGAGATGGACTGGACATAATGTTTCACAAAAAACAAGTATAATGGCTAAAATCTAAATGTTAGGAAACTATGAGTGCTTGGAGGTGTAGGAGGGAGTAACTGTTGTACAGCATCGTGTTCTAGGTTAACTAAATAAACACAGTCCCTGTGTTATACAGCAGTTTAGGATTAACAGCAGATTTACCAGAAGATAAATCAATAGTTAATGTTAATAGTCACAACAATCGGTGCCCAACTATTCTAAGTATCCACACCCCTTAAATCATACTTTATCATAATTTGGTGGGGGGGGAATAAGCTCCCAGTAAAGAAATCCAAACTTAAAACCTAAAAACCTACTCCCAGGTAAATTACTGTCTCTTTAAGAGAGACTCTTAAACCCACCTGGGAGCAAAAGCAAGCCTCCTGTGGGCAGACCTGAGACTTAAGAAAACTGGCTGCTGCTGTAGTTTATTTGAGGGGTAAACAAGCATCACTCTATTATACTGTGGCTGCCTCAGCTCCACAGCCATGGCGGGAAAGAAAAAAACTGGAGGCAGATAGACCTCTAGACAGAGTTTGGCCTAAGCTGCATGTAAAATTAAAAAAGAAAATGCCATGGCAGAGGGTGTTTTAATCCCTTTTTGGCTTCATTTTGGCTGTCATAGTCATGGATCTGGTTGCAATATGTTTAATGGTGTTGGTTCTTCTCCATACTTTCTCCAAGGAAGTTGAAGGAGAAAATGGGGAAAAACCAAGGATTGGAATCCTAAGTTACAGTCAAGAAAAAGACACTTTTCCTAATAATTAGATTAACAACGGCTAAAGTTCAAAGCTCTCTGGCTCTAAGACATTTGTCAGCTCTTTCTGGTAAGGGTCCACCAATTCAGTAAAAATAACCAACTGGGCTTTGTTACAGCGTAAATTGGAACAACTGACCAAAAACTTTCTTGTTTCTTTGTTTGATTTTTATTTTAAGGCTTAAAATTACAATTGTACTGAATTGAAATAATGCACATACCTTTTTTGCAAACACAAAGTAAAAAAAAAATTTAAATTAAAAACAGCAGATCTCTGAGTTCAGGATCAAGCTTATTTATATAATAAAAGCCAGGATGGCAACTCCTGCTGTTTAGCCATTTGCAGAGATACTCTAAGATTAAAAGATTCAAAATGACAAAATTTTCCTAAGGTTACCATGTAAATTCTTTTTTCTTAATAATAGATGTTGTGTCCTTACTGATCTATAGGTGGGATTCACATCATTTTTAGGTTTATGTAAAGAAAGATAATATCACACTGCTCTGAAAACTGCCTTATGCTTTTAAATATGAATTATATTCATGTGGGAAAATGTTGGTCATGTGTATGTAAAAAAGACAGAAGAGTCTTGAAGATGGCAAAGTACATGCTAACCTAGTTTAGTTCTAAAAACTCAAAAATTATATTCATATGTTTAAAAAAACAAAACTGTCCATTCCACATTAAAAAGAGGGCAAGCCTGAGAGTAGCCAAAACCAATTTAAAAATACAGATACAAAATGCCTAAGATATACTTAACACTAAGGGTAAGAGAGTTTACATGTTAATGGTCAGAGAGTTTATATACAGTTTGGCTATAAAGGTATAACTGTCCAGTCTGTATAAAAAAAGTGCAAGCCAAAAAAAAATAAAAAAAAAAACAACACTATCCATGTAAAGCACAGGTACAAGATGCCTAGGGTATGCTTAAATAATAAGAGTAAGAGGGAGTTAAAATTAATTTAGGCTAATAAAAACATAACTACCCATTCTATATAAACAAGAGGATAGGACAAATAGCTACAACATATATAAAAATATAGGACTAAACCTCAAAACCGGTAAATGATATCTACAGTATACATATATTCTGAATTTAAAAAGGAGAAAAAGGAGATTATATAAAGTTTACTTAAAACATGCATTTTCCATTGCTCAAGGTATCTAGCTTGTCTCTGTAATGGGAGGCTTCTCTAGGAAAAAAGGTAGCAACTTGGCCTAATAAAACAGGAATGCAAGAGCCCAAAAAGATATTTTGATCTATCCAAACTTATTTTGATTTCAACATGATAATGATCACATGTTCAATAAAAATGGTAACATATATTGCTAATCCCTTTATTTGGGAACAACTCTAAAACTGAGACAATAAAATATGTCTCTACCCAAAACTTCAACAATAATTGGCCAATAAATCCTTGGCTTTAATATCCTCAATATTAAATGCTAAATATTTAATATTAAAGGTTAATACGCTAACCTTTTAATTGCTATAGATTAAATTGTCTTACATTTAACTTTCATCCTGCACATCTTTACATTCATAATTTTAGAACACTTGAGAGAAATTATAATTTTGCTGAACAGAAGAACTGGACACCAGAGATGCTAGATCAAACCTGACAGAATCATTCTTCAGCATGCTGAGACATTGACACATCTGTGCCAGCATCTTGCATGTTCCAGCATTCTGCTTTTTCCTGCCTTAACTGCTTCTATTGCTATTTCTCACCAAAGCCTCCTCCCAAAAGATTAGGTCTCTGTGTAATGATAAATAAAACCTTTGCCCTTTAATTTTTTGCTCTTAAATTTTACTACAATATGATAGGATTAATAAGATTCACTAGCCCCTTTATAAATATATATAATTAAAAGTTTTTCTGTGATTTCAGTTTAAAAAGAGCAGATTTAAAGTCATGCTAAAGATTATAGTTGAGTAGAAGATTGAGTTTTACTTCGTCTCTTTGTTTAGGCAGTTTTTTTTTTAAGGTTGACTCTAAAATTGGTAACCATAATCTTTGCCTTTGTACATCTACCTAAAATTTGGTTCTAAAACATAGATTTAAAAAAAATATGAAAAATTAAGACTATAACATCCTGTTTTATAGGATGAAGTTTAGAGCAGATGATGAGAGTAGACAAAGAGTAAATCAAATATGCTGGCTCTCAGACTTGCCAGAGATCTGATAAATATGGCATTTTAACATATATAATCTTATTGTGAAGGAGTCCAAACTGTTGAGGAACAAACAAAAACAAAACAAAACAAAACAAAAATTAAAACAAAAGTTAGCCCAATTGTTGATATATTAATAGCATTTACTAATGGTTCATTAGTGTTGCTGCCTATGCTTATAAAAGAAAATCAATTTTTTCAAGTGTCTAACACATCTGCTCAAAAAGCAGAGTTATCTTCAATGTTGCTTGTATTTCAAAGTCTTAATAAGAAGTCTTTGAACTTTTTTACAGATAGCGCATGTGTAGGTCAGTCTTTGTCTTAGTGAGAGACTGCAGGTAAGATTCAGACATCTCCTGCTGGAATTTTATTTTTACAAATTAAAAATTTGATACACACACATGCAGAAAAACCTTTCCCTTTTTTAACAAAAGGGACATTTGAAGGTTTATTCTAATTTGACATGACCCCTGTCTAAAGGGAATGCACTTGCAGATAAAATCACCAAAGTTTATTGTTCACAATTAAAAAGAGACCAGAGTGCCCATAATATGCACCATCTTATTAGTCAAACCTTGAGACTTAAATATTGATTGACTAAGGAACAGGCCTGTAGTATAGTCAAGGCTTGCAGTCCTCAATTTCTGCCTATTCCTCATTTGGGAGTCAATCCTAAAAGACTGGTTCCAAATCAGATTTGGCAAATGGATATTACTCATATTCCTGAATGTAAACAATTAAAATATGTACATGTTTTCATAGAGAGTTATTCTGGATTTATTTTTGCCACTTCTCAACCAGGAAAAGCTGCAAAGAATGTTATTGCTCCTTTGCCTACAGGCTTTTGATGTTCTAGGAATTCCTAGGCAATATAGAACTGGCAATGCAACAGGATATACTAGCAAATATCTTAAAAGATTTTCTCGATAGTTTCAAGTTTCTCATATAACTAAAATACCTTACAATCCTCAAGGACAAGGCATGGTAGAGCATGACCACTAAATAATTAAGATTTATTTATTTACAAAATACAAGGAAGGGGGAACTACTCTTCTGGACACTTAAGAATCATCTTAATGATGGTTTTTTTATGAATTTTTAAAATTTGAATAAGCATAGTAAATCATATATATAGCAGATAGATTTTTGCACACAGAAATCAAGAAAACTTTTGCTAAAGTAAAATGAACGATCCATTAACAAATGAATGGCATGGACATGACACTGTAGTCATATGGTGATGAGGATCTGTCTGTGTTTTTTTCACAAGAAAATGATGCATCTAGATGGCTCCTGGAATCTGGTACAACAAGTGGATTTTCTTTTGACAATGGTAATGGTGTTGATGAAGATCTCTCAGGTCAAGAAAATGGTTTATTGGGCCTAGTACCTAATCTACCTCTACTACATCCAGTTTCCTGGGATGATGCAAAAGTCCTTATTAATGTCAACAACACTTGGTTGCTGGGTTTTCTTGCTTTTGAAGGAACACAAGTAAACAGACTCTTAACTTTTCAGGAATAGGAAGAGTTCATTCTCTTTGCTTTACTAGAGAGAGTATTCATCACAAGCACTTACCAGTCTCTCCTGTCCAGGTCATAGGTCAGAATGCCTACTATTCTAAGTTGGGGCAGTAGCTCAAGCCTCCCTTTGCAAGCAGGCAAGGTGGAACATTGGAGGGATATTATTGTCCCTTCCTACAGGAGTTAAGATTGACAGTCTTACATCTCTAATGAGTTACCCACACTGTGAGTAAGGGGATCACTGCACTTGCCCTCAATTGATGGTACCTTGGACAAGATGCATCAGAGAAACACCTACCAAATACTCCTGGGACAATGACCCTGCATTTACCATCATGGACAGGACTACTCTATCATTGAGGGTATCAAGAACTTGGCTTCTGGTAAAGGCAATCAAAATTCCCTTGTTTTAGAAAGAACTGTTAGTGCTGGACTTTGGAGTACTTCAAATAAAAACTGGCCAACCTATGTATGGAAATTGGGGGCTGCCTTGGGATATATAGGCATTCTCTCTGTGAATGCAAGTAGCTTTGCTAAATTAATCAAGTATACTTCTACTTTGGCATGTGTTAATCCTCCTTATTGACTGCTAATTGGAAACATTTTAGCAAGACATTTTAAGAACAATAATACCTATTCAATTGAATGTGTATATTACAGTCTTACTAATTATGATAGTGCTGACAATAATGCTCTTTCAGTATTCGTTGTTAAGCAACCTGCTTTTGTTATGATTCATGTTAGGGTTTCTGATTCTTTTGTGTTTTTTTATTGTTTGTTATTATTAGTTACATTTTATTAACTCTGTATCGAAGCTGTATCCCACTTGCTTATTCCTTCCAAATCCTACCTTTCCTCCCTCAGCTTCTCCCTGCCCCTTTCCAAGTCCATGGACTGGGGAGGACGTCCTCCCCTTTCCTCTGGCCCTGTTTTATCAGGTATCTTCAGGGATGGCTGCAAAGTCCTCCTCTGTGGCCTAGCAGAACTGCTCCTCCCTTTGGGGGTGGGGAGTCAAAGAGCCTGTCATTAAGTTCCTGTCAGAGATAGTCCCTGTTCCCCTTACTATGGGAAAGCAATTGGTTATTGAGCTACCACCAGCTCTTATTCTTGATATGAAAACAAAATTTAATTGGACTCAGGTTCAGAATCACCTTGCTGGTATTTGGTCTAGCAAAAACTTCTCATTGGACATTTTAACAATGAGAAGTAAGATCCCTGAAAAAGAATCTGCCAAGAAACCTAGGTTAGAATTGGCCAATACAGCCTGGGATATATTTACTTGCCTCAGGAGGCCCTTTCCATCCTTTGACTCTGTGTTTAAGTGGGGAATGACACTTGTGGGCATGGTAGGTATGGGTTTGTTGGCTTGTGCCTGCCTACCTTGTGTGTTCCAGTTCTTTTTACAACAATGTCAATGCATGCAAATACAGTTCCATAAATTTAAATTAAAGATCTCTAAGAACTCATTTGATGTGGAGGTAAGTCAGTGATGGGTAAGAGTAAAATTGTGTTTTTTCCAACATAAGAGAGAGGCTCATAAATATCACATCCTAGAACTTGATGACAAATAAGGAAAAATTCACATTTGCCAACATGAAGACAGGCTCTCCATAAAACAAAGAAGGGGAAACTGAAGGAGTCTGATAATTGGAATTCTGCCTCCTGGCCATGGCAGATGTGGGTCATATCTAAATTCCATGTCTCAGAGACTGTCCTTGGTTATCTCTGCAAGTGGGATGTTCTGAGACTGAGAAGTTTACAGCAACCTCCCTGCAACATTGAGAACCAGACAGCAAACTTGGTGAAACCTTGAGTGAATTCCTGATGCCTTGCCAGGTGGCACAAAAGTGTTGCTACTGTGGAAAAAAAAAATGCTTGTACCCTTTATAAGTTGTTTGCACGTTCAGTAAACTGAGAATTGAAAAGGAATATCTCTTGTCTCCATTCTTCATATTTCTGTCCTATTTACACTCCCACTTACAGGTAGACCCTGTTATACTAGCCCGTAGGACTGTCATGTTATCTTCTCTTTTCCCTGCTCTTAAAGACTCAGTACCCCAGGGAATCCCTGACCCTGTCAGCCAATTCTATCATTAAGAACATCTTCTCAATTCACAGTCACAAATTAAGAAATTTCAGATATAAGACCATAGTATATTCGGTACATTCCGCTTAATCCCACATTCCCAGACATTTACTCACTGGGAAATAAAAAGAGCTAGAGACACAGATTCAGAAATAGAGAGACCTAGACCTATAGAAACAAAGATACAAAGTGACAGAGACCAAGACACAGACTCCATTCTGTCTGGTCACTTTCTTTGGCATATCAACCTCACAGCACACTCTCTTATGATACAACTTCAAAAGGAATTATATTACCTAACAAGGCCATACTGACTAACCATTCCCAGACTTTTCCTCTCTGGGCACTCCATATGTAAATAGATGAGCTTCAATGGGACATTGCAATTCAAATCACCAGGAAGTAGAAGAAGATGTAGGGACTTCTAGGCTATAGGAACACATTTATTCTGAAAGTTTGTCATTCAATACAATGAATAAAGTCCCAGAAACTTCCAAGTACTAAAGAACAGGACTGATAATCTCCTTTGAGAAAAGCTGGAATATTTCCATAACTAAGTATAATTCAGCTAAGAAAATGACATCATGATATTTTCAGGCAAAATGATGGAACTAGGAAATATCTTGCAGGGTGAAGTAACTAAAATACAGATAGAGAAATATGGTATGTATTCACTTATTAGGAGGTCTATTAATAGTGCAGGATAAAGTTTCAATAGGCCATCAATCAAAACCAAACCAATGTTCCACTAGGGAGATTTGGCCATGGCATCATATAGAAATTTTCAAGCCACCCAGGCTGTTGTTATTAGATATGTTGCTCTCTGCCCTCAAATGATTGATCAGTGCAATGTTCTTGCACTCACAAAGATCCTTTCTTCTGCCTCAAATTGGATTGCAAACAGAGACACACAGTCTGATATTATGCAGAGAGAGACCTTAAAACACCCACCTCTAAATTGGAATACTCTATGAAATACTCCCTCCCCTGAGATCTCTGGGAAGCAAACAGGAGAGTAGGCAGGAAGAGTGTGATGAGTAGGGGTAATTAAGGACAGAGGAGAATAAAACCCTGATATTCAGACCATAGAGTAAGATGATGCAGCCAGCTATGATGGCACCTGATAATCTAGCGTCAGTTTGAAGGAGGAGGAGGACCTCCCCTTTCAGGGAACTAGAGAAAAGGCCTAAGGGTAGGAAAAGGACTGTGGGTGGATCTGGGAGGAGAAGAGAGATGGGGCAGCAGAGGAGAAACAAAGTGAAAAAATTCATAATAATAAAAATAAAATACATAAAAATAAATACAGAAATCAAATGGTGATCAAGGAATGAAGTATACAGCTCTTCAGGACTAATGGCTCCTTCTTTTGGGTCTTCCCAGGGTGTGGCAAAGATGAACTCTGGTTTTTTAAGGGACTTTGCACTGAGAATCTGATCATTTTCCAATGAGTAGATGAAAAACACATACTTGAATTGATATATTTACAGAAAAATTTTCACTCTAACACAGGGGAAGGAATTTGAACCTGGGAGCAAGGAAAAATTGTATATTATATGAAATTCCAAAATAATCAATAAAGAAGTGAGGTTAACAACTTTTTAAAAAATTCTTTATTAATTACATTTTATTCACTTTGTATCCTCCTTTGATTCCCTTCCTCCTTCAGTCCCAATCCCTTCCTTCCACCACCCTCTGCATGCATCCCCTGCCCCCAAGTCCACTGATAGGGGAGGTCTTCTTTTCCTTCCTTCTGATCCTAGTCAATTACGTCTCATCAGGAGTGGCTGTATTGTCTTCTTCTGTGGCCTGGTAATGGTGCTTCCCCCTCAGGGGGAGGTAATTAAAGAGCAGGCCAATCAGTTCATGTCAGAGACAGTCCCTGTTCCTATTACAATGGAAGCCACTTGGTTACTGAATTGCCATGGGCTACATCTGAGCAAGGGTCTTAGGTTATCTCCATGCATAGTCCTTGGTTGCAGTATCAGTCTCCGGAAAGACCACTGTGCTCAGATTTTTGTTCTGTTGCTCTCCTTGTAGAGTTCCTGTCCTCTCCAGATCATACTGTTTTCCACTTCTTTCATAAGGTCCCATCTGTACTCTGCCCATAAGTCTCAGCATCTGCAGTGAATATCTGCAAGGCAGAGCCTTTCAGAGATGTTCTGTGTCAGGCTCCTGACTTGTTCCCTCTTTTCTCCTTCTTCTGATGTCCATCCTCTTTGCCTTTCTGGATAGGAATTGAGCATTTTAGCAAGAGTCCCCCACTCTTGATTAGTTTCTTTAGTTGTTGTTGGTATAATGTTCTTTTAAAATGTATATGCCTTACCCTTGTTAATTAAAATGCTGATTGCCCCACCCCCAACTCTCTGGTTTCAATCTGGATATTGCATTGTGATACTCACTATAAGCATCCTGTCTCAACACTTGTGTAAACAGGACACAAGGCAACTAGATACAATGTTGTGCAATGGGAGGAGCCAGAGGATAGGAAAGAGGGGAGGATATAGAGAACAGGAAAGGGTGGGAGGAGAAGGAGGAGGAGCACCAGGAGGCAGAGCACAAGGAGAGCAGAGCAGGAGGAGAGCGCTTGGAGGACTTGGAGCATGAACCAGACCTAAGATTTCACAAAAAGCAAGTATAATGTGGGAAATCTAAATGTTAGGAAACTGAGGGCTTGGAGGTTTAGGAGGCAGTAAATATAGCCCAGCATTGTGTTCTTGGTTAACTAAAAACCCAGTCTCTGTGTGGTGATTTGGTTATACAGCTGCTGAGGATTAACAGCAGCGTTACTAGAAGATAAACAAGTAGTAAATATTAATAATGAAATACAACAAGTTGTACAGATTTTAGTAGGTTTATCCTATATTTTATATGTCTATATGTGTGAGTATATACTGTGTACATCTTTCTCCTTCTGGGATAGCTCACTCAGGATGATCTTTTCCAGATCCCACCATTTACCTGCAAATTTCATGATTTCCTTGTTTTTCATTGCTGAGTAGAATTCCATTGTGTAAAAATACCACCATTTGTGCATCCATTCCTCCACTGAGGGGCATCTGGCCTGTTTCCTGCTTCTGGCTGTTACAAATAAGGCTGCTACAAACATGGTTGAGCAAATGTCCTTATTGTGTACTCCAGACCCTTTTTGGGTATATCCCTAGGAGTGGTATAGCTGGATCTGAAACACTATTACTAGTTGTCTGAGAAAGCTCCAAATTGCTTTCCAGAGTGGTTGTATAAGTTTACATTCCCACGAGCAGTGGAGGAGGGTTCCCCTTTCTCCACAACCTCTCCAGCATGTGTTGTCTCTTGAGTTTTTGATCTTACCATTCTGGTGGGTGTAAGGTGAAATCTTGGGGTTGTTTTGATTTGCATTTCCTTGATGGCTAATGATTTTGAGCATTTCTTTAAGTATTTCTCTGCCATTCAATATTCCTCAATTGAGAATTCTCTATTAGCTCTCTACCTCATTTTTAAATTGGATTACTTGATTTTTTGCTGTTTTAACATTTTTACTTCTGTATATATACTGGATATCAGTCCTCTGTCTAATATAGGGTTGGTGAAGAACCTTTCCCAATCTGTAGGCTTTCATTTTGTTCTGATGAGTGTCTTTTGCTTTACAAAAGCT
Organism: Meriones unguiculatus; assembly: GCF_030254825.1. NCBI lineage: Eukaryota > Metazoa > Chordata > Mammalia > Rodentia > Muridae > Meriones > Meriones unguiculatus. The sequence continues at coordinate 31,135,874 of NW_026843709.1, read as the reverse complement.
TTTCAGTTTCATGTGGTCCCATTTATTGATTGTTGCTCTTAGAGCCTGTGCTGTTGGTGTTCTGTTCAGAAAGTTATCTCCTGTGCCACTGAGTTCAAGACTCTTCCCCACATTTTCTACTAAGCGGTTTAGTGTGTCTGCTTTTTCTTTAGGTCTTTGATCCACTTGGAGTTTAGTTTTTTTTTTCAGGGTGATAAGTGTGGAACTATTTGCATTTTCCTACATGATGACATCCAGTTAGACCAGCAAAATTTGTTAAAGATGCTGTCTTTTTTTTCTATTGAATTGTTATGGGATCCTTGTCAAAAATCAGGTGTCCATAAGTGTATGGATTTGTGTCAGGGTCATTTATTCAATTCAATTGATCCAGCAGTCTGTTTCTATGCCAGTACCATGCAGTTTTTAGTATCATTGCTTTATACAGTCTGATATAAAACATGAAGATAACTCCTGAAGTTCTTTTACTGTAGAGAACTGTTTTAGCAATTTTGGGTTTCTTCTTGTTCCATATGAAGGTGAGAATTTTTCTTTCAATGTCTGTAAAGAATTGTGTTGGTAATTTAATGGAAATTGCATCGAATCTGTAATTAGTTTTGGTCAGATGGCCATTTTTACTATATTAATCCTGCCAAGCCATGAGTATGGGAGATCTTCCCAACTTCTGATATCTTCTTCTTCTTCTTTCTTCAGAGAATGATTTTTTTTTTTTCATACAAGTCTTTCGCTTGCTTGGTTAGGTTCACACCAAGGTACTTTATGACCTTTGTGGCTATTGTGAAGGGTGTTGTTTCCTAATTTCTTTCTCAGACCTTTTGTCTTTTGTATACAGGAGGGCTACTGATTTTTTGAGTTAATTTTGTATCCAGCCACTTTTCTGAATATGTTAATCAGCTGTAGGAGTTCCCTGGTAGAATTTTTGAGGTCACTCAGGCATACTATCATAACATCTGCAAATAGTGATACTTTGACTTCTTACTTTACAGTTTGTATCCCATTGATCTCCTTCAAATGCCTTATTGCTCTAGCAAGGACTTCAAGAAGAATGTTGAAGGGCCACCTTTCCTTGTCCCTGATTTCAGTGGAATTGATTTAAATTTCTCTTCGTTGAGTTTGATATTGGCTATAGGCTTGCTGTATATTGCCTTTACGATGTTCATGTATGTGCCATGTATCCCTGATCTCTCCAATACTTTAAACATGAATATTGGATTTTGTAAAATGCCTTTTCAGCATCTAAGATGATGATCATGTGTTGTTGTTGTTGTTTTTGTTGTTTTTCAGTTTGTTTATGTAATGGATCACATTGATGGATTTCCATCTATTGAACCACACCTGCATGCCTGGGATAAAGCCTACTTCATCATAGTGGATGATATCATTGATTTGTTCTTGAATTCAGTTTCCAAGTATTTTGGTGAGTATTTTTGCATTGATGTCCATAAGGGGATTCATCTAAAATTCTTCTCCTTTGTAGGTTCTTTGTAAGGTTTAGGTACACAGGTTTAGGTGACTCTGGCGTCATAGAATGAGTTTGGTAGTGTTATTTCTGTTTCTATTTTGTGGAATAGTTTGAACAGTATTGGTGTTAGCTCTTCTTTGAAGGTCTGGTAGAATTCTGTGCTGAAAGTATCAGGCCTGGCCTTTTTTTCATGGTAGATTTTGACGACAGCTTCTATTTCCTTAGGGTATATAGGACTATTTAATGGATTTCCCTGGTCTTGTTTCAGTTTTGGCATGTAGAATCGGTCGAGAAAATTGTCCATTTCATTTAGATTTTCAAATTGTGTGGCATATAGATTTTGGAAGTATGACTGAATTATTTTTTGGATTTCTTCAGTGAATATGTCTCCCTTTTCTTTTCTGATTTTGTTGATTTGGATGGTTTCTCTCTGCCCTTTAGTTAGTTTAGCCACAAGTTGGTCTATCTTATTCATTTTCTCAAAGAACCAGCTCTTGGTTACACTGATTCTTTTAATTGTTTTTATTTGTTTCTAATTTTTTTGATTTCAGCCCTGAGTTTGATTACTTCCAGCTGTCTACTCCTCTTTGGTGTGTCTGCTTCTTCCCCCCCACAGGGCTTTGAGGTGAGCCATTAAGTTGCTTGCATGAGATGTTTTGAATCCCTTCTTGAAGGCACTTAGTGCTATGAACTTTCCTCTTAGCACTGCTTTCATTGTGTCCCATAAGTTTCAGTATGTTGTGCCTTCATTTTCATTGAATTCTAGGAAGTCTTTAATTTTTTTCTTTATTTCTTCTCTGACCCAGCTATTATTTAGTAGCAAGTTGTTCAGTTTCTATGTGTGTGTAGGTCTTTTGCTATTTTTATCATTGATGTCTAGCAGTATTCCACAGTGATCAGATAGTATTAAAGGGATTATTTCAATCTTTTTGTATCTGTTGAGTCTTGCTTTGTGACCAACTATATAGTCAATTTGGGGGAAGGTTCCAAGAGGTGCTGAGAAGAAGAAGGTAAATTCTTTTGTGTTTGGGTGAAAGGTTTTGTAATGTCTGTGAGGTCCATTTGATTCATGACCTCTGTCAGAGTTATTGTTTCTTCGTTTAATTTCTGTTTTCTTGACTGGTCCTTTGTTGAGAGTGGGATGTTGCAGTCTTCTCCTATTAATGTGTGTGGGTCTATTTGTGGTTTAAGTTTCATTAAAGTTTCTTTTACAAATGAAAGGGTGCCCTTATGTGTGGGACATAGATGTTCAGGATTGTGATATCTTCTTGGTGGATTTTCCCCTGATGTGTATCACAAAGATAGAAATTACAGAAGAATGAAGGAATGAAAGATGGTTTTCCAAGCAAATGGACCCAAGAAGCAAGCAGTAATAGCCATTCTAATGTCTAACAACTCTTATAATGACTTTTAAAATGGAGAAAAGGTTCCTTTCAAGGAGTGCAAAGTTTGACTTTGTAAGGCATGGTTTCCAGGAATTCATTATTTAGCAGAGAGTCATAGCCATAAACTAGTCTTACTGAGCTACCTCAAACCTCATGTAGCACATCAGATCAAGCAGGTCCTGGCTCTAACACTATGTTTAGAGGGTTTGTCTGGAGGACAACAGCAGGAACCACAGCTTCTCTTGTGTCTTAGGCATATAACAAGGATCCATTTCTCTGTCTTGAAGGCCTAGTTTTAACCCTGAATCAGAAGGATTGCTCACTGACTATTGATTAGGACAGGATTAAAAATCCAGCCAGGACAGCAAAGGTTTTAAAGAGTTTACTGCCACTCAATTCTCTTTTTACACTCATTGATCTTTCTCTTTTTCAGCCAAACCATTCCCAGGAATTGTCTGGTTTAATTCTCTTTCCCTGCTCTTAAAAACTCAGTAACCCAATGAATCCTAGACCCTGAAAGCCTATTATATCAATAAGAATGTAAAGGAACATTTAGTGAGGACTCCAGTAATTGCTCAGTTCAAAATCACATCAAAGATATTTCAGATCCAAGATCACAGTAGTAACCACCTTTTTGGGGGTACATTCCCATTAATCCCACATCACTTTGAAGCTTCACTACTTAGGAAGCTGGCCAAATCAATAAACAGTAAGGTTCCATTTCCTACCTGACATAATATGTTGACAACTTTTACAATGACTTTTAACATGAAGAAAAATTCTGCTAAAAAGGGCAGAGTTTGACTTGTAAGGCATGCTTTCCAGGAATTATTTATGTAGTAGAGTATCCTACCCATGAATTAATGGTTACTCAACTGCCTCACACCCCAAGAGCTCAGGTGGCACCTCTAAAGTATCAGTGCTGGGACTATCACAACATGCTGAGGGTTTGTCTGGAGAACCACAGCAGGAAACACAGCTGCTCTTGTGTTCTAGGCATATAACACAGACCCATGTCTCTGTCCTGAAGGCCCAGTTTTAACTGTAAACACCAGGTTCAGGTGGATTGCTCACTGACCACTGTGAATGTCACAGATGCAGATCCAGCCAGGACAGCCAAGGCAACCCTTCTCATAGAGGTGTGAAACACTAGTGTGCATAGCACCAGCCGTTAAAGAATTCACTGACCCTTGGTTCTCATTTTACACTCACAAGTCTTTCTATATTTTAGCCAACCAGTTTCAGGAATTGTCTGTTTTCCTTCTCTTTTTCCTGTTCTTAAAGACTCAATACCCCAGGGAAACCTTGACCATGAGCACACATTATATCAATAAGAATGTGAAGTTACATATAGTGAGTTCCCAATTAACTGCTCAGTTCAAAATCACAACCTAGGAAATTTCAGATCTAATATTGCAGAAGGAGACCCTCCTGTCATTCAGTACATTCCCCTTAATTCCACTTCTCTTTGAAGCTTACCTACTTAGGAAGCTGTCCAATAAACCTGTAAGGTTCATATCCTACCTGGCATTGTCACAGTGATAAACATTTGTACATGTGTGGGATCTGGACAAAGAGATGTGATAAAGACTTGTGTTTCACAAGAAAAAGTCATATACGTACAGGATCAGACACTGGAAAATGAAAATGTGTTTACTCACCTCCATGGAAATGTCAAGATTCTCTCTGGTGCTGATTGGCTGAGAGGGACAATGATGTCATGCAACAGTTGAAAGTCAATAAGAGTTTCAGGAACCAGTTATTAAAAGAGCCAAGTAGACAGCATGCTTGAGAGAAAGGCTGAGGAGTCCTAACTGCCTCACTCTGGGCAGCTGAAAGCACACAACACAGAGAGAGATGTCAGTTCTTGCTTCCAACACTCTTAAAAGTGTCACATATTTCTTTCAAGTGGTCATTAATAAAGTCACGTGTCCGTCACATGTGATTTTCACATTTTCACAGAATCCATTATTATTTGTTAAATGAACAGATATGTCCTCAGTTGCCACCGACCGGCCCGGGAGGTCAGGGCAAATTCCGACTCAGGGTCCTTGGAAGATCTCAGGAGGGAAGGATTCGGCGCGACAGACAACACAGACTCAGTGAGTTCTTATGCTGCTGCAAAACTTTACTGTTTCAGTAGTCAATTTATACAGTCAGAAGAAACCATTAAGAGGAATTTGTAAGAGTGCCAAGATAGGTGGCCACGTAGTACTGATAGTCATCAAACATAACTTCTAAGAAAAAGACCATAAAAAGATCAAAAATTCAACTAAAAAAGGCTGACATTACAAGCGTGATCAATCAACCTTGCTTAACCCTTGATCAAGACCATAGCGGGACAGGTTCCAGATCGTTAGGCTCAATATAGACATTCTTATGCTAATCTTGCCTTTGATTTCAAACGTTCTCAAAATGTTCTTTTCAGGCTTCATAACTTTTACAGACATCTGCCTCTGCTTTCCATCCCCTGTTCCTTTTACACCATGTACTATCATAAGGTTCACTAACTGCATCAACTACTTGGAACAGAATACGTTCCTATCCTGGGAAGATAAAGTAAAGCTAAATTTAGTGGTAAACTAGAATTATTTTGCAATTGATTACTTAAAAATATTATCAGAATTGTTACATATAGCATTTCTAAAAGTTGATTCAAGCCCAGTCTCAATGAATTGAATTTCCTCTATTGAGACATAATTTCTGGGAAAGCAGGGCTTTCAAAGATGCCCCCATTTCTTCCCAAGAAGTGTGTGCAGTCGCTATGAGACAAAGCAGAAATTCAAAAGTGAAACCAAGCCATCCGAGTTACCCCAGCCATTTCCTCATCCCAGGAGGCCCGAGTCTTCGCCTAAACAAATGTCCAGGCTTCAGAGCCTTATCCATCCCCTTGGAGAACTTCATGCTCCTACAGGTTTCACCAAGCTGTCACAGGGCTGTTGCAGCCTGCGCAACTGGCGAGACGGACGTGGCAGTTCCCGGTTTTTTGTTTTTAAGACGAAATTCCTCAATATCTCTCTGAGTGGTTTTAATGGCTGAGAGAATGACTCTAAAAAGGCAAGGAAACACCATGAATACTACAAAGATTACCACGAATGCAACGGCAGCAATAATTATATAATGCCACCAATGTAAGGGATTAAGAGCTTTCACATTATCATACAACTCTTTCGCCAGATTTTCAAAACCATATTCATTTAGATGGGCTTGACTAACTTCTGAGATTTGTTTTTGAATTTCCTCAAAATCATGTGTCAGATCATTATCTTTCCAAACTCCTAATAAATGAGCCCTTGTCTTGTTCCAATAATCAGAAATATTATATCTCGCTGGAGTCACGCAGATATATTTATAAGTTGCATGACATTTAGTTGACATTCTTATCTTAATATTAGCTATATCTTGTCCCATAGCTAAAACCACTTCTTCCAAAGCATTTACTCTTGCTTCTATCTTCTTATCTATAATATATTGTTCAGCTAAGATGGTAGATATATTTTTATGCATATCATTGACATAATGAGCCGTTTGTATATTTTTCACCAAGGCTGCAGTAGAAACAGCAAAGGAGGTCAAAATGGCAATTAAAGCTGTAATTCCTAAAATCAAAGCAGCCACAAATCTTTTCAGTCTAAGAAAGGCACTAAATTTTTCCATAACCATTAACCCGGTATCTTCATACCAGGATTCCTTTAACCTTACAGGGAGCATAACATAAGCTGGCCGTTTTACTAAAAACATAATATTATATTCCTTTTTTAAGGAACTTTCTATACAATTAGTCAATATACATGCAGTACAGGTAATATGATAAGAAACCTCAGAAATTTTTACTATAGAGAAAAGATCTTGGCTTCCTAAAAAATTCCATAAGGGTATGGGACGCATGGCTTTCATAGAAATAGCTTCAGAAGTAGTAGCCTTAGGTTTTTTTAATAACACCATGTCTATGGCTGCAGCTAATCTAAATAATTCAGGTTGAATCCTAGTTTTATTTTGATGTTTTGATATCCATATTGGTTCTACAAATCCAGATGAAAAATATCTATAAATAACACTATCGGGTTTATAATTATTATATCTATAAGCATGCTTTTTAAAATAAATAGAATCATCCCTAAACGGGGATGATGCAGAGAAATCCCAAATAATTTCTTTCGTATCTGTGATCGTAAAGGGCATTCCTCTTACTTTAAATCCGCAAGAAAGCCAATTAGGATATTGCTCATTATAAACCCATGGGATATCTGGATTATAATAAATTTTCGTACAATCGGGTAAAGGAAGATCTTCGTACCAACTAAATGTTTCATTTACTGTATACCATCCCAGAGTCTTAATTTGTAGTTCCCATACTAACCTCCTTGCCCGATCATTAGGATCTAGCGTGTCACTCACAAATGTTCTATAGGAAACTGGTAAACATCCAGGCACTGAGATCCCTGAAAGGCCAAGGCAGATTGGGGCGGAGTCTGATTTGCCCTCATAGGAAAATACAGAGGAATATTTTTTCTCAGTAGTTAAAACTGGAGTTCCCCCCAAAATTCCTGTCACATTAGTCATAACTTTAATATGTTCTGGTTCAGTCCAGGTTACTGGGTGAACCATGGGAGGTTTAGGGACATATGCCCAATATGAATCACCATAAGTAGGAGCAGCTGAGAGTAAAAGTATACATGCAAGAAAAATATTAGCTAGAGAGGGTGTTTTTCCCACTGCTAGTACTATATCTTTCCCCTTTTCCAAGAGGACTGTCATCTGCTGTAGTGTAGGAAGGAGTGTTGACTTGTTCGTTGTCATCATAGCAGGCCTTCTCATTTTCCGCTGCAGTCTCTTCATCTTTTTTCGGTTGCGATTTTGACGGCGAGGAGTGTCTGATGAGGCGGTCTGGGATCCAGATGGGAGAGTCCTCATCCTGTGGAAATACACAAGCATACCCTCTCCCTGAAGTTATAAGGGGATCTGGGCCTCTCCAGGCACCAGTTAATAAATCTTTCCATTTTACTAAAGGTTTTACAGTTTCCATTTTAGGATTCCAATGCAATTCCATTCTACATATTCCTTGGTCATTAACATTCACATGATTTAATGTGAATAATGCATGACTTAAAAGATGATGCGGAGAGAAGTATTTATGAGCTTCCCTCAACTTGTGTATTTGTCCTTTTAAATCTTGATGAACTCTTTCTATTATAGCCTGCCCTTGAGGATTATGGGGGATACCCGTTACATGCAATATTCCCCAAGTTTCACAATATTGCTTAAAAGCTTTTGAACAATAGGCAGGTCCATTGTCTGTTTTAATCTTTATCGGTTTTCCCAATAGATTAAAAGACATAATTAAATGCTGTAAGACATCTTTCACCGCTTCTCCAGTCCTCGCTGAGGCAGTGATTGCATGTGAGTAAGTATCCACACATACATGAATAAAACAGAGTTTTCCAAATTGAGGACAATGTGTTACATCCATTTGCCATAAATGTCCTGGTTTTAATCCTCTAGGATTAACTCCCATCTTTTGTACCTGTCTAGCAGGTGGACATGTATTACAATTCTTTACAATTTGTCTAGCCCTGCACTTCCCGGTGTCACACGGGGTAAATTCCTTATATTAAAACAAGGAGCATCTAGATTAAGTAAACTCTTATCTACTAAAGAGTTCTTTTTTTCCTCTCTTGGAGTGGGGCTAAGAGGTTGCCCCTCTCCTAGTTTTTTGATTCCTTTTCAGTCAGAGGAGTTCCATCTTTGTGGAACTTGGATTTACATTCATTTTTCCAATGTTTCCCTTTTTCACATCTAGGACATATTCCTGGGGCTGTAGTTCCTTTCTTTGTTCCCTTATTCTGGTCATCTTCACGGCAAGCGTTTTTCCTATGACCTGGTTTCCCGCAATTATAGCAGGTAAAACTCCTTTCATTCTTTCCACCCCCATAGGTGGCCTTGATAAATTTAGAAATAGGGGTTCGATGCATGGCAGCTGTATATGCCATTCCTTGCATTACTGCTGGTGTGGCATCAGCACAAGCCTTGATATAATCCTGAAGGTTCCCCGTTTTCCTAATGGGCCTAATCAAGTCTTTACACAGAGCATTTGCATTTTCCCATGCCAGTTGTTTTAAAAGGAGGGAAGTCCCTTCACTAGGAGGCAACATCCTATTAATAGCTTCTTCAAGCCTAGCTATAAAGGCCTGATATAGTTCTTCCAACGTTTGTTTAATTCCTGCCAGCACAGTACCTGATCCTTCAGCAGGAGGAATAGCTCTCCATGCCGAAACAGCATTGGCCATAACCTCCTTAAGAACTTCCTTGGATAGTTTAGTCTGGCTTTCGGGAGTAATATATATTCCAGTTCCTAATAACATATCCAGGTTAGCTGTTTTTCCTTTTTTCCCTAATGGTGCCAAGGTACTAGCCATAGATCTTCTGCATCTATCCTCATAATCCGTTCTCCACAATACATAATCTCCGGGAGACAGTACTGACTTAGCCGTCTGATGCCAGTCACTAGGAGTTAACCATTGACTTGCAATCAGGTCCAATACCTGAAGAGTAAAAGGAGCCGATGGTCCAGCAGTCTCAACTGCCGCTTGTAATTCTTTCAAAGTTTTTAGAGATAAAGGCTCCCATTTTGGTTCATCATCATCTTGCCCTGCATTAATAACTGGGAAGCCAAATGTTATATCTCCAGTTTGCTTAGCTTCCTGTAATACGGCTTGAAAACCAATTGGAGGATGAGGCTTTCTCCTTAGTTTAGGAACAGGAGGAGCAAATGGAGATGCTTTAGGCGAAGCAGCCATGGCTGTAAAAAAGTCATGATCTCTGTCCTCTGGATACATCTCATCCTTATAAGCTTGCTCTTCATCAAACAAATCATCAGAATCTCCCAATTCTAGACCTAGAGGCTCTTTAATAGGCGGCTTTATTGTAGCTCCATATTTACAATCTTTCTCAGTCAAAATTAAAGGTTGTTCCTCAAAATTAGAGCATATTTCCTCTGTTAATAATTCTAAATCAGATTTTTCTGTTAATGCATCTCTGATCTGTAACCAGATAGGAAACATTTGCCTAGGTATTGGTTCCTCAGGATGATCAACAGCATACTTTTTCAAATCTTTACCTAACCTTTTCCAATCTGGTAGAGTCAGGGAACCTTCCAGGGGATACCAAGGTGCTGCCCTCAACATATACTCATAAAACTGAGAAGCAGTTTCATCTGAAATTCGTAACCCCTTTTCTGAGAGCATATGCCTCAGAATGGACAGGAACATATGCTTGCCCTTTGAGCCAGAAATCCCCATGATATTCTTGATTCCCTGCCCTTAACCACAAGCTTATCTGTGGCGGGTCTGCAGCACCCTACGGCAGGATCCGATCCTTCCCTGATTGCCTTTTTATGCTTACCTGTCTTCAAGTCCCTGTTCGGGCGCCACCTGCCACCGACCGGCCCGGGAGGTCAGGGCAAATTCCGACTCAGGGTCCTTGGAAGATCTCAGGAGGGAAGGATTCGGCGCGACAGACAACACAGACTCAGTGAGTTCTTATGCTGCTGCAAAACTTTACTGTTTCAGTAGTCAATTTATACAGTCAGAAGAAACCATTAAGAGGAATTTGTAAGAGTGCCAAGATAGGTGGCCACGTAGTACTGATAGTCATCAAACATAACTTCTAAGAAAAAGACCATAAAAAGATCAAAAATTCAACTAAAAAAGGCTGACATTACAAGCGTGATCAATCAACCTTGCTTAACCCTTGATCAAGACCATAGCGGGACAGGTTCCAGATCGTTAGGCTCAATATAGACATTCTTATGCTAATCTTGCCTTTGATTTCAAACGTTCTCAAAATGTTCTTTTCAGGCTTCATAACTTTTACAGACATCTGCCTCTGCTTTCCATCCCCTGTTCCTTTTACACCATGTACTATCATAAGGTTCACTAACTGCATCAACTACTTGGAACAGAATACGTTCCTATCCTGGGAAGATAAAGTAAAGCTAAATTTAGTGGTAAACTAGAATTATTTTGCAATTGATTACTTAAAAATATTATCAGAATTGTTACATATAGCATTTCTAAAAGTTGATTCAAGCCCAGTCTCAATGAATTGAATTTCCTCTATTGAGACATAATTTCTGGGAAAGCAGGGCTTTCAAAGATGCCCCCATTTCTTCCCAAGAAGTGTGTGCAATCGCTATGAGACAAAGCAGAAATTCAAAAGTGAAACCAAGCCATCCGAGTTACCCCAGCCATTTCCTCATCCCAGGAGGCCTGAGTCTTCGCCTAAACAAATGTCCAGGCTTCAGAGCCTTATCCATCCCCTTGGAGAACTTCATGCTCCTACAGGTTTCACCAAGCTGTCACAGGGCTGTTGCAGCCTGCGCAGCTGGCGAGACGGACGTGGCACTCAGTCAGTGAATTACCTATTGTTTAATTGCTCCCTGACGAAGGCAACTCTTTGAACAAAAAGCGAATATTTGGGACCTTGCTTTTATTTTTATGGAGAGCATCCATCATGTCATGTCATCAAGGAGCCATCTTTTTGTAGTACTTCAGGAAAACTGAGAGATTTGCATACTGAAACACAAGCATCAGTCAGAGAGAGAAAGACAGGCAGAGACAGAGAGAAAGAGCTACAGAGACAGATGCAGACAGAGAGACTGAGACCAACAGAATCAATGATAGAATGTGAAAGACTCCATTCTGTCTGGTCACTTTCATTGGCACATCAACTTCACAGCACACCCTCCTGTAATATAATTCTATTATGTAACAAAACTATACTTCCTAGGCCTTCCCAGACATTTCCTCACTGGGTCTAAACATGTAAATAGATGAGCTTCAAGAGGACATTGCAATTCAAATCACCACCAAGTAAATGAAAATGGAGGGACTTCTGTGCTAAAAGAACATAGGTATCCTGATATTTTGTCATTCAATACATTGATTAAACTCCCAGCAACTCCCAAGGACTAAAGAAAAGGATTTAAAATCTCCTTTTGGTGAAAATGTGGATTAATCCATAACAGAGTATTATTCTGCTAAAAAAAATGACATCATAATATTTTCAGACAAATGGATGTAACCAGAAAAAAAAATAATTATCCTGAGTGAAGTAACTGAAATGCAGAAAGGCAAATATGGTATGTATTCAATTATTAGGTCTCCAAATAGTGGGGGACAAAATTCCAATAGGGCATCTCATCTGACCAAACCAGTCTTCCACTAGGGGCTGGGTGGAAATTAATTGATTTGTTGGGCCAAGGCATACTATGGTAATTTTCAAGTAACCCAGACTGTTGTTATTAAAATATATTGATTTCTGCCCTCAAATGATAGATGAGTACCATGTTCTTGGATGCACAAAGATGTTTCCTTCTACATCAACCATGATTGCAATAAGTAACCCACAGTCTGATATTATGCACAGACAGACCTTAAAACACCCAGCTGTAAATTAGATTTCCCTATGAAATTATCTCTCCCCTAAGAACTCTGAGAAGCCTGCCAGGAGTAAAGGCAAGTAAGAGTGTCATAAGTAGAAGGAATTAAGAACACAAGGAGATTAATGTCTAGAGAATCATGCTGCAGAAGCAGAAGATGCAGCCAGCCTTGTTAAGATATGAGATGCTATAGTCATGTAGAAGTGTGAAGAGGACCTCACCTATCAGGGAACTAGAAAAAGTCATAGAGATAGAAGAAGGAGTCAGAGTAGGACTGGAAGGAGAAGAAGGAAGGGGTAGGAGAGGGGATTCACAGTGAACAAACCCTAACAAATAAATACACAAGAAAATCTGTGAACAAGGTGATACAGGATAGAGCTCTTCAGAACAGGTGACTTCTTCTTGGGGGTGGATCCAGAGTGCAGCAAGGATGGACTCAGCTTTCTTTAAGGGAATTGGCACTGAGACTTTGATCATGTTCCAGTGAATATATGAACAACACATAGTTGAAAAAAGATATTTAGTGTGGCAACTGTGAAGGAATTTGAAGCTGGGATCAATGAACAAGGAGCATAATGTATATTACATGAAATTCCCATAAATAAAATCCCACAATAAAAATAATACGTTGACAACTTTTACAATGACTGTTAACATGGAGAAAAGATTTGGCTAAAGGAGGGCAGAGTTGACTTTGAAAGGCATGCTTTCCAGAAACTCACTATGTAGCAAAGAATCCTAGCTATGAACTAGTGGTTACCCAGCTACCTCAGACACCAGGAGCTCCGGTGGAACCTCTTAACAAGAAGTCCTGAAACTAATACTGTGTTTAGAGGGTTTGTCTGGGGGATCATAGCAGGAATCACTACTGCTCTTGTGTCCTAGGCACATAACACAAACCCTTGTCTGTTTCCTGAAGGCTCAATTTTAATTGTAAACCCCAGGATCAGAAGGATTTTTCATTGACCCCTAAGTATGACAAAGCTGCCAATCCAGCTACGTCCAGACAAGGGAACCCTGCTCACAGAGGGTTGCCAACACTAGTGTGTAACATTACTAGTTGTCAAATAGTTTATTGTCCTTCAGTTCTCCTTTTACATTCACAGAACTTTCTCTGTTTTAATCAAACCAGTCCCAGGAATTATCTAGTTTCTTTCTCTTTTCCCTGCTCTTAAAGAATCAATACCCCAGGGAACCCTAGATCCTGCCAGCCTATTATATCAATAAGAATGTGAAGCTACATTTATTGAATAATTCCAGTAATAATGCTCAGTTCAAAGTAACAACCTAGGAAATTTCAGATCCAAGACCACAGTAGGAGATCATCTTGTCATTCAGTACATTTCCCTTCATCCCACATCACTTTGAAGTTTCCCTATTTAGGAACCTGTCCAATTAAATAATCAGTAAAGTTTTATTTCCTACCTGAGATTGTCACAGAGCTAAACAGCAGTAAAATTGTAGGATCTGGATAAATGGATGAGGTAGTCTTGTTGTGTTTTCTGAAGAAAAAGTCACTTGTGCACTCCATCAGAGATACTGGACACTGAAAGAAAGTTTGTTTACTCATCTCCATGGAAACCTTAAGATTCTCTCAGGTGTTTATTGGCTGAGAGGGAAAATGATGTCATGAAACAGCTGAAAGCCAGTAAAAGTTTTAGGAGCAGTTATTAAAAGCGCCAAGTGGACAGCTTGCTTGAGAGAAAGACTGAGCAGCCCTACATGCCTTAATCTGGGCAGCTGAAATCACACAACCCAGAGGTGACAGTTCCTGTGTCTAAGACTCTTAGATCAGTGTCACATATTTTTATCCAAGTGGTTATTAATAGTCACATGTACTTGACATGGGAGTTTCACCTAATCTTACAGATTCCATTGTTATTTGTTAAATGCACAGATATATCTTTAGTCAGTGAATTACTTGCAGTGAAAATGCTCCCTGTCCAAGGCAACTCTTTGAACAAAAAGCATTTAGTTGGGACCTTGCTTATATTACTTACAGAAACCATGCAGGATATCATGTCATCAAGCAGTCATATTGTTGTAGTCCTTCAACAGAACTGAGAGCTTTTCATACTGAATGGCAATTGCCACGCAGAGAGAGGTAGACTGAGAGGGACAGAGAAAGAGCTACAGGGACAGACTTAGAAATAGAGAGAGTAATCTATGCTTTCTAAGAAGTTATATGTGACAGAGAATCCTAGCCATGAACTAGTGGTTACCAACTATCTCAGACATCATTATCTCAGGTGGGACTTCTGAATAAGTAGTCCTGGAACTAACACTACAATTAGAGGGTTTGTCTGAGGACACAGCTGTTCTTGTGTCCTAAGAATATAACATGGACCCATTTCTCTGACTTAAAGGCCCTTTTTAAACTATGAACCCCAGTACTAAGAGGGATCCTCAATGAACACTGAGTAGCACATAGCTGGTGATCCAGCCTGGTCTTCCAAGGCAACCATGCCCATAAAAATGTGCCAAAACTAGTGTGGAACAGCACCAGCTTCAAATAATATCTCACCCTCAGTTCTTCTTTTACAATCACAGGTCTATCTCTGTTTCAGCCAAACCAGGGCTGGGAACTGCCTGGTTTCCTTCTCTTTAACCTGCTCTTAAGAACTCAATAGCATAGGGAATCATAAGTCTGGCCTGCCTATTATATCAGTAAGAATGTGAATATACATATATTGTGTATGTGAGTAACTGCTCATGTCTAAGTCACAACCTATGAATTTCAGATCCAAGGCCACAGTAGAAGATCACCTTTTCATTCAGTACATTCCTCTTAATCCCACATCACCTTGAATTTTCCTTACATAGGAAGCTGTCTAATTAAATGAACATTAAAGTTTCATTTCCTACCTGACATTGTCACAGAGCTAAACAGGAAAAAGGATGTGGGATCTGGGTGAAGGGATTGGATAAAGTCTTGTTTGGTTTCCCAAAAAAAGTCACGTGTGTACAGTATCAGAGAACACTGTGGAAAGTTTGATTACTCATCTCTATGGAAACATCAAGATTCTCTCAGGTGTTGATTGGTTGAGAGAGAGAATGATGTCATGAAAGAGGTGAGAGCCAGTAAGAGTTTCAGGAGCCTGTTATTATAAGGTCCAGAGGGACTGCCTGCTTGAGAGAAAGGCTGAGGAGCCCTACATGCTTCAATGTGGGCAGCTGGAATCACACTACCTAGAGATATCAGTTACTGTGTCTAAGACTCTTATTTTAGGAAAAGTGTCACATATTTCTTCCAAATATTAATTAATAAAGTCACATGTCAACATTAGCACATATTCCATTATTATTTATTAAATGTACAGATATGTCCCCCTTCAGTGAATTACTTGAAAATGCTCTTTGACCAAGGCAAATCTTTGAACAGAAAGCGTTTAATTGAGATCTTGCTTATATTTTTACAGAGATTCTCCAGGATATCACATCAGGAAGCAGTCATCTTGTTGTAGTCATTCAGCAGAACTGAGAGATTTTCATACTGAATAACAATTGTCAGGCAGAGAGAGAGAGACTGAGAGATACAGAGAAAGAGAAAGAGTGATTCAGAATAGATATTCAGAAATAGAGAGACAAAGACCAAAAGAAACAAATAGAAAAAAAATGACAGAGAATGAGAGGCAAGACTCTGTTCTGTCTGGTCACATTCATGGGCATATAAAGCTCAAAGTACACCCTCCCATGCTATAATTACAATAGGAATTATATTATCTAACAAGGCCATATCTCCTCCTAAAACTTCCCACAATTTTCCTCAATGGGGACTAAACATGTAAATAGATGTTTCAATAGGACATTGCAATTCAGCTAAGAAAATAACATCATGATATTTTCTGGCAAATGGATGGAACCAGGAACAGTCATCCTGGGTGAAGTAACTAAAATACAGAAACACAAATACACTTTGTATTCGTTTATTAGGAGGTCTCCTAATAGTAGGGGATAAAGTTCCAATAGGCCATTAAATTGTGACCAAACTGATCTTCTTCTAGGGTAATTGGGTGGCAGTAAATTGAGCTGTTGGGCCAGGGCATGCTATTGAAATTTTCAAGCAACCCAAGCTTTTGTTAGTAAATTTGTTGATCTCTTGACCTCAATAGATAGATCAGTGCCATGTTCTTGGATCCACAGAGATGCTCCTTCTGCATCAAATGGGATTGCTTAAAGACACCCAGAGTCTGATATTATGCAAAGAGAGACCTTAAATTACCCAGCTCTAAATGGGATTTTCAGTGAAATTCTACCTTCCCTCAGAGCTCTGGAAATCCTACAAGAAAGGAGAGAAAAATGGTGTCATAAGTAGAGGGCATTGAGAATATAAGAACAATGCCTGGAGAATCAGATTACAGAGAGAGCTGATGCAGCCAGCCTTGATGAGACCTAATAAGCTAGGATCACATAGAAGGACATCAAGGGCCTCAGATAGAAACGGGAGAAGGACCTCCCCTATCAGGTAACTAGATGTAGGGCATAGGGGTAGAAGAAGTAGGGTGGGTGGGACTGGAAGAAGAAGTGGAGGGAGCAACAGAGGAGATAGAAAGTGAACAATTCATGATATATACATGAGAAAAACTGTGGTCAAGTGATGAAGTATAGAGTTCTTCAGGACTGATGGCTTCTTCTTTGGTTGGAACAAGCATGCAGCAAAGATGAACTCAGTTTTCTTTAAGGATCTTGGCACTTAGACTCTGTTCATGTTCCAATGACTATGTCAACAAATATACTTCAATTAATGTAATTTAAAGAAAAGAAAAAAAATTAGTGTGGCACATGGGTAGGAATTTGAACTTGGCAGCAATGAAAAAGAAGTGTTATATATGTTACACGAAATTTCCACATAATCAATAAAAATAATATATAGACAACTTTTAAACTGACTTTCAACATGGAAAAAAGATGCTGCTAAAGGAGGGCAGAGTTTGACTTTGTAAGGCATGCTTTCCAGGACCTCATTATGGAACCTTTTACCAAGCAGTCCTGGCACTAACACTAAGTTTGGAGGGTTTTTCTGGAGGACACAGCTGCTGTTGTGTCCTAGGTATATAATATGGACCCATTTCTCTGTCCTAAGCTCCCAGTTTTAACTATAAATCCCAGGACCAAGAGGGTTCCTCACTGACCACTGAGTAGGACACAGCTGCTGATCCAGCCATGTCAGTCAACCTGCTCATTGAGGGTTGGCAACACTAGTGTTAAACAGCCAGCTATCAGCTATTAAAAAAAATCTTCCACTCAATTCTTCACTTATACTCACAGATCTTTCTCTCTTTCATGTAAATCAGTCCCAGGAATTGTCTGGTTTCCTTCTCTTTTCCCTGCTTTTAAAGAAACACTACCCCAGGGAACTGTAGACCCTGCCAGCCTATTATATCAATAAGAACGTGAATGTACATTTAGTGAGTACAAGATCACTGCTTAGTTAAAAGTCACAACTTAGGAAATTTCAGATCCAAGACCACATTAGGAGACCATGTTGTCATTCAATATATTTCCCTTAATCCCACATCACATTGAAGCTTCCCTACTAAGGAAGCTGTACAATTAAATAAACACAAATGTTTCATTTCCTGAAATTGTCACAGAGTTAATCAGGAGTAAGTGTGTGGAGTATGGATAAAGGGATGAGATAAAGTCTTGTTGGGTTTCACAAGAAAATGTGATGTGTGCACAGGATCAGAGATACTGGACACAGAGGAAAGTTTGTTTATTCATCTCCATGGAAACATCAAAATTCTCTCAGGTGATGATTGACTGAGAGAGAGAATGATGTCATGAAACAGGTGAAAGCCAGTAAGAGTTTCAAGGACCAGTTATTAAAAGGGCCAATTGGACAGCCTGCTTGAGATAAATCAGCTCTGAGCAGCCCTACTTGTCTCAGTCTTAGCAGCTGAAAGCCCAAAAATTAGAAATGACAATTCTTATGTCCAAAACTCTTAGTTCAGAAAAGTGTCACATATTTCTTTCAAGTGATCTTTAATAGTCATGTGTCCTTGAAATGGGAATTTCATATTATCACAGATTCCATGCTTATTTTTTAAATGCACAGGTATGTCCTCAGTCATTTAATTACTTACTGGGAAAATGCTTCCTGACCATGGAAACTCTTTGAAACAAAACATTTATTTGGTCCTTTTGCAATATTTTTACATAGACCATTCATGAAGTCACATCATCAAGCAGACATCATCTTATAGTCCTGTAGCAGAACTGAGAGCTTTTCATACTGAACCACTAGAGACATGGACAGAGGAAGTCAAAGAGAGAAAGAGCTAGAAAGACAGATTGAGAAATAGAGAGACTGAGACTGACAGAATTGAAGATAGAATGTTACAGAGACTGTGAGACAGAGATGCCATTCTGTCTGGTCAATTTCACTGGCATATCACCTTCAAACAACACCCTCCTATAAAATGACTCTAAAATGAATTATATTATCTAACAAGGCCATAAGGCCTAAACCTTCCCATACATTTCTTCCCTGCGGACTAAACATAAATGGATGAGCTTTAAGGGAACATTGCAATTCAAATCACCAGAAAGTAGAAGAAGATAGTGAGACTTCTTCGCTTTGGCAGCGACCAGTTTACACAGTATTCAGAGAAGCTGAAACTCCAAATTGGATGCAGGTCAACTGGGGACAACTCTGTGGACTTGTCCTGGGGAATTGATTCCTGGGCACTTCCCCATAAAGGGCAGAAGCAGTGGTGGAGGTAGCCAACCCTGCAGCGAAGGAGGCAGAGGTACTGCAGCCAACAAGGAGGCAGCAGTGGAGTTACTGTAGTTACTGGAACTAGCATCTGAAGCAGGGGAGACTCGCCTGCACACAGTGCTGCCTGCTCCAAGTACAGATCTCCCTCCTTGATATTTGAGGCTGAGAACACTCAAACCCCTGGCATATCCCCCACAACCTCAGTTCTCCAGCCTTGCCTGAGGGTGAAGTAGCAGAAGCATATAGAGCTTCCCAACTCAGAGAACAGAGCCTAGCCTGCTGTGCCCACAGCTTCCAAAACAGAGCACAGATATGGGCACACAGAGCCCACAACAGAGTACTTGTCCTGCCTACAGTGTCAGCCACAGACCTCAGAATCCAGCCTGCAGAGCCCACCAGAGACTGTAGACCAATGGGTATTCAGGAAACATGCACAGGTGCTTTGTGCTGGCAGTCGGTGCTTGCTAACCAGGCCAGTATCCACATCCCCTCCTGTGCTTATTCCCAACCCCCATAGTGTCCCAAGCACCTACACTCTCTAGCACTCCCATTCAAGAGACAAGCACATGCTCGTACACATACACATACACATGCTTATTCCCCCACAATAACAAAACTGCACCAGTGGCTTTTTCTTCCCTCAGGTACAACTTAAGCAGCAACACACTCTCAAACCACTGGACCTCCATGAACTTCCTGAAGAATAACCCAGAGACCAGAGAAAGACAGTTCCAGTCTGAAGTTCAGACACAAGGAAAAAACAGCAAAGATCACATATAAGCAAATGGACAAAGGTAGGCATAAGAACTCACCCAACAAAAACCATGGACCCACCAGCAACCCGCAAAATCAATGTATATTTTAACTCAGGGGAAACACAGGAAAATTAATTTAAAGCTATGCTTATGCAGTTATTAGAGGAAGAAAAAGAGGAAATGAACAGAACTCTCAAAGATATACAGAAGACTATAATTACCCCTGTACAGGAACAATTAGGGACATTTAGAGAAGAAACAACGACAACAAAATAGCTACATTCACTCAGATGAAGAAAATGTTGCAAAGCATGAAAATAGAATTAGAATCTATACAGAAAACACAAACAGAAATCCCTGGACCTGGAGAACTTAGGGAAAAGATCAGGAACAACAAAGATTAGCATCAACAACAGAATAAAATAGATGGAAGAGAGAATCTCTGGTGCTGAAGATATACTTACTGAAATTGATTCCTCTCTCAAAAAAAAGAAAAGTTCCAAACACAAAACATACAAGAAATCAAGGATTCCATGAAAAGACGAAACCTAAGAATAGTAGGAATAGATGACAAAGAAGACTCCAGGCTCCAAGGACCAGAAAATATTTTTAAGAAAATCATAGAAGAAAAATTTTCAACTTAAAGAGATGTCCGTGAACATACAAGAAGCCTACAGAACACCAAATAGACTAGACCAGAAAAGAAATACTTCATGTCACATTATAGTTAAACAGGTTTACTACAACAAAGAAAAATATATTAAAGGCAGCAAGGGAAAAAGGTCAAGTAACATATGAAGGTAGACCAATCAGAATCACACCAGACTTCTCATCAGAAACTATGAAAGCCAGAAAAGCCTGAGCAGAGGTCATATAGACTTTAAGGGAACAAAGATGCCCAACCAGACTACTATAATCCTCAAACCTTTCAAACAACATATATGGAGAAAACAAAATATTCCATGATAAAAGTAAATTTAAGCAATATTTGCACAGCAACCCAGCCCTACAGAAGATACTAAATGGAAAACTCCAATTCAATGAAAACAACTACACCAAAGAAAATATAGGATACAGATAATTTCCTAACAAAATTAAGAGGAAAAAAGCAATGAATCACCATAAGGCCACCAACTCCACAATAAAAGGAACTAACAATCATTGGTCACTATTATCTATCAACATAAGTGGACTCAACTCTCCAATAAAAAGACACAGACTAAGAGAATGGTTGCAGAAATAGAATCTAACTGTCTGCTGCATCCAAGAAACGCACCTATGCAAAAAAATAATAAAATAAAACAACAACAACAACAAAGCTACCTCAGAGTAAAGGGCTGGAAAATATTTTTCAAGCAAATGGACACAGAAAACGAGGGGGTAGTGATCCTAATATCTAATAAATTAGAATTTCTACCAAAATTAATCAAAAAAGATGAAGAAGGGCACTTGATACCTATACCACTCAAAGACTCAACAAAGAAAGAGAACTTCAGGCCAATCTCCCTTATGAACATTGATGCAAAAATATTCAATAAAATACTTGCAAACAGAATTCAAGAACACATAAAGATATCATCCACCATGACGAAGTAGTCTTCATTCCAGGCATGAACGGGTGGTTCAATATATGGAAATACATTAATGTCATCCACAATATAAACAATCTGAAGGAGAAAAACCACATGATCATCTCCTTAAGATGCCAATAAAGCATTTGACAGGGTCCAACACCCATTCATGTTTAAAGTCTTGGAGAGATCAGGGAAACAAGGCACATGCCTAAACATAGTAAAGGCAATATACAGCAAGCCTATAGCCAATATCAAACTCAATGGGGAGAAATTTAAACCAATCCCACTGAAATCAGGGACAAGGCAAAGCTGCCCATTGTATCCATACTCTTCAACATAGTACTTGGAGTCCTAGCTAGAGCAATAAGAAAACTAAAGGAGATCAAGTGGATACAGATCAGAAAAGAAGTCAAAATATCACTTCAGATGATATGATATTATACATGAGCAACCCCAAAAATTCAACCAGATAACTCCTTAAACTGATAATCACCTTCAGTAAAGTGACTGGATACAAATTCAACTCAAAAGAGGCAGAAGCCCTCATGTATACCAAAGAAAAATAGACCTAGATAAATTAGGGAAACAACACCCTTCACAATAGCCAGTAATAACATAAAGTACATTGGGGTGACTCTAACCAAGCAAGTAAAAGACCTGTTTTAGAAAATATTCAAGTCTCTGAAGAAAGAAATTGAAAAAGATATCAGAAGATGGAAAGAACTCCCATACTCATGGATTGGTAGGATTAACATAGTGAAAATGGCCATTCTGCAAAAAGCCATTTACAGATTCAATGTAATTCCCATTGAAATACCAATACAATCCTTTACAGAGATTGAAAGAAAAATCCTCAGCTTCAAATGAAGATACAAAAAAACCTAGAATTTCCAAAACAATCCTGTATAACAACAGATCATATGAAAGTATCATCATCCCTGATCTCAAGATGTACTACAGAGCAATAATATTAAAAACTGCATGATATTGGCATAGAAACAGGAAGAAGGATCAATGGAACCAAATAGAAGACCCAGAAATAAACTCACACATCTATGAATACTTGATTTTTTATAAAGAAGCCAAACCATTCAATGGAAAAAAGATAGCATGTTCAACAAATGATGTTGGTCTATCTGGATGTTGACATGCAGAAACATGAAAATAGATCCATATTTATCACCCTGCACAAAACTAAAGTCCAAGTGGATCTAAGACCTCAGCATAAAACCAGACACATTAAATCTGTTAGAAGAAAAAGTAGGGAAGACCCTAGAACTCACCAGCAAATGAGAGTACTTCCTGAACAGAACACCAACAGAACAGGCTCTAAGATCAACAATAAATAATTGGGACCCCATGAAACTGAAAAGATTTTGTAAAACAAAAGACACTGTCATCAAAACAAAATGACATCATACACACTGGGAAAGGATCTTCACCAATCGTACATCTGAGAGAGGGCTAATATCCAGTATATATAAAGTTATATAAAGTACTCAGGAAGTTAAAAGGCAACAAATCAAGTAATCCAGTTTAAAAAACTGGGGCATGAAGTTAAATAGAGAACTCTCTGCAGAATATTGTAGAATGGCAGAAAAATACTTAAAGAAATGCTCAAAGTCTTTAGCCATCACGGATATGCAAATCTAAATGACACTGAGATTTCACCTTACACCCATCAGAATGGCTAAGATCAAAAACTCAAGTCACAACACATGCTGGAGAGGTTGTGGAGAACGGGGAACCCTCCTCCACTGCTGCTGGGAATGAACACATCTACAACCACTCTGGAAAGCAATCTGGCACTTTCTCACACAAGTAGGAATTGTGTTTCCTCACAATCCAGCTATACCACTCCTCGGCATATATCCAAAAGATGCTCAAGTACACAATGTGGACATTTGCTCAACCATGTTTGTTGCAGCTTTATTCGTAATAGCCAGAACCTGGAAACAACCCAGATGTCCCTCAGTTGAGGAATGGATACAGAAATTGTGGTACTTTTATACATTGGACTACTTACTACTCAGCAATTAAAAATGAGGAAATCATGAAATTTGCAGGCACATCTTGGGACCTAGACGATCACCCTGAGTAAGGTATCCCAAAAGCCCAAATAAACACATGATATGTACTCACTTATATGGACCTAAAGGTAGGATATATATACTGAAATCTATACACCTAAACAGGATAAACAAGAAAGAGGACTTGGGGTAAGACCAATCCTCACTTAGAAACACAAATGGGATGGACATTGGCTGTAGGAGAAAACAAGTAACAGGACAGGAGCCTACCACAGAGGACCTCTGAAGACTCTATCTAGCAGTGTGTCAAAGCAGATATTAAGACTCATAACCAAACCTTCAGCAGAGTGCAGAGGATCATATGAAAGAAGGGGGAGTTAGTAAGAACTGGAAAAGACAGGACCAAATATATCAGGGCACAGGGGCTTCCACGAGACTGTTTCTCTTTCTACAACCAAAGACCATGTATGGATATAACCTAGAACCCCTGCTAGGATATAGCGCATGGTAGCCCAGTATCCAAATGTGTTTGCTATTATGGGGAACTGGGACTATTTCTGACATAAACTCAATGATGATCTCTTCTTCTCTACCCCCCCCCAAGGGAGGAGCAGCCTTGCTTGGCCAAAGAAGAGGACATTGCAACCAGTCTTGAAGAGACCTGATAAGCTAGGGTTAGATGGAAAGGGAGGAGCACCTCCCCTATTAATGGACTTGGAAAGGGGCAGGGAGAAAATGAGGAAGGGAAGGTGGGATTGGGAGGGAGTGAGGGAAGTCTCTAAAGCTGGGGTACAAAGTAAATAACCTGTGATTAATATAAAAAATAAAAAAGAACATAGTAATCCTCATAGTTTGTCATTCAATACAATGATTAAAATCTCAACAACCCAGGCACTCATTATTAAAATATGTTGTTCTCTGCCGTCATCTGATAGATCACTACCATGTTTTTGGATCCACAAAGATGCTTTCTTCTACATCAATTGGGATTGCATACAGAGATCTGCTCAGATATTATGTAGAGAAAGACCTGAAAACACCCATCTCTAAATGGGAATTCCCTATCAAATTCTTCCTCCCCAAAGATCTCTGGGAAGCCTGCTGGAGAGGAGGCAGGAAGAGTATTATAAGTAGAGGGAATTGAGGACACAAGGAGAAAAATGCACTGAGAATCAGACTGCAGAGGAACATGATGCAGCCAGCCTTGATGAGACCTGATAAGATACAAGAGGGAGAAGGACCCCCCATCAGAGAAGTATTGAAAGGGAATAGGGATAGAAGAAGGAGAGTGGGTTGGATTGGAAGAAGAGGAAGGGGGCAGCAGAGAAGATACCAGGTGAAAAAATCATAATAAATAAATACATAAGAAAAACTGTGATAAAGGTGATGAGGTATAGAGCTCTTCTGGACTGATGGCTTCTTTGTGGGGCTAGTGCCAGAGTGTGCCAAAAATGAACCCAATTTTCTTAAGAGACTTGGAATTGAGACTCTGATCATGTTCCAATGATTATATGAACAACATATGCTAAAATTAATAAATTTTAAAGAAGAAAGAATAGTGTTACACTTAGGTAGGAATTTGAACCTGGGAGCAATGGAAAAGGAGTGTATTGTATATTAAATGAAATTCCCACATAAGCAATAAAAATAATATGCTGACAACTTTTACAATGAATTTTAACATGGAGAAAAGATTCGACTAAAGGAGGGCAACGTGTGACTTTCCAATAACTCATTATGTAGTAGAGAATCCTAGCCATGAACTGGTGATTATCAGATCCCTCAAACCACATGAGCTCAGGAGGAACCATTTAACAAGAAGTCCTGGCACTAACACTATATTTAGAGGGTTTGTCTAGAGGACCAATGAAAGAAACACAGCTGCTCCTGTGTCCTAAGCATATGACTTAGAAACATTACTGTGTCCTTCAGGCCCAGTTTTAACAGTAAACTGCAGGCCCAGGAGGATTGCTCACTGATCACTCTATAGGACACAATGGCTGATTAAGCTAGGTCAACAAAGGCAAACCCAGGTCATAAAGGATTGACAACACTATCGTGGAACAGCACCAGCTGTAAAATAATATCTTGTCCCTTTGTTCTCATTTTACACTCAATGAAATTTCTCTGTTTCAGCCAATTAGTGCCATGAATTGTCTGATTTTCTTCTCTTTTCCCTGCTCTTAAAGACTCAATACCACAGGAAACCCTAGACACTGCCAGCCTATCATATCAGTAAGAATGTGAAGTTACATTTAATGAGTAAGCAAGAAACTGTTCATTTCAAAATCACAGTCTGTGAAATTTCAGATCCGAGACCACATTAGTAGACCACCTTATCATTCAGTACATTCCCCTTAATTCCACATCTCTTTAAAGCTTTCCTTCTTAGTAAGTGTTCCAATTAAATAAACATAAAAGTTTCATTTCCTACCTCACATTGTCACAGAGCTAATCAGGAATAAAGGTGTGGGATCTGGATAAAGGGATGAGATAAAGGCTTGTTGTGTGTCACAAGATAGTCACATGTGCACAGGATCAGAGATACTGGACACTGAGGAAAGTTTGTTTGCTCATCTCCATGGAAACCTCAAGATTCTCTCAGGTGTTGATTGACTGAGAATGAGAATGATATAATCAAAAAGGTGAAAGCCAGTAAGAGTTTCAGGAGCCAGTTATTAAAACGGCCAAGTGGACAGCTGCTTGAGAAAGGCTGAGCTGCCCTACATGCCTCAATTTGGGCAGCTGAAAGCACAGAACCCAGAGATGTCAGTTCCTGTGTCCAAGAATTTTAGTTCAGAAAAGTGTCACATATTTCTTTCAAGTGGTCATTAATAAAGTCACTAGTCCTTGACATGTTAGTTTCATATTATGACAGATACCATTATTATTTGTTAAATTCACAGATATGTCCCCAGTCAGTGAATTATTTATTGGGACAATACTCCCTGACCAAGGCAAGTCTTTGAACAAAAAGTGTTTAATTGGGATCTTGCTTATAATTTTACAGAGATCATCCAGGATGTGACATCAGCAAGCAGTCATCATGTTGTAGTCCTTCAGCAGAACTGAGAGCGTTTCATATTTAATAACAAGCTGCAGGCAGAGAGAGGATTACAGAGAAAATAAGGCAGAAATAGAGCCAGAGAAAAAGATTCAGAAATATTAAGAACAAGACAGAGAGAAGCAAAGATATAAATTGACAGAGACAGAGAAACAGAGACTCCACTCTGTCTGGTCACTTTTATTGACATATCAACCTCCAAGCACACCCTCCTATAATAAAATTCCAAAAGGACTGATATGTTTTTTAATATTTTTATATTATTTTTTATTAATTACACTTTATTCACTTTGTATCCACCCGTAAACTCTCCTTGTTCCCTCAGAATCCAACCATCTCCCCTCCTTGTCCACGAATGCCCCTTTCCATGTACACTGATAATGTAGGTCTTCCTCTCCTTCCTTCTAATCCTATTTAATCAGATCTCATCAGGAATGGCTGCATTATTTTCCTCTGTGGCTTGGTAATGGGGTTCCCCCATCAGGGTGAGCAGATCAAAGAGCAGTCCAATCATTTCATGTCAGAGACAGTCCCTATTCCCATTACTATGGGACCCCCTTGGATACTGAATTTCCATGGGCTACATCTGGGCTGGGGTTCTTGTTATCTCCATGGGTGGTACTTGGTTGGAGTATGAGTCTCAAGAAAGACCCCTGTGCTCAGATTATTTTGGGTCTGTTGCTTTCCTTGTGGAGTTCCTGTCCTCTCCAGATCCCACTTCATTAGATTCCATGCACTCTGCCCAGTGGATTGCCATGAGTCTCAGCCTCTGATTTGACATTCTGCAGGGCAGAGCCTTTCAGTGGCCCACTGTGGCAGGCTCCTAAATTGTTCCCTGTTTTCTCCATCTTCTGATGTCCATCCTCTTTGCCTTTCAAGATGGGGATTGAACATTTTATTCAGATTCCTCACTCTTGATTAGTTTCTTTAGTTGTACAGATTTTAGAAGGTTTATCCTTTATTGCATTTTTATATACGTGATTCTATACCATGTGTGTCTTTCTGCTTCTGAGAGAGTTCACTTCCAGTTCCCACCATTTACCTGCAGATTTCATGATTTCCTTGTTTTTCATTGTTGAGTAATATTCCATTGTATAGATGTACTACAATTTCTGTATCCATTCTTAAGTGGGGAGGGTACATAGGCTGTTTCCAGGTTGTGGCTATTACAAATAAAGCTGCTAAAACATATTTGATCACATGTTCTTATTGTGTATTTGAGCCTCTTTTGGATATATGCCTAGAAGTGGTATAGCTCGATCTTGAGGAAGCACTATTCCTAGTTGTCTGAGATTGATTTCCAGCGTGGTGGTACAAGTTTACATTCCCACCAGCAGTGGTACAAACCCTTGTGCACATTCTCTCTAGCACAAATTGTCACTTGAGTTTTTGATCTTGGACATTTTGATAGTTATAAGTTGAAATCTCAGGGTCATTTTGATTTGCATTTCCCTGATACCTAAGAATATTGATCGTTTCTTTCTGTGTTTTCTGCCATTCGATATTCCTCTATTGAGAATTCTCTGTTTAGCTCTATTACCCATTTTTTTAAATTGGATTACTTGATTTGTTGCTTTTAAAATTCTTTAGTTCTTTATATATACTGGATATTAGCCCTCTGTCACATAGAGACTTGGGGAAGAGTCTTTCCCAATCTGTAGGCATTCCTTTTGGTTTGATGACAGTGTCCTTTGCTTTACAAAATATTTTCAGTTCCACAAGGTCCAATTTACTGATTGTTGCTCTTAGAGCCTGTGCTGTTGGTATTCTATTCAGGAAGCTGTCTCCCTTGCCAATGAGTTCAAGGCTCTTCTCCACGTTTTCTTCTAACCAATATAATGTATTTGGCTTTATGTTGAGGTCTTTGATCAAATTGGACTTTATAGTTTTGTGCAGGCTGATAAGTATGGATCTACATGCATTTTTTTTACATCCAGTTAGACCACCAGCATGTGTTGAAGATGCTATCATTTTTTCCATTGTATGATTTTGGCATCTTTGTCAAAGATCAGGTGTCCATAAGTTTGTGAGTTTATTTCTGCATCTTCTCTTTGATTCCATTGATCCACAGTTTTTATTGCTGTTGCTCTATAGAAGTGCATGAGATCAGGGATGCAGATACCTCCAGATGATCTTTTATTGTGGAGGATTGTTTTAGCAATTCTAGGTTTCTTCTTTTTCCATATAAGTTGAGAATTTTTCTTTCAAGTTCTATAAAGAATTTTGTTGGTAATTTAATGGGAAATGCATTGAATTTGTAGATTGCTTTTGGCAAGATGGCCATTTTTAATATGTTAATCCTGCCAAGCTAGGAGCATGGGAGATCTTTCCATCTTCTCATATCTTCTTCTAATTCTTTCTTCAATGATTTGAATTATTTTTATACAACACTTTGACTTACTTGGTTAGGGTCAAACCAAGGTACTTTATGTCTTTGACCTATACAAGAACACATCAAGATATCATCCATTATGAGCAAGTAGGCTCATCCCAGGTATGCAGTGGTGGTTCAATATATGGAAATCCAAAAACGTGATCTAGCATATTAACAAACTGAAAGAAAAAAAGCACATAATAGTTTCCTTAGATGCTGAAAACGCATTTGAGAAAATCCAACATCCATTCATGTCTAAAGTATTGGTTATATCAGTGATACAGGGCACAAATCTAAATATAATAAAGGGAATATATAGCAAGCAAATATCCAATATCAAACTAAATGGAGAGAGACTGAAAGCAATACCACTGAAATCAGAAACAAGGCAAGGCTGCCCACTCTCTCTATATCTCTTGAACATAGTTTGGGAATCCTTCCTACAGCAATAAGACAATTCATGGAGGTCAAGGGGATACAAATCAGAAAGGATGAAGTCACTCTTTTCAGATATATGATAGTATACCTGAGTGACCCCAAAATTCTAAAAGAGAACTCCTATAGCTGATAAGCAACTTCAGCAAAGTGGATGGATACAAAATTAAATAAATAAATAAATAATCCATAGCCCTCTTGTATACAAAAGGTAATATGGGTGAGCAAGCAATTAGGGAAACAAAAGGTATTATATTTTCTAAAAATGCCACAACTCCTAACACTTCCCGGACATTCCCTCACTGGGGACTCAACATATAAATTCATGAGCTTCAAGGGGACTTTGCAATTCAAATCATCAGGAAGTGGAAGAAGATGGATGGACTGTTAGGCTAAAAGAACATTGTTATCCTGATAGTTTGTCATTCAACAAAATGATCAAAGTCCCAGCAACTTCCAAGGACTAAAGAACAGATACAATCTCCTTTAGGGAAAATGTATAATATTTCCATAATGAGTATGGAAGAAAATGACATCATGATATTTTCAGGCAAATGGGTGGAACTGTGAGAAATCATCTCGGGCGAAGTAACTTAAATGCAGTAAGACAAATTTGGTATGTATTGACTTATTAAAAGTTCCTAATCATGGGGGATAAAGTTCCAATAGGCCGTCTCTTGTGACCAAACCAGTCTTCTTCTAGGGGTATGGGTGGCAATTAATTTAGTTCTTGGGCCAGGGCATCATACAGAAATTTTCAAGTATTCCAGGCTTTTTTTATTAAAGCATGTATTTCTATGCCCTCAACTGATTAATCAGTGCCATGTTCTTCTATACACATTGATGCTTCCTTCTGCATCTAATGTTATTGTACACATAGACCTACAGTCCGATAATATGTCCAGGGAGACCTTAAAACACCCACGACTAAATGCCATTTCCCTATGAAATTCTGCCTCCTCTCAGAGCTTTGGGAAACCTGCAGGAGAGGAGGCAGGAAGAGTTTCATAAATAGAGGGAATTGAGGACACAAGGAGAACAATGCCTTGAGAAATACAGCCACAGAGGAAGATGATGCAGCCAGGCTTGAGGAGACCTGATAAGCTAGGATGAGATAGAAGGAGACGAGGACCTCACCTATCAGGGAACTACATAAAGAGCATAGAGGCAGAAGAAGGAGGGTGGGTGGGACTGGAAGGAGAAGAAGGAGGGGGCAGCAGAGGGGATACAATGTGAAAAAATCGTAATAAAATATGTAAGAAAATCTGTGATCATGTTGAAGGATAGAGCTCTTCAGGACTGATGCTTCTTCTTGGGGGTGGTTGCAGGGTGTGGCAAGGATGAACTCAGTTTTCTTTAATGGCACTGAGACTCTGATCATGTTCCAATGAGTATATGGACAACACATACTTCAACTGATGTATTTTAAAGAAAAAAAATTTAGTGTGGCACTTGGGTAGGAGTTTGAACCTGGGAGCAACGGAAAAGTAGTGTAATGTATTTCATATGAAATTTCCACATAAGCAATAAAAATAATGTTAACAACTTTTACAATGACTTTTAACATTGAGAAAAGTTTCCACTAAAAGAGGAGAGAGTTTGAATCTGTGAGGCATGCTTTCCAGGAACTGATTATGTAGCAGAGAATCCTAGTAATGAACTACTGTTTACCCAGCTACTTCAGACCCCATGAGCTCTGTTGGCACCTCTTAACAAGAATTCCTGACACTAATACTATGTTTAGAGGGTTTCTAAAGTACCACAGTAGGAAACACTTCTGCTATTGTGTTCTAGATATATTACACAGAACCATGTCTCTGTTCTAAAGGCCAGGTTTTAAATGTAAACCCCAGGTCCAGGAGTATTGCTCACTGACCACTGAGGAGGACACAGCTGCCAGTCCAGCCAGGTAGGACAAAATAACCTTGCTCACAGAGTTTTGACAATACTAATGTAGAATATTACTATCAGTTAAATAGTTTATTGCCCATCATTTTTCCTTTTACATTCACAGATCTTTCTCTGCTTCAGCCAAACCAGACCGAGGAATTGTATGGTTTCCTTCTCTTTTCCCTTGTTTTCTTCCCTTCAGGACTCAATACCCCTGGAAACACTAGACCCTGCCAAACCTATTATATTAATAAGGATGTGAAGTTACATTTAGTGAGTACACAGGTTCAGTCACAACCTAAGAAATTTCAGATCCAACGCCACAGTAGGAGAACATGTTGTCATTCACTACATTCACCTTAATCCCCCACTAATTTGAAGCTTCCCTACTTTGGAATATTTCCAATTAAATAAACATTAATGTTTCATTTCCTACCTGACAAAGTCACAGAGCTAAACAGGATTAGAGGTCTTGGATCTGGATAAAGTGATGAAATAAAAGCTTGTTGGATTTTTGCAAGAAAAAAAGATCACGTGTACAGCATCAGAGTTACTGAAGATTGAGGAAAGTTTGATTACTCATCTCCATGAAAACCTCAAGATTCTCTCAGGTCTTGATTTAGTGAGGGGGAGAATGATGTCATGAAACAGGTGAAAGCCAGTAAGAGTTTCAGGAGCCAGTTATCAAAAGGGCCAAGAGGACAGATGATTGAGAGAAAGGCTGGGCAGCCCTACATGTCTCAATCTGGGCACCTGAAATCACACAACCCAGAGATTGTGTGTTCCTGTGTCCAAGAGTCTTAGTTCAGGAAAAGTGTCAAATATTTCTTTCAAGTGGTCATTAATACTCACGTTTCTTCCACATGTACATTTCACATTATCATAGATTCCATTGTTATTTTTTAAATGCACAGATATGTCCTCAGTCAATTACTTGCTGTGAAAATGCTCCCTGACCAAGGCAACTCCTTGAATAAAAAGTGATTAATTGGTGCTTATATTATTTACAGAGACAGTCCAGGATATCATGTCAGCAAGCCGTCATCTTTTTGTAATCCTTCAGCAGAACTGGAAGCTTTTCATACTGAACAACAAGCTCAAGGCAGAGAAGGGAGACTGTGATAGGCAGAGAACGAGCTAGTCTCAGAAATAGAGAGACACAGTCCATGCTTTCAAGGACCTCACTATGTAGCAGAGAATCCTAGCCATGAACTAGTGTTTACCAGCTGCCTCAGACCATATGAGCTCAGGTGGCACCACTGAACAAGTAGTCCTGTCCCTAACACTTCTTTTAGAGGGATTTCTGGAATAAACAGCTGCTCTTGTATCCTAGCCTTATAACATGGATACATTTCTCTGGCTTTAAGGCTCAGTTTTACCTCTAAACCCCATGAACAAGAGGGTTCCTCACTGACCACTCAGTAGTACACAGCTGGTGATACAATCAGGTCAGCCAAGGCAAACCAGTTCTTAGAGGTTTGCCAACATTATTGTGGAACAAAATAAGCTGTCAAATAATACTATTTGACAGTTATTATTATTATTAATATTATTATCATTAATATTATTTCTCAGTTCTCTTTTAACACTCACTGATCCTTCTCTGTTTCAGCCAAACTGGTCCCATGAACTACCTGGTTTCCTGTTTTCCATGCTCTTAAAGACTCAATAACACAGGGAACAATAGGACTGGCCTACCTATTATATCAATAAGCATGTGAAGGTACATTTATTGAGTACAGGAGTAACTGCTCACTTCAAAATCACAACTTAGGAAATTTTAGATAAAAGACCACAGAAAGAGACCACATTGTCGTTCAGTACATTCCCCTTAATCCCACATCACTTTGAAGCTTTCTTACTAAGGAAGCTGTCCAATTAAATAAACATTAACATTTCATTTCCTACATGACATTGTCATGGAGGTAAACAGGTGTAAAGGTGTGGGAACTGGATAGAGAGATGAGATAAAGCTTGTTGGGTTTCATAAGAAAAAGTCACCTATGCACAGGATCAGAGATACTGAACACTGAGGGAAATTTGTTTACTTATCTCTATGGAAACCTCAATACTCTCTCAGATGCTAATTGGCTGAGAGGGAAAATGATGTCAACGAACAGGTGAAGGCCAGTAAGAGTTTCAGGAGCCAGTTATTAAAAGGGCAAAGTAGAAAGTTTGCTTTAGAGAAAGGCTGAGCAGTTCATGCCTCAACCTGGGCAGCTGAAAATACACAACCCAGAGATGACAGTTCCTGTGTCTAAGAATCTTAGTTCAGGAAAAGTATCATAGATTTCTTTCAAGTCGTCATTAATAAAATTAATAAAATAAGATAAAAATTAATAAAAACTAACAAGTCCTTGACATGTTAGTTTCCCATCATCACAGATTTCATAATTATTTGTTAATTGCACAAATATCTTGTCAGTCAGTGAATTAAATAATGGGAAAATGCTCCCTGTCCAAGGCAAGTCTTTGAACAAAAAGTGTTTATGACCTTGGTTATATTTTTATAGAGACCATCCACATGTCATATCAGCAGTCATCTTGTAGTCCTCATCAGAACTGAGAGCTTTCCATACCAAGGCACAGTGCAATGCAGAGAAAGGGAGATTGAGAGAGACAGAGAGATAGAAAGAGCTAGAGAGACAGATTCATAAATAGAGAGACCAGGACCAAAAGCATCAAAGATAAACATTGACCGAGACTGAGAGACAGAGACTCCATTCTGTCTGGTCACTTTTATTGGCATATCAACTTCAGAGCACAACCTCCCATCTTATAACTCAGATAGGAATTATTTTATCTTGTAAGAACATAACTCCTAA
This sequence comes from Meriones unguiculatus, assembly GCF_030254825.1. Lineage (NCBI taxonomy): Eukaryota > Metazoa > Chordata > Mammalia > Rodentia > Muridae > Meriones > Meriones unguiculatus. The sequence goes on along the minus strand of NW_026843709.1, from coordinate 31,101,923 downwards.
CCCTTTCCAGACATTTACTCACTGGGGAATAAACAAGAAAGTAGATAAGCTTCAAGGGACATTGCAATTCAAATCACCAAGAAGTGGAAGAAGATTTAGAGACTTCTAGGTTAAAAGATTAAAAAGAACATAGTTATCCTGATAGATGCACGTTCAATACAATGATCAAATTCCTGCAACTTTCAAGGACTTAAGAACAGGACTGGCAATCACCTTAGGGGAAAATGTGTAATATTTCCATGACAGAGTATTATTCAGCTAAGAAAATGACATTATGAAATTTTCAGGCAGATAAATGGAAAAACAACAACAATAATAATAATCCTGGGTGAAGTAACTAAAATGTAGAAAGACAAATATTCACTTATTAGGGGGTCTCCTAATAGTGGGGGATAAAGTTCAAATTGGCCTTTTATTGTGACCAAACCACTCTTCCACTAGGAGGATCTGTGGCAGTGAATAGAGTTTTGGGGCCAGGATATCATACAGAAATTTTCAATTAACCCAGGCTCTTGTTTTTAAAATATTTTTTCGCTCTGCCCTCAACTGATAGATGCCATGTTCTTGATTCCAGAGATGCTTCCTTCTGCATCAAATAGGAATGCATACAGAGATCCACAGTCTGATATGATTCAGAGATAGATCTTAAAACACGCAGCCCTAAATGGGATTTCCCTATGATTCTCTCCCTTCCCTCAGAATTCTGGGAAGCCTGCAGGAGAGGAGACAGAAGAGTGTCATAGTAGAGGGAATTTAGGACAGAAGCAGAAAAATACCCTGAGAACCAGCTGCAGAGTAACATGATGCAGCCAGCCTTGATGAGATCTGATAAACTAGGGTCATATAGGTGGGGCATAGGAGCTCCCCTGTCAGGGAAATAGAGAAAGGGTATAGAGGTAGAAGAAGGAGAATTGGTGATTCTGGAAGTAGAAAAGGAATGGGGTAGCAGAGTTCATACAAAGTGAACATATTGCAATAAATAAATAAATAAGATAACTGTGATTAAGGTGATAAAATATAGAGCGCTTCAGGTCTGATGGCTTCTTCTTGGGGGTAGAGGGGTCCAGGATGTGGCAGGGATGAACTTAATTTTCTTAAGGGACTTGGCACTGAGCCTCTGATCATGTTCCAATGAGTATATCAACAACATATACTTCAATTGATGTATTAAAAAAAAGGAAAAAAATTAGTTTGAGACATCGGTAAGAATTTGAACCTAGGAGCAATGGAAAGGTACTGTAATGTATGTTACATGAAATTAAAATAATCAATAAAAGTAAATATGTTGAAAACATTTACACTGCTTTTTAAAATGGAGAAAAGATTCTTCTAAAGGAGGGCAGAGTTTAACTTTGTAAGACATTCTTTCCAGGGAATACATTATGTAGCAGAGAATTGTAGCTGTGAACTAGTGGTTACCCAGCTACATCAGACTACATGAGTTCAGGTGGCACCTTTGAACAATCAGCCCTAGCAGTAACAATACTTTTAGAGTGTTTGTCTGGAGGATACAGCTGCTCTTGTATTGTAGGCCTGTAACACGGACATATTTTTCTGTCCTGAAGGCCCAGTTTTAACTGTAAACCCCAGGACCAAGAGGTTTCCTCACTGACCACTGGTAGGACATGGTTTCTGATCCAGCTAGAAGAGCTAAGGCAGCCCTATTTTTGAGAGTTGCCAATACTAGTGTTTAACAGCACCAGGTGTCAAATAGTTTATTGCCCCTCAGTTCTCCTTTCACACTCACCTATCTTTCTCTGTTTTGGCCAAACCAGTCCCATGAATTGTCTGATTTCCTTCTCTTTTCCCTGTTCTTAAAGACTCAATACTCTGCATCCCCCCATAAGCCCCTCCCTCCTCCCATCCCAATCCCACCCTCCCTCCTCCCTCTGCTTGCATGCTACTCCCCAAGTCCACTAATAGGGGAGGTTCTCCTCTCCTTTCTGATCTTAGTCTGTCAGTTCACATCAAAAGTGGCTGTATTGTCCTCTACTGTGGCCTGGTAAGGCTGTTCCCCCCCCCCCCCCAGAGGGAGGTGATCAAAGAGCAGGCCAATCAGAGTATGTCAGAGGCAGTCCCTCTTCACATTACTATGTAACCCAATTGGACTCTGAACTGCCCTGGGCTACATCTGTGCAGGGGTTCTGGGTTATCTCTATGAATAGTCCTTGGTTGGAGTATGAGTCTCTGGGAGGTTCCCTATGTTCAAATTTTCTTGTTCTGTTGCTCTCCATGTGGAGACCCTGTCCTCTCCAGCTCTTACTATTTCCCAGTTTTTACCTAAAATTCCATTCACTCTGCCCACCAGTTGCCCATCAGGCTCAGCATCTGCTTTGATAGTCTGAAGGGCAGAGGCTTTCAGAGCCCCTCTGTGGTAGGTTCCTAGGTTGTTTCCTGTTTTCTTCTTCTTCTGATGTCCATCCTCTTTGCCTTTCTGGATGGGGATTGGACATTTTAGTTAGGGTCCTCTCTCTTGCTTAGTTTCTTTAGATGCACAGGTTTTAGTGGGTTTGTCCTATGTTGTATGTCCATATGAGTGAGTATATACCATGTGTGTCTTTTTGCTTCTGGGACAACTCACTCAGGATGATCCTTTCCAGATCCCACCATTTACCTGCAAATTTCATGATTTCCTTATTTTTCATTGCTGAGTAATATTCCATTGTGTAGATGTACCACAATTTCTGCATCCATTCTTCAGTTGAGGGGCATCTGGGTTGTTTCCAGCTTCTGGCTATTACAAATAAAGCTGCTACAAACATGGTTGAGCAAATGTCCTTTTTGTGTACTTGAGCCTCTTTTGGATATATGCCCAGTAGTGGTATGGCTGAATCTTGAGGAAGCGCTATTCCTAGTTGTCTGAGAAAGCGCCAGATTGATTTCCAGAGTGGTTGTACAAGTTTACATTCCCACCAGCAGTGGAGAAGGGTTCCCCTTTCTCCACAACCTCTCCAGCATGTGTTGTCACTTGAGTTTTTGATCTTGGCCATTCTCATGGGTGTAAGGTGAAATCTCAGGGTTGTTTTGATTTGCATTTCCCTAATGGCTAATGAGGTTGAGCATTTCTTTAAGTGCTTCTCTGCCATTCGGTATTCCTCTACAGAGAATTCTCTGTTTAGCTCTGTTCCCCATTTTTTAAGTGGATTACTTGGTTTGCTGCTTTTCAGCTTCTTTAGTTCTTTATATATACTGGATATGAGTCCTCTGTCAGATAAAGGGTTGGTGAAGATTCTTTCCCAATCTGTAGGTGGTCGCTTTGTTTTGATGACGGTGTCCTTTGCTTTACAGAAGCTTTTCAGTTTCATGAGGTCCCATTTATTGGTTGCTGCTCTTAGAGCCTGTGCTGTTGGTGTTCTGTTCAGGAAGTTTCCCCCTGTACCAATGAGTTCTAGGGTATTTCCCACTTTTTTTTCAAGCCGATTTAATGTGTAATTGATGAAAAATTTAAGAAAAAAGGGAAAAAAATAATTTAAGAACCTTAAATGACTTTCAAAATTGGAGGAAAACATGGAGTTAGTCAATTGGCATGGAGCACTTCTAACCCCTGGGGGCAATGGTCTCCTGAACCTACTCAGACCTCGGACACCACCACTGCTAGTTCTAGAACTGACGCAGGATGTTCCAACGAGGGGTTAAGGCTTCTCATAATATTTCCTATAAGCCCACACCTGTTTGTCTATATCCCCCATTTTTATTCATTATTAGCCAGATAGAGCCAAGTAATTGTGGTAATGATACTTGCTTTTTTGCCCAATGCTGGAATGCTAGTAAAGTTAGGTATGTCCTGGTTACTCGCATGCCTCACTGGGTGCCTATGCCCATTGATGCCCCTCACGCTATGACTCTCTTCAGACAGAAAAGGGATCTTGGAACTACAGCCACCATTGTTACTACCATCTCATTGACGGCTGTTGGAGCTACCACCAGGGCATTAGCCATGAGTCATACTGGGCAGAGTGCTCAGACCCTGAATAATCATTTAGCCAATGTAGCTCATGCCTTAGTTGTACATAAAGGAATTAACTAAAAGGAAGCTTGATGGTGTTCAATCAGAGGATTGACCTCTTGCAGGAGCAAATTGATACCCTATGGCAAATCGCTCAACCTGGCTGTCAATGAAAGTATGCTGGACTTTGTGTCACTAGCATACAACATGAGAATTTTTCCTGCGCTGCAAATCTGTCTAAACAATTGTCGAGCTATATTTTAGGTAATTGGACTGGAGAATTCGATACTACGATGGAGCAGCTGAGAGTGGCCATTGTCACAGTAAATTCTACCGGAGTGGACGCAGGACTAGCCACAGGATTATCAACATGGATTGCTGCAGCCGTGAATCATCTGAAGGAATGGGCGGGCATGGGAGTATTAGCAGGCCTTCTGGTGTTGGTCTCCTTGGTTTGCCTGTGGTATATATGCAAGATTAGAGTCTCACAACAGTGTGATGCAGCCATGATCATTCAGGCCTTTACAGCCATTGAAGCAGGACATTCTCCCCAAGCATGGTTGGATGCCATAAAAAGCTAAAATGATACACTCAGGATGCGAGGCTAAGCACTGCACTCAGGGTCAGCCGCTTTGGACCCAGAGAAGAGCATGTCTGATTGCATGCGGGTTGATGCCCCAGGTCCCGCCTCTGAGAAAAAGGTATTGGACGGGTCTGATGCTCTTTGGGTGGATGACACCTAAATGAACATCTGTACAAAGTCCCAATTTATTTCTAATATCAGAGATCAGACCTCTACTCTTGCCTGATGCGTCTAAAACAAAAAGGGGGAACTGTAGAGAGCTGCGGAATGCTATGCCTTAAAGATGGAGCTGGATTCCGCCTTCCACCTTCCCGATGGTGAGTGCTCTCTGTCACGAACAACTCCACATTTGGCTAAGGCCAAGGATCTGGCTTGCTTCCATGTATGTGGACCTATCTGCATTGCCTCCGTGGCACGCCTGGGTTGGCTACCCAGAGGCTATTTAAGCTGTGGGCTGGCTTTCCCCGGGGTCCGAGGATTGTTCAATGTTCCTGAATAAACTGCATTGAAAAAAAAAAAGACTCAATACTCAAAGTAACCCGAGGATTGGTTTGCCTATTATAAATAAATAGATAGATAGATAGATAGATAGATAGATAGATAGATATACACACATATGGAAGTATATGGAAGTACATTTAGTGAGTATGGGAGTAACTGCTCAGTTATAAGTCACAACCTGGGAAATTTCAGAACCAAGACCACAGTATGATGCCACCTTGATATTCAGTACATTACCCTTAATCCCACATCACTTTGAAGCTTCCCCACTTAGGAAGCTATCCAAATCAATTATCATTAAAGTTTCATTTCCTACCTGACACTGTTACAGAAGTAAACAGGAAGAAAATGTTCGATCTGGGTAAAGGGATGAGATAAAGGCTTGTTGGGTTTCACAAGAAAAAGCCAATTGTTCACAGGATCAGATACTGGTCACTGAGGAAAATTTGTTTACTCATCTCCATGAAAATCTCAAGATTCTATCAGGTGCTGATTGCCTGTGAAGAAGAATAATATCATAAAACAGGTGAAAGCCAGTAAGAGTTTCAGGAGCCATTTATTACAATAACCAAGTGGACAGCCTGCTTAGGAGAAAGGTTTAGCAGTCCTACATGCTGCAATCTGGGCAGCTGAAAGCAGCCAACCCAGAGATGACAGCTCCTGTGTCCAAGACTCATAGTTCAGGAAAAGTGTCACATATTTCTTTCAAGTGGTCATAAATATTACTATATTAAAGATTAAATTATTAATTGTTAAATGCACAGACATGTCCTCAGTCAGTGAATAACTGTGAAAATGCTCCTTGAGCAAGGCAATTCTCTGAATAAAAGTGCTTAACTGGGACCTTGCCTGTATTTTTACAGAGACTTTACAAGATGTCATGTCAGCAAGCAGTCATCCTTTTGTAGTCCTTCAACATCTTTTTGTAGTCCTTCAATAGAGAGCAAGACTGAAAGAGACACAGAAACAGCTATGGAGACAGATTCAGAAATAGAGAGACTGAGACAGAAAGAAACAAGGATATAAGGTGACAGAGCCTGAGAGACAGAGACTGCATTCTGTCTGGTCACTCTCATTGGCATACCAACATCAAAGCACAACCTCCTATAATATAACTCCAAGAGGAATTATATCATCTAACAAGTCCATACATGCTAAACCTTCTCAGATATTTCTGCACTGTTGACTCAAAATGTAAATAGATAAAGTTCAATGGGACATTACAATTCAAATCCCCAGGATGTGGAAGAAGATGAAGGAACTTCTAGGCTAAAATAATATTGTTATCCTGATAATTTGTCAATCAATACAATGATTAAAGTCCCAAAAATTTCCAAGGTCTAAAGAACTGGACTGACAATCTCTTTTGGGGAAAATGTGGAATATTTCAGTAATGGAGTATTATTCATCTAAGAAAATGACATCATGATATTTTCAGACAAATGGTTGGAACTTAGAAAAATCATCCTGGGTGCAGTTACTAAAATGCAAAGAGACAAATATGGTCTGTATTCACTTATAAGAGGTCTCCTAACATTTTGGGAAAAAGTTCCAAAAGGCCATCTATTGTGAACAAATCATTCATGTACTATGGAGATTGTGTGCCATTCAATTGAGATGTTGGACCAGGGCCTCCTATGGAAAATTTCAAGCAGCCCAGGCTGTTGTTATTAAAATATGTTGCTCCTTACCCTCAACTGATAGATGAGTGCCATATCCTTCTGTCCACACATTGTTTCCTTCAGCATCAAATGGGATTGCAGACAAAGACCAGCACTCCTGTAATATGCAGAGAGAGACCTTAAAATTCCCAGCTCTAAATGGGATTTCCCAGTGAAATCCTCCCTTCAGAGCTCTGGGAAGCCTGCAGGAGAGGAGGCAAGAAAAGTGTCATAAGTAGAGGGAATTGAGGACCCAAGGAGAACAATGCCCTGAGAATCAGGCCTCAGAAAAAGATGATGCAGCCTGTGATGATGAGTCATGATAAGCTCGGGTCAGATAGAAGGGTGAGGATGACATCCCCTATCGGAGAAGTAGAGATAGGGCATAGGAGTAGAAAAAGGAGAGTGGATGGGACTGGAAGGAGAAGAGGAAGAGGGCAGAAGAGGAGATACAATGTGACCAAATTGTAATAAGTAAATATATAAGAAAAACTGTGATCATGGTGATGAAGTATAGAGCTCTTCACAATTGATGGCTTCTTCTTGGGTGTGGTGCCAGGGTGTGGCAAGGATAAACTTAGTTTTCTTTAAGAGAGTTGGCACTAAGACTCTGATCATGTGTCAATGATTAAATAAACAACACATAGTTCAATTGATGTATTTAAAAGAAAAAAAAAAGAGTGGACATGGGTAGGAATTTGAAACTGTTAGCAATGGAAAAGTAGTATAATGTATATTACATGACATTCCCATATAAACTGTAAAAATAATATGCTAACAACTTTACAATTACTTTTAATATGGAAAAAAGATTCAGCTAATGGAGGGCAGAGTTTGACTTTGTAAGGCATGCTTTTCAGGAACTCATTATGTAGCAGAGAACCCTAGCCATGAACTAGTTGTTTCCCACCTACCTCAGACTCTATGAGCCCAGGTGGCACATCTGTGCAAGCAGTCCTGGCACTAACAGTAAGTTTAGAGTGTTTGTCTGGAGGACCACAGCAAGAAACACTGCTGTTATTGTGTCCTACTCATATAACAAGGACCCATTTTACTATCTTGTAGGCCCAATTTTAAATTAAATACCAGGACCAGGAGCATTCCTCACTGGCCCCTGAGTAGGACAAACTGCAAATTCAGCAAAGTCAGCCAAGGGAATTCTGCTCATAGAGGTTTGGCAACACTACTGTGGATCAAAACCAGCTGTCAAAAAGTTTATTTCATCTCATTTCTTCATTTACAGTCAAAAATTTTCTGTTTCAGCCAAACCAGTCCCAGGAATTGTCTGTTGTTTTAAGGAGTCTGGTAATTGGAATTCTGTCTGCTGGCCATGACAGATGTGGATCTTTTTTTTTTTTTTGAACAAAGTTGCATGCTTTATTGACATAGAACCAATATACACAGGCTACTTTTGGAGAGTGTTCTTGTCTCCTGTTTACAAAGAACTGAAAGTCAACTTGCTTACAAACTACTAGACTAAGGAAGAAAATAAAGATATGAAAATCAAATGTAAATGGAAAGTGAAGTAACTTGTTTTATAATATGATAATGAGAGATAGATGTCGTCCTAGGAGTAGACCTCTAACTTGTCAGATGCCACTGTCAAAAGTGGAGACTTGGTTATTGCCTCTGAGCAAATGGAAGGAGCAGCAGTAGCTTTCAACCATGCTTCACATATTATCTGTATCTATTGGCTTATTGTGGTACAATCAGCACAAAACAAGGTTTTCAGTATGACAGTACATAAAAAAAAACACTTAACATACAATCCCTACTAATTAACATATCTATTTACTCAGTTAATCTAATATTAAGTTGATTATTCATAAAATAATTATAGTGGATCAAGAATTATAGGAGTTATCTCCATATTAAGATCAAGTTAGAAAACAGTCTTGACCACATCAAATTTATGTCTGAATGGGGAAAAGTTGAAGTGTAGCTCAGTGGTTAGAGGGCTCATTTGGCATGAACGAGGTTTAATACAGAACACCACCAGAATGAATATGCTTTCTATATGCTTTAAGTGAAACCAAAATATACAATAGAAGACATGTATAGAAATCCTGGGTATGGTGGCTTTGGTAAATAATCTCGGTTGCTACCTTGACTCTATAGGGAACCAACTGAAGATCAAACTAATGGACATTCCTGTCAGGAATTTTTTAATCAGATTATTCGAAGGGGGAAGTTGCATCCAAAGTCTAGGCCACAACTGGGCATGGAAAAGGGAAACTTTGTTTTTGCCTGATTGCCCTCACTTTTCTTTTTTTTTTTTTTCTTTTTTTTTTTCAATGCAGTTTATTCAGAAACCTTGAACAATCCTCGGACCCTGGGGAAAGCCAGCCCAGGCTTAAATAGCCTCTGGGTAGCCAACCCAGGCGTGCCACGTGGGCAATGCAGATAGGTCCACATACATGGAAGCAAGCCAGATCCTCAGCCTTAGCCAGATGTGGATCTTATCTAAGTTCCATGTCTCAGAGACTTTTCTTGCTGGTCTCTGCAAGATGGGTGTTCTGAGCCTCAGAAGTAGATAGTAAGTTCCTTGCAACCTTGGGAACCAGAGAACAAAGTTAATGTAAACTTCAGTGAATTCCTGGATGTCTTGCCAGGTGGCACAAATGTATAGCTACTGTGAAAAAAATTTTGCTTGTACCCTTTGCTTTATAAGTGTTGTTTGTATGTTCAGTAAACTGAGACTTGATCAGGAATCTATCTTGTCTCCATTCTTCAAGTCTCTGTCCCCCCATTACACTCACTCTTTCAGGTAGACCCTGTTGGACTAGCCAGCAGGAAAGGTCAGATTGTGCCTAAACAAGGGACTTTGAAAATGAGGGACAACATGAGAAAGGCTGGTTTTTGGAGCTCTGAATGCCTAAGGGAAAAAAAAAAGTGCTTTGTGATGACAGCCCATTACAAATAGGAAAACAAGGTAAACAGTCAATGAATCATGGAACAGAGAAATAGCAGGGAGATGTTAATGAGGACTTTAAATTCAATGCTAATAAAAGCTAGGAATTGGGAGAAACACCCTTATACCCTTCAGTTTGTACATGCAGTTTCCCTGGTTCCCAGTTGAAGGTACCATCCATCTGGAAACTTAGGAAAAGGAATCTCACAAGCTAAAGAGTTACTTGGGGGAAATTAGAGCAGCCAAACAGGCAGAGAAGAAGTACTTTAAAAGTTATTTAAAATGTTCATAAGGGAGCTCAAAGAGATTTGTGTAATTTGAGAGTAGAAAATAATGTAGGAGCTAGATAGTGAGAATGAAATGGAGTCAGTAGAAGAAACTGCCAAGTCTCATAATTCAGACTGGCCTTCTGCACCCTCTGCCCCCATGGCTTTCACTGCCACATGTGCAGGAGATATGGGACCACTGCAGGAGGATATTACTCTTAGAGAGAAAATCCAATTAGAAAGGGAACAAGTTAAGTTATTAAGGGAATTAGAGAAATTTAAATTACATAATAATAATAATAATAATAATAATAATAATAATATTGGAATGTTTGCACTGGTAAATTTTAAAGTCTGATTTTGACTTTTAAAATTATAAATGTGCTTTATGATTTCACTCTTAAAGAGGATGCTTTGTTTTAATATTACAAAAACAGGTTATAAAAAAACATTTAAAAATTTAAAAAGCACAGATGTTCATTTAGGTGTCATCCACCCAAAGTCCCAATTTATTTCTAATATCAGAGATCAGACCTCTACTCTTGCCTGATGCGTCTAAAACAAAAAGGGGGAACTGTAGAGAGCTGCGGAATGCTATGCCTTAAAGATGGAGCTGGTTTCCGCCTTCCACCTTCCCGATGGTGAGTGCTCTCTGTCACGAACAACTCCACATTTGGCTAAGGCCAAGGATCTGGCTTGCTTCCATGTATGTGGACCTATCTGCATTGCCCCCCGTGGCACGCCTGGGTTGGCTACCCAGAGGCTATTTAAGCTGTGGGCTGGCTTTCCCCAGGGTCCGAGGATTGTTCAATGTTCCTGAATAAACTGCATTAAAAAAAAAAGAATAAAAAAAAAATTTAAAAAGCAGGTACTATGGTTGCTTTTTGTCTTTGACTCTGCTTCTTTGGTTTTGTCTGCTGGCTTCTGTTTTCGTTTCTGTATTTGGGTTTACTCGGGATGTCTGGGAAAATTGGAGAGTTTCCAGTCTGGTCGAGGGAATCTGGAAGACACTCCAATTCCTGAAAAGAGGCCCCTAAAGATTCTACTCCTTTTGGGACCATAAGAGAGGGTGGCTGGGACTCTATTCTGTGTGATAAAAGGACTGCTGGAGCTTGTTCTCCATCTGGAAGCTGTGGAAATAGCCATGGGGGCTCTGCTCCTTCTGGAATGTATGTGTGTGGAGGGGATGAATGAGGGGGTCAACTCCTGGAATCTGTGGGACTTGTGTATAGTAGGGGCTCATCAAGTTCTGGTATTTGGGTATTCTGGTTACTCCAAGGTGACAATGTCACATTTCTACGTTCCTTATGTATCTCTCTGTTTGTGTATGTTTATCGGTAGACTTGGATATTTTTAGACATACAACAATTTTAATCAACACCTCAGAGTTAAATTCTATAAAACATTTTAAAAGTTATCAGGTATTTTAAAATAGTAACCCTTGGGCAGTCTAACAAATAACTTAAAATAGTTTCTCAACCCTTTGGGGGAAATAAAAAATCTTTGGTATTTGCTAGAAATCATATGGAGGTGAGAGTTACAGGGTGGGTTCACAAATCACACCATGAGAATGGTTCCATGTGGGAGGTTTATTAGAGAAAGGGAAAGGGCATCGCAGAGAGATGAGGTGAAAGAGAAAGAGAGATAGGAAAGACTCCTCCAGTTCTCTTATAAGATGACCCAGACCATGTGCAAGTGGTTACAGGTGATTTGTGGGTGGTCTTCTTGGTAGCTTCACAAATGCCTTATAACTGGTTTGTCAGGTCCTTTGGAGCTGGCCATAGAGATGCCTGCTTATGGATCCTAACATCCTCCCTTTTGTTTTATTAAAACGTGAGAAGCCAGGAAGTGGTGATGTTGTGGTGAGGGAACAGGGAGGAATTTTGCTCTTCAGGCTATTTCCTGCTGATTAGGGGCATTGTACTTCTAATGTACAGCTGGTCCCCACCATCAGGGTCATTATAATATGGTTCTGTGGGCAGAGGTTGATAATCCTGTATGTGTAACTGATTATTGGTTTATTTAGAGATTTTTTGCATTTGTTGTTGGAAGAATGTAGACAGGAAGTTAATAAACAGGGTGCAAAAAGCAAAACCAGAAAGATGAGTAGAGGTGAGACAAGGGCAGAATCCATTTCCATATGGGACTCTCAAATGCCCAAGAGCTAGAGGCCTCAAGCTGTTCCCTTCTTTTTCATAAATCTGTCTGGAGTTGTTGGATTGTGTTTTTTACTGTACCTGACTGGTTGATATAAAAACAGATTACTCCTAGAGGAAGATGCAAAATCCACTTTCTCCAGCTGTGAGGAGATCCAATCCATGTCGATTTTGAAGTACTACTGCTGCCAGTGAGTCAGTCTGTCATTGGAGAATTAGTATTATCTGAGCCACTTGCTGGAAGTCCTGGATAAACTGGGAAGAAAGCTGATAATACAGTTAGTGAGATGGCTAGTCCTGCTATTCCAGTCCCTAGAGCTGCCTGTGATTCCTGCAACAGCCAGCAGGGGAAGGATTTGAATTGCCCTCTTATCCTGCTGGGCAGCTTTTTGAGTCCAAGACAGTGATTGGTAGGGGCTCGCTTTTATTTATCATGCCTAGCTCAGGGAAGAGGAGTACCAGAGTGCAAACTCCTGAACAAGGAGCAGGCAGATGACAGTAGACCTGAGTGCCACAAAGAATTGAGATATTATTAGCAGTAGGGCATTGGGGTTGAGATGAGTATAGGTAGTTTCATTATATTCAAGGATAGTAGTTTCATTATATTCTAAGGAACTTAGCATTCCTACAGAGTGTGTCCTGGATGCCTTGAAAGAGATTGCCACACCAAAGAGGGTGATATGAGAAAGATAGGGGGTTGTGGCAACCTCAGAGTCAGGGCAGTTAGTAAAGGTGAAGTGGGGTTCCTTGACAGAGTCACTGCAGAAGTTGTCAGCACTACCTCTGACTTGGTCCCTTGTGTTAGACACAGCCAGCAAGCTTTAAGATGTACTGGTTGGATCTCATTAAGGAGCTTGTAGGCTGAGGTCAGAGTCTGAAGTAGGAGATGAAATGACAGTTTTGTATTTTTTAGGAAAGCGGATGTTAGAGAGGTAATGACCTTAGAGAAGTGTTTAGTTATCTTTTCTACTTCCCCATTGGCATTGATTGGGTAATTGGGACATATTTTCTCTGGATATGAAGAGTACTTATTGGTAGATCTGGTGTGTAGCAGCAGTAGAGTTTTCTAAGGATGCCTACTACCCAACTGGCATCTCATGAGTCTTAGATGTATAAGTAGAGGGTCTTTTTGTACAGGTGAAATAGCTTCTTCTGTACTGGTGTATGGATTAGGCAAGACCAGTCTGGGCAGCCTCCATACCTGTCTGGCCATTTTGTTTTTTGCTATAATAATTTGTTTGATCAAAGAGAAAGCAAACAAAAATTCTATCAAATAAGAGGGGAAGGATAGATGTTGGGGTGATAGCTATTTCCATCAGCTCCTGACAGCCTCCCATAGAGCAATTTCCTGACCCTATTAGGAGAGACTGTTTATTATCAATGAGGGTATCTTGAACCTCAAATCTCCATAGGTAGGGATTACCTTGAACAGCAAGAGGCAAGAGGAAGATGAGGAAAAATACATATCTAATCCAGCAGGGTCGAACACAGCTCTGTGGTGAGGCCTCATTTTTCTAGAACTGGACACAGGGTGGTTGATCTTGGTGTCTTTCGGAGCTTGAGGGATCGGGGTCCTGTTGGAGTTGATATATAGGAAGGGTCATTATCTTGAGGAGATGGGGTGAAAGGCTTAAGGTGGGATAGATAAATCCGGTGAGGGAAGCCCTTAAGCTTAGCAGCTGTGGGGCTCACAAGAATCACCTTGAAAAGGCCCTGCCATTTAGGAGAAAGAGTTGGTGAACTTTGGTGTGGAGGGGAGAGAAGGACCTGGTCCCAATGTTAATAGGTGATGGACAGGGATTAGTGTATGGCCATGGTAAACAGTGGTGAGTTAAGACCCACAGAAGTGAGTGGAGATGACAGCATAAGGGAGTAAGCAGGTGGTCAGGGAGATGAGAGGATTTAGCTGAAAGAGCAGGACTTAGGTCCAGTCTCCCATACATGAGCTCAAAAGGTGAAATAGATAGAGGTTTTCTGGGAAGAGCTCACAGCCTGAAAAGAGCCAGGGGGAGGAGTTTTACCCAATCAAAGTGAAGCTTTTATGATATCTTAACAAGAGTGTTCTTTAGGGATTGATTAATTTGTTCTTTCTTTCCTGAAGACTGGGGACAGTATGGGGTAAGAAAATACCAAGGAATGTTAAAGGCTTTAGATAAGGTCTGTGAAACCTGAGAAGTGAAATCAGAGCCATTATCTGACTGAAGAGAGATAGGAATTCCAAAATAATCTCATGGAGGAGATCAGAAACTCTCTGAGCTCTTTTATTAGTAGTGGCGAAAGCCTCCACCCATCATGAGAATGTGTCCAGCAAGACCAGGAGGTACAGGACACATTTGACTGTTGGCATGTGGGTAAAATCAAGTTGAAGTTAGTGCCAGGGAGAGAGTCTCCAGCCTAGTGTGTAGGAAAAAGGGGGCTACAATAGCCTGAGTTCAGATCTTAGGTCTGGCAGATCTTACAAGAAGCAGTAATGGTCTTTAGGAAGCACAAGTACGTAGAGGTAGGCTGAAGGTGAGCACTGAAGAAGTTATACAAGGCAAGACTGTTAGGATGAAAGAACTAGTGTAGGTAGGACAGAATCTGAGGAGTGTCAGGAGAAGGCAGGGAGGTAAGGTTGTATTGTAAGGATATTTTGTGTTGAGAGGGATGAATCTAGGCCTTTTAGGGTCACAGCCTTAACTGCCTCATCAGCCCAGCTATTCCCTTTGGAAACTATGGAATTGTTCATCTGGAGGGACTGGCAGTGGACTATTCCAATGGCTGTGGAAAGATGGGAGGCTTTTAGCATGGCTAAAATTTGGTCAGCATTGGTTACAGATCCTCCCTTTGCTGTAAGTACTCCATAATCTCTCCAGATGGCAGAATGGGTTAAAAGAATATGAAAAGCATATTTAGAGTCTGCATAGATTAAGGGATTGTCCCCGGGCTAATTGGAAATCTCGGGTAACAGCTATTAATTGGGCCTGTTAATATATGGTGTGGGCAGGGAGGGCTTGTGCCTCAACCACCCCAGTATTTGACACCATGGCATAACCTGCTTTTTGAGCTCCCTCATGTACAAAGGTGCTGCCATCTGTATAACAGATAGGCAGCCTGAAGCTATGTGTCCTCCTATATGTGTGAGAGGTGGGGCAATAGTTTCTCTAAAGTTTCAGTGTAAGAATGAGATGGGGAATGGTCAGAGTTAGGTCAAGGAAGAAGGCTTGAAATATTAAGAGGTGGGCATGGTTAGAAAGTGAGGGTAGAGTTTTCTATTAGTGCCATCTGGAGGGAAAGGACCCTGGAAGGAGGTAAAGTTTATAAGCCTTTGTATGTTAAAAGGTGAGACAGATTGTGAGAAGAGAACACAGTAATGGGTGGCCTGAAAGTTAGTGTTTTTGACTCTCAAATAAGGCGCTCTGTAGCTGCTAGGGCACAAAAACAGGGTGCCCATCCCAGCATTGTCAGGTCTAATTTTTTTGATAGGTATGCTACAGGTGCAAAGGAGGGTCCCAATTGGTAACCCAGGGCTCAAAGTGCATATACCTCTTTTTCTGTTACATAGAGGGAGAAGGGACACATTAGGTCTGGAAGATATAAGACCAGGGCCTCAAGAAGAGCCTGTTGAAGCCTCTGAAAGGACTTAGTAACATCTTTAAGAAGGGGTTTACGCAAAAAGCCTGAAGCTGCCTCATATAAGGGGCAGGCAAGAAGGGAAAAGGAGGGGACAAAGGACCATAAGAAACAGGCCATTCCCAGAAACAATAAGATTTCTTCTTTATTTTATGGAACTGCCAGAGACCATATTAGGTCTTTTCTGTCTAGGGTGATGCCCTTATGGGTTGGAGTTAATGTTAGTCCCAGGTAAGTGACCTCAGAGGTAGAAAATTGGATCTTGGAGGGTGAGACCTGATAGCCCCTGCTGGATAGGAAATTTAGAAGAGCAGAAGTGTTAGATTTTTCTAATTTGTAGAGATGGTCTGCAGAGGAAAATGTCATCTACATACTATATAAGCTTGTATTTAGGAAGAAATAAGGAGAGTAGATCAGAAGCTAGAGCGTGGCCAAAAAGATGTGGGCTTTCCTGAAATGCCTGGGGTAAAACAATACAGTTAAACTGAGTAGAGCCTAGGGTGTCAGGATCAGTCCAGGTGAAGGCAAAGATATATTGTGACTGGGTACCTAAAAGAATAGAGAGGGGGTGGAGCCAAGATGGCAACTAGCACACACAGTTTCTGAGCGGTGGAATACCTAGGCTTCTGAGTTGGTGAAAGGAGGGACCTCTAACCCAGGAGAACAGCAGTGAGGCTTTCTAAACAACAGGGAGCATCGCAAGAGGTGAAAACTTTGGTCTCGGGTCACCCGGGGACTTGTTTGGGGAAGGAGATAAATGATCCTTTGATCTCACAGTACTCCCCTCCCCCAGACCTCTTTCTTCCTCTGCACAGTGGCACAGTGGACTCATCTTTCTCAGCACAGACCTAACTGCCTAGGGACTACAGCCACTGAGGCAGAGCTCCAAGCCCGTTAGTGGCAGGCAAAAGCCAGCAGTACGTGTCCCTGGGTCCCAGATTCGCTCAGCGGCTGCACCATCCTCCCAGGGCCCGTGTCTGCTAGACACCATCCTAGCTCCACAGGATCGCCATCACTGACAGTATGGCCCACCCAATCCCACAGTGACAAAGGATACACTATATACTCACCAAAACCAGGCAGAAACGTCATACAACCTAGACATACCAGGTGCTGGGCCTCCCAAGCTTGGAGAGCACAGTGAAGAGACCCCAGGACTTCCCAGAAAGCATCTGGACTAGGGACCCGGTCTCCAGATACAGCCAGACTTGGTGGTGGAGCAGCACTGAGCTGGTGGGGCACAACAGCCCTCCAGTTTAAGACTAACCAGGGCCAAACCAGAGAACAGAGAGCCTGGTTACGATGATCACTACTGACGTGACCACCCTGAAATCTCCAGCTTCAGCAAGACCTCAGAACCTGGCAGTGACAGCAGCAAAGAACTGGCAGAGCACATCAAAGAAGCAGGGCCAAACCAGAGGGCAGAGAGTCCGGATATCCCATCTTTGCCAAGTGACCTGCCTGTAAGTGAGTGCACCCTTGAGAATCTGCAGATCCCCAGATCCTGGAACCTTCTAAAACAAAAGCCAGGCATCGAACCCCCTCCCACCCATGTACCCACTTTGGGAAACAGAGGGGCACTACAGTCATTTAAGTTCCTGCTCTGTGGATCTAATTGAGGAGTTAAGGCAGTTAATGCCAGAAATTGTACTGTGATCATCACTAGCGCCTGCGACATATACAGTGCAGAGTCCCTTCCAAACACTCAAGGGTTCAACATTAGCCATCACTCTGTCCCTCAAGACACACGTCCATGCACACTTACACACACACACACACACACATGTGCACGCACACGCATGCTTGCATTTGCCCCGTTTGCTCCTGCGTACTTTCCTCCCACAGGTCCAGCTAGTCCTCAGCACACGCTGAGAGTTCTCAGCTTCCTGAAGAACTCTGCAGATGCCAGAGAGAGACAGTACCAGTCTGATGTGCAGAATCCAAAAACAAACAGGGAAGGTTTAAGATAAGCCAATGGCCAGGGGTAGTCGAAAGAACACTTCCAACATAAATCAGGACATCATGACTTCACCAGCAAACCCCAAAATCGATGGATACTCCAATTCAGCAGAAGCACAGGAAAATGATTTTAAAGCCATGATTGCCCAATTATTTGAGGCTCATAAGGAGGAAATGAACAAATCTTTCAAAGAGTTAGCCAGTCAATTGGAGCTAAAGAAAGGAGAAATAGACAAAATCCTTAAAGAAACACAGGCAAACATAGCCAAACATATAGATACACAAGTAGAGGAAAAATTTCTGGCATATAAAAAGGAAAGAGAAATAAAATAGAAAAAAGAAATAGAGGCCATCGTAGAGAAACAGGAATCCAAATTCAAACACATGAAAGAAATGGTGCAAGGCATGTAAACAGAACTAGAATCAATAAAGAAAACACAAAATGAGAAAACCCTTGAGCTGGAGAACTTAGAGAAAAGATCAGGAACCACAAAAGTAAGCATCACCAACAGAATACAAGAGATGGAAGAGAGAATCTCTGGAGCTGAAGACAAACTTGCAGAAATGGATACTTCTCTCAAAGAAAAAGTAAAATCAGAAAAGTTCCAATCACAAAATATCCAAGAAATCAAGGATGCTATGAAAAGACAAAATCTAAGAATAATAGGAATTCATGAAAAAGAAGACTCCAGGCTCCAAGGTCCAGAAAATATTTTCAAGAAAATCATAGAGGAAAATTTTCCCAACTTAAAGAAAGAGATGTCCATATATATACAAGAGGCCTACAGAACTCCAAATAGACTAGACCAGAAAAGAAACACATCACGTCACATCATAGTCAAAACACTAAATCTGCAGAACAAAGAAAAGATATTAAAAGCAGCAAAGGAAAAAGGCCAAGTAACATATGAAGGTAGACCTATCAGAATCACACCGGACTTCTCATCAGAAACTATGAAAGCCAGAAGGGCCTGGGCAAATATCATAGAGACTCTAAGATATCACAAATGTCAACCCAGACTACTATACCCTGCAAAGCTTTCAATCAACATAGATGGAGAAAACAATATTTTCCATGACAAAACTAAATTTACACAATATCTACACAGCAAACCAACCCTACAGAAGATACTAGAAGGAAAACTCCAATCCAATGAAAACAAATTCACCCAAGAAAACAGGGGATACAGATAATATCCCAACAAAAGTGAAAAGAAAACAAGCAATGAAACAAGGTTAGATCATCGACTCCATTACAAAAGGAACTAACATGCATTGGTCACTATTATCTATCAATATCAGTGAACTCAACTCACTAATAAAAAGACACAGGCTAACAGAATGGTTATGGAAACAGGATCCAACATTCTGTTGCATCCAAGAAACACACCTATGCAACAAAGATAAACACTACCTCAGAGTAAAGGGCTGGAAAACTGTTTTTCAAGCAAATGGTTCCAGAAAACAAGCTGGAGTAGCCATCCTAATATCTAATAAAATAGACTTTCAACCCAAGTTAATCAAAAAAGATGAGGGCCACTATATTCTCATCAAAGGAAAAATCCACCAAGAGGACATCACAATCTTGAATATCTATGCCCCAAATACAAGAGCACGGACATTCGTAAATGAAACATTATTAAAGCTTAAATCATACATTGATCCTAATACCTTAATAGTGGGAGACTTCAACACTCCACTCTCACCAAGGGACAGATCAACTAGACAGACACCAAATAGGGAAATAAAAGCACTCACAGAATCCCTAAATCAAATGGAACTAATAGACATCTACAAATCATGTCACCCAAACTCAAAAGAGTACACCTTCTTTTCAGCACCTCATGGAACCTTCTCAAAATTAGACCATATACTGGGTCACAAAGTAAGCCTCAACAGGTACAAAAGGATTGAAATAATCCCTTGTATACTATCTGACCACCATGGACTAAAGCTAGACATCAACAACAACAGAAACAACAAAAAGCCGACACGCACATGGAAACTGAACAACTTAATACTCAATGATAGCTGGGTTAAGAAAGAAATAAAGAAATTAAAGACTTCCTAGAATTCAATGAAAATGAAGGCACAACATACCCGAATTTATGGGACACATTGAAAGCAGTGCTCAGAGGAAAATTTATAGCACTAAGTGCCTGCAAGAAGAAATTCGTAACATTACATACAAACAACTTAATGGCCCAACTGAAAAACCTAGAAAAAAAAAGAAGCAGATACACCCAAGAGGAGCACATGGCTGGAAATTATCAAACTAACGGCTGAAATCAATCAATTAGAAACAAATAAAACTATTGAAAGAATCAATGAAACAAAAAGCTAGTTCTTTGAGAAAATCAACAAGATAGACAACCCTTGGCCAAACTAACTAAAAAGCAGAGAGAAATTATCCAAATCAGCAAAATCAGAAATGAAAATGGGGACATAACCACAGACACTAAGGAAATCCAAACAATTATTAGGTTATACTATAAAAGCCTACATGCCACAAGATTTGAAAATCTAAATGAAATGGATAATTTTCTTGACAGATTCCATCTACCAAAACTAAGTCAAGATCAGGTAGAAAGACTGAATAGCCCTATATCTCCTAAGGAAATTGAAGCAGTCCTTAACAGTCTCCCCTCCAAAAAAAGTCCTGGGCCAGATGGCTTCAGCGCAGAATTCTACAAGACCTTCAAAGAAGTGCTAACTCCAATTCTCCTCAAATTATTCCACAAAATAGAAACAGAAGGAATAGTACCAAACTAATTCTATGAAGCCAAAGTCACCTTGATACCTAAACCACACAAAGATCCAACAAAAAAAGAGAACTTCAGACCTATCTCTCTTATGAACATTGACACAAAAATACTCAATAAAATTCTTGCAAACCGAATCCAAGAACATATCAAAGATATCATCCACCAGGACCAAGTAGGCTTCATCCCAGGCATGCAAGGGTGGTTCAACATACGGAAATCCATCAATGTAATCCACCACATAAACAAACTGAAGGAGAAAAACCATATGATCATCTCGTTAGATACCAAAAAAGCATTTGACAAAGTCCAACACCCATTCATGTTTAAAGTCTTGGAGAGATCAGGGATACAAGGCACATACCTAAACATAGTAAAGGCAATATACAGCAAGCCTATAGCTAACATCAAACTCAATGGAGAGAAACTTAAATCAATCCCGCTGAAATCAGGGACAAGACAAGGCTGCCCATTGTCTCCATATCTCTTTAACAAAGTACTTGAAGTCCTAGCCAGAGCAATAAGACAACTAAAGGAGATCAAGGGGATACACATGGGGAAGGAAGAGGTCAAAGTGTCACTGTTTGCAGATGATTTGATAGTATACATGAGAGACCCCCGAAATTCAACCAGAGAACTCCTTCAGCTGATAAAAACCTTCATCAAAGTGGCAGGACACAAAATCAACTCAAAAAAATCAGAAGCCCTCCTGTATACCAAAGACAAAAAGGCTGAGAAAGAAATTAGGAAAACAACACCCTTCAAAAAATAACATAAAGTAGCTTGGGTGACTCTATCCAAGCAAGTGAAAGACCTGTTTGAGAAAACCTTCAAGTCTCTGAAGAAAGAAATTGAAGAAGATATCAGAAGATGGAAAGATCTCCCGTGCTCATGGATTGGTAGGATTAACATTGTGAAAATGGACATACTGCCAAAAGCAATCTACAGATTCAATGCAATTCCCATCAAAATACCAACTCAATTCTTTACAGACCTTGAGAAAAAGATTCTCAGCTTCATATGGAGAAACAAAAAAACCAGAATCTCCAAAAGGATCCTGTACAACAACAGATCATCTGGAGGTATCTCTATCCCTGATCTCAAGCTGTATTACAGGGCAACAGTAATAAAAACTGCATGGTATTGGCATAGAAACAGAAAGGAGGATCAATGGAACCGCATAGAAGACCCAGAAATAAACCCACACACCTATGAATACTCAATATTTGACAAAGAAGCCAAATTCATTCAATGGAAAAAAGACAGCATCTTCAACAAATGGTGCTGGACCAACTGGATGTCTACATGCAGAAAAATTAAAATAGATCCATATTTATCACCTTGCACAAAACTAAAGTCAAAGTGGATCAAGGACCTCAACATAAAATCAGATACTCTAAATCAATTGGAAAAAAAATTGGGGAACAGCCTAGAACTCATTGGCACAGGAGACAACTTCCTGAACAGAACACCACCAGCACAGGCTCTAAGAGCAACAATCAATAAATGGGACCTCATGAAACTGAAAAGCTTCTGTAAAGCAAGGGACACCATCATCAAAACAAAACAACTGCCTACAGAATGGGAAAGAATCTTCACTAACCCTTTATCTGACAGAGGATTAATATCCAGTATATACAAAGAACTAAAGAAGCTGAAAAGCAGCCAACCAAGTAATCTGATTAAAAAATGGGGAACAGAGCTAAACAGAGAATTCTCGACAGAGGAATATCAAATGGCAGAAAAACACTTAAAGAAATGCTCATCCTAATTAGCCATCAGGGAAATGCAAATCAAAACGACCCTGAGATATCACCTTATACCCATCAGAATGGCCAAGATGAAAAACTCAAGCGACAACATATGCTGGAGAGATTGTGGAGAAAGGGAAACCCTCCTTCACTGCTGGTGGGAATGTAAACTGGTACAACCACTCTGGAAAGCTATCTGGTGCTTTCTAAGACAATTAGGAATAGTGCTTCCTCAAGACCCAGCTATACCACTGCTAGGTATATACCCAAAGTTCGTTCAAGTACACAAAAGGGATACTTGCTCAACCATGTTTATAGCAGCTTTATTTGTAATAGCCAGAACCTGGAAACAACCCAGATGTCCATCAATGGAAGAATGTGTACAGAAATTGTGGTATTTCTACACAATGGGATATTACTCAGCAATCAAAAAGGAGGAAATCATGAAATTTGCAGGCAAATTGTGGGATCTAGAAAAGATCATTCTGAGTGAAATATCCCAGAAGGAGAAAGACAAACAGGGTATATACTCACTTATATAGACCTATAAGATATGATAAACATAAGGAAATCTATACGCCTAAAAAAGATAATGAAGAGAGCAGACATGGGGTAAGATGATCAATCCTCATTTAGAAAGACAAATGGGATGTCCATTGAACGTATGACAGGAGTCTACTGAGCGCACCTGAAAGACTCTAACTAGCAGTGTTTTCAAAGCAAAGACTCATGACCAAACCTTTGGCAGAGTACAGGAAATCATAAGAAAGATTGGGAGTTAGTCTGATACAAAAAGGATAAGGAGCTCCACAGGACCAAATATATCTGGCCACAGGGTCTTTTCTGAGACTGACATTCAACCAAGGACCATGTATGGATATAACTTGGAACCTCTGCTCAGATGTAGCCTGTGGTAGCTCAGTAACCGATTGCTTTCTCAAAGTGAGGGGAACAAGAACTATTTCTAACAGAAACTCAATGACTAGCTCTTTGGCCTCCCCACCCCCCAAGTGAGGAGCAGTCCTGTTAGGCCACACAGGAGGGCTTTGCAGCCAGTCCTGAAGATACCTGATAAAATAGGATCAGATGAATGGGGAGGAGTCCCCCCCATCAGTGGACTTGGAAAGGGGCATGGTGGAGATGAGGGAGGGAGGGAGGGACTGAGAGGAAATGAGGGATAGGGACACAGCTGGGATACAGAGTTAATAAAATGTAACTGGTAAGAAAAAATAAAATCAAAAAAAAAGAAAGTATAGAGACCTGAAAAAAAAGGGAATAGAGAAAAATTCATCTTTGAAATCCAGAACTTAGAAATGGGAGTTACCTAAGGGGATAGTGGAGAGGAGTGTATAGGGGTTAGCTACAACAGTGTGGAAAGGAAAGACTGCAAAGTTCAGTAGCTGGAGATCTTGAACCAGGTGATAGGTTCCATTGGGTTTTTTAACCACAAGGATGGGGGTGTTAAAAGGAGTGTAAGTGGGGCAGAGGAGTTTTTTTCTTAGGACAGTGATAATAGGCTTAAATCTCCTAAGACTCTTGAGAGGAAGTGGGTATTGAGCCTTAAAAATATACCAGGTTGGTTCCTGTAGCTGAATCACTACAGGGAATGGTGCCTAGCCACAGAAGAGTTTTGGACATCCCAGACTTGGGGGGCCACTTGAGAGGCTGGGAAAGAAAATAAGAAAATGATGTGTTAGAACTGGTAGGTAGGGTGGCTAGAAGTTGGAGGAGAGAGGACACTGGAGAGTTTGGGTCAAGCGAATGGGTGAAGTAAAGAAAATACAGGCTTCTACTTTGGCTAAAAAGTCCCTTCCCATTAGGGCAACTGGACAGGCTGGCATTACTGAAAAGAAATGAGTCAATGGAACTCACCTAAAAATATAATTAAGGCTGGCATGGTTGTCCCCCTATCCAGACAATAGAGAAACTACAAGGAGAGGTTGGTCCCCAGTACTCCATTATGACTGAGTAAGTGGCTCTAGTGTCCACAAGGAAGGAGATGGCCTGTTCTGATACCATGATAATTAGCCATGACTCCCTGTTAGTGATGGCAGTTGTCTGGTCAAGGGAACCTGGGCACCTCCAGTAGTCCATAGCCAGGCCTATGATAATGGCCAGAGGGCGATTTGGGAATGATGCCCCCATATCATGGAAGAAACGGTGTCAACCAACACCCCAGTGTCTCTCTTGGTGGCATTTTGGACATGGACCCAATTGCTTTTGGTGGTTAGAGCATGCCCTCACCCAGTGATCCTTCTGACCACATTTGGGGCAGGGGCGTGGTGGTCTCTGCATGGGACAACCCATGTCCCAATGTCTCATTTGACTACATATGAAACAGGGACCTGGTGTTCCTTGTGTCTTAGAAGGTAAGGAAGCCTGGGTAGTGGCCAAGGCCAGTCAGATGGTCTTGGCAAGCACTTGGTATTTTTGTTTGTGGGCTTTTTCATCTTTTCTGTGGAACCCCTTAAAGGCCAGCACTTAGAATTTTGCCTGTGGCATCCAAAGTCCCTTCTACAAAGATTTAAGCTTAGCCCTAATGTCAGAGAAACTTCGCAAAAAAAAAAAAAAAAAAAAAAAAGGTCATTAGGAGTTGTGTGCCCTCTCTAGTTTTGGGGTCTAGATTAGTGTGTTGTAAGAGGGCCTTTGTAAGGCACTCTAGGAATTGAGACAGATTTTCCTTTTCTGTCCTTAATGACATCCTGGAGCTTTTCAGAAATAACTGGCTTAAGGCCTGCCTTATAGAGACTAGCCAGGAGGCAGGTTGTGAATTGACCTCTGGCTAAAATGCCTTCCAGAGTACTGTAATTCCACTGTAATTCAGCCTCAGCCCTGACCAGGTTTGAAGCATTTGTTTGGTGAACCTCATCTGCATGTATTTTAGCCTGTTCCCCAACTCACCTGTGTTCCTCAGCTAATAGGTTATTGGTAAGGTTATTGGAAGGTGAGACTATAAGATTGAGTGAGATATATTGAAATTCTTTATTGAAAGTAGCAGGATTAGTGGTATAGGATCCTAATCTCATTTCTATTTGACAATGTTCAGTTAATGAGAAAGTAACTTGCACCCTAATTAAGCTGTCTATACCTGTTACTCCCTGCAAGGAAAGGATTGAGGCTGACTTATGCTGAGTAGAGGGAGCAGACTTTACTATATAGAAAGAGAGCAGGTAGTATATGAGCTGATAGTTGTTGGTGGGGTGAAGTGGGTGCTAGAGTGAGGTGACTAGGACAGTCTGTTGCTGAAGAAGGGAATGAGGGTTTTGCAGAAACTGAAGGAGAAGGGAGGGAGTAGAAGAAGGAGAAGGTGCCAGAGGTTGTGAGGATTCGGGAGGAGCAGGCAGGAGAGAGGCTGGGGTAGGGAAGAATGGAGAAGGTTCTGGATGTTGTGGGGATTTTGGAGAAGCTGGAGTTTGGGAGGCTGGGGCAGAAGAGGAAGGAGAAGGCACCAGAGGTTGTAAGGATTCCAGAGAAACTGGAGGTTGAGAGCAGTGGGGTGGAGCTTCATCTGCATGGTCAAAGATAGAGAACTTTTGGGGTTGAGACTTTATAGTTAGAAGAATTTGGTTAGGAGGACAGGAAGAGCAGAGAGGAGGTTTAGAGCAGGAATAGAGAAAACTTGAAAGTAGGTACTTCCTCCCATTTACAAGATTGCTGGCAGAAATTAAGTAGATCCCATAAAATATTGGGATTTAATGTGCCTTTAATAGGCCAATTTGAACCTTAACCAATAGAGTATGTAGGCAAGTCTTATTACAGAGGCATATAAGTTTATAAGCCTTTAACTCAGGCTCCATGTGTAAGGTTTTAAAATTCTCCAGTAGACATCCCAGTGGGGACAATGGAGGAACAGACACTGTCCAGGTGTTTCCCATCAGGAGGCAAGGAAGTCAGTGACCTTCCAAAGGGGTCCCAAAAGAAGGTGTGACTGTAAAAAGAGGTGCTATCTGATCCAATACCTCATCAACTTTTGGCCAGACTCTAGGGCACAAATGCCAGGAGGCACAGCCAACACTACAACAGTTGCCTAGCACTAGGTCTTCCTGTGAGTGAGCTAGAGAGGGGGAGAAGAGACTGTGTGCAAGGCAGGGAAGCTCTCCCAAGGAAACTGAAGCCCTAATAGAGATGGAAGTCCAGCAAAAGGGAGCAACCGTTGCCAGTAAAGGCCTTGGTTGGGGAGTCCTCTGCTTCAAAGAGCAGTGAGAAGGCACCAGACTCTCAACAGTCACTCTTTTCTTGCCCAGAGAAAAGTTTATGCTGACCAACAGGGAAACTCACCATTTCAGCCAGTGTTTGATGCCTCAGTAGCAATCTGATAGCTGGAAAGTGGGGTTTGCAGGTGGATTTGTAGCAAAATAGGTCCCCAGTAGCCCCGGTGGGGTGCTGGCACTCCCCACTACTCGGTGAGCCAACTGGAGTGAACCTGTCCCTTCCAAGAGGCACCAATGTTAGAAATCTTATGACAGTGAGAGTTACACAGCAGTTTCACAAATCACACCATGATACTGGTTCCTGTGGGAGGTTTATTAGGGGAAGGGAAAGTGGGTCGCAGAGAGTGAGGTGAAAGAGAAAAAGAGAGGAGGGGCTCTGTAAGTTTTCTTATAAGGTGACCCAGAGCATATGCAGGTGCTTCCAGGTGATCAGTGGGTGGTCTTCTTGGTTGCTTCACAAATTCATGATTACTGGTTTGTCAAATCCCTTGGAGCTGGCCTTAGAAATGCTTGCTTACAGATCCCAATGGTATTTATTTTTTTAATTTTACAAACTAAAACTAAACCATGCTGTTTAAGCCAATTAAAACAAAAAACTACAGTTATTACAATATACCATGTCAAAAAAACTATAAAATATGTTGTTCTTCATTTAAAAAGGCTGGAGATGCTTCAATGCAAAATGTTTCCTTATGGTGTTTTATAGGAAAAAAAAAGGACTACAGTTCCATGTTAGCATAGGGTTATGCAGGGTTAATTCAGATCATTTGTAACCATTATATAAAATACATGCCTGGTTGCCAGAACCTATATAAATGATTTAATGCTGTTTCTTTCTGGCCAGATTTAGTA
This sequence comes from Meriones unguiculatus, assembly GCF_030254825.1. Lineage (NCBI taxonomy): Eukaryota > Metazoa > Chordata > Mammalia > Rodentia > Muridae > Meriones > Meriones unguiculatus. Next base: position 31,074,752 of record NW_026843709.1, on the reverse strand, counting down.
TGGCCAGAATAGTCAATTTTTGCTGAAGTCTACAGGGTAAGTTTAGTTTTCTGTTTAATGTTAATTAAAACTTTTTTCCTTTAATTTTTTGCTCTTAAGTTTTAAAACAATATCATAGGATTAATAAGATTTGCTAGCCCCTTAATTAAACATAATTAAATATAAATTATATTTAATTAAATGTTTTGCTTTGAGGTTAGTTTAATATGTGCAAGTTTAAAGTTATGCTAAAGATAAAAGTTGAGCAAAAGATGGAGTATTACCTAGTCTCTTTGTTGTTTAGGTTTTTTGTTTGTTTGTTTGTTTTTTGTAAGGTTAAATCTAAAATGGGTAACCATAAAGTTTTCCTATACAGATCTACCTAAAATTTGGTTCTAAAGCATGCTTTAAAAATATATCAAAATTGAGATTATACTATCCTGTTTTATAGGAAGACATTTAGAGCAGACGATAAAGCTAGGCAAAGAGTCATTCAAATATGCTGGCCCTCAGACTTGTCAGAGATCTAATAAATATGGCAATTTAACATAGGTAAGCTTATTATGACAGAGTCCAACCTGTTGATGTACAAAACAACAAATTAATTCAGTTTTTATAGGTGCACCATATAGTTTTTTTCATTTAAAACAAAGGTTAGCCCAATTGTTGATATTTTAACAGTATTTACTGATGGTTCATTATCTGGTGTTGCTACCTATGCTTATAAAAGAAAAACAATCTTTTCAAGTGTCTAACACATGTGCACAAAAAGCAGAATTGTCTGAAGTATTGGCTGTGTTTCAAAGTTATAATAAGCAGTTTTTGAACATTTTTACAGATAGTGCATATATAGCTCAGGCTTTGCCTAGGTTAGAGACTGCAGGTCAAATTCAGACATCTCCTGGAATTTTAATTTGACAAATTCACAGTTTGATACAAAAAAAAAGCTTTCCCATTTTTATAAGACATTTGAGGGTTCATTCTAATTTACCAGGACAACCCTGTCTAAAGGAAAGGCATTGGCAGATAAAGTCACTGAAGTTTATGGTCCACAGTTAAAAAGAGCCCAGGATGCCCAAAATATGGATCATCTTAATAGTCAAATCTTGAGACTTAAATTTGGATTGACTAAGGAAAAGGCCCTTAGTATAGTCAAGGCTTGCAGTACTTGTCCTCAATTTCAGCCTGTTTTTCAATTGGAAGGCAATACTGAAGGATTGGCTCCAAATCAGATTTGCCAAATGGATATTACACATATTCCTGAATTTAAACAATTAAAATATGTACGTGTTTGCATTGATACCTATTCTGGATTTCTTTTTCCTACTCTTCAACCAGGAAAAGCTGCAAAGAATGTTATTGCTCTTTGTCTACAGGTTTTTAATATTCGAGGAGTTCCTAAGCAATTTAATAATGACAATGGAACAGGATATTCCAGCAAATCATATATAAGATTTTGTCAACAGTTTCAAGCTTCTCATATGTCGGGAGCCGGCAAAGCCCCCAGACTCTGATTTGTAATATCCTGCCGGACAAACAACAGAGGTCTGTGAATCATACCTTTCGGTTAATAGCCCTGCTGGACAAACAACAGATGTCTGAAACCATAGATGTTGTTTTTAGTGACTGTATAAACTTTTGAGCCTCCAGTGCAACAATCACATGAATCAAGTGATTTCTTACAATAGTCTTGGTGATTTTCCACTGTTATTTCCTCCTCCTCGAAACCCCCCTCCCTGCCAGAACTGCCCTATAAAAATAAAACTGCTGCACAATAAAGTCAGCACTTGAAAGGCATTCGTCTACTTGTGCTCATTTCTCTCTCTCCCTCATCTCCTACAGGTATGACCCCCTTCGCCCCCACAAATAACTAGGTCCCGCAGGTCGGGACACTCATATAACTAAAATACCTTAGTATTCTAAATGACAAGGCATGGTAGAGCATGCCCACTAAACAATTAAGATTTATTTGCAAAAAGACATAAAAGAGGGAGCTACTCCCCTGGACACCAAGAATCATCTTAATCATATTCTTTTCATTCCGAATTTTTAAAATTTGCATAAGCGTGGTAAATCCGCAGCAGATATATTTTGCATATAGAAGTCAAGAAAACTTTTGCTAAAGTAAAATGGAAGAATCCTTTAAGAAATCAATGTCATGGACGTGACCCTCTACTCATATGCAGACTAGGACCTGTCTGTGTTTTTTCACAGGAAAATGATGCACCTCAATGACTACAAGAATGTGTGGTGTGACAAGTAGATGAGGAGTTTTCTCCTGACAATGATAATAATGTCAATGAAGACCCCTCAGTCAAGATGACTGTTTATTTGGCATATGTTCCTAATCTACTTCTACTATATCCAATTTCCTGGGATGATGCAGAAGTCCTTGTTTATGTCAACAACACTTGGTTGCTGGGTTTTCCTGCAACCCAACACAAGTAAAACAGACTCTTAACCTTTCAGGACTAGGAAGAGGTCATCCTCTTTGCATTTCCAGAAAGAGTATTCATAAGAACTGCTTACCAGTCTCACCTGTCTAGGTCATAGTTCAGAGCCTACTACTATAAAGTTTGGGTGGTAGCTCAAGACTCTCTTTGCAAGCAGGCAAAGTGAAACATTGGGGGGATATTATTGACCCTTCCTAAGGGAGTTAAGAATGACAGTCTTACGTGTCCAATGAGCTAGCCACCCTGTGAGAAAGGGGATCAATGCACTTGCCCTCAACTGATGGTTCCTTGGACAAGATGCAGCTGAGAAATGCACACCATCTACTCCTGGGACGATGACACTGCATTTATAGTCATGGACTGGACTGGTCTATAGTTAAGGCTATTAAGAACTTGGCTTCTGGTAAAGGCAGTCAAAATCCTTTGTTTTAGAAGAAGTTGTTAGTACTGGAATTTGGAGGACTTCAAATAAAATCTGGCAAACCCATATATGGGAATTGGGGGCTATGTTGGTATTGTTACACATTCACTCTGGAAATATCAGTAGCTTTGCTAAATTAATCAAGTATTCTTCTGTTTTGGCCTATATTAATCCTCCTTATGTACTGTTGGAAACACTGTAGCAAGACATTTTAAGAATAATGATACTTATTCAATTAAATGTGTATATTACAGTCTTACTAAATGTGTTAGTGCTAATAATAATGCTCTTTCAGTATTAGTTGTTAAGCAACCAGCTTCCATTATGATTCCTGTTAGTTTTTCTGATTGTTGATATGATGAAACAGAATTTAATTGGACTCAGGTTCAGAATCACCTTTCTGGTATTTGGTCTAGCAAAAGCTTCTTATTGAACATTTTAATGATGAGAAATAAGATCCATGACATGGAATCTGCCAAGAAATCTAAGTTAGAATTGGCCAATACAGTCTGGTATATATTTACTAGCCTCAAGAGGTGATTTTCTTTCTTTGATTCTGTGCTTAAGTGAGGACTGACAGTTGTGGGCCTGGTGGATATGGGTGTGTTGGCCTGTGCCTGCCTGCCTTGTGTGTTACAGTTCCTTCAACAACTTAAACATATGCAAGTGCAGTTGCATGAATTGCAATTAAAGATCTCTAACAACCCCATTTGATATGCAGGTAAGTCAGTGACATGTAAGAGTAAAATTGTGGTTTTTCCAACATAAGACAAAAGATCATAAAAATTGCATCTTAGACCTTGATTATGATTAAGGAAAATGCACATTTCTCCAATCTAAAACAGGATCTCCATAAAACAAAGAATGGGAAACTGAAGGGTCTGGTGATTAGAATTATGCTTCCAGGCCATGAATGACAGATGCTGGTCTTATCTAATTTCCATGTCTCAGATACTACCCTTGGCAGTTTCACACAAGTTTCATACTACCCTTGCAAGTTTCACACTTGCAAGCAGTGTGTCCTGAGCCTGAGAAGTAGATAGCAATCTCGCTACAAACTTGGGAACCATTCTGTGAACTTTGTGTAACCTTGATTGAATTCCTGGTTTACTTGCCACGTGGCAGAGATGTGTTGCTACTCTGAAAAAAAATTTGCTTGTACCCTTTGCTTTATAAGTGTTGTTTGCACATTCAGTAAACTGCGACTTGAACAGGAACCTGTTTTGTCTCCATTCTTAGAGTCTCTGTCCCCCCATTTAAAGTCCCTCTTTCAGGTGGACACAGTTAGACTAGCCTGCAGGACTGTCAGGTTACCAATCTTTTCCCTACTCTTAAAGACTAGCCCGCAGAGTCGAATGGCTCTTGAGTCAGGAGTGAGGATTAATATTAATAAAATAAACACACAGCACACAGGAAACTTTTTTAAAGGTCCAGACTTGGCAGCCACAGCAAAAGGCAGGCTGCTGAAGCAAGCAGTGCCAGCAGCAAGTCTCAAGTCTCTGCCTCCTCCTCTGCCTCCAGCCCTCTGCCTCTTTATTTTGGGAGGAGTTACTTTCAGCCAGTAAAACATCTCAGAACAATAGGTTAATTTGCACAAGGAGCCTGAAGAAGAGGTGTGACCCTCACAAGCTATCCCACCTGCTGTCACAAACAAAAGGAGATGGACTTGCAAGTTCTACCCTGCCTTTAGAGAAGGTCCGGTAAAAGCAGTCTCTCCGCTAAGATTTAAATATCAAAGCAGATGCACTCAGTAGACTCCTGTTGTACGTTCAATGCACATCCCATCGGTCTTTCTAAATGAGGATTGATCATCTTACCCCATGTCCGCTCAATTGATTATCTTTTTTAGATGTATAGATTTCATTATGTTTATCATATCTTATAGGTCTATATAAGTGAGTATATCCCATGTTTGTCTTTCTCCTTCTGGGATATTTCACTCAGAATGATCTTTTCTAGATCCCACCATTTGCCTGCAAATTTCATGATTTCCTCCTTTTTGATTGCTGAGTAGTATTCCATTGTATAAAAACACCACAGTGTTTTCAAAGCAAAGACTCATGACCAAACCTTTGGCAGAGTACAGGGAATCATAAAAAAGAAGGGGAGTTAGTCTGATGGGGAAAGGATAGGAGCTCCACAAGGACCAAATATATCTGGGCACAGGGTCTTTTCTGAGACTGGCATTCAACCAAGGACCATGTATGGATATAACCTAGAACCTCCACTCAGATGTAGCCTGTGGTAGCTCAGTAACCAAATGGTTTCCCAAAGTGAGGGGAACAGGGACTATTTCTAACAGGAGCTCAATGACTGGCTCTTTGGTCTCCCCACCCCCGAAGGGAGGAGCAGTTCTGTTAGGCCACAGAGGAGGGCTTTGCAGCCAGTCCTGAAGATACCTGATAAAACAGGATCAGATGAATGGGGAAGAGGTCCCCCCATCAGTGGACTTGGAAAGGGGTACAGTGGAGATGAGGGAGGGAGGGAGGGACTGGGAGGGAATGAGGGATTGGGACACGGCTGGGATACAGAGTTAATAAAATGTAACTGATAAAAAAAATAAAAATTAAAAAAAAATAAATATCAAAGCAGGCCTCTGGAGTCACAGCTCCCAAGAAAAGACTCAATACCCCAGGGAATCCTAGATGCTGATACCTATTATATCAATAAGAATGTGAAAGTACATTTAATTAGTATGCTCAGTTCAAAGTCACAACCTAGGAAATTTCAGTTCCAAGACCATAGTAGGAGACCTCCTTGTCATTCAGTATATTACCCTTAATCCTACATCACTTTGAACCTTCTCTGCCTAGGATGCTGTCCAATTAAATAAACATTAAAGTTTTATTTCTTATCTTACATTGTCACAGAGGTAAACAGGAGTAAAGGTGTGGGATTTGGATAAGGGGATGAGTTAAAATCTGGTTGGGTTTCACAAGAAAGAGTCATGTGTGCACAGGATCAGAGATTCTGGACACTGAGGAACATTTATTTACTCATCTCCATAGTAACCTCAAGTTTCTCTCAGGGGCTGATTGGCTGAAATGGGGAATGATGACATGCAAAAGGTGAAAGCCAGTAAGAGTCTCCAAGCCAGTTATTAAAAGGGCCAACTGGACAGCCTGTGTGAGAGAAAAGTTCAGCAGCCCTGCATACCTCAATCTGGGCAGTTGAAAGCATACAACCCAGAAATGACAGTTTGTTTGTCCAAGAATCTTAGTTTAGAAAAAGTGCCAAATATTTATTTCAAGTGGTCATTAACAGTCATGTGTCTTTGATATGTGAGTTTCACATTATCACAGATTACATTATTATTTGTTAAATGCACAGATATGTCCTCAGTCAGTGAATTACTTTCTGGGAATATGTTACCTGACCAAGGCTGGGGGTCCCACTGAGATTGCAGGGCCCCCCCCAAGACCTCAGGACTGATCCGGAGGGTCTCATTCCAGCTGGTAAGTGTGGTGTCTGTCTCAGTCTCTGTCATTGTCGCTTTGTGTTGTGTGCAGTGTTCTGTTGGTGCCTATTTTCTGAATTCTGTTTTGTCTCGAGGCATCTGTATGAGTGACTAATGAGATTTGGACAGACGTTTCAAACAATCACAGTCACTGAAGTTGGGAGAGACGTCCCCCAACTTCATCAGTATCTGGAGGTGTTCTAGAGCCACCCACCACTCTGATGCTTTTGTGGCAGAGGAGCCGAGTGGGAATCTGAAGGTCTGTTTTTACAGTACCTTACCCAGGAAGGGACTTGGGCCCATCCTGGAGGAATTTCAGTTTTTGTCCCAGGAAATTTGGCCAGCTTTCTCAATGTCTCTGTGCAGTATCTGTGTTTACCTTCTGTTTTCTGTTCTGAAAGGCCTCAGGAAACTTATTTAAAATGTGTGCCTATGTGTCTTATTAGATCCATAAACGCATATGTATAGGTTGCCACGTGGTATAAAGTGTCTCAGTGTCTCGCTGCCATCTTTGACTTCACCATGTGATTTTATAATGTGACCTCCATCTTGGTATAAATAAAAAAAAAAGAAAAGAAAACCTTGGTCAAATAATTCTCATTTCCTTCTAGGTTAAAAAAGATGACTTATTTTAAATTGATATTGGTTGTAGAAATTAAACGGCTTGCACTGGTAAATTCTGGTTTTAAAATCTGGTTTTGATTTTAGAGATTATGTTTATGCCTTGTGACTTCTCTCCTACAAAGGGGTACTTTATTTTGATGTTGCAAAAATGGGTTTTAAAAAATGTTTAAATGTTTAAGGCTATAAAACTTTTAAGTTCATCAGGGATTTGGGTATGACAATGATCTTGGGTATTTTATCAGCTTTACTAAATAAAACCCTGCCGTAGTGTCTGTGCTAATTAATAAAATTGCAGTTTGTTTTAAATGTAACTTGTGGAGAGCTGTTTGTTTGATAAGCTGCTTTGTTTATGAAAAAAAACATGTTTACACCCTGTTCTTTACCTTAAGACAAAGAAAAGAGGAAATTTCACCAAGTTCCTTAAAGCCTGTTCTAAGTTCCTGAGAGTTTGTTTATGTTACCTGCTACAGGGAAGTTATTTAAAAAAAAATGGCAGTTTCAAAACTCCTCTTTATAGTAATGTAACTTGTTTTTGCTTTGCCTATAAAAAGCAAATTGTACGTAGACTCTGGGTTTCAGCAGGATCATGTCAAAATAAAAAGGATTTTGTTGAGAGTTTTTATGTTGTCCGAAAAGCAAGAAAGTAAGCATGTCTGGTTAAGCCAGAAAAAGAAAGCTAGGAACTTAAAGGTATATAAAATGTTGCAGAAGGTTAGTGGATGTGTTATAAAAAGCCAGAGAATTAATATGATTTAAAAAAAAAACAAAAAACTGTATTTTAAAATATGTTGTACTTCATTTAAAAGGCTGGTGATTCCTCATTACAAAATTTTTTTTATACTCTTTTAAGGGAAGAAATTCTAGCTGATAGGTTTGGTATGGCTAAAATAATTCTTACAGTTTAAAATTGTTGTTATGCAGTTGGTTATAAAGCTTGTTTGATCACTGGGAACTTTTGGTTGTGGGGGATTATGGATGCTCTACAGTGTTTGCTGTATCATCAGCAGCAACCAGTGGCTGTGCTTGGTGTTGTCAGTCGCAGGCTGTGCTAGCGCATGGCCAGCCGCCATGATGGTTCAACAATGGAGAGCGCATGAAGCTGTAGTTTGGCTGCCATGTTTGTTTAGGGCTTCCAGCTGAGTTCGGTTGCACGTAGCCAGCCGCCATGCTGATCCGGAGATAGTGCTAAATGCAAAGCTTTTAAGTGTTCAATTTTAATACAAGTGGTAGGAGCAGCAAGATTTGCTAGCCTCTCTATGAACTGTATCTGATTAAAAGGTTTGCTTTGATTTTAGTTCAGAAAGAGCAGATTTAAAGTCATGCTAAATATTGCAGTTGAGCCTTACCTAGTCTCCTTGTTCAAGTTTTTTTTTAAGGTTAAGCCTAGGATGGGTAACTATGAAGTTTGCCTATTTGTCTTAAAATATATACTTCTAGGACATGCATCTCAGAAATATGCTAGAATTAGAGATAATAGCATTCGGTTTTATAGGACACAGTTTAGAGCAGATGATAAAAACAGAGTAACTCAGATATGCTGGCCCTCAAGCTTTTCAGAAATCTGAATATGGCATTTTAACATGTGCAAGCTTATTGTGACAGGAAGTCCCGAAATCTTAGTAGTAGCTCCCCCAAGGTCTCTGAGAAGATCTCGGCACAATGACAGATGACTGGTACTCTGGATTGTGGTATGCTAATCACTGGGCAATACTGCCTCAACTGGCCCACTGCTGAGGCCACACCAAAACTGTGGACATCTGGAGTCAATGTTTCACATTGCTAAGGGCGAGGTGAGGCCATTCTCTCGTTTCTTTCTTCACAGAAACAGTCTCTCTTCTTATGTGCTGGGCAGAACTGCCTCTGTTCAGGATGCAGTGAGACACAGGAGCCAGGACCACTGCCTAGGTATTGGACTAACTAGTCATCCCTGTCATTTTGATTGGCACATGGATTGAAATATTTATTTAGCTTATAATTTATCCTTCTCAGGTCTCTGAACACCTTGATGGCTATGCTAAGCTTACAATAGCTTTGCAGCTAGAGAGAAGACAATTAGATCGACTGTTAGCTCATTGATCAGTTCATTAGCTAAAACTACTAGGTACTAGATCTCTTATTTAGAAGAAAAACAGGTTTGTCTTGCTCACAGGACTCATGTTAGTTGACTGTGTCTTAAGATCAATAAATGGAGCTTATGTAGGGTCTGAGGATACAGGAGTTTAGGTTGTAAAAATCTAGAGTGTTGTTATTTGGTTTCAGAAAGGGTTTCAGGGTTGATAAATGCAAAAGATTGGAGAGTCTAAGTAGTTTTTTTAAGATATATAATTATAAGTTATAATGATATAAAATATTTAAAACACATTAAAATGGGAGATACTTTAGATTTCTCCCCCCTCTTTGCTACTGTTGTGCTTATGTTATAAAATTTTAGAAGTTCAGAGTTTTGGCATTGATCAATAGAGTTCTGATAAGTTGATGGAGCAATAACTGCTTATTATTCAGTCACCAGGTTGAGATTTTAATTTCCTTTGGTTGGCTTCTAGAGATAGACTTAAAAGTGCTTCTCCTTATGTTAAAAACATCTGTTTAATGTACATATCTGACCCAAAAGTCATAGCTTTTACTATAGTATTCTTAATATCTGCCATTTCTGGAGTAGATTTTAACACAGAAATATCTTAAATCTATTCCTTCTAGTTACTTTGTTAAAAAAAAAAACTCCAAGCATCCAGGGTTTAGCACTAAGCCAATAATGTATTTCTGCCTAACTTTCCAGTGTAAACATGAAAGTGGGAGGTAAAAGTAGATGCTGAGTGTATAAAAATGGCCAAGCTCCATTCGTGGCTAATTACCAACAGCTATGCACATAGAAAAAAATGTTACTGTGGACACACTTAGGTTGTATATAAAGGTTATAAAACAAACAGCTAACTGATACTCACCAGTGGGATGCAGTTTTACCTGTTACTCTCAAAATGTTTGATTTGCTGATATGTTACTTTTCTGAGTATTTAAAATTGTATATTTCCTTTTGTTTACTAAAAAATTTCATATAAGTTTCAGGATGTGATCTGGATCTGGCATAGCTCAAAAGAATCACAGATGAGATTTTCCCTGATCTTTCCCACTTAATAGACAAATTTTAACTTCTGTCTCCAGTCTAAATTTGTCTCAGCAGATTTTCACCTGTTTAACTCTGTTCCGGGATCAGCTGTGGACTGCAAGCTGAAATCTGGACTTCCTGGAAACTGACCTGATTGCTCCCTGCCTCTTCGGATGGATCAACGAACCAGATGCTTGGGACTTCCCCATTGCCCAGCCTTTGACTGGCATTTCAGTCTCCCTAGCCCCTGATGCCTACGGTCCAACGGTCAGCATCGAAGAAGCTCCAGAAGGCAGATCTACACCCAAATCCCCCTTAGCAGGCTGAAATGCTAAGTCAAAAGGGGCTCCCTGGCATTAGCTATTATCTTGGGCATCTGCTTAGCTGAATTGGACACTAATATTGCAGCAACTGGGCTAAAAGCCTAGAGAGACCCTATAATAGTTCTCCTTGGCTGACTACCCCTATATCCACCCTGAAGGGACCCCAGATTCCATTATAAAAAGATAAATATATACGATACAAGGGGTCATATCTGGAAGACCCAAGATTGGGTCTTCAAATGATCATGGGAAAGGGGGAAATGAGAGACCAAAAGATAAGGTAGCAGTGATCATTAAGACATAGAGTAGGCGCGGTATGGTTAATAAATGCGCCGAGGGGAAGGACCGCCTCGCTGCGTTCTTTCCCCACCCACTAGAGATACAGTTGCTAGGAAATTGGACCCTACCCCTAGGGAGGGACACCTGGTCATGATCAATAATCTGGGAACCTTCCTATAGCCAATCGATTCAAAATGTAGCACCTTGACCCATAGATGCTTGCTAGGCAGGAATTGCCCCTGCCTTGAGCATGCTGGGAGGGACCAGAATCTATAAATCACCCCACTAACCTGGGCACAGGGTGCTCAGCTCCCACTGCTTCCATGGTGGGGCTGCGTGGGCCCAAGCTGCAACTTGTAATTAACAATAAAAGACCCTCATGTGTTTTGCAATGGAGTCAATTCCTGGAGATCTTTTGGGGGCTCGCGAACTGGGTATAACAAAGGCAACTCTTTGAACAGAGAGTGTTTAATTTGGACCTTGCTTATATTTTTTACAGAGACCATCCATGATGTCATATCTACAATCAGTCACCCTGTTGTAGTCTTCCAGCAGAACTGAGAGCTTTTCATACTAACCCACAAATGGCAGGACAAAAGAGGGAGACTGAGAGAGACACAGAGAGATAAAAGCTAGAGCGACAGATTTAGAAATAGAGAGACAGAGAGCAATAGAAGCAAATTTATAAAGTGACATAGACCAAGAGACAGAGCCTCCATTGTGTCTGGTCATTTTCATTGGCATATAAACCTGAAAGAACACCCTCCTATAATATTACTCTAATAGGAAATATATTATCCAACAAGGCCATACCTCCTAACCTTAACCAGATATTTCTTCACTGGGGACTCCACATATAAATAGAAGGGCTTCTAGGGGACATTGCAATTCAAATCATCAGGAAGTAGAAGAAGATGAAGGGACTTGTAGGCTAAAAGAAAATAGTTATCCTGATAGTTTGATACTCAATACAATGATTAAAGTCCCAGCAACTTCCAAGTTCTAAAGAAAGGACTGGCAATTACCTTTTGGGAAAAATGTGGAATCTTTTCTTAACAGATTATTCATCAGCTAAGAAAATGACTTCATGATATTTTCAGGCAAATGGATGGACCCAGGAAAAATAATCCTGTGTGAAGAAACTAAAATGCAGAAAGAAAATATGGCATGTATTCTCTTATTAGGAGGACTCCTTTTAGTGGGGTATAAAGTTCCAATAGGCCATCTACTCTAACTAAACCAGTATTCCAAACAAGGTATTGGGTGGCACTTAATTTAGTTGCTGAGCAAGGGCATCCTATAGAAATTTTCAAGCAACCCAAGACCTCTTTATTAAAATATGGTGTTCTCTATCCACAAATGATTGATTAGTGCCATGTTCTTGGATCCAGAGAGATGCATCCTTCTGCATCAAATGGGATTATATACAGTGAAGGACCTCCCCTATGAGGGAAGTAGAGGAAGGGCATAGGTTTTGAAGAAGGAGGGTGGGTGGGACTGGCAGGAGAAGAAGGAGGGAGCAGCAGAGAGGACAAAAAGTGAGCAAATGGTAAAAAAATAATACATAAGAAAAACTGTGATTAAGGTGATGAAGTATGGAGCTCTTCAGGACTGAACACATACTTAAATTGATGTATTTTATAGGAAAAAATTAGTGTGAGAAATGTGTAATAATTTGAACCTGGAAGCAATGGAAAAGGAGTGTAATGTATATTATATGAAATTCTCACAAAAGCAATAGAAATAATATATTGACAACTTTTACAATGACTTTTAACATGGAGAAAAAATTCTGCTAAAGGAGGGCAGAGTTTGACCTTTTAAGGCATGCTTCCAAGGAACTCATTGTGTAGCCAAGAATCCTAACCATCTAGGATGAACTAGTGGTTACCCATCTACCTCAGACCCCATGAGCTCAGGTGGCACCACTGTACAATCAGTCCTGGCACTAAAACTAACTTTAGAGGGTTTTTTTCTGCAGGATCACTGAAGGAAACACAGCTGCCCTTGTGTCCTAGGCATATAACACTGACACATTTCTCTGTCCTGTTATCCCCAGGTCCATGAGGATTCCTAATTGACCAATGAATAGGCACAGCTGCTCATCCATGCATGTCAGCCAAGGCAATTTTGCTCATAGTGGATTGGCAATCCTAGTTGGGACACACTATTTGCCAAAGATTTTATTATATATAAAACATTATATCAATAAGAATTTGAACCTCCATTAAGTGAGTACGTGAACACTGTTCAGTTCAAAGTAACAACCTAGGAAATTTCAGATCCAATACCCCTTTAGGAGACTACCTTGTAATTCAGTACATTTCCCTTAATCCCACACCACTTTAAAACTTCCCTACTTAGGAAGCTGTCCAATTAAATAAACATTAAAGTTTCATTTCCTACCTGACATTGTCACAGAAATTAACAGTTGTTGTAGGAGGTTATTAATATTTATTACGGGTTTAACTTCTGGTAACACTGCTGTTAATCCTCAGTAGCTATATAACCAAATCACCACACAGAGACTGGGTTTTTAGTTAACCTAGAACACAATGCTGGGTAATTTTTACTCCCTCCTAAACCTCCAAGCCCTCAGTTTCCTAACATTTAGATTTCCCACATTATACTTGCTTTTTGTGAAATCTTAGGTCAGGTTCATGCTCCAAGTCCTCCGAGCTCTCTCCTCTAGCTCTGCTCTCCTTGTGCTCCCTTCGAGCTCCTCCTCCTTCTCGCTCCTTCCTGTTCTCTAGCTCCTCCCCTCTTTCCTGTCCTCTGGCTCCTCCCATTGCACAACATTGTATCTAGTTGCTTTATTTGTGTCCTGTTTACACAAGAGTTGAGACAGGATGCTTATAGTGAGTATCACAATGCAATATCCAGATTGAAACCAGAGAGTTGGGGGTGTGGAAATCAGCATTTGAATTAACAAGGGTAATGTGTATACATTTTAAAAGAACATTATACCAACAAACAACAGTAAAGGTTTAGGATCAGGATGACATAAAGGCTTGTTGGGTTTCAGAAGAAAAAGTCACCTGTGCACAGGATCAGAGATACTGGACACTGAAAAAAAATGTTTATTCATCTCCATGGAATCCTCAAGGTTCTTTCAGGTGCTGATTGGCTGAGAGGGAGAATGACATTATAAAACAGGTGAAAGCCTGTAAGAGTTTCAGAGCCAGTTATGAAAAAGACCAAGTGGACAGCCTGCTTGAGAGAACGGCTGAGCAGCTACATGCCTCAACCTGGACAGTGAAAACACCCAACACAGAGATTCCAGTTCCTGTGTTCAAGTCTCTTAATTTAGTAAAAGTGTCACATATTTCTTTCAAATGATCATTAATAATGTCACCTGTCCATTACATGTCACTTTCAGATTATCATGGATTCCGTTATTCATTGTTAAATGCAAAGATATGCCCACAGTCAGTGAAATACTTTGCTTCCTGACCAAGGCAAATCATTGAACAAAAAGCAATTAATTGGACCTTGCTTATATTTTCACAGAGATCATCCATGATGTCACTTCAGTAAGCAGTCATCTTGTTATAGTCCTTACACAGAACTGAGATAGCTTCATAATGAACCACAAGTGTCATGCAAAGAAGGGGAAGCAGAGAGAGAGAGAGAGAGAGACAGAGAGAGAGAGACAGAGAGAGAGAGAGAGAGAGAGAGAGAGAGAGAGAGAGAGTCAGGTTCAGAAATAAAGAAACTGAGACAGACAGAAAAAAAAGATATAAAGTGACAGAGACCAAGAGAGAGAAAATCCATTCTTTATGGTCACTTTTTTTGGCATATCAACCTCAAAGCACACTCTCCCATTATAGAACTCCAAAAGGAATAATTTTATCTAACAAGGCCATACTGCCTAACCCTTCCTGGACTGATCCTCACTGGGGACTCAGAATGTAAATTGCAATTAAAATCATGCAGAAGAAGAAGAACATGGATGGACTTCTAGGCTAAAAGAAACAGTTATCCTGATAGTTTGGCATTCAATACAATGATTAATATCCCAGCAAAGTTCTACAGAGCAGTAGTAACAATATCCTTTGGGGAAAATGTGGTATATTTCCATATCAGAATATTATTCAGGTAACAAATTGTTCAATATTCATGCATATTTATAGAACCAGGAAAAATCATCCTGGGTGAAGTAACTAAAATGCAGAAAGACAAATATGGTTTGTATTCACTTATTGAGAGGTCTCCTAATCATGGGGTAAAAAGTTCCAATATGACATCCATTGTGACCAAACCAGTCTCCCACTAGGGGGGTTGAGTGGAAGTGAATTGAGTTATGGAGCCAGAGCATCCTACAGCAACATTTCATACTGAACCATAACTGTCAGGCAGAGAGAGGAAGACTGAGAGAGTAAGAGCTAGACAGACATATTCAGAAATAGACTGAACAGAGAGAAACAAAGATATAATGTGACAGAGATTCAGAGACAGAGACTCTATTCTGGTCACTTGGTATATAAACCTCAAAGCACACCACCTTATAATATAACTACAATAGGAATTACATTATCTAACAAGACCATTCCATCTAACCTTTCCTAGATATTTCCTCACTGTGGACTGATCTGATATATATATATATATATGTATATATATATATATATATATATATATATATATGAGCTTCAAGGGGAAATTGCAATTCAAATCACCAGGAAGTGGAAGAAGATGGAGGGTCTTCTAGGCTGAAAGAAGATAGTTATCCTGAATGTTTCTCATTAAATACAATGAATAAATTCCAGCAACTTCCAAAGCCTAAAGAACAGTACTGGGAATCTCCTTTTGGGAAAATGTGAAATATTTCTATAACGAAGTATTATTGAGGTAGAAAATGACATCCTGATATTTTTAGGCAAACGGATGGAACCAGAAAAAATCATCCTGGGTGATGTAACTAAAATGAAGACAAATATAGTATGTATTCACTTATTAGAGCATCTCCT
Organism: Meriones unguiculatus; assembly: GCF_030254825.1. Taxonomy (NCBI): domain Eukaryota; kingdom Metazoa; phylum Chordata; class Mammalia; order Rodentia; family Muridae; genus Meriones; species Meriones unguiculatus. The sequence goes on along the minus strand of NW_026843709.1, from coordinate 31,059,143 downwards.
AATATTGGGGCATGAAGTACCAATAGGACATCTGTTGTGACCACACCAGTGTTCCACTAGGGGAAGTTGGGTGGCATTTAATTTAGTTTTGGGTCCAGGGCATCCTATGGAAATTTTCAAGCAAACAAAGCTGATGTTATTAAAATATGTTGCTCTCTACCCTCAAATAATAGATCAGAGCCATGTTCATGCATCTATAGATATGCATCAAGTGTTATTGCATACAGAGAACCAGAGTCTGATATTATGAAGAGAGAAACTTAAAATCCCAAGCTCTACATATGATTGCCCTATGAAATTCTGCCTCTCTTCAGAGCTCTGGGAAGCATACAAGAGATGAGGCATGAAAAGTGAAAATAACTACAGGGAATTGAGGATGAAAGGAGAACAATGCCTTTAGAATCAGGCCCCAAGGGAAGATGATGCAGTCAGCCATGATGAGATCTGATAAGCTAGAGTCAGATAGAAGGCGAAGAGGTCCTCACCTATCAGGGAACTAAAGAAATGGAATAGGTGTATAAGAAAGAGGGTAGGTGGGACCGGAAGGAGAATAAGGGGGGCAGCAGAGGGGATACAAAGTGATCAAATCGTAATAAATATATACATAAGGAAAATTGTGATAATGTGATGAAGTATAGAGCTCTTCAGGACTAATGGCTTGTTCTTGGGAGTGGAGCCTATTATATCAGTAAGAATGTGAAGTTACACTTAGTTAGGATGCAAGTAACTGCTCAGTTCAAATTCACTTCCTAGGAAATTTCAGATCCAAGAACACAGTAGGAGACTACCTTATCATTTTGTACATTCCCATAATCCCATATGATTTTGAAGCTCCTTTCATAGGAAGCTGTCCAATAAACATTAAAGTTTCATTTCCTACCTGTCATTTTTTTAATTGGGACCATGCTTATCTTTATTTATAGAGTATACACAATATCACATAAGCAAGCATAAAACTTGTTAAAGCCCCTCAGCAGGACTGAGAGCTTTTATTACTTAACCACAAGTGGCAGGCAGATATAGGGTGACAGAGAAATCAAGACAGAGAAAAAGCCAGAGAAACAGATTCAGAAACATTAAGAGAAACCGATGGAAACAAAGATATAAATTGACAGAGACAGAGAGACAAGGTCTCCATTCTGTCTGGTCACTTTTATTTGAATATCAACCTCCAAGTACAACCTCCTATAATATAACTCCAAAATAAATTATATTTTTAATATTTTTTATTTTCCTTTTTATTGTTTTCTGTTTATTTTTATTCCTTTTTAATTTTAATTTAATTTTATTTTTATTACAAATTATTTACTTTGTATCCCCCCTCTAGTTCCATCCCTCTTTCCCTCCCAACCCCTCTCTCCATCCCCTTCTCCACACATGCCCCACCCCAAGTCCAATGGTAGGGGAGGGATTCTTTTTGTCCTTCTGATGCTAGTTTCTTAGGTCTCATCAGGAGTGGCTGCATTGTCTTCCTCTGTGGACTGGTAAGGCTGCTCCCTCATCAGGGTGATGTGATCAAAGAACAGGCCAATCAGTTCATGTCAGAGGCAGTGCCTCTTAACATTACTATGGAACCCATTTGGACACTGAACTTCCATGGGCTACATCTGGGCAGGAGTTCTAGGATATCTCCAAGCATGGTACTTGGTTGGAGTATGAATGTCAGGAAAGACCCCTGTGCTCAAATTTTTTGGTTCTGTTGCTCTCTGTATGGAGCCCCTGTCCTCTCCAGATCTTACTATCTTAATATTTCCCACTTAATTCACAATATTCCTTGCATTCTGTCTAAAGTTTGGCTGTAAGTCTCAACATCTGCTTTGATAGTCTGCAGGGCAGAGCCTTTCACAGGGCCCCTGAAGCAGGCTCTTAACTTGTTTCCTATATTCTTCTTCTTCTGGTGTCCATCCTCTTTGCCTTTCCAGATGGGGATTGAGTATTTTAGCCAGAGTCCTCCCTCCAGATTAGTTTCTTTAGGTGTAGTTTTCAGTAGGTTTATCCTATATTATATGTCTATATGAGTGAGTAGATACCGTGTGTGTCTTTTGGATTGTGGGATAGCTCACTCAGGATGATCCTTTCCAATTCCCACCATTTACCTGCAAATTTCATGATTTCCTTGCTTTTCATTGCTGAGTAATAGGCAATTGTATAGATATACCACAATTTCTGTATCCATTCTTCATTTGAGAGGCATCTGTTTCCAGGTTCTGTCTAATATAAATGAAGCTGCTACAAACATGGTTGAGCAAATGTCCTTATTGTGTACTTGAGACTCTTTTGGTTATATGCCTATGAGTGGTATGGCTGGATCTTAGGAAGCCCTATTCCTAGTTTTCTGAGAAAGTGTCAGAATTCTTTCCATGGTGGTTGTACAAATTTACATTCCCACCAGCAATGATGGACAGTTTCCCTTTCTCCACAAGGTCTCCATCATGTGTTGTCAGTTGAGTTTTTGATCTTGGCTATTCTGACTGGTGTAAGGTGAAAACTCAGGTTTGTTTTGATTTGCATTTCCCTGATGGCTAATGATGTTGAGCATTTTTTAAGTGTTTCTCTGCCATTAGATATTCCTCTATTGAGAATTCTCTGTTTAGCTCTGTTCCCCATTTTTAAAAAAATTTTATTAATTACACTTTATTCATTTTGTATCCCCCCATAAGCCCTTCCCTCCTCCCGATCCCACCCTCCCTCCTCTTTCTGCAAGTCCAAGTCCAACTCTCCAAGTCCACTGATTGGGGAGGTTCTCCTCTCCTTTCTGAACTTAGTCTATCAGTTCTCATCAAAAGTGGCTGCATTGTCCTCTACTGTGGCCTGGTAAGGCTGCTCCCCCCTCAGGGGGAGGTGATCAAAGAGCAGGCCAATGAGATTATGTCAGAGGCAGTCCCTCTTTCCATTACTTGGACACTGAACTGCCATGGGCTATATCTGCGCAGGGGTTCTAGGTTATCTCCATGAATAGTCCTTGGTTGGAGTATGAGTTTCTGGGAAGTGTTCAAATTTTCTTGTTCTATTGCTCTCCTGGTGGGCAAGCAAGAAAGAGGACCCTAACTAAAACGGTCAATCCCCATCCTGAAAGGCAAAGAGGATGGGCATCAGAAGAAGAAGAAAACAGGAAACAACCTAGGAACCTTCTACAGAGGGCTTCTGAAAGCCAGAAGAATAAAATAGGAAAAAAACTAGGAACCTAACACAGAGGGCCTCTGAAAGTCTCTGCCCTGCAGACTATCAAAGCAGATGCTTAGCCTGATGGCCAACTGTTGGGCAGAGTTAAGGAATTTTATGTAAGAAGTGGGAAATAGTAAAAGCTGGAGAGGACAGGGTCTCCCCAAAGAGAGCAACAGAACAATATTATTATGACATATCAATACTATTATGATACCACAATGTTGTAACCACATCACAATGGTATGACATCACAAAGGTTTTATTATTTAACAGCCATCAGAAAGCACTTTCTTTTTTCCTAAGGCATCCAGAGCTCCAAAAACCAGCCTTACTCATGTTACACCTCATTTTCGATGTCCCTTGTTAGGGCGTTAACTGACCCATCTAGCTGATTTAATGTGTCTGGTTTTATGTTGAGGTCTTTGATCCACTTGGACTTCAGTTTTGTTCAGGGTGATAAGTGTGGATCTATTTTCATTTTTCTACATGTAGACATCCAGTTGGACCAGCACCATTTGTTGAAGATGCTATCTTTTTTCCATTGTATGGTTTTGGTGTCTTTGTCAAAGATCAGTTGTCCATAAGTATGCGGGCTTATTTCTGGGTCCTCTGTTCTGTTAAATTGATCCACCATTCTGTTTTTATGCCAGCACCATGCAGTTTTTAAAACAGTTGCTCTATAGGACAGCTTAAGATCAGGGATGGAGATACTTCCAGAAGATCTTTTATTGTAGAGGATTGTTTTAGCAATTCTGGGTTTCTTGTTATTCCATATGAAGTTGTGAATTTTTCTTTCCAGATCTGTAAAGAATTGTGTTGGTAATTTGATGGGAAATGCATTTAATCTGTAGATTGCTTTTGGTAAGATGGCCATTTGTACTGTTATTCCTGCCAAGCCATGAACATGGGAGATCTTTCCATCTTCTGATATCTTCTAATTCTTTCTTCAGAGACTTGAAATTTTTTTTTCATTCAAGTCTTTGACTTCCTTTGTTAGGGTTACTCCGAGGTACCTTACATCATTTGTGGCTATTGTGAAGGGTGTTGTTTCCCTAATTTCTTTCTCAGAACTTTTGTCTTTTGTATACAGGAGGGCTACTGATTTTTTTGAGGTAATTTTGTATATGACCACATTGCTCAAGGTGTTTATCATCTGTAGGAGTTCTCTGGTATAATTTTGGGGGTCATTCATGTATACTATCATATCATCTGCAAATAGTGATAATTTAACTTCTTCCTTTCCAATTTGTATCTCCTTGATCTCCTTCAACTATCTAATTGCTCTAGCAAGGACTTCCAGAAGTATGTTAAAGAGATATGGAGAGAGTGGGCAGCCATGTCTTGTCCGTGATTTCAGTGGGATTGCTTTAAGTTTCTCTCCATTCAGTTTGATGTTGGCTATGGGCTTGCTGTATATTTGTGTATATATCGCCTTTAATATGTTTAGATATGTGCCTTTTATCCCTGATCTCTCCAATACTTTAAACATGAATGGATGTTGGATTTTGTCAAATGGTTTTTCAGCATCTAGGGAGATTTTCATGTGTTTTTTTTTTCTCTTTGTTAATATGGTGGATCTCATTGATGGATTTCCGCATATTGAACCACCCCTGCATACCTGGGATGAAGCCTACTTGGTCATGGTGGATGATTTCTTTGATGTGTTCTTGGATTCGGTTTGTGAGTATTGTGTTGAGTATTTTTACATCAATGTTCATAGGGAGATTTGCCTGAAATTCTCTTTCTTTGTTGAGTCTTTGTGAGGTTTAGGTACCAAGGTGACTGTGGCTTCATAGGATGAGTTTGGTAATGTTCCTTCTGTTGCTATGTTGTGGAATAGTTAGCTCTTCTTTGAAGGTCTGGTAGAATTCTGTGCTGAAGCCATCTGGTCCTGGGCTCTTTTTTGTTGGGAGACTTTTAATGACCTCTTCTATTTCTTTGGGGGGATACAGGACTATTTAATTGATTACCTGGTCCTGATTCAGCTTTGGTAAGTCAAATTGATCAGGAAAATTGTTCATTTTGTTTAGATTTTCAAATTTTGTGACATATGGATTTTTGAAGTAAGTCCTAATGATTGTTTGGATTTCCTCAGTGTCTGTAATTATGTCCCCCTTTTCATTTCTGATTTTGTTGATTTGGGTGGTGTCTCTCTGCCTTTTAGTTAGCTTGGCTAAGGGTTTGTTGATCTTGTTGATTTTCTCAAAGAACCAGCTCTTGGTTTCATTGATTCTTTGAATTGTTTTATTTGTTTCCAATTGATTGATTTCAGCCCTGAGTTTGATTATTTCCAGCCATCTACTCCTTTTTGTTTTTTTCTGATTCTTCTTTTTCTAGGGTTTTTAAGTGAGCCATTAAGTTGCTTGAATGCACTGTCTTGAATTTCTTCTTGAAGGCACTTAGTGCTATGAACTTTCCTCTTAGCACTGCCTTCATTGTGTTCCACAAGTTTTGGTATGTTGTGTCTTCATTTTCATTGATTTCTAGAAAGACTTTAATTTCTTTCTTTATTTCTTCCCTGACCCAGCTCTCTTTTAGTAGCAAGTTCTTCAGTTTTTATGTATGTGTAGGCTTTTTGCTATTTTTGTTGTTATTGAGGTCCAGCTATATTCCATGGTGATCAGACAGGATACAAGGGATTATTTCAATCTTCTTGCCTTGTGACCAACTATGTGGTCTGTTTTGGAGAAGTTTCCATGAGGTACTGAGAAGAAGGTAAATTCTTTTATGTTTGGGTGTAAGGTTCTGTAAATGTCTGTTAGGTCCATTTGATTCATGACCTCTGTTATAGGTATTGTTTCTTTGTTTAATTTCTGTTTAGTTGACCTGTCCTTTGTTGAGAGTGGGGTGTTGAAGTCTCCCACTATTATTGTGTGGGGATCTATATGTGGTTTAAGTTTTATCAATGTTTCTTTCACAAATGTGGGTGCCCTTGTAATTGGGGCATAGATGTTCAGGATTGTGATGTCTTCTTGGTGGAATTTTCCCTTGATGAGTATGAAGTGTCCTTCCCCATCTCTTTTGATTAGTTTTTGTTGAAAGTCTATTTTATCAGATATTAGAATGGCTACTCCTGCTTGCTTCTTGCTCCATTTGCTTAAAAAGCTGTCTTCAATCCCTTTACCCAGAGGTAATGTGTATCTTTGTGATTTAGGTGTGTTTCTTGTATACAACTGATTGCTGGGCTTTGTTTATGCATCCATTCTATTAAGCTGTGTCTTTTTATTGGAGAATTAAGTCCATTGATATTCAGAGAGATTAATGACCAGTGGCTGTTAAATCGTTTGAATTTGATGTTGGCTGTGACCATACAGTTGTGTGCTTGGTTGCTTTTTGTTTTACTGTAATGGTGTTATTTATTTCCTGTGTTTTCTTGAATGTAGCTAGGTTTTGGGTTGTGTTTTCCCTTCTAGTGTCTTCTGTAATGCTGGATTTGTTTGTAGTTATTGTTGAAATTTGTTTTTTTTCTTTGAATATCTTGTTTTCTCTGTCTATGAGGACCAAGAGTTTTGCAGGGTATAGTAGCCTGGGCTGACATCTGTGTTCTCTTAGGGTCTGCATGATATCCATCCAGGCCCTTCTGGCTTTCATAGTCTCTGTTGAAAAGTCAGGTGTGATTCTAATGGGTTTGCCATTATATGTTACTTGGCCTTTTTCTCTTGCAGCTTTTAGTATTTTTTCTTTGTTCTGTATACTTATGGTATTGATTGTTATGTGGTGGGAGGATTTTCTTTTCTGGTCTAATTTATTGGGTGTTCTATGAGCCTCTTGTATTCTTATTGGCCTCTCCTTTAAGTTTGGCAAATTTTCTTCAATGATTTTGTTGAAAATATTTTCTGGGCCTTGGAGAAGGGAGTCTTCTTTTTCTCTATAACTATGATTCTTAGGTTTTGTCTTTTCATATTGTCTTGGATTTCTTGGATGGTCTGTGTCAGGAATTTTTTGGATTTAACATTTTCTTTGACAGATACATTCCTTTCTTCCATTGTATCTTTCACACCTGAGATTCTTTCTTCCATTTCTTGTAGCCTATTGGTTATGGTAACCTCTGTAGTTCCTGCTTTCTTCCATAAGTTCTTTCTGTCCACAATTTCTTCCATTTGTGTGTTTTGTTTTTTTTTTTTTTATTTTTCCAATTCTATTGTCAGGTCTTGAGCTATTTTGTTGGTTTCCTTCACCCCTCTGACTGTATTTTCATGTTTTTCTGCCAATTCCTTCAGCTGTTTATTTGAACAATCCACTATTTCTTTTATTTCATTCAGTGATTTAAGCATTTCCTCTCTAAAGGCCACAAACTCTTTGGCTGCAGCTTCCTCTATTTCTTTTCGTATTTTATTTGTTTCCTCTCTTATCTTCTTCATGAGCATAGATGTTAGGTCATCTCCTTGAATTTCAATTATGCTGGGGTGTCTAGGGCTATTTGCCCCTGGATAACTGGGTTCTGGAGATGCCATATTGCTCTTGCTTTTGTTGGTTGTACTTTTAAGCTGTCCTCCACCCATTGGGCTATCTTAGTTGTTTGAAGTTAGTTTCTGGTTGTTCCTGGACTCTTGTAGTGGAGAGAATCCCTTTGGCAGGAAGATGTTTTTTCCTGAAGGAAGCCTTCTCAGCTTTTTGTGTATAATCACTAGATGGCCGGTGTTTTTCAGGATTTGCTACAGCTCACCTCAGGCATAGAGACCTGGGTGGTAACTGTGGTCCTGATTAGTCAAAAGGGCTCTCCTTTCACCGGGAGAAGTCCTGGAAATAGCTGCCCTCCTTCTGGGTTTCTTGATGTAAATTTAGTGATCAGCTCCTGTAAACTGTGTGTCCCATGGTTTGGTTGGTTTTGTTAGGGATAACTGGGTGCCCCTTGTAGCAGTATCTGGGGGTTGATCCATGCAGCTCATCTGTACTGGTGAGCTGGGCGTGCTCAGCTGCTCTCTGCATGGCGAGAGCTCTGTTGTGATGGCAGTGGGTACCGGCTGTCCTGGAGATCTTCCAGGGAAAGACTGGGTGACCTGTGACCAGACTCGCAACTTTGCTTCCCCATAGAGTTTTCTTGTGACTGGGACGCCCAGTCTTAGGCACCCTTGTGCCCACCGATCAGCCTGGGAAAGTGATCAGGACACTCAGTCTTGCGGTTCCAGCCTGGAGACCCAAAGCCAAGTTACCTGAGATTTCTTCTGGGTTCTGGCTGGGCAGCCCAGTGTGGGCCCGACCTATTCCCACGCTGTGTAACAAGATTGCTGTAGTTTTAGGGCCCACAGTTCGGTCTCCTGAATATTTCCATAACCCAGTATTATTAAGCTAAGAAAATGACATGAAAACTTTGGGACAAACTTATGGAACCATGAAAACCATTCTGGGTGGAGTAACTAAAAGGCAGAAAGACAAATATCACATGTATTTACTGATTAGAAGGTCTCCTAATAGTGGTGGATAAAGTTACAAAGGGCAATCTATTCTGATCAAATCACTCTTGCACTAGGGTAATTGGTTGGTAGTAAATTGAGTTGTTGGGCCAGGACATCCTATGGAAATTTTCAAAAAACCCAGGCTATTGCTTTTAAAATGTGTTGCTGCCTGCCCTCAATGAATAGATGAGTGCCATATTCTTTTATCCACACAAATGGGATCAAATGAGATTAAATATACAGACCCACAGTCCAATATTATGCTGAGAAAGACCTTAAAACAAACAGCACTGAATGGGATTTCCCTATGAAATTCTCCCTCTCCTCAGAGCTCTGGGCAGCCTGCAGTATAGGAGGCATGGAGAATGTCATAAGTAGAGGGAATTGAAGACGTGGAGAAAAATGCTGTGAGATTCAGGCCCCAGAGGAAGATGACACAACCAGCCTTGATGAGACATGATAAGCTCAGTTCAGATAGAAGGGGAAGGAGGGCCTCCCCTATCAGGGAACTAGAGAAATGCATAGGGGTAGATGAAGGAGACTGGGTGGGACTGGAAGGAGAAGGGGAGTGGGCAGCAGAGGGGACACAAAATGAACAAATTGTAATAAATAAGTATATAAGAAAAATTGTGATCGAGTTTCTGAAGTATAGAGCTTTTCAGGACTGATGGCTTCTTCTTGGCGGGTGCTGTCAAGGTGCAGAAAGGCTGAACTCAATTTTCTTTCAGGGACACGGTACTGAGACTCTGATAATATTCCAAAGAATAGACAAATAATACATACTTCAATTGATGTATTTCAAAGGAAAAAAAATTAGTGTGATACCTGGGTAGGAATTTGAACCTGAGAGCAATGGAAAAGGAGTATAGTGAATACTTTATTAAATTCCCACATAATCAAAAGAATAATATGTTGACAACTTTTATAATGACTTTTAACATGGAGAAAAGACTGCTAATGGAGGGCAGAGTTTAACTTTGTAAGGCATACTTTCTGAAACTCATTATCGAGCAGAGAATCCTAGCTATTAACTACTGATTTTCCTGGTACCTCAGACCCCTTGCGCTCAGATGGTATTTTTGATCAAGAAGTCCTGGCACTAACACTATGTTTAGAAGGTTTGTCTGGAGGACCACAGCAAGAAACACAACTGCTCTTGTGTTTTAAGCATATAACACCTACCCATTTTTCTGTCCTGAAGGACCAGTTTTAATTATAAACAGGAGGGCCATGGAGGTTCCTCATTAACCACTGAGTATGACACAGCTGCTGATCCAGCTAGGTCACCCAAGGCAACCCTGATCATAGCAGGTTGGCAAAACTAATGTGGAGATGCAACAGATGTCAAAGAGTTTATTGCCCCTTGGTTCTCCTTTTACACTCACCTATTTTTCTCTGTTTCAGCCAAAAGAATCCCAAGCTTTCCTTCTCTTTTCACTTCTCTTAAAATATCAATATCCAAGAGAAACCAAGACCCTGCCAGCCTATTATATCAAGTTATATCAATAAGAGTGTGAAGTTAAATTTATTGAGTATAAGAAAAACTGCTCACTTCAAAATCACAACTTAGGAAATTTTAGATAAAAGACCACAGAAAGAGACCACATTGTCGTTCAGTACATTCCCCTTAATCCCACATCACTTTGAAGGTTCCCCACTTAGGAATCGGTCCAATTAAATAAAGTAAAATTCAAGTTTCATTTCCTACCTGAAATTGTCACAGAGGCAAACTGGAGTAAAGGTGTAGGATTGGGATAAAGGGATGAGATAAATGCTTGTTGGCTTTCACAAGTAAAATTCACATGTGTACAGGATCAGAGATTCTGGACACTGAGGAAAATTTCTTTACTCCTCTTCATGGAAACCTCAAGATTTTCTCAGTTTTTGATTGTCTGAGAGAGAGAATTGCCATGGACCAGCCAAGCCATAAGCCCCCAACCATGGGGAATCAGAGGTTTGAATATCAGTTTAGACACAGATAGGCAAATTGACTGACAGTCAGAGACCACACCAAGTAGTGTTTTGAATCTGCTGCACTTTACTGAAGTCAAGCCAACACTTACATAGTGATTACATAAAGAAGCACCTTGAAGTTGACATACTTCCCAGAACATTCAGACTTTTACCAACAATACAATGCTTACATTTTAACTGAAAAGGCAACCTAATATAAAGCAATGTCTACAAAAAAATCTTGGCTGAAAAGCTTTTAATCAGAGCAAACATAGAGCATAAAATTTTAAACTTGTGGTGTTTACATAGTTTACTGCTACTAATTAGTGAGTGGAAGGCCAGGGGCTGTTAAACTTGTGGTTTATTTACATAGTTTATTGTTATTAGCTAGGGGCTATTAATAGTCCTCCGAACTAAGTTGAATAAAGATTTACAATTCTCCCCAGAGATAAGCACAAAGAAGAATTCCTCTTATTTGTCTTGCTAAGGATTTACATTCCTTCCTTAAATATAAAGTACCAAAGGGGATGCGCTCCAGCCATTCTGCCCATAAAACTCATATTATAATATAAAACCTTTTGACCTCCTAAGTTTGCCTATCTTCTTTTTGCCTTATCATAAACACCTCTGTTTGGTAATAGTTTTGTAGTAGTTTTACTACAGTGGGACTGTCCAGAGCATTTATCCTAACAGATCCTGATTAAATATTTTCTTTAGAAAGCCTTAAAACTCTTGTCCCTTTATTACCTACAATGTTTGTTTTTTTCTGCAAGCAATTCCTGATGCTGAATCTGATTTTATTACCTATCCTAAAATTGTATTTTCCTTACACTCTTATTTGCTAAAGCTTTTAGTAATCTATAAGAAATGTGTTTCCTTGAATAGTTAACGTAGGAAGTGTATCTCCCATCTGGTAGCATAATTTTATGCTTACACAGCACATTTTCATGATCACACAGACTACTCTGGAGTTAGTGTGGCAGAGAATGATGTCATGAAACAGTCCAAAGCCAGTAAGAGTTCAGGGCCTGGTTATTAAAAGTCCTTCTGAAGAGAAAGGCTAAGAAGTCCAACATGCCTCAATCTGGGCAGCTGAAAGCACACATACCAGAGATGAGAGTTCCTGTGTCCAAGAGTCTTAGTTCAGGAAAAGTGTCATATATTTCTTTCAAGTGTTCCTTAATAAAGTCATGTGATATTCACATTATCACAGATTCTGTTTTCATTTGTTAAATGCACAGATACACCCTCAGTCAGTGAAGTACTTACTGGGAAAACACTCCCTGACCAAGGGAAATCTTTGAACAAAAAGCATGTAATTAGGACCTTGTTTATATTTTTACAGAGATGATCCAGGATGACATGTCAGCAAGCAGTCATCTTGTTGTAGCCCTTCAACAGAACTGAGAGCTTTTCTTACTGAATCACAATCAGCAGGCAGAGAGAGGGAGACAGAGAGAGAAAGAGCTAGAAAAACAGATTCAGAAATAGAGAGACCGAGACCTACAGAAACAAATATATAAAGGGACAGAGACTGAGAGACAGAGACTCAATTTTGTCAGGTAACTTTCATTGGCATATCAACCTCAAAGCACAGCTTCTTAGAATATAACTCCAATGGATATTATATTATCTAACAGAGCCATACCTCCTAACTGTTCCTAGATATTTCCTTACTGAGGATTCCACATGTAAACAGATGAACTTCAAGAGGACAATGCAAGTCAAATCACCAGGAAGTGGAAGAAGATGGAGAGACTTCTAAGCTAAAAGAAAACAACTATGCTGATATTTGTCATTCCCTACAATGATGAAAGTCCCAGTGACTTCCAAGGATTAAATAACAGGACTGAAAATGTCCTTTGGGGAAAATGTGGAATATTTCCATAATGGAATATTATTCAGCTTTTAAGAAAATGATATGATATTTTCAGGCAAATGGATGGAACCAGGAAAAATCATCATGGGTGAATGATGATTCACTACTAGGATTGGGTGGTAGTTAATTGAGTTATTGGAACAGGGCATCCTAAGTAAATTCAATACATGCAAGCTGTTGTTATTAAAATATGCTCCTCTCTGCCCTCAACTGACAGATCAGTGTCATGATCTTATATCCACAGATATGCTTCCTTCTGCAGGAAATAAGATTTTATATATTGACCCACCAGATATTATACAAAGAGAGAGCTTCAAATACTCAGCTCTAAATGGGATTTTCTATGAAATTCTCCCTCCCCTCAAAGCTCTGGGAAGCCTGAAAGAGAGGAGGCAGGAAGAGTATCATAAGTAGAGGGAATTGAGGACATAGAAGAAAAATGCCCTGAGAATCAGGCCACCAAGGAAGATAATGCGGAGAGCCTTGATGAGACCTAATAAGTGAGAGATAGATAGAAGGGCGAGGAGGACATCCTCTATCAGAGAACTAGAGAATGGAAATAGGGGTAGAAGAAGGAGAGTAGGTTGGACTGGGATGAGAAGAGAGAGTAGGCTGCAGAAGGCATTTACAATGAACAAATCTTAATAAATAAATACATAAAAACTGTGATCAACGTGATGAATTGGAGGGGTTGATCAAGATGGGGCAATCACATCATTTCTCAGAGACAGAAGATTTGTAACTCTGAAACTTTTGAGTGAGGGGACAACTGAAGCCAGGAAATAGACTTTGTGACTTCTTGATGTAGGGGGAACAGTAGGGGAGTGGAGAACTCTTGATTCAGGTCAGACACGGACTTCTTGTGAATGGAAAAGGGAACTTTCCTTCAGGCCTCCTCAGCCTAGGAGTAGCAGAGCCACAGTGCCAGTGACACAGATCTTGGTGCCTGAGAACTGAGACAACAGAAGTGGGAACAGTAGCACCGCACCCTCAGCATTCAGCCTAACCTGATTGCGGAACCCCAGATCCTAGATAAAAGACTGCCTGGTTTCCACTCCCAAGAGTGGCCAGCTGTATTAACTCCACAGAGTCAGACTGAACTATATGGTTCTGCTTAGTCCCTCAGTGGGGGACAGAGGGTAGTGTAATGTGCTGTGTGGTGGTCCTGCAAAAACACCCAGGAGTACCAAGTGCTGGACCAGGGAACATGCTCCACAGGACTTCCTGGCAGGCAACTAGCCCAGTTCTGCACCTGCAGCTGGATTCCTGGGTACAGGGGATACAACACCACTGAGCACACATTTGGCTCAGAGAACAGGAGGATAGCCTGTGCTTTAAGATTTGACCTACTAGAAGGTGAATGCACCCCCTAGTGCTAGCAGAGCACCAGATCCAGGTGCTTCTAAGCTAGCAGCCAGACATCAGAAAACTCCCATTCACACATTCACTGTGGGAAACAGAGGGTATTCTGAGACACAGAGACTGTGGCTCTTTGGCACCACCAGTGGTGTTTAGGCAAATAACTCCTGGAGCTCAGTTAGAGACAATTCCAATAGCCAGTAGGCCATTGACATACCCAGGAAATTTGCACACAAGATCAAACCAGCACATGCGATTACTTCAGCTCCTGTGAAAACTTTGGTGACCTCAAGGCACCCATCCTTCACACTGAAGGCCTCTACATGCTCTAACACCCTGTCCTTCAAGCGGAACTTCCATGCATACACACACATACACAGTTGACTCCATATGTCCTTCTGAGCCCAAGGACTTCCCTCCCATAGGTAAAGCTAAAGCACCAATGCACAGGCTGAAATATTTGGACCTTTTTAATTTCCCTGAAGAATCTTCCAGACAACAGAGAAAGATGGTAACAATCTGAACTGCAGAATCCAAGAAAAAACATTGAAGAAAAAACAGAGATAAAGAAATGCCTAGAGTTTGGTGAAAGAACACACCCAACAAAAATCTGGAAATTTCATGGCCTCACAGCAACCCCCCCCCAAATCAATGGATACTCCAGTTCTTCAGAAACACAGGAAAATGACCTTAAAGATATGCTTATCCAGTTATTAGAGTCACATAAAAAGGAAACAAACAAATCTCTCAGAGAAATAGCCATGAAAATAGAAGGACAAGTAGAGGCAAAATTAGTGGCATATAGAGAAGAAACAAAAAAATATAGGCCATCATACAGAGACAGGGAAACACATTCAAACAGATAAAATAAATGGTACAAGACATAAAAATAAAATCAATAAAAAACCACAAACAGAAAACACTGGAGCTGAAGAACTTAGAGAAAAGATCAGGAACCACAAAAACATCACCAACAGAATACAAGAGACCAAAGAATCTCTGGAACTGAAGATGCACTTTCACAAATTGATAATTTTCTCAAAGAAAAAACAAAATAACTAAAGTCCCAAACACAAAACATCCAAGAAAACAAAGACTCCATGAACAGGCAAAATATAAGAATAATAAGAATCAATGAAAAAGAAGACTCCAGTCTCCAAGGTCCAGAAAATATCTTCTGGAAAATCATAGAAAAAAATTTCTCCAACTTAAAGAAAGAGATATCTATAAACATACAAGAGGACTATAGAACAACAAATAGCCTAGACAAGAAAAGAAAATCCTCATGTCATATCATTGTTAAAACATTAACTATAGAAAACAAAGAAAAGATATTAAAAGGAACAAGAGAAAAAGGCCATGTAACATGTAAAGGTAGACCTATCAATATCACACATGACTTCTCATCAGAAACTATGAAAGCCAGAAGGGTGTGGGCAGAAATCATGCGGGCTTTAAGGGACCACAGTGGCCATCCCAGACTACTATACCCAGCAAAGCTTTCAATCAACATAGATGGAAAAACAAATTATTCCATGATAAAACTAAATTTAAGTAATTTCTACACAGCAAACTAGCCCTACAGAAGATACTAGAAAGAAAATTCCAATCCAATGAAAAGAACTATACCCAAGAAGACATAGGATACAAATGATGTCCCTATAAAAATTAAAAGAAAACAAGCAATAAATCACAGTAAGACCACCAACACCACAATAAAAGGAATTAATGTTCACTGGTCACTATTATCTATCATCTTCAATGACTCAACTGGACAATAAAAAGACACAGACTAACAGAATGGTTGGGAAAACAGGATCCAATATTCTGCTGCATCCAAGAAACACAACTCTGCAACAAATATAAACACTATCTCAGAGAGAAGGGCTGGAAAAATGTTTTTCAAGCAAATGGACCCAGACAACAAGCTGGGGTAGCAATTCTATTATCTATTAAGATAGATTTTTAACCAAAATAAATCACAAAAGATGAGGAGTGGCATGACATTCTCTTCAAGGGAAAAATCCACCAAGAGGACATCACAATTCTGAACATCTATGATCCAAATGCAAAAGCACCTGCATTCGTAAAGGAAACATTATTAAAGCTTAAATCACACATGGATCCCAACACCTTAATAGTGGGAGACTTTAACACCCCACTTTACCAAGGCACAGATCATCTAAACAGAAGCCAAACAGAGAAATAAATGCACTTACAGAGTTCCAAATTCAACTGGAACTAATAGATGTCTACAGAACTTTTCACACAAACTCAAAGAAGTATACCTTCTTTTCAGCACCTCATGGAATCTTCTCAGAAATAGACCATACAGGTGGTCACAAAGCAAACCTCAACAGATAGAAGAAGATTGAAATAATCTCCTGCATTCTCTCTGATCATCATGTTCTAAAGCTGGACCTCAACAACAATAGAAATAACATAAATACACACACATGGAACCAGAACAATTTGCTACTCAATGCCAGCTGGGTTAAGAAAGAAATGAAGAAAGAAATTAAAGACATCCTAGAATTCAATGAAAATGAAGATACACCCTACATAAATTTATGAGACACAATGAAAGCAGTACTCAGAGGAAAATCCATAGCACTGAGTGCCTGCAAAAGAAATTTGTAACATCACATAAAAGCAACTTAATGGCCCAACTGGAAGCATTGGAAAAAAGAAGAAGAAGAAGAAGAAGCAGATATATTCAAAAGGAACAGACAACTGGAAATAATCAAGCTCAGGGCTGAAATCAATCAATTAGAAACAAATAACACTATTCAAAGAATCAATGAAACCATTAGCTGGTTCTTTGAGAAAATCAACAGGATAGACAAACCCTTAGCCAAACTAACTAAAAGGCAAAGAGAAACTATGTAAATTAGCAAAATCAGAAATGAAAAGGGGGGCATAACTACAGACACTGAGGAAATACAATCATCAGGTGGTACTACAAAAGCCTTTTATGCCACAAAATTTGAAAATCTAAATGAAATGGACAATTTTCAAGATAGATTCCACCTATAAAAATTAAGTCAAGGACAGGTAGGAAAATTGAATAGGCCTATATAACTCAATGAAATAGAAGCAGTCATCAAAAGTCTCCCTTCCAAAAAAAAAAGCCCTGGGCCAGATAGTTTCAGTGCAGAATTCCACTAGACCTTCAAAGAAGGCTAATTCTAATTCTCTTCAAACTATTCCACAAAACAAAAATAGAAGGAACTTTACCAGGTTCATTCTATGAAGATACAGTCACCTTGATACCTAAACCACACAAAGATCCAACAAAAAAAGAGAACTTCAGATCTATCTCTCTTATGAACATTGATGCAAAGATATTCTATAAAATACTCACAAACCAAATCCAAGAGCACATAAAAGATATCATTTATCATGATCAAGTTGGCTTCATCCTAGTCATGCAAGGTTGGTTGAATACATGGAAATCCATCAATGCAATCCACCATACGATCAAACTGAAGGAGAAAAACCACATGATCATCTCCTTAGATGCCAAAAAAAGAATTTGACAAAATCCAACATCCATTCATTTTAAAGTATTAAATGGATCAGGAATAAAAAGCACATACCTAAATATAGTAAAGGCAATATACATCAAGTCTATAGCCAACATCAAAATCAATGGAGAGAAACTTAAATCAATCCCACTGAAATCAGACAAGGCAAGGCTGTCTGATCCCGTATATCTTCAACATAGTACTTGAAATCCTAGCTAGAGCAGTAAGACAAGTAAGGAGATCAAAATGATACAAATCAGAATGAAAGAGTTCAAAGTTTCACTATTTTCAGATGACATGATAGTATACAAGTGATCACAAAAATTTAACCAGAGAACGCTTCAGCTGATAAACACATTCAGCAAAGTTGCTGGATGCCATATTAATTAAAAAAAAATCAGAAGCTGTCCTGTATATCCAAGACAAAGGGCCAAGAAGGAAATCAGGGAAACGATTTCACAATAGCCACCAATAACATATAGTACCTTGGGGTAACTTTAACAAAGCAAGTGAATGACCTGTTTGAGAAAAACTTCAAGTCTCTGAAGAAAAAAAATTGAAGAATATAACAGAAGATGTAAAGATCTCCCATGCTCATGGATTGGTAGGATTAACAGTGAAAATGGCCATCCTGCCAAAAGCAATCTACAGATTCAATGCAATTTCCATCAAAATGCCAATATAATTCTTTATTGACATTGAAAGAAAAATTCTCAACTTCATATGGAGAAAAAAAAAACAAAACAGAATTTCCAAAAATATCCAGCAGATCATCTGGAGATATCTCCATTCCAGATGAAAACAGGAGTAAAGGTGAAGGATCTGGATAAAGGGATAAGATAAAGGCTTGTTGGGTTTCACAAAAAAAAAAAAAAAAAAAAGTCATGTGTGCACAGGATCAGAGATACTGGACAATGAGGAAAGTTTGTTTACTTATCTCCATGGAAACTTCAAGATTCTCTCAGGTGGTGATTGGCTGAGAGGTAGAAATAAGTTAATCCAGTGAGTGTTTCATTAGCCAGTTATTAAAAGGGCTACGTAGACAGCCTGCTTGAGTAAAAAGCTGAGCAGCCCTACATGCCTCCATCTGGACAGCTGAAAACATATAACCCAGTGATGTCAGTTCTTGTGTCCAAGACTTTTAGTTCAGGAAAGCTGTCACATATTTCTTTTAAGTATTCATTACTAAAGTCAATTGTCCTTGACATGGGATTTTTACATTATGAGAGATTCCATTATTATTTCTTAATAGCACATATATGTCCTCAGACAGTGAATTACTTAGTGGGAAAATGCTTCCTGACAAAGGCAAATCTTTGAACATAAAGTGTTTAATTAGGACCTTGCTTATATTTCTACAGAGACCTATGTACATGTATGCAAGCAATCATCTTGTTGTAGTACTTAAGGAGAAAAGAGAGCTTTCCATACTGTCCCACAAGTGGTAAACAGAGAGGGCAAGACAGAGAGAGAAAGAGAGAGACTTAGAAAGACATATTTATATAGAGAGACCTAGACTGACATAAACAAATATATAATCTGACAGAGAATAAGAGACAGAAACTTCATTCTGTTTGGTCACTTTCATTGGCATATCAACCTAAAAGCCCACTCTCCTCTATTATAACTCCAACTGGAATTATATTATCTAAAAAGGCCAGACCTCCTAACCCTTCCAGATATTGCCTCAGTGGGAACTCAACATGTAAATAGATGAGCTTCAATGGAATATTGCAAATCAAATCACCAGGAAGTGGAAGGAGATAGAGGGACTTCTAGGCTAAAAGAACATAGTTATCCTGATCGTTTGTCATTCAACATAATGATTAAAATCCCATCAAATTCCAAGTACTAGAGAACAGGAACTGGTCATATTCTTTGGGGAAAATGTGGAATATTTCCATAATGGAATATTTTTCCACTAAGAACATAACAGCATGATATTTTAAGACAAATGTATACAACCAGGAGAAATCATCCTGTGTGAAGTAACTAAAAAGCAGAAAGACAAATAAGGTATGTATTGACTTATTAGGAGGTCTCCTAATAGTGAGAGATAAACTTCCAATAGGCAATCTTTTGTGATCAAACCAGTCTTCCACTAGTGCAATTTGGTGGCAGTTAATTTAATTGTAGAACCAGGCCATCCTATTGAAATTTTAAAGCAATCCAGGTTGTTGCTATTAAAATATGTTGCTCTCTGCCCTCAAATGTTATCAATGTCATGGTCCTGCATCCAAAGAGATGCTTCTTTCTGCATTAAATGGGATTGCATACAGAGACCCACAGTCCAATATTATGCAGAGAGAGAGAGAGACCTTAAAACACCCAGCATTAAATTCTACCTTCTTTCAGTATTCTGCTAAGCCTGCAGGAGAGGAGGCATGAAGAGTGTCCTGTAGAGGGAATTGAGGAAACACAGAAAACTATGCCCTGAGAATCAAGCTGCAGAAGAAGAAGATGCAGCCAGCCTTGCTGAGACCTGAGAAGCTAGAGTCAGAGAGAAGGGGAGGAGGAACTCCCCTATCAGGGAACTAGAGAGAGGGCATTGGGGTAGAAGAAGGACCATGGGTGGGACAGGAAGAAGAGAGTGGAGACGCGCAGAGGATACAAAGTGAACAAATTGTAATAAATAAATACATAAGAAAACCTGTGATCAAGGTGATGAAGTATAAAGCTCTTCACGACTGATAGCTTCTTGTGGGGTGGTGTCAGGGTGTGGCAAGGATGAACTCAGTTTTCTTTAAGTGAATTGGCACTGAGATTTTGATCATGTTCCAATGAGTACATGAAAAACACATACTGGAATCAATGTATTTAAAAGAAAAAAAATATTGTGACTCAAGAGTAGATTTGAAACTGGGAGAAATGGAAAAGTAGTATAACTTTTATTATATGAAATTCCCAAATAATCAATAAAAATAACATGTTGACAACTTTTACCATGACTTTTAACATGTAGAAAAGATTCCAAAAAAGAGGGCAGAGTTTGACAGTGTAAGGCATGTTTAACAGGAACTCATTATGTAGCAGAGAATCCTAGCCATGAACTAGGGGTTATCCAGCTACATCAGACCCCATGAACTCAGGTGGCACTACTGAAGAAGCAGTTCTTGCACTACAGTAACTTTAGATGGTTTGTCTGGAGGAAAACATCATGTAACACTTCTGCTCTTTTGTACTAGGCACATAACAAGGACACAGTTTTCTGTCCTGAATGATCAGTTTTAATTTTAAACCCCAGGACCAGAATGATTTCTCAATGATCACTGAGTATCAAGACACATATGATGATCCAACCAAGTCACCTATGAGCAACCCTGCTCATAAATGGTTTTCAACATTAGTGTGCAACAGCACCAGTTCTCCTTTATATACACAGATCTTTCTCTTTTTCACCCAAAACATTCAAGGAATTGTCTGGTTTCCTTCTCATTTGCCTGCTTTTAAAGTTGCTAGGGTTCTAGGGAACCCTAAACCCTGCCAGCCTTTTATATCAATAACAATGTGAAGGTACATTTAGTGAGTATTCAAGTAACTACTAAGTTCAAAGTCTCAACGTAGGAAATTTCAAATCCAAGACCACAGTAGGAGACCACCTTGTCATTTGGTACATTTGCCTTAATCCCACATCACTTTGAAGCTTTCCTACTTAGGAAGCTGTCCAATTAAATAAAGATTAAAGTTTCATTTGCTACCTGACATTGTCACAGAGGTAAACAGGAGTAAATGTGTGGGATCTGGATAAAGGGATGAGATAAAGGATTGTTGGGTTTCACAAGAAAAAGTCACCTATACACAGGATCAGAGATACTGGACAATGAGGAAAGTTTGTTTACTCATCTCCACGGAAACTTCAAGATTCTCTAAGGTGCTGATTGGCTGAGAGGGAGAATGATGTCATGCAAAAGGTGAAAGCCAGTAAGAGTTTCAGGAGCCTGTTATTAAAGTGGCCTAGTGGACAACTTGCTTGAGAGAAAGGCTGTGTTGTTCTGTACTACATTCCTCAATCTGGTCAGCTGGAAGCATACAACCCAGAGATGAGAGTTCCTGTGTCCAAGAAACTTAGTTCAGGAAGTGTCACATGTTTCTTTCAACTGGTCTTTCATAAAGTCACCATTCCTTGACATGTGACTTTCATATCATTACAGATTCCATTATTATTAGTTAAATGCACAGATATGTCCTCAGTCAGTGAATTACTTACTCTGTGACCAAGGCAAGTTTTTGAAAAAAAAAAAAAAAAAAAAGGAATTTAATTGGGACCTTTCTTATATATTGACAGAGACCATCTCTGAAGTCATGTATACAAGCTCTCAACTTGGTGTAGCCTTTCAGCAGAACTGAGAGCTTTGCATAGTGAACTAAAAGATGCAGGCAGAAAGAGGGAGACAGAGACTAAGAGAGCAAACAGCTACAGAAACAGATTCAGATATATTAAGACCTACAAGGACAAAAAAGAAAGATATAAATTGACAGAGACTGAGAGACAGGGACTCCCTAATTTATAGTCACTTTTATTGGCATATCAACCTTCAAGCACACCTTCTTATAATATAAATCCAAGAAGACTTATATGTTTTTAATTTATTTTTATTAAATATACTTTATTCACTTTGTATCACCCCATAAACCCATTTCACTCTCCCCATCCAACCTTCCTTCCTCCTTTTCCATGCATGGCCCTCCCCAAGTCCACTAATAGAAGAGTATTTCCTCTCCTTACTTCTAATATTAGTCTATCAAGTCTCATCAGGAGTGCGTGCATTGTCTTCTTCTGTGGCCTGATAAGGCTGCACCCCCATCAGTGTGAGGTGATCAAAGAGCAGGGGAAACATTTCATTTCAGAGGCAGTCCGTGCTCCCATTACTGTGGAACTCACTTGGGCACTGAAATGCCATGGGCTCCATCTGTGCAGGGGTTCTTGGTTTTCTCTATGTATGGTACTTGGTTGGAGGATGAGTCTCAGGAAAGACAACTGTGCTCAAATTTTGTGGTTTTGTTGCTCTCCTTGTGGAGCTCCTGATCTTATATTTCCCACTTCTTTCAATAGATTTCATGCAATTTGCACAACAGATGGACATAGTTTCAGCATCTGCTTTGATAGTCTGCAGGGCAGAGCCTTTCAGACACCCTATGTGGCAGGCTTCTAACTTGTTCCTTGTTTTCTCTTTCTTCTGAAGTCCATCCTCTTTGCCTTCCAGGATGGGGATTGAAAATTTTAGTCAGAGTCCTCCCTCTTGATTAGTTTCTTTATGCATACAAATTGTTGTAGGTTTATCCTATATTATATGTCTATATGAATGAGTATATACTGTGTGTCTTCTGCTTGGGGGAGAGCTCACTGTGGATGATCTCTTCCAGTTCCCACCATTTACCTGCAAATTTCATGATTTCCTTGTTTTTTATTACTGAGTAATATTCCATTGTGTAGATGTACCACAGATTCTTCATCCATTCTTCAGTTGGGGCCATTTCGGTTGTTTCCTGGTTCTGGCTCTTACAAATAAAGCTGGTATAAATATGGTTGTGCAAATGTCCTTATTGTGTACATGAGCCTTTTTTGGATATATGCCTAGGAGTGGTATAGATGGATTTTGAGGAACTGCTTTTCCTGCTTGTCTGAGAAAGCAACAGATTGATTTCCAGAGCAGATGTACAAGTTTACATTTCCACCAGCATGTAGGAGGTTTCTCCTTCTCCTCAATCTTTCTAGTATGTGCTGTTTTTTATCTCGGCCATACTGATAGGTGTAAGGTGAAATCTCAGTGTCGTTTGGTTTGCATTTCCCTGCTGGCTAATGAAGTTGAACATTTCTTTAAGTGTTTGTGTGCCGTTCTATCAAGAATTCTCTGTTTAGCTCTGTTACCCCTTTTTAAAATGATTACTTGATTTATTGCTTTTCAACTTCTTTAGTTCTTTATATATACTGGATATATATATATATATATATATATATATATATATATATATATATATGTCACATAGAGGGTTGATGAAGACTCTTTCCCAATGTGTAGGCATTTGTTTTGTTTTGATGACAATGTCATTTGCTTTACAGAAGCTTTTCAGTTTAACGAGGTCTTATTTACTGATTTTTGCTCTTAGAGACTGTGCTATTGGTGTTCTGTTCAAGAACTTGTCTCCTGTGCCAATGAGTTCAAGGATCTTCCCCTCTTGTTCTTGTAACCGATTTAACATGTCTGATTTTATGTTGAAGGCTTTGATCCACTTGGACTTTAGTTTTGTGTAGGGTGATAAGTATGGATCTATTTGCATTTTCCTACATGTAGATATTGAGATAGATATGCCTCATTTGTTGAAGATGCTATCGTTTTTTCCATTGTATTATTTTGGCATCTTTGTAAAAAATCAGGTGTCCATAGAAGGTGGGTTTATTTCTGGGTCTTCTATTTGGTTCCATTGTTCCACCATTCAGTTCCTATGGCAACATCATGCAGTTTTTATTACTTTTTCTCTATAATACAGCTTGAGATCGGGGATGGAGATAGTGCTAGAAGATCTTTCATTGCAGGGGATTGTTATTGCCATTCTGGGTTTCTTGTTTTACCTTATGAAGTTGAGAATTTTCTTTCAAGGTCTGTAAAGATTGTGTTAGGAATATGATGGGAATTGTATTGAATCTGTAGATTGCTTTTGGTAAGATGGCCATTTTTACTATGTTAATCCTGCTAAGGCATGAGCATGGGAGATCTTTTCATCTTCTGATATCTTATTCTAATTCTTTCTTCAGAGAATTGACATTTTTTTTTCATACTGTTCTTTGACTTTCTTGCTTATGGTCATACCAGGGGACTTTATATATTTGACTAATTAGATGAATACATCAAAGGTATCTTCCACGATGACCAAGTAGGCTTCATCCCAGATATTCAGGGGTGGTTCAATATATGCAAATCCTTCAATGTGTTCCACCATGTTAAAAATGAAAGAAAAAAATACATTGTAATCTCCTTAAGTGCGGAAGAAGTGTTTGACAAAATCCATTCATGTTTAAAGTATTGGAGAGATCAGGGATACAAGGCACATATTTAAGCATAGTAAAGGTAATATATAGTCAACATCAAACAAAATAGAGAGAAACTTTAAAGCAATTCCACTGAAATCAGGGACAAGGTAAGGGTGCCCACTCTTTTCATATTTCTTCAACATAGTTCTGTCCTTGCTAGAGCAATACAACAGCTGAAAGAGATCAAGGGGATACAAATCATAAAGGAAGAAGCCATAGTATTGCTACTTACAGATGATATGATTTTATACCTGATTGACCTCAAAAAATTCTACCAGGAAACTCCTTCAGCTGACAAACTTCTTCAGCAAAGTGGCAGGATACAAAATTAACTAAAAAAAATTAGTAGCCATATTGTATACAAAAGATAAAAGGGTTGAGTAAGAAATTAGGAAAATAGAAGGAATTATATTTTCTAACAAGGCTATACCTCCTAACTCTAACCAGACATTTCCTTACTGGGGACTCCACATGTAAATAGATGGGCTTTGAGGGGACATTGCAATTTAAATTACCAAGAAGTGCAAGAAGATGAAGGGGATACTAGGCTAAGAGAACATAATTATCCTGATAGTTTCTCATTCAATACAATGAGTAAAATCTCAGCAACTTCCAAGGTCTAAAGAACAGGACTGACAATCTCCTTTATGGAAAATCTGGAATATTTCCATAACGGAGTATTATTTAGCTTAGAAAATTTTTCAAGCAAATGGATGGAACCAGGAACATTTATGCTGGGTGAAGTAACTAAAATGCAGAAAGACGAATATGGTATGTATTCACTTATTAGGAGGTCTCCTAATAGTGGCAGATTAAGTTCCAATAAGCCATCTATTAAAACCAAACCAGTCTTTTTTTTTTAGCATATCAATCTCCAAGCACACTGTCCTATAATATAACTCCAAAAAGAATTATATTTTATTAATATTTTTATTTTAATTTTATTAATTACAATTTATTCACTTTGTATCTCACCATGAAACCCTTCTTTCTCCCCATCCCACTTTCCCTCCCACTTCTCATTGCACGGCCTTCCACAAGTCCACTATTAGGGGAGGAATTCTTCTCCTTATTTCTAATCCTAGTCTATCAGATCTCATCAAGAGTGACTGCCTTGTCTTCCTCTGTGGCCTGGTAAGTCTTCTCCCCCATCAGGGTGGGGTGATCAAAATGCACGACAATCAGTTCATGTCATAGGCAGTCCCTCTTCCCATTAGTGTGGAACCCACTTGGACATTAAACTATCATGGGCTACATTAGTACAGGGGTTCTAGTTTATCTCCATACATGGTGCTTGGTTGGAGTATGAGTCTCAGCAAAGACCCCTGTGCTCAGATTTTTTGGTTCTGTTGCTCTCCTTGTGGAGCTCATGTCCTCTCCAGATCTTACTATTTGCTATGTCGTTCATTAGATTCCATGCACTTTTCCCAAAAGTTGGCCATAAGTCTCTGAATCTGCTTTGATAATTTGAAGGACAGAGACATTCCGAGGCCCTCTCTGGCCTCTGAATGATTTTATATCTGATTGACCTCAAAAAATTCTACCAGGAAACTCCTTCAGCTGACAAACTTCTTCAGCAAAGTGGCAGGATACAAAATTAACTAAAAAAAATTAGTAGCCATATTGTATACAAAAGATAAAAGGGTTGAGTAAGAAATTAGGAAAATAGAAGGAATTATATTTCCTAACAAGGCTATACCTCCTAATTCCTGTTTTCTCTTTCTTCTAATATTCATCCTTTTTGCCTTTTGGGATGGGATTAAGCATTTTAGCCAGAGTTCTCCCTCTTGATTAGTTTCTTTAGGCATACTGATTTTAGTAGGCTTGTCCTATATTATATGTCTATATGAGTGAGTATATACCTCGTGTGTCTTTCTGTTTCTGGGATAGCTCAATAAGAATTATTTTTTCCAGATCCCATCATTTACCTGCAAATTTAATGGTTTCCTTGTGTTTTTATAGTTGGGTAATATTGATGACTGAGCAAGCAGTCTTCTTGTTGTAGTCCTTCAGCAGAACTGAGAACTTTTCAGAACTTTACAGCCTGAACCACAAGTGGCAGGCTGAATGAGGGAGACTTAGAGATACTGAGAGAGAAAGAGCTAGAGAGAGAGATTCAGAAAGAGAGAGACTGAGACTGACAGAAACAATGATATAAAATGACAGAGACCTAGAGACACTCCATTCTGTCTGATCACTTTCATTGTAATATCAAAGTTAAAGCACACCCTCCCATAACATAACTCCAATAGGAATTATATTATCTAACAAGGCCATATTGCCTATCCCTTCCCAGACATTTCCTCTCTGGGGACTCCACATATAAATATATGAGCTTAAAGAGGACAATGCAATTCAAATCACCAGGAAGTGGAAGAAGATGGAGGGACCCTTAGACTAAAAAAAAAAAAATAACTATCCTGATAGTTTGTCATTCAATACAATGATTAAAATCCCAGCCATTTCTAAGGATGAAAGAACAATCTATTTTGGGGAAAATATGGAATATTTCCATAATGAAGAATTATTCAGCTAAGAAAATTACATCATGATATTTTGATGCAAATGGATGGAACCAGAAAAATCATCCTGGGTTAAGTAACTAAAATGCAGACAGACAAATATGATATATATTCACATATTAGGAGGTCTCCCAATAGTGGGAGATAAAGATCCACTAGGACTTTTATGGTGACCAAATAAGTCTTCTACTATAGGGGGATTGAGTGGCAGTTTATTGAGTTGTTGGGCCTGGGAATTCTACAGAATGTTTCAAGCAACACAGGCTCTTGTTATTAAAACATGTTGCTCCCTTAAATGATTGATTAGTGTCATGTTCTTCCATCCATGGAGACGCTTCCTTCTGCATCAAATGCAATTGCATACAGAGACCCACAGACTGATATTAGGCAGAAAGAGACTTTAAAACACCCAGCACTAAATGGGATTTCTCTATTAAATATCCTCCCCTCAGTCAGAGCTCTGGGAAGCCTGCAAGAAAAGAGGCAAGAGTGTCATAAGTGGAGGGAATTGAGGACACAAGAAAAGCAATGCACTGAGAATCAGGCCAC
This sequence comes from Meriones unguiculatus, assembly GCF_030254825.1. Lineage (NCBI taxonomy): Eukaryota > Metazoa > Chordata > Mammalia > Rodentia > Muridae > Meriones > Meriones unguiculatus. The sequence goes on along the minus strand of NW_026843709.1, from coordinate 31,031,763 downwards.
AGATGAAGATGATGCAGCCAGCCTTGATGAGTCCTGAGTAGTTAGGGTCAGATAGAAGGGGTAGGAGGACCTACTCTCTCGTGGAACTAGAGAGAAGGACTAAGAGTAGGAGAAGAAGGGTGGTTTGTATGGGGAAGAGAAGAGGGAGGGGACAGCAAAGGAGATACAAAGTGAACAAAATGTAATAAATACATAAGAAAAACTGTAATCAAGGTGATGAAGTATAGTTCTCCTCAGGACTGATGGCTTCTTCTTGAGGGTGATGCCAAGGTGCAGCAATGATGAACTGAGTTTTCTTAAAAGACTTGGAACTGAGACTCTGATCATGTTCATATGAGCATATGAACAACACATCCTTATACTTCAATTGATGTATTTTAAAGAAAAAAATTAGTGTGACACATGTGTAGGAATTTAAACCCGGGAGAAATGGAAAAGTAGTATAATGTATATTATATGAAATTCCCACATAATCAGTACAAGTAATATATTGACAACTTATACAATGACGGTGAAAATGGAGAAAAGATTCTGCTGAACAAGCAGTCCTGGCACTAATAATAATCTTAGAGAGTTTGTCTGAAGCACCAGTGAAGGAAACACAGTTATTATTGAAAGAAACGGTGAGCTGCCCTATATGCCTCAATATGTGTGATAGCCCACAACCCAGAGATGAAAGTTGCTGTTCAAGACTTAGTTCAGGAAGAGTGTCATATATTTCTTTCAAGTAGTCATTAATAAAATCACCTGTTATGATAGCAGAATGGAATTTTGACATCACTATTATGATATCACAATGCTATGATGATGTCACATGCTATTATGACATCACAGTGAGGTTATGACATCAATTTGCTATTGTGACATCACATTGATATTATTATATCATAATGGAATTATGACATCAATTGATATGATATCACAATGGAATTATAACATCACAATAATAATATAACAACAATGACATCACCATGGTATGATGACATGACAAAGTTGTCATGATATCCCAATGGTATTATAACATCACAATGTATAACATCACAATGCTATTGTATATTCACAATGACGTGACTTTGCAATGATATTATGACATCACAATCATATAATGGCTTCACAATTGTATGTTGTAGGTGATGATTAATATTTACTTTTGGTTTATCTTTTATTAATGCTTGCTATTAATCCTAAACAGGTGTATAACTAATTTTCCACACAGAGACTGAGTTTATTTAGTTATCTTAGAACACAATGCTGGACAATAGTTCCTTCCTCCTAAACCTTCAAGCCCTCATAGTTTCCTACAATTTAGATTTTACCCATTTTACTTTATTTTTGTGAAGTTTTAGTTCTGTTTCATTTTCTCCATGCTGTTCCAAGATCTCTCCCCCCTCTTTTCTCTAAGATCTTCTCCCTTACCCTCTCTTTTTCCACTCATTTCCTGCACTCTGGCTCCTCTCATCACTCAACATTGTGGCTAGTTGCTTTACTCTGGCCTGTTTACACAAAGTTGATACAAGATGTTTAGAAATAAGTATAACTGCAATATCCAGATTGAAAAGGGAACGTGAGAGATAAAAAGTAAGCAATTCAATAAACAATGTAAGGTGTATACATTTCAAACAAACATTATACCAACAATGGTATAGCAACATCACAATGGTATGATGACATAACAATTCTATTATGATATTACAATGGGGTTATGACCTCAATATGCTATTATGACATCATATGGATATTATGACATCAAAATGCTACTATGGCATCATAGTGGTATTATTAATTCACATTCTATTATGACTTAACAATGGAATTATTATTCAGAGAGAGACCTTGAAACACCCATCTCTAAATGGGATTTTTCTATGAAATTCTCCCTCTCCTCAGAGTTCTGGAATACCTGCAGGAAAGGAGGCAGGAAAAGTGTCATAAGTAGAGGGAATAGAGGATACAAGAAGAAAAATGCCCTGAGAATAAGGCTACAGAGGAAGATGATGCAGCAAGCCTTCATGAGACCTGATAAGCTAGGATCAGATTGAAGGTGGAGGAGGAACTAGAGAATGGGAACAGTGGTAAAAAAAGAAGAGTGGGTTCCAATGGAATGAGAAGAAAGAGTAGGCAGCAGAGGGTTTACAAAATAAACGCATCTTAATTATTAAATACAGAAGAAAAATTTTGATCAAAGTGATGAAGTATAGAGCTCTTCAGGACTGAGGCTTCTCAGGCTTCTTTCTGAGGTTGGTGCCAGGGTGCAGTAAGGATGAACTCAGATTTCTTTAAGGGACTTGGCAGTTGACTCTGATCATATTCCAATGAATCTATGAACAACACATACTTCAATTGATGTATATTAAAGAAAAATATTTTAGTGTGACAAGTGGGTAGGAATGTGAACCTGGGAGCAGTTCAAAAGGAGTGTAATGTATAGTATATGAAATTCCCACATAATCAATGAAATAATATGTTGACAACTTTTACAATGACTTTTAGTATGTAGAATAGATTCCACTAAAGGAAGGCAGAGTTTGACTATGTAAGGCATCCTTTCCAGGAATCTCATTATGTAGCTGATACTCCTATTAACTAGGTTTTACCAAGGTACCTCAGACCCAAGAGCTCAGGTGGCACTCTGAAAAAGCAGTCCTGGCACTAAAACTCTGTTTAGAGGGTTTGTCTGGAGGACCACAACAGTAAACACAGCTGTTCTTGTGTCCTAGGCATATAACAGGGAAGCATTTCTCTCTTCCAAAGGCCCAGTTTTAATTGTAAACCTTAGGACCAGGAGAATTTCTCACTGACTAGTGAGCAGGGCACAGCTACCAAACTGGGCAGGTCATTCAATGCAACACTCTCATAGAAAGTTGCCAACCCTAGTTTGGAAGAGCGCCAGCTGTCAAAGTGTTTATTGCACCTCATTTCTCCTTTTACATTCAACCATGTTTCTCTTTCAGCCAAACTAGTCCCAGGAATTATCTGGTTTCCTACTGTTTTCGCTGCTCTTAAAGACTCAATAGCCCATCGAACCCAAGTCCCTGCCAGCCTATTATATCAATGTGAAGGTACATTTAGTTTATACAATAACTGTTCAGTTCTAAGTCACAACCTATGAAATTTTAAATCCATGATTACATTATGAGACTACCTTGTCATTTGGTACATTCTTTTTAATCCCGCATTCCTTTGAAGCTTCCCTATTTAGGAAGCTTAAATAAACATGAAAGTTTCATTTCCTACCCGGCATTGTCACAGAGGTAAACAGGAATAAGGAGCAGGATCTGTATAAAGGGATGAAATAAAGGCTTGTGGGGTTTCATAAGAAAAAGTCACATGTGCACTGGATCAGAGGTACTGGACACTAAGAAAAGTTTGTTTACTCATCTTCATGGAAAGTTCAAGATTCTCTCAGGTGATGACTGGCTCAGAGGAAGAATGATGTCATGAAACAGGTGAAAGCCAGTGAGAGTTTCAGGAAGCAGATATTAAAAGGGTCAAGTGGATAGCGTGCTTGAGAGAAAGTCTGAGCAGCCCTACTTGCCTCCATCTCGGCAGCTGAAAGCACACAACCTAGAGATGTCAGTTCATGTGTCTCAGATTTTTAGTTCAGGAAAAGTGTCATATATTTCTTTCAAGTGGTCATTAATGAAATCATGTCTTTGGAATGTGCCTTTCACATTATCACAGATTCCATTATTATTTGTTAAATGGTCATGTCACCAAGCAGTCATCTTGTTGTAGTCCTTCAGCAGAACTGAGAGCTTTTCATACTAAACCACAAGTGGCAGGCAGAGAGAGGGAGACAGAGAGAGAACAAGAAAGACCGATTCAGAAATATTGAGACTGAGACAGACAGAAACAAAGATATAAAGAAATAGAGACTGATTGACCTAGACTTCATTCTGTCTGGTAATTTTTATTGGCATATTGACCTCAAAGCACTTCCTCCTATTATATAACTCCAAAATGAATTATATTACATTTTTCAATATTTTTGTTTTAATTTTTATTAAATATACTTTATTAATTTTGAATCTGTCCATGAACCCCTACTTCCTCCGTTCTGGATCCTACTTTCCCTTCCTTTCTTCCATGGATGCAGCTCCAAAAGTCCACTGATAAGGAGGTCTTTCTTTCCTTCCTCTTGATCCTACACTATCAAATCTCATCAGGAATCGTTGCATTGTTTTTTTCTGCAGCCTTAAAGCTGCTCCCCAATCAGGGTGAGGTGATCACAATATTGGTATGTAATCACAATTGAATTTTGACATTACAATGGCATTATGACCTCAAAATGTTATTATGACATCACAGTGGTATTATGATTTCAGAATGGTTTTATGACTTCACAATGATATTATGATATCACTATGGTATTATGACATCAAAATGCTATTACAACATCAAAATACATTCCAATATAATTATGACTTCACAATGGTATTATGGTATTTTGAGACCACAATGATATTATGACATTACAATTGTCTGACATCTCAATGCTATAATGATATTACAATTATAGGTCATCACAATGGTGTTATGACTACACAATTGTATTATGATATCACAAACCTATTATGACCTTACAATGCAATGATAACATCTCAATGGTATGACATCCCAATTCTATTCTGACATTACAGTGATATTATGGCATTACAATGCTATTATGACATCACAATGGTATTTTGAGAAGAATGTGGCGTGTAATCACAATAGAATTTTGAAATCACAATGGAATTATGACCTTAAAATTCTATTATGATATCACAATGATATTATGTCATCACAGTGATATTATGACATTACAATGGCATTATGGTATAAAAATACTATTATGACATCAAAATGTTATTATAATATCACAATGGTTTTATGACATAAAAATGATATGACATCACAGCGCTATTATGATATCTCATTGATACAATCACATCATAATGGTATTGTGATATCACAACTTTATTATGATATCTCAATGCTGTTATGTCATCACAATGGTATCATGGCATCTCAGTGCTTTTATGACATCACAATGGTATAAAGTAATAACAACAGTGGCATGATATCTCAATTGTATAATGACATCACAATGCTATTATGATATCACAATAGTATGACATTCCAATGCTATTATAACATTGCCACGGTATTATGACATCACAATGCTATTATGACATCTAATGGAATTATTACATCACAATTGTAAGACATCCAAATTCTATAATATCCTCACAATGTTATGACATCACAATGGTATTGTGATGTCAAAATGCTATTGTGATTTGACCATGGTATTATGATATCATAATGATATAATGACAACTCAATGCTATTATGACATCACAATAACATTATGACATCAAAATGCATTCATTTCTCCATCTACGCTGATTGAAATCTTTGCAGAGGACAGTAGTCTGGGTCTCTTAGAGTCTGCATTACTCCTGCCCAGGCTTTTCTGGCTCTCATAATTTCTGATGAGAAGTCCAGTGTGATTCTGATTCATATGTTACTTGGCCTTTTCCCCTGGCTGCTTTTAATAGCTCTTCTTTGTTCTGTAGATTTAGTGTTTTGACTATGATGTGACATGGTATATTTCTTTTCTGGTCTAGTCTATTTGGTGTTCTGTAGTCCACTAGTATATTTTTGGAAATCTCTTTAAGTTGGGAAAAATTTTCTTCTATGATTTTCTTGAAAATATTTTCTGGACCTTCAAGCTTGGAGTCTTTTTTTCCATCGATTTCTATTATTCTTAGATTTTGTATTTTCATGGTGTCCTTGATTTCTTGGATATTTTGTGTATGGGACTTTTCTGATTTTACTTTTTCTTTGAGAGAAGTATCAATTTCTGTGAGGTTATCTTCAGCATCAGAGATTCTCTCTTCCATCTCTTGTATTCTGTTGGTGATGCTTACTTTTGTAGGTCCTGATAGTTTCTCTAAGTTCTCCAGACACAGTGTTAATAAAATGCACCTAAAAATAAAAATTAAAAAAAAATGCTCTTATGACATCACCATGATATAACACCTCAATTTTATTACATCACAGTAGTATTATGATACCACAATTATGTGACATCTGAAAACTATTATGAATACACAATGATTTGACATCTCAATGGTATTGTGATTTCACAATGGTATTATGACATCTCAATGCTATTATGACATTTCAATGGTATGACACATCAATGGTATCATGACAACAAAATGATATGATATCACACTACATTTATGACATCTCAATTATATTATGATGGCACAATTGTAGTATGACATCACAATTTCATATGGCATCTATATGGAGTTATGTCATCTCACTGGCGTCATGATATCTCAGTGCTATTAAGACATCATATCATATAGATATGATTATAATTACAGATTATAATATGATTATATTTATAATTATAGAATTTTATGATTACAGTAGAATTATAAAATCACAATAACAATATAACATAATGATGCAATTATGACACCACAATGCTATTCTGACATCACAATGGTTTAGAAAATCATAGTGGTATTATGTCAACATGCTATAATGATATCACAATGGTATGTCACCTCAATGCTATTATGACATTACAATGTATGACATCACAATGGTTTTATGACTTCATAATATGACATCACAATGCTATTGTGATGTCATAATGGTACTATGATATCACGATGCTATTATTACATCACAGTGAAATGACATCACAATGCTATTATGATATCACAATGCTATTATGTAGCACGTTACTGTTATGATATCACAATGCTGTTATGATATCCCTATGAAATTAGGACTTCACAATGGTATTCTGAATTAAGAATGCTGTTATGAAATCACAGTGGTATTATGCAATCACAATGCTATGATGACATCTCAGTGGTATTTTGAGATCACACTGATATTATGATGTCACAATGTTATGACTTCATAACATTATCAGTTATATGACATTATAATCTCAATCCTATTATGATATCACAATTCTATTATAACTATGACTTTTTTAAATTTTTCATCAATTACACTTTATTCATTCTGCTTCCCCCCATAACCCCTCCCTCCTTCCCATCCCACCCTCCCTCCTCCCTCTGCTTGCATGCCACTCCCCAAGTCCACTAATAGGGGAGGTTCTCCTCTCCTTTCTGATCTTAGTCTATCAGTTCACATCAAAAGTGGCTGCATTGTCCTCTACTATGGCCTGGTAAGGCTTCTCCCCCCCAGGGGGAGATGATCAAAGAGCAGGCCAATCAGATTATGTCAGAGGCAGTCCCTCTTCACATTACTATATAACCCAATTGGACTCTGAACTGCCCTGGGCTACATCTGTGCAGGGGTTCTGGGTTATCTCTATGAATAGTCCTTGGTTGGAGTATGAGTCTCTGGGAAGTTCCCTGTGTTCAAATTTTCTTCTTCTGTTGCTCTCCTTGTGGAGACCCTGTTCTCTTCAGCTCTTACTATTTCCCAGTTCTTACCTAAAATTCCATTCACTCTGCCCAACAGTTGCCCATCAGGCTCAGCATCTGATTTGATAGTCTGTAGGGCAGAGGCTTTACAGAGGCCCTCTGTGGTAGGTTCCTAGGTTGTTTCCTGTTTTCTTCTTCTTCTGATGTCCATCCTCTTTGCCTTTCCGGATGGGGATTGGACATTATAATCTCAATCCTATTATGACATCACAATTCTATTATAACTTTATGACTTTTTTACTTCACAGTGTCATTAGGGCATAACAATGATATGATGACATCACAATGGTATGACCACATGATGGTATTATGACATTAAAATTCTATTATGACATCACAATGTTTTTATGATATCAGTATCCCTCTGGCTACTCCCACTCATTTCCTGTACTTTGGCTACTCCCATCAATCAACATTGTGGCTAGTTGCTTTATTTTGTCCTGTCTAAACAAAGTTGAGAAGTGATGCACATAATAAGCATCACAATGCAATATCCAGATTGACACCAGAGAGTGGGGAGTAGAAATCAAAATTTGAATGAACAAGAATAAGGTGTATATATTTCAAAATAACATTTTACCAACATTTCCCACTTCATGTCCAATAAATGACTCCTTTTATTTCAATACAATAATAATTATGAAAACTATTAGGTAAAATATGCATGTGCAATGTCCAATCCAAATGACATTACAATGCTATTACAATATAATTGTGGTATGACATCACAACAGATTTTAACATCAAAATATTATGACATCACAATACTAATATTACCGTAAAATTGTACTATAATATCAAAATGGCATTATGGCATCACAATGCTATTATGATCTCAATAGGGTTTAATGCTATTCAAAATGGTGTAATGATATCACAATGGTATGATGACATAACAATGCTATTATGACATCAATATAATATTATGAAATCACAATGGTGTTATAACAAAACTAAGTTATTATTATTAATCACAATGGTATTATGACATCAAAATGACATACCACAACATGATTGTGGTATGATATCACAGTGGAATTTTAACATCAAATTCTATTATGACATCATAACAATATGAGTTCACAATGCTATGATGACATCAGAATGCTTTTATGACTTCACAATATCATCATGACATCACAATGTCATAATGCCATCAAAATTCATCATGATATCCCAATGTTATTATAACATCAAAATCCTATTATGACACGGTTGATGGAGAATATCACAATGCAATTTTTACATAACAATGCTTTTATAACATCACAATACTATTTTGACATTACAATAATATAACATCACAATGGTGTTATGACATCACAATGGTATTATGAAAAGACAATGCTATTATGACTTCACAGTGCTATCATGCTATCCTAATGCTATTATGCCATCACAATTATATGCCATCACAATGCTATTATGACATCACAAATGTATTTTGACATCCCAAAATTATTCTGACATCATAATGTTGTTATGACAACACAATGCTATGATGACAGCACAATGTTATTATGACATCCCAATGGTTTGACATCTAAATACTATTATGACATCCCAATGATATGACATGACAATGGTATGACAACTAAATCCTATTATGACAAAAATGTTATGATGTCATAATGGTATTATCATAATGGTATTATGATATCACAATACTAGTATGACATCAAAATGCTATTATTTCCTCACAATGGTATTATATCTCAGTGCCATTATGACATCACAGTGATACGAAATCATAATGCTATTACATTATCACAAAGCTTTTTTGACATCTCAATGTTTTCATGATTTCACAATATAATGATATCCCAATTTATTATTTCACAAGTTTATTATGACATGACAATGCTTTTATGACATGACAATGCTATTATGACATCACAATATTAATACTAGATAACAATGCTATTACAATATGATTGTGATATGACATCATAATTGAATTATGACATTACAAAGCTATTATGACTTCATAAGAGTATGATTTTACAATGATATTAGGACATCACAATTATATGATGGCCTCAAAAGGTTATTATAATATCATATTGCTGGTGTGAGTACACAATGCTATTATGACATTACAATGGTATTACAAGTTCAAAATGGTATTATGACATCACAATGGATTACGACAGGATTGTGGTTTGACAACAAAATGGAATTATTACATCAAAATGCTATTATGAATTCACAACAGTATGACTTCACAATGCTATGATGACATCACAATGGCATCATGAAAGCAGAATTCATCATGACCTTCCAATGTTATTATGACACCACAATGCTATTACAACATGATTGCGGTATGACATTACAATGGAATTTTCATTATAATGATATTTTAACATCACGCTGCTATTATGACATCACAATTCTATTAGGACATCACTATGCTATTATGACATCACAACTGTATTATGACATTCCAATGGTATTTCATCTGAATGCTATTATGATATCACAATGTTATTATGACCTCAAAATATCATGATGACAAAATGCTACTATGACTTCACAACAATATGACTATACAATGATATTGGGACATCTCAATGCTATGATGATATCAAAATGCTATCATGATCTCAAAATTGTATTATGACATCAAAATTCTATTATAAATTCAAAAATGTATTATGACATCCCAGTGGTATGACATTATAATGCTATAATGGCACAACGAAGCTATTAGGAAATTATAATGTTATTATGACATCACAATACTATTATGACATAACAATGCCATTATAACATCAGAATGCTATAATGACCTAAAAATGGTATTATGGCATCCCAAAGATATTGTTACTTCACAATGCTCTATGACACCACAAATCTATTATGATATCACAATGCTATGACATATAAATGCTATTATGACATGACTATTATGTCATGCTATTAAGACATGTTATATGATATTTCAATGGAGTTATGAAATCACAATGGTGTTATGAATATTGATGACATTACAATGGTATTATTACATCACAATGGTATTATATTACAATGCTATTATGACTTCAATGATATATTATACTTATAATGATATTAGGATGTCTCACTGCTACGATTAAATCACTGTTATTATGCTATCACAACAATTTTACGACTTCACAATGCTACTTTTCTTTACAATGCTCTCATGACCTCACCATGGTATTATGATATCTTGTGGTATGATATCACGTTGGAATTTTGACATCAAAAATGCTATTATGGCTTCACATTAGTATAACTCCACAAAGATATTAGGACATCACAATGCTATGATGACATCACAAAACTATTAAGACATCACAATGACATGAAGAAATCAAAATTTAAAATGATATTTCAATGCTATTCTGACATCACAATGCTTTTACGATACAATTATGGTATGACATCACAGCTGAATATTGACATCATAATGTTATGACATCACAATGCTATTATGACCTCAAAATGGTGTTATGACATCACAATGCTCTTATGACATTGCAATAGTATTATGAATTCACAGTGGTATTATGACCTGATTGGCATATGACATAACAATGGAATTTTGAAATCAAAATGTTATTATGACTTCAAAATGGTATGACTTCACATGATATTTGGACACAGCAATACTATGATGACATCTCAATGTTATTATGACATCAAAAAGGCATCATAACATCAAAATTCATCATGACATCCCAATGTTTTTATATCACAATGCTATTATGCCATGATTGTGTGATGACATCACAATGATATTATATCTCAATACTATTATGACATCTCAATACTATTATGACATCACAATCCTTATATGACCTCAAAATGGTATTATGAAATTACAATGTTATTATGACTACAAAAATGTATTATGATATCACAAGGGAATGGCATCAAATGAAATTATGACATCACAATATTATTATATCACAGTGCTATTATGACATCATAATGTCACAATGGCATCACAATAAAATTATGACATTACAATGCTATTATCACTTTTTTATGTTACAATGACTTTATATTACAATTTTATGACTTTATAACTGTATGACTTCACAATATTTGTATATCACAATGCTTTGATGACATGATGACATCACAATGGCATCATGACATCAAGTTCATTATGACATCCTAATACTATTATGACATCAATATTTTATTAAGACATGATTGTGTTATGTCATCACAGTGGAATTTTGACATCATAATGTAATTTTGATATCACAGAGGTATGACTTCACAATGATATTAGGACATTACAATGCTATGATGACATCAGAGTGCTATAATGATATCATAATGCTATTATGACCTACAATGGTATCATAACATAACAACAATATGACATTGCAATGTTATTCTGACTTCAAAATGCTATTATGACTACAGAATGGTGGTAAGACTTCACAAAAGGATTATGACATCACAATACTATTATGTAGTTACAATGGAATTATGATATCACAGTGTAATGATGACATCTCAATGCTATGATGAATTTTCAATGCAATTTATGACATCAGAATGTCATCATGACATCAAAATTCATCATGCCATCACAAAGTAATGATGACATCACAATGCTAATATGACATCACAATCACATTATTATCTCAATAAATTATTATGACATCATAATGCTATTAAGACACGACAAATTTTTATGGGATCAATATGCTATTTTGACATCACAATGCTATTATGACATCTCAATTCTATGAATACATCACAATGCAATTATTTCATCACAATGGTATTATGACATCACAATGTTAAGATGACATCACTATCCTATTATGACATGGTTGTGTTATGACATCACAAGGGAATTATGACTTTACAATGCAATTATGACTTCACCAAGGTTTGACATTGTAATGATATTAGGACATCACAATGCTATGATGACATCATAATGCTATTATGTATCACAGTGGTGTTATGACTTCATAATGCTATTATTACATTATAGTGCTATTATAACATCCCAATGCTACTATGTCATTACAATGTTATGATAACATCACAATGCTATTACAACAGTTCAATGTTATGAATTCACTTTGCTATTATGACAACACATATCTATGATGACATCACAATGCTCTTATGTCATGATTCTGTTATGACATCACAATGCAATTATGACATTGCAATGCTATTATGACTTTACAACGGTATGACTTTAAAATTATATTAGAACATCTCAATAATATGATGACTTCACAATGGTATTATGACTTCATAGTGGTATTATGACATCTCCATGCTATTATGATATAAAACTGGTATTACAACATGATTATGGTATGATATCACTATAAATTATAAAGTTCCTCAGGACTGATGGCATCTTCTTGGGCATGGTACCAGCTTGCAGCAAGGATGAATTCAGTCTTAATTAAGGGACATGGCACTGAGATTCTGATCATGTTTCAATGAGTATATGAACAATATATATTTCAATTAATGTACTTTAAACAAAAAAATAGTGTGACACACGGGTAGAAATTTGAATCTGGGAGCAATTGAAAAAGAATATGTTGACAACTTTTATGAGGATTTTATCATTGAGAATAAGTTCCACTAAAGGAGGGCAGTGTTTGCTTATCAGGAACTCAATACATAGCAGAGAATCCTAGCCATGAACCAGTGGTTACCCAGCTAGTTCAGACCACTGAAGTCAGGTGGCAGCTGTGAACAAGCAGTCCTGACACTAGGACTATGTTTGTAGTGATTGTTTAGAGTAACAGGGCAAGAAACACCATTGCTCCTGTGTTTTAATTTAAGACGAACCCATTTCTCTGTCCTGAAGGCCCAGTTTGAACTAGAATCCTCAGGACCAGGAGGGACCTCACTGAACACTGAATATGACACATCTGCCAATCCAGCCAGGTTGTCCAAGGCAATCCAGCTCATAGAGAGTTGACAGCACTACTGTGGAACAGCACCAGCTATCAAATAAGATATTGCACCTGAGTTCTCATTTTACATATACAATCTTTCTCTTTTTTAGCTAAATGAGTCACAGGAATTGTCTGGTTTCCTTCTGTTTTCCCTGATCTTAAAAACTCAATACCCCAGGGAACTCTAGACCCTGCCACCCTATTATATCAAAGAAAATGTTAAGGTACATTTATTGAGTAAACCAGTAACTGCTCAGTTCAAAATTACAACCTAGGAAATTTCAGATCTAAGAGCACAGTAGGAGACCATCTTGCCATTTGTTGCATTTCCCCTTAATCCTACATCACAATTTAGCTTCCTTACTTACAAAACTGTCCAGTTAAATGAAGGTTAAAGTTTCATTTACTACCTGACATTGTCACAGAAGTAAACAGTATTAAAGATGTGGGATGCGTTTAAAATGATGAGGTAAAGGCTTGTTTAGTTTCACAAGAAAAACTCACATTTGCACAGGATCAAAGATACTTGAAACTGAGGAAAGTTTGTTAACACATCCCCATGGAATCCTCAAGGTCCTTTCGGGTGTTGATTGGCTGAGAGAGAAAGAATGATGTCATGTAACAGGTAAAATCCAGTAAGAGATTCAGGATTCAGTTATTAAAAGGACCAAGTGGACAGCCTGCTTGAGCAGCCCTACATGCCTCAACCTGGACAGCTGAAAGTACACAACCAAGAGAGGACAGCTTCTTTGCCTAAGACTCTTAGTTCAAGAAAAAAGTCACATATTTCTTTCAAGTGGTCATTAATAAAGTCATGTGTCCATAACATGTCAGTTTCACTATAGCACAGATTCCATTAGTATTTGTTAAATGCATAGATATGTCCTCAGTCAGTGAATTACCTACTGTGAAAATGCTCCCTGACCAAGGCAACTCTCTGAACAAAAAGTGTTTAAGTGGATCCATGCTTATATTTTTACAGAGACCATCCAGAATGTAATGTCAGCAAGCAGTCATCTTGATGTAGTCCTTCAACAGATATGAGAGCTTTTTATAGTAAGCCACAAGCTGCAGGTAGATAAAGGGAGACTGAGAGGACAGAGAAGGAGCTAGAGAGAAAGATTCAGAAATACAGAGACCAAGACCAACAGAACAAAGATATAAAGTGATACAAACTGAGAGACACAGACTCAATTATGGCAGGTCATTTTCATTGGCATATTATATTCCTACACATCCTCCTACAATGTAATTCCAATTGGAATTATATTATCAAACAAGGCCATAACTTCTAACCCTTCCAGAAATTTCCTTACAGGGGACTCCATATGTAAATAGATGAGCTTCAAGAAGACAGTGCAATTCAAATCACCAGGAAATAGAAGAAAATAGAGGTACTTCTGGGCTAAAAGAATAGAGTTATCCTGATAGTTTGTCATTCAATACACTGATTAAAGTCTCAGCAAATTCCATGAACTAAATAACAGGACTGACAAACTCCTTTGAGGAAAAAGTGGAATATTTCCATAATGAAGTATTATTCATCTAAGAAAATGACATCATGATATTTTCAGGCAAATGAATGGAACCAGGAAAAATCATCCTGGGTGAAGTAACTAAAATAGAAAAAGAAAATTATGGTATACATTCACTCTTAGGTGGGATGCTAATAGTGGGCGATGAAGTGGTAATGGGTCACCAATTATGACCAAATCAGTCTTTCACTAGGGAGATTGGGTGTCAATTATTTGAGTTGTTGTGCAAGGCATCCTACTGAAATTTTCAACCAGCCCAGGCTGTTGTTATTAAAATATGTTGCCCTCTGCCCTCAAATGATAAATCAGTTTCATGTTCTTGCATCTAAACTGATGCTTCCTTTTGAATAAAATAGGATTACAAACAGAGACCTACAATCAGATATTAAGCAAAGATAGACCTTTTAACTCACAGCTCTAACTGGGATTTCACTTTGAAATTCTCCCTCCCCTCAGAGATCTGGGCAGCCTGAAGGAGAGGAGGCATGAAGAGTGTCATAAGTAGAGGGAATTGTGGACACAAGTAGAACAATGTCCTGTGAATAAGGACTTAGAGTTAGATGATGCAGCCAGCCTTGTTGATATCTAATAAACTAGGGTAAGATTGAACTTGAAGGAGGACCATCCTTATCAGGGAAATAGAGAGAGGGCACAGTGATAAAAGAAGGAGGGATGAGTGGGACTGGAAGTAGAAGAGGGAGTAGGCATGGAGGGGAAAAAAGTGAAAAATTCATAATAAATAAATACATAAAAAAGTGTGATCAAGGTAATGAAGAATAGAGCTCTTCAGGACTGACGGCTAAGAGACTTGGTGCTGAGATTCTGATTATTTTCCAAAGAGTATATCAACAACACTTACTAAAATTAATGTATTTTAAAGGAAAAAAAATAATGTGACACATGGGTAGGAATTTGAACTTGGAAGTAGTGGAAAAGGAGTGTAATGTATGTTATATAACATTCCCACAAAATCAATTAAAATGCTATGTTGACAACTTTTTTCTTCTTTTTTTACAACTTTTATTAGCTACACTTTATTCATTTTTGTATCCTCCCCTAAACCCCTAGCTCCTCACCTCCAAATCCCACTCTCCCTCCCTCTTCTTCAGGAATTCCCCTCCCCAAGTCCACTGATAGGGGAGGGCCCACTCTCCTTCCTTCTGATATTAGTCTATCAAATCTTATCAGGAGTGGCTGCATTGTCATCTTCTGTGGCCTGGTAAGGCTGTTTCCCCCCTCAGGGGGAGGTGATCAAAGAGGAGGCCAATCAGTTTATGTCAGAGGCAGTCCCTCTTCCCATTTTATAAAAAACACTTGGACACTGAACTGCTATGGGCTACATCTGTGCAGGGGTTCTAGGTTATCTCCATGCATGGTACTTGGTTGGAATAGGAGTCTCTGGAAAGACCCCTGTGTTCAAATTTTCTGGTTCTGTTGCTCTCCTTGTTCAGTTCCTGTCCTCTCCCAATCTTGCTATTTCCCACTTCTTCCATTAGATTCCATGCAGTCTGCCCAACAGTTGGACATAGGTCTCAGCATCTGCTTTGATAGTTTGCAGGGCAAAGCCTCTCAGAGGCCCTCTGTGGCAAATTCCTAACTTGTTTCCTGTTTACTTCTTCTTCTAATGTCCATCCTTTTTGCCTTTCAGGATGGGAATTGAGCATTTTAAGTCAGTCCTCACTCTTGACTAGTTTCTTTAGATGTACAGATTTTAGTAGGTTTATCTATATTATATGTCTTTATGAGTGAGTATATACCAAGTGTGTCTTTCTGCTTCTGGGACAGCTTATTCAGGATGGTCCTTAAGAGTTCCCAACATTTACCTGCATATTTCATAATTTCTTTTTTTTTATTCATTGCTGAGTAATATTCCATTGTGTAGATGAACCATAATTTCTGCATCCATTCTTCATTTGAGGGACATCTGGGTTGTTTCATGCTTCTGGTTATTATAAATAAAGCAGCTACAAACAATTTTGAGCAAATGTCCTTATTGTGTACTTGAGCCTCTATTGGATATATGCCTAGAAGTGGTATGGGTAGATCTTGAGGAAGCCCTGTTCCTAGTTGTGTAAGAATGTGACAGATTGATTTCCAGAATGGTTGTACAAGTTTACATTCCCACCCGTAGTGGAGAAGGGTTCCCCTTTCTACACAACCTCTCCAGCATGTGCTTTCACTTGAGATTTTCATCTTGGCCATTCGCATGGGTGTAAGGTGAAATCTCAGGGTCATTTTGATTTGCATTTCCCTGATGGCTAATGACATTGAGCAATTATTTAAGAGTTTTTCTGCCAATCTATATTCCTGTATCGAGAATTCTCTGTTTAGCTCTATTCCCCACTTTTAAATTGTATTACTGGTTTTATTGCTTTTCAAGTTCTTTAATTCTTTATATATACCTGTGCTGTTGGTGTTCTGTTCAGGAAGTTGTCTACTGTACCAATGAGTTCTAGGTTCTTCCCTAATTTTTCTTCAAACCAATTTAATTTTTTGGTTTTATTTTGAAGTCTTTGATTCACTTGGACTTTAGTTTTGTACAGGGTTATAAGTATAGATTTATTTGCATTTCTTACTTGTAGATATCCATTTAGTCCAACACCATTTGTTGAAGGTGCTATCTTTTTTCCATTGAATGGTTTTGTCATTCTTGTCAAATATCAGGTGACCGTAATTGTGTGGGTTTATTTCTGTGTCTTCTGTTCAGTTCCAATGATCCACCATTCTGTTTCAATGACAGTACCATGCAGTTTTTATTACTGTTGCTCTATAGTACAGTTTAAGATCAGTGGTGTAGATACCTTCAGAAGACCTTTTATTGTAGAGGATTGCTTTAGCAATTCTGTTTTTCATGTTATTCCATATGAAGTGGAAAATTTTTCTTTCAAGATTTGTAATGACTTGTGTTGGTAATTTAATGGGAATTGCATTGAATCCATACATTGCTTTTGGTAAGATGGCCATTTTTACTTTTAATCCTGCTGAGCCATGATCTTGGGATACCTTTCCATTTTCTGATATCTTCTAATCATTTCTTCAGAGACTTGATTTTTTTTTTTCATACAAGTTTTTGACTTGCTTGGTTAGGATTACACCAAGGGACTTTATGTCATTTGTGGATATTGTGAATGGTGTTGTTTCATTAATTTCTTTCTCACCCATTTGTCTTTTGTATATAGGTGGGCTACTGACTTTTTTAAGTTAATTTTGTTTCAGGCCCCTTTGCTGAAGGTATTTATCATATATGGGAGTTCTCTGGTAGAATTTTTGGGTCTTTCATATATAGTATAATATCATCTGCAAATAGTGATATTTTCACTTCATTCTTTCCTATTTGTGTCCCCTTGATCTCCTTCAACTGTCTTATTGCTCTAGCAAGGACTTCCAGAACTATGTTGAATAGAGAAGGAAAGAGTGTGCAGCCTTGCCTTGTCCCTGATTTCAGTGGGATTGCTTTAAGTTTCTCTCCGTTGAGTTTGATGTTGGCTATAGGCTTGCTGTATATTGCCTTTACTATGTGTGTTGTATCCCTGATCTCTCCACTACTTTAAACATTGAATGGATGTTGGATTTTGTCAAATGTGTTTTCAGCATCTAAGAAGATTGTCATGTGGTCTTTTTCTTTCAGTTTGTTAATATGGTAGATCACATTGATGGATTTCCATATATTGTACCACCCCTGCATACCTGGGATAAAGCCTACTTGGTCATAGTGGATGATATCTTTGATGTGTTCTTGTATTTGGTTTGCAAGTATTTTTGCATCAAATTTTATAAGTGAGATTGCCCAGAAATTATTTTTCTTTGTTGGGTGTTTGTGGGGTTTAGGTACTAAGGTGACTGTGGCTTCATAGAATGAGTTTGGTAGTGATCCTTCTGTTTCTATTTTGCGGAATAATTTGAAGAGAATAAGAGTTAGGTCTTCTGTGAAGGTCTATAGAATTCTGCTCTGAAAAAATCTGGTCCTGGGATTTATTTGGATGGTAGACTTTTGATGACAGCTTCTATTTCCTTAGGGGATATAACTGATTTAGCTGGTCTTCATTTAGCTTTGCTAAATGGAATCCATCAAGAACATTGTCCATTTCATTTAGATTTTCAAAATTTGTGTCATATAGAATCTTGAAGTAAGTCCTAATGATTGTTTGGATTTCCTCAGTCTGTAGTTATGTCCCCCTTTTCATTTCTGATGTTGTTGATTTGGATCGTGTCTCTCTGCCTTTTAGTTAGCTTGGCTAAGGGTTTGTCTGTCTTGTTGATTTTGTCAAAGAAGCAGCTCTTGGTTTCATTGATTCTTTGAATTGTTTTATTTGCTTCTAATTGATATATTTCAGTCCTGAGATTGATTATTTCCAGCTCTATACTATTTTTTTATGTTTCTGCTTTTTATTTTTTTCTTAAGGTTTTTAGGTGAGCCAGTAAGTTGCTTGAATGAGCTGTCTCGAATTTCTTCTTGAAGGCACTTAGTGCTATGAACTTTCCTCAGCACTGTTTTCATTGTTTCCCACAAGTTTGGGTATGTTGTGTCTTCATTTTCATTGATTTCTAGGAAGCCTTTAATTGCTTTCTTTATTTCTTCACTGACACAGCTGTCATTTAGTAGCAAGTTGTTCATTTTCCATGTGTGTGTAGGGCTTTTGCTATTTCTATTGCTCTTGATGTCCAGCTTTATTCCATGGTGGTCAGATAGGATACAAGAGAAGATTATTTCAGTTTTTGTATCTGTTGAGGCTCCTTTTGTGACTAACCCTATGGTCTGTTTTGGAGATGATTCCATGAGGTGCTGAGAAAAAGGTATATTCTTTTGTGTTTGGGTGTAAGGTTCAGTAACATCTGTTAGGTCCTTTCAATTCATGACTTCTGGTAGAAACATTGTTTCTCTGTTTATTTTCTTTTTCCTTGACCTGTCCTTTGTTGAGCTTGGGGTAGTCCCCCACTCTTAATGTGTGGGGATTTATGTGTGGTTTAACTTTTATCAATGGTTCTTTTACAAATGTGGGTTCCTTTGTATTTGGGGCATAGATGTTCAAGATTGAAATGTCTTCCTGGTGGAGTTTTTCCTTGATGAGTATGAAGTGTCCTTCCCCATCTCTTTTGATTAATTATGGTTGAAAGTCTATTTTATCAGGTATTAGAATGGCTACTCCTGCCAGCTTCTTGGGTCCATTTATTGGAAAGCAGTCTTCCAGCCCTTTACCCTCAGGTAATGTCTATATTTGTGACTTAGGTGTGTTTTTTTGTATGCAACTGATGTTTCGATCTTGTTTGCACATCCATTCTGTTAGTCTGTGTCTTTATTAGAGAATTCAGTTCAATGATTTTGAGAAAGATTATTTTTATATTGGCTGAGGTAGTGTGTGTGCTTGGTTGATTTTTGTTTCACTAAAGTGAGGTTAATTTTTTCCTGTGTTTTCTTGAATGTAGCTAGTTTTCCTGGGTTCTATTTTTTCCTTCTAGTGTCTTTTGTAACACAGGATTTGTGTTTAGGTATTGATGAAATACGTTTTTTGTCCTTAAATATCTTCTTTTCTCTGTCTATTAGGACTGAGAGTTTTGCTGTGTATAATAGCCTGGGCTGACATCTGTGTTCTCTAAAGGCACACATGGTGTTCGTTCAGGCCCTCCTGGCTTTCATAGTCTCTGTTAAGAACTCAGCTGTGATTCTCATGGGTTTGCCATTATATCTTACTTGGTATCTTTCTCTTGCATCTTTTAGTGTTTTTTTCTTTGTTGTGTAGAATTACTGTTTTGATTATTATGTGGCAGGGAGTATTTTCTTTTCTGGTCTAATTTATTGGGTATTCTGTAGACCTCTTGTATTCTTACCAGACTCTCCTTTAAGTTCAGAAAATTTTCTTCAACGACTTTGTTGAAAATATTTTCTGGGCCTTGGAGGAGGGATATTCTTTTTCTTCTATTCCTGTTATTCTTAGGTTTTGTCTTTTTATGTTGTCTTATATTCCTTGGACAGTCTGTGTCACAAATTTTTTAGATTTAACATTTTCTTTGACAGATACATATATTTCTTCCATTTATCTTCCACACCTGAGATTCTTTCTACCATTTCTTGTAGTCTATTGTTTATGCTTACTGCTGTAGTTCCTGTTTTCTTCCCTAAGTGCTTTCTCTCCAGAATTAACCCCATTTCTGTTTTCTTTAATTTTTCCAATTATATCTTCACAACTTGAGTTTTTCTGTTGATTTTCCTCACCTTTCTGACTTGATTTTGCTGTTTTTCCTTCTTTTCTTTCAGCTGTTTGCTTGAACATTCTTCCGTTTCTTTTATTTCTTTTATTGATTTAAGTGTTTCCTCTCTAATACCCAGAAACTGTTTGACTACAACTTCCTGTATTTCTTTATGGATGGTGATAATCTGTTCTTATTTATCTTCTTCTATTCCTTTACTGTTTGTCTTTATCTTCCTCTATTTCTTTAGGGTTGGTCATAATCTGTTTGACTTTATAGTCTTATATTTCTTTATGATTGGCCATAATCTTCAAGTTTATTTTCCTCTAGTTTTTTTTTTTTATGCATTTTACTTGTTTCCTCTCTCATCCTCTTCATGAGCATAGATGTTAGGTCTCCTTCTTGAATTTTAATGATGCTGGGGTGTCCAGGGCTACTTGCCTCTGCATAACTGGGTTCTGGAGATGCCATATTGCTCTGTCATATATTGGTTGAGCTTTGACACGGGCCTATACACATTGGGCTATCTTAGGTATTGGGTGTTAGTTTCTGGTGGTTCCTGGTATCCTGTGGTGGAAAGAATCCCTTGGCAGGAAGATGGTTTTTCCTGAAGGAAGTCTCCTCAGCTTTTTGGGTATGGTCACTGTATGCCCGGTGTTTTTCAGGAGTTGCTATGGCTCATCTCAAGCATACAGACACTTAGTGGTAACTATGGTTCTTGTTAGTAGAGAGGGCTATCCTCCCACCAGGAGAAGCCCTGGAGATAGCTGCCATGCTTCTGGGTTTCTTGATGTAAATTTACTGAGCTGCTGCTGTAACCTGAGTATCCCATGATTTGGTCAGTTTTGTTCAGGATTTCTTTATTTCTTCTCTGACCCAGCTATCATTTAGTAGCAAGTTTTTCATTTTTTTATGCGTGTGTAGGCCTTTTGCTATTTCTGTTGGTCTTGATGTCCAGCTTTATTCCATGGTGGTCAGATAGGATACAAGGGATTATTTCAGTCTTTTTGTATCTGTTGAGGCTGCCCCTTGGAGCAGTATCTGTGGGTTGTTTTCAGGGATCCCAGGATTCTGTAGGTCTGAGGTTGGAGCTCTGTGCCCCTGTACCAAAGTAGCAATCTGTGGCAAGTGAGTACAGTTCTCCTGGTAGCAGCAGGCTGACTGTAGCACAGCAGGTACCTGGGTTGGGCCTGTCTGTGGGACCTTTTCCAGGGATATAGTGGATCACCTAATTTGGGCCCTGTTTGCTTCCTTCTATTTTGGTTTTTCTCACGAAAGGGACTCCCAGTCTCTTTTGTTCTGGGGCACACAGCTCTGTCTGTGACAGAGAGCTGGGCATGCAGCAAGTCTCTTTGCTCACAGCTGGAGCCCAGTTCAGTAATGGCAGTGCATTTAGAGTGTTTGTATGGAGGACCACAGAATAAAACACAGCTGCTCTTGTGTCCTAGGCATATAACACTGATCAGTTTCTCTTTCCAGAGAGACTAATATGATTCCTCAGTGACAACTAAGTAGGACATAGTTGCCAATATAGCCATGTCAGCCAAGGCAACCCTACTCATAGAGGGCTGGCAACACAAGTGTGGAACAGCTCCAGCTGTAAAATAGTACATTGCTCCACAGTTTTTATAGTCACAAATCTTCCTCATTTTCACCCAAACCAGTCCAAGGGATTTTCAGCTTTACTTCTTTTTTTCCCTGCCCTTAAAGACTCAATAGCCCAGGGAAATCTAGACCCTGCCAGGATATTATTTCAATAAGAAGGTGAAGGTCCATTTTCTGAGTACCCGAGTAACTGCTCAGTTCAAAGTCACAACCTAGGAAATTTCAGATCCAAGAATACAGAAGCATACCACCTTGTCATTCAGTATGTTCCCCTTAATCCCACATCACTTTGTAGCTTCTCTCCTTAGGATGGTGTACAAATAAATAAATAAATATTAAAGTTTCATTTCCTATCTGACATTTCCACAGAGGTAAAAAGGAGTAAAAGTGTGGGATCTTGATAAAAAGATGAGATAAAGGCTAGATGGGTTCCACAAGGAAAAGTCACTTGTGCACAGGATCAGATACTAGACACTGAGGAAAGTTTATTTACTCATCTCCATGTAAACTTCAAGATTCTCTTAGGTCTGAATTGCTAATAGGCAGCATGATGTCATAAAACAGGCTAAAGCCAGTAAGAGTTTCAGGAGCCAGTTATTTAAGGACCAAGTGGACAGGCAGCTTGAAAGAAAGGTTGAGCAGCCCTACATGCCTCAATCCTGGCAGCTTAAAGCACACAACCCAGAGATGACAGTTCCTGTGTTCAATACTCTTAATTCAGGAAAAGCATCAAATACTTCTTTCAAGTGGTCATTAATAGTTTGATTAAATGTTTTTCTATCTGCTGATTTTGTCAAAGAACTAGCTCTTGGTTTCATTGATTCTTTGAATTGTTTTATTTGTTTCTAATTGATTTTTTGTTTTGATTATTTCCCACTGTCTATTCTATTTTGATTTGTCTGCTTCTCTTTTTACTATTTTTTTTTAGGTGAGCTATTAATTTGCTTGAATGAGACATCTCGATTTCTACTTGAAGGCTCCTAGTGCTGTGAAATTTCCTATTAGCACTGCTTTCATTTTGTCCCAAAAGTTTGGGTATGTTGTACCTTCATTTTCATTGAAGACTTTAATTGCTTTCTTTATTTTTTTCCCCGACCCAAGTGTCATTTAGTAGGAATTTATTCAGTTTCCATGTGTGTATAGGCCTTTTGCTATTTCTTTTGGTGTTGAGGGCTAGCTTTTTTCCATTGTGATCAGGTAAGATACAAGGGAATATTTCAACCTTGTTGTATCTGTTGATGTTTGCTTCGTGATGACCCATATCATCTATTTTGGAGAAGATTCCATGAGATCCTGAGAAGAATTTAAATTCTTTTGTGTTTGGTTGTAAGGTTCTGTAATGTTTGTTAGGTCCCTTTGATTCATGACCTCTGGTAGAGACATAAATGTTTCTTTGTTTAATTTCTGTTTTCTTGACCTGTCCGTTGTTGAGGGTGGGGTTTTGAAGTCTCAAACTATTAATGTGTGGGGATCTATATGTGGTTTATGTTTTATCAATGTTACTTTTATAAATATGGGTGCCCTTGTATTTGGGGCATAGATGTTCAGGATTCTGATGTCTTCCTGGTGGAACTTTCCCTTGATGAGTATGAATTGTCCTTTCCCATCTCTTTTTGTTAAATTTGGGTGAAAGTCTATTTTATCAGATATTAGAATGGCTAATCCTGCTTGCTTCTTGGGTCCATTTACTTGGAAAGCCGTCTTCTAGTCTTTTACCCTCAGGTAATGTCTATATTTGTGACTTAGGTATGTTTCTTGTATGCAAAAGATTGCTGGGTCTTGGTTAAACACCATTCTGTTTGTCTGTGTATTATTATTTTTTTTGGAGAGTTGAGTCTTTTGATGTTGAGGGAAACTAATGACCAGTGGCTTTTAGATCCTTTGATTTTGATGTTGGCTGTGGTAGTAAGTTTGTGTGCTTGGTTGATTTTTGTTTTACTGTAATGAGATTAATTATTTCCTGTTTTTTCTTGAAAGTAGCTAGTTTTCTTGGGTTGAATTTTCCTTCTAGTGTCTTCTGTAACACTGGATTTGTGTGTAAGTATTGTTGAAATTTGTTTTTGTCATTGAATATCTTGTTGTCTCAGTCTATCTATGAGGACTGAAAGTTTTGCTGGATATAATAGCCTGGGCTGATTTGTCTGTTCTCTTAGGGCATGCATGATATTCTTCCAGGCCCTTCTGGCTTTCATAGTCTCTGTTGAGAAATCAGATGTGATTCTGATGGGTTTGCCAGTATATGTTACTTGGCCTTTTTCCCTTACAGTTTTTAGTATTTTTTTTCTTCTATGTACTTACTGTTATCATTAATATGTGATAGAAGATTTTTGTGCTAATTTATTGGGTGTTATGTAACGGTCTTGTATTCTTATTGGCCTCTCCTTTAAGTTAGGGAAATTTTCTTCTATGATTTTGTTGAAAATATATCTGGGCTTTGGAGGACAGAATCTTCTTTTTCCTCTATTTCTATTATTCTTAGGGTTTTCTTTTTATGTTGTCTTGTATTTCTTGGAGGTCTGTGTCAGGAATTTTTTAGATTTAACATTTTCTTTGACAGATACATTGATTTTTTTCCATTGTATCTTCCACACCTTAGATTCTTGTTTCCATCTCTTGTAGTCTATTGTTTCTGATTACTCTGTAGTTCCTGTTTTCTTCCCTAAGTTCTTTCTGTCCACAATTTCTTCCATTTGTGTTTTAATTTCTCAAAAAAAAAATGCAAACTTTTCACGAATTTGTGTGTCATCTAGTGGAGAGGCCATGCTAATACTCTCTGTGTCATTCCAATTTTAGTATATTTGATGCCAAAGCAAACACCACATATTTCTTTCTTGTGGTCATTAATAAATTCATGTGTCCTTGACTTGTGAGTTTCACATTATCACAGATTCCATTATTATTTGTTATATGCACAGATATGAACTCATTCGTTGAAAATGCTCATTGACCAAGGCAAATCTTTGGAAAAAAGTGTTTAATTTGGACATTGCTTATATATTTAGAGACTATCCATGATGTCATGTCAGCAAGCACTCATCTTGTTGTAGTCCTTCACCAAAACTGACAGCATTTCATACTGAACCACAAGTGGCAGGGAGAGAGTGGGAGACTGAAAGAGATAGAGAGAGCTACAGAGACAGATTCAGATATAAAGAGACCACGACTAACAGAAACAGTCATGTAAAGTGACAGAGACTGAGAGACAGAGACACCATTCTGTGTGGTCACTTTCATAGGCATATCAACTTCAAAGCACACCCTTCTATATTATAACTCCAACATGAATTATATTATCTAATATGGTCATTCCCAGACATTCCCTCTCCTATAATATAAATCCAAAAGGAATCATATTTTTATTTTAATTTTTATTAATTATACTTTATTCACTTTGTATCCCCCCAACACCCTAACCCCCTCTCAATGACACCTTCTCTCCCCTTCTCCACACATGCTCCTCCCCAAGTATACTGATAGAGGAGGTCTTCATCTACTTCCTTCTCATCTTAGCCTGATCCTAGTCTATCACATCTCATCAGGAGTAGCTGTGTATGAATTTGGGAATGCTTCTTTAAATGTCTATAAATATTTTTGTTGGTAATTTGATGGGAATTTCATTGAATCTGTAGTTTGCTTTTGATAAAATGGCCATTTCTACTATGTTAATCCTGCCAAACCATGAGCATGGGAGATCTTTCCAGCTTCTGATATATTCTTCTAATTCTTTCTTCAGAGACTTGTACGTTTTTTCATAAAAGTCTTTGACTTGCTTGGTTATGGTCACACCAAGGTACTTGATGCCTTTGACCAAATACAAGAACACATCAAAGATATCCTCCACTATGAACAAGTAGGCTTCATCCCAGGTATGCAGGGGTGGTTCAATATATGTAAATCCATCAATGTGATCCACCATATTAAAACCAAAAGAAAAACAAAAACATGATAATCTTAGATACTGAAAAAGCTTTGACAAAATCCAAACTCCTTTCAGGTTTAAAATATTGGAGAGATCAGGGATACAAAACATATATCTAAATATAGTAAAATCAATATACAGCAAGCCCATAGCCAACATCATACTAAATGGAGAAAAACTTAAAGCAATATCACTGAAATCAGGGAAAAGGCCAGACTGCCCAGTCTCGTCATATCTCTTAAACATAGCTCTGGAAGGAAGTTTTTGCTAGAAAAATAAATCAATAGAAGATAAATGGAATAGAAATGTGAAATGAAGAAATAAAAGGATCACTATTTGCAGATGATGTGATAGTATACTTGAGTGACCCCAAAAAAATATCAACCAGGAAACTCATACATAATGAGTGAATACAAAATTAACTAATAATAATAATAATAATAATAATAATAAGTAGCCCTCCTGTATACAAAAGACAAAAGGGCTGAAAAAGAAATTAGGGAAACAAATGGAATTATATTATATAACAAGGCCATTAACCTATTCCATCCCAGACTTTTCCTCACTGGGGACTAAACATGTAAATAGATGAGTTTCAAGGGGATTTGCAATTCAAATCACCAGAAAGTGAAAGAAGATGGAGTAAATTCTAGACTAAAAGAACATAGTTATCCTAATAGTTTTTCATTCAATACAATGATTAAAGTCCCAGCAAGTTCCAAGGTCTAATGGACAAGAACAGGGAAAATGAGGACTATAACAGAGTATTATTCAGATAAGAAAATGACATCATGTTATTTTCAGGCAAATGTCTGGAACTAGGAAAAATCATCCTGGTTGAAGTACCTAAAATGCAGAAAAACAAATATGGTATATATTTCCTTATTAGGAGGTCTCTTAAGAGTGTGGGAAAAAAAAGGTCCAAAAGGTCAACTATTTGGGACAAATCAGTTTTCCACCATGGAGATTGTGTGTCCACTAATTGGGTTGTTGGGCCAGGGCATCCTATGGAAATTTTCAAGCAACCTAGGCTGTTGTTATTAAAATATGTTGCTGTGTGTCCTCATCTGATAGATCAGTACCATGTCCTTGTATCCACACAGAGGCTTCCTTCTGCATCTAATGAGATGGCATACAGAGATCCACATTCCTATAATATGAAGAATAACCTTAAAACACCCAGCTCTAAGCAGAATTTTTCAGTGAAATTCTCCCTCACCTCAGAGCTCCAGAAAGCCTGCAGGAGAGGAGGCAGGTAGAGTGTCCTAAGCAGCGGGAATTAAGTATATGAGGAGAACAATGCTTGAAGAAAAAGGACACAGAGAAGGTGATGGATCCAGGCTTGATGAAATCTGCTAAGCAATGTTCAGATAGAAGGGGGATGAGGACATCCCCTATCATGGAAGTAGAGAAAGAGCATAGTTGTAGTAGAAGGAGAGTGTGTGGTACTGGAAGAAAAGGTGGAAGATAGCAGCAGAGAAGATACAATGTGAACAAATAGTAATAAGTAAATACATAAGAAAAATTGTGATCAAGATGATGAAGTATAGACCTCTTCAGGACTGATGTCTTTTTCTTGGTGGTGGTGCCAGCATGCTGCAAGGATGAACTCTTTTTTTTTCTTTAAGAGATTTGGCACTGAGACTCTGATCATGTGCCAATGATTAAATGAAACACACATACTTCAGTTTATATATTTTGAAGAAAAATATTTAGGGTGGCACATGGGTAGGAATTTGATCCTGGGAGCAATGGAAAAGGAGTGTAATGTATATTATCTCATATTCCTAAAAAACAGAAAAAATAACACGTTGACAACTTTACAATGACTTTTAACATGAAGAAAGATTCTGCTAAAGGAGGGAAGAGTTTGACTTTGTAAGGCATGCCTTCCAGAAACTCACTATGTAATAAAGAGTCCTAGCCATGAACTAGTGGTTACCCAACTACCTCAGACCCTATGAGTTTAGGTGGCATTTCTGAGCAAGCAGTCCTGACACTAACGTTTAGAGGGTTTGTTTGTAGAACTACAGCAGTTATCACAGCAGTTAACCACAGCAGTTAACTGCTCTAGTTTCCTATGCATATAACAGGGACCCATTTCACTGTCCTGACAGCCCAATTTTAAATGTAAACACCAGGACAAGGAAAGTTCCACACTGAATGCTGTGTAGGCCAGAGCTGCCTTTACAGCCAGGTCAGCCAAGGCAACCCTGCTCATAGAGGTTTGGCAATAGTATTGTGGAACAGCACCATCTGTCAAATAGTTTATTTCCCCTCATTTCTCCTTTTACACTCACAGATTTCTCTTTTTTAGCCAAACAAGTCCCAGGAATTGCCTGGTATCTGAGAAAAAATCTGTTAATTGGATTTCTGCCTCCTGGCCATGGCAAATGAGCCTTTTATCTAAGTTGTGTATCTCAGAAACTTTCCTTGGTGGTCTTTTCAAGCGGGGTGTTCTGAGTCTGAGAAGTAGATAGCAAGCTTCCTGGAACCTTGGGAACCAGACTACAAACTTTGTGTAACCTTGAGTAAATTCCTGGATACCTTGCACATTTGTACAGAAGTTTTGCTACTGTGATAAAAATTTTGCTTGTGCCCTTTGCTTTATAAGTGTTCTTTTCTCATTAATTAAACTGAAACTTGATCAGGAATCTGTCTTGTCTCCATTCTTTACATCTCTTTCCCCCTATTAAAACTCCCCCTTCCAGGTGGACTCTTTTCTCTTGTTATAATGTTCATTTGAAATGCATACACCTTAACTTTGTTCATTTAAATGATTATTTCTCCCCCCAGGTCTCTGATTTCAGATATTGTATTGTGATAAACAGGCCAAAATTAAACAATTAACCATCAAAAAAATGTTGTGCAATGGGAGGAGCCAGAGGGTAGGAAATTAGTGGGAGAAATGGGCTAGAGAGCTTGGAGAAAGAGCTGAAGGACAGAACATGGCGCTGTGTAGAGATGGATGGACATAATATTTCACAAAAAGCACATATAATGGGTAAAATCTAAATGTTAGGAAACTATGAGGGCTTGGAGATTTAGGAGGGAGTAATTATTACCCAGCAATGTGTTTGAGGTTAACTAAATAAACCTAGTCTATATGTGTTGATTTGGTTATACAGCTAGTTGAGATTAACAACAAGCTTTGCTAAAGATATTTATTAGTAAATATAAATCTCATACAACAATTTTGACTAGCTGAAGGATGGGTCAGTTAGCGCCTGAACAAGGGAACTTGAAAACAAGGGGCAACATAAGAAAGCCTTTTTTTTGAACTCAGGATACCTAAGAAAAAATGTGCTTTGTGATGACTGCCCATTACAGGAAGGAAGAAAATGTAACAGGCAGCTAAATGATGGGACAGAGAAGTAGCAGAGAGATGTTAATGAGGACTTTAAACTCAGTGCTAATATAAGCTAGGAATTAGGAGAAATGCTCTTATCCCCTTAGTTTTTAAATACAGTTTGCCCCTGGTTCCCAGGTGAAGGTACCGTCAATCTAGAAAGTTGGGAAAAAAGGAATCTCACAATCTAAAGTGTTATTTTGGAAAAGTAGAGTTGCCAAACAGGCAGAAAAAAGTACTTCCAAAGTTATTTAAAATGTTCATAAAAGAGCTCAAACAGATTTGTGTAATTTGAAAACAGAAAATAATTTAGGAGGTAGGTAGTGAAGGTGAAAAAGAGTCAGAGTTAGAAACTGCCAAGTCTCATAATTCAGATTGGCCTCCAGCACCCTCTGCACCCATGGCTTTCCTTGCCACATATGCAGGAGATATGGGACCACTGTTCTCAGAGAGAAAGTACAATTACAAAGAGAACAAGTTCAGTTATTAAGAGAATTAGAGAAATTAAAATTATGAATAATAATAATAATAATTTGATTGTTAGAGGTGGTAAGATTTAAAGTCTAGTTTTGAATTTTAAAATTATAAATGTGCTTTATGATTTCACTCTTAAAGAGGATGCTCTGTTTTAATATTACATAAACAGGTTTTAAAAAAATTTAGATGTTTATAAAACAGGTATTATGGTTGTATTTTGTCTTTGTCTATGTTTTTTGTTTTGTTTTTGTCTGCTGGCTTCTGTTTTGGTTTCTGCTTTTGGTTTGCTTGTGAGGTCTGGGAAACTTGATGAGTTTCCAATATAGTCAAGAGAATCTGGGTGATACTTCAAGTCCTATGTAAGAGGTCAATAAAGGTTCTACTCCTTTTGGGACTAGGAGAGAGACCCTATTCTGTAGGATAAAAGGGCTGATGGAGCCCACTCTCCATATGAAAGCAATGGAAAGGGCCATGGGGCTCTGCTCCTTCTGGAATTTATGTGTGTGGAAGGGACACCTGAGGGGGTCCACTCCCCTTGGAATCTGTGGGACTTTTGTCCAGTAGGGGCTTGTTAAGTCATGGTATTTGGGTAGTCTGGTATCTCCTAGATGACAATGCCAGATTTCTTTGTTTCTTATGTATCTCTGTGTGTGTGTATATTATATCTGTAGATATGGATATATTTAAACAAGAGACAATTTGAATCAACACCTCTGAGTGTGGTTCATTAATTCCTGGACCATTGGAATTAAATTCAAGAAAACATTTTTAAAGTTATCAGGAATTTTAAAATAGTAACTCTTGGGTAGTCTAACAAAGAAATTAAAGGAATTTCTCAATCCTTTAGGCAAAATAAAAAACCTTGGTATTTATTTTATTAATTTTAAGCCACTTAAACAAAAACTGCAGTTATTACAATATATCATGAGAAAGAAAACCTATGAAATATGTTGTTCTTCATTCAAAAAGGCTGGAGATATAAATAAGACTTCAATAAGGATTCAATAAGGCTTCAATATAAAATGTTTTCTTATGCTCTTTTACAGGCAAAAAAGTACTACAGTTCCATGTTAGCAAGGGTTATGCAGGGTTATATTGATACCATTGTTAATCATTAAATAAAATATATGCCTGGCTGCCAGTACCGATATAAATGATTTAATGCTGTGGGGTCTTTTTGTTGTTTTATTTTGTTTTGTTTGTTTTGTTTTCTGGTCTATAGGTTTGGTATAGCCAGAATAGTTCACTTTTTCTGAGGGCTAGAGGCTAAGTTTAGTTCTCTGTTTAATGTTAAATAATCTCTTGTCCTTTAATTTTTTTTGTTGTTAAGTTTTAATACAATATGGTAGGATTAATAAGATTTGCTAACCCCTTTATAAATTATGTTTAATTAAAAGTTTTGCCTTGATTTTAATTTAAAAAGAGCCGATTTAAAGTTATGCTAAAGATTATATAGCTCAACACAAGATTGAGTTTTACTTACTCTTTTTGTCTAGGCTGTTTTTTTTAAAGGTTAAATTTAAAATTGTGTTGCTCTAAAAAATCAGAAGCCCTCCTATATACCAAAGACAAAAAGGCTGAGAAAGAAATTAGGAAAACAACACCCTTCACAATAGCCACTAATAATATAAAGTACCTTGGTGTGACTCTAACCAAGCAAGTGAAAGACCTGTTTGAGAAAAACTTCAAGTCTCTGAAGAAAGAAATCGAAGAAAATATTAGAAGATGGAAAGATCTCTCATGCTCATGGATTGGTAGGATTTACATTGTGAAAATGGCCATCCTGCCAAAAGCAATCTACAGATTCAATGCAATTCCCATCAAAATACCAACTCAATTCTTTACAGACCTTGAAAAAAAGATTCTCAGCTTCATATGGAGAAACAAAAAACCCAGAATCTCCAAAACAATCCTGTACAACAACAGATCATATGGAGGTATCTCCATCCCTGATCTCAAGCTGTACTACAGGGCAACAGTAATAAAAACTGCATGGTATTGGCATAGAAACAGAAAGGAGGATCAATGGAACCGCATAGAAGACTCAGAAATCAATCCACATACCTATGAATAGTCGATATTTGATAAAAAAGCCAAATTCATTCAATGGAAAAAAGACAGTATCTTCAACAAATGGTGCTGGACCAACTGGATGTCTACATGCAGAAAAATTAAAATAGATCCATATTTATCACCTTGCACAAAACTAAAGTCAAAGTGAATCAAGGACCTCAACATAAAACCAGATACCCTAAATCAATTGGAAAAAAAAAGTGGGGAACAGCCTAGAACTCATTGGCACAGGAGACAACTTCCTGAACAGAACACAAACAGCACAGGCTCTAAGAGCAACAATCAATAAATGGGACCTCATGAAACTGAAAAGTTTCTGTAAAGCAAAGGATACATTCATCAGAACAAAACGACTGCCTACAGATTGATAAAGAATCTTCTTTTATCTGACCCTTTATCTGACAGAGGACTAATATCCAGTATATATAAAGAACTAAAGAAGCTGAAAAGCAGCAAACCAAGTAATCCAATTAAAAAATGGGGAACAGAGCTAAACAGAGAATTCTTGACAGAGGAATATCGAATGGCAGAAAAACACTTAAAGAAATGCTCATCCTCATTAGCCGTCAGGGAAATGCAAATCAAAACAACCCTGAGATATCACCTTACACCCATCAGAATGGCCAAGATGAAAAACTCAAGCAACAACACATGCTGGAGAGGTTGTGGAGAAAGGGGAACCCTTCTCCACTGCTGGTGGGAATGTAAACTGGTACAACCACTCTGGAAAGCTATCTGGTGCTTTCTAAGACAATTAGGAATAGTGCTTCCTCAAGACCCAGCTATACCACTGCTAGGTATATACCCAAATTTCGTTCAAGTACACAAAAGGGATACTTGCTCAACCATGTTTATAGCAGCTTTATTTGTAATAGCCAGAACCTGGAAACAACCCAGATGTCCATCAACAGAGGAATGGGTACAGAAATTGTGGTATTTTTTACACAATGGAATACTACTCAGCAATCAAAAAGGAGGAAATCATGAAATTTGCAGGCAAATGGTGGGATCTAGAAAAGATCATTCTGAGTGAAATATCCCAGAAGGAGAAAGACAAACACGGGATATACTCACTTATATAGACCTATAAGATATGATAAACATAATGAAATCTATACACCTAAAAAAGATATTCACTTGAGCAGACATGGGGTAAGATGATCAATCCTCGTTTAGAAAGACAGAAGAGATGTGCATTGAACATATGACAGGAGTCTACTGAGTGCATCTGAAAGACTCTTACTAGCAGTGTTTTCAAAGCAAAGACTCATGACAAAACCTTTGGCAGAGTACAGGGAATCATAAGAAAGAGGGGGAGCTAGTCTGATGGGGAAAGGAAAGGAGCTCCACAGGACCAAATATATCTGGGCACAGGGTCTTTTCTGAGACTGACATTCAACCAAGGACCATGTATGGATATAACCTAGAACCTCCACTCAGATGTAGCCTGTGGTAGCTCAGTAACCAATTGGTTTCCCAAAGTGAGGGAAACAAGGACTATTTCTAACAGGAACTCAATGACTGGCCCTTTGGTCTCCCCACCTCTCGAAGGGAGGAGCAGTCCTGTTAGGCCACAGAGGAGGGCTTTGCAGCCAGTCCTGAAGATACCTGATAAAACAGGATCAGATGAATGGGGAGGAGGTCCCCCCATCAGTGGACTTGGAAAGGGGCACGGTGGAGATGAGGGAAGGAGGGAGAGACTGGGAGGGAATGAGGGATTGGGACACGGCTGGGATACAGAGTTAATAAAATGTAACTGATAAAAAATAATCATAAAATAAAAAAAGAAAATTAAAAAAAAATAAATAAAATAAAATCGTGTTACAAATATTTGCAATTTTTTAAGGTTAAATTTAAAATTGGTAACCATAAAGTTTGCCTATATAGAACTACCTAAAATTTGGTTCTAAAACATACCTTTAAAAAATATGCCAAAATTGAGATTATAACTGTTACACCAATTTCGAGAGCCCCCAAAAGATATACAGGAATCAACTCTATTGCAAAACACATGAGGATCTTTTTATTGTAAATTACAAGCTGCAGCTTGGGCCCACAACACCCACCGCCGAAGCAGTGGGAGCTGAGCTCACTGCACCCAGGTTAGTTGGGTAATATAGATTCTGGTCCATCCCAGCATGCCCAAGGCAGGAGCGATTCCTGCCTGGCAAGCATCTATTGGTCAAAATGCTACATTTTGAATCAATTGGCTATAGGAAGGTTCCCAGACCATTAATGACCAGGTATCCCTCCCTAGGGGGATGGTCCAGTTTCCTAGCAACTGTATCTCTAGTGGGTGGGAAAAGAATGCAGTGAGGTGGCTCTTCCCTTCAGGGCATTACTAGACTTCTTTATGGTACCTACTTCAGGTCTTAATAATAGCTAATTTTTCTTTTGGTCTCTCAATAACATTCTGCTTTATAGAATGAAATTTAGAGCAGTTGATAAAGGTAGACAAAGAGTAACTCAAATATGCTGGCCCTCAGACTTGTCAGAGTTCTGATAAATATGGAATTTTAACATATGTAAGCTTATTACGACAGATTCCAACCTATTTAAGTACAAAGTAAACAAATTAATTCAGTTTTTATAGATGCAATATATAATTTTTCCATTTAAAACAAAAGTTAGCCCAATTGTTCATACTTTTAACTGTATTTACTGATGGTTCATTATCTGGTGTTGCTGCCTATGCCTATAAAAGAAAAAAAAAACAATATCTTTTCAAGTGTCTAACACATTTGCGCAAATAGCAGAGGTATGTGCAATGTTGGCTGTGTTTCAAAGTTTTAATAAGAAATCTTTGAATATTTTTACAGATAAGAAATGTATAGCTCAGGCTGTGCCTGGGTTAGAAACCACAGGACAAAATTAGACATCTTGTCCTGCTAGATTTTTATTTTTACAAATTCAAAATTTGATACAAAAAAAAAAACACTTTCTCTTTAATATAGGACATTTGATGGCTCAATAGTAATATGCCAGGACCCTTAACACAAGGACATGTATTGGCAGATAAAGTCACCAAAAATTATTGTCCACAGTTAAAAATAGCCAAGGATGTCCATAGTATACATCATCTTAATAGTCAAAACTTGAGACTTAAATATGGATTGACTAAGGAACAGGCCTGTAGTATAGTCAAGGCTTGTAATACTTCTCAATTTCAGACTGTTCCTCATTTGTCCTAAAGGATTGGCTCCACATTAGATTTTGCAAATGGATATTATTCATATTCCTGAATTTAAACAATTGAAATATGTACGTTTGCATAGATACCTATTCTTGATTTCTTCTTACCACTCCTCAACCAGGAAAAGCTGCAAAAAATGTTATTGTTCCTTTTCTACAGGACTTTAATATTCTGGGAGTTCTTAAGCAATTTAAAACTGACAATGGAACAGGATATACTAGGAAATCTTTTAAAAATCTTTGTCAACAGATTCAATTTTCTCATATAACTAAAATACCTTAAGGACAAGGCATAGTACAGCATACCCACCAAAACATTAAGATTTATTTGCAATAAACAAAGAAGGGGAGCTACTCTCCTCCACACCTAAGAATGCAGCCATCTTGGCTTTGGGAAAAATGGGCGGGACCTTGGTTACATCAGAGGCTTCCATGTGGCCGGCGCCATCTTTAATTTGGGCAAAGAGGCCCCACCTCCCTTGGCCTCTCTCTGGCAAGATTCCTCGATTCCTTTCCCAAGCCTCTTCTATTTAAATGCTCTCATCCTCATTCCTATCTTCCACCCACATATTTTCAAATGCTTTATATAATCTTTATAATTTTCTCATTGGGTTTATATTCCTGGTCTTTTGGGGTTCATAAACTGGGCACAACATTTTGGGGGTTCATTCTGGGACCCCAAGACTCCAGGAACCTGACCTGGAGGTTTTTATGCTGGCTAAGTGTGTTTCTATGCAATGTTTGTATGTGTAGTACTTTCTGTTCTCTGTTCTAAAAATTCCTCAGAGCTCGAGGTGTCTGTATCTGGGTAGCAAGACGTGATCAAGGTGGTCACAGCTGCCAAAGTTCAGGGGGACACTTCTAACTTCATCAGTATTTTCAATAAATTTGGCCAGCTGGTTAATGTTTTTTTGTCTCAATGTCTCTGTGCAGTATTTTTTTGTCTACCTTCTGTTTTCTATTCTGAAAGGCCTCATGAAACTTGTTTAAAGTGTGTGCCTATGTGTTTATAAGATATATGAATGCATATGTATAGGTTACCACGTGATATGTAAAGTGCCTCAGTATCTCGCCGCCATCTTGACTTTACCATGTGTTTTATACTGTGACCACCATCTTGGTATGGGTAATAAAAGAAAAAAAGAAAACCTTGGTCAAATAATTTTCATTTCCTTCTAGGTTAAAAGGATGAGTTATTTTAAATTGGTATTGGTTTTAGAAATTAAATTGTTTGTACTGGTAAATTCTGGTTTTAAAATCTGGTTTTGATTTTAAAGATTATAGTTATACCTTGTGACTTCTCTCCTACAAAAGGGGTACTTTATTTTGATATTACAAAAATGGGTTTTAAAAATGTTTAAATGTTTAAGGCTATAAAATGTTTAATGTTTATCAGGCATTTGGGTATGACAATGATTTTGGGTATTTAGTTTATCAATTTTACTAAATGAAACCCTGCCGTATTATTTGTGCTAATTGAAAAAATTGCAGTTTTTAAAATGTATCTTGTGGAGAGCTGTTTGTTTGTTAAGCTTTGTTTATAGAAAAATTAGGCGGTTTCAAAATGCCTCTTTGTCAAAATGAAAAGGATTTTCATGAGAGTTTTTAAGGTATATAAAATGTTATAAAAGTTTAGTGGATGTATTATAAAAAGCCAGAGAGTTAATATGATTTGAGGAAAAACTGTATTTAATATGTTGTACTTCATTTAAAAGGCTGGTGATTCATCATTACAAAATGTTTTTTATGCTCTTTTAAGGGGAAAGAATTCTGGCTGATAGGTTTGGTGTGGCCAAAATAATTCTTACAGTTTAAGATTGTCCTGTACTGTTCTGTGGGGGGTTATGGATGCTCCACAGTGTTTGCTATATCATCAGCAACACCTAATGGCTATGTTTGGTATTGTCAGTCACAGCCTAGGCTAACACATGGCTAGCAGCCATGATGGTTCAGGGAGAGTGTGTAAAGTTATAGTTTTGCTGCCATATTTGTTTAGGGCTTCCAGCTGAGTTCAGTTACACGTGGCCAGCCACCATGCTGGTCCGGAGATAAAGAGGGTGGAGCCAGGAATTTGTGATCATTTTTGTTTAGGTCTTAGTTATGTTCAGTCATCTGATTAGTGCTAAATGCAAAGCTTTTTACTGTTCAATTTCAATACAAGTGGTAGGAGCAGCAAGATTTACTAGCCTTTCTATAAGCTGTATCTGATTAAAAGGTTTGCTTTAATTTTGGTTGAAAAAGAGCAAATTTAAAGTTATGCTAACAACTACAGTTGGTTAAGATGTTGAGCTATATCTAGTGTCTTTGTTTAGTTTTTTTAAGGTTAAGCCTAGGATGGTAACTAAAGTTGCCTTTATAAATCTACTTAAAATATGGTTCTGAATAGCATTCTGTTTTATAGGACACAGTTTAGAGCAGATAATAAAGACAGACACAGTAACTCAGATATGCTGGCCCTCAAGCTTGTCAGAAATCTGAATATGGCATTTTTAACATGTGTAAGCTTATTGTGACAGAAAGTGCCAAAATCCTGGCAGTAGCTCTCCAAGGTCCCTGAGAAGATTTGGGCACAATGACAGATGACTTTGACTCTGGATTGTGGTATGCTAACCACTGGGTAATACTGCCTCAACTTGCCCACTGCTAGGGCCCAGCCTAAACTGTGGACAAAACTGTAGACAAAAAACCTGGAGAGTCAATGTTTCACGTTGCTAAGGGTGAGGTGAGGCCACTCTCTTGTTTCTTTTTCCACAGATACAGTCTCATCTTCTGTGCCTAGCTGGACTACCTCTGCCCATGACGTTATGAGACCCTAGGAGCCAGGGACACTGCCTAGGTGATGGACTAACTAGTCATCTCTGTCATTTTGATTGGCACATGAATTGGTATATTTATTTGGCTCATAACGTATCCTTCTCAGGTCTCTGATCACCTTAATGGCTATGCTAAGCTAATGGTAGCTTTGCATCTAAAGAGCAGACAATTAGATCCACTGTTAGATCACTAATCAGTTTAAGATATATCACTAAATAAAATATATATGTATATAGCTTATGTAGGGTCTAAGGATAAAAGGAGTTTAGGTTATAAAAATACAAGTTATACATATATGAGAGTCTAAAAATGTGTCTTAAGGTTAGTAATACAATTTATAAATACTTAAAGGTTCTAAAAATGTTTTAAGGTTGGTAAACACAAATTATAAAGGTTACAAGGTCTAAGATGATTTAAGGTATCTTAAATAGGTAAAAAGGCTTAATATTTCTTCCTGTTGTTCTTCTACTGTTGTATTGACTGTCCAGAGTTTTGACCTTTATCAGTAGGACTCTAATTTATTAATGTAACTCTGATACTAAAACATCCCACTATCCAACTATTATGGTCCTAAGCTCAAGATTGCAAGCCTCCATAATGTGTATGTTTATACTAAAGGTTAAGATCAAGTGAGTTTCCCTTTTACTGATCAAGTGAGTTTTCCTTTTATTTCATAAAAGGCTTTTGCCTTTTCAGAGTTCACCTTAAAAAAAGGTACTTATGCCGTTAATACATATGTATGTCTACTGTCTTTTTTCTCAATGCACAATACAATTGTAATACTAACATGTTTAAAGTTTTATCTCTTTCTTAAAACTTAAAACTAATTCTTGTTAGCTGCAAAAAGTCCACCTAAATCTACTTCTCCAGACAACTAGATTCCAGATAAGTACTGCACTTATTGCCTATCTCAAAAGGTGGGACTCCTCCACTTTCCTAGTTTGGGATTTTCTTTCCTGGCTACCAGGCTGCTATTTACTGCATGCAACCACTGACTGCATTGGTGAGTTCACTCCATTTTCTCAGCATACATGCCTCTCTTGATAGAGGAAGCTTGACCACAGAGCTCTGGCAACTTCCTACTATCTTTTGAGACAGGGGACCCCCCTCTCAGCCATAGCCTTAATTGTCTAGGTTTGACCCTCTATGTTGACTTTCACTTTAGGGCCACACTCTCCCTTGGGCGATACACCCCCTCTATCAGTTCCTTCCCCCTGCCCTCGCTCGCTCATGGGAAGGTCCCCTCTCCCACATGATTCCTCTACTTCTCAGCCCCCAATGGGAGACGCCCAGACACCAGTCCCTCCAGACAGGCTGGAAAATTTCAGGTTTCTACACCTAGTGCCAGCTGGCACCAGGGCCTCTAAGTTTACACGCTCCTGTAACCAAACCTCACCTCAATGACAGATCAAAAACAAAGCCTTCTTTAATATTGCCAGTGATTGGGTAAATAAAGTCCTGTCCAGGTAGACAGAGGTTCCCATGTACAAACCTCATCAATCCAAACCTTTCATTGTCTACCTACAGGATTTTCTCTGTGTTTCAGTGCCCTGCCAGACACAGATGTTTCCTACAGCCACAACAATGCCAAAGCAGCTACAGGTGTTCAGCTCTGACCTTACAGACTTCCAACAAGCTGGACCTGCACCTTCTCTCCCAGCCATGGGTGTTCTCACAAACCTGGAAAAGCATCAAAGCAGCCTATCCTTCCTGGACTTGGTGGACACTTTAGCATTTTCTCCTCCCTACATCGCCCCCAGTGTCAGCAGGAAGTAGCCAGAAGAGACTCTATGCCCATTATTCACTTGTTAACAAAACACTGAAGTGGTGTGCTTCAGGACCAGGACAAGCAGCTCCAGGTTCTCCCAGTGTTCCCCAGTCCCTACCCACTGCCTTGCATGGCTGGCCTCTCTGTTGACAACCCTCTACCCTAAACCCTCCACCCTAAATTTTCCAGGGCAGAGACTTCTCTTATTCTTAACCTTGCAACCTGACCATTTGTTGCTATAACTCTTCTTTCTCTCAACCTCTTGCATGACAACCAAGAGCTGCTTCCAATGAGCCTAAATTTATATACTTTAACTTACCTTATAAAAGGCAGACCAAGCTCCCTATTTTTAATTATAGAAAAAGGGAGGAATGTTGGGACCAGTAGGCAGGCACTTCTATGGCCAGCCCCCAAGGGA
Source organism: Meriones unguiculatus (assembly GCF_030254825.1). Lineage (NCBI taxonomy): Eukaryota > Metazoa > Chordata > Mammalia > Rodentia > Muridae > Meriones > Meriones unguiculatus. The sequence goes on along the minus strand of NW_026843709.1, from coordinate 30,991,037 downwards.
CCTAATAGACTGGTTATCAGGCATTTGTGAAGACACCCTGACCACCTGGAATTACCTGGATCACCCTATAAGAGAACTGGAGCCCTCCCTTGTCTCTCTCTCTTCTTCCTCTTCTGCTCTCTGACTCTCCCCCTCTCTCTCCCTCTCTCTGTAACCCCCTTCCTCTAATAAACTTCCCACATGGAACTGATCTCATGGTGTGATTTGTGGACCCACATGTAACCTCTACAGGCACACATTTCCTAACAATTACAATAGGCCATTTATTGTGAGCAAACCAGTCTTTAAATAGGGAAACTGGGTGGCAAATGGTGTTACATACAGAGACCTGCACATAGGGAAACTGGGTGGCAAATGGTGTTACATACAGAGACCTGCACTCCAATAATATTCAGAGAGAAGCCTTCAAACACCCATATCTAAATGGTATTTCCCTATGAAAGTCCCTTCCCCCTCAGAGCTCTGGGAAGCCTGCAGAAAATGAGACCAGAAGAGTGTCATAGTAGAGGGAAATAAGGACACAAGGAGAATAATGCCCTGAGAATCCTAAAACAGAGGAAGGTGATGAAGCCAGCCTAGATGATACCAGATAATCTAGGGTCACATAGAAAGGGGAGGAGGACCTCCACTCTCAGGTGAATTTTAGAAATTGCAAAGAGGTACAAGGAGGCTTGATGGGACTGAAAGGAGATGATTGAGGGGGCAGTAGAGGGGATATGATGTGAACGAATCATAATAAATGCATAAGGAAAACTATGATAAAGGTGATAAAGTATAGAGGTCTTCAGGACTGATGGCTTGGGGGTGGTGCCAGGATTTGGCAGGGATTAACTCAGTTTTCGCTAAGGGACTTGACAGTGTGACTCTGTTCAAGTTTCAGTGATCATAAGAATAACAGATACTTGAATTGGTGTATTTTAAAGAAAAAAAGTTTTACACATGGATAGGAATTTGAATCTGGGTGCATTGGAGAAGGAATGTAATGTATATTGTATCAAATTTCCACATGAGCAATAAAAAATAATATGGTGACAATTTTTACAATGACTTTTAAAATGGATAGAAGATTTCACTAAGGAAGGCAGATTTTGACTTTTTAAGGCATGGTTTCCAGGAAATCATTATGTGGCAGAGAATCCTAGCCATAATGTAATCATTAGGCATCTACCTCAGGTGGCACATCTGAACAAGCAGTCCTGGCACTAACACTACATTTAGAGAGTATGTCCAGAGGACTATAGCTGGAAACACAGCTGTTCTTGTGTCCTAGGCAAATAATGCAGTCTCATTTCAATGTCACTAAGGCCCAGGTTCAATTGTAAACCCCACGACCAGGAGGGTTCCTCACTGACCACTGTTGTAGGACACAGCTGCCTATCCAGCCAGGTCAGCCAAGGCAACTCTGCTCATGGAGGGTTGGCAAATCTAGTGTAGGATAACACCAACTGTGAAATTATATCTTGACCTTAAGTTCACAATTTACACTCAGAGATCTTTCTGTGTTTTAGCCAAACTATCCCAGCAATTGTCTGGTTTCCTTCTCTTTTTACTTCTCTTAAATATGCAATACACCACTGAACCCTAGATCCTGCCAGCCTATTATATCCATAAGAATGGGAAGGTATATTTAGTGAGTATATCAGTAACAGCTCAGTTCAAAGTAACAAACTAGGAAATTTCATATCCAAGAACACAGAAGCATACTACCTTGTCATTCTGTACATTCTTCTTAATGCCACATCACTTTGAAGCTTCCCTTCTTAGCAAGCTCTCAAATTACATAAACATTAAAGTTTCATTTCCAACCTGACATTGACACAGAGGTAAACATGAGTAAAGGTGCGGGCTCTGGATAAAAGGATGAGATAAATTCGTCTTGAGTTTAAAAAAAAAAGTCACATGTGCACAACATCAGAGATACTGGACACTGAGGAAAGTTTGTTACTCATCTCCATGGAAACCTCAAGATTGTCTCAGGGAGAATGATATCATGACACAGTTGAGAGCCCATAAGAGTTTTAGAAGCCAGTTATTAAAAGTCCAAGTGGATAGACTGATTGAAAGAAAGGCCGAACTGCACTACATGCTTCAATCTGGGCAGCTGAAAGCACCCAACCCAGATATGACAGTTCTGGTGTCCAAGACTTTAGTTCAGGAAAACTGCCACATATTTCTTTCAAGTAGTTATTAATAAAGTCACCTGTCCTTGACATGTGACTTTTACATTATCACAGATTCCATTATTATTTATTAAATGTATAGATATGTCTTTAGTCACTGAATTACTTACTGGGAAAACATAGCTGACCAAGGAAACTCTTTAAACAAAAAGCATTTAATTGGCAGCTGGCTTATATTTTCACAGAGACTATTCATGATGTAGCATTAGCAAGCAGAGAACTTGTTGTAGTCCTTCAGCAGAACTGAAAGCTTTTCATACAGATCCACAAATGTCATGTAGAGAGAGAGAGAGACTGAGAGAGACAGAGAGAGAAAGAGATAGACATTTTCAGAAATAGAAAGACTGAGACTGACAGAAACACATGTATAAATGACAAAGACATAGAGACAGAGACTCCATTATGTCTGTTCCCTTTAATTTATCAACCTCAAAGCACACCCTCCTATAATATAACTACAATAGGAAATATATTATTAGCAAGGACATAACTTCTAACCCTGCTATACATTTCCTCACTGGGACTCAACATGTAAATAGATGAGCTTCAAGGGGACATTGCAATTCAAATCACCAGGAAGTACAAGAAGATGGAGAGCCTTTTAGGTGAAAAGAACATAGTTATCCTAATACTTTGTCATTCAACACAAAGATTAAAGAATAATCAACTTCCTAGTTCTAAAAAATAGGACCAACAATCTACTTTGGAAAAAATAAGTAGTATTTCCATAATGCAGTATTATTCAGCTAAGAAAATGACATCAAGACATTTTTAATCAAAAGAATGGAACCAGGAAAATCATCCTGGTTGTAGTAACTAAAATGAAGATACACAAATATGGTATGTATTTACTTATTAGGAGGTTTCCTAATAGTGAGGGGAAAAGTTCCAATAAGTCATCTACTGTGACCAAACCAGTCTTCCACTAGGGAAAAAGGGTGGCACTGAATTGAGTTGTTGTGCCAGGTCATCCTACGGAAATTCAAACAACCCAGGCTGTGTTATTTAAATATGTTGCTCTCTGCCATCAACTGATAGATCAATGCCATGTTCTTCTATCCACAGTGATACTTACTTCTGCATCAAATGTGATTGCATACAGAGACCCACAGCCCAAGATTTAGCAGAGAGAGACCTAAAATACCCAGCTTTAAATGGGATTTCCCTATGAAATTCTCCCTCCCCTCAGAATTCTTGGAAGATTGCAGGAGAAGAGTCAGGAAGAGTGGCATAAGTAGAGGGAATGAAGACACAAGGAGAACAAAGCCTTGAGAATAAATCTTCAGAGGAAGATGCAGCCAGACTTCATGAGACCTGGTAAGCCAAAGTCTGATAGATGGGGAGGAGGACCAACAACTATCTGTGAACTAGAAAAGGGCTTAGTGAAGGAGAAAGAGGCTGGTTAGGACAGAAAGGAGAAGAGATAGGGAGCAGAATAGGGATACAAATTAAACAAATCTTTATAAATAAATACATAAATAAAATTGTGATCAAAGTGATGAGGTATAGGACTCTTCAGAACTGATGCTCTTCTTGCGGGTATTGCCAGGGTGTGGCAAGGATGAACTCAGATTTCTTTAAGTAACTTAGTACTAAGACTCTGATCATGTTTTAATGAGTATATAAAAAACAAATATTTCAATTGATGTATTTTAAGAAAAATACGTATGTTTGACACATGGGCAGATTTTTTAACCTGGAGCAATGGAAAAGTAGTATAATATATATTATATGAAATTCTCACATAATCAATAAAAATAACATGTTGACAACTTTTACAATGGCTTTTAACATGGAGAAAAGATTTTACTAAAGGAGGGCAGACTTTGACTTTGTAAGGCATGCTTTCCAGGAACTCATTATGTAGCAGAGAATCCTAGCCATGAACTAGTGTTTACCCAACTACCTGAGACCCAATAAACTCAGGAGGCACCTCTGAACAAGCAGTCCTGGCACAAACTCTATGTTTAGAGGGTTTGACTGGAGGACCACAGCAGAAAACACAGCTGCTTTTGTGTCCTAGGCCTGTAGCACAGACCTATTTCTGTGGAGTTTCTGTGCTCCAACTATCTGGCACAGACTGAGTTGTGTGCCTCAGGGCAAAAAAAAAAAAAGACTGGTAGTCCCTGTTGCAAGAGAATCCACAGGGAAGGAAGGAAACTGTACTGACTTAAATCACCCAGTCCTTTTCTGGAAAAAGTCTCACAGAGTGTTGGGTCTGAACCACCATCACTGAACTGGGCTCCAGCAGCAGGCACAAACAGTTGCTGTGTGCCAACTCTCCAACTGTGTGCCCTAGGGCAACAGAGACTGGGAGTCACTGTCAGGAGAAAACATTACAGGGAATTAAGCAAAGAGGAGAAACTTAGGCCACTCAGTATATCCCTGGAATAGGTCCCACAGACTGGCCCAATCCAGGGACCTGCTTTGCACCAGATAGCCTACTATTACTAGGAAAGCGGTACCCACCCACCACAGATTACCTCTTGCAACTGGGTCACAGAACCCCAACCTCAAACATAAAAAAGCCCAGAATCCCCGAGATCAACCTCCAGATATGGCTCCAAAGGGCAAGTAGTTATCCCTAACAAAACTGACCAAACCACAGGACACACAGGTCACAGCAGCAGACCGTTAAATTTACAGCAAGAAACCCAGAAGCAGGGCAGCTGTCTTCAGGACTTCCCTGGGTAAGAGGAGAACCCTCTTGACTAACAAAGACCACAGTTACCACTCAGGTCTCTATCTCTGAGGGGAGCAGCAGCAACTCCTGAAAAACGCCACCCATGCAGTGACTATACACCAAAAGCTGAGAAAACTTCCTTCAAGAAAAACCAGCTTTCTGCCAAGGGGATTCTCTCCACCACAATCCCCAGAAACCACAAGAGACTAACCCCAAACACCTAAAATAGCCCAATGGGTAGAGGACAGCATAAAAACTCAACCACCAAAAGACAGAGTAATATGGCATCTCCATAACCCAGTTACATAGGGTCAAGTAGCCCTGGACACCCCAGCATAACTGAAATCCAAGAAGATGACCTAACAACTATGCTCATGAAGATGATAATAGAGGAAACAAATAAAATATGTAAAGGCCTAGAGGAAGATAAACTTAAACAGAATATAGCCATCCATAAAGAAATAGAGGAAGTTACAGCTAAACAGTTTGTTGCCTTTAAAAAGGAAATGCTTAAATCACTGAATGAAATAAAAGAAACAGGTTTGTTCAAACAAACAGCTGAAAGAATTTATGGAAAAGCAGGAAAATACAGTCAGACTGGTGAAGGAAATCAACAAAATGCCTGAAGATAGAATTGGAAAAATTAAAGAAAACAAAAATGGAGGAAATTGCAGAAAGAAAGAACTTAGGGAAGAAAACAGGAACTACAGAGGTTAGAATAACCAATAGACTACAAGAGATGGAAGAAAGAATCTCAGGTGTGGAAGATACAATGGAAGAAATTGAGGTATCTGTCAAAGAAAATGTTAAATCTAAAAAATTCCTAACACAGACTGTCCAAGAAATTCAAGACAACATAAAAAGACAAAACCTGAGAATAATAAGAATAGAGGAAAACAAGATTCCCTGCTACAAGGCCCAGAAAATATTTTCATCAAAATCATTGAAGAAAATTTCCACAACTTAAATGTGAGGCCAAAAAAAATTATGAGTCCTACAGAACACCTAATAAATTAGACCAGAAAAGAAAATCCTCCTGCCACATAATAATGAAAAGAGTAAGTATACAGAACAAAGAAAAGATACTAAAAGCTTCAAGGGAAAAAGGTCAAGTAACATATAATGGCAAACCCATTATTATCACACCTGACTTTTCAACAGTGACTATGAAAGCCAGAAGGGCCTGGACAGATATCATGCAGACCTTAAGAGAACACAGATGTCAGCCCAGGCTACTATACTCAGCAAAAGTCTCAGTCCTCATAGATGAAGACAACAAGATAATCAATGACAAAAACAAATTTCAACAGTACCTACACACGATTCCAGCGTTACAGAAGACACTAGAATGGAAAATAAATCCCAAGAAAACTAGCTACTTTCAAGAAAACACAGGAAATAATTAACTTCACTACAACGAAAAGCAACCAAACAACCTCATGACCACAGCCAACATCAAAATCAAAGGATCTAACAGCCAATGGTCATTAATCTCTCTCAACATCAATGGACTCAGTTCTCCAATAAAAAGTCACAGCCTAATAGAAAGGATGCATAAACAAAGATAGACATTACCTGAGGGTCAATGTGGAGAGCTGAGACTCAGATGCCATTTAGTGGTGCTGACATCCACCCTCAGAACTGTAAAGAACCTCCAGGGCACATGTGCGGGTTGCGAAAGGCCGCCAAGCCACTACCCAGGGGAGAAGTGTGAGCAGCCAATCAGGGTATGACACGTCACTTAGGTGTGACCAGGGCTTATATAAACAGCGCCACTTCGGGGCTAACTCTCTCCTCCGTCTCTCCCCTCCCCAGGGGTTGCCTGCCCCGGCAGGGATGCCGCGGCCTCCATTGGCTGATGCGAGCGCCGCCTGTGCCCACGAGGTGGCCAGGCCTGTGCCGTGGCAGCGCTGCCGCCCTGAGCGTCGTGGGGCTGGTCCTGTGGCTCTCTCCTCCTTTCATCGCTTGACTGTAATAAAGCCTGTTGCAGAAGGATCCTTGTGTCCGCGTGTGTTCTTGCTGGTGAGACAATCACGCGGCTTTCAACATCTGGTGCCGAAACCCGGGAACGAACCACCCGGGAAGCAGGGAGCCTGCCACCGCCGGTATCTAGGAGAGCCCCATTTGCGGGGAGGATTCAGAACTGCAACATCGAGATTAGTCCTTGAGAGGCATGTTAGATCTTGATTTATCTCATTTTTCATTTCAGCTAGCAGAAGCCCTTATTGCATTCCCTGTTGTGATCATTGTCCTTGCCCTCTTTCTTTTGGTTTCGTGCAAGCTTGAGGGCGGCCTCGGAAGGGAAGAGATTAATAAAAGGCTAAGAGTAGGCACTAAGGGAGTGTTAGAGGAGATACAGACGGCATGTCAGAAACAGAACGTAACAAAAGATTAGGGGCCCCAATGGATAGAAATAGAGACGTCTCTAAGAAAAAAGGCCCTTCTGTGGATGTTAAAGCCACGGAAGTGAGAGGTAACTGAAAGAACACCCTGGGAGAGAAAGGTAAAAGGAGAAGGAAAAACCCAAAAGAAAAGCCTCTTTATTCAATAAAATTAAAATTCCCGCTAAATGCCTGGGCGCAGCCATCTTGGCTTTCATCAGAGGCTTCCACGTGGCTGGTAACTGGGTGCAGCCATCTTGGCTTTGGGAAAAATGGGCGGGATCTTGGGGTATATCAGAGGTTTCCATGTGGCTGGCGCCATCTTTGATTCGGGCAAAGAGGCCCTGCCTCCCGTGTGCTCTCCACATAATTCATTTAAAGGACTGGTGATTGTTCATTACAAAATGTTTTTTATGCTCTTTTAAGAAAAAAATTCTAGCTAATAGGTTTGGTATGGCTAAAATAATTCTTAAAGTTTAAAATTGTTCTGTTAAGCAGTTAACTCTAAAGCTTGAACTTTTGGTTGTGGGGGATTATAGATGCTCCACAGTGTTTACTGTATCAGCACCACCTAGTGGCTGTACTTGGTGTTGTCAGTTGTAGCCTGTGCTAATGCTAGCATATGGCCTGCCACCATGATCGTTCAGCAATGAAAAGCATGTAAAGCTGTAGTTTGGCTGCCATGTTTGTTTAGGGTTTCCCGCTGAGTTCAGTTGCACGTGGCCAGCCGCCATACTGGTCCGGAGATAAAAATGGTGGAGCTATGAGTTTGCCACCATGTTGTTCAGGTACTGTTCAATTTTAATGCCGTATCCTTTGTTGCAAAAAACCCTGCAGCAATGGGGATTGCATATTGCCACTAAAAAGGTCCAAATTTCAAAAGTAAGTTCTTTCTCATCCCAGGAACCACTTCGGGATGGACTGGTGGTTTATACAGATGGGTCAAAAACAGGAATGGGAGCTTATGTGGTTAATAATAAAGTTGTTCCTAAGCAATATCATGAGACCTCGCCTCAAATTGTGGAATGTTTAGTAGTGCTAAAAGTTTTGAAAAATTTTCCAGGTCCTTTAAATATTGTTTCTGATTCTAGTTATGTGGTAAATGCAACCAAAATCTTAGAGGCTGCTGGATTGATTAAAGAATCTAGCAAGCTTGCAAAAATTTTTCAAAGGATTCAGTTTGCCTTAATTACCAAAAGATCCCCTATTTTTATTACACATATTAGGGCTCATTCCGGTCTACTGGGGCCCATGTCCCATGGAAATGACCTGGCTTTCAACAGGTCACGGGTTGGAAGATGGCTTTCCAAGCAAATGGACCCAAGAAGCAAGCAGGATTAGTCATTCTAATACCTGATAAAATAAACTTTCAACCAAAATTAATCAAGAAAAATGGGGAAGGACATTTCATGCTCATCAAGTGAAAATTCCAACCAGAATACATCACAATCCTGAACTTCTCTGCCCCAAATAGAAGGGCACCCACATTTGTAAAAGAGACATTGATAAAACTTAAACCACACATAGATACCCACATATTAATAGTGGGAGACTTCAACACCGCACTCTCAACAAAGGACAGATCAACAAAAAAGAAATTAAACAAAGAAACAAAATCTCTAACAGAGTTCATGAATCAAATGGACCTAACAGACATTTATAGAACCTTACACTCAAACACAAAAGAAATGATTTTCTTCTCAGCACCTCCTAGAACCTTCTTCAAAATAGACCACAGATTTGGTTTCAAAGCAAGCCTCAACAGATATAAGAAGATTGAAATAATCCCTTGTATCTTGTCTGATCACCATGTAATAAAGCAAGACCTCAACAAGAGAAATAGTAAAAAGCTTAAACACACATGGAAACAACTTGCTACTAAATGACAGCTTGATCAGGGAAGAAATAAAAAATAAAGTCTTCCTAGAACTTAATGAAAATGAAGACACAACATACCCAAACTTGTGGGACACAATGAAGGCAGTGCTAAGAGGAAAGTTCATAGCACTAAGTGCCTTCAAGAAGAAATTCAAAACAGCTCATTCAAGCAATTTAATGGCCCAATTAAAACCCTAGAAAAAGAAGCAGACACACCAAAATAATGTAGATGGCTGGAAATAATCAAATGCAGGGCTGAAATCAATCAATTAGAAACAAATAAAACAATTCAAAGAATCAATGAAGCCAAGAGCTGGTTCTTTGAGAAAAACAACAAGATAGACAAACCCTTAGCCAAGCTAACTAAAAGGCAGAGAGACACTATACAAATCAAAAAAATCAGAGATTAAACAGGAGACATAATGACAGACACTGAGGAAATCCAAACAATTATTAGGACTTACTTCAAAAGTCTATATGCCACAAAATTTGAAAATCTAAATGAAATGGATAATTTTCTTGGTTGTTTCAACTTATCAAATCTGAGTCAAGACCAGGTAAACCAATTAAATAGCCCTATATCCCCCAAGGAAATAGAAGTGACAGAAAGTCTCCCATCAAAAAAATGCCCAGAAGTAGATGGTTTCATCCTAGAATTTTACCAGACCTTCAAAGAAGAGCTAACTCCAGATCTCTTCAAACTATTCCACAAAATAGAAACAGAAGGAACACTACCAAAATAATTCAATGAAGCCACAGTCACCTTGTTACCTAAATCTCACAAAGACCCAACAAAGAAAGAGAATTTCAGGCTAATCTCCCTTATGAACATTGATGCACAAATATTCAACAAAATACTTCAAACCAAATACAAGCACACATCAAAGATATCATCTACCATGACCAAGTAGGCTTCATTGCAGGCATGCAGGGGTAGTTTAATATTCAGGAATCCATCAATGTGATCCACCCTATTTACAAACTGAAATAAAAAAAAAACATGATAATCTCCCTAGATGCTGAAAAAGCATTTGACAAAATTCAACATCCACTCATGTTTATAGTCTTGGAGAGAACAGGGATATAGGGCACACATCTAGACATGGTAAAGGCAATATAAAGCAAACATATAGCCAACATCAAACTGAATGGAGAGAAACTAAAGCAATCCCACCAAAATAAGGGACAAGACAAGGCTGCCCACTCTTTCCATATCTCTTCAACATGGAAGTCCCTGCTAGAGCAATAAGACAGTTGAAGTAGATCAAGGAGATACAAATTTGAAAGGAAGAATTCAAATTATCACTATTTGCAGATAGTATACGCAAGTGACTCCAGGAGTGACCAGGGAACTCCTACAGCTGAAAAACACCTTCAGCAAAATGGCCAGATACAAAATTAACTCAAAAACTCAGTAGCCCTCCTGTATACAAAAAAAGAGAAAAGGGCTGAGAAAGAAATTAGGGAACAACATCCTTCACAATAGCCACAAATGACATAAAATACCTGTGAGAAACCCTAACTGAGCAAGTCAAAGTCTTGTATGAAAGAAATGCCAAGTTTCTGAAGAAGGAAATAAAAGAATATATCAGAAGATAGAAAGATCTCCCATGCTCATGGCTTGGCAGGATTAATATAGTAAAAATGGCCATCTTACCAAAAGCAATCTACAGATTCAATGCAATTCCCATCTAATTACCAACACAATTCTTTACAGACTTGGAAAGAAAAATTCTCAACTTCATATGGAATAACAAGAAACCCAGAATTTCTAAAACAATCCTCTACAGTAAAAGATCTTCTGGAGGTATCTCAATCCCTGATCTTAAGCTGTATTATATAGCAACAGTTATAAAACTGCATGGAACTGGCATAGAAACAGAATGGTACATCCATGGAACTGAATAGATGCCCCATAAATGAACCCACACAATTATAGACACATGATCTTTGACAAAGATACCAAATCATACAATGGAAAACGAGATAGCATCTTCAACAAATGGTGCTGGTCTAACTGGATGTCTACATGCAAAAAACTGCAAATAGATCCATACTTATCACTCTGTACAAAACTGAATTCCAAGAGGATCAAAGACCTCAACATAAAACCGGACAAAATAAATCAGTTAGAAAAAAAGTGGTGAAGAGCCTTGAACTCATTGGCACAGAAGACAACTTTCTGAACAGAACACCAACAGCAGAGGCTCTAAGAGGAACAATCAATAAATGGGACCTCATGAAATTGAAAAGCTTCTGTAAAGCAAAGGACACCATCATCAACACAAAGTGACTGCCTACAAGTGGGAAAGAATCTTCACCAACCCTTTATCTGACAGAGGGTTAATATCCAGTATATTTAAAGAACTAAAGAAGCTGAAAAGCAGCAAATCAAGTAATCCAATTAAAAAATGGGGAACAGAGCTAAACAGAGAACTCTCTGTAGAAGAATATCTAATGGCAGAGGAACACTTAAAGAAATGTTCAACATCATTAACCAGTAGGGAAATGCAAATCAAAACAACCCTGAGATTTTAACTTACACCCATCAGAATGGCCAAGATGAAAAACTCAAGTGACAACATATGCTGGAGAGGTTTTTGAGAAAGGGGAACCCTCCTCCACTGCTGGTGGGAATGTCAACTTGTACAACCACTCTGGAAAGCTATCTGGCACTTTCTAAGACAACTAGGAATAACATCTCCTCAAGATTCAGCTATACCACTCCTCAGCATATATCCAAAATGGCTCAAGTACACAATAAAGACATTTGCTCGACCATGTTTATAACAGCTTTATTTGTAATAGCCTGAAGCTGGAAACAGCCCAGATGCCCCTCAACTGAAGAATGGATGCAGAAATTGTGGTACATCTACACAATGGAGTAATACTCTGCAATGAAAAAACAAGGAAATGATGAAATTATCATGTAAATGTTGGGACCTGGAAAGGATCATCCAGAGTGACCTGTCCCAGAAGCAGAAAGACACACATGGTATATACTCATATAGACATATAATATAGGATAAACCTACTAAAACCTGTACATCTAAAAAACTAAGAGAGAGGACCCTGACTAAAACCCTCAATCCCCATCCCCAAAGGCAAAGACGATAGACATCAGAAGAAGAAAACAGGAAACAACCTAGGAACCTGCCACAAAGGGCCTCTGAAAGGGTCTGTCCTGCAGAATATCATAGCATATACTGAGACTTATGGCCAACTGTTGGGCAAAGTGCATGGATTTTTATGTAAGAAGTGGGAAATAGTAAGATCTGAAGAGGACAGGAACCTCACAAGGAGAGCAACAGAATAAGAAATTTCAAACACAGGGGTCTTCCCAGAGACTCATACTAGAACACCTGCACAGATGTAGTCCATGGCAGTGTAGTGTCCAAGTGGGTTACATAGCAATGGGAAGATGGACTTCCTCTGACATAATCTGATAGGCCTTTTATTTGATCACCTCCCCCTGAGGGGAGAGCAGCCATACCAGGCCACAGAAGGAGACAATGCAGCCCTTCCTGATGTGATCTGATAGACTAAGATCAAAAGGAAGAATAGGAGGACCCAATACAACCCAATACAACCTCCCTCTTTCTTCTCGATGCATGTCCCTCCCCAAGTTTACTGATAGATTAATACTCCCTCTCCTTGCTTCTTATCCTACTCTATCAGATCACATCAGGAGATGTTGCATTGTGTTTCTCTGTGGCCTGGTAAGGCTGGACCAATATCAGGGTGAGGGGATCAAAATTGTAGACCAATCAGTTCATCTCAGAGGCAGTACATGTTCCCATTACTGTGGAACCTACCTTGGACATGGAACTGCCATGGGCTACATCTGTGTAGAGATTCTAAGTTATCACCATGCATGATACTTAGTTCTAGTATGAGTCTCAGCAAAGACACCTGTGCTCAGATTTTGTGTTCTGTTGCTCTCCTTGTGGAGCTGCTGGCCTCTCCAGATCTGGCTATTTCACTCTTCTTTCATTAGATTCCATGCCCAACAGTAGGCAATAATTCTCAACATCTGCTTTGATAGTCTGCAGGGCAGAGCCTTTCAAGGGCCCTTTGTGGCAGGCTCCTAACTTGTGCCGTGTTTTCTCCTTCTTCTGATGTCCATCCTCCGTGACTTTTGAGATGGGGATTGAGCATTTTAGGCAGAGACCTCCCTCTTGATTAGTTTTGTTAGGTGGACAGATTTCGGTAGATTCATCCTATATTAAATGTCTATATGAGTGAGTATATACTAGCCATGTCTTTCTTGCTTCTGGGATAGCTCACTCAGGATGATAATTTCCAGTTCCCACCTTTGACCTGCAAATTTCATGATTTCCTTGTTTGTTTGTTTCTGAGTAATATTCCATTGTGTAGATATACCATCATTTCTGTATCCATTCTGCAGTTGGGGAACATCTGTGTTGTTTCCAGGTTCTGGCTATTACAAATAAAGCTGCTACAAACATGGTTGAGCAAAAGTCCTTGTGGTGTACTTGAGCCTCTTTTGGATATATGCCTAGGAGTTTACTTATAAAGGGACAATGATGTGTCTGTGTTTTTTTTCATAGGAAAATGATACAGCTCAATGGTTCCTGGAATGCCTGGTGCAACAAGTGGATGAGGAGTTTTCTGACAATGCTAATGATGACAATGAAGTCCTCTTCGGTCAAAATGATTGTTTATTGGGCATATGTTCCTAATTCACCTCTACTACATCCAGTTTCCTGGGATAATCCAGAAATCCTTGTTTATGTCAAAACACTTGGATGCTAGGTTTTCGTGCTTTTGAAGGAACACAAGTAAAACATTCTTAACTTTTCAGGACTAGGAAGATACCATCCTCCTTGCTTTACCAAAAAGAGTATTGCTACACCCTCTCCAGTGTCATCAGTGTAGCATATCAATAGATTGTGCTACTAGATGGAAGATACATTTTCATCAGATATATGCTCCCTGAAGGTCCCTAAAAGAAACATAACATGACTGCCTCTGACATATTCTGATAGTCCCATGCTTACTTGGTTGCAAGATTGGATTGATGAGCTTTTTTGAGACTTTTCTATGATTCTTGGAACAGTACAATTAACTATTCAAGGAAACACACTTCTAATAGATTACTAAAAGCTTTAGCAAATAAAAGTAGAAGGAAATAAAATTTCAGGACAGGTAATAAATCTGATTTAGCATCAGGAATTGCTTGTGGAAAAAAAAAACATTGTAGGTAATAAAGGGACAAGAGTTTTAGGGCTTTCTAAAGAAAATATTTAATCAGGATTTGTTAGGTAATACTCTAGATATTCCCACAGCAGTAAATCTACTACAAAACCATTACCAAACACAAGTATTTATGATGAGGCTGAAAGAAGACAGGCAAACATAGGAGGTCAGAAGTTTTTATATTATACTATGAGTTTTATGGACATGCAAGCTCAAGCATCTTATCTCTAAGGAAAGGTTGTAAATCCTTAGCAAGACAATCTGAAGGAATTCCCCTCACTGCTTAACTCTAGCGGGGGTTGTAAATCTTTAGCTGACTTAGTTCCTAGGCCAATGACAGCCCCTGCCCTTCCATTCACTTATTAGTAGCAGCAAACTGAGCAAACACCACTAGTTTAAGGTTTTGTATTTGTTTTGATTAAAAGCTTTTAGGCCAATATTTTTTTGTAGACACTGCCTCTACCAGGTTACTCTTTCAGTTAAAATGTAAACTTTGTATTGTTGGTAAAAATTCTGAATGCTCGGGAAATATGTCAACTTCAAGATGCTTCTTTATGTAATCACTATATAAGTTTTGGCTTGACTTCAGTAAAGCATAGTAGATCCAAATCAACACTACCTGGTGTGGTCTCTGTCATTTTACCTACCTGTGTCTAACCTGATATCTGAATCCCTGTTCTCCTGGGGGTGAGGGACTCCTGGCTGGGTTGTACCACAGCAGAGTATCAGAACAGCTTACCAGTCTCCCCTGTCTAGGTCATAGGTCAGAATGACAACTACTCTAAAGTTACGGTGGCAGCTCAAGCCTCCATTTGCACCCAGGCAACGTGGAACATTGGAAGGACATTATTTTCCCTTCCTACAGGAGTTAAGAATGGCAGTATTACATCTCCAAGCAGTTATCCACCCTGTGAGAAAGGGGTTCAAAGTACTTGTCCTCGAATGATGGTTCCTTGGAAAAAATGCATAGGAGAAACACACACCATCTACTCCTGGGACAATGATGCTGTGTTTACTTTCAAACTGAGTACAAGAACACATCAAAGATATCATCATTATGACTAAGTAGGCTACATTCCAGATATGCATAGGTGGTTCAATACAGAAATCCATAAATGTAATCCACCATATTAACAAACTGAATAATAATAAAAACATAATAATCTTCTTAGATGCTAAATCAGCATTTGACAAAAAAGCAACATCCATTTTTGCCTTAATATAGGAGAAATCAGGGATACAAGGCACATAGTAATATACAGGAAGCCTATACATCATCAAAATAAATGGAGAAAAACTTAAAGCAACCCCACTGAAATTAGGAACAATGCAAGGATGCCCATTCTCACCATATCTCTTCAACATATTTCTGGAAGTCCTTGCTGGAGTAATAAGACAATTGAAAGAGATCTAGGGGATAGAAACCTGAAAGGAAGAAGTCAAAATATCACTATTTGCATATGATATATGATAGTATCCCTGAGTGACTTCAAAAATTCTACCAAGGAACTCCTACAGCTAATGAACACCTTCAGGAAAGTGACAGCATACAAAATTAACTCAAAAAAAAGAGTAGCCCTCCTGT
This sequence comes from Meriones unguiculatus, assembly GCF_030254825.1. Classification (NCBI taxonomy): domain Eukaryota; kingdom Metazoa; phylum Chordata; class Mammalia; order Rodentia; family Muridae; genus Meriones; species Meriones unguiculatus. The sequence goes on along the minus strand of NW_026843709.1, from coordinate 30,975,110 downwards.
ATATGAAAGACAAAAGAGAAGAGAAAGAAATTAGGGAAACAAAAGAAATTATATTATTTAACAAGTCCATACCTCCATATATTCCCAGATATTTACTTGGGAGAAAGATCTAGAGAGACAGTTTCAGAAATAGAGAGACCTAGAGAATAAAAACAGATAAAAAGTGACAGAGACTGAAAGATAGAGACTCCATTTTGTCTGGTCATTTTCATTGGCATATCAAATTGAAAGCACACCCTTTTAAAATATCAAATAGGAATTATATTATGTAACAAAGCCATGCTGCCTGTTTACACAAAGTTGAGACAAGATCCTTAGAATAATTATATATATATATAATGTTATTATGACATCACAATTATATGACACCTCTGTTGTATGTGTTGATTAATATTTACATTTGATATATTTTCTGGCAAAGTTGCTGTTAATCCTATAGAGCTGTATAAACAAATCACCACACAGATTCTGTTTATATTTATTTCATCTAGAACACAATGATGGGCAATAATTACTCCCTCCTAAACTTCCAAGCCCTCATAGTTTCCTAACATTTAGATTTTATCCATTTTACTTGCTTTTTTTTTTATAAAATCTTAGATCTGGTTCATTCTCCACCATAGTTCCTAGTTCTCTTCTCAGCTTTGCTCTCTTAGCTCTGCCCTCACCCTTTTTTCCTACAATCATTTCCTACACTCTGGATCCTCCCCTCTTTTCTGTCCTCCAGCTCATCTTCTTTCCGTGCTCAACATTGTGGCTAGTTGCTTTATTTTTGCCTGTTTACACAAAATTGAGACAGGATGCATAGAATAAGTATCAGAATGCAATATCTGATTGAAACCAGAGAGTTGGGGATAGAAATCTGCATTTGATGGAACAAGGGTAAGGTGTATACATTTCAAAAGAACAGTGTACCAACATTCCTTCTTAAAGTCCAAGAAAAAGCTTCTTTTATTTCAATACATTAATAATTATGAAATTATGAAAACTATATTACGTAAAATCTACATGTGCAATGTCCATTCCATATGAATTTAGCAACTTAGGAAAAGTATCCGATTATCCTGTTGATCTTGACAAGTTGAGAGTTCTATACCTAAATTAACTTTTATCCTCATTAGTATTACCTTTTTATGAAAGTATTTCTTAACTCCTAAACAACTTAAGCCATTTTGTGGCTCTGTACCTGTTTGTTCTTCAACCCCATCAGAGAATTGAGAAGAAATAAAATTATTTACTAGAGTAAATAGGAAGTACATATTAGCAGCTTTGAAAAACTAAAAAAAAAAATGACAGAAACAATTAGTTGCCTGAACAGTCACCCATCTTCAGCCTTCTGGCTCAGAATATTTAACATTCATATTTGTTAGGGGCAACTATGTACCATGTCTTGATAGAGTCCAGAAAAGGTATGACATCAAATTCTATGATGATATCTCAATGTTATGATATGACAGTGTTATTATGACATCACAGTTGTATGACGCATCAATGCTATTATGACATGATTTTGGTATGACATCAAAATGGAATTTTGATATCACAACGCTTTAAAAACATCACAATACTGTTATGATAAGATAGTTTTATGACATCACAAAGGAATTATGAAATCATAATGCTATGACACAACAATACTATGATGCCATCACAGAATTTCTCAATGCTATTGAGAAATCACAATGGATTTATGACATCACAATGGTATTATACATTGCAATGCTATTGTGACTAAAAATTGTATTATGACATAAAAATGGTAATATGATATCATAATGGCATTATGACATAAAAATGGTAATATGACATCACAATGCTTTCATGACATCACAATTGTGTTATGACTTCACAATGATACTACAACATTACATTGTGGTGATGACTTCACAGTGCTATTATGACATCACAATGCTATTAAGACATTAAGACATGATTGTGGTATGACATCACAATGAAATTATGACATCATAATGGGATTTTTGTAACAAAATGATATTATGACATCACAATTCAATGATGATATCACAATTCAATAATGATATCACAATGCTATTATGACATCACATTGATATTTTGACATCAAATTTCATCATGACATCCCAATGCTATTATGATATCACAATATCATTATGAAATGATTGTGGTATGACATCACAATGGAATTTTTATATAAAAATGCTATTATGACCTAAAAACAGTATTATGACATCACAATGGTATTAAACATCACCATTCTATTACAATATCGCAATGGTCTGAAGACTTCAAAATGGTGTCATCACATCCCAATGGTATGACAAAGTAACGCTATTATAAAATAAAAATGCTATACAGCTTAACAACAGGATGACTTCACAATGCTGTTAGGACATACAATGCTATCATGACATCACAATGCTATTTTGAGTTCACCATGCTACTATGATATCTCAATGCTTTTATGACATAACAATGCTATGATGACATCACAGTGCTTTTATACTATCACAGTGATGTTATGACTCCACAATGATTTTGTGACATCATACTTCTATTGTGACATCACAATGCTTTTATAAAATCACAATGAAATGATGAACTTACAATTTTATGTTGATTTCAGAATGCTATTATGACATGATTATGTTATGACATCACAATGGAATTATGACATCACAAAGCTATTATGACATGACAATGGGGATATGACTTCAATATGTTATTATGATATCACAATTATATTATGACTTCAAAAAGTTATGACTTCACAATGATATTAGGACATCACAATTCTATGATGACATCAAAATGGTATGATAATATCCCAAAGCTATTACCAAATCATAATGGTATGAGGACATCCTAATGCTATGATGACATCAAAATTGTGTCAAGACCACATCTTGCAATGGTATCATGACATCACAATGTTATGATGATATCACAATGTTATTATGACATAATTGTATTATGACATCACAATGGAATTATGACATGACAATGCTATTCTGACTTGACAAAATGCTATTATGCTATCACAATGGTGTTAGGACTTCAAAAGGCTATTATGACATTGCAATGCTATTATGACATCATAATGGTATTATAACTTATGACTTGACCATGCTATCATAACATCACCACATGATTGTGGTTTGACATCACAATAAAATTATGACATGCCAATGATATTATGACTTCACAAACTATTACAACATAAAAATGCTATTAGGACATCACAGAGGTGTTATGACTTCCCAAAGCTATTTGACATCACAATGCTATTATGATATCCCAATGATCTTATGACAGCCCAATGCTATTATGACATCACAATGCTATTATGATATCTCAATGATCTTATGACAGCCCAATGCTGTTATGAAATGATTTGTATTATGACATCACAATGGAATTATGATATTACAATGCCTTTGGTAGCTCAGTAACCAATTTTCCCATGGTAAGGGGAACTGGGACTATATCTGACAGGAACTCAATGGCAGGCTGTTTGACCTCCTCACACCCCAAGGGAAGAACATTCCTGCTTGGCCACAGAGGAGGACTTTGCAGACAGTTTCAAAGTTACCTGATAAAACAGGGTCAGATGAAAGGGGAGGAGGTGCTTCCCAAGCGGTGGACTTGGAAAGGGGCAAAATGCTATTGTGCCATGATAGTTTTAAGACATTACAAAGTAATTTTGACATAATGCTATTATGACATCACAATGTTCTTATGACATCACAATGCTATTATTACCTCAAAATGCACAGTACAATTATGACATCACAATGGTATTATGGCATCACACTGATACTAGGACATCATAATACTATGATGACATCGTAATGGTATTATGACATGACAATGGAATTATGACATCTCAATTCAATTATGACATCAAAGTGCATTATGATATCAAAATTCATCATGACATCCCAATGCTATTATGATATCACAAAGCTATAACCTCAAAATGGTATTATGACTTTACAATCTTTTTATGACATCACAATAGTTTTAGGATGTCACAATGATATCATGACTTCAAAAATGTCATGACATCCCAATGCTGTTATAACATGGCAATGATATCATGATATTGCAATGCTATTATGACATCACGTGCTATTAAGACATGATTGTGGCATGATATCAGAATGCAATTTTGATATCACAATGGTATTATGGTATCACAATTGTGTTATGACAACAATGGTATTATGTCAACACTATGGTTTTGTGACTTCACAATAATATTATGATATCACCATGCTATTATAAAATCACAATGGTATTACAACATGGCTATGGTATGATTTCAAGGGAATTTTGACATCAAAATTCTATTATGACATCAAACGTTTTGAATTCACAATGATATTAGGAAATTCCAATGATATGATGACATCCCAGTGGTATTATGAAATCATAATGACCTGATAACATCAAAATTCATCATGACATCCCAATGCTATTCTCACATCACAGGCTATTATGACAGAATTGTGGTATGACATCACAATAGAATTTTGATATCACAATGATATCATGTCATCACAATGCTATTATGACATCACCATGCTATTATTACATCACAATGTTATGAAGGCACAATGCTACTGAGACATCACAAATGTATTTTGTCATCACAGTGCTATTATGACCTCACAATGTTATGCCATGCCAATGGTATTATGATTTTAAAAATATTATTATGACATCACAATACTATTATGACATCACAATACTATTATGACATCACAATGCCATTATGAAATCACAATGGTTTTATGATATCAAAATTCATCGTGACATCCCATTATTCTTATGACAGCACAGTGCTATTAAGATATGATTGTGGTATGATATCAGAATGGATTTTTGATATCACAATGATATTATGGTATCACAATCATGTTATGACGTCACAATGCTACTATGACATAACAGTGGTATTATGACAACACTATAGTTTTATGACTTCACTATGATATTATGACATCACCATGACAGTATGAAATCACAGTGGCATAACAACATGACTGTGGTATGATAATTTTGACATCAAAATTCTACTATGATATCACGATGGTATGACTTCACAATTTTATTAGGACATCCTAATGCTACGATGACATTCCAATGGTATTATGAAATCATAATGGCCTGATAACATCAAAATTCATCATGACATCCCAATACTATTCTCACATCACAAGACTACTATGACAGAATTGTGGTATGAAATCACAATGGAATTTTGATATCACAATGTTTTTCTGACATCACAAAGGTATTATGATTTCAAAGTGGCATTATGACATCACCATGATATTAATACAGTGGTGTTAAAACAACATTATGCTATGACATCACAATGGAATTTTGACATAAAAATGCTTTCAAAGTGGCATTATGACATCACCATGATATTAATACAGTGGTGTTAAAACAACATTATGCTATGACATCACAATGGAATTTTGACATAAAAATGCTTTCTTTACAAAGTATGACTTCACAGTGCTATAATGATATGACAATGGTATTATGACATCACAATGCTCTGATGATATCACAATGAGATTATGCTATGACAATGGCATTATTTCATCAAAATTCATGATATCCCAATGAAATTCTGAAGTCAAACGCTATTATGACATGATTGTGTTATGACAAAACAAAGGAAATTTAATAATAACAATGCTATTATGACATCACAATCCTTTTATAACATCACAATGCTATTAGTACATCAAAATGCCATTAAGGCTTCACAATGTGATTATGATAGCTCAATGCTATTTACAACTTCACAAAGTTATTATGATGTCTTAATGCTATTATGACACAACAATGTTATGACATCCTAATGTTATGATGATTTCACAATGTTATTCTGACATCACAATGTTCTTATGACATGATTGTGTTATGATATCACAATAGACTTATGAAATTACAATGCTATTATGACTTCAAAAAATATGAGTCTCCAAAGATATTAAGACAACTCAATGCTACTATGACATTACAATATTCTTATGACATTGCAATATAATTAGGGTATCTCCATGCTATTACAGAATCACAATGGTAGGAAATGACAATGCTATTATGACATCACAAATGTATTTGGACATCACAATTCTATAATGACACTCCAATATTATGGCATCCTAATGGTATTATGATTTCACAATATTATATTGCCATTACAAGGCTGTTATGACTTCAAAATGGTATTTCAACATAATTGTGTTATGACATCACAGTGGAATTTTGAAGTCAAAGAGCTATTATGATTTTACAACAGTAAGATTTCAGAATGATATTCAGACATCCAAAGCTATGATGACATCACAATGCTATTATGACATCAAAATGAAATCATGACATCAAAATGAAATCATGATATCCCAATGCTCTTATCATATCACAATAGTTAGCTGCTGATTGGCTGAGAGGGAGAATGATGTCATGAAACAGGTAAAAGCCAGTAAAAGTTTCTGGAGCTAGTTATTAAAAAAGCCAAGTGGACAGATTGCTTGAAAAAAAGGCTGAGGAGCTCTACATGCCTCGATCTGAGCATCTGAAAGCACACAACCCAGCAATGACAGATCCTTTGTCCAAGATGTTCAGTTAATTGGTCACATATTTCTTTCAAATGGTCATTAGTAAAGTCCCATGTCCTTGATTTGTGACTTTCATACTTGTGACTTTCATCACAGATGCCAATATTATTTATTAAATGCACAGATTATGTACTCAGTCTGTAAATTATTTACTGGGAAAACATTCCCTGACCAAGGCAACTTTTTGAACAAAAAGTGTCTAATTGGGACCTTGCTCATATTTTAACAGAGACTACCATGATTTCACATCAGCAAGCACACTACTTGCTGTAGTCCTTCAGCAGCCCTGAGACCTTTTCATACTTAACCACAAGTAGCAAGCAGAGAATGGGAGAATGAGAGAGATAGAGAGAGAAAGAGCTAGAGAGACAGATTCAGAAATAGAGAAACTGAGACCTACAGAAATAAATATATAAAGTGACAGAGAGAGAGAAAGAGAGAGAAAGAGAGGCCTATTTGGTCTGGTCACTTTTATTGGCATATCAACCTCAAAGCACACTATCCTAAATTAACTCCAATAGGAATATTATTATATAACAAGGCCATTACTCCTAACTCTTCCAAGACATTACCTTACTGGGTACTCAACATGTAAATAGATGAGCTTCAAGTGGGCATTGAAATTAAATCACCAGGAAGAGGAAGAAGACAAGGAACTTCTAGGCTAAAAGAACACTGTTATCCTCAGAGATTGTCATTCAATACAATGATTAAGTTTCCAGCAACATACTCCTATAATATAACTCCAATAGGAATTATATTATTTAACAAGGCCATACCTCCTAACCCTTCTTCAGACATTTCCTCACTGGAGACGCAACATGTAAAGAGATGATCTTCAAGGGGACATTGCAATTCAAATCGCCAGGAAGTAGAAGATGGAGCGACTTCTAGGCTAAAATAATATAGTTATCCTGATAGTTTGCGATTCAATATAATGATTAATGTCCAGCAAATTACAAGTAAGTATATACTATGTGTGTCTTTCTGCTTCTGGGACAGCTCACTCAGGATGATCCTTTTTAGGTCCCATCATTTACCTGAAATTTTATGATTTCCTTATTTTTCATTGCTGAGTAATACTCCATTGTGTAGATGTACCACAATTTCTGCATCCATTGTTCAGTTGAGGGGCATCTGGGCTGTTTCCAGCTTCTGGCTATTACAAATAAAGCTGTTATAAACATGGTTGAGCAAATGTCTTTATTGTGTACTTGAGCCTCTTTTGGATATATGCCTAGGAGTGGTATGGCTGGATATTGAGGAAGTGCTATTACTAGTTGTATGAGAAAGCAACAGATTGATTTCCAAAGTGTTTGTACAAGTTTACATTCACACCAGCAGTGGAGGAGGGTTCCCCTTTTTCCACAACCTCTCCAGCATATGTTGTCACTTAAGTTTTTCATCTTGGCCATTCTGATGGGTGTAAGATGAAATCTCAGGGTCGTTTTGATTTGCATTTCCCTAATGGCTAATGAGGTTGAGCATTTTTTAACTGTTTCTCTGCCATTTGATATTCCTCTACAGAATATCAATGTTTAGCTCCATTCCCCATTTTTTAAGTGGATTACTTGGTTTGCTGTCTTCAGCTTCTTTAGTTCTTTATATATACTGGATATTAGTCCTCCTCTATCAGATAGAGGGTTGGTGAAGATTCTTTCCCATCAAATTACCAACACAATTCTTTATAGACCTAGAAAGAAAAATTCTCAACTTCATATGAATTGCTAAAACAATCCTCTATAATACCAGATCTTCTGGAGGTATCGCCATCCCTGATCTTAAGCTGTACTATAGAGCAACAGTTATAAAAACTGCACAGTACTGGAATAGAAACAGAATGGTGGATAAATGGAACTTAACAGAGGACCCAGAAATAAACCCACACACTTATGGAAACCTGATCTTTGACAAAGATGCAAAAACCATACAATGGAGAAAAGATAGCATCTTCAAGGGATGGTGGTGGACTAACTGGATGTCTACATGTAAAAAAAAGAAAATAGATGCATACTTATCACCCTACACAAAACTAAAATCCAAGTGGATCAAATACCTCAACATAAAACCATACACATTAAATCAGTTAGAAAATATTTGGGGAATACCCTTGAACTCATTGGCACAGGAGACAACTTCTTGAACAGAACACCACCAGGACAGGCTCTAAGAGCAACAATCAATAAATGGGACCCCATGAAACTGAAAAGCTTCTGTAAATCAAAAGTCACCATCATCCAAAAAAAAAAAAAAAAAAAAAGACTGCTGAAAACTTTTACAATGAATTTTAACCTGGAAAAGAGATTCTGCTAATGGAGGGCAGAGTTTCAATTTGTAAGGCATGCTTTACAAAAACTCACTATGTAGCAGAGAATCTCTGCCATGAACTATTGGTTACCCAGATACCTCGGACATCATGAGCTCAGGTGACAACCCTCAATAAGCAGTCCTGGCACTAACACTATATTTGGAGGGTTTGCCTGAAGAACCACTGAAGGATCACTTTTGTTCTTGTGTCCTAGGAATATAAGATGGATATATTTCTCTGTCATGAAGGACTAGTTTGAACTATAAACTGAGACAACGAGAATTGCTCACTGATGACTGAGTAGGACACAGCTCTCTTCAGCCTGGTCAACAAAGGCAAAGCTGCACATAGAGGGTTGGTAACCCTAGTGTAAAACATCACCAGCTGTCAGGACTTTTATTGCCCATCAAGAATAATGGTGTATAATCTGGATAAATGGATTAGATAAAGGCTTCTTGGGTGTCACAAGAAAATGTCACTTGTATGAAAAGGATCAGAAATACTGGAAACTGAGGTTTTTTTTTTTTTTTTTTTTTTCTCATCTCCATAGAAACCGCAAGATTCTCTCAGGTGTTGATTGGCTGAGAGAGAGAATGATGTCATGAAACAGGTAAAAGCCAGTTAGAGTTTCAGGAACCAGTAATTTAAAGGTCCAAGTGGACAGTTTGCTTGCGAAAAAGACTGAGTGGCCCTCATGCTTCAATCTGGTCAGCTGAAATCACACAACACAGAGATGACAGTCCTGTGTACAAGACTCTTAGTTCAGGAAAACGGTCACATATTGCTTTCAAGTATTCATTAATAAAAGTTACGTGTCCTTGACATGTAACTTTCACATTATCACAGATTCCATTATTATTTGTTAAATGAACAGTTATGTCCCCAGTCAGTAAATTATTTACTGAGCAAATGCTCCCTGACCAAGGCCAATCTTTGAACAAAAAGTGTTTAATTGGGACCTTGCTTATATATTTACAGAGACCATCCAGAATATCAAGTTGGTAAGCAGTCATCTTGTTGTTCTTCAGCAAAACTGAGAATGCTTCATATTGATCCAAAAGCTACAGACAGAGAGAGGGTGACAGAGAGATAGAGATTCAGAAATAGAGAAACAGACACCAAGAAAAACAAATATATAAAGTGACAGAGACCTATAGACAGAAAATCCATTCTGTCTGTTCACTTTTATTGGCATATCAACCATCAAGCATACCCTCCTATAATATAACTTGAAAAATAATTATTTTTTTCATTTTTTTATTAATTACTCTTTATTCGCTTTATAAAAACACATATACCCCTCCATCTTCCTATCCCAATCCCGCCATCACTCCCCCTTGTCCACTTATGCCCTTCCCCAAGTCCAGGGATAGGGGAGGTCTTCCTTTCCTTCCTTCTGATCCAGTCTATCAGATCTCATCAGGTGTGGCTGCATTGACTATGTCTGTGGCTGTTAAGGCTGATCCCCCATCAATGTGTGGTTTTCAAAGAGCAGGCCAATCATGTCAGAGGCAGACCCTGTACTCATTATTATGGAACCCCCTTGGACACTGAACTGCCATGGGCTACATCTGTGCAGGGGTTCTAGTTTATCTCCATGCATGGTACTTGGTTGAAGTATGAGTTTTAGGAAAGACCCTTGTACTCAGATTTTTTGGTTCTGTTAATCTGCAGAACTTATTATTTCCCACTTCTTTCATAAGATTTTATGCACTCTGCCCAACAGCTGGCCATTAGTCTCAGCATCTGCTTTGATAGTCTGCAGAGGCCCTCTGTGGCAGTCTCCTAACATGTTCCCTGTTTTCTCCTTCTTCTGATGTCCATCCTCTTTTCCTTTCTGGATAGGGATTGAACATTTTAGCCAGAACCCCCCCCTCTTGAATAGTTTCTTTAGGTGTGCAGGTTTTAGTAGGATTATCCTATGTTATATATCTATATGAGTGTCTTTCTGCTTCTGGGATAGCTCACTTCCAGTTCCCACCATTTACCTGCAAATTTCATGATTTCCTTGTTTTTTATTTTTGAGTAATATTCCATTGTGTAGATGTACCACAATTTCTGTATCCATTTTTCAGTTGGCGAGCATCTGGGTTTTTTCCAGGTCCTGGCTACTATAAATAAATCTGCTACAAACATGGTTGAACAAATGTCCTTACTGTGTACTTGAGCAACTGTTGGATATATGCCTATGAGTGGTATAACTGGTTCTTGAGGAAGCTCACTTCCTAATTGTATCATAAAGCACCATTGATTTCCAGAGTGGTTGTTCAAGTTTATATTCCCACCACAGTGGTAGAAGTTTACATTCCCACCAGCAATGGAGGAGGGTTCCCCTTCTCTACAACTTCTCTAGCATGTGTTGTCATTTGAGTTTTAATCTTGGCCATTCTGATGGGTCTAAAGGGAAATCTTTGGGTCGTTTTGATTTGAATTTCCCTGATGGCTAATGACATTGATCATTTCTTGAAGAGTTTCTCTGCTATTTGATATTCCTATAGCAAGAATTCTCTGTATAACACTGTTCCCCATTTTTTAATTAGATTACATAATTTGTTGCTTTTCAATTTCTTTTGTTATTTATATATACTGGATATTAGTCCTCTCTCAGATTTTAAGGGTTAGTGAAGATACTTTCCCAATCTCTAGGTATTCATTTTGTTTTGATGACAGTGTCCTTTGCTTTACAGAAGCTTTTCAGTTTCATGAAGTCCCATTTATTGATTGTTGCTCTTAGAGCCTGTGCTGGTGGTGTTCTGTTTAGGAAGTTGTCTTCTGGACGAGTGAGTTTTAGGGTCTTATCCACTTTTTCTTCTAACTGATTTAATATGTCTGGTTTTATGTTGAATTCTTTGATGCAGTTGGACTTTAGTTTTGTGCAGGCTAGTAAGTATGGATCTATTTGAATTTTTGTACATGAAGATATCCAGTTAGACTAGCACCATTTGTTGAAAATGCTATCTTTTTTCATTGTATGGTTTTGGCATCTTTGTACAAAGATCAGATGTCCATAAGTTTGTGGGTTTATTTCTGGGTCTTCTATTCAGTTCCATTGACCCACCATTCTGTTTCTTTGTCAGTACCATGCAGTTTTTATTACTGTTCCTCTAAGTACAGCTTGAGATCAGGGATGGTGAGACCTCCAGAGGCCCTTTTATTGTAGAGGATTGTTTTAGCAATTCTGGGTTTCTGGTTTTTACATATGAAGATAAGAATTTTTCTTTCAAGTTCTGTATAGAATTTTGTGGTGATTTGATGGGAATTGCATTGAATTTGTTGATTGCTTTTGGTAAGATGTCCATTTTTACTATGTTAATCCTGCTAGGCCATGAGAATGAGAGATGTTTTTTCCATCTTCTCATATCTTGTTCTAATTCTTTTCAGAGTCTTAAAATTTTTTACATATAAGTTTTTGACCTGCTTGGTTAGGGTCACACCAAGTTACTCTACGTCTCTGACCAAATACAAGAACACATCAAAGATATCATCCACTATGACCAAGTAGGCTTCATTGCAGGTATTCAGGAATGGTTCAATATATGCCAATCCACCATATTAACAAACTGAAAGAAAAAAAATGATGATCGCCTTATATGTAGAAAAAGCATTTGTCAACATCAAATATCCATTCATGATTAAAGTATTGGAGTGAACAGGGATACAAGGCTTATATCTAAACATAGTAAAGGAAATATACAATAAGCCTTTAGCCAATAATTAACTGAACTGAGAGAAACTTAAAGCAATCCCACTGAAATCAGAAACATTACAAGAATGCCCACTCTCCCCATATCTCTTCAACATAGATCTGGAAGTCCTTGCTAGTACACTAAGTAATTTGAACAAGATCAAGTGGATAGAAATCAGAAAGGAAGGAGTCAAAGTATCACTATTTGCAGACTTTATGAGTGAACGCAAAAATTCTACATGGGAAAATCTACAGCTGATAAGCACTTTCAGCAAAGTGGCTGGATACAAAATTAACTCAAAAAACAACAACAACAAACAAACAAATAACAACAAAAAAAACAGTAGCTCTCTTTTATACAAAATCCAAAAGAGCTGAGAAAGAAATTAGAGATAAAAAAAGATATCATTCAACAAGTATATAAATCCTAACATTTCCCAGACTTTTCTTCTCTGGGCACTCCAAATGTAGATCAATTAGCTATAAGTTGCATTGCAATTCAAATCACCAGGAAGTGAAAGAAGATGGAGGGACTTCTGGCCTAAAATAACATAATTATCCTGATAGTTTGTAATTCAATACAATGATTAAATTCCCAGCCACTTCTAAGGATGAAATACCATGACTGACAATCACCTTTGGGGAAAATGTGGAATGTTTTCATAATGGAGTATTATTCAGTGAAGATAATGACATCAGGATATATATTCAGGCAAATAGATGGAACCAGAAAAATCCTCCTGGGTGAAGTAACTAAAATGCAGAAAGAGAAATATGGTATGCATTCACTTATTAGGAGGTCTCCAAATAGTGGGGGATAAAGTTCCCATAGGCCCTCTATCATGAGAAAACCAGTTTACCAGGAAGTTTAGATGGCAGTTACTTGAGTTGTTGGGCAGGGAATCCTATGGAAATTTTCAAGCAGCCTAAGCTTTTGTTTTTAAAATTTGTTGCTCTGTTCTCTCAAATGATAGATAACTGATAGATAGCCATGTTCATGGATCCACAGAGATGCTTCCTTCTTCATCAAATGGAATTGCATATAGAGACTCACAGTCTGATACTATGCTTGGAGAGACCTTAAAACATCCAGCTCTAAAAGGAATTTCCCTATTAAATTCTCCGTCCCCTCAGAGCTCTGGGAAGCCTGCAGGAGAGGAAGTAGGAAGAGTGTCATAGTATATGGAATTGAGGACACAAGGAGAACAATGCCTTGAGAATCAGGCAACACAGGAAGATAATAAAGCCAGCCATGATGAGACCTGATAAACTAGATTCAGAAAGAAGGGTGGGGAGTAGCTCTCCTATCAGGGAACTAGAGAAAGTTATAACTGTAGAAGAAGGAGGGTGGGTGGGACTGGACTGAGAAGAGGGAGGGGACAGCAGATGGGATACAAAGTGAACATATATTAATGAATACATAAGAAAAACTGTGATCAAGGTGCTAAAGTATAGAACTATTCAGGAGTGATGGCTACTTCTTGGGGGTGATTCCAGGGTGTAGCAAGGATGAAGTCAGTTTTCTTTAAGGTCTTGGCACTGAGACTCTGATCATGTTCCAATGAGTACATATAATATTGACATAATATGTTGACAACCTTTACACTGAGTTTTAATATTGAGAAATTAATATGCTAAAAGAGGTCAGAGTTTAAATTTGTAAGGCATGCTTTCCAGGAACTTATTATAGAGGAGAGAATCCTATTCATGAAATAGTGCTTACCCAGCTACCTCAGACCACATGAGCTCTGTTGGCACTTTTGCACAATCACACCTGGCACTAACACTATATTTAAAGTGTTTGTCTGAAGGACACAGTTGCTCTTGTGTCCTAGGCCTATTACACAGACTGAATTCTCTGTCCTGAAGACCCAGGTTTAAATATAAACCCCAACACCTCAGGAGGGTTTCTCACTGGCAACTGAGTAGGACATAGCTGCTAATTCAGCCAGTTCACCCCAGGCAGCATTTCTTATAGAGGATTGGCAAAACTATTGTGGAATATCACCAGCTGTCAAATGATATCTTGCACCTCAGTTCTACCTTTACAATCATCGATCATTCTCTTTTTCAGCCAAACCAGTCCCAGAATTAATTGTCTAGTTTCCTTCTCTTTTCCCTGCTCTTAAAGACTCAAATTCCAGGGAACCTTAAACCCTGCAAGTCTATGATATCAATAAGAGTGTGAAGGTAAATTTAGTGAGTACATGAGTAATTGCACGATTCAAAGTCACAACCTAGGAAATTTCAGATCCAAGGGTGCATTAGTAAACCACCTCGTCATTCAGTACATTCCCCTGATCCCACATCACGTTGAAGCTTTTCTACTTAGGAAGCTGTCCAATTAAATACACATTAAAGTTTCATTTTCTATCAGACATTGTAACAGAGGTAAACAGGAGTAAATATATGGTAAATGGATGAAGGGAATAGAAATAGGCTTGTTGAAGGTTTCATAAGAAAAAGGCATGTGTGCACAGGATCAGAGATACTGGACACTGAGGAAAGTTTGTTTATATATCTCCATGGAAACCTCAAGATTCTCTCAGGTGCTGATTGGCTGAGAGGGATAATGAGTGAAGAAACAGGTGAAAGCCCGTAAGAGTTTCAGGAGCAAGTTATTAAAAGGACCAAGTGGACAGATTGCTTGAGAGAAAGGCTGAGGAGCACTACATGCCTCAATCTGGGAAGCTAAAAGCACAAACTCAGAGATTACAGTTCCTGTGTACAAGACAATATTTTTCAGGAAAATTGTCACACATTTCTTTCAAGTGTTCATTACTGAAGTCACCTGTCATTGACATGTGACTTTCATGTTATAACATATTCCATTATTATTTGCACAGATATGTCCTAAGTCAGTGAATTACTTACTGTGAAAATGCTCCCAGACAAAGATTACTGTTTGAACAAAATCTGTTTCATTGGCAGCTTCCTTACATTTTTACATAGACCATCCAGGATGTCACATCAGCAAGCAGTCATCTTGTTGTAGTCCTTCATTATTTCTGAGCATGTTTCAAAAGCCACAGTCAGAGAGAGGGAGAAAGAGATACAGAGATAGAAAAAGCTAGAGAGAGAGATTCAGGTAGAGAGATGGAGAACAACTGAAACTGAATCAAAGATAGAAAGTTATGGAGACCGGGAGACAAAGACTCCATTTGTCTGATCATTTTGATTGGCATATCAACCTCAAAGCATACCCTCCTATAATATAAGTCCAATAGGAATATTATAATCTAACAAGGCCATTACTCCTAACCCTTCCCAGACATTTCCTCAGTGGGGGCTAAACTTATAAACAGATGAGATTAAAGAGGAAATTGCAATTCAAATCACCATGAAGTGGAAGAAGATGGAGGTACTTCTAGGCTAAAAGAACATACTTATCCTGATACGTTGTCATTCAATACAATGATTAAAGTCACAGCAACTTCCAAGTTTGAAGAACAGGACTGACATTCTCCTGTGGGTTACCTGTGAAAAATTTCAATAATGGAATAGGAGTATTATTCTTCTAAGAAAATGACATCAAGATATTTCAGGCAAATGGATCGAACCAAGAAAAATCATCCTGGTTGAAGCAACTAAAATGAAGAAAGACAAATATGATATGCATTATTCTTCTTAGGAGGTTTCCTAATAGTAGGGGATAATGTTCCAATAGACCTTATTTTGTGACCAAATCAGTCTTTAACTAGGTTAATAGACTGGCAGTAAATTGAGTTTTTGACCCAGGCCATCCTATGGAGATTTTCAAGCAACCCAGGCTGTTGTTAATTAAATATGTTGCTCTCTGCTGTCAATAGATATACCAGTGCCATGTTCTTGTATCCACAGAGCTGCTTCCATCTGCATCAAATTGGATTGCATACAGAGACCCTCAGTCCAATATAATGCACAGAGATACCTTAAAAATCATAGTCCGATATTATGCAGAGAGAGAGATGTTAAAACACCCAGCTCTAAGTGTGATTTCCCTACGAAATTCTCTCTCCCCTCAGAGCTCTGGGAAGCCTGTAGGAGAGGAGGCAGGAAGAGTGTCATAAGTAGAGAAAATTGAGGACACAGGAGAGCAGTACCCTGAGAATCAGGCCCCTGAAGAAGATGATGCAGCCAGCCTTGATGAGACCTGATAAGCTAGGGTCAGATAGAAGGGGGAGGAGGACCAACACCTTTCTGGGAATGAAAAGAGGGTATAGGGGTAGAAGAAGAGGGCTGGGTGGGATTGGAAAGACAAGAGGGAGGGGGCAGAATGAAGTATAGAGCTCTTCATTACGGATGGTGGTGCCAGGGTATTGCATGGATGAATTCAATTTTCCTTAAGGGATTTGTCACTGAGACTCTGATCATGTTTTAATGAGTATATGAACAACAAATTCTTCAATTGATGTATTTTTAAAGAAAAAATATATATGTGACACATAGGTAGTTATTTCAACCTGGAGGAATGGAAATGTATATGTATGTATATTGTATGTATAGTGTAATGTATATTGTATGAAATATCCAAATATAAAAAATAATATGTTGCCAAATTTTACAATGTCTTTTAATATGAAGAAAAGATCCTGGTAAAGGAGACTTTGATTTTGTAAGATATGCTTTCCAGGAACTCCTTATGTATCATAGAATGCTAGCCATGAACTAGTGTTTACCCAGATATCTGAGACCCAATAAGCTCATGTGGCACCTCTGAACAAGCAGTCCTGGTACTAACACTACATTTAAAGGGTTTGTCTGCAGGACCACAGCAGACAACACTGCTGCTTTTGGGTCCTAGGCATATAACAAGGACCCATTTCTCTGTTCTTAAGGCTCAGTTTTAACTGTAAACCCCAGGACCAGGAAAGTTCCAACTCACCACATTTTGGGACAGACCTAACTGTCCAGCCAGGTCAGCCAAGGCAAACCTGCTCATAGAGGGTTGGCAACACTAGTGTGGAATAGCACCAGCTGTCAAAGAATTTATTGCCACTCAGTTCTCCCATAACTTACAAGAATTTTCTCTGTTTCAGCCAAACCAGTCCCAGGAGCTTTCTACGTCTTTTTCTCTTTTCCATGCTCTTAAAGCCTCAATACCCCAGGTAACTCTAGACCCTGCCAGCCTATTATATCACTAACAATGAGAAGTTACATTTACTAAGTATGTAAGTACCTGCTCAGTTTAAAGTCACAGCTAGGAAATTTCACATCCAAGACCACAGCTGGAGATCATGTCTTTGGGTACATTACCCTTAACCCCACATGATCATCACCTGACATTGTCATAAAGCCAAACAGGATTAAAGGTGGGATCTGTAGTACAATGATTAAGTCCCAGCAAATTCCAAGGTCTAAAGAAAAGGAATGACAATCTCCTTCAGGGAAAATGTGGAATTTTTCCATAAAGGAGTATTCCTTAACTAAGAAAATGATATCATGATATTTTCAGGCAAATGGATGGAACCAGAAAAATCATCCTTGCTGAAGTAACTATAATGCTGAAAGACAAATATAGTATGTATTCACTTATTAGGTGGTCTCCTAATAGTGTGTGATAAAGTTCCAATAGCCCATCTATTGTGTACAAACCAGTCTTCCACTAGGGCAATTGGGGGGCAGTGAATTGACTTTTTGGGCCAGGGTATCCTATGGAAATTTTTAAGCAACCCAGGCTATTGTTATTAAAGTATATTGCTCTGTGCCCTCAACTGATAGCTAAGTGCCATGTTCATGGATCCACAGAGATGCTTCCTTCTGCATCAAATGGGTTTGCATAAAGAGACCCACAGTCTGATATTATGCACAGAGAAACCTTAAAACAGCCAGTTTTAAATTGGATTTCTCTATGAAATTCTCCCTCCCCTAAGAACTCTGGGAAGCCTGAAATAGAGGAGGCAAGGAGAATGTCATAAGTAGAGAGAACTGAGTACACAAGAACAATATCCTGAGATTCAGGCCACAGAGGAAGATGATGAAAGCAGCCTTGGTTGAGACCTGATAAGATAGGGTCAGATAGAAGGGCAAGGAGGACCTCTTCCATTAGGGAACTAGATGAAAAGCATAGGGGTAAGAAGAAGGAGGGTTGGTAGGACTGGAATGAGAAGAGGGAGATTCAAGCAGAGGCGATTCAAAGTGTAAAAATCATAATAAATAAATACTTAAGAAAAACTGTGATGAAGGTGATGAAATATAGAGCTCTTCAGGTCAGATGGGTTACTCTTGAGGGTGGTTCCAGAGAGAAGCAAGGATAAACTCAATTTTATTTAAGAGACTTGGCACTGAGACTCTGATCATGTTCCAGTGAGCATATGAATAACACATTCTTCAATTGATGTATTTTAAAGAAAATAATTTTTATCGTGACACTTGGGTAGGAATTTGAACCTCGGAGGAATGAAACAGGAATGTAATGCATAGTATATGATTTCCCCATATAATCAATAAAAATAATATGTTGACAACTTTTACAATGAATTTTAACCTGGGGAACAGATTCTGCTAAAGGAGGGAAGAGTATGGTTTTGTAAGGCCTGCTTTTCAGTAACTCATTATGTAGAAGAGAATCCTAGCCATGAACTACTGGTTACCCAGCTACTTTATACCTGAAGAGCTCAAGTGGCACTCCTGAACAAGCAATCCTAGCTCTAACACTATGTTTAGTGGGTTTGTCTGGAGGACCACTGAAGGAAACACAGCCGTTCTTATGTTAAAGTTATATAAAATGGAACAATTTCTCTTTCCTGAAGTCCCAATTTTAACTGTAAATGCCAGGAAGAGGAGGATTACACACTAACCACTGAGTAGGACACAGCTGCCAAACCAGCCAGGTCAGATAAGGCAACCTTGTTCATACAGGGTTGGCAACAGTAGTGTGTAACAACACCATCTGTCAAAAAGTTTATTGCCCCTCAGTACTCCTTTTATGTATACCAATCTTCTCTTTTTCAGCCAAACCAGTACCAGAAATTGTCTGGTTTTCTTCTCTTTTCCCTGCTCTTAAAGACTCAATACCCCATGGAATCCTAGAACCTTCCAGCCTATTTTATCCACAAGAATGTGAAGGTACATTTAGTGAGTATTCAAGTAACTACTCAGTTCAAATTCACAACATAGGAAATTTAAAATCCAAGACCACAGTAGGAGACCACCTTGTCATTTGGTCTAGTCCCCTTATTTTACATCAATTTGAAGCTTCCATACTTAGGAAGAACTCCAACTAAATAATTATTAAAGTTTCATTTCCAACCTGATATTGTCACAGAGGTAAACAGGAAAGTTATGGGATCTGGATAAAGGGATGAGGCTTTGTTGGGTTTCACAAGAAAAAGTCATGTGTGCACAGGATCAGAGATACTGGACACTGAGGAAAGTTTGTTTACTCATCTCCAGGGAAACCTCAAGATTCTCTCATGGGCTGATTGGCTTAGATGTAGAATGATGTCATGCAACAGGTAAAAGCCAGTAAGAATTTCAGGAGCCAGTTATTAAAAGAGCCAATTGGAAAGCCTTCCTGAGAGAAGGCCTGAACAGCTGTATATCTCTCAATCTGGGCTGCTGAAAGCACAACCCAGAGATGACAGTTCCTGTGTGTAATACTCTTAGTTCAGGAAAAGTCTCACATATTCCTTTTTGTATTTTAATTTTTATTTATTATAATTTATTTATTTTGTCACTCCCAATGAACTCCTCCTTCCTCCCTTCCTAATCCCATCTTCCCTCCCCCATCTCCATGCATGCCCCTCCTGAAGTCCACTGATAGGGGAGGTCTTTCTCTCCTTCCTTCTGAACCTAGTCTATAAGATCTCAAACGGAGTGGCTGCATTGTCATCTTCTGTGGCCTTGTAAGGCTGTTCCCCTCTCAGGGGAAGGTGATCAAAGATCTTGCTAATCAGTTCATGTCAAGGCAGTCCCTGTTTCCATTTCTATGGAACCAACTTTGCAACTGAAATGTCATGGACAACATTTGTACAGAGGTTTTTAAATTATCTCCATGTGTGGTAGTTGGTTGGAGTATGGGCCTCAGCAATAAATCCTGTGCTCAGATATTTTGGTTCTGTTGCTCTTCTTTTGGAGCTCCTCTCCAGCTTTCAATATTTCCCACTTCTTTCATTAGATTCCATGCACTTTGCCCAACAGTTGGCCATAAATGTCAGCATCTGCTTTGATAGTCTGCAGGGCAGAGCATTTCAGAGGCCCTTTGTGGCAGGCTCCTAACCTATTCCCTATCTTCTCCTTCTTCTGATGTCCATCTCTTTGCCTTTCAGGATGGGGATTGAGCATTTTAGTCAACATCCATCCTCTCTTTAGTTTCTTTAGGTGTAGAGATTTTATTAGGTTTATCCTATATTATATGTCTATATGAGTGAGTATGTACCATGTGTCTTTCTGCTTCTGGGAGAGCTCACTGAGGTTGATCTTTTCAAGTTCCCACCATTTACCTGCTAATTTCATGATTTCCTTGTTTTTTTTTATTGCTTAGTAATATTCCATTGTGTACATGTATCACGATTTCTGTATCTATTTTTCATTTGGAAGGCATGTGTGTTGTTTCATGGTTCTGGTTATTACAAATAAAGCTGTTACAAACATGTTTGGGTAAATGACCTTATTCTGTACTTGAGCATATTTTGGATAGCTAGAACTTGAGAAATCACTATTCCTAGTTGTCTGGTATAGCACCAGATTGATTTCTAGAGTGGTTCTACAACTTTACATTCTCAATACCAGAGGAGGAAGTTTGCCCTTTCTCCACAACCTCTCCAGCATGTGTTGTCACTTGAGTTTTTCATCTTGGCCATTCCGATGGGTGTACGTTGAAAACTCAGGGTTGTTTTGATTTGCATTTCCCTAATGGTTAATGGCACTGAGCATTTCTTTAAGTGTTTGTCTGCCATTCAATATTCTTATATTGAGAAATCTCTGTTTAACACTGTTCTCTATTTTTTAAATGGATTACTTGATTTGTTGCTTTTCAAATTCTTTAGTTTTTTTATGTATACTGGATAATAGCCCTCTGTCACATAGATAGTTGTTGAAGTTTCTTTCCCAATCTGTAGGCTGTTGTTTAGTTTTGACGACTGTGTGCTTTGCTTTACAGAAGCTTTTCAGTTTAATGAGGACCCATTGATTGATTGTGCTGTTGGTATTCTGTTCAGGAAGTTGTCTCCTGTGCCAATGAGTTCTAGGGTCTTCCCCACGTTTTCATGTAACTAATTTAATGTGTCTGGCTTTATGTTGATTTCTTTAATCCGCTTGGAATTTAGTGTTGTTCAGGGTGATAATTATGGATCTTTTTGCATTTATCTACATATAGACATCCAGGTAGACCAGCAGCATTTGTTGAATGTGCTATTTATTCTTTCCATTGTATGGTTTTGTCATCTTTGTCAAAACTCAGATGTCAATCATATATCAATAAGTGTGTAGATTTATTTCTGGGTTTTCTACTTGGATCCATTGATCCAAGTTATGTTTTTATGCCAGTATCATGAAGTTTTTATTACAGTTGCTTTAGAGTACAGCTTGACATCAGGGATGGTGATACCTCCAGAAGATCTTTTATTGTGGAGGATTGTTTTAGCAATACTGGGTTTCTTGTTTTTTCATATGAAGTTGAGAATTTTTCATTAAAAGTCTGTAAAGAATTGTGTTGGTAATTTGATGGAAATTACATTGAATCTGTAGATTGCTTTTGGTAAGATGACCATTTTTCCTATGTTAACCCTGCCAAGCTATGAGCATGGAAGATCTTTCCATCTTCTGATATCTTCTTCTAATTCTTTCTTCAGAGTCTTGATTTTTTTTTTTCATACAAATCTTTGATTTGCTTGGTTAGGGGCATACCAAGGTACTTTATGTCTGACCGAATACAAGAACATATGAAATAAATCATCTACCATGACCAAGTAGGCTTCATCCCCAGTGTGCAGGGGTGGTTCAATATACCCAAATCCATCAATGTGATCCACCATATTAAAAAAAAAATGAAAGAAAAAAAGAAACACATGATAATGTCTTTATATGCTGAAAAATCATTTGACAAAATCCCACATCCGTTCATGTTTAAAGTATTGGAGAGATCAGGAATACAAGGTACATATCTAAACATAGTAAAGACAATATACAGCAAGCCTATAGCCAACAGCAAACTCGACAGAATGTTAAAACAATCCCACTGAAATCAGGGACAAGGCAAAGCTGCCTGTTCTCTTCATACCTATTCAACATAGTTCTGGATGTCCTTGCTAGAGCAATAAGACAATTGAACGAGATCATGAGGATAGAAATCTGAAAGGAAGAAATCAAAATATCACTATTTGCAGAGAGAATATATGATAGTATACCTGATTGACTGCAAAAATTCTACCTGGGAACTCCTACAGCTGATAAACACCTTCAGCAAAGTGGCTGGTTACAAAATTAACTTAAAAAAATCAGTAGCCCTCTTGTACAAAAAAGATAGAAGGGCTGAGAAAGAAATTAGGGAAACAGAAGGAATTATACTATCTAACAAGCCCAAACCTCCTAAAACTAACCAGACATTTCCTCACTGGCAACTCTAAATGTATAAATAGATGGTCTTCGATGGGTACTGCAATTCAAATCACCAGGAATTAGAACATGATGGATGGAATTCTAGGGTAAAAGAACATTGTTATCCTGAAAGTTTGTTTACTTTATCACCGCAAAGCAAGGCTCCAGTACCAGGTCATTTAAATTGTTTTCTAGCATTACAGGTTGATCTGCAACCTTGTTTTTAACATGAACTACAAATTCTAGGCAAGTAAATTTCAATGAAAGATTGGAATACCTATAATTTCTCAGATTGAATAAATTAATTATAAATTAATTAATTAATTATTATTATTAATTAAATTAATTAATTATCCAATTCTATTCTGTTAATAGTGGAAATGTACCTGTCATTGCCTTGATGAAGGTGAACGTTAAGGATTACTGTATCTGTGGCAGAAAGCCACATGGGGAAACAGTCCTAAATTCTGCCTAATGCATCTTTCAAAGCACTTTGTATAGACAACTGGGATATTCTATTTAAACATCTGGTCTACTTGCTTCAAAGCCTTGGTCTTCCTCTTTTTCTAATGAATTATAACTTGACTAGAAGATGGAATCTGACCTCATTCTGAGGACAACTAACATAGTTATGATGACATTTTTTGATTCTGTGTATAATTGTGATGACTAAGGGAAAATAGCAAAATATATTCATTCCCAAAAAATATAAAGTGCATATTAAAAAGATCACTTTCTGCATACCAGTTCACTCAAATTCCAAGCAAGACTGAAAGAGAAATAACTCATTTGCATTCCTTTGTATCATCATATTTTATTTTTATGTACTTACTCACATAAACTTGTAGTGTTGATGGGAGCTGTGTGAATAGATTGATCATTATATGTACCCATAGCAAATGGTTCTCCTTCTGTGAGCTTATAGTCCTTTTGTTTTGGGTGGGGGCATGTAAGCCATTCTCATAGGCCACCTATCATATGTCCCGCAAAAACAGATATTTACATTATGATTCATAACACTAGAAAAACTACAGTTTTAAAGTAACACATGATTTTTTTTATTTTGGATCATGGTCATGTAATGTAAGGAAATATTTTGAAGGGTCACAGCATTAGGAAGGTTGAGAACCACTACTCTAGATTTTGAGTACAATAGGACTGAGAAAGAAATTAGGGAAACAAAAGAAATTATATTATCTGACAATGCCTTAACTCCTAACACTTCCCAGACATTTCCTCACTGGGGACACCACAGGTAAATAGATAGGCTTCAAGGGGATATTGTAATTCAACTACCAGTAAGTGGAAGAAGATGGAGGTATTTCTAGGCTAAAAGAACATATTTATCCCATAGTTTGTCATTCAATACAATGATTAAAGCCCCAACAACTTTCAAAGAATAGCCCTCACATTCTTCTTTGAGAAAAACGTGGAATATTTCAATAATGGAGTATTACTCAGCTAACAAAATGACATCATGATATTTTCAAGCAAATGGATGGAACCAGGAAAAATATTCCTGGGGGAAGTAAATAAAATACATACAAAAATATGGTATGTATTTACTTATTATGAGCACCATCTGTCAAAAAAAAATCATTGCCCCTCACTTCTCCTTTCACATATACCAATCTTTCTCTCTTTCAACCAGACCAGTCCCAGGAATTGTCTGGTCTCCTTCACTTTTCCCTGATCTTAATGCCTCAATAGCCAAGGGAAACCTGGACCCTTCTAGCCTATTATATCAATAATAAGATGAAGGTACATTTAGTGAGTATGCAAGTAATTGCTCAATTCAAAGTTACAATATAGGAAATTTCAGATTGAAAATCACAGTAGACCACATTGTCAGTGGGAACATTTCCCTTAATCCCACATCACTTTGAAGCTCCCTACATGAGAAGCTGTCCAATTAAAAATTAAATTTCCATTTTCTACCTGACATTGTCACAGAGGTAAACAGGAGTAAAGGTGTGGGATCTGTATAAAAGGATGAGATGAAAGCTTGCTGGTTTTCACAAGAAAATGTCACATATGCTCATGATCAGAGATTCAGGACACTGCAGAAAGTTTATTTACTCATCTCCATGGAAACCTCAAGATTCTCTTTGATGCTGATTGTCTGAGAGGGAGAATGATTTCATGAAACAGGTGAAAGCCAATAAGAGTTTTAGGAGCTAGTTATTAAAAGGGCAAAGTTGATGGCCTGCTGGAGTGAAAGTATAGTCAGACCTACAGACCTCAATCTAGACAGCTAAAGCACACAACCCAGAGATGACAGTTCCTGTGTCCAAAACTCTAGTTAGACAGACATATTCAGAAATAGAGATACAAAGACAGGCAGAAGCAAAAATATGATGTGACAGATAATGTAAATATCTGTTTTTGCAGGACATATGATAGGTGAACTATGAGAATGGCTTACATGCCCCCAACCCAAAACAAAAGGACTATAAGCTCACAGAAGGAGAACCATTTGCTATGGGTACATATAATGATCAATCTATTCACACAGCTCCCATCAACACTACAAATTTATGTGAGTAAGTACATAAAAATAAAATATGATGATACAAAGGAATGTATCCATTCTGTCTCAACACATTCATTGTCATATCAAGCTCAAAGCACACAATCCGATAATATAACTCCAATATGAATTACATTATCTAACAAGGCCATATCATCTAATCTTTTCCAGACATTTCCTCACTGTGAACTAATCTTGTAAATAGATGAGCTTCAAGGAGACATTGAAATTTAAATCAAAGGAAGT
This sequence comes from Meriones unguiculatus, assembly GCF_030254825.1. Taxonomy (NCBI): domain Eukaryota; kingdom Metazoa; phylum Chordata; class Mammalia; order Rodentia; family Muridae; genus Meriones; species Meriones unguiculatus. The sequence goes on along the minus strand of NW_026843709.1, from coordinate 30,949,203 downwards.
GGATTAAGATGGAAGGCCTTCTAGGCTAAAAAACATAGTTATCCAAGTAGTTTGTTTTTCAATGCAATTATTAAACTCCCAGCAATTTCAAAGATCTAAAGTACATTATTTCCATAAAGGAGTATTATTCAGCTAAGAAAATGACATCATGATACTTTTAGGCAAATGGATGGATCCACAAAAAGCATCCTGGCTGAAGTAACTAAAACACAGAAAAACAAATCAGGTATGTATTAACTTATTAGAAGGTCTCCCAATAGTGGGGATAAAGTTTCAATAGGCCATCTATTGTGACCAAGCCAATATTCCACTAGTGGAATTGGGTGGCAGTTATTTGAATTGTTAGACCAGGGCATCCTACAGAATTTGTCAAGAAACCCAGTCTCTTGTTATTAAAATATGTTGTTCTCTGACCTCAACTGATATAATAGTGGCATGTCCTTGTATCCATAGAGATGCTTCCTTCTCCATCAAATGGGTATGCATGAGACCCACATTCTGATATTATGCAGAGAGAGACCCTTAAGAAAAAACAACTCTAAATAGGATTTCCCTATGAAATTCTCCCTCCCCTCAGACTTCTGGTAAGACTTCAGGAGAGGTGGCAGGAAGAGTGTCACAAGTAGAGGGTATTGAGGACACAAGAAGAACAATGCCCTGAGAATCAGGAGTTAGAGGAAGACAATACAGCCAGCCTTGATGACACTTGATAAGATAGGGTCAGATAAAAAGGGGAGGAGGCCCCCCATCAAAGAACTAGGAAAAGTCATGGGGTAGAAGAAAGAGTCTGAGTGAAACTGGACAAAAAAAAGAGGGAAAAAGTAGCAGAGATAAAAAAAGTGAAAAAATTGTAATAAGGAAATGTGTGATCAAGGTGATGAAGTATAGAGCTCTTCAGTACAGAGGACTTCTTCTTGGGGTCATTCCAGGTTGGGGCAAGGATGAACACTTTTCTCTAAGGGACTTGGCACAGAGACTCTATTCATGTTCAAATGTGTAGATGAAAAACACATGCTTCAATTGATGTATTTTAATAAAAAAAATAATAATTTTTATTGTGACACATGAGTAGAAATTTGAACCTGGGAGCAATGGAAAAGGAATGTAATATACGTCATATGAAACTCAAACATAATAAATAAAAATTATATGTTGACAACATTTACAATGACTTTAACATGGAGAAAAGATTCTTCTAAAGGACAGCAGAGTTTGTCTTTATAAGACATGCTTTCCAGGAACTCAGTTCATAGCAGAGAATCCTAGCCATAAACTAGTGGTTACCCATCAATTTCAGACCCCATGAGCTCAGGTGGCACCCCAGAACAAGAAGTCCTGTCACTAACACTACTATTAGATATTTTCTCTGGAGAACACAACTGCACTTTTGTTCTAGGGATATAACACAGACCCATTCCTCTATCCTGAATGAACAGTTTTAACTCCAAACCCCAGGAACAGGAGGGTGGCTCACTGACCCAAGAGTAGGACACATCTGCCAATACAGCCAGGTCACCCAAGGCAACCCTGCTCATAGAATGTTGGAAACAGGAGTGTGGAACAACACCAGCTGTCAAATAGTTTATTTCCCCTCAGTTCTTCTTTCACATACATCACACTTTCTCTGTTACAGCCAAACTAGTCCCAGGAGTTGTCTGGTTTCCCTCTCTTTTCTCTGCTCTTAAGAACTCAATATCCCAGGGAACCCTAGACCCTGCAAACCTATTTTATATCAATAAGAATGTGAAGATAAACTCAGTGAGGACATGAGTAATTGCTCAGCTCAAAGTCACTACCTAGGAAATTTCAGATCAGGCCACAGTAGAAGGCCACCTTTTCATTCTGTATATTTCCATTATCCCACATGACTTTGAAGTTTCCCTACTTAGGAAGCTTTCCAATTAAATAAAAATTAGAGTTTCATTTCCTAACTGACATTTTTACAGAAGTAAAGAGGAGTAAAGTTGTGGGATCTGGATAAAGGAATGAATAAAGACTTGTGTTTCATAAGAAAAAGTCATGTGTGCACAGGATTAGAGATACTGGACATTGAGGAAAGTTTGTTTAGTCATTTCCATGAAAATCTCAAGATTATCTGAGGTGCTGATTGGCTGAGAGGGAGAATGCTGTCATGAAACAGGTGAAAGCCATTAAGAATTTCAGGAGCCAGTATTTAAAAGAGCCAAGTGGACAGCTTACTTAAGAGAAAGGCCAAGCTATGTGCCTCCATCAGAAAGCACACAAAGCAGCTGAAAGCACACAACACAGAGATGACATTTCCTCTGTACAAGACTCTCAGTTCAGGAAATGTGTCACATATTGCTTTCCCATGGTCATTAATAAATCATGTGTTCTTGACATGTGACTTTCAGATTATGGCAGATTCCATTATGATTGAATTGCAAAGATATGACCACAGCCAGTGAATTACTTGCTGTTTAAATGCTCCCTGACCAAGGCAAATCTTTGAACAAAACATGTTAAGTTGGGACTTTCCTTACATTTTTACAGACATCATCCAGCATTTACATGTCAGCAAACAGTCAACTTGTTTTAGTCCTTCACCAGGACTGAGAACTTTACATACTGAATCGTAAGTGGCAGGCAGAGAGAGGGAGTTTGACAGAGAAAGATCTAGACAGACATATTCACAAATAGACACAGAGAGACAGAAACAAAGGTATAATGTTATGGAGACTATGAGACAAAGCCTCCATTCTGTGTGGTCTTTTTCATTGGCATATCATCTCAAAAGCACACCATCTGATAATATAATAGGAATTACATTATTTGACAAGGCCATAGCACCTTCTTGCCCACACATTTCCTCAATATGGACTAATATTGTAAATAGATGAGGTTCAAGGGGACATTGCAATTCAAAATCCAGGAAGTGGAAAAAGATGGAAGGACGTCAAGGCTAAAAGAATATAGTTATCCTGAAAGTTTCTCATTCAATACAATGATTAAAGGCCAAGCAACTTCCAAAGACTAAAAAACAGGACAGACAATCTCATTTGGGAAAATATTGAATATATCCATCACAAAATATTATTCAGCGAGAAAATGATGTCATGATATTTTCAGGCAAATGGATGGAATGAGGAAAAATCATCCTGGGTGAAATAACTAAAAAGGGAAACACAAATGTGGTATGTATTCACTTATTAGGAGGTCTCAAAGTTCCAATAAGCCATCTACTGTGATCACACCAGTCTTCCACTAGAGATTTTGGGTGGCAGTTAATTGAGTTGTGGGGCTAGGGTATCCTAAGGAAATTTTCAAGCAACCCAAGCTGTTGTTATTAAACTATATTGCTCTCTGCCTTCAACTGATAGATCAGTGCCATGTTTATAGATCTGCAGAGATGCTTCCTTTTGCCTTGAGTGGAATTGAATACAGAGAATCTTAATATGATATTATGGAGAGAGAGAGAGAGAGAGAGAGAGAGAGAGAGAGACCTTGAAACACCCTGCTCTAAATGGGATTTCCCTATGAAATTCGCCCTCCCCTCAGAGCTCTGGGAAGCCTGCAGGAGAGCAGTCAGGAGAAGAGGTGTGGGATCTGGATAAAGGAATGAGATAAAGGCTTGTGATTTACAAGAAAAAAGTCACGTGTCCACAGGATCAGAGATACTGGACATTGAGGAAAGTTTGTTTACTCATCTCCATGGAAATCTAAAGATTTTCTGAGGTGCTGATTGGCTTAGAGGAAGACTGATGTCATGGAACATGTGAAAGCCAGTAAGAGTTTCACAAGCCACTTATTAAAAGGTCCAAATACACAGCATGCTGGAGAGAAAGAGCAGTCAACCCTACATGCCTCAATCTGGGCAGCTGAAAGCACACACCCGAAAGATGACAGTTTCTGTATCCAAGACTCTCTTATTTCATGAAGAGAGTCACATATTTCTTTCATATAGTCATAAAGTCACAATGTCCTTGACATGTGAATTTCACATTATCACAGATTCCATTATTATTTGTTAAATGCACAGATATATCCTCATTCAGTGAATTACTTTTTGAACAGAAATAATTTCATTGGGACCTTGCTTATGTTTTTAGAGAGACTATCCATGATGTCACATAAGCAAGCAGACAACTTGTTGTAGTTCTTCAGCAGAACTGAGAGCTTTTCATACTGAAAAAGAAGACAGAGATAGAGAGACTGAGTGAGACAGCAAAAAGAGTGAGAGAGACAGATTCAGAAATAGAGAGGAGACCCATTCTATCTTGTCACTTTCATTACCACATCAACCTCAAAGCACACCTTCCACAATATAACTCCCATAGAAATTATATTATCTAACAAGGGCCTACCTTCTAACCCTTCCCAGACATTTTCACTGGGGACTAAAGATGTAACTAGCTGAGCTTCAAGGGGACATTGCAATTCAAATCACCAAGAAGTGGAAGAAGATGGAGGGACTTCTAGGCTAAAAGAATATAGTTAATCTGATAGTTTGTCATTCAATACAATGATTAACATCCCAACAAATTCCAAGTTCTAAAGAGCAGGACTGGCAATATCCTTTGGAGAAAATGTGGAATATTTCCATAATGGAGTATTATTCAACTAAGAAGATGACATCATGATATTTGGAGGCAAATAGATGAAATCAGAAAAAATCATCCTGGATAAAGTAACTAAAATGCGGAAAGACAAATGTGGTATGTATTCACTTATTAGGGTGTCTCTTAATTGTAGGGGATAAAGTTCCAATAGGCTATCTAACAAGTCTTGTACTAGAGGAATTCTATGGCAGTGAATTGAGCTGTTGGGCCAGGGCATCATCCAGAAATTTTCAAGTAATCAAAGCTGTTATTATTAAAATATGTTGCTCTATGCCCTCAACTGATTGAACATTGCCATGTTCTTAGATTCACAGAGAAGCTTCCATCTGCATCAAATGGGATTGCATACAGAGACCAGTCTGGTATTATTCAGAGAAAGACTTTAAAACAACCACCTCTAAATGAGATTTCCCTATGAAATTCTCCCTCCCCTCAGAGCTCTGGGAAGCCTGCAGGAGAGAAGGCAGGAAGTTTGTCATAAGTAGAGCAAATTGAGGACAAAAGGAGAACAATGACATGAGAATCAGACCAGAGAAAAAGATGATGCAGCCAGCCTGGATGAGACCTGATAAGTTACGTTTAGATAGAATTACATAGAGTACCTCCCATATCAGGGAACTAAAGGGAGGTCATAGGAATAGATGAAGGATGTTGGGTGGGAATGCAAGGAGAAAGGAAGGTGGCAGTAGAGGAGATAAATAATAAACAATATATAATAAATATATAAGAAAAATTGTGATCAAGGTGATGAATTATAGAGCTCTTCAGGACTGATGGCTTTTTCTTGGGTGTGGTGCCAGTATGCATGAAGGATGAACTCAGTTTTCTTTAAGGGACTTGGCATTGAGACTCTGATCATGTTTCAATGAGTATATGAACAACACATACTTGAATTGGTGTATTTAAAAGAAAAAAAAATTACTGTGACAAATGGATAGGGTTTTGAACCTGGGAGCAATGGAACAGGAGTGTAATGTATAGTATATGAATTTCCCACATAATCAATAAAAATGATAGGTTGATAACTTTTACAATGAATTTTCACCTGGAAAACAGATTTCGCTAAAGAAACACAGAGTTTGTCTTTGTAAGGCATGCTTTCCAGAAACTCATTATGTAGCAGAAAATACTAGCCATGAACTCGTGTTTACCCAGCTACTTCAGACCACATGAGCTCAGGCGGCACTTCCACACAAGCAGTCCTGGCACTAACACTACATTTGGAGGACCACTGCAGGAAACACTTCTGATCATGGGTCCTATGCATATAACATAGAAATATTTCTCTATTCTGAAGGACTAGATTGAGTCGTAAACCAATACTAGATGATTTGCTCATTGAACACTGAGTAGGACCCAGCTGCCAAGCCAGCCAGGTCAGCCAAGGTGCCACTACTCATAGAGGTTTGGCAATACTAGTATGGAATAGCACCAGCTGTCAAATCTTCATTGATCCTCAGTTCTCCATTTAAGCTCACAGATCTTTCTCTGAGCCAAACCAGTCCCAGGAATTATCTGGCTTCCTTCTCTTTTCCCTGCTCTAAAGACTCAATACCCTAGGGTACCCCAGGCCAATCCAGCCCATTTTATCAATAAGAATGTGAAGGTACATTTCTTGAGTATGCCAGTAAAAGCTCAATTCAAAATCACAAGCTAGGAAATTTCATATCCAAGACCACAGTAGGAGATAAACACTTATTATTTGGTACATTCTGCTTAATTCCACATCACCTTGAAGCTTTCCTTTTTAGGAAGGTGTTGAACTTAATAAACAATAAATTTCATTTTCTACCTGACACTGTCACAGAGCTAAACAGGAGTAAAGAGGGGGATCTGGATAAATGGATGAGATAAAGGTTTGTTGGGTTTCAAAAGAAAAAAAAATCATGTGTGCACGTGATCAGAGGTACCGGACACTGAGTAAAGTTGTTTATTCATCTCCATGGAAACCTCAAGATTCTCTCTAGTGCTCATTGGCTGAGAGGTATAATGATGTCATGAAACAGATGAAAGCCAGTAAGAATTTCAGGAGCCAATTAGTAAGGGGCCAAGTGGACAGCCTGCTTGAGAGAAAGTCTCATGCTTCAATCTGGGCAGCTGAAAGCATACAACTTAGAGATGTCACTTCCTGTGTCCAAGATCTTAGTTCAGGAAAAGTGTCACATATTTCTTTCAAGTGGTCATGAATAAAGTCAGGTGTTATTGATTTGTGAATTTCACATTATCACAGATTCCATTATTATTTGTTAAGTGAACATATCTGAATATATCTGAACATAAATGAACAGATATGTTCATTTAACAAATAATTACTTACAGGGAATTACTTACAGGGAAAATTACTTACAGGGAAAATGCTCCTTGACCAAGGCAAATCTTTGAACAGAAAGCATTTAATTGAGACCTTGCTTATATTTTTACAGATACCATCCAGGATATCACATAGGCAAGCAGTCATCTTATTGATCTTCAGCAAAACTGAGAGCTTTTCATACTGAACCACAAGCAGGCAGACAGAGAAAGGTGACCCAGAGAGAGGAAAAGCAACAGAAATAGATTAAAAATATTAAGACTGAGACCAACAAAAACAATAATATAAACTGATCTAGACAGAGAGACAGAGAGTCCATTCTGTCTGGTCACTTTTATTGGCATATCAACCTCAAAGCAAACCCTCCTATAAAAAGAATTACATTTTTAATTTTTTTTATTTTAATTTTTATTATTTACACTATATTCAATTTGTATGCTCCCATAAACCCCTCCTTACTACCCTCCTAATCCCACTATCCCTACCCTTGTCCATTCATGCCCTTCCCCAATTCCACTGATAGGGAAGGTCTTCCTCTCCTTTCTTCTGATCCTAGTCTATCAGATCTTACCAGGAGTGGCTCCATTGTCTTCTTCTATGGCCTGATAAGTCTGCTCCCATATCACAGTGTGGTTTTCAAAGAGCAAGCCAATCACTTCATGTCTGAGGCAGTGCCTGTTCCCATTACTATGGAAACCCCTTGAACACTGAACTGCCATGGGCTACTTTGTTGCAGGGGTTCTAGGTTATCTCCATGCATAGTCCTTGGTTGGAGTATGAGTCTCAGGAAAGAAATTTGTGCTCAAATTTTTTGGTTCTGTTATACTCCTTGTGGAGCTCCTGTACTCTCCAGATCTTACTCTTTGCCACTTCTATCATTAGTTCCATGAACTCTGCCAAAGTGTTGGCTATAATTCTCAGCATCTGCTTTGATAATCTGGAGAGCAGAGCCTTTCAGAAGCCCTCTGTGGCAGGCTCCTAACTTGTTCCTTGTTTTCTCCTTCTTCTGATGTTTATCCTCTTTGCCTTTCTGGATATGGTTTGAGCATTTTAGCTGCAGTCTTCCCTCTTGATTAGTTTCTTTAGGTGTACAAATTTTAGTAGGTTTATCTTGTACTATATGTCCTTTGGTGAGTATATACCATTTGTCTTTCTTTTTCTGGATAAGCTCATTCAAGATGATCGTTTCTAGTTCACACCGTTTACCTCCAAATTTCAGTATTTCCTTGTTTTTTATTGATGAGTAATATTCCATTGTTTAGATGTACAACAATTTCTGTACGTATTCTTAGATTGGGGGTCATCAGGGTTGTATCCAGATCTGGCTATTACAAATAAAGCTGTTACAAACATGGTTAAGCCAATGTGTTTATTGTGTACTTGAGCCTCTTTTAGATATATGCCTAGTAGTGGTATAACTGGATCTTGAGGAAGCACTATTCCTAGATGTCTGTTAAAGCAGATTGATTTCCAGAATGGTTGTAAAAGTTTGTAGCCCAAGGCACTTCAGTGTCCAGGTGGGCTCATTAGTAATGGGAAGAAGGAATGCCTTGACATTAACTGATTGCCCTGCTCTTTGATCACCTTCCCCTGAGGAGGGAGCAGCCTTACCAGGCCACAGAAAAAGACAGTGCAGCTACTCCTGATGAGATCTGATAGACTAAGATCAGAAGGAAGGAAAGGGGGACCTCCCCTATCAGTGGACTTGAGGCGGGGTATGTGTGAAGAAGGTGAAGGGATGTTGGGGTTAGGAGAGGAGGAGGAAGGTTTTTATTGGAGATACAAAGTAAATAAAGTTCCATTAATTAAAAAAAATTAAAAAGTTTACATTACCACCAGCAGTGGAACAAGTTTACATTTTCATTAGCAGTGGAGAAGGGTTCCCCTTCACCACAACCTCTCCAACATGTGTTGTCACATAAAGCTTTTCAGTTTCATGAGGTCCCATTTACTGATTGTTGCTCTTAGAACCTGTGCTGTTGGTGTTTGTGCAGGGTGATAGTATGGATCTATTTGCATTTCTCTACATGTAGACATCATGTTAGACCAGCACAATTTGTTGAAGATGCTATCCTTTTTGTATTGTTTTGTCATCTTTGTCAAAGATCAGGTGTCCATAGTGAGTGGGCTTATTTCTGCGTCTTCTGTTTAGTTACATTGATCCTCCATTCTGTTCTATGCCAGCACCATGCAGTGTTTATTACTGTTGCTCTATAATGCACCTTGATCAGGGATGGAGATACCACCAGATGATCTTTTACTGTAGAGCATTGTTTTAGCAATTCTGGGTTTCTTGTTTTTCCATATGAAGTTGAGAATTTTTCTTCCAAGGACTGTAAAGAATTGTGTTTGTAATTTGATGGGAATTGCATTGAATCTTTAGATTGTTTTGGTATGATGGCCATTTTCCCAATGTAAAGCCTGCCTAGCCATGAGTATGGGAGAATTTTCCTTCGTCTGATATTTTCTTGTAGTTCTTTTTTCAGAGTCTTGAAATATTTTACATACATGTCTTTGATTTGCTTGGTTAGGGTTACAAACAAAAAAAAAAAAACAGAAAAAAGTTACATTATGTCTTTGAGCAAATGCAAGACCACATCAAAGATATCATCCACTAAGACCGCATAGGTATTCAGGTGTGGTTTAATATATGCAAATCCATCAATGTGATCCAGGATATTAACAAACAACCAACAACAACAAAAAATCATGATAATCTTTTTAGCTGCAGAAAAAGCATTTGACAAAATCAAACCTCCATTTATTTTTGAAGTATTGGAGATATCTGGGTTAAAATGCACATATGTAAATATAGTGAAGGCAATATACAGCAAGCCTATAGCCAACATTAAACTAAACTGAAAGAAACTTCAAGCAATCCCACTGAAATCAGGGACAAAGCACAGATGCCCATTCTCTCCATATCTCTTAATCATAGTTCTGGAAGTCCTTGCAAGTACAATAAGAAATTTGAACAAGATACAGGGAATAGAAATCAGAAAGGAAGAAGTCAAACTATCATTTGACTTTGCAGATTTTTGACAGAATATCTGGAGAACCCAAGAATTGTACATGGGAAATCCTACAGCTGATAAACACCTTCAGCAAAGTGGCTGGATAGAAAATTAACTCAAAAAAAAAATCAGTACACCTCCTGTATACAAAAGACAAAAGGCCTGAGAAAGAAATTAGGGAAACAAAAGTATTATATTATCTAAGAAGGCCATAACTCCTAACACTCCCAAACATTTTCTTACCGGGAACTCCACAGGTAAGTAGATGAGCTTCAAGGAGACATTTTAATTCAAATCATCAGGAAGTAGAAGAAGATGGAGGGACTTCTAGGCTAAAAGAACATAGTTATCCTGAAAGGTTGTCATTCAAAAAAATGATTAAAGTCCCAGCAACTTCCAAAGACTAAAGAACAGTACTGACAATGTCCTTTGGGGAAAATGTGGAATATTTCTATAATAGAGTATTAGTCAACTTAGAAAATGTCATCATGATATATACTCAGGCAAATGGATGAAATCAGGAAAAATTATTCTGGGTGAAGTAATTAAAATGCAGAAAGACAAATATGGTATGTATTCACTTATTGGAGGTCTCCTAATAGTGGGGGATAAAGTTATAATAAGCCCTCTATTGTATCTTGACCAGTGTACCACTAGGGGTTTTGGGTAGCAGTTAATTGGCTTGTTGGTCCAGGGCATCCTAATGAAATTGTCAACCAACCCAGGCTGTTGTTATTAAAATATGTTGCTGTTGCCCTCTAGCTCTTCTCCTCTTTCCTGTCTTTTGGCTCCTCCCAGCTCAATATTTTGTCTAGTTGCTTTATTTGGATATTCACACCAAGTTGGGACAGGAGGCTTAGAATGAGTATCACAATGCACTATCTGGATTGAAACCAGAGAGCTGGGGAGTAGAAATCAACATCTGAGTGAACAAGGGTAAGGTATGTACATTTTAAAAGAACATTATACCAACATTTCCTCCTTTAAGTCCAATAAAAGGCTCCTTTTCTTTCAATCCAATAATAATTATGAAATTATGAAAACTGCTAGGTAAAATCTACATGTGCAATGGCCAGTCCATGTGTATTTAGCAACTTAGGAAAAGTATCTGATCATACTGTATATCTTAACAAGTTAAAAGTTCTAGACCTAAATTAACTTTTATCCTTATTGGTATTACCTATATGAAAAATTTCTTAAGTTTTACACAGCTTAAGCTTAAATGTGGCCCTATGACTATTTGATCTTCAACCCATTGGAGACATGAGAAAGAATAAAATTACTTGAGTAAATAGGAGAATGTTAGCAGCTTCCAAAAAAAAAAAAAATAAAAGCTGACAGGAACATATTGCTGCCTGAACAGTCACCCTTAACTCTCTATGAAGTTGGAGCATCATCTTCAGCCTTCTGACTCAGAATATTTGACAGACATATATGTGAAGCAGGAACTATTTAGGACTTGCTTAACCTGTCTTGGCAGAGTTCGGCAGTAGATTTGTCCTGCATTTAAGTTTGCCCATTTTTGTCAGAAGTTATCTGTTGTGAAGCGAGGGTATTTTTTTTTTACCTGAGTGGCTTGTTTGACACATTTGAAGCCATCTCCAAATGGAGGTTCTTTGATGCTTATTATGTTCTTTCAGGTAGGCAGGGTGATGCCAGGAAATAAATTGTCTCATTGTCAAAGAATCTTTAAAATAATAAAAATATTTTAAATGTTATATTCTGTAGGTCTCTGAAGTTTTTGAAGACCATCTTTATATTTTCAATCTGTCTCCAAAATCATATATATCTGTTAAGCCTAGAATGTATACTCCTGTGATAAATTATACTAGTGTCTGACATAACTATAAGTTGAATAACTAGCAAGTAACTTCCATACCTAATATTCTAACCACTTTTTAATAGCAGTGTAAAAGTATTCAAAGTAAACTTGAATTTGTATCAATATACTAAAGCTTATACCAATGTATTAAAAGTACTTATTTTTGCATCAATATGCAAAATCCTATACCAGAGTTAAAATTAACCTTATTTAGGAATAACAAATAAAATCTTAAGTTGAGTAGATTAAATAATCTACCTTTTTTTTTTTTTAAAATAAAGTATGCCTGTATATTCCTTGTTTCACTGTGAATGAGACCATTAATAGTAAACATCTCCCAATGACAATAAAATTTCGTAGTTGTAGTAAAAAAACAAAAAGTTACCCAACCACCTTTAAGAAAAATTGGACTCTGTTCTCTTGGATTTCTTCCAGCTGACAGTTTGGACATTTAGAAATCCTGTAGGGTGCCCAAATAAAAATGGTTAATTAAGCAAGCAATAACATTTTTTGTCCAGTGTTGAGAAATTTCAGGCTTAATAAACTTCTTCTTTGGAACAGTCTAAAATGCTAGACCAATTAAAATTAATAGCTTTCTTCAAAGTTCATTTCTGAGAAGTCTTTGATGAGAAAACAGTAATTGAAGCAGTTGAGGCAGGAACAATGAGAATGCTGGAACATGCAAGATGTTGGAACAGATGTGTCAATGTCTCAGCATGCTGAAGAATAATGCTGTTAGGTTTCATCCAGAATCTCTGGTGTCCAGTTCTTTTGTTCAAGAAACATGTAATTTCTCAAAAGCATTATAGAGTGACAGAGACTCCACTTTTCTGGTCACTTTCATTGGCACATCAACCTCAAAGCACACTCTCCTATAATATAATTCCTATAGTAATTATATTATCTAAAAAGGCCATTACTCCCAACCCTTTGCAGATATTTTCTTACTGGGGAATCAACATTTAAATTGATGAGGTTCAAGTGGACATTGCAATTCAAATCACCAGGAAGTGGAAGAAGATGGAGGGACTTCTAAACTAAAAGAACATTGATATCTTGATAGTTTGTCATTCAATACAATTATTAAAGTCCAGCAACTTCCAAGTTCTAAAGAAAAGGACTGACAATCTCCTTTGGGGAAAATGTGGAATATTTCCACAATGGAGTATTAATCTGCTAAGAAAATGACATCAAGACATTTCAGGCAAATGGATGGATCCAGGAAAAATCATCCTGGTTGAACCAACTAAAATGCAGAAAGACAAATATTGTATGTATTTACTTGTTAGGAGGTTTCCTAATAGTGGGTGATAAAGTGCCAATAATACCAAACCAGTATTTCAGTAGTGGAATAGGTTGGCAGTTAATTGAGTTCTTGTGCCAAGTCATCCTATGAAAATTTTCAATCAACCCAGGCTGTTGTTATTTAAATATGTTGCTCTCATCCCTCAACTGATAGATCAGTACCATGTTCTTAAATCCACAGAGATGCTTCCATCTTGCATAAAATCGGACTGCATGCAGAGACCCACAGTCCGATACTATGCATAGAGAGACCTTAAAATACCCACCTCTAACTGGAATTTTTCTATGAATTCTCCCTCCCCTAAGAGCTCTGGGAAGCCTGAAGGAGAAGAAGCAGGAAGAGTGTCATTAAGTAGAAAAAAAAAATTGAAGACACAAGGAGAACAATGTCCTGAGAATCAGGCCCCAGAGGAAGTTGATGCAGCCAGACTTGAGATATGATAAGATAGATGAGGAAGAGGACAGACACCTATCTGGGAACTAGAACAACTGCATAGGGGTAGAAGAAGGAGCCTGGGTAGGACAGGAAGGAAAAGAGGAAGAGGGCAGAATAGGCAATACAAAGTAAAAAAAAAATCTTAATAATTACATAAGAAAAACTGATCAGTTGATGAAGTATAGAGCTCTTCAGGGCTGAAGGTCTTCTTGCCATGGTGCCAGGGTGTGGCAAAGAAGAACTCTTTAAGTAACTTGGCACTGAGATTGTGATCATGTTTTAATGAGTATATAAAAAACAAATACTTCAATTGATGTATTTTAAAGAAGAAAATTTATGTGTGACACATGGGTAGGTTTTTTTAACCTGGAGCAATGCAAAAAGTAGCGTAATATATATTATATGAAATTCCCACATAACCAATAAAAATAATATGTTGACAACTTTTACAATGGCTTTTAACACAGAGAAAATATTCTGCTAAAAGAGGGAAGAATTTGAGTTTGTAAGGCATGCTTTCCAGGAACTCACTATGTAGTAGAGAATGCTAGCCATAGACTAGTTCTTATCCATCTACCTGAGACCCAATGAGCTCAGGTGGCACCTCTAAACAAGCAGTCTCTCAGCTCTCCTCTTGACCCTTCTCCTCCCATTCATATCCTGCACTTTTGCTCCTCCCAAACATTTCTTATACTCAAGCTCCTACCCTCTTTACTGTCCTTTGGCTCCTCCCATCTCAACATTGTATCTTGTTGCTTTATTTGGAAGTTTACACCAAGTTGAGACAGGATGCTTAGAATTAGTATCACAATTCAATATCTGGATTGAAACAAGAGAGCAGTGGTGGTTGGGGGGGGAAATCAGGATTTGAATGAATAAGGGTAAGGGGTATAAATTTCAAAAGAACAATATAACAACATTTCCCCCTTTAATTTCAATAAAAGTCTCCTTTTCTTTCAATACAATAATAATTATGAAAACTGTTAGGTAAATGTGCAATGTCCTGTCCATATGTATTTAGCAACTTAGGAGAAAGTATCTGATTATCTACCTTGATAAGTTAAAAGTTCTACACCTAAATCAACTTTTATCCTTATTGGTATTACCTATATGAAAAGATTCCTTAACTTCTAAACAACTCAAGGTTAATTTTGACACTATAAATATTTGGTCTTCAATCCCATCAGAGACTTGAGAAAGAATCAAATTAGTTATTAGAGTAAATAGAAAATGCATGTTAGCAGCTTCCAAAAGATATAAAATTGACAGAGACAGTTTGTTGCCTGAACAGTCACCCATAACTCTCTGTAACACTGGAGTATCTTCTTCAGCCTTCAGGCTGAGAATAACTGACAGATATATATGTGAAGCAGGAACTATTTAGGACTTGCTTACCCTGTCTTGGCAGAGTTTGGCAGTTGACTTGTCCTGCATTTAAGTTTGCCCGTTTTTGTCAGAAGTTGTCTGTTGTGAAGCAAAGGTATTTTCTTTACCTGAGTGGCTTATTTGCCACATTTGAAGCCATCTCCATATGGAGATTCTTTGATGTTCTTATCTTCTTTTAGGTAGGCAGGGTTCTGGAGGAAATGATCTGTCTCCTCGTTAAAGAATCTTTAAAACAATAAAATCCTTTTAAATGCCTTATTCTGTAGGTCTCTGATGTTTTTGAAGGCTACCTAACTTTATGTAATCGATCCATCTACAAAATCATATCTATCTGTTAAACCTGGAATGTATACTCCTGTGATGAATTAGACTAGTGTCTGCCATGATTATGAGTTCAATATGTAGCAAAATAAATTGTATTTCCTTAATAACTTAACCTGATTTTAATAGCTGTTTAAAATTATTGGAATTAATAATTCTAATTGTTTTTCTATCAATATACTAAAGTTTATACCAATGTATTAAAAATAGACTTATTTTTGCATCAATATGCAAATTCCTATACCAGAGGATTTTGGTTAAAATTAACCTTCTTTTGGAATAACAAATAAAACCCTAAGTTTAAGAGATTTCGATAATCTACCTTTTTTTCTTTTCCTATAAGATATCCCTGTATATTCATTGTTTCACTTTGAATAAGACCATTAATAATAAAGATCTACCAATGACAATAAAATTTCATAGCCCTAGCAAACCACCAAAAACATACCCAACCACATTTAAGGAAAATTGGATGCCATTCTCTTGGATTTCTTCTAGCTGACATTTTGGACACGTAGAAATCCTGTAGGGGGCCCAAATAAAAATGGTTAATTAAGCAAGCAATAACATTTGTTGTCCAGTCTTTGAGTGTTGAGAAATTTCAGATTTAATAAAAGTCTTTTTTGGAACAGTATAAAATGCTGGACCAATTAAAGTTAGTAGCTTTCTTCAAAGTTCTTTGGGAGCAGGCTTTGAAGATTAAATAGCAATTGAAGCAGTTGAGGCAGGAACAATGAGTATGCTGGAATATGCAAGATACTGGAACAGATGTGTCAATGTCTCAGCATGCTGAAGAATGATTCTGTTAGGTTTGATCCAGCATCTCTTTTGTCCAGTTCTTTTGTTCTGCAAACATATAACTTCTCACAAACATTATACATTTCTAAAATTATAAATATATGAGATGTGCAGGATGAAACTAAACTGTATGTCAATTTTATCTATGCAATTAAAAGATTAGCATGATACATTTGGAGGATTTTATAGCCAAGGATTTATTGGCCAACTATTGATGGAGTTCTGGCTGTAGGTATTTTTTATGTCTCAGTCAATTTTAGAGATATTTCCAGGTAAAGGGATTATCAACTTATGTTACAGGTTCTGTTTGATCTTGATTTCTCTCTTCTTTTAAGTGGCTAAGATCTTTGACTTCATCTGTCATTTCTGATTTTTATTACTTTTGAAGGAACCCAAAATTTCTCTTCACCTGCACGATCATAAGCAAAACCTCTTCCCCAGTGTAACACATTCTCCAATCTCCATTGAGAATAGGGTATCCTTGAAATATAAAGGCTGAAATAACTCAACAGTTTTTTCCTATAACCCAGTGTCTCTCAGCAACTGTTGTTTGTTGTTCATTAATATTTAAGAAATTTAAGTTCAATAAAGCATTATTTAATCTATCTCTGGGGGCTTTTGATAACCCTCTCTTTTTGTTAAGCATGTTCTTTAAAGTACGATTGGATCTTTCAATGGCTGTTTGACCAGTAGAATTATAAGGTATACCTGTTAAATTTTATCTTATAACATGTAAAAAAAACGCTCCATTTTATTAAAGACGTGTGCTGTAGCATTATCAGTCTCAATTTGTTCAGGTATGCCCATCACTTCTAAGAAATGCATAATAACTGAATCAGCCTTTTCAGAGCTTAAGACTGTTGCTCATTGAAACCCTGAATATGTGTCTATAGTATGCTGCACATATTTCAGTTTACCAAACTCTGTAAAATAAAGCACATTCATTTGCCAAATCTTATTTCTTTGGTTACCTGTAGGGTTACTTCCTGCAGATAGTGGAGTCTGGCTATGTAAAGAACAAGTGGGGCATTTTCTCACAAGTTCTTTGGCTTCTTGTCAAGAGATAGAAAACTCTCTTTTTAAACCTTTGCTGTTAATATGGTGTTTTAAATGAAATTCTGAGGCCTTTAACATGCTTCCTATCAATAGTTGATCAATTTCCTCATTGCCTTGTGCTAGAGGACCTGGTAAACCTGAATGAGATTTGATATGTGTTATATACAATGGATTATTTCTATTTCTGATTACTTGTTGTAATTGAAGGAACAGTGAAGTTAAGTCTGAATTATCCTGAATTAGATCAACAGTTTCTTTATGCAGAACAACTCTCTTGGCACAATGAGTCAGTGAGTATATTAAGAGATTCCTGAAAATCTGATTACATGAAGAGGATTGCATATAATTTTGATTTTTGAACTGAATCATAAGGACTTTCCACCACTTTACTCAGATTTTCTGACTTATAACCTGCCCTTTTTGATTTATTGGCATCCATATATAATGTGGGAGTTCCAGAAATTGGTGTTCCTTTTACTATATGCGGGAGAATCCAATTAGTTCTTTTTATAAACTGAAGTCACTTGTTTTGGGGGCATCTGTTGTTGATTTCTCCCAAAAATTCACAACAAGCTCTTTACCAATATTCATTGTCTGCCCATAATCACAGGATATCAGCATTGGTAAAGAGCGTTACAATTTCAGCTGAATCTATTCCAGCCAGTTGATGAAGTCTAATTTTCCTTTCTATAATCAATTCAGAAAACTTTTCTATATAGGTTTTTAGTTTTTTATTTTGTTTGTGTGCCAAAAATATCCCTTCTAAAATACAGTCCTTCCTCTTCATAAGAATTCCTGTGGGAGAATGAGTAGAGTGCAAAATATCCAAAATATAGCCACTCTTTGGATCAAAACCGTCTATACAAGTATCTCGTAATTTTATTTCTACCAGAGCCAATTCCTTTTCAGCTTCAGTTGATAACGTTCTTGGACTATTTAAGTCCTTATCACCCTGTAAGATTTGAAATAAGTTACTTAGTTCTTGTGTAGCTAAACCAAGGGTAGGCCAGTTAATATCTCCCAGCAATTTTTGAAATCATTAAGAGTTCTTAACTGTTTTTTTTTTTCCAATTTCTACTTTTTGTTGTTGAAATTTCTGTAGACATATTTCATATCCTAGATAATTAATAGAATCTCCTCTTTGTATTTTTTTCAGGAGGAATCTGTAATCCCCAACAAGGCAAAGTTATATTTATTTCATCAAAAATATTTTCTAATGTGTTTGTATCTGAATTGTCTAATAAGATATCATCCATATAGTATTAAATTATAGATTGAGGAACCTGCTTAAGAATTACCTCCAATGGTTGTTTTACAAAATATTGCCACAAAGTAGGACTATTTAACATTCCCTGTGGTAAGCGTACTGAAAAGCAAACCTTTTCTTATCGTGTTACTATAAAGGAATTGTGAAAAAGCAATCCTTTAAATCAATCACTATAATAGGCCATTTTTTTAGGTAACAAGGAAGGCAATGGGATTCTGGATTCTAACAATCCCATTGGCTGAATAAATTTTTTAATTGCTTTTAGATCAGTTAAGATCCTCCATTTGTCAGATTTCATTTTAATGACAAATACTGGAGAATTCCAAAGGCTGTTGAACTCCTCTTTATGTTTAGCCTCCAGCTGTCCCAGGATTAGTTGTTCTAGTGACAGTAATTTTTCTTTTCTCATAACCATTGTTCAATACAAACAGGTTGGTTTGCCAAACATCTTAATGGTAAGGCTGTGGGAATTTTATTAGCAGTGGTTTCCCAACATGAAGTTGAAAAGATGGCCTCTGCTGTATTTTGTTTATGGACAGCCTGGACAGTCTGAAACTGTTTTTGATGACCTTTTTTTAAATAATTTTATGTTCTTTCTCAGGAGTATTACCTATTTTTTGGCTTATCTAAGAATGTTAATCTGGGTCTTCCATTGTTGTAACAAATGTCTTCCCCATAAGTTTATGGCTATCTCAGCCACATAGGATCTTAGTATTTCTATTTGAACTTCTTGTCCTGTACATTTAAGCCATCTAACACTTTGTTTAACTTTAGATAAAGTTCCAACTCCTTGGAATTGAATATCCACTTCTTGAAGTGGCCAGTTTTGCAGCCAGGATTTAGGAGTAATAATCGGGACATCAGCTGCATTATCTAACATGCCTTCAATTTCATTAGTAATAAAATTATCTTTTACTGTGGTCTTTGATCATTTATAGAGGTTTGCCAATACATTTATTTGTTTGTTTGTTATATCTGCCTGTTTTTTTGATGTATCTAAAGAATCTGCTTTGGCCTCTCTATTCAAGTTTTTAATGTTTATTCCCAGAGCAGTGGTGTTTACTTTTTTTGTGGAGGAGTATCTCTCTCCAGTTTTGGGGCCTGCGAGAGGATCCCTCAGGTGATTTTTGATAAAGGATTATCCCATTTATCTGTGACTGCTCTACATTCACTAATTCAATCTCAACACTGAAGACATCTTCCACATATTCTAGAAAGCATAGCCTCCCTTCCTGAATTATTTTGTTTTTCCTGGTAATTTCTTTTGTAGTTATCTCACCTATCACAATTACAACATTTCCCAATGTCTTTTGGCATAGATTCTCCTATCAAGGTCAAATTGTGTGAATGAGGTCTGATATCAATCATATTTCTTATTCATTCATCTATTAGAGCAGATCTTGCTCTTAATGGCCTTATTGCCTCTTTACATTCAGTATTAGCATTTTCAAAAGCTAAAGATTCTATTAGTGACTTTTTAGCTAATGGATATGATATACTTCTATCCACAGCTGAAGTCCATCTTTGCAAAAAGTTAGTAAATGTTTCACTTAGACCTTGTATGACCTGGGAAAATGGCTCAAGCTATTTTCCTCATTCCTCAACCTTGTCCCAAGCATTTAAGGCTACTAGGTGACATAATGCTAAGGTTTCTTCATTATATACAGCTTGTATCTTTATGTCAGCATACTGTCCATCACCAAGCAACTGTTCCTTAGAAACACCAACAAATCTGAATCTGTTTTTGTGTGCTTTCCCTCTAGCTTCTTCTCTCTATCATGAAGGCCATTGTAAATATTGCCCAGGTTCTAATATTGCCTTTGCCATATCCTCCCAGTCCTTGGGGAATTACTCTGCTTTTGATTGACCAGGAAGTCAGCATCTGTTTTACAAATGGTAAATGTATTCCAAAATTAGTGACACTTTCCTTAAATTTCCTCAGACCTAGCACTTCCACAGGGCACCATTCAGCTTTATCATAATTCAGTGGATGGTCATTATCTGCTAGTCTCTGCTGTATACTGACTGGATAAGCCAATGTTTGTTTTCTAAACCACCTTTGGTTGGCTTTATTTTTGCCTTTTGCCTCTACCTGAGTATTTTCTTAACTTAGTATTCTAAACTCTTCTTTTAAGGTCTGCACCCATATTTCATACCTATCTCCCTGTTGTTTGTTTTGTTCAATAAGTTTTGTATCTCTTGTTTTATGCTTCTCTTCCAACTTTTAACTTTTTTGCTTTATATTGATCTAGCTGTTCTTTGTGCTGTTCCAGTATCTTTTCTAAAACCTCTCCTCTGTCTTCCTTTTGTTTATTGTGCTCTTTAAGTTTTTTAATCTCCTGTTTTATGTCCTGTTTCCAAAGTTCATTATATTGTTCTAGTATCTTTTCTAAAGCCTTTGCCTTAAAATGCTAATGCAATGATTAAAGTTAAATAGATGACTATGAATGTAAGCATAATCACAATGTCTAGCTTTTCCTTTATATCACTCTTAATGCCATAAAATTGATTATGATCCAAACTCTAAGAAGACTGTTTTATTGTTTCTTCCATCCTGTTAGACTGTAGTGGCAGCCAGTTTTATTATGTTAAGTCTGAGGTCTGCCCACAATAGGCTGCCATTTGCTCCAAGGCCTGTTTAAGAGTCTCTCTTAAAGAGACAGTAATTGACCGTAGAATTTTTATGTTGTAAATTTATGTTGTATCACTGGGAGCTTATTCCCCCCCTCCAAAATATGTTTATCATTTAAAGGGTGTGGATACTTAGATTAGTTGGGCGACATTTATTGAGATTAATATGTACTATTGATTTATCTTACAGTAATGCTGCTGTTAAGCCTAAACACCTGTACAACCAAATCACCACACAGAGACTGGGTTTATCTAATTAACCTATAACAAAATGCTGAGCAATACTTACTCCATCCTAAACCTCCAAACCCTCATAGCTTCCTAACTTTTAGATTTCCCACATTATACTTGCTTTTTGTGAAATCCTGGGTCTGGTTCATGCTCCACATCCTCCAATATCTGTCCTCCAGCTCCTTCTCTCAGCTCTTCTCTGGCCCCTTTAACTCCCACATATTTCCTGCCCTCTAGCTACTCCTTTTACTATTATTATTATTTTTTTTTCTCCTCCCAGCTCAACATTGTGTCTTGTTGCTGTATTTGGAAGTTTCCACCAAGTTGAGACAGGATGTTTAGAATGGGTATCACAATGCAATATTCATATTGAACCAGAAAGTGTATGTGTATGTGTTGGGGGGGAATCAGAATTTGAATCAACAAGGGTAAGGTATATACATTTCAAAAGAATATTATAACAACAATCTTTATTGTGTACTTGAGGTTCTTTTGGATATATGCTTACGAATGTTATAGCTGGATCTTGAGGAAGCGATATTCCTAATTGTTTGATAAAGCACCATATTGATTTCCAGAGTGGTTGTACAAGTTGACATTCCCAGCAGCAGTGAAGAAGGGTTCCCCTTTCTCCAGAACATTTCCAGCATTTGTTGTCACTTGAGGTTTTGATCTTGGCCATTCTGATGGGCTTAAGGTGAAATATCAGTGTTGTTTTGATTAGCATTTCCCTTTTTGCTAATGATGCTGATCATTTGTTTAAGTGTTTTTCTGCCATTTGATATTCCTCTATCGAGAATTCTGTTTTTCTCTGTTCCCCATATTTTATTTTGATTACTTGATTTGTTGATTTTCAACTTCTTTTATTCTTTATATATATGGATATTAGCCCTATGTCACATAGAAGGTTCATGAAAATTCTTTTTCAATGTGAAGGGATTTGTTTTGTTTTTATGACTGTGTCCTTTGCTTTACAGAAGATTTTCAGTTTCATGAGGTCCCATTTACTGATTTTTGCTCTTAGTGCCTGTGCTGTTGGTGTTCTCTTCAGGAAGTTGTCTCCTGTGCCAATTGGTTCAAGCTCTTCCCCACTTTATCTTCTAACCGATATAATGTTTCCAGTTTTATGTTGAGGTCTTTGATCCACTTGGACTTTAGTTTTTTGAAGGCTGATAAGTATATATCTATTTGCATTTTTCTATGTGTAGACATCCACTTAGACCAGCACCATTTGTTGAAGAAGCTATCATTTTTCTATTGTATGATTTTGGCATCTTTGTCAAAACTCAGGTGATCATAATATGTGGGTTTATTTCTGCGTCTTCTATTTGGTTCAATTGTTCCAACATTTTGTTTCTCAGAAAGTACCATGCAGTTTTTATTCCTGTTGCTCTATGGTACAGCTTGAAATCAGGGATGGAGATATCTCCAGAAGACCTTTTATTGTTGAGCATTGTTTTAGCAATTCTGGTTTTCATACTTTTCCATTTGAAGTTGAGACTTTTTCTTTCAAATCTTCTGTAAATAATTGTGTTGGTAAATTGATGAGAATTTAATTGAATCTGTAGATTGCTTTTGGTAAGATGGCCATTTTTACTATGTTAATCCTGCCAAGCCATGAGCATGGGAGATCTTTCCATCTTCTGAAAGCATCTTCTAATACTTTGTACAGAGTCTTGAAAATTTTTACATACAAGTATTTGCCTTGCTTGGTTAGGGTTACAGCAAGGTACTTAATTTTTTTTGTGGCTTTTGTGAAGGTTGCTGTTTCCATAATTTCTTTCTCAGCCCTTTTGAACTTTGTAATACAAAATGGGTTAGCTCTTCTTTGCAGGTGTGATAAAATTCTGTGTTGAAACCATCTGGTCCTTACCTTTTCTTGGATGGACGATTTTGATTACCACTTCTATTTCCTTAGGGCATATAGGATTATTTACCTGATTTTCCTGGACTTGATTCAGGTTTGGTAAGTAGAATCAATGAAGAAAATTGTCAATTTCTTTTAGATTTTCAAATTTTTGCATGTAGACTTTTGAAGTAAGTCCTAATGATTATTTGGATTTCCTCAGTGTCTGTAGTTACATCCCCCTTCACCATTCTGACTTGGTTGATTTTCATGTTGTCTTTCTGCCTTTTAGGTAGTTTGGTTAAGGGTTTATTTTGTTGATTTTCTCAAAGAATCAGCTCTTGTTTACATTGATTCAAGGAATTGTTTCATTTCTTTCATTTGATTTCAGCCTTGATTTGATTATTTCCAGCTTTCTACTCTTTTTGTTTTGTCTGCTTATTTTTTTTTTCTACAGTTTTTAGGTGAGACATTAAGTTGCTTGAATGAGATATCTTGAATTTCTTCTTGAAGGCACCTAGTGCTATGAACTTTTCTATTAGCACTGCTTTCATTGTGTCCCACAGGTTTAGGTATGTTGTGTCTTCATTTTCATTGAGTTCTAGGAAGACTTTAATTTCCTTCTTCATTTCTTCCCTGACCCAGCTGTCATTTAGTAGCAAGTTGTTCAGTTTACATGTTTGTGTAGGCTTTTTGTTATTTCTGTTATTGTTAAGGTCCAGCTTTATTCCATGGGAGTATTGCAATCTGTTGTATCTGTTGAGGTTTGCTTTGTGATGAACCATATGATCTATTTTGGAGAAGGTTCCATGAGGTGCTGAGAAGAAGGTGAATTTTTTTGTGTGATTGGATGTAAGGTTTTGTAAATGTAGGTAAGGTCCATTTAATTCATGACATCTCTTAGATACATTGTTTCTTTGTTTAATTTATGTTTTGTTAACCTGTGCTTTGTTGAGTGTGGGGTGTTGAACGTTCCCACTATTAAAGTGTGGGGATCAATATGTGGTTTAAGTTTTGTCAATGTTTATTTTACATATGTGTGTGCCCTTTTGTGGGGGGCATAAATGTTTAGGATTGTGCCTTCATTTTCATTGAATTCTAGGAAGTCTTTAATTTCTTTATTTCTTCCTTAACCCAGCTGTCATTGAGTAACAAGTTGTTCAGTTTCCATGTGCATTTTGGTTTTTGTTATTTCTGTTGTTGTTGAAGTCCAGCTTTAATCCATGGTGGTCAGATAGAATACAAGGGATTATTTCAATCTTTTTGTATCTGTTGAGGCTTACTTTATGGTCTATTTTGGAGAAGGTTCCATGAGGTGCTGAAAAGAAGGTATACTCTTTTGAGTTTGGATGAAAAGATCTGTAGATGTCTATTAGGTCCATTTGATTTAGGGACTCTGTAAATGTTTTTATTTCCATGTTTGTTTTCTGTCTAGTTGATCTGTCCCTTGGTGAGAGTGGAGTGTTGAAGTCTCCCTCTATTAAGGTATTAGGATCAATGTGTGATTTAAGCTTTAATATTGTTTCATTTACGAATGTAGGTGCTCTTGTATTTGGGGCATAGATATTCAAAATTGTGATGTCCTCTTGGTGGATTTTTCCTTTGATGAGAATATAATGGCCCTCCTTCTCTTTTTTGATTAACTTGGGTTGAAAGTCTATTTTATTAGATGTTAGGATGGCTATTCCAGCTTGTTTTCTGGAACCATTTGCTTGAAAAACATTTTTCCAGTCCTTTACTGTGAGGTAGTGTTTATCTTTGTTGCATAGGTGTGTTTCTTGGATGCAACAGAATGTTGGATCCTGTTTCCACAACCATTCTGTTAGTCTGTGTCTTTTTATTGGGGAGTTGAGTTCGTGAGTTCGTTGATGTTGATAGATACTAGTGACCAACAATTGTTACTTACTTTTGATGTGGAGTTGGTGGTGTCACTGAGTTTCATTGCTTGTACTCTTTTGTTTTTGTTGTTGTTGTTTTTGTTGTGTAGTTATCTATTTCCTCTGTTTCCTTGGGTGTAGTTGTTTTCTTTGGTTTGGAGTTTCCTTTCTAGTAACTTCTGTAGGGCTGGGTTACTATGTAGATATTTTTTAAATTTGGTTTTGTCATGGAATATTTTGAATTCTCCATCTATGTTGATTGAAAGTTTTGCTGGGTATAGTAATCTGGGTTGGCATCTGTGGTCCCTTAAGGACTGTATGATTTCTTCCAGGCCCTACTGGCTTTCATAGTTTCTGTTGATAAATCTGGTGTGATTCTGATAGGTCTGCCTTCATATGTTACTTGGCCTTTTTCCCTTGCTGCTTTTAGAATTTTTTCTTTGTTCTGTAGGTTCAGTGTTTTGACTATGATGTGACCTGAAGAATTTCTTTTCTGGTCCAGTCTACTTGGTGTTCTCTAGGCCTCTTGTATGTTTATGGATATCTCCTTTTTTAAGTTGGAGAATTTTCTTCTATAATTTTCTTGAAAATATTTTCTGGACCTTTGAGCCTGATGTCTTCTTTTTTCTACTCCTATTATTCTTAGGTTTTATCTTTTCATGGTGTCCTTGATTTCTTGGATGGTTTTTATTTGGAACTTTTCTGATTTTATTTTTTCTTTGACATGTCAATTTCCGCAAGTGTTATCTTTGGCTCCTGAGATTTTCTTCCATCTCTTGTATTCTGTTGGTGATGCTTACCTTTGTTGTTCCTGGTCTTTTCTCTATGTTCTCTAGCTCCAGGTTTTTTTCTATTTGTGTTTTTTTTTATTGATTTTAATTCTGTTTCAATGTCTTGCACCATTTCCTTCATCTGTTTGAGTGTGGAGTCCTGCTTTTCAATGACAGCTTCTATTCTTTTGTCCATTTTCTCTCTATGTATCACTAATTGTGCCTCTACTTTTTTGGCTATAATTGCCTGTATTTCTATGAGAGCTTTATTTATTTCTTCTTTATTTGCCTTCATTTGTGTGGACACTTCTTTGAGAGCTTTGTTCTTTTTTTCTTTGTTTGCCTCAATTTTCATGGTCATTTCTCTGAGAGCTCTATTTGTTTCCTCTTTGTTAGATTTCTCTGGCTAGTTCTCTGAGGGCTTTGTTCATTTCATCTTTATGGGCCTCTAATAGCTGGAGAAACATAGTTTTGAGGTCATTTTCTTGTATATCTAGTGAATTGAAGTTTCCATTGTTTTGTGGAGTTGCTGGTGAGGTCATTATGTCCTGATTTTTGTTGGGTGTGTTCTTATGTCTGCCTCTAGCCATCTGGTTATTTATAAATCTCACTGTTTGTTCCTCGAGTTTGTAGTTCAGGCTATGATTGTCTCTGTTTTCTGGACTGTCTTTTTCAGGAAGATGAGAGAGGTTCAGTGGTTTGGGAGTGTGCATTGTGGTTTCAGTTTTGCCTAAATAAGGAATGTGATGCCAGTGAGTGCTATTCACATGCGCTTTTAGTGGGCGCAATGTGCATGCGCAATTTTCTGACTACTGCAGTGACCTGCAGGCCACTATTATGCAGTTCTGTCTGAGATCCAGGGATTGTTTGCCTGGAATACACTGGTGAACCCACAAGGCAGAGGCTTCAACGTTGGGGTCGCTATCCCAAGAATCCCTATGATGCCCACACTAGGGGTGTGGGTGGTAGGGATCTCATCTGTTTTTTCTTTCAGAGGTCCTGGGTCTGGGGAAAACTCTCCCTAGAATGCTCACTCACTCTCCTTCAGGACCAGTTGGAATGCACAGGGTTTCCCCTTGCTCTCTACTCTCTGATTTGGTCCTGCTGTGGAAAATGCATGGGTAGGCTAAGATTCAGCTCTGTGGTAATGTGGACACAGGACTCGGTGTCCACGTTTCCTGTGTGCTGACTCTCTGTCCTTTCCCTCTGCCAGGAGGGGTTATGTTGACTGGTCCAGGGGTTGTGCTGGAAAGAGTTAGGTTGAGTGTTCTCACTCCCAGATTCCGGGCCCAGCTCTCTCTGACATAATCAGCCTGGTGGTAGAACCCATGTTTGCTGATTCTTAGAGAGTACCTGTTATGGCTGAGTGTCCTCAGATCCAGAGCTTGGGTTTCTCTGCCAAATTCCACTGGTTGAGCTGGAGAGGGAGTGCTGTGTCCTATGGCAGGCTGCCTCTCTATCTTCCCCTCTGACCTTCCCCTCTGCTAGGGCAAGCTTATGGTGGTGCTCTCAGGGGAGTGCCAGAAGGGGTTGGGACATTTCTCTGCCAGTGTTTGGTTGGGCTTTTTGTGCTGGACCCAGGAGAATCTCAGGATGTGTTGAATGACCACAGTCCCAGATCCCCAGCTGAAGTTTGTGTGCTAGGAGCAGCCAGCAGCACTGGAATCCAGTCACTTGGAAGCAGCTATATGCCTCTTCATCCTTCTGCTTTGCTGCAGCTGAGTTATGGCAGTGTTCAGGGAGTGCCTGAAAGATTTGGGTTTTCTCAGCCCCCATCTTTTTTTTTTTTTTTTTTGTGGTGGGGAAAGATCTGTAGCTCGAGCTGGAGCTGGGGTACAGACAGTGTGGACTGTGGCAGATTCTGCTGGATGCCTCTTACCTTCTCTGAAGAGGGAGTAGGGTTTTGGGTGCCAGGAAGTGCCTAGGGATCACCTCTCGGGGTGTCTCATCCTGTGATCTGATTCTAGATGGACTCAGATCATGGTTAATCTTTTTCTTCTTGGAAGTCTAGATAACTCTATTCTTGGTTGATCAGCCACTTCACTCACCAATTTCCGTGTTGCGGGTCCTCTCCCCTTCAGCTAAGCTGCACACTAGCTGCCACCATCTTGGAAGATCTTGTGATTTGTTTTAAAGTAAAACCTTGTGTGGAGAGCCGAGACTCAGATGCCACTAGCTGGCGCTGACATCTCGCCCTCAAAACTTAAACCTCCAGGGTGCATGCGTAGATGCGTATACACGCTAAAGATTGCGTGAGCACGCTAAGGATTGCGTAGGCACGCCGGTAAGAGTGAGCAGCCAACCAGGGTATTGACACATCACAAGGCCGCTAGCATAATGGTCCTAGTCATCAGGCGGGGTAAAAGTAAGCAGCCAGTCAGGGTATTCACACGTCACTCAAGTGCGACCCCGGCTTATATAAACAGCGCCACATCGGGGGTCTCCCTCTCTCCCCTCTTCATCGCGTGACTAATAAAGTTTACTGCGGAAGGATTCCTGTGGTTGCGTGCGTTTCTGCCAGCGAAACATTCACGCGGCGGCTCCCAACATCTGGTGCCGAAACCCGGGAACATTGCTGGGTAAGGAGGGCCCCCTTTAGCAGGGAGGAATTCAGAACCGCAACATTAAGGTTTGTCCTGAAAGACATGTTCGATCTCGACTTATCCCGTTTCTCATTTTGGCTAGCAGAAGCCCTTATGGCCTTCTCTGCTGCGATAGCCGCCATAGCTTTCCTTTTTTGGGTCTCGTGCAAACTCAAGGACTGCCTCGGGAGAAAGAGGAGTAGCAGGAGGTTAAGGATAGGGGGGTTGCAAGACAACATGCCAAAATCAGGACGTGAGATGAGGTTAAGGGCCCCAATGGATAGAGATAGGGACGTCTCTAAGAAAAAAGACCCTTCTGTGGACGTTAAAGCCACGGAAGCGAGAGGTCAGGGGAAGAACACCCTGGGATTTGAGAAGCTATATCCCTTCGACAGAGAGGATTTTGAGGAAGAAGCAGCCTACTATGAGAGAAAACGATACCATCCGGATGAGCGGCCGTCACTATTATATCAAAAGCAAGGTAGTATGAGAAACAGGAAGGGCGCACTTTCTCAATCGGCCGCTCCGGTTGTCTCCAGTGCTCCCCCATCCTACACCGGGAGGCACTGTCCTGATTCCTTTTTTTCAACAGAAGATAGACACAAGATTTTTCAGACTTTTCCAGTATTTAAAGATGTGGAGGGAGGCCGTGTCCATGTGCCTATAGATTACCCTCTAGTCAAGGAGCTGGCAGAGTCAGTTAATAAGTACGGGGTGGATGCTAATTTCACAATTATGCAGCTTGAGAGGCTAGGCTCTACAGCAATGACCCCAAATGATTGGCAGACTGTAGTGAAAGCTGCCCTCCCTAATATGGGAGTATATTTGGAATGGAAAGCCCTATGGTATGATGCCTGCCAATCCCAAGCTAGGGCTAATGCCAGTGCAGAAGACAATCAACGACGCTGGACATTCGAGCTACTAACAGGAAAAGGTTCACATGTCCAGCAACAGACAGATTATGATTGGGGAGCGTATGGCCAAATATCCGCTGCTGCCATTAAAGCATGGAAGGCCCTTTCAAAGAAGGGTGGGACCGAGGGCCATTTAACAAAAATTATCCAGGGTCCTCAGGAGTCATTCCCAGAATATGTGGCCAGAATGACGAATGCAGCAGGCAGGATATTTGGAGACCCGGAAAGGGTCCGGCCAATGATAAAACAGCTGGTGTATGAAAATGCTTCACCAGAATGCAAGGCAGTCATTATCCCCAAAAGGAACAAAGGACTGACAGATTGGATAAAGGTTTGCCGAGGACTAGGAGGCCCGCTTACCAACACCGGGCTGGCGGCAGCTATATTACAGAGCAATAACCGCCCAAGTTCTGAAAACAATAAAGTTTGTTTTAATTGTGGTAAAATGGGTCATTTTAAGAGAGATTGTCATGTGTCTGTGCAAAAGAAAGTTCCTGGGCTTTGCCCTAAGTGTAGAAAAGGCAATCACTAGGCTAATGAATGCCGTTCAATTAGAGATATTCAGGGAAAGCTTATCCAGCATGAGAACCCCCCTGATGAGAGGAATGAAAATAGTCCAAAAAACGGATTTCAGGGCCCCAAGTCCCAGGGCCCCAGAAAAAATGGGGCACAAACAGACAACAGGAGGGCTTATCCAGCTATAGAGCAACCAGAGGATCAGCAGGCCTGGACCTCCGTTCCACCTCCCAATTCTTATTAATGCCACACATGGGGGTGCAACCTGTCCCAGTGGAGTTTAAAGGTCCCCTGCCTGAAGGGAGTGTTGGTCTTATTCTGGGTCGCTCCTCTCTCACTTTAAAAGGACTTATGATCCATCCTGAAATTTTAGATCAGGATTTTACAGGACAGCTCCAGGTGCTTTGTTCCTGCCCCCAAGGTATATTTTCTATTTCCCCTGGAGATAGGATTGCTCAATTAGTCTTCCTCCCAAGTCTTCACGACTGTTTCCCATCTACCAAAACACCAAGGGGCACAAGAGGGCTCGGTTCCACAGGAACAGATTTTGCTCATTTGGTAGTTGATCTTAAGACCAGGCCTACCTTACAATTACAGATAAAAGGAAAAGGTTTTACTGGTATTTTGGACACCGGGGCTGATAAAAGCATTATTTCTTCCACCTGGTGGCCTAAGGCGTGGCCTGTTACACAATCGTCCCACTCCTTACAAGGGTTGGGATATGAGGCCAGCCCTGCAGTTAGTTCACGTTCCTTGAGGTGGCAAGCACCGAAAGGTCAAACAGGGAGTTTCATGCCATATGTTCTTCCTCTCCCTGTCAATCTCTGGGGAAGAGATATTTTGCAGGATTTAGGATTAGCATTGACCAATGAATACTCTCAACAGGCAATTAATATAATAAAAGGGATGGGTTATAAGGAAGGAAGAGGCCTTGGAAAACAGGAACAAGGGAGATTGCACCCAATTTCACAGAAAAATAATACAGAAAGACAAGGCCTGGGTTTTCATTAACTGCCATTGGGGGTTCCATACACATATCTTGGCTCACAGAGGAAGCCATATGGGTTCCCCAATGGCCCCTTTCCTCTGAAAAGCTAGAAGCCGCTACAAGGCTGGTTAAAGAACAGGTACAGCTTGGTCATTTGGAACCATCTACTTCCCCCTGGAATACACCCATTTTTGTTATAAAAAAAAAATCAGGAAAGTGGAGGCTTCTCCATGACCTGAGGGCTATTAATGCACAGATGCGATTATTTGAAACAGTGCAACGAGGCTTGCCTCTGCTCTCAGCCCTGCCTAAGCAATGGAGAATTATAATAATAGACATCAGGGATTGTTTTTTCTCCATTCCATTGTGCCCACAAGACAGACAGAGATTTGCCTTTACCCTACCTGCTGTTAATCGCCATGAGCCAGACCAGAGATATCAGTGGACAGTCTTACCTCAAGGCATGGCTAATAGCCCCACCATGTGTCAATTGTATGTGCAGATGGCTCTTGAACCAGTTAGACAGCAATTTCCTTCCTTGTTGCTGATTCATTATATGGATGATATTCTCTTGTGCCATGAGAAGTTAGCCATCTTACAAGATGCGTATCCTTTGTTGCAAAAGGCCCTGCAACAATGGGGATTACATATTGCCACTGAAAAGGTCCAAATTTCAGAAGTGGGCTCCTTTCTAGGGACTGTTATTTATCCGGAACAAATAGTTCCTCAAAAAATAAAAATTCGCAGGGATCATTTACGTACCTTAAATGATTTTCAAAAATTATTAGGTGATATAAATTGGCTTAGGCCGTTTTTAAAAATTCCTTCTGCTGAATTAAAGCCCCTATTTGATATTTTGGAAGGAGATGTTCATATTTCTTCACCCAGAGCCTTAACACCGGCTGCAAGCCACGCTCTGCGAGTGGTAGAAAATGCTTTACAGAATGCCCAATTAAAACGTGTAGATGAAACTAAGGCCTTTGACCTGTGTGTCATTAAAACTAAACATTTGCCAACTGCTGTATTATGGCAAGGTGGGCCCTTAGTGTGGGTTCATCCCAATGCCTCTCTTACAAAAATTATTGAATGGTATCCGGATGCAGTCGCTCAACTCGCACTTCGTGGGTTAAAAACAGCCATTACATACTTTGGGAAGGAGCCAAAGTCTTTAATAGTGCCTTATACGGCTCACCAAGTTCAGGTATTAACTGCTACCTTTGATATTTGGGCGGTGCTGGTTACCTCTTTTAGTGGTTCAATTGATAATCATTACCCAAAACATCCTATTTTGCAATTTGCCTTAACTCAGGAGGTAGTCTTCCCGCATGTAACGTCTCAAAGGCCACTTCGGGATGGACTGGTAGTCTATACAGATGGGTCAAAAACAGGAATAGGAGCTTATGTGGTTAATAATAAAGTTATTTCTAAGCAATATCATGAGACCTCGCCTCAAATTGTGGAATGTTTAGTAGTGTTAAAAGTTTTAAAAAAATTTCCAGGTCCCTTAAATATTGTTTCTGATTCTAGTTATGTGGTAAATGCAACCAAAATCTTAGAGGCTGCTGGATTAATTAAAGCGTCTAGCAAGCTTGCAAAAATTTTTCAAAAGATTCAGTTTGCCTTAATTACCAAAAGATACCCTGTTTTTATTACACACATCAGGGCTCATTCCGGTCTACCGGGGCCCATGTCCCGTGGAAACGACCTGGCAGATCGAGCCACAAAGATGATTGCATTTGCCCTCCTTTCAAATTTAAAATTGGCTAAGGAGTTTCATAAAAGATTTCATGTTACAGCTGAGACATTGCGTAATCGATTTAACATAACTAGAAAGAAAGCTAGAGATATTGTTACCCAATGTCAAAATTGCTGTCAGTTCTTACCTGTGCTTCATGTTGGGATTAATCCCAGAGAAATCTGTCCACTACAAGTGTGGCAGATGGATGTCACCCACATTTCATTTTTTGGTAAACTTCAATACTTGCATGTTTCTGTTGATACTTGCTCTGGAGTTATGTTTGCTTCTCCCCTGACTGGAGAAAAGGCAGCCCATGTTATTCAACATTGCCTAGAGGCATGGAGTGCCTGGAGAAAGCCCAAAATTCTAAAAACTGACAATGGGCCAGCCTATACTTCTCAAAAATTTAAACAGTTTTGTCATCAGATGGAAATAACCCATCTCACAGGGCTCCCCTACAACCCCCAAAGCCAGGGCATCATTGAACGTGCTCACCGCACCCTAAAATCCTATTTAATAAAACAAAGGGGAGGAGTCCAGGAGGCTCTGCCCTCAGTGCCATGAGTGACGGTTTCACTGGCACTCTTCACTCTCAATTTTTTAAATTTGGACAGTCAAGGCCACTCGGCTGCTGATCGCCACTGTTCAGGGCCTAACAGGCCCAAGGAGATGATTATATGGAAGGATGTCTTAACTGGACAGTGGAAAGGCCCGGATCCTATTTTAATAAGATCCAGGGGAGCTGTCTGTGTTTTTCCACAGAAAGAAAACAATCCATTCTGGGTACTGGAGCGCCTCACGCGAAAGCTCGTGACAGCTGAAGATGATCTTCCAACAGACACACCTGCTACTGCTGAAAGAATCAAGGACAGCGAGGAGGACCACTAATTCTGTGGATTCATTGCCCACAGACTGGCTTTACCCTGGGTTTCTTCTGCCTTTTCTTACTTCAGATTGGGTGGGGGTCGGAATGTTTGGTGTAGCATTGTGTCGTGGCTTAGTGTTTTTTACTCTGGTTGTTCTGCAAACTCTATACCCAAAACAGACATGACTAGGTCGCAATCGCGCAAGCACTAGCACCCTTGGAACAAGGATCGTCTCCCAAAAATTCGGTTATCCATGTTAAAAAATTAAAACAGACTGTGACACTCAGTCGATGCACCTCAGGGGTTTCACCCATTACACTGAGTCGATGAGTGATCCAGGTTAATGTTGCCTTTGCCTAAACGGTTATGGTACCTAGACAGGAGGGTGACAGCTCTTGCACTCCCTGGAATTTTATTCCATTGCACGGGAATGAGTGTCACCTCCTTTCTGAGATGTGGTACCTAGACAGGAGGGTGACAGCTCTTGCACTCCCTGGAATTTTATTCCATTGCACGGGAATGAGTGTCACCTCCTTTTAAAAATCTTCTCCCCTAGCCCCTGCACCCAGAGGACTTGTTTCCATTGCACCTGGTGGGGTAAGGGAGTAATCTAAAGCTTTTGATCGCTTACTCCCCAAAGAAGGAGTTTGCTTGATCGAGCTTAGGGCCCTCTTGTACCGTGCTTATAGGCTTTTAGGCAGTTTTCATTTATTTATTTATAACAAAAAGGGAGATGTGGAGAGCCGAGACTCAGATGCCACTAGCTGGCGCTGACATCTCGCCCTCAAAACTTAAACCTCCAGGGTGCATGCGTAGATGCGTATACACGCTAAAGATTGTGTGAGCACGCTAAGGATTGCGTAGGCACGCCGGTAAGAGTGAGCAGCCAACCAGGGTTATTGACACGTCACAAGGCCGCTAGCATAATGGTCCTAGTCATCAGGCAGGGTAAAAGTAAGCAGCCAGTCAGGGTATTCACACGTCACTCAGGTGCGACCCCGGCTTATATAAACAGCGCCACATCGGGGGTCTCCCTCTCTCCCCTCTTCATCGCGTGACTAATAAAGTTTACTGCGGAAGGATTCCTGTGGTCGCGTGTGTTTCTGCCGGCGAAACATTCACGCGGCGGCTCCCAACAACCTTGCAGGGTTTTAAGTAACTCGACTGAACAGGTATCTTTGCCTTTTCTACCAAAACATTTTTTTAAAACTGTTTTTGTAATATTAAAACAAAGCATCCTCTTTAGGAGTAAAATCATGAAGCACATTTATAAATGTTAAAATTCAAAACCAGACTTTAAAATTTAATAGTGCAAACAATCCCATATTATTATTATGTATATTTCTCTAATTCCTTTAATAGCTGTACTTGTTCCTTTTCTAATTGGACTTTCTTTCAGAGAGCAGTAATATCCTCCTGCAGTGGTACCATATCTCCTGCACATGGGGCAGGGAATTTCGCAGGGTCAGAGGGTGTGGGAGGTCAGTCTGAATTATGAGACTTGGCAGTTTCTTCCTCTGACTCTGTTTCATCCTCACTATCTAGCTCCTAAATTTTTTTCTGCTCTCAAATTACACAAATATGTTTGATCTCCTTTATGAATGAAATAACCTTAGGAGTACATTTTTTTTTCTGTCTGTTTCACTGCTCTAATTTCCCCAAGTGTGTCTTTAGCTTGTGAGTATCCTTTTCCCAAGTTTCCAGATTGATGGCACCTTCAACTGGAAACCAGAGACAAACTTCATTTACAAACTACAGGGAATAAGGGCATTTCTCCCAATTACTCTCTTTTATTGGCATTGACTTTAAAGTCCTCATTAACATCTCCTTGCTATTTCTCTGCCTCATGATTTGCCTGCCTGCCTACCTTGTATTTCTCCCTGTGATGGGCAGTCTTCAAGAATCACTTTTTTCTTAGGCATCTGGAGCTCCAAAAACCAGTGTTTCTCAAGTTGCCCCTCATTTTCAAGGTCCCTTGTTCAGGTGCCACCTGACCATTCCTATGGACTACTTGAACAGGGTCTACCTGAAAAAGGGAGTTAGAAATGGGAGGATAGGTGTTTAGAATGGAGACAAGACAGATATGTGATCAAGTCTCAGTTTATTGAATGTGCAAACAACCCTTATAAAGCAAAGGGTACAAGAAAAAATATTTTCACAGTAGATACACATCTGTGCCACCTGGCAAGGCATCCAGGAATTCACTCAAGGTTACACAAGTTTGCTCTCTGGTTCTCATGGTTGCAGGGAAGCCTCAGTTCTCCAGGGCCCGTATGATGTGTGAGGTGGGCAGGAGAGTGTCAGGGGCCAATTTGGCACAAACCTCTTGCCAGATGGCCTCCTGGCCACTCCAAGCCAGTGCCAGGTTGATGCCATTCAGCACCATCCAGTCAATCTCTTGCTCTCATTGGTCCCAGTCCCACCACACAAAGGAATAGCTGTGAGTGCACACATTCTGGTAATAACGGTACCTGAAGGTAGGGGCACATTATGGGGTACATATTGAGTGCCTTACTCACCACTCCAGAACACCTCAGAAATAGTGGGGCTCTGAAATACTACCCCCCAAACACAACAAACACACACACACACACACACACGGAGCTTGCAATTTACTTCTCAGGGTCAGAAGACCCCACTTGAAGAGACCATTAAGCACATTCTCTGAGATATGGAACTTAGATAAGACCCACATCTGCCAAGGCCATGAGGCAGAATTACAATTACCAGACTCTTTCACGAACCAGACAATTCCTGGGACAGGTTTGGGTGAAACAGAAAATCTGTGAGTGCAAAAGAAGAAATGAGGGGAAATAAACTATTTGCTGCTGGTACTGTTCCACAATAGTGTTGCCAAACCTCTATGAGCAGGGGTTGACTTGACTGACCTGCCTGGATGGGCAGCTATGTCCTTGTCATTGGTCAGTGAAGAATCGTTCTCTTCCTGGTATTTACATTTAAAACTGGGCCTTCAAGACAGTGATATGGGTCAGTGTTATATGCCTAGGATACAAGAGCAGCTGTGTTTCCTGAGATGGTTCTCCATACAAACCGTCTAAATATAGTGATAGTGACAGGACTACTTGTTCAAAGGTGCCACATGAACTTTTGTGGTCTGAGGTAGCTGGATAACCACTAGTTCAAGTTTCTGGAAAGCATGCCTAGCAAAGTTAAACTCTGTCCTACTTTGGCAGAATCTTTTCTCTATGTTAAAAGTCATTGTAAAAGTTGTCAACATATTATTTTTATTTATTATCTAGGAATTTCATATAATGTACATTACACTCCTTTTCCATTGCTCCCACATTCAAATTTCTACCTATGTGTCACACTAAATTTAATTTTCTTAAAAAATACATCAGTTCAAGTATGTGTTGTTCATATACTCATCAGAACATGATCAGAATCTCAGTGACAAGTCCCATAAAGAAAATTGAATTCATCCTATAACACCATGGTACTACAGCCAAGAAGAAGATATCAGTATTGTAGAACCCTTGATCCCATTTTTTCTTCTGATTTATTTATTATATTTTGTTCATATTGTATCCCCTCTGATGCTCCAACCACTTCTCCTTACAGTCCACCCTCTTTCTTTTACCTCTATGCCCTTTCTCTAGTTCCCTGAGAGGGAGGGCCTATTCCCCCTCCTATCTGACCCTGGCTTATCAGGTCTCATCAAGAATGGCTGCATTATTTTCTTCTGTGTCCTGATTCTCAGGGCATTGTTCCCCTTGTGTACTCAATTCCCTCTACTTATGATACTCTTCCTATATCTTATCCTGAATGTTTCCAAGGACTCTGAGAGGAGGGAGATTTTCATAAGAAATTCTCATTAGGGCTGGGTGTTTTAAGGTCTCTCTCTGCATAATATGGAAATGTAGGTCTCTGTATGCAATCCTATTTGATTCACAAGGAAGCATCTCTGTGGATCTAAGAACATATCACTGATCTATCATTTAAGGGCCGAGAGCAACATATTATAATAACAACAATCTGGGTTGCTTTAAAATTTCTGTAGCATGCCCTGGCACCAACACAATTAACTGCCACTCAATCACCTTAGTGAAGACAGTTTTGGTCAAAATAGATGGCCTCTTTGAACTTTATCTGCCCATATTAGGAGACCTCAAAATAAGTGAATATACCATATTGTCTTTCTGCATTTTATTTACTTCACACATGATGATTTTTTCCTGGTTCCATACATTTGTCTGGAAATATCTTGTTGTCATTTTCTTAGCTGAAGAATACTCTGTTATGTAAATATTCCACATTATCCCCAAAGGAGATTGTCAGTCCTGTTCTTTAGTCCTTGGAAGTTGCTGGAACTTTAATCATTTTATTGAATGACAAACTATCAGGATAACTATGATCTTATAACCTAGAAGTCCCTCCATCTTCTTCTACTTCCTAATGAATTGAATTGCAATATCCATGTGAAGCTCATTTTGAATCTAACATGAGGAAATATCTGGAGAGTTTTAGAAGGTATGGCCTTATTAGATAATATAATTCCTATTGGAGTTATAATATAGGAGTATGTGCTTCGAGGTTGATATGCCATGAAAGTGACCAGACAGAATAGAGTCTCAGTCTCTCAGACTCTGTCACTTTATATCTTTGTTTCTCTTTGTGTCAGTCCTTCTGCTTCTTAATCTGTCTCTCTAGCTCTTTCTCTTTCTGTCTCTGTCAGTCTCTCTCTCTCTTCATTGCTGATTGTGGTACAGAACAAAAAGATATCAGTTCTGCTAAAGGACTACAACAAGATGACTGCATGCAGACATGACATTCAGGATGGTCTCTGTAAAAATATAAGCAAGGTCCTAATTAAATGCTTTTTGTTCAAAGAGTTGTCTTGGTATAGGAACATTTTCCCAGTAAGTAATTCACTGACTGAGGACATATCTGTGCATTTAACAAATAATAATGGAATCTTGATACTATGAAAGTCACATGTCAAGGACACATGACTTTATTAATGACCACCTAAAATAAATATGTGACATTTTCCTAAACTAAGAGTCTTGGGTTGTGCTTTCAGGTGCCTAGATTGAGGCATGTAAGGCTGCTCAGACTTTCTCTCAAGCAGGCTTTCCACTTTGCCCTTTTAATGTCTGGCTCCTGAAACTCTTACAGGCTTTCACCTGTTTCATTACATCATTCTCCCTGTACAATGGAGATGAGTACACAAACTTTCCTCATTGTACAGTATCTCTGATGCTGTGCACACTTCACTTGTTTCTTGTGAAACACGACAAGCCTTTACATCATTCCTTTACCAAGATCCCATACCTTTACTCCTGTTTACCTCTGTGACAATATCAGGTAGGAAATTAAATTTTAATGTTTATTGAATTGGATACCTTCCTAATTAGGGAAGCTTCAAAGTGATGTGGGATAAGGGGATTGTGCTGAATGACAAGGTGGTTCACTAATGTGTTCTTGGATTTGATATTTCCTAGGTTGTGACTTTGAACTGAGCATTTACTTGCATACTCACTAAATGTACCTTCACATACTTATTGATTTAATAGGATGTCATGTTCTAGGGTTCCCCGGGTTTTTGAGACTCTAAGAAGAGGGAAAAGAGATGCAAACCAGAAAGATCTTGGAACTGGTTTGGCTGAAACAGAGAATGTTCAGTGAGTTTAAAAGGAGAACTGCGATACAGCTAGTTGTATTCCACACTAGGGTTGCCAACCCTATTTGAGCAGGCTTGCCTTGGCTGACCTGGCTGGATGGGCAGCTGTATCCTACTAAGTGAACAATTAGTAAGATTCCTGGTCCTGTGTTTTACAGTTAAAACTGGGCCATCATGAAGGAGAAACGGGTCAGTGTTATATGCCTAGGATACTAGAGGAGCTGTGTACCTGATGTGGTCCTCCAGACAAACCCTCTAAACATTAGTTCAAGGACTGCTTGTTCAGAAGTGCCACCTGAGCTCATTGGGTCTCAGGTAGCTGGGTAAACACTAGTTCATGGCTGGATTCTTTGCACATACTGAGTTCCTGGAAAGCATGCCTTTCAAAGTCAAACTCTCCTCTCCTTTAGCGGAATTTTTTCCATGTTAAAAGTTATTGCAAAAGTTGTCAACATATTATTTTATTGATTATGTGCAAATTTCAAATTACATATATTACACTCCTTTTCCATTGCTCCCAGGTTCAAATTTCTACCTATGTGTCATACTAAAATAGTTTTCAATATAATACATCAATTGTTGTGATGTCCATATACTCATTGGAATATGATCAGAGTCTCATTGCTAAGTCACTTAAAGAAAACTGAGTTCATCATTGTCACACTCTAATACTACCTCCAAGAGAAGCCACCTATCCTGAGGAGCTCTTTACTTCAACACCTTAATCACAGCTTTTCTTATATATTTGTTTTTTTTTTTTCAATTTGTATCCCCACTGCTGCCTCCTCCTTCTTCTCTTTCCAGTCCAAATCACCCTCCATCTTCTATCCCTATGCCCTTCTTCTTGTTCCCTAACAGAGTAGGTCCTCCTCACCCTTCTATCTGGGCCGAGCTAATTAGGTCTCATCAATGCTGGCTGCATAATCTTCCTCTGTGGCATGATTCTCAGGGCATTGTTCTCCTAGTATCCTCAATTCCCTCTACTTATGACACTCTTCCTCTCCTGCAGGCTTCACAGAGAACTGAGGGAAGGTAGGATTTCATAGAGAAATCCTATTCAGTGTTTGGTGTTTTAAGGTCTCTCTCTGCATAATATCTGACAGTGGGTCTGTGTTTGCAGTCCCACTTGATGCCAAAGGAAGTATTTGTGTGAATCTAAAAATATAACATGGATCTATTAGTTGAGGGCAGAAAGCCACATATTTTAATTGGACAGCTTCCTAAATAGGAAAGCTTCCAAATGATGTGGGATTAAGGGTAATGTACCAAATGACAAGTTGGTCTCCTACTGTGCTCTTGGACCTGAAATTTCCTAGGTTGTGATTTTGAACTGAGCAGTTATTGGCATACTGACTAAATGTAACTTCAGATTCTTATTGATGTAATAGGCTGGCAGGGTCTAGGGTTCCCTGGAGTATTGAGTCTTTAAGATCAGGGAAAAGAACATGTAACCTGATAGTCCTGTAGGCTAGTAGAACAGGGTCCACCTGAAAGAGGGAGTGTAAATGGGAGTACAAAGAATGGAGACAAGACAGATTCCTGTTTAAGTCTCAGTTTACTGAACATGCAAAGAACCCTTTAAAAGCAAAGTATAGAAGCAATTTTTTTTTCACAGTAGCAACACATCTGTACCAAGTGGCAAGACATCCAGAAATTCACTCAAGATTACACAAAATTTACTGTCTGTTTCCCAAGATTTCCGGGTGCTTGCTGTTTACTTCTCAGGCTCAGAACACCCTCTTTGCAGAGACTTCCAAGGACATTCTATGAGACATGGAACTTAGATAAGACCTGCATCTGCCCTGGCCAGGAGGCAGAATTCCAATTACCAAGTTCCTTCAGTTCTCCCTTCTTTGTTTTATGGAGAGCCTGTCTTAAGTTGTAGAAATGTGCATTTGTCCTTTCTCATCATCTAGGTCTAGGATGTGATACTTATGAGCCTCTCTCTTAGGTTGGCAAAACCACAATTTTACTTACAAGTCATTGACTTACCTCCATATCAAATGGGATTGTTAGGAATCTTTAATTTAAATTCATACAACTGCACTTGCATGCATTGAAGTTGTTGAAGAAGGAACTGTAATAGTGTTGTGATATTGTTATAGCAATGTGATGTCAAAATTCCATTTTGATGTCATACCAAAATCATGTCATAAGAGCATTAACATGCCATACAATTGTGATGTCATAATAGCATTGTGATGTCATATGTTTGCTGGACTCCTCCAAGACATAGTAAGTCCTAAAAAGTTCCTCCTACACATATATGTCTGTAACATATTCTGAGCCAGAAGGCTGAAGATGATGCTCCAAAGTTACTGATTGACTGCTGAGGCTACAAATTGTTTCTGTCTTTATTTTTTTTTTTTTTGGAAGCTGCTAACATGCACTTCCTATTTACTCTAGGAACTCATTTTATTCCTTCTCAAGTCTCTGATGGGATTGAAGACCAAATAGTTATTGTGCCACAAATAGCTTAAGTTGTTTAGAAGTTAACAAAGGCTTTTATATAGGTAATACCAATGAGGATAAAAGTTAATTTAGGTATAGAATTCTAAACTTGTCAAGATAGAGAGGATAATTGGATACTTTCTCCTAAGTTGCTAAATACACATGGAATGGACATTGCACATGTAGATTTTACTTATTAGTTTTCACAATTTCATAATCATTATTGTATTGAAATAAAAGGAGCCTTTTATTGAACTTAAAGAGAAAAATGTTGGTAAAATGTTCTTTTGAACAACCTTACCCTTGTTCATTCAAATGTTGATTTATCCTACCCCCAGTCTCAGGTTTCAATGCAGATACTGCATTGTGTTACTTATTCTTTGCATCCTGTCTCAACTTTGTGTAAGCAGGGCAAAATAAAGCAACTAGCCACAATGATGAGCAAGGAGAGGAGAGGAGCCAGAGGACAGAAAAGATAGGATGAGCCAGAGTGCAGGAAATGAGAGGGAGGAAAAAAAGGGTGAGGGAAGAGAGCAAGGAGAACCAAGCTGTGGAGGGTGGAACTAGGAACTACATGGAGAATGAACCAGACCTAAGATTTCACAGAAAAGGAAGTAAAATGAGCAAAATCTAAATGTTAAGAAACTATGAGGGTTTGGTGGTTTAGGATGGAATTACTATTGGCCAGCATTTCTTTCTAGGTTAACTAAAAATAACCAGAATCTGCGTGGTGATTTGGTTATACAGCTCTGTAGGATTAACAGGAGCTTTACCAGAAACTATATCAAATGTAAATATTAATTGACACATACAACAGAGATATCATACCATTGTGATGTCATATAGCATTGTTATCTCATAATAGCAATGTGATATCATAATACCATTGTGAAGTCATAATACCATTGTGATATCATAATAATTGTGTGATGTCATAAAAGCACTGTAATGTCATAATAGCATTGTGAAGTCAAAATAACACTGAAATGTTATTACACCATTGTGAAATCATATAATACCATTGGGATGTGATACCTCTCTTATATCATCATAGCATTGTGATGTCATGATACCATTGTGATGTCAAATAATTGTTAAGGCATAATAGTATTGTGACATCATAATAGCATTGTGATGTCAATACCACTGTTATGACATTGTAGAATTGGGATGTCGTAATAGTGTTGTCATGTCATATCATTGTAATGTCATAATATAATTGAGATGTCATAATGCCATTTTGATATGATAATATCATTGTGATGTCCTAATACCATTGTGATGTTATACCATTATGAAGTCATAATAGAGTTGTGACATCATAACATCAGTGTGATGTAAAAATAGCATTGTTATGCCATAATACTATTGCCATCATAGCATTGTGATGACATAATACCATTGTGATGTTATAATACCATTGTGAAGTCATAATACCATTGGGATGTTATACCATTGTGATGTCATAATAGCATCATACCATTCTCATGTCTTTTAAAGATTGTGAGGTCATATGAGCATTGTGAAATCATAATATTGTGAAATAATAATACCTTGTATGTCATACCACTGTGATGTCATTATATCATTGTGGTGTCATAATAGCATTAAGATGTCATATGAACAATATGATGTCATAATAGATATTGTGATGTCAAAGTTCCATTGTGATGTCAAACTGCATTCCTATCATAATAGCATTGTGATTTCATAATAAAATTGTGATGTCATAATAGCTTTGTAATATCATCATGATGTCCTAATGCATTGTGAAGCAATCCCATTGTGAAGTCATAATAGAATTGTGACATACTGATAACATTGTGATATATCGTTTTCATGATAACATTGAGATGTC
Source organism: Meriones unguiculatus (assembly GCF_030254825.1). Classification (NCBI taxonomy): domain Eukaryota; kingdom Metazoa; phylum Chordata; class Mammalia; order Rodentia; family Muridae; genus Meriones; species Meriones unguiculatus. The sequence continues at coordinate 30,905,998 of NW_026843709.1, read as the reverse complement.
ATATCATTATGATGTCATAATAGTCTTGTGATATTATAATAGCATTGTGAAGTCAATACAGTTGTGATAACATCATTGCATTGTGATACTGGCATAGCATTGTGATGTCATAATACCATTGTGATATCAAAATATCATTTTGATGTCATTTCATTGTGATGTCATGATAGCTTTTTGATGTAATAATAGAATAGTTAGGGCTTAATACCCTCTTGAGGTCATGATAGCATTGTGAGGTAATAAAAACATTATGGTGTCATAATATCTTTGTGTTGTCAAAATTCCAGTGTGATACATTCAACAATGATATCATAATAGCATTTTGATGTCATCACAACATTGTGATGTCATATTAACATTATGTTAGGACTTGGTGCTAGACCTTATTGCGCTGGACCCAGGAGAATCTCAGGACATGTTGAGTGGCTACAGTCCCAGATCCCCAGCTAAAGTTCGGTTGGTAGGAGCAGCTGGCAGCACTGGAGTCCGGTCCTGGGAAGCCGCTGTGTGCCTCTTTATCCTTCTGCTCTGCGCGAAGGGTTATGGCAGCATTCTGGGAGTGCCCGAAAGTTTTGGGTTTTCTCAGCCCCGATCTCAGTTTTTTTTTTTTTTTTTTTTGGTGGGAGCTACAGCTCTTGCTGGGGCTGGGGTAGACAGTGTGGTCTGTGGCAGATTCTGCTGGATGCCTCCTGCCTTCTCTGAAGAGGGAGTAGGGTTTTGAATGCCAGGAAGTTCCTGGGGATCACCTCTCGGGGTGTCTCCTCCTGGAGGAGTCTGCTATGATATGATTCTAGAAGGACTCAGATCATGGTTAGTCTTTCTTCTTGGAAGTCTAGATAACTCTGTTCTGGGTTGATCAGCCCCTTCACTAACCAATTTCCGTGTTGTGGGTCCTCTTCCCTTCAGCTAATCTGCACACTAGCTGCCACCATCTTGGAAGCCCTGAAGATTTTCTTTTCTCGACTAATTTATTGGGTGTTCTGTAGACCTCTATATACTTATTGGCCTCTCCTTTAAGTTGGGAACTTTTTCTTCAATGATTTTGTTGAAAATATTTTCTGAGCTTTAGAGGAGGGAATCTTCTTTTTCCTCTATTCCTATTATTCTTAGGTTTTGTATTTTTATAGTGTCTTGAATTTCTTGGATGGTCTGGGTCAATTATTTTTTAGATTTAACATCTTCTTTGACAGATGCATCTATTTCTTCCATTGTATCTTCCACACCTGAGATTTTTTCTTCCATATGTTATATTCTATTGGTTATGCTTACCTCTGCATTTCCTGTTTTCTTCCCTAAGTTCTTTCTCTACACAATTTCATGTATTTGTGTTTTCTTCAATTTCTCCAAAAATATATGGAACACTTCACAAATTTGTGTGACATTCTTACACAGGAGCCATGTTAATCGTCTCTGTGTTGTTTCCAAATTTAGAATATGTGCTGCTGAAGTGAGTGCCATGTATTTCTTTCAGGTGGTCATTAATAAATCACATGTCCTTGACTTGTGAGTTTCACATTATCACACATTCAATTATTATTTGTTAAAGGACAGATATGTCCTCAGTCAGTGAATTATTTTCTGTGAAAATGCTCCCTGACCAAGTCAAACTTTGAAGAAAAATTGTTTAATTGGGACATTGCTTATATTTTTACAGTAACCTTCCATGATGTCATCTTGCCAAGCAATTATCTTGTTGTAGTCCTTCACCAAAACTGAGAGCTTTTCATATTGAATCGCAAGCAACAGGCAGAGAGAGGGAGACTGAAAGAGACATACAGAGAGAGAGAGAGAGAGAGAGAGAGAGAGAGAGAGAGAGCTAGAGAGACATATTCAGAAATAGAGAGATGGATATCAACAGAAACAAAGATATAAAGTGACAAACACAGAGAGACAGTGACTCCTTTCTGTCTGGTCACATACATTGGCATATCAACATCAAAGCACACTCTTCTATAGTATATATCCAAAAGGAAGTATATTTTTTAATGTTTTTTTATTTTAAATATTATTATTACACTTTATTCACTTTGTATCCACCCTTAACCTCTGGTCTCCTCCCAGTCCCACCTTCACTCCCACATGCCCCTATGCAAGTCCACTTATAGGAGAGTTCTTCCTCTCCTTTCTTCTGATCCTAGTCTATCAGATATTATCAGGAGTGGCTGCATTGTCTTCCTCTGTAGCCTGTTAAGGCTGATCAACCATCAGGAAGAGGTAATCAAAGAGAAGGCCAATCACTTAATGTCAGAGGCAGTCCTTGGTCCAACTATTGTGGAACCCACTTGGACACTGAACTACCATGGGCTAAGTCTGTGTAGGGGTTCCAGGTTATCTCCATGTATGGTACTAGTTTAGAGTATGAGATTCAGGAAAGACCCTGTGCATAGATTGGTTGGTTCTGTTGCTCTCGTTGTGGAGATCTTGGCCTCTCCATATCTTACTATTTCACACTTCTTTCATGAAATTCCATGCACTCTGTCCAACAGTTGGACATAAGTCTCATCATCTGTTTTGATTCTCTGCAGGACAAAGCCTTTCAGAGGCCTTCAGTGGCATCCTCCTAACTTATTCCCTGTTTTTTTCCTTCTTCTAATGTCCATCCACTTTGCCTTTCAGGATGGGGATAAACCATTTTAGCCAGAGTCCTCCCTCTTGATTAGTTTCTTTAGATGAACAGATTTTAGTAGGTTTATCATATATTATATGTCTATATGTGTGAGTATGTACCTTGTGTGTCTTTCTGTTTCTGGGATAGCTCACTCAGGTTAATCTTTCCAATTCCAAATATTTACCTGCAAATTTCATTATTTCCTTGTTTTTATTACTGAGTAATATTCCACTGTGTAGATGTATCACAATTTCTGTATCTATTTTTCAGTTGCAGGACATCTGAGTTGTTTTCAGGTTCTGATTATTACAAATAAAGCTGCTACAAACATGGTTGTACAAATAATCTTACTATGCATTTGAGCCTCTTTTGGATATATGCCTAAAAGTAGTATAGCTGGATCTTGAGGATGTGCTACTTTGAGTTGTCTGAGAAAATGCCAGATTGATTTCTAGACTGGTTATACAAGTTTACACCCCCACTACCAAGGGGGGAACCCTTTCCTCCACAACCACTCCCTCATGTATTGTCACTTGTGTTTTTTATCTTGGCTACTCTGATGAAAATAAGGTAAAATCTCAGGGTTGTTTTGATTTACACTTCCCTGATGGCTAATGTTATTGAGCATATCTTTCACTGTTTCTCTGCCATTTGATATTCCTCTATCAAGAACTCTCTGTTTAGCTCTGTACTCACTTTTTAATTAGATTACTTGATTTGTTGCTTTTCAACTTATTTTGTTCTTTATATGTACTGGATATTAGCCCTATGTCACATTGGTTGATGAAGAGCCTTTCCCAATCTGTAGGAATTTGTTTTGTTTTCATGACTGTGTCCTTTGCTTTACAGAAGCTTTTCAGTTTCACAAAGTCCCATTTATTGATTGTTGTTTTCATGGAGACTGTGCTGCTTGTATTCTGTTCAGGAAGTTGTCTCCTGTGCCAATTGGTTCAAGGCTCTATCCCACTTTTTCTTCTAACAGATATAATGTGTCTTGTTTTATGTTGAGGTCTTTGATCCACTTGGACTTTAGTTTTATGCAGGCAGATAAGTATAGTTCTATTTCTACATGTAGACATACAGTTAGACCAGCACCATTTGTTAAAGATGTTGTCCTTTATCCATTGTATCATTTTGGCTTTGTCAAAACTCAGGTGTCCATAAGTATGTTGGTTTCTTTCTGTTTCTTCTGTTTGTTTCCATTGACAAACATTCTGTTTCTATGAAAGTACCATGCAATTTTTATTACTGTTGCTCTGTAATACAGCTTGAGATCAGGAATGGAGTTACCTCCAGAAAACCTTTTATTGTTTCGCATTGTTTTACCAATTCTGGGTTTCTTGTTTTCCCATATGAAGTAGAAAATTTTTCTTTCAAGGTCTGTAAAGAAATCTGTTGGTAATTTGATGGGAATTGCATTGAATCTGTAGATTGCTTTTGGTAAGATGGCCATTTTTACTATGTTAATCCTGCCAACCCTTGAGCATTGGGTTATCTCTCCATCTTCTGATATCTTTTTCTAATTCTTTCTTCAGAGTCTTGAATTTTTTTTCATACAAGTGTTTCACTAGCTTTGTTAGCGTCAAACCTAGGTACTTTATGAATTTGACCAAACACAAGAACACATCAAAGATATTATTCACTATGATCAAATAGGCTTCAATCCAGGTTTGCAGGGGTGTTTCAATATACAGAAATACATCAATGTGATCTATCATAGAAAGAAAAAAAAAACATGATAATCTCCCTAAGGAGAAAAAGCATTTGACAAAATCCAACCTCTATTCATATCTGAATTATTTGAGAATTCAGGAGTACAAGGCACATATTTCAAAATATTAAAGGCAATATAAAACAAGCCTATAGCCATCATAAAACTAAACTGAGAGAAAGTTTGAAGCAATTCCACTGAAATCAGGGACAAGTTAAGGCTGCCCACTCTCTCCATATATCTTCAACAGATCTGGAAGTCCTTGCTAGAAGTATAAGACAAATGAAGGAAATCAAGTGGATACAAATTAGAAAGAAAGAAGTCAAATTATCAATATTTGCAGATGATACAATAGTATGCCTCAGTGACCCCCCAAATTCTACATGGGAACTTCTACAGCTTGCTGATTAACAAGTTTGACAAGTTATTGGATACAAAATTAACTCAAAAAACAAAAACAAAAACAAATACAAAAACAAAAAAAAAACCCAGTACTCTTTCTGTATACAAAAAACAAATGGCTGAATAAGAAGTTAGGGGAAAAAAAAGAAATTATATTATCAAACAAGGCCACACCTCCTAACATTTCTCACACATTTCAACACTGGGGACTAAACCTGTAAATAGAAATACTTCAAGGGGATTTACAATTCAAATCATCAAGAAGTAGAAGGAGTGGAGGGACTTTTAGGCTAAAAGAACATAGTTATCATGATAGTTTTCATTTAATACAATGATTAAAATCACAACAACTTCAAGGACTAAAAAACAGGACTGATGATCTCCTTTAGGGAAATGTGGAATAATTCCATAATGGAAAATTATTCATCTGAGAAAATGACATCATGATATTTTCAGGCAAATGGTTGGAACAGGAAAATTCATCCTGGTTGAAGCTATTAAAAAACACAAATACAAATATAGTTTCTATTCACTTATTAGGAGTTCTCCTAACGGTGTAGGAAAAAGTTCTGAAAGGTCATCTACTGTGAATAAATCAGGCTTCCACTAGGGGGACTGGGTGGCAGTTCATTGAGTTGTTGGGCCAGGGCATCCTATGAAAATATTCAAGCAACCCAGACTGTTGTTATTACATGTTTTTTCTTTATCCTCAGCTGATAAATCTTTTCCATATCCTTGTATCCACAGAGATGATTACTTCTGCATCAAATTGGATTGCATAGAGACCCACATTACTATAATATACAGAGATAGACCATATAATACCCAGCTGTAAATGGGATTTATAAAAGAATTCTCTCTCCCCTCAGAATTCTGGGAAGCCCGCAGGAGATGAGGCAGGAACTGTCCTAATTAGAAGAAATTGCGGACACAAGGAGAACAATGCCCTGATAATTAGGCCACAGTGGAAGATGTTTCAGATAACCTTGATGAGACCTGATAAGCTAGGGTCAGATAAAATGGGGAGGAAGATCTCCCATATCAGGGAAATAGAGAAAGAGCATAGGGGTAGAAGAAGTAGAGTGGGTGGGACTGAGATTCTGATCATGTGGCAATGATTAGATGAACAACACATACTTCAACTGAAGTATTTTAAATAAAAAAAATTAGAGTGGCAAATGGGTAAGAATTTGAACCTGAAAGCAATTTCCACATAACCAAAAAATAATAATATTTTAACAACTTTAACAATGATTTTAACATGGAAAAAATATTCCACTAAAGTTGGGCAGAGTTTGACATTTTAAGGCACACTTTCCAGGAACTCATTATGTAGAAGAGAAGCCTAGCAATGAACTAGTCCTTCAAAAGCTACCTCATGCGGGAGGGGCAAGATGGCGGAGCCGGGAGGACTCTCATTCTGAGCAGCAGCACAGCAGGATCAGCACAGTGACCAGCAATCAGAACTCTCGGCCATAAAACACAGTCATTGTGTTTCCAGGTGAGAGGATACCCCACAGTGGGGGATTCAATTAGCTTCTAACTCACCCAGCTAAACCGCGGAAGAGATCCCGGTTCCGCCAGATGCTTGGCTGCCGGCCGCCAGCCCCAGCCCCAGCCCAGAGCCACAAGCCAGTGTCTCTGATCAAGGTCCCAGACTGAACCATGGGCACCACACTATCAGAGACTGGAATTTTCAGTCGAGAGATAACCCCAGGGTACAGGAAACGATTGGGACCGGACTTAGGTCACCCAGACATCCCCTGGAAAAGACTCAGGTGGGTTCCACGGGCACCCCAGGAGCCAGCCCAGAGCCAGAGCCGGGGACTCAGGTTCCACGAAAAATTACCCAGCTTAGGGAGCCACTCAGGCTCCCAAAAGCCACAAAGGCAGACACAGGCAGTTACTGCACACCAGACAGCTGGCAGAGACTGAGCCGCCATCACACAGCTGTGCTCCAGGCACAGGCAATTTCTGCGGCCTGCCAGCTGGCGGACACTGAGCAGTGTGTACCAGGGCAAAAAAAGACACTAGGAATCCGTGTCTCCAGAGAATCCATGGGGAAGGAAGGAAACTGTACTGATCTAAATCACCCAATCCTTCCCTAGAAAAAGTCTAGCAGTATAGTGGGGCCAAGTCGCCAGCACTCAGCTGTGCTCCAGACACAAGAACAAACAGTTGAGTCGCACCTGATGTCCAACTGGGTCACAGCAGCTGATCATTAAATTTGCAACAAGAAACCCAGAAACAGGGCAGCTGCCCTCAGGACTTCCCTGGGTGAGAGGAGAACCCTCTCGACTAACAAAGACCACAGTTACCACTCAGGTCTATATCCCTGAGGTGAGCAACTCCTGAAAAAACACCAGCCATACAGGGACTATACCCAAAAAGCTGAGAAGACATCCTTCAGGAAAAACCAGCTTTCTGCAAAGGGGATTCTCTCCGCCACAGGATCCCCACGAACCACCAGAAAATAACCCCAAACACCTAAGATAACACAATGGGTAGAGGCCAGCGTAAAAGCTCAAGCAACAAAAGACAGAGCAACATGGCATCTCCAGAACCCAGTTACCCAGGGGCAAGTAGCCCTGGACACCCCACCATAACTGAAATCCAAGAAGATGACCTAACAACTGTGCTCATGAAGATGATAACAGAGGAAACAAATAAGATTCATAAAGACATAGAGGAAGATAAACTCAAACAGAATATTGCCATCCGTAAAGAAATAGAGGAAGCTGCAGCCAAACAGTTTATGGCTTTAGAAAGGAAATGCTTAAAACACTGAATGAAATGATGGAAACAGAGTTGAAGGAACTAAAAGAAAAACAGGAAAGTACAATCAGACAGGTGAAGGAAGTAAACAAAACAACTCAAGACCTGAAGATAGAATTGGAAAAATTAAAGAAAACACAAATGGAAAAAATAATGGAAAGGGAGAATCTAGGGAAGAAAACAGGAACTACAGAGGTAAGCATAACCAACAGACTACAAGAGATGGAAGAAAGAATCTCAGGTGTAGAAGATACAATGGAAGAAATCGATGTATCTGTCAAAGAAAATGTTAAATCCGAAAAATTCCTGACACAGACCGTCCAAGAAATCCAAGACAATATGAAAAGACAAAACCTAAGAATAATAGGTATAGAGGAAAAAGAAGACTCCCTTCTCCAAGGCCCAGAAAATATTTTCAAGAAAATTTCCCCAAGCTAAAGGAGAGGCCAATTAGAATACATGAGGCCTACAGAACACCCAACAAATTTGACCAGAAAAGAAAATCCTCCCGCCACATAATAATCAAAACAGTAAGTATACAGAACAAAGAAAAAATACTAAAAGCTGCAAGGGAAAAAGGCCAAGTAACATACAATGGCAAACCCATTAGAATCACACCTGACTTTTCAACAGAGACTATGAAAGCCAGAAGGGCCTGGACGGATATCATGCAGACCCTAAGAGAACACAGATGTCAGCCCAGGCTACTATACCCAGCAAAACTCTCAGTCCTCATAGATGGAGAAAACAAGATATTCAATGACAAAAACAAATTTCAACAATACCTACAAACAAATCCAGCATTATAGAAGACACTAGAAGGGAAAATTCTACCCAAGAAAGCTAGCTACATTCAAGAAAACACAGGAAATAAATAACCGCACTTCAGTAAAACAAAAAGCAACCAAGCACAAAACCTGATGACCACAGCCAACATCAAAATCAAGAGATCTAACAGCCACTGGTCATTAATCTCTCTCAACATAAAATGGACTCAACTCTCCAATAAAAAGACACAGATTAACAGAATGGATACGTAAACAAAACCCAGCAATCTGTTGCATACAAGAAAAACACCTAAGACACAAAGATAGACATTACCTGAGGGTAAAGGGTTGAAAGACCACTTTCCAAGCAAACGGACCCAAGACGCAAGCAGGAGTAGCCATTCTAATATCTGATACAATAGACTTTCAACCACAATTAATCAAAAGAGATGGGGAAGGACACTTCATACTCATCAAGGGAAAATTCCACCAGGAACACATCACAATCCTGAACATCTATGCCCCAAATACAAGGGCACCCACATTTGTGAAAGAAACATTGATAAAATTTAAAGCACATATAGATCCACACACATTAATATTGGGAGACTTCAACACCCCACTCTCAACAAAGGACAGGTCAACCAAACAGAAATTAAACAAAGAAACAATGTCTCTGACAGAGGTCATGAATCAAATGGACCTAACAGACATTTACAGAACTTTACACCCAAACACAAAAGAATTTACCTTCTTCTCAGCACCTCATGGAACCTTCTCCAAAATAGACCACATAGTGGGTCACAAAGCAATCCTCAACAGATACAAGAAGATTGAAATAATCCCATGTATCTTGTCTGATCACCATGGAATAAAGCTGGACCTCAACAATAACAGAAATAACAAAAAGCCTACACACACATGGAAACTGAACAACTTGTTACTAAATGACAGCTGGGTCAGGGAAGAAATAAAGAAAGAAATTAAAGTCTTTCTAGAAATCAATGAAAATGAAGACACAACATACCCGAACTTGTGGGACACAATGAAAGCAGTGCTAAGAGGAAAGTTCATAGCACTAAGTGCCTTCAAGAAGAAATTCGAGACAGCTCATTCAAGCACCCTAATGGCTCACTTAAAAACCCTAGAAAAAGAAGCAGACACACCAAGAAGGAGTAGACAGCTGGAAATAATCAAACTCAGGGCTGAAATCAATCAATTGGAAACAAATAAAACAATTCAAAGAATCAATGAAACCAAGAGCTGGTTCTTTGAGAAAATCAACAAGATCGACAAACCGTTAGCCAGGCTGACTAAAAGGCAGAGATACACCACCCAAATCAACAAAATCAGAAATGAAAAGGGGGATATAACTACAGACACTGAGGAAATCCAAACAATCATTAGGACTTACTTCAAAAGTCTATATGCCACAAAATTTGAAAATCTAAATGAAATGGACAATTTTCTTGATCAATTTGACGTACCAAAGCTGAACCAGGACCAGGTAAATCAACTAAATAGACCTTATCCCCCCAAAAAATAGAAGTGGTCATCAAAAGTCTCCCATCCCAAAAAAGCCCAAGACAAGATGGTTTCAGCCCAGAATTCTACCAGACCTTCAATAAAGAGCTAACACCAATTCTCTTCAAACTATTCCACAAAATAGAAACAGAAGGAATATTACCAAATTCATTCTATGAAGCCACAGTCACCTTGGTACCTAAACCTCACAAAGACTCAACAAAGAAAGAGAATTTCCAGCCAATCTCCCTTATGAACATTGATGCAAAAATACTTAATAAAATACTTGCAAACCGAATCCAAGAACACATCAAAGATATTATCCACTATGACCAAGTAGGCTTCATCCCAGGTATGCGAGGGTGGTTCAATATATGAAAATCCATCAATGTGATCCACCATATTAACAAATTGAAAGAAAAAAAACCACATGATAATCTCCCTAGATGCTGAAAAAGCCTTCAACAAAATCCAACATCCATTCATGTTCAAAGTATTGGAGAGATCAGGGATACAAGGCACATATCTAAACATAGTAAAGACGATATACAGCAAGCTTAGCCAACATCAAACTGAACAGAGAGAAACTTAAAGCAATCCCACTGAAATCAAGAAAAGGCTGCCCACTCTCTCCATATCTCTTCAACATAGTGCTGGAAGTCCTTGCTAGAGCAATAAGACAGTTGAAGGAGATCAAGGGGATACAAATTGGAAAGGAAGAAGTCAAATTATCACTATTTGCAGATGATATGATAGTATACGTGAGTGACCCCAAAAACTCTACCAGGGAACCCTACAGCTGATAAACACCTTCAGCAAAGTGGCAGGATACAAAATTAACTCAAAAAAATCAGTAGCCCTCATGTATACAAAAGACAAAAGGGCTGAGAAAGAAATTAAGGAAACAACACCATTCACAATAGCCGCAAATGACATAAGGTACCTCGGAGTAACCCTAACCAAGGAAGTCAAAGACTTGTATGAAAAAATTTCAAATCTCTGAAGAAAGAATTAGAAGAAGATATGAGAAGATGGAAAGATCTCCCAAGCTCATGGCTTGGTAGGATTAACATAGTAAAAATGGCGATCTTACCAAAAGCAATCTACAGATTCAATGCAATGCTCATCAAATTACCAACACAATTCTTTACAGAGCTGGAAAGAAAAATTCTCAACTTCATATGGAATAACAAGAAACCCAGAATTTCTAAAACAATCCTCTACAATAAAAGATCTTCAGGAGGTATCTCCATCCCTGATCTTAAGTTATACTATAGAGCAACAGTTTTAAAAACTGCATGGTACTGGCATAGAAACAGAATGGTGGATCAAGGGAACCGAACAGAGGACCCAGAAATAAACCCACACACTTATGGACACCTGATCTTTTACAAAGATGCCAAAACCATACAATGGATAAAAGATAGCATTTTCAACAAATGTTGCTGGTCTAACTGGATGTCTACATGTAGAAAAATGAAAATAGATCCATACTTGTCACCCTGCACAAAACTGAAGTCCAAGTGGATCAAAGACCTCAACATAAAACCAGACACATTAAATCAGCTTGAAAAAAAAGTGGGAAATACCCTAGAACTCATTGGTACAGGGGACAACTTCCTGAACAGAACACCAACAGCACAGGCTCTAAGAGCAACAACCAATAAATGGGACCTCATGAAACTGAAAAGCTTCTGTAAAGCAAAGGACACCGTCATCAAAACAAAGTGACCACCTCCAGATTGGGAAAGAATCTTCACCAACCCTTTATCTGACAGAGGACTCATATCCAGTATATATAAAGAACTAAAGAAGCAGGAAAAGCAGCAAACCAAGTAATCCACTTAAAAAATGGGGAACAGAGCTAAACAGAGAATTCTCTGTAGAGGAATACCGAATGGCAGAGAAGCACTTAAAGAAATGCTCAACCTCACTAGCCATTAGGGAAATGCAAATCAAAACAACCCTGAGATTTCACCTTACACCCATGAGAATGGCCAAGATCAAAAACTCAAGTGACAACACATGCTGGAGAGGTTGTGAAGAAAGGGGAACCCTTCTCCACTGCTGGTGGGAATGTAAACTTGTACAACCACTCTGGAAATCAATCTGGCGCTTTCTCAGACAACTAGGAATAGCGCTTCCTCAAGATCCAGCCATACCACTACTGGGCATATATCCAAAAGAGGCTCAAGTACACAAAAAGGACATTTGCTCAACCATGTTTGTAGCAGCCTTATTTGTAATAGCCAGAAGCTGGAAACAACCCAGATGCCCCTCAACTGAAGAATGGATGCAGAAATGGTGGTACATCTACACAATGGAATATTACTCAGCAATGAAAAACAAGGAAATCATGAAATTTGCAGGTAAATGGTGGGATCTGGAAAGGATCATCCTGAGTGAGTTGTCCCAGAAGCAAAAAGACACACATGGTATATACTCACTCATATAGACATACAACATAGGACAAACCCACTAAAACCTGTGCATCTAAAGAAACTAAGCAAGAGAGAGGACCCTAACTAAAATGTCCAATCCCCATCCGGAAAGGCAAAGAGGATGGACATCAGAAGAAGACGAAAACAGGAAACAACCTAGGAACCTACCACAGAGGGCCTCTGAAAGCCTCTGCCCTTCAGACTATCAAAGCAGATGCTGAGCCGGATGGGCAACTGTTGGGCAGGTGAATGGAATTTTAGGATAAGAACCTAGAAATAGTAAGAGCTGGAGAGGACAGGGTCTCCACAAGGGGAGCAACAGAACAAGAAAATTTGAACACAGGGAACTTCCCAGAGACTCATACTCCAACCAAGGACTATTCATGGAGATAACCCAGAACCCCTGCACAGATGTAGCCCAGGGCAGTTCAGAGTCCAATTGGGTTACATAGTAATGTGAAGAGGGACTACCTCTGACATAATCTGATTGGCCTGCTCTTTGATCACCTCCCTCTGAGGGGAGCAGCCTTACCAGGCCATAGTAGAGGACAATACAGCCACTTTTGATGTGAACTGACAGACTAAGATCAGAAAGGAGAGGAGAACCTCCCCTATTAGTGGACTTGGGGAGTGGCATGCAAGCAGAGGGAGGAGGGAGGGTGGGATTTGGAGGGGAGGAGAGAGGGGCTTATGAGGGGATGAAGAATGAATAAAGTGTAATTGATGAAAAATTTAAAAAAAAGTGAAAAAAATAATTTAAGAACCTTAAATGACTTTCAAAAGTGGAGGAAAACATGAAGTTAGTCAATTGGCATGGAGCACGTCTCGCCCCTGGGGGCAATGGTCTCCTGAACCTACTCAGACCTCGGACACCACCACTTCTAGTTCTAGAACTGACGCAGGATGTTCCATCGAGGGGTTAAGGCTTCTCATAATATTTCCTATAAGCCCACACCTGTTTGTCTATATCCCCCATTTTTATTCATTATTAGCCAGATAGAGCCAAGTAATTGTGGTAATGATACTTGCTTTTTTGCCCAATGCTGGAATGCTAGTAAATTTAGGTATGCCCTGGTTACTCGCATGCCTCACTGGGTGCCTGTGCCCATTGATGCCCCTCACACTATGACTCTCTTCAGACAGAAAAGGGATCTTGGAACTACAGCCACCATTGTTACTACCATCTCATTGGCGGCTGTTGGAGCTACCACCAGGGCATTAGCCATGAGTCATACTGGGCAGAGTGCTCAGACCCTGAATAATCATTTAGCCAATGTAGCTCATGCCTTAGTTGTACATAAAGGAATTAATGCTCAACTAAAAGGAAGCTTGATGGTGTTCAATCAGAGGATTGACCTCTTGCAGGAGCAAATTGATACCCTATGGCAAATTGCTCAACCTGGCTGTCAATGAAAGTATGCTGGACTTCGTGTCACTAGCATACAACAGGAGAATTTTTCCTGTGCTGCAAATCTGTCTAAACAATTGTCGAGCTATATTTTAGGTAATTGGACTGGAGAATTCGATACTACGATGGAGCAGCTGAGAGTGGCCATTGTCACAGTAAATTCTACCAGAGTGGACGCAGGACTAGCCACAGGATTATCAACATGGATTGCTGCAGCCATGAATCATCTGAAGGAATGGGCGGGCATGAGAGCGTTAGCAGGCCTTCTGGTGTTGGTCTCCTTGGTTTGCCTGTGGTATATATGCAAGATTAGAGTCTCACAACAGTGTGATGCAGCCATGATCTTTCAGGCCTTTACAGCCATTGAAGCAGGACATTCTCCCCAAGCATGGTTGGATACCATAAAAAGCTAAAATGATACGCTCAGGATGCGAGGGTAAGCACTACACTCAGGGTCAGCTGCTTTCGACCCATTGAAGAGCATGTCTGATTGCATGCGGGTTGATGCCCCAGGTCCCGCCTCTGAGAAAAAGGTATTGGACGGGTCTGATGCTCTTTGGGTGGATGATACCTAAATGAACATCGGTACAAAGTCCCAATTTATTTCTAATATCAGAGATCAGACCTCTACTCTTGCCTGATGCGTCTAAAACAAAAAGGGGGAACTGTAGAGAGCTGCGGAATGCTATGCCTTAAAGATGGAGCTGGTTTCTGCCTTCCACCTTCCCCATGGTGAGTGCTCTCTGTCAGGAACAACTCCACATTTGGCTAAGGCCAAGGATCTGGCTTGCTTCCATTTATGTGGACCTATCTGCATTGCCCACGTGGCACGCCTGGGTTGGCTACCCAGAGGCTATTTAAGCTGTGGGCTGGCTTTCCCCAGGGTCCGAGGATTGTTCAAAGTTCCTGAATAAACTGCATTGAAAAAAAAAAAAGCTACCTCAGACCTAAAGAGCTCAGGTGGCATCGTTGAACAAGCAGTCCTGGCACTAACACTACATTTCGAGGTTTTGACTGGAGGACCACAGCAGGATACACTTTTGCTCTTGCTTCCTTGACATATAATACAGGCCCATTTCACTGTCCTTATGGCCCAATTTTAAATGTAAACACCTGGACCAGGAGGGTTTGTCACTGACTGCTCAGTAGCTACTGACATAGCTGCCCATCCTGCCAGGTCAGCCAAGGCAACCCTGTTCATAAAGGTTTAGCAACACTAGTTTGGAACAAAACTAGCTATCAACTAGTTAATTTCCCCTCATTTCTCCTTTTACAATTACAGATTTTCTCTGTTTCAGCCAAACTAGACTCAGGAATTGTCTGGTTTCTGAAGGAGTCTGGTAATTGGAATTCTGATTCTTGGCCTTGGCAGATGCAGCTCTTTTCTAAGTTCTATGTCTCGAAACTTTCCTTGGAACAGATGTGTTGCTACGATGAAAAAAAAATACCTTGCCAGGTGGCACAGATGTGTTGCTACGATGAAAAAAAAAATACTTACATCTGTGTCACCTGGCAAGGCATCCAGAAATTACCTCAAGGTTGCAGAAATTTTGCTGTCTGGTTCCAAAGGTCACAGGATATAACCTAGAACCTCCACTCATATGTAGCCTGTGGTAGCTCAGTAACCAATTGGTTTCCCAAAGTGAGGGGAACAGGGACTATTTCTAACAGGAACTCAATGACTGGCTCTTTGGTCTCCCCACCCCCGAAGGGAGGAGCACTCCTGTTAGGCCACAGAGGAGGGCTTTGCAGCCAGTCCTGAAGATACCTGATAAAACAGGATCAGATGAATGGGGAGGAGGTCCCCCCTATCAGTGGACTTGGAAAGGGGCACGGTGGAGATGAGGGAGGGAGGGAGGGACTGGGAGGGAATGAGGGATCGGGACATGGCTGGGATACAGAGTTAATAAAATGTAACTGATAAAAAAAAAGTAAAAAAAAATACTTGTAGTCTTGGCTTTATAAGTGTTCTTTGAATGTTCAGTAAACTAAGACTTGATCAGGAATCTGTCTTGTCTCCATCTTCACCTCTCTGTCCCCATTTACACTCGCTCTTTCATTTGGACCCCTTTCGACTAGCCTGAAGGAGTTGATGCTCACACAAGGGACCTTGAAAATGAGGGGCAACATGAGAAAGGCTGCTTTTTGGAGCTCCAGATGCCTAAGAAAAAAATGTGCTTCATGATGACTGCCTATCACAGGGAGGAAGACAAGTTGCTTTCCCTGCCACAATGCCGAAGATATGGGACAACTGTAGAAGGATATTACTGTTTACTGTGAGATTGTCCAATTAGGAAGGGAACAAGCTTACTTATTAAGGGAATTAAATAAATTAAAATTAAATAATAATAATAATAGTAATAAATAATAATTATAATAATAAAATTGAATTTATTGCACTGATAAATTTTAAAGTCTGGTTTTAATTTTTAAAATTATAAATGTGCTTTATGATTTCACTCCTAAAGATGATGCTTGCTTTTAATATTACAAAAACAGGTTTTAAAAAATATTTAAATATTTAAAAAGCAAGTACCATGTTTGTTTTTTGTATTTGCCTCTGTTTTTTTTTTTGTTTGTTTATTTGTTTGTTTGTTTGTTTTTGTCTGCTGGCTTGGCTTCTCTTTTGGTTTCTGGTTTTGGTTTGCTTGCAAGGTCTTGAAGAGTTTCCAGTCTGGTCCAGGGAATCTGGAGGATGCTCCAGTTCACAGGGAAGAGGCCACTAAATGTTTTACTACTTTTGGGCCCAGGGGGGAGGGTCACTGTACCCTATCTGTGTTATAATAGGGCTGCTGGACCTGGCTCTCAATCTGGAAGTTGTGGAAAGAGCTACGGGGATTCTATTCCTTCTGGAATCTATGTGTGTGGAGGGGACCCATGAGGAGGTCCACTCCTTCTGGGAATATGTAGGATTTGTGTCCAGTAGGGGCTGGTAAAGTCATGGTATTTGGGTATTCTGGTTACTCCAAGGTGACAATGTCACATTTCTATGTTTCTTATGTGTGTGTGTGTGTGTGTGTGTGTGTGTGTGTGTGTGTGTGTGTGTTTATCTGTAGACTTGGATATTTTTAGACATGTGAGAATTTGAATCAACACCTCTGAGTTTGTTTCTGGATCATCAGAGTTAAATTATATAAACATTTTTTAAATTTATCAGGTATTGTAAAATAGTAATCCTTGGGCAGTCTAACAAAGAACTTAAAACCATTTCTCAACACTTTGAGGTAAATAAAATTCCTTGGTGTTAATTTTTTGAATTTTACAAAGTAAAAGCAAGCCATGCTGTTTAATCCAATTAAACAAAAATTGCATTTATTACAATCTATCATGTATTAAAAAAACATAAAATATGTTGTTTTTCATTTAAAAAGGCTGAAGATTCTTAAGTGCAAAATGATTGCTTATGCTCTTTTATAGGAAAAAATAAGGACTACAGTTCCATGTTAGCCTAGGGTTATGCAGGATTATATTCAGATCATTGTTAACCATTATATAAAATATACACCTGGCTAAGAGTACCTAAAAAATTATTTAATGCTGTTTCTTTCTGGCCTATAGATTTGGTATGGCCAAAATAGTCCATTTTTGCTGAGGGCTTCATGCTAAGCTTAGTTCTCTGTTTAATTCTAAATATAACTTTTGTCCTTTAATTTTTATCTCTTAAGTTTTAGTACAATATGATAGAATTAATAAGATTTACTAACCCCTAAATAAATTATGTATAATGAAAAGTTTTTTTTATTTTAGTTTAAAAAGAACACATTTAAAGTTAAGCTAAAGATTATAGTTGAGTACAAGATTGAGTTTTATCTAGATTCTTTGTTTAGTTTTTTTTAAAGTTAAATCTAAATTTAGTTACCATGAAGTTTACCCACATAGATATAGAAAAAAATGGTTCTAAAACATATATTTAAATAATATCAAAATTGAGATTATGATATCTTGTTTTATAGGATGAAGTTTAGAGCAGATGATAAAGGTAGACAAAGAGTAGCTCAAATATGCTGGCCCTCAGACTTGTCAGAGATCTGATAAATATGGCATTTTAACATATGTAAGCTTATTATGACAGAGTCCAATCTGTTGTGGCATACACACACACACACACACACACACACACACACACAAATAAATAAATAAATAAATAAAAATAAAACAAAAAATAAATTAATTCAGTTTTTATAGGTACAGCCTATTTTTTTTTCTATTTAAAACAAAAGTTAGCCCAATTGTTGATACTTTAACGGTATTTACTGATGGTTCATTATCGGGTTTTGCTGCCTATGTTTATAAAAATACAATATTTTTTATGTGTCAAACTCATCTTAGCAAATAGCAGAGTTATATGTAGTAATGCCTGTGTTTCAAATTTTAATAAGCAGGCTTTGAACATTTTTACAGATAGTGCACAGTCTTTCCCTGGGATACATACTACAGGTAAAATTCAGACATCTCCTGCTGGAATTTTACTTTTAAAATTCATATTTTGATACAAAAAATCTTTCCTTTTTTATTGGACATTTGAGGGCTAATTTGCCAGTATCCCTGTCTAAAGGAAATGCATTGGCAGATAAAGTCATCAAAGTTTATTGTTCACACTTAAAAAGAACCTTGGATGCCAATAATACCCATCATTTTAATAATCAAACATTGAGACTTAAATATGGATTGACAAAGGAATAGGCCCATATTATAGTAAAAGCTTCTAGTACTTGTCCTCAATTTCAGCCTGTCCCTCATTTGGGAATGAATCTTAAAGGATTTGTTCCAAATCAGATTTGGCAAATGGATATTATTCATATCTCTGAATTTAAACAATTAAAATATGTACATGTTTGCATAGATACTTATTCTGGATTTATTTTTGACACTCCTCAACCAGGTAAAATTGCAAAAAAAAGTTATTATTCATTGACTACATGCTTTTAATGTTCTAGGAGTTCCTAAGCAATTTAAAACTGACAATGAAACAGGGTATACTAGCAAATCTTTTAAAAGATTTTGTTAACAGTTTCAAGTTACTCATATGACTAAAATTCCATACAATCCTCAAGGACAAGGTATGGTAGAGCATGCCCACTAAACAATTAAAATTAATTTGAAAAAAAAAAAAAAACAGCGAAGGAGGAGCTGTTCCCCTGGACACCTGAGAATCATCATTATCATTTTATTTTCATTCTCAATTTTTTCAATTTGGATAAGCATGGTAAATCTGCAGCAGATAGATTTTGGCATACAGAAACCAAGAAAACTTTTGCTAAAGTAAAATGGAGGGATGATTTAACAAATCAATGGCATGGACCCGACCCTGTACTCATTTGGGGGTGAGGATCTGTCTATGTTTTTTTGAAGTTACCAGAATGTCTGGTGCATGAAGTGGATGAGGAATTTTCTCCTGACGATGATGATGATGTCAATGAAGACACTTCTGTTCAAGTCAAGATGACTGTTCATTGGGTGTATGTTCCTAATCTACCTCTACTACATGCTGTTTCCTGGGATGATCCAGAAGTCCTTGTTCATGTCAACAACACTTGGCTGCTGGATTTTCCTGCTTTTGAAGCAACACAAGTAAAACAGACTCTTAAATTATCAGGACTAGGAAGAGGTCATCCTCTTTGCTCTATGAGAGAGAGTATTCATCAGGACAGCTTACAAGTCTCCCCTGTCCAGATCATAGGTCTGGATTCCTACTACTCTAAAATTGGGGTGGCAGCTCACGCCTTCCTTTGCAAGCAGGTCAAGTGGATCATTAGAGGGATATTATTGTCCCTTCCTATAGGAGTTAAGAATGACAGTCTTACATCTCCAATGACTTAGCCAGCCTGTAAGAAAGGGGATAAACACACTTGTCTTTGACAGATGGTTCCTTGAAAAAGATGAAATTGAGAAACTCCAACCATCTACTCCTGGGACAATGACCCTGCATTTACAGTCGTGGACTGGACTGGTCTGTTGTTAAGGGTATTAAGAACTTTGTTTCTGGTAAAGGGAGTCATATTTTCTTTGTTTTAGAAAAAGCTGTTAGTGCTAGACTTTGGAGGATTTCAAATAAAAATTGGCAAACCTAGGTATGAAAATTTGGGGTTGCATTGGGATATATAGACATTCTCTGTGGGAATACAAGTAGCTTTGCTAAATTAATCAGGGATACTTCTGTTTTGGCTTGTGTTAATCCTCCATATTTACTGCTAATTGGAAATATTGTAGTAAGACATTTTATGAACAATGATACCTATTCAATTGAATGTGTATATTACAATCTTATTAATTATGTGAGAGCTGATGATAATGCTCTTTCACTATTAGTTGTTAAGAAACCTGCTTTTGTTATGATTCTTGTTATGGTTTCTGATTCTTTGTATAATGAAATAGAATTTAATTGGACTCAGGTTTAGTATCACCTTGCTGGTATTTTCAAGCAACCTATGCTGTTGTTATTAAAATCTGTTACTCTCTGCCCTCAAGGATATACCAGTGCCATGTTTTTGGATCCACAGAAATGATTCTTCTGCATCAAATAGGATTGCATACAGAGACCCACAGTCCAATATTATGCAGAGAGAGACTTTAATGTGATTAAAGTCCAAATGTGATTAAAGTCCAGCCCAAATGTGATTACACTATGAAATTCTCTCTCCCCTCAGATCTCTTGGAAGCCTGCAGGAGAGAATAAGGAAGAGTGTCATAAGTAGAGAAAATTGAAGACACAAGAAGAACAAAACCCTGAGAGTCTGAATAAAGAGGAAGATTATGTAGCCACCCATGTTGACAGCTGATAAGCTAGGGTCAGAAGTGGGAGGAGGACCTCCCCCCCATCATGGAACTTTAGAAAGGTCCTAAGGCTAGGAGGAGGATGGTGGGTGGGACTGGGAGGAGAAGAGGGATGGTATGTAGAACGGGAACAATGTGAACAAATCATAATTAATAAATATATAAGAAAAATTGTGATCATGGTGATGAAGTATAGAGCTCTTCATGAATGATGGCTTCTTCTTGTGAGTGGTGCCAGTGTGCTGTAAAGATGAACTCAGTTTTATTTAAGGGACTTAGCACTGAGACTCTGATCATGTTCCAATGAGTATATGAACAACACATACTAGAACTGATGTACTTTAAAGAAAAAAAATATTTTAATGGGACACACTGGTAGGAATTTAAAGCTGGGAAAGTGGAGAAGGAGTGTTATGTATATTCTATGAAATTCCCACATGAGCAATAAAAAATTAAATCAGCTGGATGTAGAAGATTATGGAGGGAATTTTAATGTAGAAGAACATAGTTTATCCTGATAGTTTGTCATTCAATACAATGTTTAAAGACCCACTTACTTCCAAGTTCTAAATAACAGGGCTGACATTCTCCTTTGGGGAAAATGTGGAATATTTCCATAACAGAGTATTATTCAGCTAAGAAAATGACATCATGATATTTTCAGGCAAATGGATGGAACCAGGTAAAACCATTCTGGGTGAAAAATGGTTTGTATTCAATTCTTAAGATGTATTCTAATATTGAGGTATAAAGTTCCATTTGGCCATTGTTTGTGACCTCACCAGTCTTTCACTAGAGGGATTGGGTGGCAGTTAGTTATTTTTGGGCCAGGCCATCCTACAGAAATTTTAAAGCAACCCAGGCTGTTGTTTTTAAAATATGTTGCTCTCTGCCCTCAACTGATAGATCAGTGTCATGTGTTGGAAATACAGAGATGCATCCTTGTGCATCAAATGTAATTGCAACAGACACCCACCTTCCAATATTATGCAGAGAGAGACCTTAAAACTCCCATATCTAAATGGGATTTCAGAGCTCTGGGAAGCTGGCAGGAGAAGAGGCAGGAAAAGTGAAATTAGTAGATTCCTTTATTATGTTTTAAATGCACAGATATTTCCTCATTCAGTCAATTTCTTAGCGGGAAAATGCTCCTGACAAAGGCAAATTTTTGAACACAAAGGGTTAAATTGGGACCTTGCTTATATTTGTACAGAGACAATCTAGGTACATGTCTGTAAGCAGTCATCTTTTTGTGGTACTACAGGAGAACTGAGAGCTTTTCATACTGTACCACATGCAGCAGACAGAGAGAGATAGAGAGAGAAAGAGAGAAAAAGAGTTAGAGACAAATTCAGATACAGAGAGCAAGACTGACAGAAAGAAATATAAAGTGACAGATTGAAGGAAAGAAACTCCACTGTGTCTGGTCACTTTTATTGGCCTATCAATCTCAAAGCACACCCTCCTATATTATAACTCCAACAGGAATTATATTATCTAACAAGGCCAACATCTGAACACTTCCCAGACATTTCCTCACTGGGTATTCAACATATAAATAATGAGCTTCAAAGGGATTTTGCAATTCAAATCATGGGGAAGTGGAAGAAGATGGAGGGACTTCTAGGTTAAAAGAACATAATTATCATCATAATTTGTCATTCAATACAATGATTAAAGTTCCAGAAATTACAAGGAGTATTGAAGAGGTTTTACAATCTCCTTTGGAAAAAAAAATGTGCAATATTTCCTTAATGGAGTATTCTTCAGCTAAGAAAATGACAACATATTTTCAGGCAAAAGGATGGAACCAAGAAAAACCATCCTGGCTGAAGTAACTAAATTGCAGAAAGACAAATATGGTATGTATTCACTTATTAGAAGGTCTCCTAATAGTGGGTGATAAAGTTCTGATAGACAATCAATTGTTACCAAAATGATTGGCCACTAGTGCAAGGGTGGCAGTTAATTGACGTGTTGGGTCAGGGCATCCTACAGAAATTTTCAAGCAACCCAGGATATTGTTATTAAAATATGTTGCTCTCCACCCTCAAATGATAGATCAGTGCCTTGTTGTTGCATAAGCAGAGATGCTTCCTCGGTCATCAAGTAGGATTGCATACTGAGCCCTGCAGTCCGATATTATGCAGAGAGAGTCCTTAAACCACCCAGCTGTAAATGGGATTCACTATGAAATTCTCCCTCCCCTCAGAGCTCTGGGAAGCCTGCCAGAGAAAAACAGGAAAAGTGTCATAAGTAGAGGGAATTGAAGACACATGGAGAAAAATATCATGAGATTTAGGCCACAGAGGAAGATGATGCAGCCACGCTTTGATGGGACCTGATAAGCTAGGGTCAGATATAAGGGGGAGGAGAACCTCAGCTATCAGGGAACTAGAGAAAGGGCATAGGGGTAGATGATTAATGGTGGGTGGGACTAGAGGGAGAAGAGAGAGGGGGCAGCAGAGGGAATAAAAAGTGAACAAACCATAATAATTACAAAATAATAACTGTGATCAAGGTGATGAGGTATAGACCTCTTCAGGACTGATGGATTTTGGTGGTGGTGCCAGGGTGCAGCAAAGAAAAACTACATTTATTTTAAGGGACTTGGCTCTGAGACTCTGATCATGTTCCATTGAGTAGATGAACAATGTGTACTTGAATTGATGTATTTTAAATAAAAATATTTTAGTGTGACCCATCGGTAGGAATTTTAACCTGGGAGCAATGGAAAAGTAGTGTAATGTATAGTATGTGAAATTCTCACATAAGCAATAGAAATAATATGTTGATAACTTTAACAATGACTTTTAACATGGACAAAAGATTCTGCTAATGGGGGACAGACTTTGTAAGGCATGCTTTCCAGAAACTCATTATGTAGCAAAGATTCTCGGCCATGAACTAGTGTTTACCCAGCTACTTCAGACTCCATAAACTCAGGTGGCACAACTGAACAATCAGTTCTGGCCCTAATGCTACATTTACAGGGTTTGTCTGGAAAACCTAAGCAGGAAACACAGGTACTCTTGTGTCTTAGGCTTATAACAAGACCCATTTCTCTGTCCTGGGTGACCAGTTTTAACTGTTACTCCCAGGCTGAGCAAACCTATATGCCTCAATCTGGGCAGCTTAAAGTACCCAAGCCAGAGATGATAGTTCCTGTGTCCAAGACTTTTAGTTCAGAAAAAGTGTTACATATTTCTTTCAAGTGGTCTTTAGTAAAGTCACCAGTCCTTAATGTGAGTTCCACATTATCACAGATTCCATTTTTATCTGCTAAATGCACACATATGTCCTCAATCAGTGATTACTTATTGTGAAATTGCTGCCTTACCATGGCTATTATGACTTCACAATGCTATTGTGACATCCCAATGGTATTATGACATCACAATGCTATAATCACATCACAATGGTATGATAACACAATGCTATTATGATAATACAATGCTATTACAACATGATTGTGGTATGACATCACAATGGCATTTTGACATATCAGTGGCATGAAAATGGTATTATGACATCACAATGGTATTTTGACATCAGAATTATATTAAGATGTCACAATGCTAATAAGACTTCATATTGGTATGAATACACAATGGTATTAGGACATTACAATGATATTGAGATCACATTGCTCTTATGACAACACATTGCCATTAAGCCATCACAAAGTGATTATGACATCACCATGCTATTATGATATCATAATGGAATCACAATGGAATTGTGGTATGACATCACAATAGAATTTTGACTACACAGTGATATTACAACATTACAATTCTATTAGAATTTCACAATGATATGACAGCACAACTGTGCTATGACTTCACAATGCTATTATGACATCATAATGTTATGACATCACCATGCTATTATGATGTCACTATGGTATTAAGATTAAAAAGTGTATTAAGAAATCACAGCTTTCGGAGGGGCAAGATAGCTGCGCCGGGAGGACTCTCTTTCTGAGCAGCAGCAGCAGGATCAGCACAGTGACCACTAATCAGAACTCAAGCCATAAAACACAGTCATTGTGTTTCCCAGGTGAGAGGATACCCCATGCTGGGGGATTCAATCAGGTTTTAACTCACCTGGCTAAACCGCAGAAGAGATCCCGGTTCCACCAAACGCTTGGCTGCCAGCTGCTGGCCGCCAGCCCCAGCCCCAGTCCAGAGCCACAAGCCAGTGTCTCTGGTCATCGTCCCAGACTGAACCCTGCGTGCCACACTATCAGAGACTGGAGTTTTCAGTAGAGAGATAACCCCAGGGTACAGGAAACGATTGGGACTGGCCTTAGGTCACCCAGACATCCCCTGGAAAAGACTCGGGTTCCTCGGGCACCCCAGGAGCCAGCCCAGAGCCAGAGCCTGGGACACAGGCTCCTGCACCACAGAGCTCTGCCTGCCTGCGTGCCTGATTCGCCACCTGAGATAGAACTGTGGGCACCAGGACACCAGGGAATGAGTTTCACTGTCCGGTGCAAACACACAGGGAGGGAAATGGCTGGTCTGATCTCAGTGCACTCAGCTGACACCCCCAGCCTGAAAAGGTCCCCAGAAAATTACCCAGGTTAGGGAGGCACCCAGCCTCCCAAAGGCCGCAAAGGCAGACACAGGCAGTTTCTGCGCACCAGACAGCTGGCTGAGACTGAGCCACCATCACTCAGCTGTGCTCCAGGCACAGGCAGTTTCTGCGGCCAGCCAGCTGGCAGACAATGAGCAGTGTGCACCAGGGCAAAAAAAGACACTGGGAGTCCCTGTCTCCAGAGAATCCACAGGGAAGGCAGGAAACTGTACTGACTTAAATCACCCAATCCTTCCCTAGAAAAAGTCTAGCAGACCAGTGGGGCCAAGGCGCGATCACTCAGCTGTGCTCCAGACACAGGCACAAACAATTGCTGCGCGCCTGATGTCCAACTGGGCAGCAGCAGCTGATCATTAAATTTACAACAAGAAACCCAGAAACAGGGCAGCTGCCCTCAGGACTTCCCTGGGTGAGAGGAGAACCCTCTCGACTAACAAAGACCACAGTTACCACTCAAGTCTATATCCCGGAGGTCAGCAACTCCTCAAAAAACACCAGCCATCCAGGGACTATACCCAAAAAGCTGAGAAGACATCCTTCAGGAAAAACCCTTTGCTTGCTGCAAAGGGGATTCTCTCCACCACAGGATCCCCAGGAACCACCAGAATATGACCCCAAACACCTAAGATAACACAATGGGAAGAGGCCAGTGCAAAAGCTCAAGCAACAAAAGACAGAGCAATATGCCATCTCCAGAACCCAGTTACCCAGGGGCAAGTAGCCCTGGACACCCCAGCATAACTGAAATCCAAGAAGATGATCTAACAACTATGTTCATGAAGATGATAACAGAGGAAACAAATAAGATACGTAAAGACATAGAGGAAGATAAACACAAACAGAATATTGCCATCTGTAAAGAAATAGAGGAAGCTGCAGCCAAACACTTTATGGCCTTTAGAAAGGAAATGCTTAAAGCACTGAATGGAATAAAAGAAACAGAGTTGAAGGAACTAAAAGAAAAACAGGAAAGTACAATCAGACAGGTGAAGGAAGTAAACAAAACAACTCAAGACCTGAAGATAGAATTGGAAAAATTAAAGAAAACACAAATGGAAGAAATAATGGAAAGGAAGAATCTAGGGAAGAAAACAGGAACTACAGAGGTAAGAATAACCAACAGACTACAAGAAATGGAAGAAAGAATCTCAGGTTTAGAAGATACAATGGAAGAAATCGATGTATCTGTCAAAGAAAATGTTAAATCCGAAAAATTCCTGTCACAGACCATCCAAGAAATCCAAGACAATATGAAAAGACAAAACCTGAGAATAATAGGTATAGAGGAAAAAGAAGACTCCCTTCTCCAAGGCCCAGAAAATATTTTCAACAAAATCATTGAAGAAAATTTCCCCAAGCTAAAGGAGAGGCCAATTAGAATACATGAGGCCTACAGAACACCCAACAAATTTGACCAGAGAAGAAAATCCTCCCACAACATAATAATCAAAACAGTAAGTATACAGAACAAAGAAAAAATACTAAAACCTGCAAGGGAAAAAGGCCAAGTAACATATAATGGCAAACCCATTAGAATCACACCTGACTTTTCAACAGAGACTATGAAAGCCAGAAGGGCCTGGACGGATATCATGCAGACCCTAAGAGAACACAGATGTCAGCCCAGGCTACTATACCCAGCAAAATTCTCAGTTCTCATAGATGGAGAAAACAAGATATTCAATGACAAAAAAAATTTCAACAATACCTACAAACAAATCCAGTATTACAGAAGACACTAGAAGGGAAAATACAACCAAGGAAAACTAGCTACATTCAAGAAAACACAGGAAATAAATAACCTCATTTCAGTGAAACAAAAAGCAACCAAGCACACAACCTGATGACCACAGCCAATATCAAAATCAAGGGACCTAACAGCCACTGGTCATTAATCTCTCTCAACACCAATGGACCCAACTCTCCAATAAAAAGACACAGATTAACAGAAGGGATACGTAAACTAAACCCAGCAATCTGTTGCATGCAAGAAACACACCTAAGACACAAAGATAGACATTACCTGAGGGTAAAGGGTTGAAAGACCACTTTCCAAGCAAAGAGACCCAAGAAGCAAGCAGGAGTAGCTATTCTATCTGATAAAATAGACTTTCAACCAAAATTAATAAAAAGAGATGGGAAAGGACACTTCATACTCATCAAGGGAAAATTCTACCAGGAAGACATCACAATCCTGAACATCTATGCCAAAATACAAGGGCACCCACATTTGTGAAAGAAACATTGTTAAAATTTAAAGCACATATAGATCCACACACATTAATAGTGGGAGACTTCAACACCCCACTCTCAACAAAGGACAGGTCAACAAAACAGAAATTAAACAAAGAAACAATGTCTCTGACAGAGGTCATGAATCAAATGGACCTAACAGACATTTACAGAACTTTACACCCAAACACAAAAGAATTTACCTTCTTCTCAGCACCTCATGGAACCTTCTCCAAAATAGACCATATAGTGGGTCACAAAGCAAGCATCAACAGATACAAGAAGATTGAAATAATCCCTTGTATCTTGTCTGATCACCATGGAATAAAGCTGGATGTCAACAATAACAGAAATAGCAAAAAACCTACACACACATGGAAACTGAGCAACTTGTTACTAAATGACAGCTCGGTCAGGGAAGAAATAAAGAAAGAAATTAAAGTCTTTCTAGAAATCAATGAAAATGAAGACACAACATACCCAAACTTGTGGGACACAATGAAAGCAGTGCTAAGAGAAAAGTTCATAGCACTAAGTGCCTTCAAGAAGAAATTCGAGACAGCTCATTCAAGCACCTTAATGGCTCACTTAAAAACCCTAGAAAAAGAAGAAGCAGACACACCAAGAAGGAGTAGACAGCTGGAAATAATCAAACTCAGGGCTGAAATCAATCAATTGGAAACAAATAAAACAATTCAAAGAATGAATGAAACCAAGAGCTGGTTCTTTGAGAAAATCAACAAGATCGACAAACCCTTAGCCAGGCTAACTAAAAGGCAGAGAGACACCACCCAAATCAACAAAATCAGAAATGAAAAGGGGGACATAACTACAGACACTGAGGAAATCCAAACAATCATTACTACTTACTTCAAAAGTCTATATGCCACAAAATTTGAAAATCTAAATGAAATGGACAATTTTCTTGATCGATTTGACTTACCAAAGCTGGATCAGGACCAGGTAAATCAACTAAATAGACCTATGTCCCCCAAAGAAATAGAAGTGGTCATCAAAATTCTCCCATCCAAAAAAAGCCCAGGACCAGATGGCTTCAGTACAGAATTCTGCCAGACCTTCAAAGAAGAGCTAACACCAATTCTCTTCAAACTATTCCACAAAATAGAAACAGAAGGAACATTACCAAATTCATTTTATGAAGCCACAGTCACCTTGGTACCTAAACCTCACAAAGACTCAACAAAGAAAGAGAATTTCAGGTCAATCTCCCTTATGAACATTGATGCAAAAATACTCAATAAAATACTTGCAAACTGAATCCAAGAACACATCAAAGATATTATCCACTCTGACCAAGTAGGCTTCATCCCAGGTATGCAGGGGTGGTTCAATATACAGAAATCCATCAATGTGATCCACCATATTAACAAACTGAAAGAAAAAGACCACATGATAATATCCCTAGATGCTGAAAAAGCATTTGACAAAATCCAACATCCATTCATGTTTAAAGTATTGGAGAGATCAGGGATACAAGGCACATATCTAAATATAGTAAAGGCGATATACAGCAAGCCTATAGCCAACATCAAACTGAATGGAGAGAAACTTAAAGCAATCCCACTAAAATCAGGGACAAGACAAGACTGCCCACTCTCTCCATATCTCTTCAACATAGTGCTGGAAGTCCTTGCTAGAGCAATAAGACAGTTGAAGGAGATCAAGGGGATACAAATTGGAAAGGAAGAAGTCAAATTATCACTGTTTGCACATGATATGATAGTATATGTGAGTGACCCCAAAAACTCTACCAGGGAATTCCTACAGCTGATAAACAACTTCAGCAAAGTGGCCAGATACAAAATTACCTGAAAAAAATCAGTAGCCCTCCTGTATACAAAAGACAAAAGGGCTGAGAAAGAAATTAGGGAAATAACACCATTCACAATAGCCAAAAATGACATAAGGTACCTCGGAGTAACCCTAACCAAGGAATTCAAAGACTTGTATGAAAAAAGTTTCAAGTTTCTGGAAAAAGAATTAAAAGAAGATTTGAGAAGATGGAAAGATATTTCATGCTCATGGCTTGGCAGGATTAACATAGTAAAAATGGCGATCTTACCAAAAGCAATCTACAGATTCAATGCAATTTCCATCAAATTACCAACACAATTCTTTACAGACCTGGAAAGAAAAATTCTCAACTTCATATGGAATAACAAGAAACCCAGAATTGCTAAAATAATCCTCTACAATAACAGATCTTCTGGAGGGATCTCTATCCTTGATCTTAAGCTGTACTATAGAGCAACAGTTTTAAAAACTGCATGGTACTGGCATAGAAACAGAATGGTGGATCACTGGAACCGAACAGAGGACCCAGAAATAACCCCACACACTTATGGACACCTGATCTTTGACAAAGACGCTAAAACCATTCAATGGAAAAAAGATAGCATCTTCAACCAATGGTGCTGGTCCAACTGGATGTCTACATGTAGAAAAATGAAAATAGATCCATACTTATTACCCTGCACAAAACTGAAGTCCAAGTGGATCAAAGACCTCAACATAAAACCAGACACATTAAATCGGCTTGAAAAAAAAATGGGAAATACCCTAGAACTCATTGGTACAGAAGAAAACTTCCTGAACAGAACACCAACAGCACAGGCTCTAAGAGCAACAATCAATAAATGGGACCCCATGAAACTGAAGAGCTTCTACAAAGCAAAGGACACTGTAATCAAAACAAAGTGACCACCTACAGATTGGGAAAGAATCTTCACCAACCCTTTATCTGACAGAGGACTCATATCCAGTATATATAAAGAACTAAAGAAGCTGAAAAGCAGCAAACCAAGTAACCCACTTAAAAATGGGGAACAGAGCTAAACAGAGAATTCTCTATAGAGAAATATCGAATGGCAGAGAAGCACTTAAAGAAATGCTCAACCTCACTAGCCATTAGGGAAATGCAAATCAAAACAACCCTGAGATTTCACCTTACAACCATGAGAATGGCCAAGATCAAAAACTCAAGTGACAACACATGCTGGAGAGGTTGTGAAGAAAGGGGAACCCTTCTCCACTGCTGGTGGGAATGTAAACTTGTACAACCACTCTGGAAATCAATCTGGCGCTTTCTCAGACAACTAGGAATAGCGCTTCCTCAAGATTCAGCCATACCACTACTGGGCATATATCCAAAAGAGGCTCAAGTACACAAAAAGGACATTTGCTCAACCATGTTTGTAGCAGCTTTATTTGTAATAGCCGGAAGCTGGAAACAACCCAGATGCCCCTCAACTGAAGAATGGATGCAGAAATGGTGGTACATCTACACAATGGAATATTACTCAGCAATGAAAAACAAGGAAATCATGAAATTTGCAGGTAAATGGTGGGATCTGGAAAGGATCATCCTGAGTGAGTTGTCCCAGAAGCAAAAAGACACACATGGTATATACTCACTCATATAGACATACAACATAGGACAAACCCACTAAAACCTGTGCATCTAAAGAAACTAAGTAAGAGAGAGGACCCTAAGTAAAATGTCCAATACCCATCCGGAAAGGCAAAGAGGATGGACATCCAAAGAAGAAGAAAACAGGAAACAACCTAGGAATCTACCACAGAGGGCCTCTGAAAGCCTCTGCCCTACAGACTATCAAAGCAGATGCTGAGCCGAATGGGCAACTGTTGGGCAGGTGAACGGAATTTTAGGATAAGAACCTGGAAATAGTAAGAGCTGGAGAGGACAGGGTCTCCACAAGGGGAGCAACAGAACAAGAATATTTGAACACAGGGAACTTCCCAGAGACTCATACTCCAACCAAGGACTATTCATGGAGATAACCCAGAACCCCTGCACAGATGTAGCCCAGGGCAGTTCAGAGTCCAATTGGGTTACATAGTAATGTGAAGAGGGACTGCCTCTGACATAATCTGATTGGCCTGCTCTTTGATCACCTGCCCCTGGGGGGGAGCAGCCTTACCAGGCCATAGTAGAGGACAATGCAGCCACTTTTGATGTGAACTGATAGACTAAGATCAGAAAGGAGAGGAGAACCTCCCCTATCCGTGGACTTTGGGAGTGGCATGCATGCAGAGGGAGGAGGGGGGTTGGATTGGGAGGGGAGAAGGGTGCGGCTTATGGGGGGATGCAGAATGAATAAAGTGTAATTGATGAAAAATTTTAAAAAAAGAAATCCCAATCTTATGACATCACAATGCTCTTATGTCATCATAATGCTGTTATGACATTTTAATATTATAACATCCCAATGATATTATGATGTCACAATGGTATTATTAAAAAGTTGTATTAAGGAATCACAAACATATGACATCTAAATGCTATTATAACATCACAATGGTATTATAACATCACAAGGCAGTTATGACATCACCAAGGCATCATGACTTCAAAATTCATCAGAATTTTTCAACAGAAACAATTTGTTACTTGAACAGTCACCCATAACTGTAATGTTGGAGCATCATCTTCAGCCTTCTGGGTAAGAATATTTGATAAACATATATGTGAAGTAGGAACTATTTAGCACTTGCTTATCTTGTCTTGGCAAAGTCTGTTAGAGGTATCACATATCAATGCTATGATGACTATTATGACATAACAATTGTATGACACCTCAATGCTATTATGACAAGATCATGATATAAAATCAAAGTGGAATTTTGACATCAAAATCCTATAATAACATCACAATACTATTATGATAAGATAATTTTATGACTTCACAAAGGAATTATGAAATCACAATACTATTATGACACAACAATGCTATTATGCCATCACAAAGGTATGAAATCTCAATGTTATTATGATATCACAATGATCTACTGACTTCAAAATGCTATGATGATAATAAAATGGCATTGTGAACAAAAACTTATATTACGACATCACAGTGCTATTATGATATCACAATGGTATTACACATCACAATGCTCTTATGACTTCATACTAGTATTATGACATCACAATAATAACATGACATCACAATGGCATTATGATATTATAACAATGATAAGATGACATCACAATGCTTTTATGACCACAGTGAATTTTTTATATCAAAATGGTATTATGACTTCCCAAGTCTATGATGATATTGCAAAGCTATATGACATTATAATGATGTTATATCATCACAATGGTACTATAACATCCCAATGCTATTATAACATCACAGTGCTATCATAACATCACAATGCTTTCATGAAATGGCAATGCTAATATGACCTCACAATACTATTATGATGTGGCAATGGTATGACAGCTCAATGCTTTTATGAAAGCAGGATGCTAATATGACAACACAATAGTTTTATAACTTCAATATGATATGAAATCGAGTGCTCTTAAGACACCTCAATGGTGTTATAACATCACAAGGGTATGATGACATCACAATGATATGACATCACAATGCTATTATGACATCACAATGGTATGAAACTGAATAGAATTATGACTTCACAATGCTATTACAACATTGTGAAATGACATAACAATGGAATTTTGATAGCACCATTGTATTCAAACATCACAATGCCTTGATAGCCTAATGTTATAATTTTACAATGTTATGTCATCACAATGCTATTATGACATCACAATGGTATGATGCCATCTTTTTTCCATTGAATGGAATTGGCTTCTTTGTCGAATATCGAGTGTGTGGATTTATTTCTGGGTCTTCTATGCGGTTCCATTGATCCTCCTTTCTGTTTCTATGCCAATACCATGCAGTTTTTATTACTGTTGCCCTGTAGTACAGCTTGAGATCAGGAATGGAGATACCTCCAGATGATCTGTTGTCGTACAGGATCGTTTTGGAGATTCTGGGTTTTTTGTTTCTCCATATGAAGCTGAGAATATTTTTTCCAAGGTCTGTAAAGAATTGAGTTGGTATTTTGATGGGAATTGCATTGAATCTGTAGATTGCTTTTGGCAGTATGGCCATTTTCACAATGTTAATCCTACCAATCCATGAGCACGGGAGATCTTTCCATCTTCTGATATCTTCTTCGATTTCTTTCTTCAGAGACTTGAAGTTTTTCTCAAACAGGTCTTTCACTTGCTTGGTTAGAGTCACACCAAAGTACTTTATGTTATTAATGGCTATTGTGAAAGGTGTTGTTTTCCTAATTTCTTTCTCAGCCTTCATATGGAGAAACAAAAAACCCAGAATCTCCAAAACAATCCTGTACAACAACAGATCATATGGAGGTATCTCCATCCCTGATCTCAAGCTGTACTACAGGGCAACAGTAATAAAAACTGCATGGTATTGGCATAGAAACAGAAAGGAGGATCAATGGAACCGCATAGAAGACCCAGAAATCAATCCACATACCTATGAATACTTGATATTCGATAAAAAAGCCAAATCCATTCAATGGAAAAAAGACAGCATCTTCAACAAATGGTGCTGGACCAACTGGATGTCTACATGCAGAAAAATGAAAATAGATCCATATTTATCACCCTGCACAAAACTAAAGTCCAAGTGGATCAAGGACCTCAACATAATACCAGATACCCTAAATCAATTGGAAAAAAAAGTGGGGAACAGCCTAGAACTCATTGGCACAGGAGACAACTTCCTGAACAGAACACCAACAGCACAGGCTCTAAGAGCAACAATCAATAAATGGGACCTCATGAAACTGAAAATTTTCCGTAAAACAAAGGATACCGTCATCAAAACAAAAGGACTGCCTACAGATTGGGAAAGAATCTTCACTAACCCTTTATCTGACAGAGGACTAATATCCAGTATATAGAAAGAACTAAAGAAGCTGAAAAGCAGCAAACCAAGTAATCCAATTAAAAAATGGGGAACAGAGCTAAACAGAGAATTCTCGACAGAGGAATATCAAATGGCAGAAAAACACTTAAAGAAATGCTCATCCTCATTAGCCATCAGGGAAATGCAAATCAAAACGACCCTGAGATATCACCTTACACCCATCAGAATGGCCAAGATGAAAAACTCAAGCAACAACACATGCTGGAGAGGTTGTGGAGAAAGGGGAACCCTCCTCCACTGCTGGTGGGAATGTAAACTGGTACAACCACTCTGGAAAGCTATCTGGCGCTTTCTAAGACAAATAGGAA
Organism: Meriones unguiculatus; assembly: GCF_030254825.1. Taxonomy (NCBI): domain Eukaryota; kingdom Metazoa; phylum Chordata; class Mammalia; order Rodentia; family Muridae; genus Meriones; species Meriones unguiculatus. Next base: position 30,871,640 of record NW_026843709.1, on the reverse strand, counting down.
TAGTGCTTCCTCCAGACCCAGCTATACCACTGCTAGGTATATACCCAAAGTTTGTTCAAGTACACAAAAAGGACACTTGCTCAACCATGTTTATAGCAGCTTTATTTATAGCCAGAACCTGGAAACAACCCAGCTGTCCATCAACGGTGGAATGGGTACAGAAATTGTGGTATTTTCATACAATGGAATACTACTCAGCAATAAAAAAGGAGGAAATCATGAAATTTGCAGGAGGAAATCATGAAATTTGCAGGCAAATGTTGGGATCTAGAAAAGATCACTCTGAGTGAAATATCCCAGAAGGAGAAAGACAAACATGGGATATACTCACTTATATAGACCTATAAGATATGTAAACATAATGAAATCTATACACCTAAAAAAGATAATCAATTGAGTGGACATGGGGTAAGATGATCAATCCTCATTTAGAAAGACAGATGGGATGTGCATTGAACGTATGACAGGAGTCTACTGAGCGCATCTGAAAGACTCTTACTAGCAGTGTTTTCATAGCAAAGACTCATGACTAAACCTTTGGCAGAGTACAGGGAATCATAAGAAAGAAGGGGAGTTAGTCTGATGGGGAAAGAATAGGAGCTCCACAAGGACCAAATATATCTGGGCACAGGGTCTTTTCTGAGACTGACATTCAACCAAGGACCATGTATGGATATAACCTAGAACCTCCACTCAGAGGTAGCCTGTGGTACCTCAGTAACCAATTGGTTTCCCAAAGTGAGGGAAACAGGGACTATTTCTAACAGGAACTCAATGACTGGCTCTTTGGTCTCCCCACCCCCGAAGGGAGGAGCAGTCCTGTTAGGCTACAGAGGAGGGCTTTGCAGCCAGTCCTGAAGATACCTGATAAAACAGGATCAGATGAATGGGGAGGAGGTCCCCCCATCAGTGGACTTGGAAAGGGGCACGGTGGAGATGAGGGAGGGAGGGAGGGACTGGGAGGGAATGAGGGATCGGGACACGGCTGGGATACAGAGTTAATAAAATGTAACTGATAAAAAAAATAAAAAAAAACAATGGTATGATGCCATGATTGTTATATGACATCACAATAAATTTTGACATTACAATGCTATTAACTTCACAGAGGTATAACTTCACAACGATATTAGGACATCTCAATGCTAGGACTACATGACAATGGCAACATGATATCATAATGACAACATGACATCAAAATTCATCATTGCATCCTGATGTTGTTATGACATCACAATGGTATTATGACTTCACAATGGTATTATGATATTGCCATCCTGTTATAACATCACAATGGTATTATAACATGATTATGGTATGACATCTCAATGGAACTTTAACATCAAAATGCTATCATTACTTCACAATGTTAATATGACATCACAATGCTATTATGACATCCCAATGCTATCAGGACATCCCAATGGTATCATGATATCACACTGCACTTATGATATCAGAAAGCTATGATGACTTCATAACCGGATGACTTCACATTGGTATTAGGACATCAAATGTTATTTGGACATCACAATGCTATGAGAGTATCAAAATTCTCTTATGACATCAGAATGATATGATGTCAAAGTGCTCAGATGATATCATAGTGGTATGACTTCCCAATTATATATGAAAACACAATGGATTTATAATATCATCATGTTAGGATGTAGTCACAATGCTATTATGACATCAAAATGCTATTATGAATTGATTGTGTTATGATATCACATGGGAATCATGACATCATAATGCTTTGATGACATCATAATGCTATCATGACATCACAATGATATGATGACATCATAATGCTAGTAAGCCATCACAATGCTAGTATGACATCACAATAGCATTATGTCCTCAATATGCTATTACAACATCACAATGATATTATGACTACACAAAGATTTTAGAATATGACAATTGTATGATGACATCACAATGGTGTGATGATAACACAATGCTTTGATAATATCACAAAGCTATTACACATCAAAATATAAGGACATCACAATGCTATGATGACATCTAAATGTTTTCAATACCTCCCAATTGTATGATATCCCAATCCTATTATAAAATCACAATGGTATTATCGAATCATAATGCTATTATGACATCACAAAGCTATTACCATATGATTGAGTTTCAACATCACAATGGAAATATGATATAACAATGGTCTTTTGACATGGCAATGGTATGATGTCCCAATGCTATTATGACATCACAATTATATGAGATCACAATATAATTATAACATCACAATTCTGTCATGACATTACAGTGGTGTATGACTTCATAATGCTTTTATGACACCACAATGCTATTTTGATATCACAATGGTATTATGACATTAAAATGCTATTGACATAAAAATGGTATGACATCACATTGCTATGATGACATCACAATGGGTTTTATGATATCACAATATGATGACATAAAAAGGTTTTGGTGATATCACAATGACATTATGACCTCAAAATTCATTATGACATCCCAATGGTATTATGACATCCCAATTCTATGATGACATCACAGTGGTATTATACTATCACAATGGTGTATGACTTGAGAATGCTATTACGACAATACAATGCTATTATGGCAATACAATGGTATTATGACATCACATTGCTTTTATGACCTCACAAGATTATGTTGACATCACAATGCTCTTATGACATGATTGTGTTATGATATCACAATGGCATTATGACATTACAATGGTGTGATTTCACAACAGTATGTCTTTACAATGATATTAGGACATCTCAATGCTATTATGATATCACAATGCTTTTATCACATTACAAGGATACTATGATATCCCAATCCTGTTATGAAATCACTATGGTATTATGACATCACAAAGCTATTTTGACATCATAAAGCTATCATGACAGCACAATGATATGACATCTAAATGCTATTATGACATCACAATGAGATGATCTCAAAATGGTACAATGATATAATGCTATTATGACTTCACAATTCTAGAATGATATCAAAATGGTATTATGGTATTACAATGGTGCTATGACTTCACAATACTATTATGAAATGACAATGCTATTATGACATCAGAATGGTTTAAGGACTTCACAATGGTGTTATGACTTCACCTTGCTATTGTGACATTGCTATGGTATTACGACATGACTGTGGTATGATATCACAACCACATTATACTTGCTTTTAGTGGAATTTTGACATCAAATGCTGTTAGACTTCACAACGATAAGACATCACAATGACATTACGACATCAAAAGCTATGAAGACATCACAGTGCTATTATGACATCACAATAACATCATGACATCCTAATCCCATTATGACATCACAATAGTTAGGTGCTGATTGGCTGAGAGAGAGAATGACGTCATGAAAGAAGTTAAAGCTAGTAAGAGTTTCAAGAGCCAGTTGTTAAAAGGGCCAAGTGGGCAACCTGCTTGAGAGAAAGGCTGAGCAGCACTACATGCCTCAATCTGGGGAGATGAAAGAACACAAGCTAGACATGACAGTTCCTGTGTCCAAGACTCTTAATTCAGTTAAACTGTTACATATTTCTTTCAAGTAGCCTTTAATAAAGTCAGACTGCAGTTGTAAGAATCTATTAATATTTACTATGGATTTGTCTTTTAATAAAACTGCTGTTAATCCTAAACAGCTGTATAACCAATTCACCACACAGAGACTGGTTTCATTTAGTTAACCTAGAACACAATTCTGGGTAATAGTTACTCCATCCTAAACCTCCAAGCCTTCATATTTTCCTAACATTTAGATTTCCCACATTATACTTGCTATTAGTGATATGTTAGGTCTGGTTCATGCTGCACATCCTCCAATATCTGTCCTCCAACTACATCTCTCAGTTCTCCTTCTTGCCCCTTCTCCCACTGTTTACCTGCCTTCTAGCTCCTCCTCTCTTTCCTGTCCTTTTGCTCCTCCCAGCTCAACATTGTGTCTAATTGCTTTATTTGGAAGTTTACACCAAGTTGAGACAGGATTCTTAGAATGAGTATCACAATGCAATATATGAAACCAGAGAGTTGGGGGGAGAATCAGGATTTGAATAAATAAGGGTAAGGGTATATATTTCAAAAAAACATTATACCAACATTTCCCCCTTTAAGTCCAATAAAAGGCTCCTTTTATTTCAATACAATAATAATTATGAAATTATGAAAAATGTTAGGTAACATCTACATGTGTAATGTCCTGTCCATGTGTAGGTAGCAATTTAGGAGAAAGTTATTTGATTATCCTATCTATCTTGACAAGTTAAAAGTTCTATACCTAAGTCAACTTTTATTCTTATTGGTATTACCTATAAGAAAAGATTCCTTAACTTGTAAACAACTGAAGGTTAATTGTGGCATTATAACTATTTGGTCTTCAACCCCATCAGAGACTTGAGAAGGAATCAATTTAGTTATTAGAGAAAATAGGAAGTGCATGATAGCAGCTTCCAAAAGATAAAAAAAAAAAAATTGACAGATACAGTTAGCTGCCTGAACAGTCACCCATAATTCTCTGTAACATTGGAGCATCATCTTCAGCCTTCTGGCTCAGAATATTTGACAGACATATATATGAAGCAGGAACTATTTAGGACTTCCTTACCCTGTCTTGGCAGAGTTCAGTAGTCAATATGTCCTGACATAGCTTGCCCATTTTTGGCAGAATTTGTCTGTCAAGAAGTGAGGGTATTTTCTTTACGCGAGTGTCTCATTTGTCACATTTGAGGCCATCTCCACATGGAGGTTCTTCAATGCTCATTATCTTCTTTCAGGCAGATCAGGCTCTGCAAGTAAATGGGCTGTCTCATTGTCAAAGAATCTTCAAAATAATAAAAGTAATTTTAAATGCAATAATCTGTAGGTCTCTGAAGTTTTTAAAGACCACCTATCTTTATTTAATCGATATGTCTATAAAATCATATCTATCTGTTAAACCTAGGATATATACTCCTATGATATAGTAGACTAGTGTCTGACATGCCTATGTGTTCAATAATTAGCAAACCACTTGAATTAGCTAATACCTTAACCAGTTTTCAATAGTTTAAAAGTATTGAAAGTAACCTTGAAATTGTATCAATATACTAAAGCTTATACAAATGTATCAAAAATAGATTTATTTTTGCATCAATATGCAAAATCCTACCAGAGTTAACCTTAATTGAGAATAACTAATAAAACTCTGACTTAAGTAGATTCAATAATCTAACTTTTTTTCTATTCCTATAAGATATCCTTGTATATTCCTTGTTTCAATTTGAATAAGACCATTAATTAATAAACATCTCCAAATGACAATAAAATTTTGTAGTCATAGCAAACCATCAAAAACATACCAACCCCCTTTAAGGTAAATTGGACAGGGTTCTCATGAATTTCTTCTAGCTTACATTTTGGACATGTAGAAATCCTGTAGGGGGACCAAATAAAATTGGGAATTTTTTTTTTTAAATTAAGCAAGCAATTTCATTTGTGATCCAGTCTTTGAATGTTGAGAAATTTCAGGCTTAATAAAAAGTCCTCTTTGGAACAGTCTAAAATGCTGGACCAATTAAAATTAGTAGCTTTCTTCAATGTTCTTTTGTGGGAGACTTTGATGAGAAACAGCAATTGAAGTAGTTGATTCAGGAACAGGCAGAATGTTGGAATATGCAAGATGCTGAAACAGATGTGTCAATGTCTCAGCATGCTGAAGAATGATTCTGTCAGGTTTGATCCAGCATCTCTGGTGCCCAGGCCTTTTGTTGGGCAAACATAATTTCTCACAAGCATTATAGAGTTTTAAAATTATGAATGTAAGTGATGTGACCACACAAATTGTACCTGGGCAATCCTACAGCTGATAAACACCTTTGGCAAGAGTGGGTGGATACAAAATTAACTAAGAAAAAATAATTAGTAGCTCTCCTGTATACAAAAGACCAAAATGAAATTAGGGAAACAAAAGAAATTATATTAACTAACAAGATAACCAGATAATTCCTCATTGGGAACTCCACATGTAAATATATGAGCTTTAAGGGGGTATTGCAATTCAAATCACCAGGAAGTGGAAGAAGAGAAAGAGACTTCAGGGATAAAAGAACATAGTTATCCTGAACTTTTGTCATTCAATACAATACAATGTTTAAAGCCCCAATTACTTCCAAGTTCTAAAGAATAGAACTGACAATCCCCTTGGGGAAAATATGGAATATTTTCATAACGGAGTATTATTCACATAAGAAAATGACATCATGATATTTTCAGGCAAATGGATGGAACTACGAAAATTCATGCTTGGTGAAGTAAGTAAAATGCAGAAAAACAAATATGGTATGTATTCACTTACTAGAAAGTCTTGTAATAGTAGGGGATGAAGTTCCAATAGGCCAAGTTCCAATTGTGACCAAGCAGTATTCCCCTAGGGGGATTGTGTGGCACTTAAATTGTGGGGCCAGGCTGTCCTACAGAAATTTTCATTCAACCCAGTCTGCTGTTATTAAAATATGTTGCTCTCTGCCCTCAACTGATAGATCAATGTCATGTTATCAGTTCCTTTTGTAACAAATTGTATTGTATACATAGACCCACAGTCTGATATTATGCAGAGAGAGAGAGAGAGAGAGAGAGAGAGAGAGAGAGAGAAGCCTTAAAATACCAAGCTCTAAATGGGATTTCCATATGAAATTATCCATCTCCTCAGATCTCAAGGAAGTCTACAGGAGTGGATGCATAAGGAGTGTCATAATTAGAGGAAATTAAGACACAAGAATAACAATGTCCTGAGAATCAGGCAACAGAGGAAGATGATGCAGGTAGACTTCATGAGACCTGATAAGCAAGGGTCATATAGAAAGTGGACGAGGATCTCCTTAATCAGGGAACTAGAGAAAGGGCATAGGGGTGTAAAAAGTTGGATGGGTGTGACTTGAAGGAGAAGAGGGATGGGGCAGCAGAGGGGATATAAAGTGAACAAATCATAATAAATACATATATAAAAATTGTGCTCATGGTGATGAAGTATAATGATCTTCGTGTCTTGATGGCTTTTTCTTGGGGGTGGTACCAGGGTGAGAAAAGGATGAACTCAGCTTTCTTTAAGGGACTTGTCACAGAGACTGATCATGTTCCAATGAGTATATGAATAACACATAATTCACTTGATGTCTTTTAAAGAAAAAAAATTAGTGAGACACATGGGAAGTTATTTGTACCTGGGAGCAATGTTAAAGGAGTGCAATGTATATGAAATTCCCACAAAAGCAATAAAAATAATATGTTGACAACTTTAATAATGTCATTACCTTGGAGAAAAGTTTCTGCTAAAAATGGCAGAGTTTAACTTTGTAAGGCATGCTTTGCAGGAACTCATTCTGTTGCAGAGAGTCCTAGCCAAGTACTAGTGCTACCTCAGACCCCATGAGCTCAGGTGGTACTTCTATTCAAACAGTCCTGGCACTAACACTACAATTAAAGGGTTAGTATGGAGGACCAAAACAAGAAACACAACTGATCTTCTGTTCTAGGCATATAACACCAACTCATATCTCTGTTGTGATGGCTCAGTTTTAACTCTAAATCCCAGGACCAGGACACCACTCCCCACTGATTAAGACACAGCTGCTGCCAGGTCACCCAAGGCAACCCTGCTCATACAGGTTTGGAAAAACTAGTGTGGAACAGCACGAGTTGTCAAAGAGTTTATTACTCCTCAGTTCACTTTTACACTCACCAATCTTTCTGTTTCAGCCACACCAATCCCAGGAATTGTCTGCTTTCAATCTCTTTTTCCTGCTCTTAAAAACTCAATATCCCAGGGAACCCTAAACCCTGCCAGCAAAATATATCAATAAGAATGTGAAGGTACATTTATTGAGTACACCAGTAACTGCTCAGTTCAAAGTCACAACCTAGGACATTTCAGATCCAAGACCACATTATGAGACCACCTTGTCATTTGGTACATTTTTCTTAATACCACATCACTTTAAAGCTTCCCCACTTAGGAAGCTGTCCAATTAAATAAAGTAAGATTAAAGTTTCATTTCCTACCTGAGATTGTCACAGAGGTAAACAGGATTTGTAAAGGTGTGGGATCTGGATAAAGGGATGAGGGAAAGGCTTGTTGGGTTTCACAAGAAAATGTCATGGGTGCACAGGATCAGAGATACTGGATATTGAAGAAAGTTTGTTTACTCATCTCTGTGGAAACCTCAAGATTCCCTCAGGTGCAAATTGGGTGAGAGAGGAAATGATGTCATAAAACAAGTAAAAGCCAGTTAGAGTTTCAGGAGCCAGTGATTAAAAGGACAGCTTGCTTAAGAGAAAGGCTGAGTAGCTCTACATGGCTCAATCTCACAAACTGAATGCACCCAACCCAGAAAGGACAGTTCCTGTGTCCAAGACTCGTAGTTCAGGAAAAGTGTCACTTATTTCCTTCAAGTGGTCATTAATAAATTCATGTGACTTTCACATTATCACAGATTGTATTATCATTTGTTAAATGCACATATATCTCTTCAGTCAGTGATGTATTTACTGTGAAAAACCTCCCTCATGAAGGCAAATCTTTGAACAAAAAGCTTTTAACTAGGACCTTGCTTATATTTTTACAGAGATGATCCAGGATGTCACATTAGAAAGCAGTCATCTATTTGTAGTCCTTCACCATAACTGAGAGCTTTTTGTACTGAATCACAAGCAGCAGGCAAAGAGAGGGAGACAGAGAAAGACAGAGAAAGATAGAGCTAGAGAGACAGATTAAGAAATAGAGAGTTCAAGACCTACAGAAACAAAGAAGTAAAGTGACAGAGACTGAGAGAAAAAGACTTGATTCTTTCAGGTAACTTTCATTGGCATATCATCTTCAAAGCACACCCTCTTACAATATAAATCCAATAGGAATTACAATATCTAAGAAGGACATACCTCCTAACCCTTCCCAGACATTTCCTTACTGGGGACTCCACATGTAAATAGGTGAGCTTCAAGTGGACAATGCAATTCAAATCATAAGAAAGTGGAAGAAGATGGAGGGGCTTCTGGGCTAAAATAATTTAGTTATACAGATAGTTTGTTATTCATTTCAATGAGTAAATTCCCAGCCACTTCCAAGGACTAAAGAACGGGACTGAGAATTTCCTTTAGGGAAAATGTGGAATATTTCCATAACGGAGTATTATTCAGCTGAGATAATGACTACGTGATCTTTTCAGGCAAATGGATACAACCAGGAAAAATAATCCAAAGTAACTAAAATGGAGAAGGAAAATTATGGCATTTACTTATTAGGTGGTCCCTAACAGTGGGGCATATAGTACCAATAGGCCATCTATGATGACCAAACCAGTCTTTCACTAATGTGATTGGGTGTCAGTTAATTGAGTTGTTGGGCCAGGGCATATTAACTAAATTCAAAAAACCCAGGTGTTGTTATTAAAATATGTGCCTCTCTGCCCTCAACAGACAGATCAGTGCCATGATCTTGTATCCACAGATATGCTTCCTTCTGCATCAAATGGGATTGCATATAGGGACCCACAGTTCAATATTATTCAGAGACCTTAAAACACCCAGTTCTAAATGGGATTTCTCTACAAAAGTCTTCCTTACCTCAGAGCTCTTGAAAGCCTGCTGTAGAGGAGGCATGAAGAGTGTCATAAGGAGAGGGAATTGAGAACACAAGAAAAACAATGCCCTGAGAATCATGCCACAGATGTAGATGATGCAGCCAGGCTTGATATGATCTGATAAGAGAGGGTTATAAAGAAGGGGGAGGAGGATCTCCCCTAAAAGGGAACTAGAGAATGGGAATAGGGGTAGAAGCAGCAGTATGAGCTGGACAGGAATAAGAAGAGAGAATAGGCTGCAGAGGGGATACAAAATGAACAAATCCAATAAATAAATACATAAGAAAAACTGTTATCAAGGTGAAGAATTGGGAGGGGGAAGATGGGGCTATCACTGTGCATAGTTTCTGAGAGCCAGACAATTCATAAGCCCCAACTGAATTCCAGAAATTGACTTTGTGACTTTCTGAAGGAGGGGCGACAGCACAGGAGTGGAGAACTCTTTGATTTAGGTTATATATTGATTTCTTGTGAATGGAAAATGGCACTTTCCTTCCTCAGGCCTCCTTCCACCTAGGAGTAGCTGAGCCACAGTGCAAGTGATGCAGATCTTGCTGCCTGATAACTGAGACAGCAGAGGCGAGAACACTAGCACAGCACCCTAGGCAGTCAGCCTAACCTGCTTGCTGAACCCCAGATCCGCAGTAAAAGCCTGCCTGGGTGCCACTCCCAAGATTGGCCAGCTCTATTGACTCCACAGAGTCTGACTGTACTGCATGGGGGCTCCTTAGTCCCTCAGTGGCGGACAAAGGGCTGTGTGGTGGTCCTGCCAAAAATCCCAGGTATACCAAAAGCTGAGCCTGGAAACTGGCTCCACAGGACTTACTGGCAGAAAACTATACACCCCAGGTCTGTACCTTCAGCTGGACTCCCAAGTACAGAGCCTACAACACCCCTGAGGTGTCTGAGCACAGCTTTGACTCAGACAACAGGAGGATCCCTGTGCTTTATGATTTGACCACCTAGAAAGTGAATACACCCCCTAGTGACTGCAAAGCTCCAGATCCAGGGTGCTTTTAAGCTAGCAGCCAGACGTTAGAAATCTCCCACCCACACATGCACTGTGGGAAACAGAGAGTATCATGAGACAGGGAGAATTCAGCTCTGTGGCACCACCAGTGATTTTAGGCAAATAACTCCTGGAGCTCAGTTAGAGACAGTATCAGTAATATGTAAGCCACTGATCTACCCAGGAAAATTGTGCACACGATCAAACCAGCACATGTGATAATTTCAGTGCCTGCAAACCCTTTGGTGATCTCAGGGCATCTTTCCCTCACACTGAAGGCCTCTAAATTCTGTAACACCTTACCCGTTAATGCAAAATTCCTTGCAAACATATGCATACACACTTGCTTGCATCTGTCCTTCTGTACCTTCAGACTTTCCTCTCACATGACCAGGTAAAGTAACAATGCACAGGCTAAAACCTTTGGACCTCTCTAATTTCCCAGAGGAATTTTCCAGACACCAGTGAAAAATGGTAACAATCTGAACTGCACAATCCAAGAAAAAAAAAAACAGTGAAGGTCAGAGATAAAGAAATGCCTAGAGGTTGTACAGGTTGGTGAAAGAACACACCCAACAAAAATCATGAAATCATGGCCTTACCATCAACCCTCTAAATGAATGGATACCTCAATTCTTCAGAAACACAGGAAAATGACCCTAGAGATATGCTTATTCAGTTATTAGAGTCATATTAAAAGGAAACAAACAATATCTCAGAAAAATTACCAGGCAAATAGAAGGAAAAGTAGAGGCAAAATTAGTGGCATAGACAGAAGAAACAAACAAACAAACAAACAAAAAACAGAGGCCATCATACAGAGACAGGAAGCCACATTCAAACAGATGAAGGAAATGGTAGGAGACATAAAAATAGAATTAGAATCAATAAAGAAAACAAAAAAAGAAAATCCTGGAGCTGGAGAACTTAGAGAAAAGATCAGGAACTACAAAAGTAAGCATCACCATAGATTATAGGAGATGGAAGAGAGAATCTCTGGAGCTGAAGGTACACTTGCAGAAATTGATACTTCTCTCAAGAAAAAAGCAAAATCAGAAAAGTCCCCAAATCAAAACATCCAACAAAACAAAGACGCCATGAAAAGGCGAAATCTAAGAATAATAGGAATTGATTATCCTGGAGAAGACTCCAGCCTCCAAGGTCCAGAAAATATCTGCAAGAAAATCATAGAAGAAAATTTCCCTAACTTAAAGAAAGAGATGTCCATAAACCTACAAGAGGCCTATAGAACACCAAACAGACAAGACCAGAAAAGAAATTTCTCATGTCATAACATTGTTAAAACATTAAATATACAGAACAAAGAAAATATATTAAGGGAAAATGTCCAAGTAACATATAAAGGTAGACCTATCAGAATCACACCAGACTTCACATCAGAAACTATGAAAACCAGAAAGATCTGGGTAGAGGTCATGCAGGCTTTAAGGGACCACAGATTCCATCCCAGACTACTATACCCAGCAAAGCTTTCAATCAACATAGATGGAGAAAAAAATTATTCCATGATAAAAGTAAATTTAAGCAATTTCTACACAGCAAACCAGCCCTACAGAAGATACTAGAAAGAAAACTCCAATTCAACTAAAACATCTGTACCTCAGAAAACATAGGGTACAAATAATTTTCCTACAAAAATTAAAAGGAAAAAAGTAATGAATCACAGTAAGACCACCAACACCACAATAAAAGGAACTAATGTTTACTAGTCACTATTATCTATCAACATCAATGGATTCAATTTTCCAATAAAAAGACACAGACTAACAGAATGGGTGTGGAAACAGGATCCAACATTCTACTGCATCTAAGAAACACACTTCTGCAACAAATATAAACTACCTCAGAGGGAGGGGCTAGAAAAATATTTTCCAAGCAAATGGACCCAGAAAACAAGCTGGGGTAGCAATCCTATTATCTAATAAGATAGACTTTCAACCAAAAGTAATCAAAAAAGATGAGGAGGGGCACTACATCCTCATCAAAGGAAAAATCCACCAAGAAGACATCGCAATTCTGAACATATACAAGAGCACCTACATTCGTAAAGGAAACATTAAAACTTAAATCACACGTCGATCCCAACACCTTAATAGTGGGAGGACTTAACACCCCACTCTCACCAAGGGACAGATCATCTAGACAGAAGCCAAATAGGGAAATAAAGGCACATACAGAGGTCCTAATACAAACAGACCTAATAGATGTCTACAGAACATTTCACCCAAACTAAAAAGGGTATATCTTCTTTTCAGCACCTCATGGAACTTTCTCCAAAATAGACCATATAGTTGGTTACAAAGCAAACCTCAACAGATACAAGAAGATTGAGATAAACCCCTATATTCTATCTAATCACCATGGTCTAAAGCTGGAGCTCAACAACAATAGAAATAACATAAAGCCTACACACATATTGAACCTGAACAACTTTCTACTCAATGACAGCTGGGTTAAAAAAGAAATAAAGAAATTAAAGACTTCCTAGAATTCAATGAAAATGAAGCTACCACATATGTAAATTTATTAGACACAATGAAAGCAGTGCTCAGAGGAAAACCCATAGCACTAAGTGCCTACAAGAAGAATTTTTTTTTAACATCACATACAAGCAACTTAATGGCCGAACTGAAAGTCTTAGAAAAAAAAAAGAAGAAGAAGAATATATACCCAAAGTGAACGGACAGCTGTAAATAACCAAATTTATTGCTGAAATCCATCAATTAGAAACAAACAAAGCTATTCAAAAAATCAATGAAACGAAGAGCTAATTCATTGAGAAAATAAAAAAAAAAATAGAGAAACTCTTAGGCAAACTAACTAAAGGGCAGAGAGTAACTATCCAAATCAGCAAAATCAGAAGTGAAAAGGGGGGCATAATTACAGACACTGAGGAAATCCAAATAATCATCAAGTTGTACATCAAAAGCCTATATGCCACAAAATTTGAAAATCTAAATGAAATGGACAATTTTCTAGATAGATTCCATGTAACAAAATTAAGTCAAGATTGAGTAGGACTATATGGCCCAAGGAAATAGAAGCAGTCATCAAAAATCTCCCTTCAAAAAAGTCCTGGGCCAGATGGTTTCAGCACAGAATTCAACCAATCTTCAAAGAAGTGCTAATTCTAATTCTCTTCAAAGTATTCCACAAAACAAAAACAAAAGGAACTTTACTGGACTCATTCTGTGAAGCTACAGTCACTTTGATACCTAAACCACACAAAGACCCCACAAAAACACGGAACTTCAGACCTATGTCTCTTATGAACATTGATGTAAAGTACTAAATAAAATACACGCAAACCGAATCCAATAGCACATAAAAGATATCATTCACCATGACCAAAATGCCTTCAATCAGGGCATGTAAGGATGGTTCAATATATGGAAATCCATCAATGTAATCCACCATATTAACAAAATGAAGGAGAAAAGCCACATGATAATCTCCTTTCACTCAAAAAAGAGTACCTTGGGTAAAATGATCAATCCTCAGAAAGACAAATGGGATGGACATGCATGGAGAATACAAAAAATATTTGACAAAGTCCAACATCCATTCATGTTTAAAGTATTGGAGAGATCAGGAATAAAAGGCACATATATAAATATAGTAAAGGCAATATACAGCAAACTTAAATCAATCTCACTGAAATTAGAGACAAGGCAAGGCTTCCCACTCTCTCCATATCTATTCAACATAGTACTGGAAATCCTAGCTAGAGCAATAAGACAATTAAAGGAGATCAAGGGGATACAAATCAGAAAGGAAGAGGTCACAGTTTCACTATTTGCAGATGACATTATAGTATACATGCATGATCCTCAAAAAATCAACCAGAGAACTCCTTCAGCTGAAAAACACCTTCAGCAAAGTGCCCGAATACAAAATTAATTCAAAAAAATCAAAAGCCCTCGTGTATACACAAGAAAAAAGGGCCAAGAAAGAAATCAGGGAACTGACACCCTTCACAATAGTCACCAACAGCATAGAGTACCTTGGGATGACTTTAACCAAGCAAGTGAAAGATCTGTTTGAAATAAAACTTCAAGTCTCTGAAGAATGAAAACGAAGAAGTAGATCAATAGAACTGAATGTAAGACCCTGAAATAAACCCAAACACCTATGAATACTTGATTTTCGACAAAGAAGCCAAAATGATTCAATGGAAAAAAAGACAGCATCTTCAACAAATGGTGCTGGTCCAAATGGTTGTCTACATGCAGTAAAATGAAAATAGATCCATATTTATCACCTTGCACAAATCTAAAGTCCAAGTGGTTCAAAGACCTCAACATAAATCCTGATACATTAAATCACTCTGAAGAAAAATTGGGGAAGAGCCTTGAATTGATTGCCACAGGAGATAACTTTGTGAAAGGGAACACCAACAGCACAGGCTAGTAGTGCAACAATTAATAAATGGGGCCACATGAAACCGAATAGCTTCTGTAAAGAAAAAGACATTGTCATCAGAGCAAACAACTGCCTAAAGACTGAGAAAAAATCTTCACCAAATCTGACAGAGGGCTGATATCCAAAATATATAAAGAGCTAAAGAAATTAAAAAGCAATAAACCAAGCAATCCAATTTAAAAATGGTGTTCAGAGCTAAACAGAAAATTCTCTGTAGAGGAATTTAGAATGGCAGAGAAACACCTGAAGAGATGCTCCAGTGCTTAGCCATCAGAGAGATGCTAAAAACAAAACAAAACAAAAAAAAACTTATATTTCACCTTCCACCCATCAGAATGGCAAAGGTTAAAAATTCAAGTGACAGCACAGGCTTGAGAGTTTGTGGAGAAAGGGGAACACTCTTCCATTCCTGGGATCCAGCTATGCCACTCCTAGGCATATATCCAAAAGATGCTCAAGTACACAACAAGGACATTTGTTCAACCATGTTTGTAGCAGCTTTATTTGTAATAGCTTTGTTTGTAATAGAACCTGGAAAAAACCCAGATGTCTCTCAATGGAGGAATGGATATAGAAATTGTGGTACTTTTACCTGATGGAATCCTACTCAGCGATTAAAAACAAGGAAATCTTGAAATTTTCAGACAAATGGTGGGATCTAGAAAAAATGATCATCCTGAGTGAGGTATCAGAGGAACAGAAAGACAGACATGGTATACTCACTTATACAGACCTATAAGATTGGATAAATATACTAAAATATGTGCACCTAAAGTAGATAAAAAAGAGTACCTTGGGTAAAATGATCAATCCTCAGAAAGACAAATGGGATGGACATGCATGGAGAATACAAAAAAAAAATAGGACAGGAGCCTACTACAGAGGGCCTCTGAAAGGCTCTACCTAATAGCTTATTGAAGCAGATGTTGAGACTCATAACCAAATCTTATGTTGAGTGCAAGGACTCATTTGATAAAAGGGGGGGGGGATTTAGTATGAATTCGAGAGGACAGGAGCTCCACAAGGACAAAATATATCAGGGCATGGGTTTCCTCTATGAGACTGTTTCTCCCACCAAGGACCATGTATCAATATAACCTAGAAGCCCTGTTTGGATGAAGCCCATGGAAGCTCAGTATCCAAGTGGGATTTCCTAGTAAGGCGAACAGGAACTATTTCTGACATGAACACAATGACTGGCTCCTTTATTTATCCCCCCACACTCCTGAGGGAGGAACAGTCTTGTTAGGACACAGAGGAGGACATCGCAGCCAGTCCTGAAGATACCTGATAAGCTAGGGTGAGATGGAAGGGGAGGAAGACCTCACCTATGAGGGTACTTGGAAAGGGACAGGGATGAGATGAGGGAGGGAGGGTGGAAATTGGAAGGAATGATGGAGGGGTCAATTGCTGAGATACAAATAAATAACCTGTGAGTAATATTAAAAATATAAACATTAAAAAAATTAGGTGATGAAATATAGAGCTCTTCAAGACTGACGGCTTCTTTTTGGGTTTGTTGCCAGAGTGTCACAAGTATGAACTCAGTTTCATTTATGGAATTTGGCACTGAGACTCTGATCATATTCCAATGAATATATGACCAAAACATACTTCAATTGATGTATTTTAAAGACAAAATATTTTAATGTGACTCATGGGTAGAAATTTAAACCTGGGATCAATAGAAAAGGAGTGTAATATATAATATAGGAAATTTCACATAAGCCATAAAAATAGTATGTTTACAAATTTTACAATGATTCTCAACATGGAGAAAAGATTTTGCTAAAGGAGAGTAGAGTGTGAATTTATAAGGCATACTTTCCAGGAACTCATTGTGGAGCAGAGATTCCTAGCCATGAACTAGTTTTTACCCAGCTACCTCACACCCCATCAGCTCAGGTGGCACCCTGAAAAAAACTGTCCTGGCACTATACCTACGTTTAGAGAGTTTGTCTGAAGGACCACAGCAGGAAATACAACTGTTCTGTGTCCTAGGCATAGGACACGGATGCATTTTTCTGTCCTGAAGGCCCAGTTTTAAATATAAACCACAGGACCAGGGGGATTGCTCACTGACCACTGAGTAGGACACAGCTGCCAAACTGGACAAATCAATCAAGGCAATCCTCTCATAAAGGTTTGCCAACGCTAGTGTGGAACAGTCCCACCTGTCAAATAGTTTATTGAGCCTCAGTTCTCTTTTTACATACACAGATCCTTCTCTGTATCACCCAATCCAGTCTCAGGAATTGTCTAGTTTCCTAATGTTTTAGCTGCTCTTAGTAACTCAATACAGGAGGGAAACCTAGACCCTGCCATCCTATTATATCAATAAGAATGGGAAGGTACATTTAGTGAGTACACCAGTAACTGCTCCTTTCTAAGTCACAACCTAGGACATTTCAGATCTAAGACCACATTATGAGACCACCTTGTCAATCAGTACATTCAACTTAATACAATATCACTATGAAGCTTCAAAACAGAAAGCTTTCAACTTAAATAAACATTAAAGTTTCATTTCCTATCTGACATTTTCACAGAGGTAAACAGGAGTAAGTTGTGGGATCTGGATAAAGGGATGAGACAAAGGCTTGTTGGGTTTTACAAGGAAAAGTCACCTGTGCACAGAATCAGAGGTACTGGACACTGAGGAAAGTTTGTTTATTCATCTCCATGGAAACCTCAAGATTCTCTCGGGTGCTAATTGGCTGATAGAGGGAATGATGTCTGAAACAGGCGAAAGCCAGTAAGAGTTTCAGGAGCCAGTTATTAAAAGGACTTAGTGGACTGCCTGCTTGAAAGAAAGGCTGAGCAGCCGTACATGGCTCAATCTTGGCAGCTGAAAGCACCCAACCCAGAGATGACAGTTCCTGTGTCCAAGAATCTTAGTTCAGGAACAGTGTCACTTAAATCTTTCAAGTGGTCATTAGTAAAATCATATGTCTTTGACCAAGGCAACTTTTTGACCAAAAATGGATTAATTGGGACCTTGCTTATATTTTTACAGAAACCACCAAGTATGTCTCCTCAACAAGCATTCATCATGTTGTAGTCCTTCAGCAAAACTGAGAGCTTTCATGGTGATCAAAAGCTACAGGAAGAGCGAGGGAGAGAAAGAAAAATTGCTAGAGAGACTGAGAAATAGAGAGAACGAGACTGACAGAAACAAACATAAAAAGTGACAGAGACAGAGAATCAGAGACTCCATTCTGTCTGCTCAGTTTCATTGGTATATCAACCTCAAGGCACACCATCCTATAATATCACTCCTAAAGGAATTATATTATACAACAAGGCCATTCCTCCTAACCCTTCCCATATATTTCTTCACTGGGGACTAAGCGCGTAAATGGATGAGCTTGCAGGGGACATTGAAATTCAAATCACCAGGAACTAAAAAAAGATGGAGGGACTTCTAGGCTAAAAGAACATAGTTATCCTGATAGTTTATCATTCAATAAAATTTTTAAAGACCAATTACTTCCAATTTCTAAAGAACAGGACTGTCAATCTTCTTTGGGAAAATGAGGAATATTTCCATAACAAAGAATTAATCTCTCACAACACAATGGCAGTGCCAGGAGAACACTGCATCTGAGGAACAGGACAACATTTTCTGTACAGTGACCAAGAGTCTGAACTCTGGGCCCTAAAACAACAGAGATCATGTTTCTCAGGTGAGAGGAAGCCCCTATGTTGTGGGAATCAGTCAGGTCCACTCTCAGGTCACCCAGCCAGAACCCAGAAGAGATTCCTGGTCATGCAGGAACTAGGTCACCAGACCATAGCTGCTTGCCTGTGTGTCCTGATCACATTCTCAGGCTGAAGAGTGGCACAAAAACACCAGGGACTGGGAGACCCAGTCACAAGAAAAACCCACAGGTAAGGAAGGCAACGGGACTGGCCACAGGTCACCCAATCCTGGAAAAGTTTTCGCAGACCAGCTTGTATAAACCACAATCATTGAAATGGGCTCAAGCTGTGAGCACAGACAGTTGTTTTGCACCCAGCTTTCTTGCACAGCCAGAGCTGTGTGCCCCAGGGTAACCGATACTGGCAGTCCCTGTCGGGAGAAAACCCCACAAAGAAGGAAAGAAACATGGACCCGAATTAGATCATACAGCATATCCCTGGAACAGGTCTACAGAACAGTGGACAGGCAGACGCACTGCCAGCCCAGAGACCTGCTCTGTACTAACTATTCCTCACAGATAGAACTGTGCGCCCCAGGGCACCAGATATGTGGAGTCACTGTCAAGAGAAATCCTCACAGGGAACAAAGCAAAGGGGACAGACTTAGGCCACCAAGTATATCCCTAGAAAAGGTCCCACAGAGTGGCCCAACCCAGGGACCCGCTGTGCACCAGATAGCCTGCTGTTACCAGGAGAGCTGTACTCACCCTTGAAAGATTACTGTTTGGGTACTGGGGCACAGAGCCCCAAACTCATACCTACAAAAGCCCAGAAACCCCGAGATCAACCCCCAGATAATGCTCCAAGGGCAACCAGTTATCACTGAGAAAACTGATCAAACCATGGAACACACAGGTTCCAGCATAGCTCACTAAATTTACAGCAAGAAACCCAGAAGCAGAGCAGCTCTCTCTAGGACTTCTCCAGGTGAGAGGAGAGCCCTCTTAACCAAGAAGGGCCACAGTTACCACTCAGGTCTCTATGCCTGAGGTGAGCTGTAGCAACTCCTGACACACACTGGCCATACAATGACCATACCCAAAAAGGTGAGGAGGCTTCCTTCCGGAAAACCCATCTTCCTGCAAAGAGGGTTCTCTCCACCACAGGATTCTAGGAACCACCAGATACTAACACCCAACCTATGATAAGCCAATGG
This sequence comes from Meriones unguiculatus, assembly GCF_030254825.1. NCBI lineage: Eukaryota > Metazoa > Chordata > Mammalia > Rodentia > Muridae > Meriones > Meriones unguiculatus. Next base: position 30,851,685 of record NW_026843709.1, on the reverse strand, counting down.
GTAAAGGCCAGCATAAAAGCTCTAGAATCCAGTTATCCAGGGGCAAAGAGCCCTGGATATTTCAGCATAATTGAAATTCAAGAAGATGACCTATCATCTATACTCATTAAGAGGATAACAGAGGAAACAAATAAAATGTGTAAAGACATAGAGGAAGATAAACTCAAACAGATTATGGCAATTCGTAAAGAAATAGAGGAAGTTAAAACAAACACATTATGGCCATGAGTAAAGAAATAGAAGAAGATAAAGAAAAACAGATTATGGCCATCTGTGAAGAAATACAGGATGTTGCAGCCAAACAGTTTGTGGCCTATAGAGAGGAAATACTTAAATCACAAAAGAAATAAGAGAAACAGATAATTGTTCAAACAACAGATGAAGGAATTAAGAAAAAAACAGAAAAATACAGTCAGACAGGTGAAGGAAATAAAAAAAAATGGCTCAAGACCTGAACAAGAATTGGAAAAATTAAAGAAAACAAAAAAAGAGGAAATTGTGGAGAGAATGAACTTAGGGAAGAAAACAGGAACTACAAAGGTAAGCATAACAAATAGACTACAAGGGATGGACGAAAGAATCTCAGGTGTGGAAGATACAATGGAAGAAATTGATGTATCTGTCAAAGAAAATGTTTAATCTAAAAAATTCCTGAAACATACCATTCACTAAATTCAAGACAACAACAACAACAACAACAACAACAAAAAACCTAAGAATAATAGGAATAGAGGAAAAAGAAGATCACCTCTTCCAAGGCCCAAAAAATATTTCAACAAAATAATTGAAGAAATTTTTCCCAACATAAAGGAGAGGCCAATAATAATACAAAAGTCCTACAGAACAGCCAACAAATTAGACCAGAAAAAAATCCGCCCACCACATAATAATCAAAAGAGTAAATATACAGAACAAAGAAAAAAAATACTACAAACTGCAAAAGAAAAAGGCTAAGTAACATATAATGAAATCCTCATTAGAATCACACCTGACTTTTCAACACAGCCTATGATAGCCAGAAGGGCCTGGACAGATATCATGCAAAATCTAAAAGAACAAAGATGTCATCCCAGGCTACTATACCCAACAAAATTCTCAGTCCTCATAGAGAGAGATAACAAGATAATCAATGACAAAACAAATTTTAACAATACTCACATTCATTACAGAAGACAATAGAAGGAAAAAAACAAAACAAGAAAACAAACATCTTTCAAGAAAACACAGGAAATAATTAACCTCTCTACAGCAAAACAAAAATCAACCAAGCACACAAACTTACTACCACAGTCAACATCAAAATCAAAGGATCTAACAGCCACTGGTCATTAATTGCTCTCAATACCAATGGACTCAATTATCCAATGAAAAGACATAGGCTAACAGAATGGATGCCTAAACAAGACCCAGAAATCTGTTGCATACAAGAAAAACACCTTTACCTTGAGGGTAAAGGGCTGGAAGATGGCTTTGGAAACAAGCAGACACAAGAAGCAAGCAGGAGTAGCCATTCTAATATCTGATAAAATAGACTATTTACCAAAACTAATAAAAAAGATATGGGGAAATACACTTCATACTCATTAAGGGAATATTCCACCAGGAAGACATCACAATTCTGAACATCTATGCCCCCAATACAAGGGAATCCATATTTGTAAAAGAAACATTGATAAAACATAAACCACACATAGATCCCCACACATTAATAGTGGGAGACTTCAACACCCCACTCTCAACAAAGAATAGGTCAACAAAAAAGAAATTAAACAAAGAAACAAAAACTCTGACACAGGTCATGAATCAAAAGGACCTCATGTTCATCTGTAGAACCTTTCACCCAGAAACAAAAGAATTTACCTTCTTCTCAGCACCTCAAGGAACATTCTCCAAAACAGACCATACAATTGCTCACAAAGTGAGCCTCAATAGATACAAGAAGATTGAAATAATTTCTTGTATCCTATCTGATCACCATAGAATGAAGCTGGACATCAACAACAACAGAAATAGCAAAAAGATTACATACACATGGAAACTGAACAACTTGCTACTAAATGACAGCTCTGTCAGGGAAGAAATAAAGAAATTAAAGTCTTCCTAGAATTCAATGAAAATGAAGACACAATATACCCAAATTTGTGGAACACAATGAAAGCAGTGCTAAGAGGAAAGTTCATAGCACTAAGTGCCTTCAAGAAGAAATTTCAGACACGTCATTCAAGCAACTTAATGGCTCACCTAAGAACCCTAGAAAATGAAGAAGCAGACACAATAAAAAGGAGTAGAGGGCTAGCAATAATCAAACTCAGGGCTGAAATCAATCAATTAGAAACAAAACTATTCAAAGAATCAATGAAACCAAGAGCTTGTTCTTTGAGAAAATCAACAAGATAGACAAGGCAGAGAGACACAATCCAAATCAACAAAATCAGAAATGAAAAGGAGAACATAACTACAGACACTGAGGAAATCCAAACAATCATTAAGACTGACTTCAAAAGTCTGTATGCCACCTTTGAAAATATAAAAGAAATGGACAATTTTCTTAAACGATTAGACTTACCAAAGCTGAATCAGGACCAGGTAAATCAATTAAGTAATCCGATATTGCCCAAGGATATAGAAGCGGTCATCAAAAGTCTCACATCCAAAAAAAGCCAAAGAACAGATGGTTTCAGGGCAGAATTCTACCAGACCTTCAAAGAAGAGCTAACTTCAGTTCTCTTCCAACTATTCCACAAAATGGAACCAGAAGGAACACTACCAAACTGAATCTATTAAGCCACAATCACCTTGGTACCTCAACCTCACAAAGACTCAACAAAGAAAGAGAATTTCAGGCCAATCTCCCTTATGAACTTTGATGCAAAAATACTCAACAAATACTTGCAAACCGAATACAAGATCATGTCAAATCTTTGATCCACTATGACCAAGTAGGCTTCATCCCAGCTATGCATGGGTGGTCTAATATAGGGAAATCCATCAATATGATCGACCATATTATCAAACTGAAAGAAAAAAAAAACACATGATAATCTCCTTAGATGTGGAAAAAAAACATTTGACAAAGTCCAAAATCCATTCATGTTTAAAGACTTGGAGAGGTCAGGGAAATAAGGCACATATGTAAACATAGTAAAGGAGTATAGAGCAAGCCTATAGCCAACAACAAACTAAACTGAGAGAAATTTAAAGCAATCCTACTGAAATCAGGGAAAGGCAAGTCTGCACACTCTCTCCATATCTCTTCAACATAGTTCTGAAAGTCCTTGCTAGAGCAATAAGACAGTTAATGGAGATCAAGGGGATACAAATTCGAAAGAAAGAAATCAAATTATCACTATTTGCAGATGATATGAGAGTATAGCTGAGTGACCCCAAAATTTCTACAGGGACCTGCTACAGCTGAGAAAGCTACTACAATCATGGTTGAGCAAATGTCCTTACTTGTGTCCTTGAGCCTCTTTTGGATACATGCCTAGGAGTGGACATAGTTCTCTGAGAAAGTACCAGAGTGATTTTCCAGAGTGGCTGTAAATTTTACATTCCTACCAGCATTGGAGGAGGATTACCCTTTCTCCATAGTCTTTCCAGCATGTGTTGTCACTTGAGTTTTTCATCTTGGCCATTCTGATGGGTGAAAGGTGAAATATCAGGGTCATTTTGATTTGCATTTCCCTAATGGCTAATGACATTGAGCATTTCTTTAAGTTTTTCTATGCCTTTTGAAATTCCTCCACAGAGAATTCTCTGTTTAGCACTGTACCCATTTTTTAATTGGATTACTGGGTTTGCTTTTTTTCATCTTATTTAGTTCTTTATATGTACTGGATATTAGCCCTCTGTCAGATAAAGGGTTGCTGAAAACTCTTTCCCAGTCTGTATGCAATCGATTTATTTTGATGAACATTTCCTTTGTTTTACAGAAGATTTTATGCTTCATGAGGTCCCATTTATTGATTGTTGCTGTTAGAGTCTGTGCTGTTCTTTTTCTGTACAGGAAGTTGTCTCCTGTACCAATGAGTCCTAGTTTCTTCTCCAGTTTTTCTTCTAACCTATTTAATGTGTCTTGTTTTATGTTGAGGTCTTTGATCCACTTGGACTTTACTTTTGTACAGGGTGATAAGTATGGATCTATTTGTATTATTCTACATGTAGACATCCAGTTAGACCAGCAACATTTGTTGAAGATGCTATATTTTCTATTGTATGGTTTTGGCATCTTTGTCAAAGAGCAGCTGTCCATAAGTGTGTTGGTTTATTTCCTGGTCCTCTGTTTGGTTCCACTGAACCAACATTCTGTTTCTATGCCAGTACCATGCAGTTTTTAATACTGTTGCTCTGTAGTACAGCTTAAGATCAGGGATGGAGATACCTCCAGAAGATCTTTTATTATAGATGATTGTTTTAGCAATAATGGTTTTCATGTTATTCCACAGTAAGTTGAGAATTTTTTTTCAGGTCTTTAAAGAATTCTGTTGGTATTTTGATGGGAATTGCATTAAATCTGTAGATTGCTTTTGGTAAGAGAGCCCTTTTTACTATGCTAATCCTGTCAAGCCATGAGCATGGGAGATCTTTCCATCTTCTGATATCTTCTTCTAATTCTTTCTTCAGACACTTGAATTTTTTTTTCATGCAGTTCTTTGACTTGCTTGTTTAGGGTTACACCAAGGTATTTTATGTCATTTGTGGCTATTGTGAAGGGTGTTGTTTCCCTAATTTCTTTCTCAGCCCTTTTTTCTTTAGTATACAGGAGGGCTATTGAGTTTTTTTTTTTTTTTTTTTTTTTTTTTTAGTTAATTTTGCATCCAGCCAAGTTGCTGAAGTTGTAATAGCCAGAAGCTGGAAACAACCCAGATACCACTCAACTAAAGAATGAATGCAGAAATTGTGGTACATCTACACATTGGAATATTATTCAGCAATGAAAAATAAGGAATTCACGAACTTTTCAGGTAAATCATGGGAACTGGAAAGGATCATCCTGAGTGAGCTGTCCCAGAAGCAGAAAGGCACACAGGGTATATACTCACTCTTATAGACATGTAATATAGGATAAACTTACTAAATCTGTAGATCTAAAGAAACTAATCAAGAGAGAGGACCCTGACTAAAATTCTCAATCCCCTTCCTGAAAGGCAAAAAGGATGGACATCAGAAAAAGAAGAAAACAGGAAACCAGCTAGAAAACTGCCACAGAGGGCCTCTGAAAGGCTCTGCACTGCAAAATATCAAAGCAGATGGAGACTTATGGCCTATTGTTGGGCAGTGTGCATGCAATGTTATCTAAGAAGTGGGAAAGAGTAAGATATGGAGAGGATAGGAACTCCACAAGGAGAGCAACAGAACCAGAAAATTTGAACACAGGGGTCTTCCCAGAGACTCATACTCCAACCAAGTACCATCTATGGAGATAAACTAGAACTCCTGAACAGATGTAGCCCATGGTAGATTAGTGTCCAAGGAGGTTACATAGTAATGGGAAGAGGGATTGCCTCTGACATGAACAGATTGGTCTTTTCTTTGGTCATCTCCCCCTGAGGTCACAGAAGATGACAATGCATCCAGTCCTTATGAGATCTGGTAGACTGAGATCAGAAGGAAGAAGAAGAGGACCTCCTCATCATTGGACTTAGGAAGAGGTATGTGTGAAGAAGAGGGAGGGAGGGTGGGATGGGTAGGGGAAGATAGAGGGGCTTATGGAAGATACAGAGCAAATAAATTGTAATTAATAAAAATTTTAAAAGAATTATTCAGCTAAGAATATGACATCATGATATTTTTAGGCAAATTTTTGAATCTAGGAAAATCATTCTGGATTAAGAAACTAAAATGCACAAAAATATGTTATGTATTCACTTATTATTATGTCCTAATAGTGAGAGATAACGTTCCATTGGGTCATCCTTTGTGACCAAACCAGTCTTTTCACTAGGGGGATTGGGTGGCAATTAATTGATTTGTTTGGCCAGGCCATCCTACAGAAGTTTTAAAGGAAGCCTGTTGTTGTTATTAAAATATGTTTCTCTCTGCGCTTAAATGATACATCAGTGCCATGTTCTTGGATCCACACAGATGCTTCCTTCTGCATCAAATGGAATTGCATACAGAGACCCACAGTATGAGATTTAGCAGAGAGATTGCAGATTACAGGAAAAGAGTCAGGAAGAGTGTCGTAACTAGGGGGAATTGAAACACAAAGAGAACAATGTCCTGAGAATCAGGCTGCAGAAGAACATGCAGCTAGCCTTGTTGAGTCCTGAGAATCTAGGGTCAGATAGAAGAGGGACGAGGACCTCTGCATTCAGGGAAGTAGAGAGAGGGCATAGGGTAGTAGAAGGAGAGTGGGTGGGATTGGATGGAGAATTGGAAAGTGGTAGCATTGTAGATACAATGTAAAGAAATCATAATATATAAATACATAAGAAAAACTGTGATCAAAGTGATGAAGTTTAAAGCTCTTCTGGACTGACCATTTCTTCTTGGGTGTGGTGCCAGGGTGCGGCAAGGATGAACTCAGTTTTATTTAAGGGACTTGGCAGTAAGATTCTGATAATGTTTCAATGAGTATATGAACAACACATACTAGAATATATGCATTTTGAAGAAAAAAATAGTGTGACTCAGGGTGGGAATTTGAACCTGGAAAAGGAGTGTAATGTATATTATATGATTCCCAAATATTCAATAAATATAACTGTTGCTCTTAGATACTGTGCTGTTGGTGTTCTGTTCAGGAAATTGTCTCCTGTGCCAATAAGTTCAAGGCTCCCCAAGTTTTCTTTAATGTGTCTGATTTTTATGTTGATGTCTTGGATCCACTTGAATTTTAGTTTTGTGCAGAGTGATAAGTATGGATCTATTTGCATTTCTCTAGATGTAGCTATCAAGTTAGACCAGGACCATTTGTTGAAGATGCTATCTTTTTTCCATTGTGTGATTTTGGCATCTATGTCAAATTCAGGTGTTTATTTCTGGGTCTTCTCTTTGGTTCCATTGATCAACCATTCTGTTTCTATGAAAGTACCATGCAGTATTAGTAATGTTTTTCTATAATACAGCTTGAAAACAGGGATGGTGATACCGGAGATGATCTTTTATTGTAGACTTTCATTTTAGGTATTCTGGGTTTCTTGTTTTTCCATATGAATTTGAGAATTTTTCTTTCTGTAAAGAATTGTGTTGGTAATTTAATGATAATTTCACTGAATCTGTAAATTGCATTTTGTTAGATAGCCATTTTTACAATGTCAATCCTGCCAAGCCATGAGCATGGGAGATCTTTCCATCTTCTGATATGGTCTTCTAATTATTTCTTCAGAGTCTTGAAATTTTTTCATACAGTTCTGTGACTTGCTTGGTTAGGGTCATACCAAGGTACTTTGTCTTTGATAAAATACAAGAACACATCAAAGATACCATCTATTATGACCAAGTAGGCTTCATCCAAGGTATTCAGGGCTGTTTCTGTAAATGGATATCCATCAATGTGATCAACCATATAAACAAATTGAAAGAAAAAAAACATGATAATCTCCTTAGGTGCTGAAAAATCATTAAAAAAAATCCAACCACAATTCATGTTTGAAGATTTGGAGAGATCAGAGATACAATACACATATCAAAATATAGTAAAAGCCCATATACAGCAAGCCTATAACCATCATCATTAAACGGAGAGAAACATAAATCAATTCCACTGAAATCAGGGACAATGCCAGGGTGGCCACTCTCTCTTCAATATAGTTTTGGAAGTCCTTGCTAGAGTAATAACACAATTGAAGGAGATTAAGAGGATAGAAATCAGAAAGGAAGAAGTCAAAGTATCACTATTTACAGATTATAAGATACTATACCAGAGTGACCCAACAAATTCTACTAGAGAACTTTTACCACTGATAAACACATTTTCAAAAGTGGCTAGATACAAAATTAACTCCAGAAAATTAGAAGCCATCCTGTGTACAAAAGACAAAAGGGCTGAGAAAGAAATTAGGGAAACAAAAAGAATTATATTTTCTAACAAGGCCATACCTCCTAACTGTAACCAGACATTTCCTTACTGAGGACTCCACATATAAATAGATGGGCTTCAAGGGGACAATTCAATTCAAATCACAAAGAAATGGGAGAGGAAGAAGGGAATTCTAGGCTACAAAAACATCGTTAGCCTGATAGTTTCTCATTCAATAAAATGAGGAAGTTCCAGCAACTTCCAAGGTCTAAAGAACAGGAGTGACAATCTCCTTTGGAGAAAATATGGAATATTTCCATAAGGGAGTAGTATTCATCTAAGAAAATGACAACAAGATATTTTCAGGGAAATGAATGGAACCAGGATAATTCATGCTGGGTGAAGTAGCTAAAAATGCAGTAAGACAAATATGGTGTGTATTCACTTATTAGAAGGTTTCCTAAGAGTGGGAGATTAAGTTCCAATAGCCATATATTGTGACCAAACCAGTCTTTCACTAGGGGTTTGGCTAGCAGTTAATTGAGTGTTGGGTCAAGTCATCCTACAGAATTTTTCAAACAATCCAGGCTGTTGTTATTAAAATATGTTGCTCTCTGTCCTCAACTGATACTTCAGTGCCATGTTCTTGGATCCAAAGAGATACTTCCTTCTGAATCAAATGGATTGAATACAGAGACCCACAGTCTGATATTATGCTGACACGGACCTTAAAACACCCAGCTCTAAATGGCAATTCATGAAATTCTGTCTTCCCTTAGTTCTCTGGAAATCCCTGTGCTCATATTTTTGGTTCTGTTGCTCTCCTTGTGGAGCTCCTGGTCTCTCCAGATCTTACTATTTCCCACTTCCTTTGTTATATACCATGCATTCTTCCCAACAGTTGGACGTAAGTCTCAGCATCTGCTTTGGTAGTCTGCAGGGCAGAACATTTCAGAGGCCTTCTGTGGCAAGCACCTAACTTGTTTTCTATTTTCTCTTTCTTCTGATGTCCACTCTGTTTGTCTTTTGGAATGGGAAATGAGCATTTTAGCCAGAGATCTCCCTCTTAATTAGTTTATTTAGATATACAGATTTTAGTAGGTTTATCTTCTATTGTATGTCTATTAGTGGGTATATACCATATCTGAGTTTCTGCTTCTGGAATACCTCACTCAGAGAGATATTTTCCAGTTCCCACCATGACATGCAAATTTTATGATTTCCTTTTTTTTATTGCTGAGTAATATTCCATTGTGTAGATGTACCACAATTTCTGTTTCCCTTTTTAAGTGGCATCTGGGTTGTTCCCAAAGCTGGTATAAACATGGTTGAGCAAATGTCCTTATTATGTACATGAGCCTCTTTTGGATAATGCCTATGGATGTATAGCTGAATCGTAATGAAATGCTATGTCTAGTTGTCTGAGAAAGCAGCAGACTGATTTACAGAGTGGTTGTTCATGTTTACATTCCTACTAGCAGTAGAGGATGGTTCCCCTTTGTCCACACCTCTCCAGCATGTGCTGTCACTTGAGTTTTTGAACTTCTCCATTCTGATCAATGTAAGGTAAAATCTTGGGGTCCTTTGATTTGCATTTCCATGATGGCAAGTGGCATTGAGCATTTACTTAAGTGTTTCCCTGCTTTTTGATGTTCCTCTATCTAGAATTCTCTGTATAGCTCTGTACCCCATTTTCATTTTCTCTCTTTAGCGCTCTTCTCAAATTTTTAATTGGATTCCTTGATTTATTGTTTTTCAACTTCTTTAGTTCTTTATATTTGCTGGATATTAGCCCTCTGTCACATAAAGGGTTGGTGAAGATTCTTTCCCAATCTGTAGACATTCATTATGTTTTGATGACTATGTACTTTGCTTTACAGAAGCTTATCAGTTCCATGAGGTCCCATTTACTGATTGTTTCTTTAAGAGCCTGTCCTGTAGGTGTTCTGTTCAGGAAGTTGTCTCCTATAACAAGGAGTTTAAGGCTTTCCCCAGTTTTTTTTTTCTAACCAATTTAATGTGTCTTGTTTTATGTTGAGGTCTTTGATCCACTTGGACTTTATTTTTCTGCAGGCTGATAAGTATGGATTTATTTGCATTTTTCTACATGTAGATATTGAGTTAGACAAGCACCATTTGTTAAAGATGCTATTTTTTTTCCATTTTATGGTTTTGACATCATTGTAAAAAATCAAGTGACCATAGAATTTGGGTTTATTTCTGGGTCTTCTATTTGTTTCTATTGATTCACCATTCTGTTTCTATGCTAGTACATGTAGTTTTATTACTGTTGTTCTATAGTACAGCTTGAGATCAGGGATGGACATACCTCCAGAAGATCTTTTATTGTAGAGGATTGTTTTAGCAATTCTAGGTTTCTTGTTTTTCCATATGAATTTGAGAATTTTTCTTTGAAGGACTGTAAAACATTGTATGGCAATTTGATGGGAATTGTATTGAATCTGTAGATTGCTTTTAATAAGATGGCCATTTTTATATTATGTTAATCCTGCCAAGCCATGAGTATGGGAGATCTTTCCATCTTATGATATCATCTTCTAATGGATTCTTCAGAGTCTTGAATTTTTTTAAATAAAATTTTTTTGTAAACTTTTACAATCAGTCTAGAAATCAATCTGGCACATTCTCAGACAATTAGAAATAATGCTTCCTCAAGATCTAGCCATACCAGTCCTAGGTATATATCCAGAAGAGGCTCAAGTACACAGTAAGGACATTTGCTCAACCATGTTTGTAGCAGCTTTATTTGTAATAGCCAGGAGCTGGAAACAACCCAGATACCCTTCAACTGAAGAAAGGATATAAAAATTGTGATACATGTACACAATGGAATATTATTCTGCAATTAAAAACAAGGAAATCAAGAAATTTGCAGGTAAATGGTGTGAACTAGAAAGGATCATACTAAGTGAGCTATCCCTAAAGCAGAAAAACACACATGGTACATACTTACTTATATAGACATGTAATATAGGATAAACCTACTAAAATCTGTACACTTAAAGAAAATAATCAAGAGAGAGGACTCTGGCTAAAATGTGCAATCCCCATCCTGAAAGGCAAAGAGGAGCAAACAGGAAACAAGTTATGAGCTTGCAACAGAGGGCCTCTGAAAAGCTCTGCCCTGAAGACTATCAAAGGAGATGGTTAGACTTATGGCAAACTGATGGGCAGAGGGTATGAACTCTAATGAAAGAAGTGGGAAATAGGAAGATCTGGAGAGTAAAAGAGCTCCACAAGGAGGGCAACAGAACCAAAAAATTTGAGCAGAGGGTCTCTCCTGAGACTCATACTCCAAATAAGTACCATGCATAGGTATAACCTAGAACCCCTGCACAGATGTAGACCATTGCAGTTGAGTGTCCAAGTGGGTTCCATAGTAATTGGAACAGAGGCAGAGGGACTGCCTCTGACATGAACTGGTTGGTCTGCTCTTTGATCATCTCCCTGTGAGGGGGGAGCAGCCTTACCAAGCCACAGAAGTTAACAATGCAGCCACTCTTGTTGAGATCTGATACATAAGTTTCAGAAGGTAGGAGAGGAATACCTCCCCTATCAGTAGAGTTGAGGAGGTGCATGCAAGGAAATGGGGAAGGGAAGTTACTATTGGGAGGGGGGAAGCAGTAGTTTAATGGGGAGGATACAAAGTAAATAAAGAATAATTAATAAAAATTAAAATACATAATAAAGAAATATGTGACACTTTTCCTGCAATAAGATTATTGGACATAGAATCTGTCATCTCTGGTTTGTACTCCTTCATCTGCTCAGATTGAGGCATGTAGGGCTGCCCAGCCTTTCTCTCAAGCACTCTGTCCACTTGGCTGTTTTAGTAACTGCCTCCTGAAACACTTACTGGCTTTCTCCTGTTGAATGACATCATTGTACATATAAGCTATCAGCTTAGAAATGCTCAAACTCATTAGCCATCAAGGAAATGTAAATCAAAAGGACCCTGAGATTTTACTTTCCACCCCTCAGATTGGCCAAGATCAAAAAAATATAGTGATAACACATGCTGGATAGGTTCTGGAGAAAGGGGACCCTCTTCCACTGCTGTTGGGAATGTAAACTTGTACCACTGCTGGGGGAATGTAAACTTGTAAAACCATTCTGGAAATCAATCTGGCACTTTATCAGACAACTAAGAATAGCCTTTCTTCAAGATCCAGTTATACTACCCCTGGGGATATATCCAAAAAAGGCTCAAGTACACAATACATTTGCTTAACCATATCTGTAGCAGCTTTATTTGTAATAGCCAGAACCTGGAAACAACCAATATGCCCCCAAATGAAGAATGGATACAGAAATTGTGGTACATCTACACAATGCAATACTCCTCAGCAATAAAAAAAACAAGGAAATAATGAAATGTGCAGTTAAATATTGGGAGCTGGAAGTGAGCTTTCCCAGAAGAAGAAAGACAAACACGGTATATATCCACTCATATACATATATAATATAGGATAAACTTACTAAAATATGTACACCTAAGGAAACTAATCAAGAGGGAGGATTCTGACTAAAGTGCGCAATATCTATCCTGAAAGGCAAAGAGGAAAGACATCAGATGATGGAGAAAACAGATAACAAGTTAGGAGCCTGCCCGAGAGGGCCTAAAAAAGGCTCTGCTTTGCAGACTATCAAAGCAGATGCTAAGACTATGGCCAACTGTTAGGCAGTGTGCATGAAATCTAATGAAAGAAGTTGAAAATAGTAAGATCTGGAGAGGACAGATGCTCCACAAAGAGAGCAACAGAACCAAAAATCTGAGCACATGGGTCTCTCCTGAGACTCATACTCCAACTGAGTACCATGCATGGATATAACCTAGAACCCCTGCACAGATGTAGCCCATTACATTTCAGTGTCCAAGGAGGTTCCATAATAATGGGACCAGACCAGGGACTGCTTCTAACATGAACTGATTGGCCTTCTCTTTAAAAACCACACTCTGATGGGGGAGCAGCCTTACCAGCTAACAGAGGAAGACAATGCAGCCACTTCTGATGGGATCTGATAGACTAGGATCAGAAAGAAGGAGAGAAAGACCACCTCATCATTGGATTTTGAGAGAGGTATGCGTGAAAAGTTGGTGGGATGCTGGGATTGGAGGAGATGAAGGAGAGTTATATAGGGAGGATACAAAGTGAAAAAAAGCATATTAATAAAAATTGAAATAAAAAAATATTAGAACCTATAATTATTTTTTGATTCATATTATAGGAGGGTGTGCTTATCTGTTGATATGCCAATAAAAGTTGCCAGACAGAATGGAGGTTCTGTCTCTCAGTCTCTGTCAATTTATATCATTGTCTGTTGGTTTCAGTCTCTAATATTTCTGAAATTGTTTCTCTCTCTTGCTCTCTCTGTCACCCTCTATCTTGCACTTAAGTATTTAAAGCTCTCAGTTCTGCTGAAGCACTACAACAAGAAACCTGCTTGCCCATGTGACATTCTGCATGGTCTCTGTAACAATATAAGCTGGGTCCCAATTAAATGATTTTTTAACAAAGATTTGCCTTGGTCAGGAAGCTTTTCCTCATTAAGTAATTCAGTGACAGAGGACTTATCTGTGCGTATAACAAATATTAATGGAATCTGTGATAATGTGAGACTCACATGTCAAGGACTAGTGACTTTATTAAAGAATACTTTAAATAAATATGTGACACTTTTCCTGAACTAAGAGTCTTAGACACAAGAACTGTCATCTCTGGGTTGCATGCTTTTAGCTGCCCAGATTAAGGAAAGTGGGGATATTCAGCCTTTTGCTCAAGCACAGTGTCTACTTGGCCCTTTTTATAACTGGCTCCTGAAATACTTACTAGCTTTAACCTGTTCCATGATATCATTGTCCGTCTCAGCCAATCAGCACCTGAGAGAATTTTGAGGTTTCTGTGGAGATGAAGAAACAAACTTTCCTCAGTGTCCATTATAATTTATCCTGTGCACATGTGACTTTTTCTTGTGAAACTCAACAAGCCTTTATCTCATTCCTTTATCCAGATCCCATACCTTTACTCCTGTTTTCCTCTGTGACAATGTCAGGTAGAAAATAAAACTTTACTGTTTATTGAATTGAGCATGTTTCAATATAGGGAATCTTCACAGTGATGTGGAATTAAGGGGAATGTACCAAATAAAAAGATGGTTTCCTACTGTGGTCTTGGATATGGAATATCCTAGGTTGTGACTTTGAACTGAGCATTTACTGGTGTACTCATTAAATGTACCTTCATATTCTTATTAATATAATAGGCAGGCCTGGCCTAGGGTTCACTGGGGGTACTGAGTCTTTAGAGCAGGAAAAAGAGAGGGAAACCAGATAATTCCTTGGATTGGTTTGGCTGAAATAGAGAAAGATCTGTGTATGTAAAAGGAGAACTGAGGGGCAATAAACTATTGAACAGCTTGTGCTGTTCCACATTAGGGTTGTCAAATCTCTATGATCAGAATTGCCTTGGCTGATCTGGCTGGACTGGCAGCTATGTCTGACTCAGTGGTCAGTGAGCAATTCTCCTTGTCTCTTTGTCTAGGTCAAACTAGTTGTTCAAGACAGGGAAATATGTCCCTGTTATATGCCTAGGATACAATAGCAGCAATGTCTCCTGCAGTAGTCATCCAGGCTAATGCTCTAAACATAGTGTTAGTGCCAGGACTGCTTGTTCAGAGATGCCACCTGAGCTCATGATGTCTGAGGTAGCTGGGTAACCACTAGTTCATGGCTAGGATTCTCTGCTACATAATGAATTCCTGGAAAGCATGCCTTACAAAGTCAAATTTTGTCCTCCTTTAACATAATCTTTTCTCCATTTTTAAAGTCATTGTAAAAGTTGTCTATATGTTATTTTTATTGGTTATGTTGGAAATTCATATACTATGCATTATAATTCTGTTCCATTGTTCCCAGGTTCAAATGGGTTCCCATGGGTCACACTAATATTTTTTCTTTAAAATACTTCAAGTATGTGTTGTTCATGTACTCATTAAAACATGATCAGAGTCTCAGTACCAATTCCCTTAAAGAGAATTGAGTTCATCCTTGCCGTACTCTAGAACCACCATCAATAAGAAGCCATCTGTCCTGAAGAGCTATTTATTTCATCACCTTGATCAGTTTTTTTATATATTTATTTATTATGATTTGTTCACTTTGTATACCCTGTGCTGCCCCCTCCTTCTTCTTCTCCTTCCAGTCCCACCCACTGTCCTTCCTCTATCTCTGTGATTTTTTTCTAATTCCCTGACATGTTAGGTCCTCCAGTTCTTTCTATCTGACCCTAGATTATGAGATTTCAATAAGAATGGCTGCATCATCTTCCTCTGTGGCCTGATTCTCAGGGCATTGTTTTGCTTGTGTCCACAATTCCCTCTAATTATGACACTATCCCTGCCTCCTCTCCTGAATGCTTCCAAGATCTCTGTGGAGAGGGAGTATTTCATATGGAAATGCCATTCAGTGCTGGAAGTTTTAAGCTCTCTTGCTGCATAATATCACTCTGCGGGTCTCTGTATTCAATCCTATTTGATACAGAAGGAAACATCTCTGTGGATCCAAGAACATTGCACTGATCTAACAGTTGAGGACAAAGAGCAACATACTTTAATAAAAACAGCCTGGGTGGCTTGAAATTTTCCATAGAATTCCTTGGACCAACAACTCAATTAACTGCCATTCAATCACCCTAGTGGAAGACTGGTTTGGTCACAGTAGATGGCATATTGGAACTTTATTTCCCACTATTAGGAGACCTCCTAAGAAGTGAATACATACCATATTGGTCTTTCAACATTTTAGCTACTTCACCCAGGATGATTTCTCCTGGTTGCATGCATTTGCCTGAAAATATCACGATGTCATTTTTGTAGCTAAATAATACTCCATTATTAAATTAATCCACATTTTCTCCAAAGGGTTAGGAGGTATAGCCTTATTAGATAATATAATTACTTTGGAAATTATATTGTATGAGGATGGGCTTTGAGGTTGGTATGCCAATGTAAGTGACCAGATAGAATGGGTCTTTTTCTCTCTGTCTCTTTCACTTTATGTCTTTGTTTCTTTAGGTCTCTGTCTATTTCTGAATCTGTCTCTGTAGCTCTTCCTCTCTCTGTCTCTCTCAGTTCCCCCTCTCTTTCTGCTCCAAGTGTTTCAGTATGAATAACTCTCAGTTCTGCTGAAGGACTACAACAAGTTGCCTGCTTTCTCATGTGACATCATGGATAGTCTCTGTAAAAATATAAGGAAAAGGTCCCAATTAAACACTTTTTGTTCAAAAAGTTGCCTTGGTCAGGGAGTATTTTCACAGTAAGTAAGTCACGGACTTAGGACATATCTGTGCATTTAATAAATAATATTGGAATCTGTGATGCTGTGAAAATCACATGTCAAGGAAATATAACTTTCTTAATGACCACTTGAAAGAAACACATGGCAGATTATCTGAACTAAGAGTCTTGGACACAAGAACTGTCATCTCTGGGTTGTATGGTTTCAGCTTGCCATATGAAGGCATGTAGGGTTGCTCAGCATTTCTCTCAAGCAGGCTGTCCACTTGGCCCTTTTAATAATTGGATCCATAAAATCTTACTGGCTTTCACCTTTTACTGACATCATTCTCTCTCTTAGAAATCAGTACCTACCCATTGTGATATCATAATAGCATAGGGATATCATGATGAATTTTCATGTCAAGATGCCATTGTGATGTCATAATAGTATTGTGATTTCATCATAGCATTGTATGTCCTGATATCATTGTGAAAGTCATAATAGTTTTTTTATTTCAAAATTTCATTGTGATATCCTAACACAATCATGTCAAAATACCATTGCAAAGTCATAAGAGCATTGTCATGTCATAATAACATTGTTTAATCACAATACCAATGGTATGTCACAATATTTCAATATCATAATAGCATTGTGATGTCAAACTACCTTTGTGGGGTCATAATAGCATTGTGAAGTCATAATAACATTGAGATATCATAATAGCATTGTGAGGTCATAAGAGTATTGTAATGTCATAATATCATAGAGATGTCTTAATGTCATTGTAAAGTCATTGTAATATCATGATTCCATTGTGACAGAAGATTTGTATGTCATCAAGCATTGTGATGTCAGAATGGAATCATGATGTCATTAAAGCATTGTGATGACATAAGAACATTGTGAAAGGATAATACCATTAGGATATTATAATATTGTGATGTCATAACAGCATTTTGATAACAAAAAACCTCTGTGAACTCATAATAGCATTGGGATATCATAAGACCATTGTGATATCATCATAGTACTGTGCAGTCATGTAGTTGTGAAGTCATAATAGCATTTTTTGATGTCAAAATTCCATTGTGATGTCATACCACAGTCATGCTGTAATACAAATGTGATGTCATAATACAATGGTGAGGTCATAATATCATTATGAAGTCATAATAGCACTTTGATGTCAACATAGCATTGTGATGTCATATCATTTTGAAGACATTATAGCATTGATGTCATAATAGCATGTAGGTGTTATATCATGGTGATGTCATGATTGCATTGATATGTCCTAAGACCATTGTGAAGTTATAATACCTTTGTAATGTTATAATAGCATTTGAGGTCATAGCATTGTGATTTCATAATTCCATTATGAAATCATAACACGATTGTGACATTACAATACCAGAGTAATGTCATTATTGTGAGGATATTAAAGCATTGGGATGTTTTACCATTGTCATGTAATAATTTTATTAGATGTCATAATAGCACTGCGATATCATAATGCCATTTTGATATTATAATAAATTTGGAATATCACAATATTGTGATGTCATAATACCATTGGTATGTCATAATACCATTGTGATTTCATGAAATCGTTTTTATTTCATAACACCATTGTGATGTCATAAAAGCACTAATATGATGTACCCTTGTGTTGACATAATACCATTGAGATGTCATAATAAATTTGTGATGTCATAATATGATTGTGCTGTCAAAATATGATTGTGATGTCATAAGAGAGTTTTGATGTAATAATAGCATTTTGATGTTATAAAGCCATTGTGATTTCATAATACCATTGTGATATCATAACACCATTCTTATGTCCTATCTTTGTAATGTCATAATAGCATTGAAATGTCATACTATTTTAATGTATAAAAGCACTGTGATCTAATAATATCATTGTGATGTCAAAATGCCATTGTGATGTCAAAATGGTATTGGAATTTCATTCTATTTTGATGTTATAATAGCATTTTGGATAACATAACACCATTGGAGAAGACATAATACCATTGTGATTTCATAAGTTTATGATGTCGAACTAGCATTTTGAGTCATAATGTCATTCTGATTTCAAAATTTGCTTGTGATTTCAGAACACAATCATTTCAAAATATCTTGGTGATGTCATAATTCCCATATAATTCATATGTGGGATATCATGACCACACTGTTATTTCATAATTTTGATGCAATAAAAGCAATGAGATGTCATGACACCATTGTTCTGACATAATACCACTGAGACGTCATAATAAAGTTATAATATAATATTACCATTTTAATGTCCTAATAGCATTTGATGTCATAATACCTTTGTGATGTCATAACACCATTCTTATGTCCTATCATTGTGATGTCATAATGGCATTGATATGTGAGACCATTTTTCATGGCTTCATAAAACATTAAAGTTTCATTTCCTACCTGATATTTTCACAGAGGTAAACAGGTGTAAATGTGTAGGAACTGGATAAAGGGATGAGATAAAGGCTTCTTGGGTTCCACAAAAAAATTCACATGTGCACGGGGTCAGAGATACTGGACACTGAGGAAAGTTTTATACTCATCTCCATGGAAACCTCAAGATTCTCTCAGGCACTGATTGTCTGATAGGCAGAATGATGTCATGGAACAAGATAAAGCCAGTAAGTGTTTCAGGAGCCAATTATTTAAAGGGCCTTGTAGATAGCATGCTTGAGTGAAATGCTGAGCATCCCCACATGCCTTAATCTGTACAGCTGAAAATATACACCCCAGAGATATTAGTTTTGTCTCCAAGACTCGTAGTTCAGGAAAGCTGTCACATATTTCTTTCAAGCAGTCATTAATAGAGTCACTAGTCCTTGACATGTGATTTTCGTGTTATTACACATTACATTATTATTTGTTATAAGCACAAATGTGTCCTCAGTCAGTCAATTACTGTAAAATTACAGTCAGTCAGTTAGTGGGAAAATGCTCCCTGAACACTCAAATCTTTGAACTAAAAGCACTTAATTGGAGTTTATATTATTTCAAAGACCATCACTGATATCAAATCAGCAAGCATTCAACTTGTTTAAGTCTTTCAGCTGAACTGAGAGCTTTTCATATTGAAACACAAGCAGCAGGCAGAGAGAGAGAGCAAGACAGAGAAAGAACTAGAGAGACCTATTCAGAAATATTGAGAATGAGACCAACAGAGAAAGAGATATAAATTAGCAAAGACCAAGAGAGAAAGACTCACATCTGTCTGGTCACTTTTATTCGCCTATCAATCTCCAAGTTCTCCGGTCCTATATCTCCAAAAGGAATTATATTTCTTTATTATTATTGATTAATTACAATTTATTCACCTTGTATCTTCCCATAAACCCCTTCTTTTTTCCGTCCCCATCCCACTTACGTTCCCCCTTCTCCATGCATGCCCCTTCCCATGTCCACTGATAGGGGATCATTTCCTCTTCTTGCTTCTAATATTAGTCTATTAGATCTTATCAGGACTTACTGAATTGTCTTCCTCTGTTTGGTAAGACTCCCCCCCTCAAGTAGAGGTGATCAAAGTGCAGGATAATCAGTTCATGTCAGAGGCATTCCCTGTTTCCATTACTGTGGATCCCAGTTGGATATTAAACTACCATGGGTTACATCAGTGCAAGGGTTCTAGGTTATCTCCATGCATGGTACTTGGTTGGAGTCTGAGTCTCAGGAAACACCCATGTGCTCAGATTTTTTGGATGTGTTGTTCTCCTTGTAGAGCTCCTGTCCTTTCCATATCTTACTGTTTTCCACTTCTTTCATTAGATTCCATGCACTCTGCCCAACAGTTGGCCATAAGTCTCAGCATCTGCTTTGATAGCCTGCAAGGAAGAGCCTTTCAGAAGCCCTCTGGGCCAGTTTCCTAACTTGTTTCCTGTTTTCTCTTTTTTTTTTATGGCCATCCTCTTTGCCTTTCGGGTTGGAAATTGATCATTTTATCCAGAGTCTTCCCTCTTGATCAGTTTCTTTGGGTGTACAGATTTTAGTATGTTTATACTATATTATATGTTTATATGAATGAGTGTGTCTTTCTGCTTTTGGGATAGTTCAACAAGGATGATCTTTTCCAGTTTCCACTACTTACCTGCAAATTTCATGGTTTCATTGTGTTTTTAATGATGAGTAATATTGATGAATGAGCAAGCAGTCATTTTGTAGTCCTTCAACAGAACTGAGAGCATTTCATTCTGAACCACAAGCAGCAGGCAGAGAGAGGGAGACAGAGAGATACTGAGAGAGAAAGAGCTAGAGAGACAGATTCTGAAAAACAGAGAATGAGACTGACAATGAAACAATGAAATAAAGTGACAGAAACTAAGAGACAGAGACTCCATTCCATCTGGTCACTTTTATTTGCATATCAACCTCAAAGTACAGCCATAATATAACTCTAATAGGAATTATATTATCTAACAAGGTCATATCATGAAACCCTTCCCAGACATTTACTCTCTCGGAATTCCACAAATAAATAGATGAACTTCCAGGTGATATTGCAATTCAAATCACCAGATATTGGAAGACGATGGAGGAACATCTAGGATAAAACAACACAGTTATCCT
Organism: Meriones unguiculatus; assembly: GCF_030254825.1. NCBI lineage: Eukaryota > Metazoa > Chordata > Mammalia > Rodentia > Muridae > Meriones > Meriones unguiculatus. Next base: position 30,830,812 of record NW_026843709.1, on the reverse strand, counting down.
GATAGCTTGTCATTCAATACAATGATTAAAGTCCCAGCAATTTCTAAGGACTAAAAAACAGGACTGGCAATCTCCTTTGAAGAAAATGTGGAATATTTCCTTAATGTAAAATTATTTGGCTAAGAAAATGACATAAGATATTTTAAGGCAAATGGATGGAACCAGATAATTCATTCTGGGTTAAGTAACTAAAATGCAGACAAATATAGTATTTATTCATTTATGAGGAAGTCTCCTAACAGTGGGAGATAAAGGTCCACTAGGACATCTATTATGACCAAACCAGTCTTCCACTACAGGGATTGGGTGGCAGTTTAGTGAGTTGTTCTTAGGCATTCTACAGAAAGTTGCAAGCAATGCAGGCTGTTGTTATTAAAATATGTTGTTCCCTACCCTGAAGTAATTGATTAGTGCCATATTCTTCCATCCATGGAGATGCTTCCTTCTAAATCAAATGGGATTGCATGCAGAGACACACAATCTGATACTATGGAGAGAGAGACCTTAAAACACTCAGCTCAGAATGGAATTTCCCCATTAAATTTCCTCCCCTCAGAGCTCTGGGAATCCTGAAGATAAAGAGGCATGAAGAGTGTCAAAAGTGGAGGGAATTGAGGAAACAAGGACAAAAATGCCCTGAGAATCAGGCTACAGAAGAAGTTGCTGCAGCCAGCCTCAATGAGACCGTATACGCTAGGTCAGATAAAAGAGGGAGGAGGACCTACCCTCTCAAGGAACTAGAGAAAGGGTCTAAGGGTAGGAGACAGATGGTGGGTGGGACTGGGAGGAGAAGATGGTGGTGATAGCAGCTGATTACAAAGTGAAGAAATCATAATAATACATAAGAAAAACTGTGATCAAGATTATTAAGTACAAACCTCTTCATGTCTGATAGTTTCTTCTTAGGGGTGGTGCCAGAGTGCAGCAAATTTGAATTCAGTTTTCTTTGAGAGACTTAGCACTGAGATTCTGATCATGTTCCAGTGAGTTGATGAACAACAATTACTTCAATTGATGTATTTTATGAAAAAATAATTACTGTGACACGTGTAGGAATTATCTGGGAGGAATAGAAATATATGACATTCCCACATAATCAGTAAAAAAAATATGTTGACAACTTATACAATGACTGTGAAAATGGAGAAAAGATTCCCCTGAACATACAGTCCTGGCACTAACATTAAGTTTAGAGGGTTTGTCTGGAGCACTACAGAAGGAAACAGTGTTGCTTTTGTATCCTAGGCATATAACATGGACCAATTTCTCAGTCCCAAAGGCCCAGGACAAGGAGGGTTCCTCAATGACCACTGTGTAGGACACAGCTTGCTCAAAAGAAAGGTTGAGCAGCCCTACATATGGCAATCTGAGCGGCTGATAGCACACAACCCAGAGAAGACATTTCCTGTCCAAGACTCTTACTTCAGGAAGAGTGTCACATACTTCTTTCAAGAATTCATTAATAAAGTCACCTGGTATGACAGAAGAATGGAATTTTGACATCAGAATGGTATGATATCACAATGCTATGATAACATCACAATGGGGTTATGACCTCAATATGCTCTTATGACATCACACTGATATTATGACATCACTGTGGAATTATGACATCACAATGCTCTTATGAGATCATAATGCTATTATGACCTCATATGGTATGATATCACAATGGAATTATAACATCACAATAATACTATAACAAAGCAATGCAATTATGACACACAATGCTACCATAACATCACATTTTTTTATGATATCACAATCATTTTATGACATCAAAATGCTGTTATAGCATTATTGTGGTATGACAACACAATGGAATTTTGATTTCACACTGGCATTATGACCTCAAAATACTATTATATCGTTGGAATGCTTTTATGAGATCACAATGATATCATGATATCACAACGGTATTATGGCATCGATCGTATGACATTAGAATGCTATGAGGAACTCCCACTGGTATCATGACATCACCATGGTATCATGACATAACAATGTTGTCATGATATCCCAATGGTTTTATGACATCCCAATGCTAATTTAACATCACAATGCTATTATGAAATCATGATGCTGTTGTATCTTCATAATGACATTGCAATGATGTTATGATATCACAATTGTATAAACGCTTCACAATGGTATGTTATAGGTGATGATTAATATTTACTATTGGTTTATCATTTATTAATGCTTGTGTTAATCCTAAACATCTGCATAACCAATTAACCACACAGAGACTGGGTTTCTTTAGTTAACTTAGAACATAATGCTGGTCAATAGTTACTCCCTCCTAAACCTTCAAGCCCTCATAGTTTCCTCACATTTAGATTTTACCCATTATACTTGCTTTTTGTCAAGTCTTAGGTGTGGTTCATTCTCTACATGCTGTTCTAAGACCTCTCCTCCAGCTCTGCTCTCCAAGCTCTGCTCCCTTACCCTCACACTCTCTTCTCCCATTCATTTCCTGCACTCTGGCTATTCCCACTCTTTTCATGCCCTCTGGCTCCTTCCACCCATTTCCTGCTCTCTCCCATCCCTCAACATTTTGGCCAGTTGCTTTATTTTTCTTTAGTTGCTCTATTTACACAATTTGAGACAGGATGCTTAGAATAATTATACAATGCAATATCTTGATTGAAAGCAGAGATTGGGGGGGTGGAAATCATCATTTGAATGCACAAGGGTGAGGTGTATACATTTCAAGATCATTATACCAACAATTGTATGACAAGTCATCACAATGATATTATGACATCACAACTTTATTATGACATCTCAATGGTATTATGTCATCACATGGTGTCATGACATCTCAGTGCTATTATGACTTCACAATGTTATTAGGACATCTGCTATTAGAACATCATATGGTATGATATCACAATGGAATTATAACATAACAATAATAATATAACAACAATGCAGTTATTACATCACAATGATATCTTGACATCACATGAGTATTAGCATATCACAGTGGTATTATGACATCACAATGTCATTTTGACATCACAATGGTATTATAACATCACATTATGACATTAAAATGTTATAATGACATCATATTGGAATGTCACCTCAGTGCTATTTTAACATCACAGTAGTATTATGACATGATTGTGGTCTGACTTCACAATAGATTTTTGACATTACAATGATGCCATGACATCACAATGTTATTAGAAGATCACAATGCTATTATGACAAAACTGTGGTGTTTTGCCTTCACAATGCTATTATGACATCAAAATATTATGATATAACAAAGCTACTATGATGCCCCAATGAGATTATGACTTAAAAAAGTTATTAAGAAATCACAATCATATGACATCTAAATGCTATTATGACATCACAATTTTCTTATAAATTCACATGATTTTGGCATAACATGATTGTGGCATGATATCACAATGGAATTTTGAGTTCTCAATGATATTGTGATGTCACAATGCTATTCTGACATCACAATGCTGTTATGACATAACAATGGTATTATGAAATGACCATAATAGCACCAGCTGTTAAATAGTTTATTGCTCCTCAGGTCTCCTTTACCACTCACCAAAGTTTTACTGTTTCAGCAAAACCAGTTCCAGGAATTGCTGTTTTCCTTCTCTTTTCCATACTCTTAAAGACTCAATACCCCAGGAAACCCTAGATCCTACCAGACTATTATATCAATAAGAATATGAAGTTATATTTAGTAGATACAGGAGTAACTTCTCAGTTTAAAGTCATATCCTAGGAAATTTCAGATCCAAGACCACATTAGGAGACCACCTTGTCATTCAGTACATTCCCCTGTTCCCACATCACTTTGAAGCTTCCTCATTAAGAAGTTGTCCAATTAAATAAAGTAAGATTAAAGTTTAATTTCCTACCTGACATTGTCACAAATGTAAACAGGACTAAAGTTATGACATGTGGGTAAAGGGATTAGATAAAGGCTTGTTCTGTTTCACAAGAAAATGTCACATGTGCACAGGATCAGAGATACTTGACACTGAGGAAAGTTTGTTTACTCATCTCCATGGAAACCTCAAGATTCTCTCAGACGTTGATTAGCTGACAAGTGCAATGATGTCATGCAACAGTTGAAAGCCAGTAAGAGTTTCAGGAGCCAGTTATTAAAAGGGCCAAGTAGACAGAGTGCTTGAGAGAAAGGCTAAGAAGTCATACATGCCTCAAATCTAGTCAGCTGAAAGCACACAAACCAAAGATGTCTATTATTGTGTCCAAGACTCTTAGTTAAGGAAAATGATCACATATTTCTTTGAAGTGTTCATTATTAAAGTCAGGTGGCCTTGATATGTGATTTTCACATATTCACAGATTTCATTATTATTTGAAATCTTCAGATGTGTCCTCAGTCAGTGAATTACTTATTGTGAAAATGCATCTTGACAAAGGGAAATATTTAAACAACAACAACAAAAAACATTTAATTGGAACCTTTCCTATATTTTTACAGAGACAATCCAGGATGTCACATCATCCAGGAGACATCTTGTTGTATTCCTTCAGCAGAACTGAGAGATTTTCATACTAAACCAAAAGCAGCAGGCAGAGAGAGGGACACTGAGAGAGACAGAGAGAGAAAGTGCTAGGGAGACATATTCAGAAATAGAAAAAACCAAGACCCATAGCAACAGAGAGAAATAATAAACAGAAAAAGACTGAGAGACAGAGACTTGATTCTGTAAGGTCACTTCCATTGACATATCAGACTCAAGGCACAATACAATATAACTCCAATAGTAATAATATTATTGAAGAAGGCCATATCTCCCAACCCATCCCAGACATTTTTTTATAGGGACTCCATATGTAAATACATGAGCTTCAACAGGATAATGCTATTCAAATCACCAGGAAGTGGAAGAAGATGGAGGGATTTCTAGGTTAAAAGAACATTGTTATCCTGAAAGTTTGTGATTCAATACAATTATGTATGTACCAGCAACTTACAAAGACTAAAGAAAATGGCTGACAATCTTCTTTAGGAAAAATGTGGAATATTTCTATAACGAAGTTTTTTTCAGCTAAGAAAATGAAATCATGATATTTTCAGGCAAATAGGTGGAACCAGGAAAAATTATCCTGTTTAAAGTAACTAAAAGGCAGAAAGACAAATATGGTATGTATTCACTTCTTAGGAGGTCTCCTAATAGTGGGAAATAAAGTTCCAATATGCTATCTACTGTGACCAAACGAGTCTTCCACTAGGGGGATTGGGTGGCTGAGAGGGAGAATGATGTCATGAAATAGGTGAAAGCCAGTAAGAGTTTCAGGAACCAGTTATGAAAAGGTCCAAGTGGAAAAGTTGGCTGAGAAAAAAGCTGAGAAGTCCTACATCAGGGCAGCAGAGAACGCACAACCCAGAGATGACAGTTCCTGTGCCCAAGACTCTTAGTTCAGCAAAAGTGTCACATATTTCTTTCAAGTGGTCATTAATAAAGTCAATTGTCCTGGGCATGTGATATTCACATTATCTCAGATTCCACTATTATTTATTAAATGCAAAGATATTTCCTCAGTCAGTGACTTACTTAATGACAATTTGTTCCCTGACCAAGGCAATCTTTGAATAAAAAGCCTTTAATTGGGACCTTGCTTATATTTTTACAGATACCATCCAGGATGTCACATCAGTAAGTAGTCCTCTTGCTGTAGTCCTTCAGCAGAACTGAGAGCTTTTCATACTACAAGCAGCAATAGAAACAACTAGAGAGAGAAATTTAGAAATACAGAGACTGGGACTAACAGAAACAAAGATTAAACTGACAGAGATCAAGAAACAGAGACTCCATTGTGTCTGAACACTTTCATTGGCATGAACACCCCAATAGGAATTATGTTATCTAACAAGGCCATTTCTCCAACCCTTCCCAAACATTTCCTCACTGGTGACTCAACATGTAAAAAGATGAGCTACAGCGGGGACATTGTAATTCAAATCACCAGGAAGTAGAAGAAAATGGAGGGACTTCTAGGCTATAAGAATATAGTTATCCTGATAGTTTGTCATTCAATACAATGATTAAAGTCCCTGAAAATTTCAAGATCTAAAGAACAGGACTGACAATCTCCTTTGGGGAAAATGTGGAATATTTCCATAATGGAGTATTTTTCAACTAATAAAATGAATGACATCATGATATTTTTCAGCTAAATGGATGGAACCAGGAAAAATCATTCTGAGTGAAGTACCTAAAATGCAGAAAGATAAATATGGTCTGTATTCACTTAGTAGGAGGTCTCCTATTAATAGGGAATAAAGTTCCAATAGACTATCTATTGTGACCAAACCATTCTTCCACTAGGGGTATTGGGTGGCAGCTAATTGAATTGTTGGGCAGGGCATCCTATGGAAATTTTCAAGCATCCCAGGCTGCTGTAAGTAAAATATGCTGCTCTCTGTCCTCAACTGTTAGATCAGTGCCATGTTCTTGCATCCACAGAGATGCTTCCTCCTACAAAAAATAGAATTGCATAGAGATCCAGAGTCTGATATTATGCAGAGAGAGACCTTAAATCACTGAACTCTAAAAGGAATTACACTATGAAATTCTTCTTCTCCTCAGAGCTCTGGAAAGCCTGCAGGAGAGAAGGCATGAAGAGTGTCATAAGTAGAGGGAATTGGGGATAGAAGGAGAACAATGCCCTGAGAATCAGATCACAGAGTTATATGATGCAGACAGCCTTGATGAGTCCTGATGAGCTAGGGTCAAATAGAAGGAGGAGGTGCCGTGTGGACTGGCCCAGCCAGGGTCCCAGAACTGTGGGGAATCAGAGGTTCGGATATCAGGTTAGACACAGGTAGGTGGATTGACAGGCAGACACGCACACCAAGTGTATGAATCTGCTTCAATTTACTGAAGTCAAGCTAACACTTATATATTGATTACATAAAGAAGCACCGTGAAGTTGAAATACTACACAGAACATTCAGACTTTTACCAACAATACAAAGTTTACATTTTAACTGAAAGGACAACATGATATAAAGCAGTGTCTACAAAAAATCTTGACCTAAAAGCTTTTAATCAAAGCAAATACAAAACTTCAAAATGGTGGCTATTTATACATTTCTATTGCTGATAATTAGTGAGGAAAAGGCCAGGAACTGTCATTGCCCTTCGAGCACAGATGGCTAAAGATTTACAACCCTCCCTAGAGATAAGCACTTAGAGAAATTCCTCCTGTTTGTCTTGCTAAGGATTTACAATCTTCCTCTACATATAGGATGCTTGAGCTAAAATTCATAGTATAATGTAAAACCTTCTGACCTCCTATGTTTGCCTATCTTCTTTGTGCCTCATCATAAACACCTGTGTTTGGTAATGGTGTTGTAGTAGTTTTATTGCAGTGGGAATATCCAGAGCATTTATCTTGACAGATCCTGATTAAATATGTTCTTTAGAAAGACCTAAAACTCTTGCCCCTTTATTACCTACAATGGTTGGTGTTTGAATAAGCAATTTCTGATGCTGAATCTTATTTATTACTTCTCCTAAAATTTTATTTTCCTTCCACTCTTAAAGACTCAAAATACAAAGGAACCCTATATCCTGCCAGCCTATTATATCAATAAGAATTTAAAGGTATATTTAGTGAATATGTGAGTAACTGCTCAGTTCAAAATCAAAACCTATGAAATTTCAGATCCAAGACCACAATAGGAGACCACCTTAAAGGGTACATTCCCCTTAATTCCATATCACTTTGAAGCTTCCTTACTTAAGAATAAGTCCAATTAAATAAACCTTAAAGTTCATTTCCTACCTGACATTGTCACAGAGTTAAACAGGAGTAAAGGTGTGAATATATGGATAACGGAATGAGATAAAGGCTTGTTGGGTTTCACAAGAAAAAGTCACTTATGCACAGGTTCAAAGATAATGGACAATAAGGAAAGTTTGTTTACTAATATCCATGGAGACTGCAAGATTCTCTCAAGTGCTGATTGTCTGAGAGGGAGAATATTGTCATGCAACATGTGAAAGCCTTTAAGAGTTTCAGGAGCCACTTATTAAAGGGCCAAATGGACAGCCTGCTGGAGAGAAACCCTCAGTAGCCCTACATGCACAGCTGAAAGCACACAACCAAGAGATGACATTTCCTGTGTCTAAGATTCTTAGTTCAGGAAAAGTGTCCCATATTTCTTTAAAGTGGTCAATAATAAAGTCACGTGTCCTTGATCTATGACTTTCACATTACCACAGATTCCATTTCTTTTTGTTAAATGCACAGATATATCCTCAGTCGGTGAATTGCTTACAGTTAAAATGCTCCCTGTCCAAGGCAAATCTTTGAAGAGAAAGCATTTAATTGGGACTGTTCTTATATTTTGACAGAGAACATCCATGATGTCACATGATCAAGCAGTTATATTGCTGTACTCCTTTAGCAGAAGTGACAACTTTTCATACAGAGCCACAAATGGAAGGTAGAGAGAGGGAGACAGAGAGAAAGAGAGAGAAAGAACCAGAGATACAGACTCAGAAATAGAGAGGCCATGACTGACAAAAACTAAGATACAAAGTGACAGAGATGGAGAAACAGAGACTCAATTATGTGTGGTCACTATCATTGGCATAATAACCTCAAAGCACACCCTCCTCTAATGTAACTCCAATAGGAATTATATAATTCCTATCAAGGCCATAACTCCTAACCCCTCCCAGACATTTCCTCACTGGGGCTCCACATGTAATTAGAAAGCTTCAAGGGACATTGCAATTCAAATCACCAGGAAGGAGATGAAGATTGAGGGACTTCTAGGCTAAAATAACATAGTTATCATGATATTTTGTCATTCAATACAATGTTTGCAGACCCAATTACTTCCAAGGATTGACAATCTATTTTGTGGAAAATCTAAAATATTTCCATAATGAAGTGTTATTCAGCTAAGAAAATGACATCATGATATTTTCAGGTAAATGGATGGAACCAGGAGAAATCATCCTAAGTAAAGTAACTAAAATGCAGAAAGATAAATATGGCAGTTATTCACTTATTAGGAGGTCTGCTAATAGTGGGAGATAAAGTTTCAAAAGGCCATCTGTGATGAAACCAGTGTTCCACAGGAGGGATTGGGTGGCGGTTAATTGAGTTGTTCAGCCAGAGTACCCTAAACAAATTTTAAGCAACCCAAGCTCTTATTATTAAAATATATTTTTCTCTGACCTCAACTGATAGATCAGTTCCATATTCTTGGATCCAAAGAGATGCTTTCTTCTGCATCAAATGAGATTTCATACAGAGACCCACAGTCCTATATTATGAAGAGAGAGTGACCTTAAAACACAAAGCTTTAAATGGGATTTCCCCATGGAATTCTTCCTCCCCACAAGCTCTGGGAAGCCAGCAGGAGTGGAAGTAGGAAGTGAAAGAGAGAATTGAGGACAGAAGGAGAACAATTTCCTAAGAACCAGGTTGCAAAGGAAGATGTTTCAGCCAGCCTTGCTGAAGCCTGATAAGCTAGAGTCTGATAGGTAGGAAAACCTCCCCTATCAGGAATTTAGAGAAAGGGCATAGGGATAGAAGCAGGAGGGTGGTGGGACTGGAAGAAGTAGAGGCAGTGGGCAGCAGAGGGGATAGAAATTGAACAAATCATAATAAGTAAATACATAAGAAAATCTGTGTTCAAGGTGATGAAGTATAGAGCTCTTAAGGACCGATGGCTTCTTCTTGTGCGTTATGCCAAGGTGCTATACAGATGAACTCAGTTTTCTTTAAGGGGCTTGGCACTGAGACTCTGATCATGTTCCAATGAGTAGATGAACAACACATACTTCAAATGATGTTTTTACAACATTTTAGTGTAACACAAGGGTAGGAATTTGAACCTGGGAGCAATGGGAAAGGAAAGTAATCTTTATTATATGAAATTCCCATATAATCAGTAAAAATAATATGTAGACAGCTTTTACAATGAATTTTAACATGGAGAAAAGATTCCAGTAAAGAAGGACAGAGTATGACTTGGTAAGGCATGTGTTCTAGAAACTCATTATGTAGCAGAGAAGCTCAGCCATGAACTAATGTTTACCCAGCTACTTCAGAGCCCATGAGCTCAAGTGGCCACACTGGACTAGCAGTCCTTGCCCTAACACTACAATTAGAGTTTTTGTATGGAGGACCAATGCAGAAAATACAGCTGCTCTTGTGTCCTAGGCATTTAAGATGGAACCATTTATCTGCCCTTGAGAACATTTTTAAATGAAAACACCCAGACCAGGAGGGTTCCTCACTGAGTAGGGCACAGCTTCCTATCTAGCCAGGTCAGGCAAGTCAACCCTACTCATAGAGGGTTGCCAAATTTAGTGTGGAACAATGGTTAAACAGTTTAATGACCCTTACATTGCATTTTACATACACAATCTTTTTTTTTTTTTCAGCTGAAAGAGTCTCAGGAATTGTCTGGTAATTCAAAGGACACAGTCATCAAAACAAAATGACTGCCTACAAATTGGGAAAGAATATTCACTGACGCTTTATCTGACAAAGGTCTAATATCCAATATATATAAAGAACCAAAGAAACTGAAAAGCAGCAAACCAAGTAATCCAATTAAAAAATGGGAAACAGAGCTAAACAGAGAACTTTCTGTAGAGCAATATAAAATGGCAGAGAAACACTTAAAGAAATGCTCAACCTCATTAGCCATTAGGGAAATGCAAATCAAAACAACACTGAGATTTCACCTTATACCCATCAGAAAGGCCAATACGAAAAACTCAAGTGACAACACATGCTGGAGAGGTTGTAGAGAAAGTGGAACCCTCCTCCACTATTGGTGGTAATGTAAACTTCTACAATCACTCTGGAAATCAATCTGGCACTTTCTCAGACAACTAGGAATAGCACTTCCTCAAGATCAAGCCATAACACCCCTAGGCATATATCCAAAAGAGGCACAAGTACACAAAAAGGACATTTGCTCAACCATGTTTGTAGCAGCTTTATTTGTAATAGCCAGAAGCTAGAAACTGCCCAGATGTGCTCAACTGAAGAATGGATGCAGAAATTGTGGTATATCTACACAATGGAATATTACTCAGCAATGAAAATTAAGGAAATCATGAAACTTGCAGGTAAATGGTGGGACCTGGAAAGGATCATCCTGAGTGAGCTGTCACAGAAGCAGAAAGACACACACAGTATATACTCACTCATATAGACATATAACAAGATAAACCTACTAAAAACTGTACATCTAAAAAGACTAATCAAGAGAGAGGACCCTGACTAAAATGCTCAATCCCCATTCTGAAATGCAAATATGTTGGACATTAGAGAAGAAGAAAATAGGAAACAACCTAGGAACCTACCACAGAGGGCCTCCTAAAGCCTCTGCCCTGCAGACTATCAAAGCAGATGTTGAGACTTATGGCCAACTGTTGGGCAGAGTGCATGGAATCTTATGTAAGAAGTGGGAAATAGTAAGAGCTGGAGAGGATGGGAACCACACAAGGAGAGCAACAGAACCAGAAAATTTGAACACAGGGAACTTCCCAGAGACTCATATTCCCAAACAAGGTCTATTCATGGAGATAACCTAGAACCTCTGCACAGATGTAGCACAGGACAGTTCAGTGTCCAAGTGGGTTACATAGTAATGGGAAGAGGGACTGCCTCTGACATAATCTGATTGGCCTGCTTTTTGATCACCTCCCCCTGAGGGGGGAACAGCCTTACCAGGCCACAAAAGATGGCAATTTAGCCACTCCTGATGTGATCTGATAGACTAAGATCAGAAGGAAGGAGAAGAGGACCTCACCAATCAGTGGACTTGGGGAGGGCATTCGTAAAGAAGGGGGAGAGAAGGTGGGATTGGGAGGGGAGGAGGAAGGGGCTTATGGGGAATACAAAGTGAATAAAGTGTAGTAAATAATAAAAAAATAAAAATACCCCCCAAAATTGTCTTGTTTTCTTCTCTTTTCCCTGATCTTAAAGACTCAATACACCAAGGAACCCTAGACCCTGCCAGCCTGCTATATTAATAAGAATGTGAAGGTACATTTAGTGAGGATGCCAGTAAATGCTCAGTTCAAAGTCACAACCTAGAAAATTTGAGAATGAAGACCACAGTAGGAAACTACCCTGTCATTTGGTACCTTTCGGTTAATCCCACATCACTTTGAAGATTCCCTAATTAAGAAGCTTTCCAATTATGTAAACGTGAAAGTTTCATTTTCTACCTGACTTTGTCACAGAGGTAAACAGGAGTAAAGATGTGGGATCTGGATAACATAATGGGATGAGATAAAGGCCTGTTGGGTTTCACAATAAAATGTCACATGTATACATGATCAGATATATTAGACACTGAGGAAAGTTTGTATACTCATCTCCATGGAAACCTCAAGATTCACTCAGGTGCTGATAGGCTGAGAGAGAGAATGTTGTTATGTAACTTGTGAAAAACTGTGAGAGTTTCCGGAGCTAGTTATTAAAAGGGCCAAGAGGACAACAAGCTTAAGAGAAAGGCTGAGCAGTCCTACATGCCTCAATCTGGGTTGCTGAAAGCACCCAACCCAGAGATGACATTTCCTATGTCTAAGACACATAGTTCATGAAAAGTGTCTTATATTTCTTTCAAGTGGTCATTAATAAAGTCACTTGTTCTGGACATGTGACTTTCACATTATCACAGATCCCTTTACTATTTGTTAAATGCACAGATGTTCCCTGAGTCATTGAATTACTTACTGTGGAAATGCGCCCTGATTAAGGAAAATCTTTAAAAAAAAAAGCATTTAATTGGGACCAGGCTCATGTTTTTAAAGAAACCATAGAGGATTTCATGTCTACAATACACATATTTTTGTTGACCTTCAGCAGAACTGAGAGCTTTTCAAATCATGTAGCAGGCACAGAGATGTCGGCAGAGATAGAAAGAGCTAGAGAGACAGATTCAGAAATAGAGAGACTGAGACCAACAGAAAAAGAGAAACTGACAAAGACTTAGAGTTAGAGACTCCATTGTCTCTGGTAACTTTCATTGGCATATCAGTCTTAAAGTACACCCTCCAATAATATAACTACAATCTTAATTTTATTATCTAAGAAGGCCACACCTTGTAACTCTTCCCTGACATTGTGATAAACATATAAATAGATGAGCTTGAAGGTGACTTTTCAACTTAAACAACAGAATGTGGAAGAAATAGAGGGACCTCTAAACTAAAAAAACAGTTATGCAGATTGTTTTTCATTCAATACAATGACTAAAACTCCAGCAACTTCAAAGTTCCAAAGAACAGGACTGAGTCTCTCCTTTGGGGAAAATGTGTAGTATTTCCTTAAGGGAGTATTATTCAGCTAAGAAAACATCATCATGAAATTTTCAGACAAATGGATGAAACCAGGAAAAATCATCCTGAGTGAAGTAGTTAAAATGCAGAAAGACAAATATGGTATGTATTCACTTATTAGAAGGCCTCCTCATAGTGGGGGGGAATAAAGTTCCAATAGGCCATCTATTGTGACCAAAACAGTGTTTCAATAGGGGGATTGGGTGGCAGTTAATTGAGTTGTTGGGCTAGGGCATCCTATGGAAATTTTCAAGCAATCCAGGGTGTTTTTATTTACATATGTTGTTGTCTCCCTGAACTGAGAGATCAGTGCCATATTCTTCGATCCACAAAGATTGGATTGCATACAGAGACCCATACTCTGATATTATGCAGAGAGAGACCTTAATGTACCCAGCTCTAAATGGGATTTCCTCAAGAAATTCTTTCTCCCCTCAGAACTCTCCCCTCAGATCTCAGAACCTGCAGGAGATCAGGCCAGAAGTGTGTCAAAAGTAGAGGGAACTGGGGACACAAGAAGAACAATGACCTGAGAATTAGGCCACAGGGGAAATGATGCAGCCTGCATTGATGAGTCCTGATAAAGCTAGGGTCAGATCGAAGGGTGAGCAGGATCTCCCCTATCAAGGAGCTAGAGGGGATAGAAGAAGGAGGGTGGATTGGACTAGAAGGAGAAGAGGGAGGGGGCAGTAAAGTTGATACATAGTGAACAAATCATAATCATAAATACACAAGAAAAACTGATCAAAGTGAAGTATTGACCTCTTCAGGACTGATGGCTTGTTCTTAGATGTGGTTGCACAGTGCAGCAAGGATGAACTCAGTTTTCTTTAAGGGACTTGGATTGAGACTCTGATCTTGTTCCCATGAGTATATAAACAACACATTATTGAATTGGTGTATTTTAAACAACAACAACAAAAAAATAGTGTGATATGTGGTTATGAATTTGAACCTTGGAGCAATGGAAAAGGAGTGTATTGTATATTATATGAAATTCCCACATAACCAGTTAAAATAATATATTGATAACTTATACAATGACTGTGAAAATGGAGAAAAGATTGTGCTGAACAAGCAGTCCTGGCACTAATACTACATTTAGAAGGTTTGTCTGGAGCACCACTAAAAGAAACATAGCTCTTATGTCCTAGGCATATAGTATGGACCCATTTCTCTCTCCTGAAGACTCAGGTATAATAAACCCCAGTACCTGGAGGATTTCTCACTGAACAGTGAGTAGAAAACTTCTGGCTTGAGAGAAAGCCTGAGCAGCCCTATATACATCAATCTGGACAGCTGATAGCACACAACCCAGAGATGACATTTCCAGTCCAACCCTTTTAGTTCAGGAATAGTGTCACATATTTCTTTGAAGAGGCCAGTAATAAAATCATAAGAGGCTCTTATGACAGCAAAATGGAATTTTGACATCAAAATTGTATTATGACTTCACAATTGTATGATGATATCACAATGCTATGATGACATCATAATGGGGTTATGACCTCAATGTGATACTATGTCATCACATTGACATTATGACATCACAATGGAAATATTATATCACAATGCTATTATGACCTCATATGGTATGATATCATAATGGAATTATAACATCACAATAATAATATAACCAGACAATGCAATTATGACATCACAATGCTATCATGACATCACATTATTGTTATCTTATCACAAGCATATTATGACATCACAATGCTATTACAACATCATTGTGGTATGAGATCCCAATGGAATTTTTACTTCACAGTGGCATTATGACATCAAAATACTATTCTCTCATCTCAATGTTTTCATGACATCACAATGATATCATGATATCACAATGGTATTATGACATCACCATGGTATCATGACATACCAATATTGTCATAATACCCCAATGGTATATGACACCTCAATGTATTATAGCATCACAATGCTTTTATATCTTCATAATGATATGACATTGTAATGGTGTTATGATATTACAATAGTATAATGGCTTTACAATTGTATGTTGTTGGTGATGATTAATATTTACTATTGGTTTATCATTTATTCATTCTTGTGTTAATCCTAAACATCTGCATAACCAATTCACCACACAGAGACTGGGTTTTTTTTAGTTAACTTAGAACACAATGCTGGGCAATAGTTACTCCCTGCTAAACCTTCAAGCCCTCATAGTTTCCTAACATTTAGGTTTTACCCATTATACTTGCTTTTTGTGAAGTGTTAGGTCTTCTTCATTCTTTCCAAGATATCACTTCCCTCTCTGCTCTCCAAGCTCTACTCTGTGTTCCTCTCTCCTCCCACTCATTTCCTACACTCTGGCTCCTCCTATCAATATTGTGGTAGTTGCTTTATTCTGGCCTGTTTACACAAAGTTGTGACAGGGTGCTTAGAATTAGTATCACAATGCCATATCCAGATGGAAACCAGAGAATAGGGGTTAGAAATCAGCATTTGAAAGCACAATGAGTGTATACATTTCAAAATAACATTATACCAACAATGTTATGATAAATCACAATTCTATGATGACATCACAATGGGATTAGGACCTCAATATGCTATTATGACATCACATGGATATTTTGACATCAAAATGCTATTGTGACAATGGTATTTTTAATTCACATGGTATTATGACTTCACAATGGTATTATTAGATCACAAGGCTATTAAGACTTTACAAATTTATTATGACATGTCAATAGAATATGTCATCACAATGGGGTCATGACATCTCAGTGCTATTATGACTCCAACATGCTATTAGGACATCACAGTGCTATTATGAAATCATATGGTATGATATCACAATGGAATTAATTATAACATCACAATAAAAATAATATAACAATGCAATTATGACATTCCAATACTATCCTGATATCACATGAGTATTAACATATCATAATGGTATTATTAGATCAGAATGCTGTTTTGACAAGATCACAATGGAATTATAACAAAAACGTGGTATTGTGACATCAAAGTGCTCTAATGACATCATGATGTTATGTCACCTCAATGCTATTTTGACATCACAATTTTATCACATCATAATGGAATTATAAAAACACATTGCTCTTATTACTTCACAATGGTATTAGAACATCACAATGCTATTATGACATCACAAAGTTGTCATAACATCCAAATGCTTTTATGACATCCCAATTCTTCTATGACATTGCAATGCTATTATGAATTCATAACACTATTCCAAAATAATTGTGGTATGACGTCACAATGGAACTTTGACATCACAATTGAATTATGACCTTAAACTAAAAATAATATTACCTCATCACAATGCTCTTCTAACATCACAATGGTATTATGTTATCACAATGGTATTATGGCATCATCATGCTATAATAACTTCAAAATGGTATTATTTACATCACAATGGCATGATGACATCACAATAATATGACATCTAAACACTATTATAACATCAAAATGGTATCATGATATCAATGGAATAATGACATAACATTGTGTCACGATATACCAATAGCTTTATGATATCCCAAAGCTATTATAAAAAAAATCACAATCTATTATGATATCACAATGCTACAATGTCTGTATAATGATATGACATCACAATGGTATTATGACCTCACAATGGCATAATCACTTCACAATGCTATTACATTACAGTGACATGATGACAATATAATGTTATATGTCATCACAATTGCATTTGATATTAAAATGCTATTATGACATCACAATATTTTGACTTCACAATGGTATTACAACAAAATTCTATTATGACATCACAAACTAATATGACATCAGATTTTTATTATGACATGTAAATTGTTTTATGTCTTCACAATTGTCATGACATGTCAGTGCTCTTGTGACATCACCATGGTTTTATGACATGTCAATTACATTATAACATCACAAGTGTAATATCACAAATTTATTATGACATTTCAATGGTATTATGTCATCACAATGGTCTCAGGACATCTCAGTGCTATTATGACATCACCATGGTATTATAATATCACAGTGCTATTATGACATTACAATGGTATTTTAATATGATTATGTTATTTATTCACAATAGAATTTTGAGGTGAAAATGGCATTATGAACTCAAAAGGCTATTATGACATCACAACGGTCTGAAATATCAATGCTATTATGACATCACAATGGTAATATGACATCACAATGGTGTTATGATATCACAATGGCATTAGGACCTCAAAATGTTATTATGACATTACAATGGTATGACATTACAACTTTATTATGACATCTCAATCGTATCATGTCATAACAATAGTGTCATGACATCTCGTGTTTTTTATTGCATGACAATGGTAATAACAACGATATCATGATATCCCAAAGGAATTATCATATCAAAAAGTTATTGCAAAATGATTGTGGTATGAAATCTCAATGGAATTTTGAAATTACAAAGGCATTATGACGTCAAAAATGCTATCTGACATCACAGTCTTATTAAGATATCATGATGGTATGACTTCACACTGATATTATAATATCACAATGGTATTTTGACATTAAAATGCTATTATGACATCAAAATAGTATGACATGCCAATATAATTATGACATCACAATAGTATTTTGACATCACAATGATATTATGAGATCACAATGCCACATCAAAATGATATGACATTTCAATACTAATATGACATCGCAATGGTAAGACATCACAATGGTGTTATGATAACACAATGATATTATGATATCACAATGGCTTCATGACATAAAAATGCTATTGTTCTATAAAAATGCTGTTATGTCATCACAATGTTTTTATGGTATCTTATCGATATAATCATATCACAATGGTATTATGGAATCAGAAATTTATTATGACTTTTGAATGGTATTAAGTCATCACATATAAGTGATTTTAAGACATCACAATGGTGTTATGAAATATAAATTGTGTCATTAAATCCCAATTGTATTATGACATCACAATACTATCATGATATCACAATAGTATGACATTCCAAATGTATTAAAATATGAAAATTACATTATGCTATTGCAGTGCTATTATGATATCCAAGGGAATTATTACATGCCAATGATAAGATAATCCCAATATAAAATATCCTCACAATGATATGACATCACAATGGTATTGTAACGTAACAATTTTGCTATGACTTTACAACGGTATTACAACATCACAATGCTATTACAACACCATAATGCTATTATGACATCACAATAGTATTATGATCTCAACCTGCTATTATGACATTACAAATGTATTATATTTTCATAATGGTCTTATGGCATAAACATTCAATCATGAAATCACTGAAATACTATTATGACATCACAATGGTTTTATGTCGGCACACTGCTATTATGACTTCACAATGGTACTATGACTTCACAATGCTAAAATGACATCACCAAGTCATGGAATCTCAAGGCTATTATGACATCACAATGGTATGACATCTCAATGTTATAATATCTTCAAAATTGTATGACATCACAATGCTATGTTGACATCACAATGCTTTTATGACTTTATCATGGTATTATGACATAACAGTAGTATTACAATATGTTTATGATATGACATCACAATGGAATTTTTATATCAAAATGCTGTTATGATTCACAACGATATAACTTCACAATGCTATGAAGAAATAACAATGGTATTATTATGTCACATTGCTATGATGACATCACAATGCTATCATGATATCACAATGGCATTATTATAACAAAATGGTATAATGGTTTTATTACTTCACAATGTTATTATGACATAACAATATTATGTTATCACCATGCTATTATGACCTGACAATGGTATTACAACATACTTTGTGGTATGACATCACAATGGAATGCTGACATCACAATGATATTATAACTTTACAATTTGTACGAGTTTACATGCCCACCAGCAGTGGAGAAGGGTTCCCCTTTTTCCAAAATCTCTCCAGCATGTGTTGTCACTTGAGTTTTTGATATTAGCCATTCTGATGGGTGTAAGGTAAATCTTATCATCATTTTGATTTGCATTTCCCTTATGACAAAGGATGTTGAGCATTACTTTAACCATTTCTCTGACATTCTATTTTCCTCTATCAAGAATTATCTGTTAAGCTCTGTACTCCTGTTTTAATTGGATTGCTTGATTTGTTCCTGTGTAACTTCTTGAGTTCTTTATATATACTGGATATTAACCCTCTGTCAGATATAGGGTTGGTGAAGATCCTTTCCCAATCTATAGGCAGTCATTTTGTTCTGAGGACAGTGTACTTTGCTTTACAGAAGCTTTTCAATTTCATGAGGTCAATTTATTGATTGTTGCTCTTAGAGCCTGTGCTGTTGGTGTTCTGTTCAGGAAGTTTTCTCCTGTGACAATGAGTTCAAAGCTCTTACCCACTTTTTCTTCTAAGCAGTTTAGTATGTCTGGTTTTATGGTGAGGTCTTTGATCCACTTGAACTTTAGTTTTGTGCAGGGTGATAGGTATGGATTTATTTGCATTTTTCTACATGTAGACATCTAGTTAGACCAGCATCATTTCTTGAAGATGCTGTCTTTTTGCTATTGAATGATTTTGGCATCGTTGTCAAAAACAGGTCTCCATGATGTCACATCAGCAAGCAGAAAAAGGTTGTAGTCCTTCAGCAGAACTGAGAGCTTTTCATCCTTAACCACAAGTGGCAGGAAGAGAGAGAAATAGCTAGAGAGACATATTTAGAAATAGAAAGATGGTGACCTACAGAAACAAAGATATAAAATGACAAAGACAGAGACAGAGACTTCATTCTCTCTATTCACTTTCATTGGCATATCAAACTTAAAGCACACCCTTTATAATATAACTCCTATAGGAATTACATTATCTCACAAGGCCATATCTGCTAACCCTTCCCAGACTTTTCATCACTTGGGACTTAAATTGTAAACAGAAGAGCTTCAAAAGGGACATTGCAATTGAAATCACCAAGAAGTGGAAGAAGATGGAGGGACTTCTAGGCTAAAAGAACATAGTTATCCTGATAGTTTGTCATTAATACAATGATTAAAATCCTAGCAACATTCAAGGACTAAAGAACAGTACTGACAATCTCCTTTGGAGAAAATGTGGAATATTTCCATAAAAGGAGTATTGTTCAGCTAAGAAAATGACATAATGATATTTTCAGGCAAATATGTAGAACCAGGAAAACTCAACCTGGAAGCAGTAACTAAAATGTAGAAAGACAAATATGGTATGTATTCACTTATTAGGAGGTCTCCTAATAGTTGGGAATAAAGTTCTAATAGGCCATCTAATTGTGACCAAACCAGTCTTCTTCTAGGGGTATTGGGTGGCAATGAATTGTGCTTTTGGGTCAAGGCATCCTACAGAAATTTTATGCAGCTCAGATTGTTATTAAAATATGCTGATATTTGCTCTGAACTGACAGATCATTGCCATGTTCTTGTATCCACAGAGATGCTTCTTTCTGCATCGACACTAACAACAAATGGAAACCCACAGCACAATATTATGCAGAGAGAAACCTTAAAAACCCATATCTAAATGGAATGTCCCTATGAAATTCTTCCTCCTCTCAGAGCTCTTGGCAGCCTGAAGGCGAGGAAGTAGGAAGAGTATCATAAGTGGAGAAAATTGAGGACACATGCAGAAAAATGTGGTGAGATTCAGGCTACAGATGAAGCCAGCCTTGATGAGACCTGGATAAGCTAGGTTCAGATAGAAGGGTGAGGAGGGCTTCCTCTACAGGGAAATAGAGAAAGGCATAGGGGTAGATGAAGGAGGCTGGGGGGGGTGGACCGGAAGGAGAAGGCAGAGGAGTGGACGGCAGAGGAGATACAAAATGAAAAAAAATAAATAAATAAGCAAGAAAAATTGTGACCAAAGTGATGAAGTATAGAGCTCTTCAGGAATTATAGCTTCTTCTTGGGGGTGGTACCAGGGTACAACAAGGATAAACTCAGTTTTATTTAAGGGACATGCAAAGAGACTCTAATCATGTTCCAATGAATACACAAATAACACATACAATTGAAGTATTTTGAAGGAAAAAGAAATTAGTGTGGCACACAGGTAGGAATTTGAACCTGGGAGCAATGGATTAGGACTATAATGTATATTATATGAAATTCCCACATAATTAAAAAATAATATTTTGGTAAATTTTATAATAACTTTTAACATGGAGAAAAGATTCTGCTATTGGTGTGCAGAATTTGAATTTGTAAGGACTGCTTTCCAGGAACTCATATGTAGCAGAGAATTCTAGCCATGATCTAGTGGCTACCCAGCTAACACAGACCCTATGAACTCAGGTGGCACTTCTGAACAAGCAATCTTGTAACTAACACTGCATTTAGAGAGTTTTTCTGGAAGATCAGAGCAATACACACAGCTACTCTTCTGTTCTCTCTCTTGAAGGACCAGTTTGAACTGTAAAACCCAGGACCAGGACCGTTTTTCACTGACCATTGAGTAGGACACAGCTGCAGATCCAGCCAGGTGAGCCAAGGCATCCTGCTCATAGAAGGTTGCCAACACTAGTGTGAAACAAAACCACATGTCAAAGAGTTTATTGCCACTCATTTCTGCTTTTACATACACAGATTATTTTCTGTTTCACCCTAACAATTCTCAGGAATTGTCTGGTTTCCTTTCGCTTTCTCCTGATCTTAAAGATTCAATATCCCAGGGATCCCTAGACTCTACCATCTTATTATATCAATAAGTATGTGAAGGTATATTTATTGAGTACAGGAGTAACTGCTCAGTTCGAAGTCACAACCTAGGAAATTTCAGATCCAAGACCACAATAGGAGACCACCTTGTCATTCAGTACATTCCCCTTAATCTCACATCACTTTGAGGCTTGCCTATTTAGGAAGCTGTCCAATTAAATAAACACAAAAGTTTTATATCTTACCTGATATTTTTACACAGGTAAACAAGAATAAAAGGGTGTAATATGGATAAAGGGATGAAATAAAGGCTTGTTGAGTTTCACAGATTCAGAGGTACTGGACACTGAGGACAGTTCGTTTACTCATCTCCATGGAAACCTCAATATTCTCACAGGTGCTGTTTGTCTGAGAGTCAGAATGATGTCATGAAATGCTCCAGCCAGCAGAGCCTGTTATTAGTGGGGGATAAAAGAGAATCCGAACCTGTAAAAAGATGAGCTGAGAGAAAAGAATGAGCCCAAGCAAACAGGTGCTTGTCAAGGACTAACTTTACTGAGCAGAATCAGCTTTTATAAAGGGTTCATGATGAGGAAGTAGTGTGGGTGAAAAATTACAAATCCTTCTCAGCCAGGGGCCTGAAACATCTTGTGATGAGCCACGGTTCTGTGAGAACATCTCTGCTGTTACCAAGCAGTATGTTTATCGCAGGTAAGGAAATGGGCAAGTTGAGGCAGGTTGATGAGTTTCTACAGGTGCTTTCTGACATCTCCAAGCAGTATGTTTACTGCAGGTAAGGGAATGGGCATCTCCAAGCAGTATGTTTATGGCAGGTAAGAGAACGGGCATGTTCAGGCAAGTTGGTGAGCTCCTACAGGTGGTCTCCGAAGTTGACGAGTTCCCTCAGGTGGTCCCTGACAAAGAAACAGGTGAAAGCCAGTATGAGTTTCAGGAGCCAGTTATTAAAAAGGCCAAGTGGACAGCCTGCTTGAGAGAAAGGTTGAGCAGCCCTATATGCCTCAATCTGGGAAGGTTAAAGCACACAACCAAGAGATGACATTTCTTGTGTCCAAGAATCTTAGTTCAGGAAAAGTGTCACATATTTCTTCCAAGTGGACATTAATAAAAGTAAAGTGACCTTGACATGTGACTTTCAGATGTTTACAAATTCAATTACTAATTGTTAAATATACAGATATGTCCTCAGTCAGTGAATTACTTACTGTTTAAAATGCTCCCTGACCAAAATAATCTTTGAACAAAAGCGTTTAATTGGAACCTTGCTTATAATTTTACAGAGACCATAAAGGATATCATGTCAGCAAGCAGTGATTTTGTTGCAGTCCTTCAACAGAATTGGAGCTTTTCATACTGAGTCATAAGCGGCAGGCATAGAGAGGGAGACAGAAAGACAGAGATAGAAAGAGCTTGAAAAACAGATTCAGAAATAGAGAGACCAAGACCAAGAGAAACAAAAATATAAAGTTACAGAGGCTGAGAGACAGAGACCACACACTTTTTGGTAACTTTTATTGGAATATTGACCTCAAAGCAAACCCTCCTATATAATATAATATAACTCCAAAGGAATTATATTTTTAAATATTTTTCTTTTAATTTTTATTAATTACATTTTATTCACTTCAAATCCCCCCAAAACCCCTCTATTCTTTCCCCTCCATTTTACATGCATGACCTTCCACAAGGCAACTCTTAGGGGAGAACTTCCTCTCCTTTGTTCTGATCCTAGTCTATCAGATCTTATCAGGACTGGCTGCATTATGTTCCTCTGTGACCTGGTATGGCTGCTCCATCATCAGAGTGTGGTGATCAAAGAGCAGCCAATCAGTTCCTGTCAGAGGCAGTCCCTGTTACCATTACTATGGAAACCAGTTGGACGCTGAGCTGCCATGGGCTACATCTGTGTAGGGGTTATAGGTTATCTTTATACATGGTACTTAGTATTATTCTCAGAAAAGAACACTATACTCAGATTTTTGATTCTTTTCTCTTCTTTTGGAGCTCCTGTCCTCTCCAGAACATACTATTTCCCAATTCTTTCATTAGAATCCATGCACTTTGCCCAAGTTGGCCATAAGTCTCAGCATCTGCTTTGATAGTCTGCAGGGAAGAGCCTTTCAGAGGCCCTCTGTAGCAGGCTCCTTATTTGTCACCTGTTTTTTCCTTCCTTGGATGTCCATCCTCTTTGTCTTTTGGGATGGAGTTTGAGTATTTTAGCCAGTGTCCTCCTTCTTGATTAGTTTGTTTAGTTGTATAGATTTTTAGTAGGCTTATGCTATATTATATGTGTACATGAGTGAGTATATACCTTGTGTCTTTCTGCTTTTGGGATACCTTACTCAGGATCATCCTTTCCATTTCCCACCATGTACCTTCAAATTTCATGATTATCCTGTTTTTTATTGCTTAGTAATATTCCCTTGTGTGATGTACCACAAATTCTATATCAATTCTTCAGTTGGGGGGCATCTGGGTTGTTTCCAGGTTCTGGATATTACAAGTAAAACTGCTACAAACATGGTTGAGGAAATGCCCTTATTGTGTACATGAGCCTATTTTGGATATATGGCTAGGAGTGGTATAGCTGAATCTTGAGTATGTGTATTTCTAGTTGTCTAAGAAAGTTCCAGAATGAATTCCACAGTGGTTGTTCATGTTTACATTCCCACAGCATTGGAGAAGGGTTCCCGTTTCTCCACAATTTCTCCAGAATGTGTTGTCATTGAGTTTTTGTTCTTGTCAATTCTGATCAGTGTAAGGTAAAATCTGTTTCGTTTTGATTTTCATTTCCCTGATGGCTAATGACAATGAACATTTCTTTAAGTGTTTCTCGGCAAATCAATATTCCTTTATTGAAAATTCTCTGTTCAGCTCTGTTCACCATTTTTTAATTATATTACTTGTTGATTTTCAACTTCTTTAGTTCTTTATATATATTGGATATTAGCCCTCTGATACATAGAGGCTTGGTGAAGATTCTTTCCCAATCTGTAGGCATTCATTTTGTTTTGATGACAATGTCCTTTGCTTTACAGAAGCTTTTCGGTTTCATGAAGTCCAATTTACTGATTGTTGCTCTTAGAGCCGGTCCTGTTGGTGTTCTATTCAGAAAGTTTTCTCCTGTGCCAATGAATTCAAGTATCTTTCCCAATTTTTCTTCTAACTGATTTAATGTGTCTGGTTTTATGTTGAGGTCTTTGACCACTTGGACTTTCATTTTTTGCAGGGTGATAAGTATGGATCTATTTGCATTTTTCTACTCTGCATCTGGACATCTAGTTAGACCAGCATCATTTGTTAAATATGCTGTCTTTTATCCATTGTATTGTTTAGGCATCTTTGTCAAAACTCAGGTGTCCATAGTGTGTGGGTTTATTTCCGGTTCTTCTATTCAGTTCCATTGATCCAGCATTCTTTTTCTATGCCAGAACCATGCAGGTTTTATTACTGCTGCTCTACAGCACAGCTTAAGATTAGGGATGGAGATACCTCCAGAAGATCTTTTATTGTAGAGGATTGTTTTAGCAATTCTGAGTTTCTTGTTTTTCCAAATGAAATTGAGAATTTTTCTTTCAAGGTCTGTAAAGAATTGTGTTGGATATTTGATGGAAATTGCATTGAATCTGTAGATTGATTTTAGTAAGATGGCCATTTTTAGTATGTTAAACCTGCCAAGCCATGAGCATGGGAGATCTTTCCATTTTCTGATATCTTCTCCTAATTTTTTCTTCAGACTTGATTTTTTTTTTCATACAAGTCTTTGTCTTGCTTGGTTAGGGTCATACCAAGGTGCTTTATGTCTTTGACTGAATACAAGATCACATCAAAGACATCATCCACAAGTAGCCTACTTGGTCAATGCGTGGTTCAGTATAAGGAAATACATCAATTTGACACACCATATTAAAAAAATGAAAGAAAAAAAAAACACATGATAATCTCTTTTGATGATGAAAAAGCATTTGAGAAAATTTGACATGGGCGATCCTACAGCTGATAAACACCTTTGGAACAGTGGCTGGATGCAAAATTAACTTAAAAAAATAAGTAGCCCTCCAGTATACAAAAGATAAAAGGACTGAGAAAAAACTTAGGAAAACAAAAGGAATCCTAGCCATTAACTAGTAGTTCCCCAGCTACCTCAGACATCATGAGCTCAGGTAGCAACTCTCAACAAGCAGTCCTGGCACTATACTACACTTAGTTAGGACACAGCTGCTCTTGTGTCCTAGGCATAAAACAAAGACCCATTTATCTGTCCTGAAGTCCCAGTTTTAACTGTAAACTCCACGAACAAGAGCATTCCTTACTGACCACTGAGTAGGACACAGCTGCAGATCAATCCAGGTTGGCCGGGCAACCCTGCTTATAGAGGTTGTCAACACTAGGGTTGAATGTCACCAGTTGTCAAATAATATCATTCCCCTCAGTTCTCCTTTTATACTCACCTATATTCTCAATTTCAGCCAAACCAGTCCCAAGTATTGTCTGGTTTCCTACTCTTTTCTTTGTTTTTAAAGACACAATATGCCAGAAATTACTATACCCTGCCAGTCTATTATATCAATAAGAATGTGAAGCTTCAGTTATTGAGTACAAGAGTAACTGATCAGTCAAAGTCACAACCTAGGAAATTTCCAATCCAAAACCACATTAAGAGACCACCTTGTCATTCAGTACAATCTCCTTAATCCCACATAACAAGCTTTACTATGTAAGAAGCTGTCTTATTAAATAAACACAAATGTTTCATTACCTACCTTACATTGTCACAGAAGTAAACAGGAGTAAAGGTGGGATCTGGATAAAGAGATGATATAAAGTCTTTGTGGTTTTCACAAGAAAAATTCATGTATGCACAGGATCAGATATACTGGACACTGAGCAAAGTCTGTTTACTCATCACCATGGAAACCTCAAGGTTCTCTCAGGTGCTGATTGGCTGAGGGAGAATGATGTCATGAAACAGGTGATACCCAGTAAGAGTTTCAAGAGCCAGTTATTAAAAGGCCCAATGTGCTTGAGAGAATGGGTGAGCAGCCCTACATATCTTAGGCAGCTCAATGCAACTTAGGCAGCTGAATTCACACAATCCAGAGATGACAATTCCTGTGTCCAAGACTCTTAGTTCAAAAAAAAGTGTCACATATTTCTTTCAAATGGTCATTAATAAAGTCAAATGTCCTTGACATGTGAGTTTCACATTATCACAGATTCCATTATAATTTGTTAAATGCACAGAAATGTCCTATGTCATGGAAATATTTACTGGGAAAATGCTCCCTGATCAAGGCAACTCTTTGAACACAGCTTTCAATTGGAACCTTGATTATATTTTTACAGAGACCATCGAAGATATCATGTCAGCCAGCAGTCATCTTACTGTAGTCCTTCAGCAGAACTGAGAACTTTTCATATCACACCACAAGTGGAAAGCAGAGAGAGGGAGACTGAAAGAGACAGAGAGAGAGAAAGCTAGAGAGACAGACTCAGAAATAGAGGGACCAAGATCGATAGAAAGAGACAAAGTGAAAGAGACAGAGAGACAGACTCCATCTCTTTGGTCACTTTCATTGCCATATCAACCTGAAAGTAGAATCTCCTATAAGTCCAAAGGATTATATATTTTAATATTTTTTATTTTAATTGTTATCAATTACACTTTATTCAGTTTGTATACCCCATAACCTCTCTCCACTCCCAATCCCACCTTCCATCTCTCTTGTTTACGAATGCCCCTCCCCAAGTCCACTGATAGGTGAGGTCTTTCTCTTCTTCCTCCCTAGTCTATCATATCTCATCAGGAGTGGCTGCATTGTCTTCCTCTGTGGCCTTGTAAGGCTGATCCCATATCAGGGTGACACCTCAAAGAGCAGGCCAATCAGTTCATGTCAGAGGCAGTTCCTCTTCCCATTACTATGGAATCCACTTGGACACTGAACTGCCATTGGCTACATATGTGCAGGAGTTCTAAGTTATCTCCATGCATGATACTTGGTTGGAGTATGATTCACAGGAAAGTCCCCAGTGCTCAGATTCTTTGGTTCTGTTGTTCTCCTTGTGGAGCTCCTGCCCTCTCCAGGTCTTACTATTTTCCAATTTTTTCATTAGATTCCATGCACTCTGCCCAACAGTTGGCCATAAGTCCTAGCATCTGCTTTGAAAGACTACAGAGCAGAGCCTTTCAGAGGCCCTCTGTGGCAGGCTCCTAACTTATTCCTTCTTTTCTCATTCTTCTGATGTCCATCCTCTTTGCCTTTTGCTATGGAGATTGGGCATTTTAGCCAATTTTTCAAGCAACCCAGGCTGTTGTTATTAAAATATGCTGATGTCTGCCCTCAACTGATGGATCAGTGCCATGTTCTTGGATACACAGTGATGCATCCTTCAGCGTCAAGTGGGATATCATTCAGAGAACCACACTCTGATATTACACAGAGAGAGACCCTAAAATATGCAGCTCCAGTTGGCATTTCCATATGAAATTCTCCCTTCTCTCAGGGCTCTGGACAACTGCAGGAGAGGAGGCATTAAGAGTGTCATAAGTAGATGGAATTGAGGACAAAAGGAAAACAATGCCCTGAGAATCAGACCATGAAGAAAGATGATTCAGGAAGCCTTGATTAGATCTGATAAGCTAGGGTCAGATATAAGGGGAGGAGTACCTCCCGTATCTGACAACTAGAGAAAGGCCATAGGAGCAGAAGAAGGCAGAAGAGGGATACAAATTTAACAATATGTAATAAGTGAATATATAAGAAAACCTGTGATCAAGGTGATGATGTATAGAACTCTTCAGAACTGATGTCTTCTTCTTGGGGGTGGTGCCAGGGAGTGGCAAGGATGAAGTCACTTTTCTTTAAGCACTGTTTTTCAGTAAAGTTTTCTTTGGCACTGGGCCTGATCATGTTTCAAAGAGTCCATGAACAACACATACTTAAGCTGATGTATTTTTAAGAAAAACTTTTGAGTGGCACATGTGTAGGAATTTGAACCTGGGAGAAATGGAAAAGGAGTGTAATGTATATTATATGAAATTCTCACATAATCAATAAAAATAACATGTTGACAACTTTTACAATGACATATAACATGGAGAAAAGATTCTGCTAAAGGAGGGCAGAGTTTTTCTTTGTAAGGCATGCTTTCCAGGAACTCATTTTGTAGCAGAGAATTCTAGCCATGAACTAGTAGTTACCAAACTACTGAAGACCCTATGAGCTCAGGTGGTGCTGTTAGGTGCAGCAGGGAGCCTAACTACCAAGTAGCTTGCTGTGAGGAAATTTGAAGGCCACAATCAATGCAGTTAGCAAAAAGTTTTTACTTACACCAGCATGTTGGTACTAACTATACATTCAGGTTAGAGTCAGCACTGACTCTCAGTAGCCTCTAGGTTTTAAATGGGTAGATTAGCAGGTTATAGGTCTGACATCATGGAAGCAGATATAGGGTCTGTTGTGGGCACCAGGTCCGGTTGGCTAGACATCTGGTGTTTCTGATATGTGAAGATTCAGGCTATTGTTAAAGCTGGGGAAATTTTAGTACATTTTGTGGTTAGACTAGGACATTGTTAAAGGTGGGAAAAGCAATTTGCTCATCCTGTGGTCTCTCTGAGAAATGGGCCTACATGCCTTTAATCAAAAGGTAAGGGACTATTTGGAAGGGGAATTAGGACTATCTGGATCCACTGCTATTTCCTTCTGCAACCAGACAGAGATCTCCTTATCTCCATTCATGCAGATGGCTTAGGATCAGGTAGGGCTATTAAATTATCCCGTTCTCTGGAAGAGTACTGAGAGAATTCAAAAACACAAGTTATAAGGCTAGTCTGATTCTTTCATTCCCTCCTACTTCTAGTAACTTCTTCAGTCATGAAGAACCTATAGAATGGGGGTTAGTCTCAAGAAGTTTCCCCTTTAGCATTGCAGCCTATTCAGTGGGATAAGAGGCCAGAGTCCCATCTTCTGGAACTTCTTCAGAAGTTGGCATTATGTCCTAGAAAGGCTGAAATGCCAGTCAAAGGTTGAATAATGGCAGTTTTTAAAAGTGTCCAGTTAGCCCATCTGATTGAAGAGACAGAGGGTAATCATGTCATCTTTCAGCATGATCAGGTATTAGCTTGCGGTCCACAGCTGATCTCAAAATAAAGTCAATCAAATGAAAATCTGCTGAGACCAATTTAGACTAGAAAGAGAAGTTGAAAATTGTCTATTAAATGGAAAAAGTGATGGATCCCCAGACCAGGGGAAAAACTTATCTGGGCTTGATTTGCGCTACTTCATATCTAGGTCTCATGATTTCTTGACTTTCTGAAACTCATAAGAATTTTTAGTACACAAAAGGAAATATATATTTAAAAAGCTTAGAAAAATGACATAACAGCAAATTTAATATAACAACATTTTGTGAGTAACAGGTAAAACTATAGCCAAAGGAATGAGCATCAGTTCTTCTCAGCTGTTTGTTTTGTAACCTCTATAAACAAATTTAAGTGTGTCTATGGTCTGAGACACTAACTGTGGGCACTTTTGTTGGTAATCACTCATTAAAGGAACTCAGCCATTTTTTGTACACTCAGCATCTACTTTTAGCCTCCATTTTTATGTCCTACTGTGAATTTAAGCAGAAATACATTAATGGCTTTAGTGCTAAACCTTGGATGCTTGAACATTTATATTAACAAAGCAACTAGAAGAAATAGGTTTAAGATATTCCTGTGTCAAAGTCTACCTCAGAAATGGCAGATATTAAGAATACCACAGTAACAGCTATGGCTTTTGGGTTAAATATACATATTAAACAGATGTTTTTATCATGATAAGAAGCACCTTTAAATTTTTCTTAAAACCTCATGCTTGTGACTGAATAATAAGCAGTCTGTATTTTATTAACTTATCAGAACTCTATAGATCAATGTCAAAACTCTGAGCTTCTGAAATCTTATGACAATATAAAAACAACAGTATCAAGGAGGGGAGAAATCTAAAATGTCTCCCATTTTAATATGCCTTAAATTTTCATACTTTTATAATGTATATTTATATTTTAAAACATCTATTTCGACTCTCTAATCTTTTTTACATTTATCAATACCAAAACATTTTGACAGAATAAACAATACTCTCTAGCTTTTTTAAAACCTAAACTCTTATATCTTTAGACCCTATATAAACTTTATCTCTTTTTGTTTAGCTATATATTATATGACAGACAACTACCATGAATATTGTTAGGAAAGCAAACATGTTTTTTTTTTTTTTTTAAGAGATCTAGCCCCTAGTTGTTTTAACTAGCTAATGAACTGTCCAGTGAGCTAACAGTGGGTCTAATTGTCTGCTCCCTAGCTGCTAAGATACCATTAGCTTAGTGTAGCTTAGTGTGCCATTAGCAGAGTGATCAGGGACCTGAGAAGGATAAATGATAAGCTAAGTGAATATACCAATCCATGTGTCAATCAAAATGACAGGGATGACTGTTTAGTCCATCACATAGGCAGTATCCCTGGCTCCTGTGGTTTCATGGCATTAAGCAGAGGAGATCCAGCTGTCAGGCATAAAGGGTGAGAAGTTGCTCCTGTGGAAAGAGGAACGTGAGAGACTGACCTTACCTCACATCAGACAAAGTGAAGGACTTTCTAAGTGTCCATGGATTTGTCCATGGCTTTATTTGAGTCCTAGCAGTGAGCCAGCCAGCTAAGTCAGTATTGATGAGTGGTTAGATGAGCACAATACAGAGTCGCAGTCTTCTGTCATTGTGCCCAAATTTTCTTGGAGTCTTTGGGGGAGCTACTGCCAGGATTTTGGGACTCTCTGTCATAATAAGCTTACACATGTTAAAATGCCATATTCATTAAATCTCTGACAAGCTTGAGGGCCAGCATATATTTTTTTGTCTATCTCTCTCTGTTGGGATCAGTAAGCAGGCATTTCTATGGTCAGCCCCAAGGGACCTGATAGACCGGTTATCAGGCAGTTGTAAAGACACCTAGACTACCTGCGCATGTCCCTGGGTCACCCTATAAGAGAACTGGGGCCCTCCCTTTTCTCTCTCTCTCTCCTCTCCTCTTCCTCTCTCTGGCTCTGTCCCTCTCTCTGTCTTTCTCTCTTTCTCTCTCTCTCCCTTTATCTCCCTCTCTGCAACCCCTTTCCCCTAATAAACCTCCCACGTTGAACGATCTCATGGTGTGATCTGTGAACCCACATGTAACCCTCACATTTTGAATATTTTCTAACACTATCATCTGCCTTAAACTACATCCTATAAAACAGAATGCTATAATCTCTAATTCTGTTATATTCCTTAGAAGCATGTTTTAGAACCAAATTTCAAGTAGATCTATGTAGTCAAACTTTATACTTACCTATCCTAGGGTTAACCTTAAAAATACTAAGCAAAAAGACTAAGTAAAGCTGAAGCTCAATCTTGTACCCAACTGTAGTACTTAGCATAACTTTAAATTTGCTCTTTCTGAACTAAAATCAAAGCAAAACTTTTAATCAGGAACAATTTATAAAGGGGCTAGCAAACCTTATTAATCTTAATATTTGCAATAAAACTTAACAGCAAAAAGCTTTGCACTTAGCACTAACCAGAGAACGGGATACAGTTGAGAGCCTTAAACAAAAATGGTGGTAAAACCATAAAGAGGCTTTATTATTATCATTATTATTATTATTATCATCATCATCATCACCATCATCATTATTATTAATCTCTGAACCAATCTCTGAGGTAGTTTGTCACAGGTTGTGGCTGTCATATAAAACATTTGGTGTAGCTACATTAGGTGTAGCTCATGGTATTGTTACCTGCCATGGGGCAGAAAGCTCAGTGAAACATTACAATTTTTCATGACCAAAAGTACTAACACTGTGATCAAATAAGTTTTAGAACCAACTGCATAACAGAACAGTACAG
The DNA here is from genome assembly GCF_030254825.1 of Meriones unguiculatus. Classification (NCBI taxonomy): domain Eukaryota; kingdom Metazoa; phylum Chordata; class Mammalia; order Rodentia; family Muridae; genus Meriones; species Meriones unguiculatus. The sequence goes on along the minus strand of NW_026843709.1, from coordinate 30,797,812 downwards.
AACAATTTTAAACTGCATGAATTATTCTGTCCACACCAAACCTATCTGCCAGAATTTTTTAAAGACCATAGGAAAACATCTTGCAATGCAGAATCACATATTTAAATGAAGTACAACATATTTTACAATTTTTTTTCTAATCATATTTGCAGGTATAAAGAACCAAAGCAAATACCATTCATATGTCCCCTGCTTTACATACATACATGGATCTTCCATAACATCCTAAGTACCTTCAGGTTCCTACCTTTATTCTTCTTAACCAGACATTCTTGCTTTAGACAAGCTTTTTTTTTTAATATTTCTTGCTCTCTCTCTTGCTTTTCAAACAACAGAAAATCTCCCACCAAAATTCTCGTTGGTTTTTTTTTTGTCTTTTAGAAGTCTATAATATATTAAACCATTACTATCTTGACATGATTCATTGTAATAATTGCAGGTTTTTTTTTTTAATTTGCTCAAACAGGATGGCTTGATTTCATTTGGTCAATAAATTAATAAATAAATACCAGACAAAAGTATTTTTAATTCCCCAAAGTGTTGGGAAACTGTCCCAAGTTCTTTATTAGACTGCCCAAGGGTTATTGATAAAAAATAAATAAATAGAAAATAAAAACTTTAAATGTTTCATTATCTTAAACATTTAAACATTTTTAAACCTGTTTTTGCAATATCAAAACAAATTATTCTCTTTAGGAGTGAATTTGTAAAGCATAACCATAGTTTGAAGAGTCAGAACTAGATTTTACACGCAAAATTGATCAGTGCAACAATTAATCTTGAAAATGAATATTAATATAAGACTCACTATATTAGCTTAAACAGAAACAAAATAATTTTGACTAAGAGGTCCTTCAATCTTTGTTCTTTCCCTGAATCATTGCATAAGGCAATCTACATTGTTGCTTTTTAAATATATGCGCTTACATACCTTATAAACATAGGCACATATACAGGTTTTAAACAAGAGTTTGAATTTAACCTCTAAATATACCCAATTAATTTTGATCATATTAACCATTTAGGATCAGTTGAAAATAATCATATAATGGCCATATATTTAAACAGACAGATAAAACTTGTTTTTACTGGATTTAGCTGTAATTTTAAACATCACTGTCCATCCCCATGCTGTGCCAAATGGTTTTCTAGCTGCCATGGACTAAAGCCCATTGGAGGAGGGGCGCTCACTGCTGGGTGTTTAGCTGCCTCTCGCTGCTAAAGGAGAGGAGGAAGGGGAAGGGTGTGAGCTCCTGCTGCTGGCTCCCTCCTGAGGCCGGTCTCAGGCCTCATTCCTACTTAGTTCTCTTTTTGCCATTCCCCTCCCTGGCACCACTCTTTTTCTTTCTTTTTTGATTATAACAGATAGTTTTAATTTTACACCAATGGTTCAGGGCCATATTAGAGATGTTAATTTAAACTGTCCCATGTCCAAAATATTTTTTTTTCTGTCCGATTCTAACAATTAAAACAAACAATAAAACAAAACAGTAAGAATAAGAAAACCAGAACGCAGGTTGTCTAATGCATGATCTCGAGACCAAAGGTAGCCTTGGTCAGCTTAGGCCAGGTACAAGGCATACAAATTTGAGGAGAATCTCTCCATCTCCCCCCTCCTCCTCCTCCGGCAGTCCTCCAGACTGTCCTGGACAAATTGTTAGAGGAGTGGAGTCCCTCCGTCTCCTTCCTGGGGCAGTCGAAGTATCCTCTAGATTGTCCCTGCCAAACTGAGAGGACTTGAATCTCCCTAAGGGACTCCAAACCACCCCCAACCACCACACCCCCGCTACAAACGATCCCAAGCAAACCAAATTCAAAATCATGCACAAGAAACAGAATCTGCCACTGCTGCTGTCAGAGTCCACTTAAAGAAGAATTTCAAAGCAAACTTCTAACAGGCAAACGACAGACAATAGCAGAACAAATACGTAACAGAAAAGAGACTGGGACAGACAACAGCCGTGATACTTACTAGAAACTTGAGCTAGTTCCTCCAATAGTCAACATCCAGAGTTCCCCTCAGCACCTCTATTACTGGGCAAAACACCATGCTGCTAGGCCCAACAGCGAGCCTAACTACCAGAGCAGCTTGCTGCGAAGGAAATCAGAAGCCACAATCGATGCAATAAGCAAGAGGTTTTTATTTACACCAGCATCCTGGGGCTAACTCTACATTCAAGCTAGAGTCAGCAATCACTCTCAGTAGCCTCCAGTTTTTAAAGGGGCAGATGAGGGGGTTACAGCTCCGACATCATGGGAACAGATGTAGAGTCTGTTCTGGGTACCAGGTCCATCTAGACTGGTAAATTTGTTCCGCGATCAGGGTGAGGAGATCAAAGAACAGGCTAATCAGTTCATGTCAGAGGAAGTCCCTGTTACCATTAATATGGAAACCACATGGACACTGAACTGCTATAGGCTACATCTGTGCAGAAATTTTAGGTTATCTCCATGCATGGTACTTGGTTGAACTGTGAGTCTCAGGAAAGACACCTGTGCTCAGATTTTTTGGTTCTGTTGCTCTCCTTGTGGAGCTTCTGTCCTCTCCAGATCTTCCTATTTCCACTTCCTTTACTATATTCCATGCACTCCTCCCAACAGTTGGCCATAAGTCTCAGCATCTGCTTTGATAGTCTGCAGTGCAGAGTATTTCATAGTTCCTATGAACAGGCTCCTAACTTGCTCCCTGTTTTCTCCTTCTTCTGATGTCCATCCTCTTTGCTTTTGGGATGTGGATTGAGCATTTTAGCCAGAGTCTTCCCTCTTGATTAGTTTCTTTAGGTATACAAATATTATTAGGTTTATCTTATATTATATGTTTATATGAGTGAATACACGTTGTGTGTGTTCCTGCTTCTGGAATAGCTCACTCAGGATGTTATTTTCCAGTTCCCACCATTTAATTGCAAATTCATGATTTCCTTGATTTTTACTGCTGAGTAATATTCCATTGTGTAGATGTACTACAATTTCTGTATCCATTCTTCTGTTGGGGGACATCTGGGTTTTTTCGAGGTTCTGGCTATTACAAATCAACTGCTACAAACATGGTTGAGCAAATGTCCTTATTGTGTACCTGAGCCTCTTTTGGATACATGGCTAGGTGTGGCATAGCTGGATCTTGAGGAAGCACTATTCCTAGTTGTCTAAGAAAGCACCAGGTTGATTTCCAGAGTGGTTGATCAAGTTTCCATTCCCACCAACAGTGAAGTGTTCCCTTTTGTCTACATTCTCATCAGCATGTGATGTCACTTGAATTTTTTATCATAGCCATTTGACGGCTAAGTGAAATCTCAGGGTTGTTTTGACTTGCATTTCCCCGATGGCTGGTGATGTTGAGCAAATGTGTTTTTTTTTTTTTTTTTTTTTTTTTTTGCCATTGGATATTCCTCTATGGAGAATCCTCTGTTTAGCTCTGTTCCCCATGTTTTATTTGGATTACTTGATTTGTTGCTTTTCAACTTCTTTAGTTATAGATAGAGAGATAGAGAGATAGAGAGATAGAGATAGAGATAGAGATAGAGATAGAGATAGAGATAGAGAGGTAGAGATATATTGGACATTAGCCCTCTGGCACATGGAGGCTTGGTGAAGAGTCTTTCTCAACCTGTAGGCATTCATTTTGCCTTGATGACAGTGTCCTTTGCTTTACAGAATCTTTCTAGTTTCATGAGTTACCATTTTTTGATTGTTGCTCTTAGAGCCTGTGCTTTTGGTATTCTGTTCAGGAAATTGTCTCCTGTGCCAATGACTTCAAGGCTCTTCACCACTTTTTTTTCTAACCGATTTATTGTGTCCAGTATTATGTTGAGGTCTTTGATCTACTTGGACTTCAGTTTTGTGCAGACTGATAGGTATGGATCTATTTGCAATTTTCTACATTTAGACATCCAGTTAGACCAGCACCATTTGTTGAAGATACTATCTTTTTGCCATTGTATGGTCTTGGCATCTTTGTCAAAACACAGGTGTGTGTGCCTATTTCTGGGCCTTCTATTCGGGTCCTTGAATCCACTATTCCTTTTCTATGCCAGTACCATGCACTTTTTTTTTTTTTGCTTTTGCTCAATAATACACCTTGAGATCAGGGCTGCACATACCTCTAGAAGATCTTTTATTGTAGAGGAGTTTTAGTAATTCTGGACTTTTTGTTTTTTCATATGAAGGTGAGAAGTTTTCTTTCAAGTTTTGTAAAGAATTGTGTTGGTAATTTGATGAGAATTGCTTTGAATTTGTAGATTGCTTTTGGTAATAATATGTTAATCCTGCCATGAGCATGGGAGTTCTTTCTTCTTCTGATAGCTTCTTCTAATTCTTTCTACAGAGTCTTGAAATTTTTTACATACAAATATTTTACTTGCTTGATTAAGGTTATACTAAAATACTCCATATCTTCGACCTAATACAAAAATACATTAAAGATATCATCCATTATAACTAAGTCGACTTCTTACCATGTATGCAAGGGTGGTTCAACATAAGAAAATCCATCAATGTGATTCCCCATATTGACAAACTGAATGAAAAGATAAAACACATGATAATCTCGTTAGATGCTGAAAAAGCATTTGACAAAATCCAACCTCTATTCATATTTAAAGTATTAGGGAGATCATGGATACAAAACACATACTATATCTAAATATAGTAAAGGCAACATTCTGCAAGCCTATAGCAAACATCAAACTAAACTGAGAGAAATTTAAAGCAATCACACAGAAATCAGGGACAAGGCACGGCTGCCCACTCTCTCCATATCTCTTCAACATAGTTCTGGAAGTTCTTGCTAGAGAAATAAAACAATTGATGAAGATCAAAGGGATAGAAATGGAAAAGAAGAAGACAAAGTATCACTCTTTGCAAATGATACGATAGTATAGCTGAGTGACCCCAAAAATATTCTACATGGGAACTCCTACAGCTGATAAACAGCTTTGGAAAAGTGACTGGTGTTGCAAAATCTAATAATACTTACTATTGATATATCTTTTGGGAATGCTGGTGTTGTTCCTAAATAGCTCTATACCCACTTCATCACACAGAGACTCGGTTTATTTAGTTAACCTAGAACACAATGCTGGGCAATAGTTACTTCATCTGAAACCTCCAAGCCCTCATAGTTTCCTAATATTTGGATTTCCCACATTATACTTGCTTTTTGTAAAATCTTAGGTCTGGTTCATGCTTCACATCCTCCAAGATCTTCCTCGAGCTCCATTATTTTAATTCAACTCTTGCCCCTTCTTCTGCCACTCATTTCCTGCCCTCTACCTCCTCCCCTTTTTCTAGTCCTCTGCTCCTCCCCGCTCAATATTGTGTCTAGTTGCTTTATTTTGGACTGTTTACATAAGAGTTGAAACAAGATGATTAGAATAAGTATCACAATGCAATATCTGGATTGAAAAGAGAGAGTGTAGGGGAGAAATGAGCATTTGAAGCAACAGGGGTAAGGTTTAAACATTTAAAAAAAACATATCAACAGACTGGATTCAAAATTAACTCAAAAACATCAGTAGCCCTCCTGTACTGAAACAATATAAGGGCTGAAGTGGCACATCTGAGAAAGCACTGCTGCCACTAACACTACATTTAAAGGCCTGTTGTTATTAAAATATGTTGCTCGGTGCCCTCAACTGATAGATCAGTGGCATGTTCTTCTTTGCACAGAGATGCTTTCTTCTGAATCAAATATGATTTCATGCAGAGAAGCACAGTCTCATATTATGCAGATAGAGACTCTTAAGCACCCAATTTTAAATGGTATTTCACCTCTCTCATAGCTCTGGGAATCCTGCAGGAGAGGAGGCATGAAGAGTATCATAAGTAGAGAGAATTGAGGACCCAATAACAGTTGAGAACAATAACAGTCTGAATATCAGACTGCAGAGGAAGACAGTGCAGCCAGCCTTGATGAAACCTGATAAGATAGGGTCAGTTAGAAGGGGGAGCAGGACCTCACCTACAAGGGGAATTTTAGAAAGGACATAGGGTTAGAATATGAGGCTGGGTATACAGGAAGGAGGAGAGGAAGGGGATAGCAGATGAGGTACAAAATGAACAAATCATAATGAATAAATATATAAGAAAAACTGTGAGCAAAGTGATGAAGTATAGAGCATTTCAGTTCTGATGGCTTTCTCTTGGCAGCGGGTGATGCCAGAGTGCATCAAGGAAAAACTAAGTTTTTCCTTGTGGCACTGAGATTGATCAGGTACCAATGAGTATATGAACAACACATACTTGAATTGGTGTATTTTAAAGGAAAAATAAAATTAGTGTGATACATGGGAAGGCATTTGAGCCTGGGAGCAATGGAAAAGAACTGTAATATATATTATATGAAATTCACACATAATCAATAAAAATATGTTGACAACTTTTACAATGACTTTTAACATGGAGAAAAGATTCTGCTAAAGGAGGGCAGATTTTGACATTGTAAGGTATGCTTTTCAGGAATTCATTATGTAGCAGAGTATCCTAGTCATGAACAAGTGTTTACCCATATACCACAGACCCCAAGAGATCAGGTGGCACCACTAAAGTATCAGTCCTGGCACTAACACTGTATGCAGAGTGTTTATATGGAGAACCACAGCAGAAAATACAGCTTCTCTTGTGTTCTAGGCATATAACACAGACCTATTTCTGTCCTGAAGGCCCAGTTTTACCTGCAATCACCAAGAACAGAAGGATTGCTCACTAACCACTGTGTACAGCACAGTTGCCAATGCATCCAGGTCAGCCAAGGCAACCCTGCCAACACTACTGTGGAATAGCATCAGCTGTCAAAGAGTTTACTGCCCCTCAATTCTCATTTAACATTCTCCCATCTTATTCTCTTTTAGCCAACCAGTCCCAGAAATCGTCTGGATTCCTTCTCTTTTCCCTGCTGTTAAAGAGTCAATACACCAGGGAACTCTAGGCCCTCCCAAACTATTATATCAATAAGAAAGTGAAGGGATATTTAGTGAGTTCACAAGTAACTGCTCAGTTCAAAGTCACAACCTAGGAAATTGCAAATCCAAGAGCACAGTAGGAAAACAAAATCTCATTCCATACATTACTTTTTATTCCACATTCCTTTGAACCTTCCCTACTTAGGAAGCTGTTACATAACATGAGCATTAAAGTTTCATTTCCTACTTGACATTGTCACAGGGATAAACAGGAATAAAGGTGTGGGATCTGGATAAAGAGATGAGATAAAGTTTTTTTTTGGGTTTCACACAAAAAAATACACATGTACAGTATCAGAGATGCTGGAAATTGAGGAAAGTTTGTTTACTCATCTGCATGGAAACCTCAATATTCTCTCAGGTGCTGAAAGGCTGAGAGGAAGAATGATGTCATGCAACAGGTGAAAGCCAGTAAGAGTTTCAAGAGCCAGATGTAAAAAGGGCCATGTGCACAGCCTGCTTGAGAGAAAGGCTGAGCAGCCATACATGCCTTAACCTGGTAAGCTGACAGTCATCCTGTAGATTCCTATAACTTTGTCCAAGACTCTTAATTCAGGAAAAGTGTCTCATTTTTCTTTACAGTGTTTATTAATAAAGTCAAGTCTCCTTGACATGTGAGTTTCCCATTATCATACATTCCATTATTGTTTGTTAAATGCACAGATATGTCCTCAGTCAGTGAATTACTTAATGGGAAAAATGATCCCTTGTGAAACCAAATTATTGAACAAAAAGTGTTTAATTGGGACATTGCTTATATTTGTACAGAGTTCATCCAGAATATCAAGTCAGCAAGCAGTCATCTGTTGTACTCCTTCAGTAGAACTGAGCTTTTCATAACACATGTGGAACACACCCAGAGGGAGACAGACAGAGACAGACATAATTAGAGAGACAGATTCAGAAATAGAGAGACCAAGACCTGCAGAAACAAAGATATTAATTGACAAAGACCAAGATACAGTAGCTCCAGTGTGTCTGGTCTCTTTCACTACATATCAACCTCAAAGGATACCCTCCTATAATATAATTCCAACAGGAATTATATTATCTAACAAGACCAGACTTTATAACCCTTCACAGACATTTTCTCACTGGGATGAGCCTCAAATGTACATTGAATTTCAAATCAGCAAGGAATGGAAGAACATGGAGGGACTTCTGGGCTAAAAGAACAGTTATTCTGATAGTTTGTTGTTCAACACAATGTTTAAAGTCCCAGTATCTTTAAAGGACTAAAGAACAGGACTGACAATCGTTTTTTGGGAAAATGTGGAATATTTCCATAACGAAGTTTTATCCAGCTAAGAAAATGACATCATGATATTTTCAGGCAAATGGATGGAACCAGTGAAAATCATCCTGGTTGAATTAACTAAAATGCAGAAAGACAAATATGGTATGTATTCAATTATTCGGAAGTCTCCTAATAGTGGTGGGTAAAGTTCCAATAGGCCATCTAATTGTGACCAAAACTTTCTTCCACTTTGGGGATTCGAGGGCAGTTAATTGGGTTGTTGGGCCAGGGCATCCTATGGAAATTGTCTAGCAACCTAGGCTGTTGTTATTAAAATGTGTTTTTCTCTTCCCTCAACTGTTAGATCATTGCCATGTCCTTGTATCCACAGAGATGCTTCCTTCTGCATCAAATGAGATTGCATACAGAGACACATATCTGATATTAAAACACCCAGCTGTAAATGGGATTTCCCTATGAAATTCTCTCTCAAATCAGTGCTCTGGGAAGACTGAAGGAGTGGAGGCAGAAACAGTGTCCTAAAGTAGAGGAAATTGAGGACACAAGCAGAACAATACCGTGAGAATCAGGTGATAGAGGAAAATAATGCAGCCAGACTTTTTGAGACCTGATAAGCTACCGTCAGATAGAAGAGGGAGGAGAATCTCCTCTATCTGGGAAGCAGAAAAAGGGCAAAGGGATAGAAGGAGGGTGGGTGGGACTGGAAGGAGAAAAGGGAGGGGGCAGAAGAGGGGAAACAAAGTAAAAAAATCATAATATATAAATACATAAGAAAAACTCATCGAGGTGATGAAGTATAGAGCTCTTCAGGACTGATAGCTATTTCTTGGTAGTGGTGCCAGGGTGCTGCGAGGATGAACTCAGTTTTCTTTAAGGGACTTGGCACTGAGATGTTGATCATGTTTTAATGATTATATCAAATACAAATACTTCAATTGATGTATTTTGAAGAAAAAACATTATGTGTGACACATGGGTAGGAATTTGAAGTTGGGGCAATGTAATGTATATTAAATGAAATTACCACATAAGCAATAAAAATAATATGTTGACAACTCTTTTTTATTAGTTACATTTTATTAACTCTGTAGTCCAGCTGTATCCTGCTACCTCATTCCCTCCCAAAACCTTGATCCCTCCCTCAACTCCTCCCTACCCCTTTCCAAGTCCATTGATAGGAGAGGATCTCCTCCCCTTTCATCTGACCCTGTTTTCTTAGGTATATTCAGTGTTGGAGACAAGCCCTGAGAAACTTCTGACCTTTTCTCACTCCCCCCTGGTTGACCAACATCCTGCTTGACAGTTATAGAAATGTGCTAAGTGTACCTTGACTTCTTAAAATAACTATTCCAGGCCCTGGGCCAAGAAGATTCTGTAACTTCCACCCTGCCCCTCCCTGAGTTGAGCGGCTCTAAAGTAGGCCTTTCCAACCTGCCCCTCCCTGAGTAAAAGGATTCTACACTGCACTCCTCCCTCGCCCCACCGCTATCTAAGGTTGGCCTTAAAAGCCTACTTCAGTTCAATAAAATTTGACTCTTGACAAGTGCACATTTGCTTAAGTCATTCCTTTCTCCCGCTCATCTTTTACAGGCTGTGACCCACTTCGCCCCCACGAATAACCAGGTCCTGCAGGTCGGGGCAATTCAGGACTGGCTGCAAAGTCATCCTCTGTGGCCTAGAAGGACTGCTCCTCCCATGTGGAGTGGGGGAGGTAAAAAAAACCTGCTATTGTATGATAAACATAATGAAATCTATACACCTAAAGAAGATAAACAAGAAAAAGGACCCAGGGTAAGATGTTGACAACTTTTTCAATGACTTTTATCCTGGAGAAAAGATACTTCTAAAGTAGTGAAGAGTTTGATGTTGTAAGGCATGCTTTCTAGGATCTCATTATATAGCAGAGAATCCTTACTGTGAAGGAGTGGTTACCCGGCTACCTGAGACCCAATGAGCTCATGTGGCACCTCTTAACAAGCAGTCCTAGCACTAAAACTAGGTTTAGAGGGTTGACTGGAGGACCACAGCAGAAAACACACCTCCTCTCGTGTCCTAGGCATATAACACGGACCCATTTCTCTCTCCTTAAGGCTCAGTTTTACCTGTAAACCCCAGGAGCAGGAGAGTTCCCAACTCACCACTGAATGGGATACAACTGCCAGTCTAACCATGTCAGACAAGGCAATCCTGCTCAGAGAGGGTTGGCAACACTAGTGTGTTACAGCATCAGATAGCAAATAGTTTATTGTCCCTCAGTTCTCTTTACATATGCAGATCTTTCTTTGTTTCAGCCAAACCAGTCTCAGAAGTTGTCTGGTTTCCTAATTTTTCCCCTGCTCTTAAAGACTCAATACCCCAGAGAATGCTAGACCCTGCCAGCCTATTATATAAATAAGAATGTGAAGGTACATTTAGTGAAGACATGAGTAACTGCTCAGTTCAAAGTCACAATCAAGGATATTTCAGAACCAACATCACAATAGGAGATCACCTTGTTATTATGTACATTCCCATTATTCCCACATCATTTTGAATCTTCCCTACTTAGGATGCTGGCAAATTAAATAAACATTAAAGTTTCATTTCCTACCTGATATTGTCACAGAGAAAAAGAGGAGTAAATGTTTGGGATCTGGATAAAGACTTGTTGGGTTTCATAAAAAAAAAAGTCAATTTTGCATAGGATCAGAGATAATGGACTCTGTGGAAAGCTTGCTTACTCATCTCCATAAAATCCTCAAGATTCTTTCAGGTGCTGATTGGCTGAGAGGAAGAATGATATCATGAAACAGGTCAAAGCCAGTCAGAGATTAAGGAGCCAGTTATTAAAAGGGACAATTGGACAGTGTGTTTGAGAGAAAGGCTGAGCAGCCCTACATGCCTCAATCTGGGCAGCTGAAAGCAGGAACCTAGAGATATCAGGAACCTGCCACAGAGGACCTCTGAAAGGCTCTGCCCTGCACACTATCAATATAGATGCTGAGACTTATGGGCCACCTTTGGGAAGAGTGCAGGGACTCTTATGAAAGAAGTGGAAAAAAGTAAGATCTGGAGAGGACAGAAACTCCACAAGGAGAGCAACAGAACCAAAACATGTGAGCACAAGGGTATTTGCTGAGACTGATACTCCAACCAAGTACCATGCATGGAGATAACTTAAGACCCCTGCACAGATGTAGGCAAGCCATGGCAGTTCAATATCCAAGTGTGTTCCATTGTAATAAGAACAGGGACAGTCTCTGACTTCAACTGATTGGCATTATTACCAGACCACAGAAGAAGACAATGCAGCCACTCTTTATGAGGCCTAACTGACTAGGATCAGACAGATGGAAAAGCACATCTCCCCTATCAGTGGACTTCATGAGGAGCATGCATGCAGAGGGTGGAGAAAGGGAGGGATTGGGATGGGAGAAGGATGAGAACCCCAGAAGGGATACAGAGTGAATGAAGTGTAATTGAGAAAGAAAGAAGAAAGGAAAGAAATAATGAATGAATGAAAGAAAGAAAAAAGAAAGGAAGGAAAAGAAGGAAGAAAAGAAAGGAAGGAAGGAAAGAAGGAAGAAAAGGAAGGAAAGAAGGAAGGAAATGACATCATGATACTTTCAGGCAAATTTATAGAACCAGCAAAAATCATTATGGGTGAAGTAACTAAAATGCAAAAAGACTATTATGTTCTGTATTCTCTTATTTGAGGTCTCCTAATAGTGGGGGATAAAGTTCCAATAGGCAATCTATTGTGACCAAACGAGTCATTCACTAGGGAAATTGGGTTATCAGTGAACTGAGTTGTGGGGCCAGGGCATGCTACAGAAATTTTCAAGCAACCCAGGCTGTTGTTATTAAATTGTGTTGCTCTCTGCCCTCAACAGTTATATCAGTGCCATGTTCTTGTACACACAGAGATGCTTCATTCTCCGTCAAATGGGTATGCATAAAGATCCATAGTCTGATAGTATTCAGAGAGAGTCCTTAAAACACCCAGCTCTAAATGAGATTTCACTACAAAATTCTCTCTCCCCTCAGAGTTCTGGGAAGTCTGCAGGAGAGGAGTAGGAAGAGTGTGATAAGCAGAGGGAATTGACGGAAGAAGGTGAACAATGCCCTCAGAATCAGACTGCTCAGGAAATCAATGAAGCCAGTCTTGATGAGACCTGACAAGCTAGGGTCAGATAGAAGGGAAGAAGGTCCTTCTGAATCAGGGAACTAGAGAAAGGACATAGGGGTTTAAAATGTGGATTAGTGGAACTTGGAGAAGAAGATTTGGGTCAGCATAGAGGATACAAAGTGAAAAAATAATACTAAATAATTACATAAGAAAAACTGTAATCATGGTGATGAAGAACAGAGTTCTTAAGGACTGATGACTTCTAGTGTGTTGTGCCAGGGTGTAGGAAAGATGAACTCAGTTTTCTTTAAGAGACTTGGCACTGAGACTCTGATCATATTCCAATGAGTAGATGAACAACACATTGAGGTATTTTAAAGAAAAAAAAATAGTGTGACACATGGGTGGTAATGTAAACCTGTGTGCAATGGAAAATGAGTGTAATGTAATTATATGAAATTCCTGCCTAATTAGTAAAAATAATATGTAGATAAATTTTACAATGACTTTTAACATAGAGAAAAGATTCTGCTAATGGAGGGCAGAGTATGACTTTATAAGGCATGCTTTCCAGAAACTCATTATGTAGCAAAGATTCTCGGCCATGAACTAGTGTTTACCCAGCTACTTCAGACTCCATAAACTCAGGTGGCACAGCTGAACTAGCAGTTTTGGCCCTTACACTACATTTACACGGTTTGTCTGGAGGACTGCATCAGGAAACACAGGTGCTCTTGTGTTCTAGGCATTTAATATAAACCAATTTACCTGCCCTGAACAAACATTTTTAAATGAAAACCCCAAGACCAGGAGGGTTCCTGAGTAGGACACTAAGTAGGACAGGACTGCAGATCCAGCCAAACAGCAAGGAAACCATGCTCCTAGAGGGTTGACAAGACTGAATAGCACAATCTGTTAAATAGTTTATTGCCCCTCAATCTTTTTTAAAACTCATCAATCTTTCTCTGTTTCAACCAAATGAGTCCTAGGAATTTTCTGGATTCCTCCTTTTTTCCCTACTATTAAATACTCAATACCCCAGAGAATCCTAGACCCTGCCAGCATTGTATATCAATAAGAATGTGAAGTTTCCTTTATTGAGGATGTGAGAAACTGCACAGTTCCAAGTCACTACCTAGGATATTTTCAGATCCATGACCACAGTAGGAGACCACCTTGTCATTTGGTACATTCCCCTTAATCCCACATCACTTTGAAGCTTCCATACTTAGGAAGCTGTCCAATTAAATAAACATTAAATTTTCATTTCTTTCCTGACATTTTCACAGAGGTAAACAGGAGTAAAGGTGTGGGGTCTGGATAAAGGGATGAGATAAAGGCTTGTTGGGTTTCACAAGAAAAAGTCACGTTTACAGGATCAGAGGTATTAGACCTGAAAGAAGATAATGAGGATTGAAGAAACTCCATATGGAGATGGCAACAAATGCCTCTTGGATAAAGAAAATAACCTTGCTTCACAACAGACAACTTCAGACTAAAATGGGCAAATTTAAATTCAGGACAAGTCAACTGCTGAACTCTGCCAAGACAGGGTAAGCAAGTTCTAAATAGTTCCTGCTTCACATATATGTCTGTCAAATATTCTCAGCCTGAAGGCTGATGATGATGCTCCACTGTTATAAACAGTTATGGGTGGCTGATCAGGCAACCAAGTATCTCTGTCAATTTTCATTTTTTGGAAGCTGCTAACATGCACTTCTTATTTACTCTAATAGCTAATTTTATTTCCTCCTCAAGTCTCTGATGTGTTGAAGACCAAATAGCTATAGTGCCACAATTAACTTTGAGTTGTTTAGAATTTAAGAAATCCTTCTATTATAGGTAATACCAATAAGGATAAAAATTAATCTAGGTGTAGAACTTTTAACTTGTCAAGATAGATAGAAGAATCAGTTAACATTCTCCTACAGTTTCTAAATACACATGGACTGGACATTATACATATAGATTTTACCTAACAGTTTTCATAATTTCATAATTATTATTTTATTTAAAGAAAAACAGCCTTTTATTGGACTTAAAGGGGGAAATGTTGGTATAATATTCTTTTGAAAGTTATTCTCCTTACCCTTGCTCATTCAAATGCTAATTCGCCCCCCCCCACCCTCACTCCAGTCTCTGATTTCAATCCGGATATTGCATTGTGATAAACAGGCCAAAATAAAGCAACTATCCACAATGTTGTGCAAAGGGAAGATCCAGAAGACAGGAAGTAGGGGAAGAGCCAGTGGGCAATAAATGAGCGGGAGAAAAGGATGAGAGAGCTTACAGTTTTGACAACCCTGAAGAATGGTTCAATTGATGCCCAAACAAGGAACCTTGAAAATGAAGGGCAACATGAGAAAGGCTGGTTTTTGGAGCTGCAGATGCCTAAGAGAAAAATGTGCTTTCTGATGATCACCGATTGAAGGGAGGAGGACAAGGTAGGCAGGCAGTGAAATCATGGGGCAGAGAAATACCAGGGAGATGCGCAAAACCTGCACTCCCGTTGCAGGGACTCCGTACCCTGTACCCTCCCTCCCCAAAGAGACTCACAGACCAAGTTTCGATGCAAAGCAAGAGGCAGTTTATTCTGATCGAGATGGGGGTCGTCCCTTCAAGGCAGGAGACGACCCCAAGCATACAAAGCACAGAGTTTTTATACCTAAAAGTCAGGCCACACATGTATCTTTTCATTGACTAGTCAGCAAAAAGATAGCAGTTTTGCAGCTGGCAGATTACAGCTTCAAGGGCAGTCCTCCCACCTCCCAGCCCCAGGTTTTTTTTATCTTAAAACAAGCTCATCCAGTCTTTTGAGGAGTGCCATCTGATCTGGCCTCTGCTCAAGGTTTAGTAGCCCTTAATTGCCTGACTTGTTCTTCTTTCTTAGCTGGCCCTTATTCAAGGTCCAGTTGTTTTTCTTTCTAGTCTGGAATGGTCCCATTTCTCAGATGTTAATGAGGACTTTAAAGTCAATTCTAATAAAAGAGAGGAATTAGGAGAAATGCCCTTATACCCTTTAGTTTGTAAACGACTTTTGTCCCTGGTTCCCAGTTGAAGGAACCATCAATCTGGAAACTTGGGAAAAGGAATCTCACAAGCTAGAGAGCAGCCAAACAGGCAGAGAAGTACTTCTAAGGTTATTTTAAATGTTCATAAAGGAGCTCAAACAGATTTGTGTAATTTGAGAGCAGAAAATAATTTAGGAGCTAGATAGGGAGAATGAAACAGAGTCTGATGAAGAAACTGCCAAATCTCATAATTCAGACTGGTCTTCCTGTGCCCTCTGCACCTGTGGCTTTCCCTTCTTCATTTGCAGGAGATACTGGACCACTGCAGGAGGATATTACTGTTCTCTGAGAGAAAGTCCAATTAGAAAGGAAACAAGTTCAGTTATTAACGGATTTAGAGAAATTAAAATTACAAAATGATAACAATAAAAATTATAATAGTAACATTGGATTGATTGCACTGGTAAATTTTAAAGTCTGGTTTTGACTTTTAAAATTATAAATGTGCTTTATCATTTCACTCCTAAAGAGGATGCTTTGTTTAATATTACAAAAGCAGGTTTTAAAAAAAATATTTAAATGTTTAAAAGCAGGTACTGTGGTTGTTTTTTGTCTTTGTTTCTGTTGTTTTGGTTTTTGTCTGCTGGTTTCTGTTTCGGTTTCTGGTTTTGGTTTTCTAGCGAGGTCTGGGAAAATTGGAGAGTTTAGAGTCTGGTGGAGTAAATCTTGAGGATGCTCTACTTCCCAGGGAAGAGGCCCGTACATGTTTTATTCATTTTGGGACCAGGAGAAATGGTCTCTGGGACCCTATCCTGTGTGATAAGAGTGCTGCTGGAGCCCATTCTCCATCTGGAAGCTGTGGAAAGGGCCATGGTGGCTTTGCTTTTCTGGAACCTATGTGTGTGGGAGGGACCCATGAGGAGGTACACTCCTTCTGGAATCTGTGGGACTTGTGTCCCATAGGGGCTGGTCAAGTCCTGGTATTTGAGTATTCTGGTTACTCCAAAGTGGCAATGTCAGATTTCTATGTTCCTTAGGTATCTCCGTGTGTGTATGTTTACCTGTAGACTTGGATATTTTTTGACCTGACACAATTTGAATCAACACCTCTGAGTTTGGTCCTGGACTGTCAGAGTTAAATTCTATAAATCATTACAAAAGTTATCGAGTATTTTAAAATAGTAACCTTTGGACAGTCTAACAAAGAACTTAAAACAGTTTCTCTACCCTTTGGGGAGATTAAAAACCTTGATATTTATTTTATTAAATTTACAGAGTAAAACCAAGCCAAGCTGTGAAGCCAATTAAATCAAAACTGCAGTTATTAAAATATATTCATGTAAAACAAAACAAAACAAAACAAAAACAACCTGTAAGATTCTCAGTGCTAAATGTTTGCTTATGCTCTTTTACAGGGAAGAGAAAAAGGACTACAGTTTCATGTTAGCCCAGGGTTATTCAGGGTTATATTTGATCATTGTTAACTATTATATGAAATATATATGCCTGGTTGCAGTACCTAAATAAATGATTTAATGCTGTTTCTTTCTGGCATATAGACTTGGTATGGCCAGAATATTCCTATATTACTTTTTTTTTTTTTTTTGCTGGGGACTTCAGGCTAAATTTAGTTCTCTGTTTACTGTTCAATAGAACTTTTGTCCTTTAATTTTTTGCTGTCAAGTTTTATCACAATATAATAGGATTAATAATATTGCTAGCCCCTTTGTAAATTATGTTTAATTAAACATTTTGCTTGGATTTTAGTTTAAATAGAACAGATTTAAAGTTATGCTAAAGATTATAGCTGAGGACAAGATTGAGTTTTACTTAGTCTCCTTTTTTAAATTTTAATTTTAATTTATTTTAAATTACACTTTATTTACTTTGTATTCCCTCTCTAGTTCCCCCCTTCTCTCTTCCCTTCTGTCCCCTTCTCCACACACGCCCCTCCCCAAGTCCACTGGTAGGGGAGAGGTTCTTTTTCTTTCTTCTGAAGAAAAAGTCTTAGTCTGTTAGGTCTCATCAGGAGTGGCTGCATTGTCTTCCTCTGTGATCTGGTAAATAGCACAGACATAGCCATGGCAGTTCAGTGTCCAAGAGGGTTCCATAGTAAAGGGAACAGGGAGGGACTGCTTCTAACATGAACTGACTGGCCTAATCTCCTTTTTGAGTTTTTATTTTTATTTTTATTATTAGTTACATTTTATTAACTTTGTATCTCAGCTGTATACCCCTCCCTCATTCTCTCCCAATCCCACCCTCCATCCCTCATCTCCTCTCTGCCCCTTTCCAGGTCCACTGATTGGGGAGGACCTCTTCCTCTTTCATCTGACCCTGTTTTATCAGGGATCTTCAGGAATGGCTGCAAAGGCCTCCTCTGTGACCTAGCAGGACTCCTCCTCCCTTGGCGTGTGGGGAAATCAAAGAGCCTGTCATTGAGTTCCTGTCAGAAATATTCCCTGTTCACCTTACTATGGAAAACCAATGATTACTGAACTACCACCAGCTGTATCCAAGCAGAGTTTCTAGGATATGTACATACATGCTCCTTGGTGGAGAATCAGTCGCAGAAAAGACCCCTGTGCTCAGATATATTTGAAACTTGTGGAGCTTCTATCCTTTCCATGTTCTACTAACTCCCCCTTCTTTCATTTGATCCCCTGTACTCTGCCAAAAGTTTTGTTATGAGTCTTAGTATCTGTTTTGATACACTTCTAGGTAAAGGCTTTCAGAGGCCCTCTGCAACTAGGCAGCTGTCCTGTTACTTGTTTTCTCCTACTTCCAACACACATCCCGTTTGTCTTTCTAAGTGAGCATTGATCATCTTACCCCAGGTCCTCTTTCTTGCTTATATTGTTTAGGTGTATAGATTTCATCATGTTTATCATATCTTGTAGATCTATATGAGTGAGCATATACCATGTGTGCCTTTCTTTTTCTGGGAAACCTCATTCAGAATGATCTTTTCTAGATCCCACCATTTGCCTGCAAATTTCATGATTTCCTCATTTTTGATTGTTGAGTAGTATTTCATTTTGTAAAAAATTACACAATTTCTATAATCATTCCTCCGTTGATGGACATCTGGGTTGTTACCAGGTTCTGGCTATTATAAATAAAGCTGATACAAACATGGCTGAGCAAATGTCCTTGTTTTTGTACTTGAGCAAATTTTGGTTATATGCCTATGAGTGGAATATCTGGTTCTTAAGGAAGCACTATTCGTAATTGTCTGAGAAAGTGCCAGATTGCTTTCCAAAGTGGTTATACCAGTTTACATTCCCACCAGCAATGGAGGAGTGTTCCCCTTTCTCCACAAACTCTCCAGCATGTGCTGTGACTTGAGTCATTCCTCTTAGCCATTCTGATGGGTGTAAGGTGAAATCTCTTGGTCGTTTTGATTTGCATCTCCCTGATTACTAAGGATATTGAGCACCTTTTTAAGTGTTTCTGTGCCATTGTATATTCCTATACGAGAATTCTTTGTTTGCTATGTGCCACATTTTTAAATTGGATTACCTGACTTACTGTTTTTTAACTTCTTTAGTTCTTCATATTCTGGATATCAGCCCTCTGTCAGATAAAGTGTTGGTAAAGATTCTTTCCCAGTTTTGTTGTTTTGTTCTGATGACTGTCTTTTGTTTTACAGAAGATTTTGAATTTCATCAGGTCCATTTATTGATTTTTGCTCTTAGAGCCTGTGCTGTTGGGGTTCTGTTAAGGAAGTTGTCTGCTTTGAAAAACAACCTGAGTAATGAGTAATATTCCATTTTGTAGATGGACTACAATTACTGTATCATTTATTAATTGGGGAGGGGAGATGCCTGGTTGGTTTCCAGTTCCTGGTTTTTTCAAATAGAGCATATATATATATATATATACATATATATATATATATGATAAACTTACTCAAATAGAGCATATATATATATATATATATATGATAAACTTACTAAAATCTATACACCTAAATAAACTAATCAAGAGGGTGGATCCTGATTTAAATGCTCAATCTTCTTCCTGAAAAGCAAAGAGGATGGACAATCTACAGATTCAATCCAGTCTCCATCAAATTACCAACACAATTCTTTACAGACCTAGAAAGAAAAATTCTATACTTCATATGGAAAAACAAGACACACAGAATAGCTAAAACAATACTCTACAATAAAACATCTTCTGCAGGTATCTTCATCCCTGATCTCAAGCTGTATTATAGAGCTAATAGTATTAAAAACTGCATGAAACTGACATACCTACAGAATGGTGAATCAATGGAACCAAATAGAAGAGCCAGGAATAAACCCACATATTTATGGACACCAGGATTTTGACAAAGATGCCAAAACCATCCAATGGAAAAAGGTAGCATCTTCAACAGATGGTGTTAGTCTAATGTGAATCTGCATAGACAAAAAAGCAATCTGGTATTTTCTCAGACAACTAGGAACAGTGATTCCTCAATATTCAGCTCTTTACCTCTAGGCATATATCCAAAAGAGGCTCAATACACAATAAGGGCATTTCCTCAACCATGTTTATAGCAGCTCTATTTGAAAAAGCCAGAAACTGGAAACCAACCAAGCACCTCCCCTCCACAATTAACAAATGACACAATAATTGTAGTCAATCTACAAAATGGAAGATTACTCAGTTTTTTTCAAAGAGTTGCCCTAGTCAGCGAGCATTTTCTCAGCAAGTAATTCACTTACTGAGTACATATCTCTGCATTTAACATGTAATAATGGAATCTGTCATAATGTAAAAATCACATTATGTCAAGGACACTGAATTTATTAATGACTACTTGAAAGAAATATATGACAATATTCCTGAACTGAGAGTATTGTACACAGGAACTGTCATCTCTGGTTTAGTTGCTTTAAGATGCCCAGATTGAGGCATGCAGTGCTCTCATCCTGTCTCTCAAGCAGGCTGTCCACTTGGCCCTTTTAATAACTGGCTCCTGAAACTCTTATTGGCTTTAACCTGTTTCATGACATCTTTCTTCCTCTCAGCCATTCAGCACCTGAGAGAATCTTGAGGTTTCCATGGAGATGAGTAAACAAACTTTCTTCAGTGTCCAGTATCTCTGTTCCTGTGCACAAGTGACATTTTCTTGGAAAACCCAACAAGCCTTTTTCTCAACCCTTTATCCAGATCCCCATTCCCTTACTCCTGTTTACTTAGATGACAATCTCCGGTAGGAAATGAAACTTTAAGCTTACTTTATTTAATTGGACAGCTTCCTAGGTAGGAAAGCTTCAAAGTGATGTGGAATTAAGGAGAATGTACTGAATGACATGGTAATCTCTGACTGTGGTCTTGGATTTTAATTTTCCTATTTTATGACTTTGAACTGAGCAGTTATTTGAGTACTCACTAAATGGACCTTCACATTGTTTTCATTTTATTATTATTTTTTTATTAGTTACATTTTATTAACTCTGTGTGCCAGCTCTATCCCACTGCCTCATTCCCTCCCAAACCCTCCTTCCCTCATCTCTTCCCTGCTCCTTTCCAAGTCCACTGATTGGGGAGGACCTCCTCACCTTTCAGCTGATCGTGTTTTATCAGGTATCTTCAGGACTGGCTGCAGAGTCCTCCTCTATGGCCTAGCAGGACTGCTCCTCCATTGAGGGGTGGGGAGATCAAAGAACCTGCGATTGAATTCCTGTCAGAAATATTCCCTGTTTCCCTTCCTATGGGAAAACAATTGGTTACTGAGCTACCATGGGCTTCATCCCACCAGAGGTTCTAGGTTATTTCCATACATAGTCCTTGGTGTCAGTCTCAGAAAAGACCCCTTTGCCCATATATATTTGGTCCTTGTGGAGCTCCTATTCTATCCACATCATACAAACTCTCCCTTCTTTCATATGGTTCCTTGTACTCTCCCAAAGATTTGGTTATGATTCTTAGTATCTGCTTAGAAACACTGTGAGGTAGAGTTTTTTAGGGGCCCTCTGTAGTAAGTGCCTGTCCTATTACTTGTTTTCTCTTATGTCCAATGCACCTCCCATTTGTCTTTCTAACATGTCTTTCTAAGTGAGGATTGATCATCTTACTCTGGGTCCTCTTTCTTGTTTATCTTCTTTAAGTGTACAAATTTCATTATGTTTATCATATTTTATAGGACTACATAAATATGGATATACCATGTGTATCTATCTCCTTCTGGGATACCTTACTCAGAATGATCTTTTCTAGATTCCACCATTTGCTTGCAAATTTCATTATTTCCTTGGATTTGATTGCTGAGTAGTATTCCATTGTGTAAAAACACCACAATTTCTGTATCCATTCCTCTGTTGAGGGACATCTGGGTTGTTTCCAAGATTTGGCTATTACAAATAAAGCTGCTACACACATGGTTGAGGGAATGTCCTTTCTGTGTACTTGAAAAAAATTTTGGGTTTATGCCTAGGAGTGGTATAGCTGTATCTTGAGGAAACACTATTCTTAATTGTCTGAGAAAGTGCCAGATTAACTTCCAAAGTTGTTTTACCAGTTTACATTCCCACCAGCAATGGAGGAGGGTTCCCCTTTCTCCACAAACTCTCCAGCATGTGCTGTGACTTGAGTTATTCCTCTTAGCCATTCTGATGGGTGTAAGGTGAAATCTCTTGGTCGTTTTGATTTGCATCTCCCTGATGGATAAGGATGCTGAGCATCTCTTTTAAGTGTTTCTCTGTCATTCTATATTCCTTTACAGAATTCTCTGTTTAGCTCTATACCCCATTTTTTAATTGGAAAACTTGATTTATTTCTTTTAAACTTCTTTAGTTCTTTATATATGCTCGATATCAGCCCTCTGTCAGATATAGGGTTATTGAAGAACCTTTTCCAGTCTGTAGTCTTTGTTCTGATGACAGTGTCTTTTGCTTTACAAAACCTTTTCAGTTTCATGCTATCCCATTTATTGATTCATGCTCTTAGAGCCTGTGCTGTTGGTGTTCTGTTCAGGAAGTTGTATTCTGTGCTAACAAGTTCTAGGCTGTTCCCCACTATTTTTTCTAACCGATTTACAGTATCTGGTTTGATCTTGAGGTCTTTGATCCACTTGGACTTTAATTTTGTTGAGGGTGATGAATATGGCTCTATTTTTATTTTTCTGCATGGAGACATCCAGTTATACCAGCACAATTTGTTGAAGATACTGTCTTTTTTTCCCATTGAATGGTTTTGGCTTCTTTGTCAAAAATCAAGCATTCGTATGTGTGTGGGTTTATTTCTGGGTCTTCTCTTTGGTTCCATTAATCCTCCTTTCTGTTTCTATGCCAATACCATGCAGTTTTTATTACTATTCTCTGTAGTACAGCTTGAGATCAGGGATGGAGATACCTCCAGATGATCTGTTGTTGTACAGGATCATTTTGGAGATTCTGGGTTTATTGTTTCTCCATATGAAGCTGAGAATTTTTCATTCAAAATCTGTAAAGAAATGAGTTGTTATTTTGATGTTAATTGCATTGAATCTGTAGATGTCTTTTGGCAGGATGACTATTTTCACAATTAATGTTAACTGTGAAATTAATGGTAATCCTACCAATCCATGAGCATGGGAGATCTTTCCATCTTCTGATATCTTCTTCAATTCCTTCCTTTAGAGACTTAAAGTTGTTGTTTTTGTTTTTGTTTTGTTTTTTTGTTTTTTTAATTTTCATACAGGTTTTTAACCTTTCTGGTTAGAGTCACCCAAGGTAAAATAAAATATTGTGAAGGGTGGCTTTGTGAAGGGTGTTGTTTCCCTGATTTCTTTCTCAGCCCTTTTGTCCTTGGTATACAGAAGGGCTTCTGATTTTTTTTTTAGTTGATTTTGTATCCTGCCACTTTGCATAAAGTGTTTATCAGCTGAAGGAGTTCTCTGGTTGAATTTTTGGGGTCACTCATGGAGCCTAACATATCATCTGCAAATAGTGACACTTTGATCTCTTCCTTTCCAATTTGTATCCCCTTGATCTCATTTACTTTTCTTATTGCTTTGGCTAGAACTTCAAGTACTAGATTGAAGAGATATGGAGAGAATGGACAACCTTGTCTTGTCCCTGATTTCAGTGGATTGCTTTAAGTTTCTCTCCATTCAGTTTGATGTTGTCTATAGGCTTGCTGTACATTGCCTTTACTGTGTTTAGGTATGTGTCTTCTATCCCTGATCTCTCCAAGACTTTAAACATGAATGGGTGTTGGACTTTGTCAAATGCTTTTTCAGCATCTAAGAAAATGATCATGTGTTTTTTTCTCCTTCAGTTTGTTTATGTGGTAGATTACCTTGATGGAATTCCATCTGTTGAACCATCCTTGACTGCCTGGTGGATGATATCTTTGATGTGTTCTTGGATTCTGTTTGCAAGGATTTTATTGAGTATTTTTGAATCAGTGTTCATAAGAGAGATCAGTCTGAAGTTCTCTTTTTTGTTGGGTCTTTGTGTGCTTTAGACATCAAGGTGACTGTGGCTACATAGAATGAGTTTGGTAATGTTCCTTCTCTTTCAATTTTGTGGAATAGTTTGGAGAGAATTGGAGTTAGCACTTCTTTGAAATTCTGGTAGAATTCTGCACTGAATCCATTTGGCCCAGGGCTTTTTTTGGAAGGGAGACTGTTGATGACTACTTCTATTTCCTTGGGGGATGTAGGACTATTCAATCTTTCTATGTGATCTTGACTTAATTTCGTTAGATGGAGTCTTTCTAGAAAATTGTCCATTTCTTTTAGATATTCGAATTTTGTGGCATAAAGACTTTTGTAGTAAGACCTAATTATTGTTTGGATTTCCTCACTGTCTATAGTTATGTTTCTCTTTTCATTTCTGATTTTGCTGATTTGGATAGGTTCTTTCTGCCTTTTAGTTAGTTTGGCTAAAGGTTTATCTAACTTGTTGATTTTCTCAAAATCCAGCTCTTGGTTTCACTGATACTGATTCTTTGAATAGTTTTATTTCTTTATAATCGATTGATTTCAGCCCTGAGTTTGATTATTTCCAGCCATCTGCTCCTCTTAGGGGTATTTGCTTTTTTTTTCCCTAGGGCTTTCAATTGGGCCATTAAGTTGCTTGTATGTGACGTCACAAATTTCTTCTTGAAGAGAATTAGTGCTATGAATTTTCCTCTGAGCACTTCTTCCGTTGTGTTTCATAATTTAGGGCATGTTGAACCTTCATTTTCATTGAATTCTAGGAAGTCTTTAATTTCTTTATTTCTTCCTTATTACAGCTGTCATTGAGCATCAAGTTGTTCAGTTTCCATTTGTTTATAGGCTTTTTTTTTAATTCCATTGTTGTTGAGGTCCAGCTTTAGTCCATGTTGGTCAGATAGAATACAGCAGATTATTTAAATCCTCTTCTATTTGTTGAGTTTTGCTTTGTGACCAACTATATGGTCTATTTTGGAGAAGGTTCCATGAGATGCTGAAAAGAAGGTATACTCTTTTGAGGTGGGTGGTAACTTCTGTAGACATCTATTAGGTCCATTTGTTTTAGGACCCCTGTAAGTGCCTTTATTTCTTTATCAGACTTCTGTCTAGATGATCTGTCCCTTGGTGAATGTGGGGTGCTGAAGTCTCCCACTATTAAGGTGTTGGGATCCATGATATGTTTGACTTTTAATAATGTTTCCTTTATTAATGCACATGCTGTTGTATTTGGGGCTTTAGATGTTCAGAATTGTGA
The DNA here is from genome assembly GCF_030254825.1 of Meriones unguiculatus. Classification (NCBI taxonomy): domain Eukaryota; kingdom Metazoa; phylum Chordata; class Mammalia; order Rodentia; family Muridae; genus Meriones; species Meriones unguiculatus. Next base: position 30,772,805 of record NW_026843709.1, on the reverse strand, counting down.
TGTCCTCTTGGTGGTTTTTTTACTTTTTTGATAATGTAGTGCCTCTCTGCATCTTTTTTGATTAATTTTGGTTGAAAGTCTATTTTATTAGATATTAGATAATATAAAAGCCTTTCTTTCCCTAATTTCATTCTCAGCCCCTTTATCATTTGTATACAAGAGAGCTGCTGTTTTTTTTTTTTTTTTGAGTTAATTTTGTATCCAGCCTCTTTGCTGAAGGTGTTTATAAGCTGTATGATTTCCCTGGTAGAATTTTTTGGGTGACTCAGGAATACTATCATATCATCTGCAATTAGTGATACTCTGATTTCTTCCTGTGCAATTATAGCGCCTTCAATTATTATATTGCTCTAGCAAGAACTTCCAGAACTATGTTGAAGACATATAGAGAGAATGGGCAGCCTTGCCTTGTGCCTGATTTCACTAGGATTGCTTTAAGTTTCTCTCTGTTTAGTTTAATGTTTGCTGCAGGTTTTCTGTTTACTCCATTTACTATGTTTATAAATATGCATTGTATCACTGATATCTCCAATACTATAAACATGAATGGAGTTTGGATTTTTTCAAGTGCTTTTTCACTATCTGAGAAGATAATCATGTGGTTTGTTTTTCTTTCATTTTTTAAAAATAAGGTAGATTACATTGATGGATATCTATATTATTGAACCACCTTTGCATAGCTGTGATGAAGCCTACATGCTCATAGTGATGATATCTTTGATTTGTTCTTATATTCATTCAAAGACATAAAGTACCTTGGTATGACCTAATCAAGAAAGTCAAAGACTTATATGAAAAAAAAATTCAAGTCTCTGAAGAAAGAATTAGAAGAAGATATCAGAAAATGGAAAGATCTCCCATACTCATGGCTTGGAAGTATTAACTTTGTAAAAATGGCGGTATTACCAAACACAATCTACACATTCAAAGCAATTCCCATGAAATTACCAACACAATTCTTTACAGACCTTAAAAGAAAAATTCAAAACTTCATATGGAAAAAGAAACAAACAAACAAAAAACAAAACAAAACAACAACAACAAAACAGAATTGCTAAAACAATCCTCTACAATAAAAGATCATCTGGAGATATCTCCATCCATGATCTCAAGCTGTATCACAGAACAACAGCAATAAAAATATATGGTACTGGCATAGAAACAGAATGGCATATCAGTGGAACTGAATAAAAGACACAGAAATAAACTCACACATGTATGGACACCTGATATTTGACAAAGATACCAAAACTATACAATGGAAAAACAGATAGCATCTTCATCAAATGGTGCTGGACTAACTGGATGTCTACAATTAGAAAAATGCACATAGATCCATACTTATCACTCTGCACAAAACTAAAGTCTAAGTGGATCAAAGACCTCAACATAAAAACAGACACATTAAATTGGTTAGAAGAAAAAGTGGGGAAGAGCCTTGAAATGATTGGCACAGGACACAACTTCCTGTATAGAATACCAACAGAACAGGCTCTAAGAGCAACAATCAATAAATGGGACCTCATGGAACTGAAAAGCTTCTGTAAAGCAAAGGACACTGTCATCCAAACAAAATGAATGCCTACAGATTGGAAAAAATTTTCACCCAGGCTCTATGTGACAGAGGGATAATATCCAGATTATATAAAGAAATTAAGAAGATGAAAACAACAAATCAAGTAATCCAATTTTTTTTAAAAAAGGAAGATATCTAAACAGAGAATTCTCAATAGAGAAATAACAAATGGCAGAAAAACATTTAAAGAAATGCTCAAGGTCATTAGCCATCAGGGAAATGTAAATCAAAAGGACCCTGAGATTTTACCTTACACCCATCAGAATGGCCAAGATCAAAACCTCAAATTTCAATAACTACTGGAGAAGTTGTGGAGAGTGGGGAACACTCCTCCACTGCTGGTTTGAATTTAAACTTGTACAACCACTCTGGAAATCAATCTGCTGTTTTCTCAGACATCTAGGAATAGCACTTTCTCAGGATTCAGCTATCCACCTCTAGGAATATATCCAAAAGAGGCTCAAGTACACAATAAGGAAATTTACTCAACCATGTTTGTAGCAGCTTCATTTATATTAGACAGAACCTGAAAACAACCCAAATGCCCTCCCCAACTTAAGAATGGATACAGAAATTGTGGTACATCTACACAATGGAATATTACTCAGCAATAAAAAACAAGGAAAACATGAAATTTGCAGGTAAATGGTGGGAACTGGAAAAGATCATCCTGAGTGATCTATCTCAGAAGCACAAAGATACACATAGTATATACTCACTCATATAAACATATCATACAGGATAAACCTACTAAAATCTGTACACCTAAAGAAACAAATTAAGAAGGAGATCCCTGACTTAAATGCTCAATCCCCATCCCCCCATAAAAAGAGGATGGACATCAGAAGAAGGAGAAAACAGGGAACAAGTTATGAGCCTGCCACAGATTATCAAAGCAGTTCCTGAGGCTTATGACCAACTGTTGGACAAAGCACATGGAATCTAATGAAAGAAGTGAGAAATAATAAGATCTGCAAAGGGCAGGAGCTCTGCAAGTAGAGCTACAGAACCAAAAAAAAAAAAAGCACATTTGTCTTCCTGAGACTTATACTCCAACCAAGTAACATGCTTGCACATAACCTAGAACCACTGCACAGATATAGCCCATGGTAGTTCAGTGTTCATAGCTGATCCATATTAATGGAAAAAGGGACTGGCCCTGACATGATCTTATTGACCTGCTCTTTGAATTCCACACTCTGATTTTGGAGCAGCTTTAACAGGCCACAGAGGAAGACAATGCAGCCACTCCTTATGAGATCTGATAGACAAGGATGAGTAGGAAGGAGAGGAAGACCTCCCCTATCAGTGGACTTGGAAAAGAAATGAGTGGACAAGGGGGAAGAATGCTGGGTTTGGGAGTGGAGGTGGGATGTGTTTGTGGTGGGATAAAAAGTGGATAAAGTATAATTAATAAAAATAAAAATTATTAAAAAATATAGTTACTTTTGGAGTTATTTTATAGAAGGGTATGCTTAGAGGTTGACAGCCAATAAGTGACCAGACAGAAGAGAGCCCCTGTCTCTTTGTCTAGGTCACATTATATCTTTGTTTTTGTCAGTCTTGATCTCTCTATTTCTGAAGCTACCTATCTCTAGCTCTTTCTCCCTCTGTCTCTCTCAGTCTCCATCTCTCTGTCTGATGCTTGTGGTTTATTGAGAGGACCCACCTGAGTCATAGCATCGGTGGTAGCTGGATAATGACTAGTATGTGACTAAGATTCTCTCTTACATAATGAGCTTTCAAAATTATATCTTACAAAGTCAAACCCTGCCCTCCATTAGCAGAATCTTTTCTCCATGTTAAAGATCATTGTAAAAGTTGCCAACATATGATTTTTATTTATTATGTGGGAATTTCATATAACATACATTATACTCATTTTCCATTGCTCCCAGGATCTAATTCCTACCATGTGCCACACTATTTTTTTAATGCACTAATTCAAGTGTGTGTTGTTCATATACTAATTAGAACAGGATCAGATTCTCAGTGCCATGTCCATTAAAGAAAACAGAATTCCTCCATGATGCACCCTGATAACACTACAAAGAAGAAGCCCTCAGTCTTGAAGATCTCTATACTACATCACCTTGATCACAGTTTCTCTTATGTATTTATTCATTATGATTTGTTCACATTGTATCTCCTCTGCTGCCCTCTATCTCTTCTCCTTCCAGTACCACCCCCTCCCCTCTTCTACCCCTAGGCCCTTTCTCTACTTTCCTGATAGGTGAGGTCCTCCTCACCCTTTTAACTGAACTTAGCTTATAATGTCTCATCAAGGCTGACTGCATATCTTCCTCTGTGGGTTGATTCTCAGGGCATTGATATCCTTCTGTCCTCAAATCCCTTTAATTATGACACTCTTCTTGCCTCCTCTCCTGCAGGCTTTCCAGAGCTCTGAGGTAAGGAAGAATTCCATAAGGAAATGCCATTTATATCTGGGTGTTTAACATCTACCTGTCTCCATAATATCGGACTGTGGGTCTCTGTATGTATTTTAGTTACTTTACCCAAAATGATTATTTCTAGTTCCAAACATAGCTGAATAATTCTCTGTAACAGAAAAAATCCACATTTTCCCCAAAGGAGAGTGTCAGTCCTGTGTTTTAGAACAAGGAATTTGCTGGAAAAAACAGGGAACAAGGTAGAAGCCTGCAACAGTGGGCCTCTGAAAGGCTCTGCCCTACAGACTATCAAAGCAGATGCCAAGACGCATGGCCAACTGTTGGAAAGAGTGCATGGAATCTAATGAAAGAAGGGGGAAATAGTAAGATCTGGAGAGGAGAGTAACTGCACAAGAAGAGCAACAGAACCAAAAAATCTGAGCACAGAATTCACTCCTGAGGCCCATACTCTGACTAAGTACCATGCATGGAAATAATATAGAGCCTCTGCACAGATGTAGCCCATGGCAGTTTACTGTCCTATGGGGTTCCATAGTCATGAGAACAGGTTGTGCTTTTAGGATGATATGCCAAAGAAAGTTACCAGACAGAATGGTGTCTCTGTCACTAGGTATCTGTCACTTTATGTCTTTGTTTCTGTTGGTCTCTGTCTCTTTAGCTCTCTGTGTTTACATTAGTCTCCCTTACTCTTCCTGCTTCTTGTGGTTCTTCATGAAAAGCTCTCAGTTTTCTTGAAGGACTACAACAAGATGACTGCTTGATGATGAGACATCATGGATGAACTCTGTAAAAATATGAGCAATGTCCAAATTAAATGCTTTTTCTTCAATGATTTGCCCTATGAAGCATTTTCTCAGTAAACACTTAACTGAAGTAGGGACACATCCGTGCATTTAACAAATAATAATGGAATCTGTGAAAATGTGAAACTCAAGTCAAGGATATTTGAATTAATTAATGACCACTTGAAATAAATATATGGTGCTCTCTTTAACAGCACATATACTAAAATTGGAACAATACTGAGAAGTTCATGGCCCATGTGTAAGTATGATATGCAAATCCATGAAGCATTCCATATTTTTTGGAGAAGTTAAAGAAAACACAAAGAGAGGGAATTGTGAAGTGAAAGAACTTAGGGAAGAAAACAGGGACTAGAGAGCTAAGCATAACTAATAGACTATAAGAGATGAAAGAAAGAACCTCAGGTGTGGATGATACAATGGAAGAAATCATTGTATCTGTTAAAGAAAATGTTAAATCTCAAAAATTCCTAACACAGACCATTCAACAAATGCAAGACAACATAAAAACACAAAACCTAAGAATAAGGAATAGCGGAAAAAGAAGATTCCCTCCTCCAAAGGCCAGAAAATATTTTCAACAAAATCCTTAAAAAAAATTTCCCCAACTTAAAGGAGAGAAAAATAAGAATACAAGAGGTCTACAGAACACCCAACAAATTAGTTCAGAAAAAAACTTTCTGCAACATAATTATCAAAACAGTAAATATACAAAACAAAGAAAAATTACTAAAAGCTGCAAGGGAAAAAGCCCAAGTAACATAAAATGGATATCTCATCAGAATCCGACCTGACTTCGCAACAGCATCTATGAAAGCCAGAAGAACCTGGAAAAACATCATGCAGGCCCTAAGAGAACACAGATGTCAGCCCAGGCTATTATACCCAGCAAAACTATCAGTCCTCATAGATGGAGAAAACAAGATATTAAATGACAGAAACAAATTTCAACAATACCTACACACAAATCCAACATTACAAAAGACACTAGAAGGGAAAATACAACCCAAGAAAGCTAGCTACATTCAAGAAAACACAGGAAAAAAATAACCCCACTACAGTAAAATGAAAAGTAACCAAGCACACAAACTTGCTACCACAGCCAACATCAAATTCAAAGGATCTAACAGCCACTGGTCATTAATCTCTCTCAACATCAACAGACTCAATTCTCCAGTAAAAAGACACAGACTGACAGAATGGATGCATAAACAAGACCTAGCAATCTGTTGCACAGAGAAACACACCTAAGTCACAAAGACAAATATTACCTGACTGTAAAGGGCTGGAAGATGGCTTTCCAAGCAAATGGACCCAAGAAGTAAGCAAGAGTAGCCATTACAATGACTGATAAAATGACTTTTAAAAAAATTAATAAAAAGAGATAGGGAAAGACATATTTCATACTCATCAAGAGAAAATTCCACCAGGAGACTTCACAATCCTGAACATTTGTGCCCCAAATACAAGGGCAACCAAATTGGTTAAAGAAACACTGATAAAATTTATACACACATAGATCTCCATACATTAATAGTGGGAGTTTCAACACCCCACTCTCAATAAAGGACAGGTCAACAAAACAGAAATTAAACGAAGAAACAATGTCTCTAACAGAGGTCATGAATCAGATGGACTTACAGACATTTACAGATCATTACACCCAAACACAAAAGAATTTACCTTCTCAGCATCTCATGTAACCTTCTCCAAAATAGATCATATGGTTAGTCACAAAGTGAGCCACAACACATACAAGAAGATTGAAATATTACCTTTTATCTTATCTGATCACCATGGAATAAAGCTGGAAATGAACAACAGAAATAACAAAAAGCCTACATACACTTTGAAACTGAACAACTTGCTACTAAATGACAACTGGGTAAAGAAAGAAATAAAGAAGGAAATTAAAATCTTCCTAGAATTCCATGAAAATGAAGACACAACATCCCCAATCTTATGGAACACAATGAAAGAAGTGCTAAGAGGAAGGTTCATACCCCTAAGTGCCTTCAGGAAGAAATTTGAGACATATCATTTAAGAAACTTAATGGCTCAACTAAAAACCTTAGGAAAAAAAAAAGAAACAGAAAGACCAAAAATAGTAGACAGTAGTAGACAGTTGGAAATAATTAAACACAGGGCTGGAATCAATTAGAAACAAATAAAATAATCCAAAGAATCAATGAAACTAAGAATTGGCTCTTTGAGAAAATAAACAAGATAGACAAACACTTAGCCAAACTAACTAAAAGGCAGAGAGACACCATCCAAATCAACAAAATCAGAAATGAAAAGAGAACATAACTGCAGACACTGAGGGAATTCAAATAATCATTAGGACTTACTTCAAAAACTGTATGCCACAAAATTTGAAAATCTAAGTTAAATGATCAATTTTCTTGATTGATTCCACTTACTATAACTGAATCAAGACCAGGTAAGTCAATTAAATAATCCTATATTACCAAAGGAAATAGAAGCACTGATCAAAATCTTCAATCCAAAAAATGGCTTGGACCAAAAGTTTTAAAAACAAAATTCTACTACACTTTCAAATAAGACTAACTCATCTTCTCTTCAAACTATTCCACAAAATAGAAATCCAAGGAATACTATGAAACTCATTCTATGAAGCCACAGTCACCTTGGTACTCACGCCTCACAAAGACCCAACAAAGAAAGAGAATTTCAGGCCAATCACTTTTTTTTTTTCAATGCAGTTTATTCAGGAACTTAGAACAATCATCTGACCCTGGGGAAAGCCAGACCACAGCTTAAATAGCCTCTGGGTAGCCAACCGCAGCATGCCATGTGGGCAATGCAGATAGGTCCACATACATGGAAGCAAGCCAGATCCTCAGCCCTAGCCAAATGCGGAATTGTTTGTGACAGAGAGCACTCACCATTGGGAAGGTGGAAGGCAGAAACCAGCTCCATCTTTAAGGCATAGCATTCCACAGCTCTCTACAGTTCCCCCTTTTTGTTTTAGACGCATCAGGCAAGAGTAGAGGTCTGATCTCTGATATTAGAAATAAATTGGGACTTTGTACTGATGTTCATTTAGGTGTCATCCACCCAAAGAACATCAGACCCATCCGATACCTTTTTCTCAGAGGCGGGACCTGGGGCATCCACCCGCATGCAATCTGACATGATCTTCTCTAGGTCCAAAGCGGCTGACCCTGAGGGCAGTCGCTCGCATCCTGAGTGTAACATTTTAGCTTTTTCTGGTAGCCAACCATGCTTGGGGAGACCGTCCTGCTTCAATGGCTGTAAAGGCCTGAATGATCATGGCTGCATTAAGCTGTTGTGAGAATCTAATCTTGCATATATACCACAGGCAAACAAAGGAGACCAACACCAGAAGGCCTGCTAACGCTTCCATGCCCGCCCATTCCTTCAGATGATTCATGGCTGCAGCAATCCATGATGATAATCCTGTGGCTAGTCCTGTGTCCACTCTGGTAGAATTTACTGTGACAATGGCCACTCTCAGCTGATCCATCGTAGTATCGAATTCTCCAGTCCAATTACCTAAAATATAGCTCGACAATCGTTTAAACAGATTTGCAGCACAGGAAAAAATTCTCATGTTATATGCTAGTGACTCAAAGTCCAGCAAATTTTCATTGACAACCAAGTTGAGCGATTTGCCATAGAGTATCAATTTGCTCCTGCATGAGGTCAATCCTCTGATTGAACACCATCAAGCTTCCTTTTAGTTGAGCATTAATTCCTTTTTGTACAACTAAGGCATGAGCTACATTGGCTAAATGATTATTCAGGGTCTGAGCAGTCTGCCCAGTGTGACTCATGGCTAATGCCGTGGTGGTAGCTCCAACAGCCGCCAATGAAATGGCAGTAACAATGGTGGCTGTAGTTGCAAGATCCCTTTTCTGTCTGAAGAGAGTCATAGCGTGAGGGGCATCAACAGGCACAGGCACCCAGCTAGGCAGGCGAGTAACTAGGGCATACCTAAATTTACTAGCATTCCAGCATTGTACAAAAAAGCAAGTATCATTACCACAATTACTTGGCTCTATCTGGCTAATAATGAATAAAAATGGGGGATATAAACAAACAGGTGTGGGCTTATAGGAAATATTATGAGAAGCCTTAACCCCCTCGTTGGAACATCCTGCTTCAGTTCTAGAACTAGCAGTGGTGGTGTCCGAGGTCTGAGTAGGTTCAGGAGACCATTGCCCCCAGGGGCGAGACGTGCTCCATGCCAATTGACTAACTCCATGTTTTCCTCCACTTTTGGAAGTCATTTAAGGTTCTTAAATTATTTTTTCCCTTTTTAAAATTTTTCATCAATTACACTTTATTCATTCTGCATCCCCCATAAGCCCCTCCCTCCTCCCCTCCCAATCCCACCCTCTGTCCTCCCTCTGCTTGCATGCCTCTCCGCAAATTCACTGATAGGGGAGGTTCTCCTCTACTTTCTGATCTTAGTCTATCAGTTCACATCAAAAGTGGCTGCATTGTCCTCTACTATGGCCTGGTAAGGCTGCTCCCCCCCAGGGGGAGGTGATCAAAGAGCAGGCCAGTCAGATTATGTCAGAGGCAGTCTCTCTTCACATTACTATGTAACCCAATTGGACTCTGACCTGCCATGGGCTACATCTGTGCAGGGGTTCTGGGTTATCTCCATGAATAGTCCTTGGTTGGAGTATGAGTCTCTGGGAAGTTCCCTGTTCAAATTTTCTTGTTTTGTTCCTCTTCTTGTGGAGACCCTGTCCTCTCCAGCTCTTACTATTTCCCAGTTCTTACCTAAAATTCCATTCACTCTGCCCAACAGTTGCCCATCAGGCTCAGAATCTGCTTTGATAGTCTGCAGGGCAGAGGCTTTCAGAGGCCCTCTGTGGTAGGTTCCTAGGTTGTTTCCTGTTTTCTTCTTCTTCTGATGTCCATCCTCTTTGCCTTTCCGGATGGGGATTGGACATTTTAGTTAGGGTCCTCTCTCTTGCTTAGTTTCTTTAGATGCACAGGTTTTAGTGGGTTTGTCCTATGTTGTATGTCTATATGAGTGAGTATATACCATGTGTGTCTTTTTGCTTCTGGGACAACTCACTCAGGATGATCCTTTCCAGATCCCACCATTTACCTGCAAATTTCATGATTTCTTTATTTTTCATTGCTGAGTAATATTCCATTATGTAGATGTACCACAATTTCTGCATCCATTCTTCAGTTGAGGGGCATCTGGGTTGTTTCCAGCTTCTGGCTATTACAAATAAAGCTTCTAAAAACATGGTTGAGCCAATGTCCTTTTTGTGTACTTGAGCCTCTTTTGGATAAATGCCCAGTAGTGGTATGGCTGTAATTTGAGGAAGTGCTATTCCTAGTTGTCTGAGAAAGCGCCAGATTGATTTCCAGAGTGGTTGTACAAATTTACATTCCCACCAGCAGTGCAGAAGGGACTTTCCCCACAACCTATCCCTTTCCCCACAACCTCTCCAGCATGTGTTGTCACTTGAGTTTTTGATCTTGGCCATTCTCATGGGTGTAAGGTGAAATCTCAGGGTTGTTTTGATTTGCATTTCCCTAATGGCTAATGAGGTTGAGCATTTCTTTAAGTGCTTCTCTGCCATTCAATATTCCTCTATTGGGAATTCTTTGTTTAGCTCTGTTCCCCATTTTTAAGTGGATTACTTGGTTTGCTGCTTTTCAGCTTCTTTAGTTCTTTATATATACTGGATATGAGTCCTCTGTCAGATAAAGGGTTGGTGAAGATTCTTTCCCAATCTGTAGGCAGTCGCTTTGTTTTGATGATGGTGTCCTTTGCTTTACAGAAGCTTTTCAGTTTCATGAGGTCCCATTTATTGATTGTTGCTCTTAGAGCCTGTGCTGCTGGTGTTCTGTTCAGGAAGTTGTCCCCTGTACCAATGAGTTCTAGGGTATTTCCCACTTTTTTTTCAAGCCGATTTAATGTGTCTGGTTTTATGTTGAGGTCTTTGATCCACTTGGACTTCAGTTTTGTGCAGGGTGACAAGTATGGATCTATTTTCATTTTTCTACATGTAGACATCCAGTTAGACCAGCACCATTTGTTGAAGATGCTATCTTTTTTCCATTGTATGGTTTTGGCGTCTTTGTCAAAGATCAGGTGTCCATAAGTGTGTGGGTTTATTTCTGGGTCCTCTGTTCGGTTCCATTGATCCACGATTCTATTTCTATGCCAGTACCATGCAGTTTTTAAAACTGTTGCTCTATAGTACAACTTAAGATCAGGGATGGAGATACCTCCGGAAGATCTTTTATTGTAGAGGATTGTTTTAGAAATTCTGGGTTTCTTGTTATTCCATATGAAGTTGAGAATTTTTCTTTCCAGGTCTGTAAAGAATTGTGTTGGTAATTTGAAGGGCATTGCATTGAATCTATAGATTGCTTTTGGTAAGATGGCCATTTTTACTATGTTAATCTTGCCGAGCCATGAACATGGGAGATATTTTCATCGTCTCATATCTTCTTCTAATTCTTTCTTCAGAGATTTGAAATTTTTTTCATACAAATCTTTGACTTCCTTGGTTAGGCTTACTCTGAGGTACCTTATGTCATTTGTGGCTATTGTGAAGGGTGTTGTTTCCCTAATTTCTTTCTCAGCCCTTTTGTCTTTTGTGTACAGGAGGGCTACTGATTTTTTTGAGTTAATTTTGTATCTGGCCACTTTGCTGAAGGTGTTTATCAGCTGTAGGAGTTCCCTGGTAGAGTTTTTGGGGTCACTCACGTATACTATCATATCATCTGCAAATAGTGATAATTTGACTTCTTCCTTTCCAATTTGTATCCCCTTGATCTCCTTCAACTGTCTTATTGCTCTATCAATGACTTCCAGAACTATGTTGAAGAGATATGGAGAGAGTGGGCAGCCTTGTCTTGTCCCTGATTTCAGTGGGATTGCTTTAAGTTTCTCTCTGTTCAGTTTGATGTTGGCTATAGGCTTGCTGTATATCGCCTTTATTATGTTTAGATATGTGCCTTGTATCCCTGATCTCAACAATACTTTGAACATGAATGGATGTTGGATTTTGTCAAATGCTTTTTCAGCATCTAGGGAGATTATCATGTGGTTTTTTCTTTCAGTTTGTTAATATGATGGATCACATTGATGGATTTCTGTATATTGAAGCACCCCTGCATACCTGGGATGAAGCCTACTTGGTCATAGTGGATAATATCTTTGATGTGTTCCTGGATTCAGTTTACAAGTATTTTATTAAGTATTTTTGCATCAATGTTCATAAGGGAGAAGCCCAATCACTATTATGAACATTGATGCAAAAATACTCAAGAAAATACTTGCAAACTGAGTACAAAAACATCAAAGCTATCATCCACTATGACCAAATGTGTTTCTAGGTTTCATCACAGGTATGCAGGGATGGTTCATTATACAGAAATCCATATTAACAAACTAAAAACAACAACAACAAAAAAAAAATCATGATAATCTCCTTCATTGGTGAAAAAGAATTGGACAAAAACAACATCCATTCATGTTTAAAGCATTGGAAATATCAGGATACAAGACAAATAGCTAAACATAGTAAAGGCAATATAAATATACAGCATGCCTACAGCCAATATGAAATTAAGTGGAAAGAAACTTAAAGCAATATTACTGATGTCAGGGACAAGGCCACGCTGCTTTCTCCATATCTCCTTCAACATAGTTCTGGACGTTCTTGCTAGAGCAATAAGACACTTGAAGGAGATCAAGGGTATAAAAATAGGACAGGAAGAAGTCAAAGTATCACTATTTTCAGATGATATGATAGTATACCTGAGTGAGCCCCAAAATTCTACCAGGGAGCTCCTAGAGCTGATAAGCACCTTCAGCAAAATTTCAGGATACAAAATTAACTCAAAAAATCAGTAGCCAGGCTGTATACATATGACAAAAGGCTGTGAAAGAAATTAGGGAATCAACACCCTTCACAAAAGCCACAAATGACATAATGTACCATGGTGTAACCCTAACCAAGCAAGTCAAAACTTGTATGTAAAAAATTTCAGGACTCTGCAGAAAGAATTAGAAAAGATTACAGAAAATGGAAATACCTCCCATGCTCATACCTTGGCAGGATCAACATAGTAAAAATGGCCATCTTATCAAAACCAATCTACAGATTCAATGCAATTCCCATCAAATTACCAACACAATTCTTTACAGAAAAATTGAAAGAAAAAGTCACAACTTCATACGTAAAAACATGAAGCCAAGAATTGCTAAAACAACCTTCTACAATAATAGAGCTTCTGGAGGTATTTCCATTCCGGATCTCAAGCTGTACTATAGAGCAACAGTAATAAAAACTGCATGGTACTTTCATAGGAACAGAATGATCGATCAATGGAACCAAATAGAAGACCCAGAAATAAATTCACACACTTAAGGACATCTGAGTTTTGACAAAGATGTCAAAACTATACATTGGAAAATTAAGATAGCATCTTCAACAAATGGTGCTGGTCTAACTGGAAGTCTACAGGTAGAAAATGCAAATAGATACATATTTATCACCCTTCACAAACTTTAAGTCCAAGTGGATCAAAGACCTCAACATAAAAACAGACATATTAAATTGGTTAGAAGAAAAAGTGGGGAAGAGCCTTGAACTCATTGGCACAGGAGACAACTTCCTGAACAAACAACAACAGCACAGGCTCTAAGAGCAACAATCAGTAAATCGACCTCATGAAAGTGAAAAGTTTCTGTAAAGCAAAGTACACAGTCATCAAAACAAAATGAATGCCTACAGATAAGGAAAGAATCTTCACCAAGTATCTATGGGACATAGGGCTAATATCCAGTATATATAAAGAACTAAAGAAGTTGAAAAGCAACAAATCAAGTAATCCAATTAAACAATGGGGAACAGAGCTAAACAGAAGTCTTGATAGAAGAATATTGAATGGCAGAGAAACACTGAAAGAAATGCTCAATGTCATCAGACATCAGGGAAATGCAAATCAAAGGACCCTGAGATTTTTCTTTAGAATCATCAGAATGACAAAGATAAAAAAAAAAAAAAACTCATGTGACAACATATGCTGGAAAGGTTCTAGAATAGGGGAACACTGCTCCACTGCAGGTAGGAATGTGAACTTGTATAACCACTCTGGAAATTAATCTAGTGCTTTCTCAGATAACTAGGAATAGCACTTCCTCAAGATCCAGCTATACAACTCCTAGGACTATATCCAAAGGAGGCTGAAGTACACAATAAAGATAGTTGCTCAACAATGTTTGTAGCAGCTTTATTTGGATACAGAAATTGTGGTACATCTACACAATGGAATATTACTCAGCAATAAAAAACAATGAAATCAAGAAAATTGCAGGTAAATGGTGGGATCTGGAAAGTATCATCCTGAGTGAGCTATCCTAGAAGGAGAAAGACACACAGTTTATATTCATTCATATAGACATATGATATAGGATAAACCTACTAGTATCTACTAAAGAAATCAAGAGGGAGGACTCTGTCTAAAATGTTCAATCCCCATCCCAAAAGACAAAGAAAATAGACATCAAAAGAAGTAGAAAATAGGGAACAAGTTAAGTGCCTGACACAGAGGAAAGGAGCTCCATAAGGAGAGCAATAGTACCAAAATATCTCAGCACAGGGATCTTTCCTGAGACTTATACTCTAACCAAGTACCATGCATGGAGATAATCTACTACCCTTATGCAGACATGGCCCATGGCAATTCAGTGACCAAATAGATTCCATAGTAATGGGAACAGGGACTGCCTCTGACCTGACCTGCTTGGCCTGCTCATTGAAAGCTCACCCTGATGGGGGAACAGACTTAGCAGGCCACAGAGGAAGACAATGCAGCTGCTTCTGGTGAGATCTGATAGACTAGGATGAGTAGGAAAGAGAAGAAGTCCTCCCCTATCAGTGGACTTGGAGAGGGGCATGTATGGGAAAGTCAAAGGGAAGGTGGGGTTTAGAGCAGAGAGGTAATATTATGGGGGTATAAAAAGTGAATAAAATATAATTGATAAACTGAATAAAATTATTTAAAAAATTCCTTTTGAAGTTATATTATTGGACAGTGCACTTTGAGGTTGATATGCCAATGATTGTGACCAAAGTGCTGGAGTCTCTGTGTCTCAGTCTCTGTCAGTTTGTATTTTTATTTCTCTCAGTCTCAGTCTCTCTATTTCTGAATCTGTATCTCTAGCTTTCTCTCTTTGTCTCTTTCAGTCTCCCTTTCTCTGACTTCCACTTGTGGTTCAGTATGAAAAGCTTTTGTTTTTGAGAAAGGACTTCAAACAAGGACTGACTGCTTACTAGCATGACATCCTTCCTGGATGGTCTCTGTAAAAATGTAAGGTCCCAATTGAATGTCTTATTTTCAAAGATTTGACTTGGTCAGGAGCATTTTTCCAGGAAATATTTCCATGATAGAGGACATGTCTGTGCATTTAACAAATTACAATAGAATCTGTGATTATGTTAAAGTCACATGTCAAGGACACATGACATTCATTAATGACCACTTGAAAGAAATATGTGATGATAGTGAACAAAGTGCTGGAGTCTCTGTCTCTCAGTCTTTCCTTAGACTCATACTCTAACCAAGTACCATGCATGGAGATAATCTACTACCCTTGCGTAGACATAGCCCATGGCAACTCAGTGACCAAATAAATTCCATAGTAATGGGAACAGGGACTGTCTCTGACATGAGTTGATTGGCCTGCTCATTGAAAGCTCACCCTGATGGGAGAACAGCCTTAGCAAGCCTAGCAGTCTTAGCAGAGACTGAGAGACAGAGACTCCAGCACTTTGGTCACTATCATTGGCATATCAACCTCAAAGTGCGCTGTCCAATAATATAACTTCAAAAGGAATTATTTTTTAATATTTTTATTCAGGTTTATCAATTATATTTTATTCACTTTTTGTACCCCCATAACCTTACCTCTCTGTTCTTTTCTTGAACTAAGAGTTTTGGACACAGGCACTGTCATCACTATGTTGTGGGCTTTCAGTAGCCCAGATTGAGGCGTGTAGGAATGCTCAACCTTTCTAATGAGCAAGCTGTCCACTTGGTCCTTTTAATAACTGGCTCCTGAAACTCTTACTGGCTTTCACCTGTTTCATGACATCATTCTTCCTCTCACCCAATCAGCACCTGATAGATTCTTGCGGTTTCCATGGAGATGAGTAAACAAACTTTCCTCAGTGTCAACTATCTCTGATCCTGTGCACTTGTGACTTTTTCTTTTGAAACCCAACAAGACTTTATCTCATCCCTTTATCCACATCACACCCCTTACTCCTGTTTACCTCTGTGATATTGTCAAGTAGGAAATCAAACTTTAATGTTTATTGAATTGGACAGCTTCCTAAGAATTGAAGCTTTAAAGTGATGTGGGATTAAAGGGAATATACTTAATGAAAAGGTGTTCTCTTACTGTTGTCTTGGATCTGAAAATTCCTAGGTTGTGACTTTGAACTGAGCAGTTACTTGTGTACTCACTAAATAGACCTTCACATTCTTATTGATATATTAGGTTGTCATGGTGTAGGGTTCCTTGAGGCATTGAGACTTTAAGAGCAGGAAAAAGAGATGGAAACAAGACATTTGCTGGGATTGGTTTGCCTGAAACAGAGAAAATTGATGAGTGTAAATGATCTGAGTGTAAATCAACTATTTCACAGCTGGTGCTCTTCCACACTAGATTTATCAACCTTCAACAAGCAGGGTTGCCTTGGCTAACCTTCCTGGATAGGGAGCTGTGACATACCTATTGGTCAGTGAGGAACCCTCCTAGTCCTGAGATTTACAGTTAAAACAGAGAAAAGGGTCCATGTTATAAGCCTAGGACACAATAGTAGATGTGTTTCATGCTTAGGTCCTTCAAACAAACCCTCTAAAAGTAGTGTTATTGCCAGGACTGCTTCTTCAGAGATTCCACCTGAATCCTCATGGAGTCTGAGGTAGCTGCCTAACCACTAATTCATGGCTAGGATTCTCTGCTACATAATGAGCTCCTGGAATGTATGCCTTACAGAGTCAAACTCTGCTCGCCTTTACCAGAATATTTTCTCCATGTTAAACGTCATTGTAAAAGTATTTAATCCTATTAATGAAGAAGGAAGCATCTCTGTGGATGTAAGAACATGACCCTGACTATCAGTTGAGGGCAGAGAGCAACATTTTAATAACAGCATTCTGGGTTTTTAGAAAATTTCTGTAGGATACCCTGGTCCCTGAATTCAATTAACTGCCACCCAATTACCCTGTTGAAGACTTGTGGTACACTTTGTTTACAACAGACCGCCTATTGGAACTTTATACCTCACTATTAGGAAACCTCCTAATTATTCCTAATAAGTGAATACATGCCATATTTGTCTGTCTGCATGTATTTACTTCATCCAGGATGATTGTTCCTGGTTTCATACATTTGTCTGAAAGTATCATGATGTCATTTTCTTAGCTAAATAATATTCCATTATAGAAATATTCCATATTTTCCCCTAAGGAGATTGTCTGTCCTGTTATTTATTCCTTAGAAATTGCTGGGACTCTAACCATTGTATTGAATGATAAACTATCAGGATAAGTATATTCTTTTAGGCTAGAAGTCCCTTCATCTTCTCCAACTCCCTGGTGATTTGAATTACAATTTCTCATTGAAGCTCATCTATTTACATTTTTAGTGCCCAGTGAGGAATTGTCTGAGAAGGGTTAGGAGGTATGGCCTTGTTAGATAATATAATTCCTTTTGGAGTTTTATTATAGGAGGGGGGTGCTTTGAGCTTGATATGCCAATGCAAATGACCAGACAGAATGGAGTCTTTGTTGTCTTGTTCTCTGTCACTTCACATTTTTGTTTCTGTGGGTCTTGGTCTCTCTCTTTATGAATTTGCATTTCTAGCTGTTTCCCCTTCATCCTGCTGCTTGTGGTTCAGTATGAAAAGCTCTCAATTCTGCTGGAGGACTACAAGAAGATGACTGCTTGCTGACTTGAAATTATGGATGATCTCTGTAAAAATATGAGCAAGGTCCCAATTAAACACTTTTTGTTCAAAGAGTTGCCTTTATCAAGGCACATTTTCCCAGTAAGTAATTCACCAAATGAGGATACATCTGTTCATGTAAAAACAATAATGGAATCTGGATAATGTAAAAGTCACATGTCAAAGACATGTGAATTTCTTTTTTTTCTTTCTTTTTCTTTTTTTTATTAATTACACTTTATTCATTTTGTATCCCCCATAAGTCCCTCCCTCCTCCCCTCCCAATTCCACCCTTCCTCCCCTTTCTGCATGCATGCCCCTCCCCAAGTCCACTAATAGGGAGGTTCTCCTTTCCTTTCTGATCTTAGTCTATCAGTTCTCATCAAAACTGGCTGCATTGTCCTCTACTGTGGCCTGGTAAGACTGCTACCCCCTCAGGGAGAGGTGATCAAAGAGCAGGCCAATCAGATTATGTCAGAGGCAGTCCCTCTTCCCATTACTAGGTAACCCACTTGGACCCTGACCTGCCATGGGCTACATCTGTGCAGGGGTTCTAGGTTATCTCCTTGAATAGTCCTTGGTTGGAGTATGCGTCTCTGGGAAGTTTCCTGTGTTCAAATTATCTTATTCTGTTGTTCTCCTTGTGGAGCTCTTGTCCTCTCCAGCTCTTACTATTTCCCACTTCTTACATAAAATTCCATTCACTCTGCCCAACAGTTGGCCATCAGGCTCAGCATCTGCTTTGACAGTCTGTAGGGCAGAGGCTTTCAGAGGCCCTCTGTGGTAGGCTCCTGGTTTGTTTCCTGTTTTCTTTTTCTGGTTTTCAGAGGCCCTCTGTAGCAGGTTTCTAGGTTGTTTCCTGTTTTCTTCTTCTTCTGATGTCCATCCTCTTTGCCTTTCAGGTGGGGATTGAACATTTTATTTAGGATCCTCTCTCTTGCTTGGTTTCTTTAGATGCATAGATTTTAATGGGTTTGTCTGACGTTGTATGTCTATACAAGTGAGTATATACCATGTGTGTCTTTGCTTCTGGGACAACTCACTCAGGATGATCCTTTCCAGGTCCCACCATTTACCAGTAAATTTTCATGATTTCCTTATTTTTCATTGCTGAGTAATACTCCATTGTATAGATGTACCACTGTTTCTGCATCCATTCTTCAGCTGAGGGACATCTAGGTTGTTTCCAGGTTCTGGCTATTACAAATAAAGCTGCTACAAATATGGTTGAGCAAATGTCCTTTTTGTGTACTTGAGCCTCTTTTGGATATATGCCTAGGAGTGGTATGGCTGGATCTTGAGGAAGCGCTATTCCTAGTTGTCTGAGAAAGTGCCAGATTGATTTCCAGAGTGGTTGTACAAGTTTACATTCCCACCAGCAGTGGAGGAGGGTTCCCCTTTCTCCACAACCTCTCCAGGATGTGTTGTCAATTGAGTTTTTGATCTTGGCCATTCTGATGGGTGTAAGGTGAAATCTCAGGGTTGTTTTGATTTGCATTTCCCTAATGACTAATGAGGTTGAGCATTTCTTTAAGTGCTTCTCTGTCATTCAACATTGCTCTGTTGAGAATTCTCTGTTTAGCTATGTTCCCTATTTTTTGGTTCCTTTGATCCACCATTCTTTTTCTATGCCAGTACCATGCAATTTTTAAAACTGTTGCTCTATAGTACAACTTAAGATCAGGGATGGAGATACCTCCAGAAGATCTTTTATTGTAGAGGATTGTTTTAGCAATTCTGGGTTTCTTGTTATTCCATATGAAGTTGAGAATTTTTCTTTCCAGGTCTGTAAAGAATTGTGCTGGTAATTTGATGGGAATTGCATTGAATCTGTAGATTGCTTTTGGTAAGATGGCCATTTTTACTATGTTAATCCTGCCAAGCCATGAGCATAGGAGATCTTTCCATCTTCTCATATCTTCTTCTAATTCTTTCTTCAGAGACTTGACATTTTTTTCATACAAGTCTTTGACTTCCTTGGTTAGGGTTACTCTAAGGTACCTTATGTCATTTGTGGCTATTGTGAAGGGTGTTTTTTCCCTAATTTCTTCCTCAGCCCTTTTGTCTTTTGTATACAGGAGGGCTACTGATTTTTTAATGAACATTAGAAAGCAATATGTGACATTTTTCCTGAATGAGGAGTCTTGGACACAGAATTTGTCATCTCTGGGTTGTGTCTTTTAAGCTGCCCAGAATGTGGCATGCAGGACTGCTCATACTTCCCCTCAAGCAGGTTGTCCACTTGGCCTTTAAAATAACTGGTTCTTGAAATTCTTACTGGCTTTTACCTGTTTCATGACATCATTCTGCTACCCTGCCAATCAGTATGTGAGAGAATCTTGAGGTTTCAATGGAGATGAGTAAACAAAGTTTCCTCATTATCAAGTATCTCTGATCCAGTGTACAGGTGACTTTTTCTTCTGAAACCAAACAAGTCTTTATGTCATCCTGTCATGCATATCCCATACCTTTACTCCTGTGTACCTCAATGGCATGTCAGGAAGAAATTAAACTTTAAATGGTTTTTTAATTGGACCACTTCCTAAGTAGGGAAGCCTCAAAGTGATGTGAGATTAAGGGGAGGAAATTTGGGTCTCACACTGTGGTCATGGTAAGTAATTCACTGACTGAGGACATATCTGTGCATTTAACAAATAATAATGGAATCTGCGATAATGGGAAACTCACATGTCAAGGATACGTGATATTTTTTAATGACCACTTGAAAGAAATATGTGACATTTTTGCTGAACTAAGAGTATTACACACAGTAACTGTCATCTCTGGATTTTGTGTTTTCAGCTGCACAGATTGAGGCATGTAGGGCTGCTCAGCCTTTCTATCAAGCAGGCTGTCCCCTCAGCCATTTCAATAACTGGCTCCTGAAACTGTTACTGGCTTCCACCTTTTACATGGCATCATTCTCTTTCTTAGTCAATTAGCACTGGAAAGAATCTTGAAGTTTCCATGGAGATGGGGAAATAACTTTCCTCAGTGTCCAGTACATCTGATACAGTTCACACTTGACACTTTCTTGTGAAACACACCAAAACTTTATCTCATCCCTTTATCCAGATCCCACACTTTTACTCCTGTTTACCTCTGTGGCAATGTCAGGTAGGAAATGAATCTTTAATGTTTATTTAATTGGACAGCTTTCTAAGTATGGAAGCTGCAAAGTGTGGGATTAATGGGATGACAATTGGGTCTCACACTGTTGTCATGGATATGGAATTTCCTAGGTTGTAAATTTGAACTGAGCTGTTATTCCTGTACTCACTAAATATACCTTCACATTCTTATTGATATAATAGGCTTGCAGGGTCTACAGTTTCCTGAGGTACTGAGTCTTTAAGACCAGGAAGAAGACAATGAAATCAGA
Source organism: Meriones unguiculatus (assembly GCF_030254825.1). Taxonomy (NCBI): domain Eukaryota; kingdom Metazoa; phylum Chordata; class Mammalia; order Rodentia; family Muridae; genus Meriones; species Meriones unguiculatus. The sequence continues at coordinate 30,751,638 of NW_026843709.1, read as the reverse complement.
CAATTCCTGGACTAGTTTGGCTGGAAAAGAGAAAATCGATAAGTGTAAAAGGAGAACTTAGGGCTACACTAGTGTTGACAACCCTCTATGAACAGAGTTGCTTTGGCTGATGTGTCTGGATAGGCAGCTGTGTCGTTCTCTTGGGTCATTGAGCAACCCTCCTGGTCCTGAAGTTTACAGTTCAAACTGGGCTTTCTGGACAGGGAAATGGGTCTGTATTATATGCCTAGGACACAAGACCAGCTCTGCTTTCTCCTGTGGTCCTCCAGAAAATCCCTCTAAAGATACTGTTAGTTCTAGGACTTCTTGTTCAGAAATGTCACCTGAGCTCATGGTGTCTGATGTATCTAGGTAACCACTAGTTCTTGGCTAGGATTCTCTGCTACATAATGAGTTCCTGGAAAGCATGCCTTACAATGTCAAACTCTACCCTCCTTTACTGCAATCTTTTCTTCATGTTAAAAGTCATTGTAAAAGTTGCCAACTCATTATTTTTACTGATTATATTACTTATTATATATATATATATATATATATCTTCATATAATATACATTACATTCCTTTTCCATTGCTCCCAGTTTCAAATACCTTTCCATGTGTCTTTAATATACATCAGTTGAAGTATGTGTTGTTCATATACTCATTGGAACATGATCAGAGTCTCATTGCCACGTCCATTAAACTAAACTGAGTTCATCCCTGCCACACTCTGGCATCATCCTAAAAATAAACCATTAGTCCTGAATGGCTGTATACTTCATCACTGTCTTCACAGTTTTGCTTTTGTATTAATAAAATTTGGTCACTTTGTTTTCCCTCTGCTGCCCCCTCTCTCTTCTTCTTCCTGTCCCACCCCCCTCCTTTTTCTACCCTCATGCCTAATTACCCCTCTCTATTTGATCCTAGCTCATCAGGTCTCATCAAGGATGAATGCATCATCTTCCTCTCCAGTCTCATTCTTAGGGTGGTTGTTGTACTTGTGTCCTCAGTTCTGTCTACTTAGAACACTCTTCCTGCCTCCTCTTCTGGAGGCATCCCAGAGCTCTGAGGTGAGGGAGAATTTCATAGTGAAATCCCATTTAGATCTGGGTGTTTTAAGATCTCTCTTTGCACAATATCAGACTGTGGGTCTCTGTATGCAATCACATTTGATGCAGAAGGATGCATCTCTGTGGACCCCAAAACATGACACTGATCTATCATTAGAGGGAAGAAAACTATATATATTAATAATGACAGTCTGGGGGTGCTTGAAAATTTCCATAGGATACAGTGACCCCCACATCGAAATAACTGTGACCCAATCTCCCTAGCTTAAGACAGATTTGTTCACAATAGATGGACTAATGAAACATTATCCTCCACTATTAGGAGACCTCCTAATAAGTGAATGCATACCATATTTTCTTTCTTCATTTTAGTTAACTTCACCCAGGATGTTTTTCCCTGGTTCTATCCATTTGCCTGAAAATATCATGATGTCATTTTCTTACCTGAATAATACTCCTTTATGGAAATATTCTACATTTTCTCAAAAGGCGATCATCAGTCCTGTTCTATAGAATCTGGAAGTTGCTGGGACTTTAATCATTGTATTGAATGACAAAATATGTCCTTTTAGCCTAGATATCCTTCCAATGAAAGTGACCAGTCCAAATAGAGTCTCTGTCTCATGGTCTCTGTCACCTTCTCTCTTTGTTTCTTTTGGTATCAGTCTCTTTATTTCTGTATCTGTCTGTCAAGCTCATTCTACCTTTGTCTCTCACTGTCTTCCTCTCTCTGCCTGCCGATTGTGGTTCAGTATGAAAATCTCTTAGTTCTGCTGTAGGACTACAATAAGATGTGTGCTTACTGATGTGACATCCTTGATGGTCTCTAAACATGTAAGCAAGGTTCCAGTTATACTCTTTTGGTTCACAGAGTTGCCTTGCTTAGGGAGCATTTTTACAGTAAGTAATTCACTGACTCTGGACATACTTTGCATTGAATAAATAATAATGAAATCTGTGATGATGTGAATGTCACTTGTCAAGGACATGTGACTCAATTAATGATCACTTGAAAGCAATATGTGACATTTTTCCTGAACTAAGATTCTTGGATACAGGAAGTGACATCTCTGGGTTGTGAGCTTTCAGCTGCCCAGAATGAGGCATGCAGAGCAGCTCAGCCTTTCTCTCAAGTTTGTTGATAACTTGGCCCTTTTAATAGGTAGATCTTGAAACTTCTACTGGCTTTCATCTGTTTCATGACATCTTTCTCTCTCTTAACAAGTCAGCACCTGAAAGAATCTTGAGATTTCCAAGAAGATGAGTAATCAAACTTTCCTCAGTGTCAAGTATCTCTGATCCCGTCCCTTGTGACTTTTTCTTATGAAACCAAATAAGCCTTTATCTCATTCCTTTATTCACATCACAAACCTTTAATCCTGTTTACCATTGTGACAATATCAGGACAATATCATGTAGGAAAATAAACTTTAATGTTTTTTTTTAATGGACAGCTTCTTAAATAGGGAAACTTCAATGTGATGTGGGATTCACGAACTGTACAGAATGACACTTTGTTTCTCTACTGTTGTCTTGGATCTGAAAATTCCTAGGTTTTGACTTTCAACTGAGAAGTTACTCCCTTATTGGCTAAATAGACCTTCACGTTCTTACTTATGTAAGAGCCTGGCAGTGTCCAGGTTTCCCTGTGTTATTGAATCTTTAAGATCAGGGAAAAGAGGTGCAAACCAGAAAATTCATGGGACTGGTTTGTCTGAAAAAGAGAATAGAGGGGAAATAAAGTATTTGACAGCTGGTGCTATTCAACACTAGTGTTGCCAACCCACTATGGAGAGGGTTGAAGCTGGATGGGCAGCTATGTCCTACTCTGTGGTCAGTGAGGAACCCTCCTTGTTTTAGGGTTTACAGTTCTGGGCCTTCAGGACAGAGAAATGGATCCATATCATATGCGTAGGAAAGAAGAGCAGCTTTGTTTTTTCCTGTGGTCCTGGAGACAATCACTCTAAAAGTAGTGTTAGTGTAGGACTCCTTGTTCAGAGGTGCCACCTGAGTTCATGGCAACTACTACTTCATGGCTGAGATTCTCTGTTACATAATTAGGTCCTGCAAAGCCTACCTTACAAATATAAACTCTGCCCTTTTTTAGCAGATTCTTTTCTCCATGTTAAATATCATTGTAAAAATTAATCATTCTGGGTGAAGTAACTAAAATTCAGAAAGACAAACATGGTATATATTCACTTATTAGGACATCTCCTAATAGTGGCAGATAAAGTTCCAAAAGGCCATCTATTGTGATCGAATCAGTCTTCCACTAGAGGGATTGGGTGGCAGTTAACTGAGTTGTTGAGGGTACCCTATGAACATTTTCGAAGGGGGGCCAAGATGGCAGCGCCTGAAGAACACTGCATCTGAGGAGCTGGACAACATTTTCCATACAGCAACCAAGAGACTGAACTATGGGTCCTAAAACAACAGCAATCCTGTTGTTTTAGGTGAGAGGAAACCCCCTCTCCACACACAGGACACCCAGCCAGAACCCTGAAGTGAACCCAGGTTGCGCAGGCACTAGGTCGCAGGACCAGAGCAACACGCTACATGTCCTGATCACCTTCCCAGACTGAATGGTGAGCACAAAAACACCAGAGACTGGGAGTCTGAGTCGCAAGAAAAACCCATGGTGAAGTAAAGTAACGGGATTGGCCATAGGTCACCCAGTCTTCCCCTGGAAAAAGTTTTGCAGACTGGCAGGTATGAGCCACCATCACTGAACTGGCCTCCCACTGCTAGCACAGAGAGGGGCTGCACACCAGCTCTCTAGCACAGATAGAGCTACACAACCTAGTACAACAGAGACTGGGAGTTCCTGCCTGGAAAGTCCCCCACAGGGAAGGAAGGAAACAGTACTGACTTGGGCCACCCAGGCTTTACTGAAGAAAGTCTCTCAGAGACTGGCAGGTATGAGCTGCCATCACTCATCTGTCCCCAAGCTGGAAGCAGAGAAAGTATTTGGGCACCCAGCTCCTGCAGACTAGCAGGCAGACATGCTTGCCAACAGCCCAGAGACCTGCTTTGTACCAACTATTCATCATAGACAGAACTGTGTGCCCCAGGACAACAGAGACTTAGAGTCACTGTCTGGAGAATCCTCACAGGGAACTAAGCAAAGGGGACAGAATTAGACCACCCAGTATATCCCCAGAAAAGGTCCTGCATACTGGGACAAACCAGGGACCTGCTGTGCACCAGATTGCCTGCTGTTATCAGGAGAGTAGTACTCACCCGCCACAGATTACTGCTTGGGTACTGGGGCACAGAGCCCCAACCTCAGACCTAGAAAACCCCAGGATCCCAGAGATCAACTCCCAGATACTGCTCCAATGGGCAACCAGTCATCCCTAACAAAACCAACCAAACCATGGGACACACAGGTTGCAGCAGCAGATCACTAAATTCACAGCAAGAAACTGGGCAGCTGTCTTCAGGATTCTCCTGGTGAGAGGAGAGCACTCTCCACTAATAAGGACCCCAGATACCATTCACGTCTTTACACATCAGGTGAGCAGCAGCAACTCCTGAAAAACACTGCCATCCAGTGAGTGTAACCAAAAAGCTGAGGATTCCTTCAGGAAAAACCATCTTCCTGTAAAAGGGATTCTCTCCACCACAGGATTCCAGGAACCACCAGAAACCAACTCCAGAAACCAAAAATAACCCAATGGGTAGAGGCCAGCATAAAAGTTCAACCAACAAAAGATAGAATAATATGGCAACTCCAGAACCAAGTTATCCAGGGACAAATAGCACTAGACACCCCAGCATAATTGCAATGCAAGAAGAGGACCTAACATCTATGATCATGAAGAGGATGAGAGAGGAAATAAATAAAATGTGTAAAGAAATAGAGGAAGATAAAACAAATAGTTTATGCCTATCCATAAAGAAATAGAGGAAGTTGCAGCCAAACAGTTTTTGTCCTATAGAGAGGAAATGCTTAAATCACTCTATGAAATTAAAAAAAGAGGATTGTTCAAACAAACAGCTGACGGAATTAATGTAAAAACAGGAAAATGCATTCAGACAGGTGAAGGAAATCAACAAATTGGCTCAATACCTGAAGATAGAATTTTGAAAACTGAAAGAAAACACAAATGGAGGAAATTGTGGAAAGAAAGAACTTAGGGAACAAAACAGGAGCCACAGAGGTTAGCATAACCAAAAAACTACAAAAGATGGAAGAAAGAATCTCAGGTGTGGAAGATACAATGGAAGAAATAGATGTATCTGTCAAAGAAAATGTTAAATCTAAAAAATTCCTGACACAGACTGTCGAAGAAATTCAAGACAACATAAAAAGACAAAATCTAAGAATAATAGGTGTAGAGGAAAAAGAAGATTCCCTGCTCCAAGAACCAGAAAATATTTTGAACAAAATCATTGAAGAAAATTTCCCCAACTTTAAGGAAAGGCCAATAAGAATTCAAAAGGCCTACAGAACAATAAATTAAACCAGAAAAGAAAATCCTCCAATCACACTCTTTAATCAAAAGAGTAAGCTTACAGAACAGAGAAAAGATACTAAAAGCTGCAAGGGAAAAATGTCAAGTAACATAAATTGGCAAACTCATTAGAATCACACCTGAATTTTCAACAGAGACTATGAAAGCCAGAAGGGCTGGAACAGATATCATGCAGACCTTAAGAAAACACAGATGTCATCCCAGGCTATTATACTCAGAAAAACTCTCAGCTCTCATAGATGGAGAAAAAAAGATATTCAATGACAAAAACAAATTTCAACAATACGTAAACCCAAATCCAGCATTACAGAAGACACTAGTATGAAAAATACAACCCAAGAAAACTAGCTACTTTCAAGAAAACACAAGAAATATATAACCTCACTTCAGTAAAACCAAAAGCAACCAAGCACACAACCATATGACCATAGCCAACATCAAAATCAAAGGATCTAACAGCCACTGGTCATTAATCTCTCTCAACATCAATGGACTCAATTCTCCAATAAAAAGACACAGCTTAACAGAATGGATGCATAAACAAAACCCAGCAATCTGTTGCATACAAGAAACATACCTAAGTCACAAAGATAGACATTACCTGAGGGTCAAGGGTTGGAAGACGGCTTTCCAAGCAAATGGACCCAAGAAGCAAGCAGGAGTAGCCATTCTAATAGATGATAAATTAGGCTTTCAACCAAAATTAATCAAAAGAAATGTGAAAGGACACTTCATGCTCATCAAGGGAAAATTCCAACCAGAATACATCACAATCCTTAACATCTATGCCCCAAATAAAAGGGCAACCATATTTGTAAAAGAGACATTGAAAAACTTAAACCACACATAGATCCCCACACACTATTTGTGAGAGACTTCAACACCCCACTCATAACAAATGACAGGTCAACAAAACAGAAATTAAACAAAGAAACAAGGTCTCTAACAGAGGTTATGAATCTAATGGACCTGACAGACATTTACAGAACCTTACACCCAAACACAAAAGAATTTACCTTCTTGTCAGCACCTCATGGAACCTTATCCAAAATATACAGTTGGTCACAAAGCAAGCCTCAACAGATACAAGAAGATAGAAATAATACCCTGTATCCTGTCTAATCACCATGGAATAAAGCAGGACCTCAACAACAACAGAAATAACAATAAGCCTATGCACACATGGAAACTGAACAACTTGCCACTAAATGACAGCTGGATTAAGGAAGAAATAAACAAAGAAATGAAAGTCTTCCTAGAACTCAATGAAAATGAAGACACAACATACCCCAAATTGTGGGACACAATGAAAGCAGTGCTAAGAGGAAAGTTCATAGCACTAAGTGCCTTCAAGAAGAAATTCTAGACAGCTCATTCAAGAAGCAACTTAATGGCTCACTTAAAAACTCTAGAAAAAGAAGAAGCAGACACACCAAAAAGGCATAGATGGCTGGAAATAATAAAGCTAAGGGCTGAAATCAATCAATTAGAAACAAGATTTGAGTCTCACAACAGTGTAATGCAGCCATGACCATTCAGGCCTTTACAGCCATTGAAGCAGGACAGTCTCCCCAAGCATGGTTGGCTACCATAAAAAGCTAAAATGTTACTCTCAGGATGCTAGGCTAAGCACTGCACTCAGGGTAAGTTACATAGTAATGGGAAAAAGGACTGCCTCTGACATAATCTGAAAGGCCTGCTCTTTGATCACCTCCGCCAGAGGGAGGAGCAGCCTTACCAGGCCACAGAAAATGACAATGAAGCCACTCCTGATGAGATCTGATAGACTAAGTTCAGAAGGAAGGAGAGGAGGACACCCCCATCAGTGGACTTGGGGAGGGGCATGAGTAAAGAAGAGGGAGGGTGGGTGGGTTCCATAGGGGACAAGGGAGGGGCTATAGGGGGATACAAAGTGAATAAAGTGTAATTAGTAATAAAAAAAGAAGAAGAAAGGAACATTTTCAAGCAACCCAGGCTGTTGTTATTAAAATATGCTGCTCTCTGCCCTCAATAGATACATCAGTGCCCTTCTGCATCAAATGGGATTGCATACATTGACCCACAGGATTTCACTATGAAATTCTCCCTTCCCTCAGAGCTCTGGGAAGCATGCAGGAGAGGAAGCATGAAGAGTGTCAAAATAGAGGGAATTGTGGACACAAGGAGAACAATGTCTTGAGAATCAGGTCGTATGGAAAGATGATACAGCTAGACTTGATGAGACCTGAAAAGCTAGGATCAGATAGAAGGGGAAGGAGGACCTTCCCAATCAGGGAACTAGAGAAAGGGCATTGTAAAAGTTGTCAACATATTATTTTTACTGATTATGTGGGAATTTCATATAAGATAAATTATAATCCTTTTCCATTGCTCCCAGGTTCAAATTCCTACCCTTGTGTCACACTAAAATATTTGTTTTTCTTTAAAATATATCAGATAAAATATGTCTAGTTCATCTACTCATTGGATTAGAGTCTTAGTGCCAAATTCCTTAAAGAAAACTGAGTTCATCCTTACTGTATTCTGGCACCACCCCCAAGAATCCAATAGTCCTGATTGTCTTGGACCAACCCAGCTGGGAGTCCCTTAACTGCGGGAGAACCAGGGGTTCAGATATCAGGTTAGACACAAGTAGGCGGAATGACAGAGACCACACCAAGTGGTGTTGGTTTGTATCTACTGTGATTTACTGAAGTCAAGCTAGTACTTATATAGTGATTACATAAAGAAGCACCTGAAGATGACATATTTCCCAGCTCATTCAGACTTTTTACCAACAATACAAAGTTTACACTTTAACTGAAAGAGTAACCTGGTAGAAGTAGTGTCTACAAAAAAATCTTGGCCTAACAGCCTCTTAAACAGAGCAAACATAGAACTAGTGCCTTATTTACATAGTGTTATTGCTGCTAATTTAGCAAGTAGGGGGCCAGGGGATTGTTAAACTTGTGGTGTTTGCATAGTTTATTGTTACTTAATTAGGGGCTGTTAATAATCCTCCGAGTTAAGTAGGCTAAAGATTACAACCCTCCTGGATATAAGCACTGAGGGGAATTCTTCCTGTTTGGCTTGATAAAGATTTACAATCTTTCCTTAACTATGCTTGAGATAGCCTGTCTGTAAAACTTATAGTATATCACAAAACTCTCTGACCTTCTATGTTTGCCTATCTTCTTTTTGCCTCATCATAAACATCTGAGTTAGGTAATATTTTTGTAGTAGCTTTACTGCAGTAGGAATATTCAGAGGATTTATCCTAACAGATTCTGATTAAATATTTTTTCTTTAGAAAGCCCTAAAACTCTTGTCCCTTTATTACCTACAATGTTTGGTTTTTCCACAAGCAATTCCTGATGCTGAATCTGATGTATTACCTCTCCTAAAATTTTATTTTCCTTCTACTCTTATTTGCTGAAGCATTTAGTGATCTATTAGAAATGTGTTTCCTTGGATAGTCAACTGTGCTGTTCCAAAGAAACAGCAAAAAAGCTCATCAATCCAATCTTGCAATTCAGCAATTGTAGAACTTTCAGAATACATCTTTTTGGCTTAAGTGGCCATGTTAGGGTTTGTGCCAGGGACTTCCAGAGAGCTTTTATTCCCTTGGGAACCATATCTCCTGTCTGTTTGCATAATTTTATGCTTACATAGCACATTTTTATGTTATACAGACAACTCCTGGAGTTAGTGTAGCACCTGATGATCTCTCTACTTCACCTCCTTGATCATAGTTTTTCTTATGTATTTGTTTATTAGGATTTGGACTCTGTATCCCTTCTGCTGTCCCCTCCCTCTTCTCTTTCAAGTCCCACCCACTCTCCATCTTCTACCCCTAAAGAATGTTGTCATTTCTGGTCTTTAGAACTTTTAACTTGCTGGGACTTTAATTATTATATAGAATGACAAACTATCAGGATAATTACATTATTTTAGCTAAGAAGTCCCTGCATCTTCTTCTACTTCTTGGATATTTGAAACACAATGTCCCCTTGAAGATCCTCTATTTACACTTTGAATCTCCAGTGTGGAAATATCTGGGAACTGTTAGGAGGTATGGAATTCTTAGATCATATGATCCCTATTGGATTTATATTATAGGACGGTGTGATTTGAGCTTGATATGCCAATGAATGTGACTATTTGGAATGGAGCCTCTGTCTCTCAGTCTCTGTCACTTTACATGTTTTTTTTTTTTTCAGTTGGTTTAGGTCCCTATTTCTAAAACAGTTTCTCTAGTTATTTTTCTTTCTGTCTCACTCAGTATTCCTCTCTCTGCCTGCCATGTGTGGTTTAGTATGAAATATTTCCAGTTGTGCTGAAGGACTACAACAAGGTGACTATTTGATGACATGACGTCTTGGATGTTCTCTGTAAAAATATAAGCAAGGTACCAATTAAACACTTTATGTACAAAGATTTTCTTGGATAAGGAGCATTTTAACAGAAAGTAATTCACTGACTGAGGACATATCTGTGCATTTAACAAACAATAATGAAATCTGTGGTGATATAAAAGTCACATGTCAAGTCTCATGGTTTTTAATGAATACTTCAAAGAAATATGTGACACTTTTCCTGAACTAAGTGTCTTGGATACAGGAATTGCCATCTCTGTGTTGTGTGCTTTCAGCTTCCCAGGCATGTAGGGCTGCTCAGCCTTTCTCTTAAGCAGGCTGTCCACTTGGCCCTTTTTAATAATTGGCTCCTGGAACTCTTAATCTTTTACCTGTTTCATGACATCATTCTTCCTCTTAACAAATCAGCACCTGAAAGAATCTTGAGATTTCCAAGGGGATGAGTAAACAAACTTTCCTCAGTTTCCAGAATCTCTGATCATATGCACACATGACTTTCTTTTATGAAACACAACAAGTTTTTATCTCATCCCTTTATCCATATCACACACCCTTTATTTGTGTTTACTCTTGTGACAATGTCAGGTAGGAAATGAAACTTTAATGTTTATTTAATTGGACAGCTTCCTAAATCAGGAAGCTTCACCATGTTGTGGGAATAAACAGCTGTACAGAATGAAAATATGGTCTCCTACTCTTGTCTTGAATCCTTAAATTCCTACTTTGTGAATGTGAACTAAGCAGTTACTCCCATACTTACTAAATGGACCTTCATATTCTTATTGATATAAGAGGCTGGTATTGTCTATGGTTTCCTATGGCATTAAATCTTTAAGAGCATGGAATAGAGAAGGAAGCTAGACAGCATGGGCCTGGTTTGCTGAAACAGAGAAAGATCGGTGTATGGAAATGGAGGAGAGAGGGGAAAAAATGACAGATGGTTGGCACTAGTGTTGCCAACCTTCTATAAGTAGGATTGCCTTCATTGTCCTGGCTGGATTAGCAGCAGTCTCCTACTCAGTGGTCAGTGATAAATCCTCCTAGTTCTGGTTTTTACAGTTAAAACTGGGCCTTCAGGACAGAGAAATGTGTCTGTGTTATATACTTATGACACAAAAGCAGCTGTGTTTCAAGTTGTGTTCCACCAGATAAATCCTTTATATGTAGTGTTATGCCAGAACTGATTATTCAGAGGTACCACCTGAGCTCATGGGGTCTGAAGTAGCTGGGTAACCACTAGTTTATGGCTAAGATTCTCTTCTACATATTGAGTTCCTGGAAAGCATGCCTTACAAAGTCAAACTCTGCTCTCCTTTAGCAGAATCTTTACTCCAAGTTAAGAGTCATTTTAAAAATTTTCAACATATTATTTTTATTGATTTTGTGGGAATTTCATATAATATACATTACACTCATTTTCAATTGCTCCTAGGTTCAAATTCCTTCCCATGTGTCACACTAAATTTTTTTTTCCATTAAAATACATCAATTGAAATATTTTTCATGGAATCATTGGAACATGATCAGATTCTCAGTGCCAAGTCCCTTTTGAAAACCGAGTTCATCCTTGCTGGCACCACTCCCAAGAAGAAGCCATCAGTCCTGAGACACTATACTTTACAACCTTGATCAGAATATTTCTTATGTATTTATTTATTACCATATGTTCACTTGGTATCCCCTCTACTTCCCCTTCCCTCTTGGCCTCCCAGTCACACCCACTATCCTTCTTCTACCTCTCTGCCCTTTCTCTAGTTCACTTGTAGTAGAGCTCCTCCTCTCCCTTCTATCTGATCCTAGTTTATCAGGTCTCATCAAGGCTGGCTGCATCATCTTCCTCTGAAACCTGATTCTCAGGGAATTGTTTTCCTTGTGTCTTCAGTTCCCTCTACTTATGACACTCTTCATGACTCTTCTCCTGCAGGCTTTCCAGAGCTCTGAATGGAGGGAGAATTTTACAGGGAAATCCCATTAGAACTGAATGTTAAGGTCTCGCTCTGCATAATATCAGACTGTGGATCAATGTATGCAATCCCATTTGATGCAGAAGGAAGCATCTTTGTGGATCTAAGAACATGGGACTGATCTATCAGTTGAGGGTACAAAACAACATATTTTAATAACAAGGGCTTGGGTTTCATGAAAATTTCCATAGCATGCCCTGGCCCATCAATTCAATTAACTGCCACCCAAACCCCCTAGGTGGTAGACTGGTTGGTCACAATTGATGGCCTATTGGAACATTATCCCCCACTATTAGGAGACCTCCTAATGAGTGAACACATACCATATTTGTCTTTCTGCATTTTGTTTACTTCAACCAGGATGGTTTTTCCTGGTTCCATTCATTTGCCTGAAATTATCATGACGTCATTTTCTTAGCTGAAGAATAATCTGTTATGGAAATATTATACATTTTTCCCAAATGAGATTGTCAAACCTGTTCTGTACTACTTGCAATTACTGGGACATTAATCACTGTATTGAATGACAAACTATGAGGATAGCTATGTGGTTTTTTTAGCCTCAAAATCTCTCCATCTTCTTCTACTTCCTGGTGATTTGAATTTTGATGACCCCTTGAAGCTCATCTGTTTACATGTTTAGTCCCCAGGAAGGAAATGTCTGGTATAGGTTAGGAGGTATGACCTTGTTAGATAATATAATTTCTATTATAGGAGGGTGTGGTGTGAGGTTGATATGCCAACTAAAGTGACCTGGCAGAATGGAGTCTCTGCCTCTCAATCTCTGTCACATTCTATCTTTGATTCTATGTGTCAGTCTCAGTCTCTCTGTTTCTTAATCTGTCTCTATAGCTCTTTCTCTCTTTGACTTCCTCTCTCTGCCTTCCTCTGGAGGTTCAGTATAAAAGCTATCAGTTCTGCTACAGGACTATAACAAGATGACTGCTTGCTGATGTGACATCATGCATGGTCTATGTAAAAAATATAGGCAAGGTGCCAATTAAACACTTTTCATTCAAAGAGCTGTCTTACTCAGGGAGCATTTTCACAGGAAGGAATTAACTGAAGAATTAAATATCTGTGTATTTAACAAATAATAATGGAATCTGTCACAGTGTGAAGCTCCTCTGTCAAGGACACACGACTATTAATGACAATTTGAAAGAAATATGTGACACTTTTCTGAACTTGGATACAGGAACTAAAATCTCTGGGTTTGAGCTTTCAGCTGCCAAGATTGAAGCAACCTGGGCTGCTCAGATAAAGCTGCTTTCTCTCAAACTTGCTGTCCACTTGGCTCTTTTAATAACTGGCTCCTGAAACTCTTGCTGGCTTTCACCTGTTTCATGACATCATTCTCCCTCTCATCCAATAAGCACCTGAGAGAATCTTGTTGTTTCCATGGAGTTGAATAAACAAACTTCTGTCACAGTCCATTATATCTGATGCTGTGCACATGTGACTTTTTCTTCTGAAACCCAAAAAGCCTTTATCTCATTCCTTTATCCAGATCCCACACAATTATACCTGTTTACCTCTGTGACAGTGTCGGGAATTGAAATTTTAATGTTTATTTAATTGGACAGCTTCTTAAGTAGGGAAGCTTCAAAGTGATGTGGGATTAAGGTAAATATACCAAATGACAATATTGTGTCCTATTGTGGTCTTGGATCTGAAATTTCCAAGGTTATGACTTTGAAGTGAGGAGTTACTCACGTACTTACTAAATGGACCTTCACATTCTTATATCTTACTGATATAATAGGCTAGCAGGGTCTAGGGTTTTTTGGGGTATTGAGTTTCTACAAGCAGAGAAAAAAGAAATGAACCAGACAATTCCTAGGACTGGTTTGCCTTGAACAGAGAAATATCAGTGTCTGTAAAATGAAAAGTGAGGAGCAGTAAACTCTCTGAAAGCTGATGCTGTTTCACACTTTTGTTGTTTCTTTAGGTGTACAGATTTTAGTAGGTTTATCCTATATTATATGTCTATATGAGTGAGTATATACCTTGTGCATCTTTCTGCTTCTGAGATAGCTCACTCAGGATGATCTTTTCCAGATCCTACCATTTACCTGCAAATTTCATGATTTCCTTGTTTTTTATTGCTGAGTAATATTCCTTTGTGTAGATATACCACAATTTGTGCATCCGTTCCTCCACTGAGGGGCATCTAGGCTGTTCCCACCTTCTGTATATTACAAATAAGGCTGCTGCAAACATGGCTGAGCAAATGTCCTTATTGTGTACTTGAGAATCTTTTCTAAAGCCTAGGAGTGGTATGGCTGGATCTTGAGGAAGGACTATTCCTAGTTGTCTGAGAAAGGGCCAGATTGTTTTCCAGAGTGGTTGTACAAGTTTACATTCCTAGGAGCAGTGGAGGAGGGTTCCCCTTTCTCCACAACCTCTCCAGCATGTCTTGTCTCTTGAGTGTTTGATCTTAGCCATTCTGATGGGTGTAAGGTAAAATCTTAGGGTCATTTTGATTTGCATTTTTCTGATGGATAATGAAGTTTAGCATTTCTTTAAGTGTTTCTCTGCCATTTGAAATTCCTCTGCAGAGAATTCTCTGTTTAGCTCTGTACCCCAGTTTTTCTTTTTTTAATTTTCTTTTTTTCTTATCAGTTACATTTTATTAACTCTGTATCTCAGCTGTATCCTGCTCCCTCATTCCCTCCCAAACTCACCCTCCCTCCCTCATCTCCACTGAGCCCCATTCCAAGTCCACTGATAGGGGGGACCTCCTCCCCATTCATCTGACCTGTTTTATCAGGTATCTTCAGGACTGGCTGCAAAGCCCTCCTCTGTGGCCTAACAGGACTGCTCCTCCCTTGGGGGGTGGGGAGGTCAAAAAGCCAGCCATTGAGTTCCTGTTAGAAATAGTCCTTGTTCCCCTCACTATGTACCCCAGTTTTTAATTGGATTACTTGATCTTTTGCTGTTTAATCCATATATATACTGGATATTCACCCTCTGTCAGATATAGGGTTGGTGAAGATCCTTTCCCAATCTGTAGGCTGTCATTTTGTTCTGAGTTGTCCTTTGCTTTACAGAAGCTTTTCAGTTTCATGAGGTCCCACATGCTCTTAGAGCCTGTGCTGTTGGTGTTCTGTTCAGGAAATTGTCTCCTGTGCCAATGAGTTCAAGGCTATTTCCCAATTTTTCTTCTAAGCAGTTTAGTGTGTCTGGTTGTATGTTGAGGAAATTGATCCACTTGAACTTTAATTTTGTGAAGGGTGATAAGTATGGATCTATTTTCATTTTTCTACATACAGATTTCCATTTAGACCTGCACCATTTGTTGAAGATACTGGTTTTTTTGTTTGTTTGTTTGTTTGTTTGTTTCATTGAATGGATTTGGCATCTTTGTCAAAACTCAGGTGTCCATAAATATGTGGATTTGTGTCAGGGTCTTTTATTCAATTCCATTGATCCTCCAGTCTGTTTCTATGCAAGTACCATGCAGTTTTTAGTATTGTTGCTCTATAGTACAGCTTGAGATCAGGGATGGAGATACCGCCTGAAGATCGTTTACTATAGAGAATTGTTTTAGCAATTCTGGTTTTCTTATTGTTCCATATGAATGTGACAATTTTTCTTTCAAGGTATGTAAAGAATTGTGTTGGTAATTTGATGGGAATTGCATTGAATCTATAGATTGCTTTTTGTAAGATGGCCATTTTTACAATATTAGTCCTGCCAACCCATGAGCAAGGGAGATCTTTCTATCTTCTGATATCTTCTTCTAATTCTTTCTTCAGAGACTGAAATTTTTTTTCTTACAATCTTTGACTTGCTTGGTTAAGTTCACACCAATGTACTTTATGTCCTTTGTGGCTATTGTGAAGGGTGTTGTTTCCCTATTTTCTTTCTTGGCCCATTTGTCTTTTGTATACAGGAAGGCTACTAAAATTTTTTGAGTTGATTTTGTATCCAGCCACTTTGCTGAAGGTGTTAATCAGATGTAGGAGTTCCCTGGTAGAATTTTTGTTAACTTGGTATGAGTAAGTTTGCCTTTGCTGTCCTGGCTGGATCAGCAGCTGTGTCCTTCTCAGTGATCAGTGAAGAACCCTCCTTGTCCTTGTGATTGCAGTTAAAACTAAACCTTCAGGATAGAGAAATAGGTCCCTGTTATGTGCCTAGGACACAAGAGCATCTGTTTTTCCTGCTGTGATCCTCCCACAAAACTTCTAAATGTAATGCTTGTTCTAGGACCACTTGTTCAGAGGTGACACATGAGCTCACAAGGTCAGATGTAGCTGGGTTTCCACTAATTCATGGCTAGGATTCTCTGCTACATAATGAGTTCCTGGAAATCATGCCTTAGAAGTCAAACTCTGCTCTACTTTAGTGGAATCATTTCTCCATGTTAAATGTCAGTGTAAAAATTGACAAAATATTATTTTATTGATTATGTGGGAATTCGATATAATATACATTACAGTCCTTCTCTATTGCCCCAGCTTTAAATTTCTACCCATTTGTCACACTAAATTTTTTTTTCTTTAAAATACATCAGGTGAAGCAAGGGTTGTTCATATACTCAATGGAACATGATCAGAGTCACAATGCTACATCCCTTAAAGAAAACTGAGTTCATACTTGCTGCAGACTGGCACCACCCACAAGAAGCCATCAGTCCTGAAGATCTCTGTACTTCATCACCTTGCTCACACTTTTTTTAATGTGTTTATTTCTTAACAATTTGTTCATTTTGTTTCCCCTTGCTGCCCCTCAATTCTCCACACAGTCCCACCCAAACTCTTTCTTCTACCCTTATGCCCTCTCTATATTCCCCTGATATGGGAGGTCATCCTTCCTCTTTTATCTGAACCTAGCTTATCAGGTCTCAACCAGGCTGGCTGAATTATCTTCCTTGGCAGTCTGATTTTCAGGGCATTGTTCTCCTTGTGTTCCCAATTCCCTCTACTTATGACACTCATTCTGTCTCCTCTCCTGCAGGCTTCCCAGAGATCTGAAGGCAGGAAGAATTTCATAGGAAAATCCCATTTAGAGCTGGGGGTTTTAAGGTCTCTCTCTGCATAATATCAGAATATAGGTCTCTGTATGCAATCCCATTTGATGCAAAAGGAAGCAACTTTTTGGATGAACATTGCACTGATCTATCATTGAGAGCAGAGAGCAACATATTTTAATAAAAACAGCTGGGTTGCTTGAAAATTTCTGTAGGATGCCCTGGCATAAGTCAATTCACTGACACTCAATCCCACTAGTGAAACCCTGGATTGGTCACAATAGATGGCCTATTGGAACTTTATACCTCACTATTGATAGACCTCTTAATTGTGAAGACATACCATATTTGTCTTTCTGCATTTTAGCTACTTAAACCAGGATGATTTTTCCTGTTTCTGTCCTTTCCCTGAAAATATCATGATGTCATTTTCTTAGCTGTATAATACTATTAATAATATTATGGAAATATTCCACATTTTTTTTCCCAAAGGTGTTTGACAGTCCTGTTCTTAATCCTTGGAAATTGTTGGGACTTTAATCATTGTATTGAATGACAAACATTCAGGATAACTATGTTTTTATAGTGTTGTAGTTCCTCCGTCTTCTTCCCCTTCCTGGTGATTTGAATTTCAATGTTTCCTTGAAGCTCATCTATTTACATTCAAGTCCCCAGACAGGAAATGTCTAGGAAGGATTAGAAGGTATGGCCTTGTTAGACAATATAATTCCCATTGGAGTTATATTCTAGAAGGGAGGGCTGAGGTTGATATGCCAAATGGAGTCTCTGTCTCTCTGTCTTTGTCACTTCATATCCTTGTTTCTGTTGTTGTAGGTCTCTCTATTTCTGAATCTGTCTCTCTAGCTCTTTCTCCACATTGAGGAAATGTCTGAGAATGTAGGTTTAAGGAGAATGTACTGAATGACAACGTGGTCTCTAACTGTAGTCTTGGATCTGAAATTACCTGGGTTGTGACTTTGAACTGAGCAGTTGCTTGCATACTGAGTAAGTGTACCTTCACATTCTTATTGATATAATAGGCTGGTAGTGTCTAGGGTTCCCTGCGGTATTGAGTCTTTAAGAGCAGGGAAAAGAGAAGGTGTCCTGAGAGTCCTGCAGGTTAATCTAACAGGCTTCACCTATAAGAGGAAGTACAAAAGGGGAAGGTGGGGACAGAGAGGAGAAGAATAGAGATAAGACAGTTTCTTTTTCAAGTCTCAGGTTACTGAACATGCAATCAATGCTTACAAAGAAAGGGTACAAGTAAAATGTTTTTTCACAGTAGCAACATATGTGTGCCACCTGGCAAGGCATCTAAGAATTCTCTCAAGGTTATGGCAAGTTTGCCCTCTGGTTCCCAAGGTTTCAGGGAGCTTGCTATCTACAACTCAGACTCAGAACACCCTGCTTGCAGAGACCACCAAGAAAAGTCTCTGAGACATAGAACTTAGACAAACCCACATCTGCCAAGACCAGGAGGCAGAATTCCAATTACCAGACTCCTTCAGAAAACAGACATTTTTGGGACTGGTTCATCTGAAAAAGAGAAAATCTGTGAGTGTAAAAGGAGAAATGAGGGGAAATAAACTATTTGACAGCTGGTTCTGTTCCACACTAATGTTGCTAAACCTCTATGAGCAGGGTTGCCTAAGCTGAACTGGCTGGATGGGCAGCTATGTCCTACTCAGTGGTCAGTAAGGAACCCTCCTGGTCCTGGTGTTTACATTTAAAATTGGGCCTTCAGGACAGGGAAATACGTCAGTGTTATACACATAGGACACAAGAACCGCTATGTTTCCTGATGAGTTACTCCAGAAAACTATCTAAACATAGTGTTAGTTTCAGGACTGCTTGCTCAGATGTACCACCTGAGCTCATAGGGTCCAAGGTAGCTGGGTAACCACTAGATCATGGTTTGGATACTCTGCTATATAATGAATTCCTGGAAATCATAACTTACACAGTCAAACTCTGCCTTCCTTTAGCAGAATCTTTTCTCCATGTTAAAATTCATTGTAAAACTTATCAACATATTATTTCTATTGTTTATGTGAGAAATTGATATAATATATATTACACTTTTTTTCCATTGCTCCCTGGTGCAAATTCTTACCCATTTGCCACTGTAATTTGTTTTATTCTCTAAAATACATCAATTGAAGAATGTGTTGCTCATCTACTCATTGGCACATGATCAGAATTTCAATGCCAAGTCTCATAAAGAAAACTGAGTTCATCCTTGTGGCACCCTGGTACCTTCCTCTAGAAGAAGAAATCCATCCTGAAGAGCTCTGCCTCATCACATTGATCACTTTTTTCTTAGATATTTATTTATTTATTATGATTTGGTCACATTGTATCTCCTCTGCTGCCTCCTCCCTCTTTTCCCCCAGTCACATCTACCCTCCTTCTTCTAAACCTATGGCTTTTCTCTACTTCTCTGATAAGGGAGATACTCCTCCCCTTCTATCTGACCCTAGCTTATAATGTCTCATCAAGGCTGGCTGCATCATCTTCCTCTGTGGCCTGATTCTCAGGGCCTTGTTCTCTTTGTGTCCTCAATTACCTCTACTTAGAACACTCTTCCTTCATCCTCTTCTGCAGGCTTCCCAGAGCTCTGAGAGAAGGGAGAATTCCATAGAGAAATCCCATTTAGAGCTGGGTGTTTCAATGTCTATCTGGGCATATTATATTACTGTGGGTCTCTGTATGCAATCACATTTGATGCAGAATTAAGCATCTTTTTGGTACAAGGACATGGCACTGATCTATCAGATGAGGGCACAAAGCAACATATTTAAATAACAATAGCCTTGGATATTTGAAAATTTCTGTAGGATAGCCTGCCCCAACAACTCAATTAATGGACACCCAATCCCCCTAGTGAAAGCCTGATTTGTTCACAATGAATGGCCTTTAGGAACTTGTTCCCAAACTGATAGGAGACTT
This sequence comes from Meriones unguiculatus, assembly GCF_030254825.1. Classification (NCBI taxonomy): domain Eukaryota; kingdom Metazoa; phylum Chordata; class Mammalia; order Rodentia; family Muridae; genus Meriones; species Meriones unguiculatus. The sequence continues at coordinate 30,731,864 of NW_026843709.1, read as the reverse complement.
CCTAATAAGTGAATACATACCATATTTGTCTTTTTGCATTTTAGTAACTTTACCAAAAATGATTTTTCCTAGTTCCAACCGTTTCCCTGAAAATATCATGATGTCATTTTCTTAGCTGAATAATATTATGTTATGGAAATATTCCACATTTTCCCCAAAGGAGATTGTCAGTCCTGTCCTTTTGTCCTTTAAAGTTTTTGGGACTTTAGTCATTATATTAAATGACAAAATATCAGGATAATTATGTTCTTATTTCCTGGAAGTCCATCCATCTTCTTCCACTTTAGGATGATTTGAATTGCAAATCCCCTTGAAGGTCATCTATTTACATGTTTGGTCTCCAGTGAGAAAATGTCTGGGAAGGGTTTGGTGTATGGTCTTGTTAGATAATATAATTCATTTTTTCCCATAATTTCTTTTTCAGCTCTTTTATCTTTTGTATACATGAGGGCTACTGTTTTTTGTTTGTTTTGTTTTGCTTTGTTTTGTTTTTTGAGTTAATTTTGTATCCAGTCACTTTGCCAAAAGTGTTCATCAGCTGTAGGAGTTCCCATGTAGAATTTTGGGAGGTCACTCAGGTATACAATCATATCATCTGCAAATAGTTATACTTTTACTTCCTCATATCACATGTATCTCTGCTTGATCTTCTTCAGTTGTTCTTCAATTGCTCTAAAAAGGACTTCCAGAACTATGTTGAAGAGATATGGAGAGAGTGGGAAGCCTTTCCTTGTCCCTGATTTCAGTGGGATTGTTTTAAGATTCTCTCCATTTAGTTTGATGTTGGCTATAGGCTTGTTGTATTTTGCCTTTACTATGTTATAGATATAGTATGTGCTTTGTATCCAGGATCTCTCCAATACTTTAAACATGAATGGAGAATGGATTTTGTCAAATGTTTTTCAGCATCTAAGGAGATTATCATGTGGTTTGTTTTTTCTTTCAGTTTATTAATTTGATGAATTACATTGGGATGTCATAATACCACTGTGAGGTCTTCCCAACATTGTGATATCATAAGAGCAATGTGGTGTCATTACATCATTGTGATATCATCATTGAATTGTGATGTCATAGCATTGTCATGTCAAAATATCATTATGATGTCATAATAGCTTTGTGATGTCATAATATCTTGGTATGTCATAATAACATTGTGATGTCTTAATACCATTTTAAATAAATGATAGTTTTGTGATATCCTAATAGCATTGTGACATCATAATACTAGTATGAAGTCAGAATACCATTGTGATCTCATAATACCATTGGTATCTTACAATTGTGATGTCATAATGCTATTGGGATATTATAATAGAATTGAGATGTTATCATAGAATTGTGATGTCATAATTCCATTATGCTATCGTACCATATAATGTCATCATCCCATTGTGATGTCATAAAAGCATTGTGATGTCATAATGCCATTGGGATATCATAATATCATTGGGATGGCAAATTCAATTGTGATGTCATATCATAATCATGTTATAATAGCATTGTGATGCCTTAATACCATTTGGATGTCATGATGGCATTGTGATATCATCATAGTATTGTGATGTCCTAATATTGTGAAGTCATACCATTGTGAAGTCGTAATAGCATTTTGATGTCATAATTCCATTGTGATATCATACTACAATCATGTCATGAAGTTATAATCCCATTATAATGTCATAATAGCATTGTGAAGTCCTAACACCATTCTGATAGCATAACGGAATTGTGATGTCTTCATAGCATTGAGATATACTGTTATCATTGTAAGGTCATACCTTTGTGAAGTTATTATAGCAATTTATTGTCATGATTTTATTGATATATCATAACACAATCATGTTGTAATTGCATTGTGATGTCATCATAATATTGTGATGTCAAAATACTATTGGAAAGTCTTGAAACAATTTTGAGGTCATCATAACACTGTGATGTCCTAACACCATTGTGATGTGTAAATAGCTTAGAGATATCATTATAGCATAGTGATGTCATTATAACAATGTGATTTCCTCACATAATTGTGATGTCCTACTATCATTGTGAAGTATTACCTTCATGAAGTCATGATATAATTATGTCATAATAGCATATTGAGGTTATAACACCATTGTGATGTCATCATAGCATTGTGATGTCATGAAATCATTGTCAACTCATAACACCATTGAGGTAGCATAAAAACACTGTGATGTCATCATAGCATTATTGTCATCATAGCACTGCAATGTGATAATACCATTGGGATGTGATAACATTATCATGTCTTAATAGCATTGAGATTTCATAATAGCACTCTGAAGTCAAAATAGCATTGTAATGTAATAATAGTATAGTGATTACATGATTTCATTGCAATGTCCTGATAGCACTTTGATATCCCAATACCATTTTGAAGTCATCCTGTTTTGAATTCATATAGCATTGTGATTTTAAAATAGCATTACTTTGTCATAATACTATTGGGATGTCATGACACCATTTTGAGTTCTTCATTGTGTTATCCTAATACTATTGTAATGTTTAATACCATTGTGATGTCATAATACCATTATGAATTCTTAATTGCATTGAGATGTCATACTTTTATGATGGCATAATAGCATTGTTGTGCCGTAATAGCATTGTGATTTCACAATTCCCTTGTGATCTCATAAAACAATCTTGATGTAATAGTATTGTGATGTTGTTATACCATTGTGTTGTCAAAATTCCATTTGATGTCATACAAAAATCATGTCATAATAGCATTGAGGTGTCACACAATTGTGAAGTCATAATAGCATTGTGATGTCATAATTTTGGGATACCATTATAGCATTGAGATGTCATACCTTTGCTGGACTGTGCCAACACATGGTAAGCAAGTCCTAAATAGTTCGTCCTTCACATATATCTGTCAAATATTCTGAGCCAAAAGCCTGAAGATAATGCTCCAACATTACAGAGAGTTATGGGTGACTGTTCAGGCAACAAATTGTTTCAGTAATTTTTTTGGAAGCTGCTAACATGCACTTCCCATTTACTCTAGTAACTAATTTTATTCCTTCTCAAGTCTCTGATGGGGTTGAAGACCAAATAGTTTCAGTGCCACAAAAAAAGCTCAAGTTGTTTAGAAGTTAAAAAATGCTTTCATGTATGTTATACCAATAAGGATAAAAGTTAATTTAAGTATAGAACTCTGAACTTGTCAAGATAAATAGGATAATCCTATACTTTCCCCTAAGTTGCTAAATACACATAATAAAGTAATACAATATCTTTATTACCAGAATAAAGCAACTAGCCAGGAAATGAGCGGGAGGACAGAGGGCAATGGAGCAGAGCTTGAAGAGCAGAGAAGGAGGAGAGATCTTGGAACAGCATTGAGAGAATACACCAGGCCTAAGACTTCACAAAAAGCAAGTATAATGTATAAAATCTTATTGTTAGGAAACTCTGAGGGCTTGAAGTTTTAGAAGGGAATAACTATTGACCAGCATCGTGTTCTAAGTTAACTAAATAAACCTTGTCTCTATATGGTGAATTGCTGTTAGTATTAACGTCAAGCATTAATAAAAAATAACCCAATAGTATATATTTATCATCACTTACAACATACCATAATAAAGCCAGTATACCATTATGATATCATAACATCATTGCGATGTCATATCATTGTGAAGATGAAATAGCATTGTGATGTCTTAATAGCGTTGTGATGTCATAATAGCATAGATATGTCATAATAGCATTGTGATGTTATAATAAATTAGGATGTCATATATCATTGGGGTATCATTGCAAAGCTGCTCTTGTGTCCTAGGCATATAGCAGGGACCCATTTCTAGGAACTGAAGGCCCAGGTATAACTGTAAACCCCAGAATCCGGAGGGTTCCTCACTGACCACTGAGTAGGAAAAAACTTGCATGAGAGAAAGGCTGAGCAGCCCTATATTCCTCAGTCTGGGCAGCTGGTAGTGCACAACACAGAGATGACAGTTCCTGTGTCCAAGACTCTTAGTTCAGGAATATTGTAACATTTATTTTAAGAGTTGATTAATAAAATCACTTGAATGACAGCAGAGTCGAATTTTGACATTTCAATGGTATTATGACATCACAATGATATGATGACATCACAGTGCTATCATGACATCACAGTGGGGTTATGACCTCCATATGCTATTATGACATCACAATGATACTATGACCACATATGGTGTTATGACATCACAATTGTATATTGCTCAGTGGTATTACATTACAATGCTATAATGATACCACAAAGCTATTATGACACCATAATGATGTAGTTACCTAAAAATGACATTATGATATGCCAAAAGTATTATTACTTTACAGTGCTATTATGATATCACAAACCTATTATGCTATTACAATTCCGTGATATATATGCTATTATGACATCACATTTATATGACATTACAATGGTGTTATGAAATTACAATATTTTATGAGCATTGATGACATCACAATGGTATTATGACATCATCATGCTATTATGACATCACAATAGTATTATGATATGATTTTCTTATGATATCATAATGGAATTATGACATCAAAATGCTATTATGGCTTCACAACTGTATAACTTCACAATGATATTAGCACATCACAATGCTATGATGATATCACAATACTTTTATCACATCTCAATGGCATCAAAAAATCAAAATTCATCATGATAGTCCAATGCTATTCTGACATCACAATGCTATTACAACAAGATTGTTGTATGACATCACAATGGAATTTTGACATCATAATGGTATTATGACATCACAATGTAATTATGACCTCAAAATGGTATTACGGCATCCCAATGCTAGTATGAACTCACAATGGTATTATGACATGATTGGAGAATGTCATCACAATGGAATTTTGAAATCAAAATGCTATGATGACTTCAAAACTGTATGATTTCACATTGTATTAGGACATAACAATTCTATGATGACATCACAAAGGCATCATGACACCAAAATTTATCATGACATCCCAATGTTTTTTATGATTTAACAATGATATATGTCATGATTGTGTAATGACATCAAAATGTAATTTTGACATAACTATGCTATTATGATATCACAATGCTATTATGATTTTTAAATGGTATTATGACATCACAATGGAATGACAGCACAATGCTATTATGATATCACAGTGATTTAAGACATCATAATATCATGATGACATAACAATGCTATTACGAGATGTGGTGCTATACACCACAATATAATTATAACATTAAAATTCAATTTTGACTTCACAATGGTATGATTTATGTTGATATCACAATACTATTATATCCTCAAAATGGCATTATGAAATCACAATGTTATTATAACTTCAAAAATCTATTATGACACCACAATGGTAATGACATCAAATGATATTATGGCATCACAATACTCATATGACCTTCCAATGGTATGACATCTGAATGCTACTATGACATCACAATGCTATGATGACCTCACATATTTATGACTTCCCAATGCTATTACAAAATGACTGAATTATGGCATCACAATGGAATTATGACATTACAATGCTATTATGACTGCAAAAATGTATGACTTCACAATGATATTAGGACAACACAATGCTATGATGACATCAATATGGCATCATGACATCAAATTTCATCATGACATCCCAATGCTATTATGACATCACAATGCTATTAAGACATGAATGTGGTATGACATCAAAATGGAATTTTGACATCAAAATTCTATTTTAACTTCACAGACTTCATAATGATATTAGCACATCACAATGCTCTGATATCACAATGCTGAGGACATCACAAATTTATTATGACCTCACAATATTATTATAACATGGCAACGGTATAAAATCTCAATGTTATTATGACTACACCATGCTATTATGACTACAGAATGGTGGTATAACTTCACAAAGGTATTATGACATAACAATGCTACTATGTAATTACAAAGGATTTATGATATTACAATAGTATGATGACATCACAAAGCTATGATGACTTTTCAATGCAATTATGACATCACAATACTATTAAGAGTCCACAATGGTTTTATGAGTTCAATATGCTATTGTGGTATCACAATGCTAGTATGACATCTCAATGTTATGAAGCCATCACAAAGCAATTATTTCATCACAATGTTATCATGACTTGAAAATGCTATGAAGATATCACAAGTCTATTGTGTTTCACAATGGTTTTATGACATCAAAATTTTATTATGACATCACAATGTTATTATATCTAAATGCTGTTATGGTATCACAATGATATGACATCACATGGTGTTATTAGTTCACAATGCTTAAATGACATCACAATGGTATTATTACATAACAATGGTATTATGACATCACAATGCCATGATGACATCTAAATTTCTAATGTATCACAGTGGTGTTATGTCATTACAATGCTCTTATCACATTACAGTGCTATTATGACATCACAATGTTATAATAATATCACTTTGCTGTTATGACATCACAATGGTGTTAGGAGTTAACAATGCTATGATGACATCAAAAGGGTGTTATGACATCACAATGGTGTTATGACATCATAATGCTATTATGTATCACAATGGTGTTATGACTTCAAAATTCTATTATCAGATTAAAGTGATATAACATCACAACGTTATGATACCATCATAATGCTATTATTACGGCACAATGATGTGAAATCAGAATTCTATTATGACATCACAAAAGTATGACAACATCACAATGTTATGCTGATATCACAATGCTCTTACAACATGATTGTGGTATGACATCACAATGGTGGTGAATTATAGAGCTCTTCAGAACTGATGGCTTCTTCTTGAGGATGGTACCAGTGTGCAGCAAGGATGAACTCGGATTTATTTAAGGGATTGGATCTGAGACTGTGATCATGTTACAGTGAGTATATGAATAACACATACTTCAATTGATGTATTTAAAAAAATTAGTATGACACATGGGTAGAAATTTGAACCTGGGAGCAATGGAAAAGTAGTGTTATGTATGTTATATGAAATTACACCATAATCAATAAAAATAAAAACTAGTGGTTACCCAGCTACCACAGGCCCCATGAGCTCTGGTGGCACCTCGGAACAAGCAGTCCTAGCAATATAAGTACGTTTAGAGTGGTTGTCTGGAGGACCACAGCAGGAAACACAGCTGTTCTTGCATCTTAGAATACATTTCTCTGTCCTGAATATCCAGTTTTAACTATAAACCCCAGGACAAGAATGATTGCTTACTGAACAAGGAGAAGGACACAGCTGCTGACTTGGACAGGCCAGTCAAGGCAAAATGAGAGGGTTGTCAATCCTAGTGTGGAACAGCCCCAGCTGTAAAAGAATTTATTACACCTCAGTTGTCATTTTGCACTCACACATCTTTCTCTGTTTCAGTCAAACCAGTCCCAGGAATTGTCTGGTTTCCTACTGCTGCTCCTAAAGATTCAATACAGCAGGGAACCCAAGGCCATGCCTGATATTATATCAATAAGAATGTGAAGGTACATTTAGTGAGTACCCCAGTAACTGCTCAGTTCTATGTCACAACACATGAAATTTTAGATCTGATACCACATTATAAGACCACCATGTCATTCAGTACATTCCCCGCAATCCCACATCTCTAGGAAGCTTCCCTACTTAGGAAGAACTCCAATTAATAAACCTTACAGTTTCATTTCCTATCTGACATTGTCACAGAGGTAATAAAGAGGAATAAAGTTGTGGGATCGGGATAAAAGAATAAGATAAAGGCTTGTTGTGTTTTAGAAGAAAATGTCACCTGTGCACAAGATCAGAGATACTGGAAACTGAGGAAAGTTTGTTTACTCATTTCCATGGAAAAAAACAAGATTCTCTAAGGTGCTGATTGGCTGAGAGGCAGAATGATGTCATGCAACAGGTGAAAGACAGTAAGTGTTTCAGGAGCCAGTTATTAAAAGGGCCGAGTGGACAGCATGCTTAAGAGAAAGGCTCTGTAGCCCTACATGCCTCAATCTGGGCAATTGAAAGCACACAACCCATAGATGTCAGTTCTTGTGTCCAAAACTCTTAGTTCAGGAAAGCTGTCACTTATTTCTTTCAAGTGGTCTTTAATAAAGTCACATGTCCTTGACATGTGAGTTTCACATTATTAGTGATTCCATAATCATTTGTCAAATGCATAGATATGTCCTCAGTCAGTGAATTACTTAGTAAAAAATGTTCCCTGACAAAGGCAAATCTTGCTCATATTTTTATAGAGACCATTTAGGTACATGTGTGAAAGCAGTCATCTTGTTGTAGTACTTCAGGAGAACTGAGAGCTTTTCATACTGTTCCACAAGTGGCAGGCTGAGAGAGGTTCACAGAGGGAGAGAAAGAGTTAGAGAGATAGATTCAAATAAAGAAACTGAGGCTGACATAAGCATATATATAAAGTTGCCTAGACTAAGAGACAGAGACTCTGTTCTGTCTTGTCACTTTAATTGGCATATCAGCCTTGAAGCACACCCTCCTGTATTATAACTCCAACAAGAAGTATATTATCTAACAAAGCCATACCTCCAAATACTTTCCAGACATTTCCACACTGGTAAATTACTTACATGTAAATAGATGAGATTCAACAGGACATTACATTTCAAATCACCAGGAAGTGCAAGAAGATGGAGTGACTTCTAGGCTAATAGAACATAGTTATCCTGATAGTTTGTTATTCAATACAATGATTAAAGTCCCAGCGGCTTACAAATTTTAAAGAACTAGACTGACAATCTCCTTTACGGAAAATGGAATATTTCCATAACTGAGTATTATTCAGCTGAGAAAATGACATCATAATATTTTCAGACAAATAGATGGAACCGGGAGAAATCATCCTGTGTGAAGTAACTAAAATGCAGACAAATATGGTATGTATTTAGTTCTTAGGAGGTCTCCTAATACTGGGGGATAAAGTTCCAAACAGGCCATCTATTGTGACCAAACCAGTCTTCCACTAGGGTAAAAAGATGTCAGTTAATTGATTTGTTGGGCCAGGCCATCCTAAAGAAATTGTCAAGAAACCCAGGCACTTGTTATTAAAATATGTTGCCCTCTGCCCTGAAATGATAGATCAGCATCATGTTCTTGCATCCAAAGAGACGCTTCCTTCTGCATTAAATGAGATTGCATACAGAGACATACAGTCTGATATTACGCGGAGACCTTAGAACACCCAGAGATAAATGGGATTTCTATTTGAAATTCCTCCTCCCCTCAGAGCTCTGCGACTCCTGCAGGAGAGTAGGCAGGAAGAGTGTCATTATTAGAGGGAATTGAGAACACAGTTGAAAGTCACAACGTAGGATATTTCAGATCCAAGACCACATTCAGAGAACACCTTGTCATTTGGTACATTCCCCTTAATAACACATCATTTTGAACCTTTCCTACTTAGGAAGCTTTCCAATTAAATAAACATTTAAATTTCATTTGCTACTTGAGATTGTCACAGACGTAAACAGGAGTAACGGTGTAGGATCTTGATAAAGGGAAGAGATAAAGGCTTGTTGGGTTTCACAAGAAAAAGACACTTGGACAAAAGATCAGAGATATTGGACATGGAGGAAAGTTTGTTTACTCATCTCCATGGAAACTTCAAGATTCTGTCAAGTGCTGATTGACGGGATGAAAGGGAGATTTAAATAATAATAATAAAAAAAGAAAAAGGTGAAAGCCAGTGAGAATTTTAGGAGCCAGTATTTAAGTAGGTCAAGGAAATAGCCTGCTTGAGAGACAGGCTGAGCAGCTCTTCATGCTGCAATCTGGGCAACTGAAAGCCAAAACCTAGAAATGACAGTTCCTGTATCCAAGACTGTTAGTTCAGGACAAGTGTCTCATATTTCTTTCAAGGGGTCATTAGTAAACTCATGTGTCCTTGACATGTGACTTTTATGTTATTACAGATTACATTATTATTTGTTATAAACACAGATATATCCTCATTCAGTGAATTACTTACTGTGAAGATGCTCCCTTACCAAGGCAAATCTTTGAACAAAATGCATTAAATTGGGATCTTGCTTACATTTTTACAGAAGCCATCCAGGATATCATGTCTGCAAGCAGTCGTCTTGTTTTAGTCCTTCAGCAGAACTGAGGGCTTTTCATACTGAACCATAAGCAGCAGCCAGAGACAGGAAGACTGTGAGAGAAAGAGCTAGACAGACATATTCAGAAATAGAGAGACCGAGACAGACAGAAACAAAGATATAAAGTGACAGAGACCGAGAGACAGAGACTCCATTGTGTCTGGTCACTTTCATTGGAAAATCAACCTCAAAGCACACCATCCTATAATAAAACTCCAATATGAATTACATTATCCTACAAGGTCACTTCATCTATTCGTTCCCAGACATTCCCTTACTGTGGATGAATATTGTAAACAGAAGAGCTTCAAGGGGACGTTGCAATTCAAATCATCAGGAAGTGGAAGAAGATGGAGGGATTTCTAGACCAAAAGAATATTGTTATCCTGAAAGATTCTCAATCAATACGATGATTAAAGGCCTAGAAACTCCAAAGACTGAAGAATAGAACTGACACTAGAGAAAATGTGGAATATTTCTATAAAGAAATATGATTGAAATAGAAAATGACATCATGATATTTTCAGGCAAATAGATGGAACCAGGAAAATTTATCCTGGGTGAAGTAACTAAAATGCAGAAAGACAATTATGGTATGTGCTCACTTATTATGAGGTCTCCTAATAGTAGGGGATAAAGTTCTGCTAGGCCATCTATTGTAACGAAGCCAGTCTTCAACTAGGGAGATTGGGTAGCAGTTAATTGTGTTGTGGTTCCTGGGCATCATTTGGAAATTTTCAAGCAACCCAAGCTGTTGTTATTAAAATATGTTGCTCTCTACCCTCAACTGATAGATCAGTGTCATGTTCTTGTATCCAGAGAGATGCTTCCTTATGCTTCAAATGGAATTATATATAGAGAACCTCAGTCCAATAATATGGAGAGAGAGACTTTAAAACACCCAGCTATGAATGGGATTTCCCTATGAAATTCTCACTTATTTCAGAGCTCTGGGAAGCCTGCAGGAGAGGAGGCAGGAAGAGTGTCATAAGTAGAGGGAATTGAGAACACACAGAGAACAATGCCCTGAGAAGTAGGCGGCAGAGGAATATGATGCAGTGAGGTTTGGTGAGACCTGATAAGCTAGCATCAGAAAGAAGGGGAAGGTGAACTTCTCCTATCAGGAAACTAGAGAAAGAGCATAGGGACAGAAGAAGGAGGGTGGGTCATACTGCAAGTAGAAGAGGGAGTGGGCAGCAGAGGGGATACAAAGTGAACAAATCATAATAACTAAATATGTAAGATAATTTGTTTTCAAGTAAATGAAGTATAGCACTTTCAGGACTGATGGCTTCTTCTTGGTGGTGGTATCAGGGTGGGGCAAGGATGAACTCAGTTTTCCTTAAAGGACTTGGCTCTGTGACTCTGATCATGTTCCAGTGAGTAGATGAACAACACACACTTCAATTCCCAGAGACTCATACTCCAACCAAGGTCTATTCATGCAAATAACCTAGAACCCCTGCACAGATGTAGCACATGACAGTTCAGTGTTCAAGTGGGTTACATAGTAATGGGAAGAGAGACTGCTTCTGACATAATCTGATTGGCCTGCTCTTTGATCATCACCTCCTGAGGGGGAGTAGCCTTACTGGGCCACAGAAGATGAGAATATAGCCACTCCTGATGTGATCTGATGGACTAAGATCAGAAGGAAGGCGAAGAGGACCTCCCCTATCAGTGGACTTGAGGAGGGGCATTCGTGAAGTAGAAGGAGGGAGGGTGAGATCAGGAAGAGAGGGGAGGAAGGGGCTTATAGGGGGAGACAAAGTGAATAAATAGTAATTAATAATAAAAATAAATAAAAAATATAAGTAAATAAATAAATAAATAAATAAATAGAACAATTAAGGTACTAAAAAAATAAGTGTGACACATGGGTAGCAGTGTGAACCTAGGAGCAATGGAAAAGGAGTGTAGTGTATATTATATGAAATTCCTACAGAATGAGTAAAAATAATAAGTAGAAAAATTTCACAATGACTTTTAACATGGAGAAAAGATTCCTCTAAAGCAGGGCAGAGAATGACGTTGTAAGGCATGCTTTCCAGAAACTCATTATGTAGCAGAGAATCTCAGGCATGAACTAGTCTTTACCCAGCTACCTCAGACACCAGGAGCTCAGGTTGCACAACTGATCTAGCAGTCCTGTCCCTAAAACTACATTTAGAGGGCTTGTCTGGAGGACCACAGCAGAAAACACCGCTGCTCTTGTATCCTACGCATTTAATACAGACCCATTTATCTGTCTTTGAGGAAAATTTTTAAATCAAAACCCCAAGACCAGGAGGTTTCCTCACTGACCTCTGAGTAGGACACAGCTGCTGATTCAGCCAGGTCAGAGAAGAAAACTCTATTCATAGAAGGTTTCCAACACTAGTGTGGAACACTACCAGCTGTTAAATAATTTATAGCTCCTCATTTCTCCTTTTACATACAAGACCTTTCTCTTTACAGCCTAATGAGTCCCAGGAATTATCTGGTTTTCTTCTTTTTTCCCTTGCTCTTGAAGACACAATACCCCAGGGAACCCTAGACCCTGCCAGCATATTATATCAATAAGATTGTGAAGGTACATTTAATCAGTAAGCCAGTAACTGCTCAGTTCAAAGTCACAACCTAGGAAATTTCAGATCCAAGACCACAGTAGGAGATCACCTTGTCATACCTTACATTCCCCTTAATCCCATATCACATTGATGCTTCACTATGTAGGAAGCTGTTAATTAAATAGACATTAAAGTTTCATTTCCTACCTGACATTGTCACCAAGGTAAACAGTTATACGTGTGGGTAAAGGGATTAGATAAAGGCTTGTTGTTTTTCTCAAGAAAATGTCACATGTGCACAGGATCAGAGACACTTGACACTGAGAAAAGTTTGTTTGGTCATCTCCATGGAAGCCTCAAGATTCTCTCAGATGTTCATTGGCTGACAGGCACAATGATGTCATGCAACAGTTGAAAGCCTGTGAGAGTTTCAGGAGCCAGTTATTAAAAGGGCCAAGTGGACCACAAGCTTGAGAAAAAAACTGAGCAGCCCTCCATGCCTCATTCTGCGAAGGTGAAATCACACAACCAGAGATTTCAGTTCCTTTGTCCAAGACTCTTTGTTCAGGAAAAGTGTCATGTATTTCTTTCAAGGGGTCATTAATAAAGTCACTTGTCCTGGACATGTAACTTTCACATTATTACAGATTTTATTATTATTTGATAAATGCACAGATATGTTTTCAGTCACTGAATAACTTACTGGGAAAATGCTCCTTGACCAAAGCAAATCTTACAACAAATAGCATTCAATTGAGACCTTGCTTATATTTTTACAGACACCATCCAGGATGTCATGTCAGCAAGTAGTCATCTTGTTGTAGTCCTTCAGCAGAACTGACAGCTTTTCATACCACAAGCAGCAGGCAGAAAGATGTAGACAGAGATAGAAAGAGCTAGAGAGACAGATTCAGAAATAAAGAGAATGAGACTAACAGAAACAATGGTGACAGAGAAATAGAGACTCCATTGTGTCTGGTCACTTTCATTGGCATATCCACCTTAAAGCACAACCTCCTAAAAAAATAACTCAAGTAGGAATTATGTTATCTAACAAAGCCATAACTCCTAACTCTTCCCAGACATTTCGTCATTGGGGTCAAATATATTGATGAGCTTCAACATGACATTGGAATTCAAATCACCAGGAAGTGGAAGAATATTCACAGACATCTAGGCTAAAAGAACATAATTATCCTGAAAGTTTCTCATTCAATAAAATGAATAAAGTCCTAGCAACTTTCAAGGACTAAAGAACAGGTCTGACAATTTGCTTTGGAGAAAATGTGGAATATTATAATGATGGAGAATTTTTCAGCTAAGAAAATGACAGAATGATGTTTTCAAGCAAATGGATGGATCCAGGAAACATCATCCATATCATCCTGTTTGAAGTAACTAAAATGCAGAAAGACAAATATAGTATGTTTTCACTTAATAAGAGGTCTCCTAATAGTGGGGGTTAAAGTTCCAAATGGCCATTTATGGTGACTATACCAGTCTTATACTATGGGGACTGGGTGGCTGTTTATTGAGTTGTTGGGCAGAGCATCCTAAGGAAATGTTCAAGTAACCCAGGCTGCTGTTATTAAAATATGTTGCTCTCTGTCCTCAACTGATAGATCCATGCCATGTTCTTGCATCCACAGAGATGCTTCCTCCTGCATTAAATGGAATTGCATAGGGACTCAGAGTCTGATATTATGCAGAGAGAGACATTAAATCACCCCATTCTAAAAGGGATTTCTCTATGAAATTCTCCCTCCCTTCGGAGCTCTGAGAAGCCTTCAAGTTGGGAAGGAAGAAGTGTCATAATTAGAGGGAATTGAGGACATAAGTAGAACAATGCCCTGAGAATTAGGCTGCAGAGGAAGATGATGCAGTCAGCCTTGATGATTCCTAATGTGCTAGGGTCAGATAAAAGGAGGAGGAAGACATCCCCTATCAGGGAACTAGAAAAAGGGCATAGGGATAGAAGAATAAGGGTGGTTGGGATTGGAAGGAGATGGGTAGTGGATAACAGAGGGGATACAAAGTGAACAAATACTAATAAATAGATAAGGAAAACTGTGATCAAGGTGATGAAATATAGAGTTCTTGAGGACTGATGGCTTCTTCTTGGGGGTGGTTGCAGGGTGCGGCAAGGATGAACTCATTTTTCTTTAAGGGACTTGGACTGAGACTCTGATCATGTTCCAATGTGTATATGAAGAACACATACTTGAATTGGTATATTTTAAACAAAAAAATTTAGTGTGACATATGGTTTTTAATTTTAATATGGGAGCAATGGAAAAGGAGTGTATTATACATTATATGAAATTCCCACATAATCATTGAAAATAATATGTTGACAACTTATGCAATGACTGTGAAAATTGAGAAAAGATTTCACTGAACAAGCAGTTCTGGCACTAACATTATGTTTAGAGGGTTTTTCTGGCACACCAGCAAAGGAAACACAGCTGTTCTTGTGTCGTAGGCATATAGCATGGACTCATTCCTCTGTCCTGAATTTCCAGGTATAGCTGTAAATCCCAGAACCATGTGGGTTCCTCACTGACCACTGAATAGGACATAGTTTGCTTCAGAGAAATCCTGAGTAGCCTCAAACTGAAAGCACACTATAATCCCCAGGGATTATAGTTCCTGTCCAGGACTCTTAGTTCAGAAATAGTGTCATTTATTTCTTTCAAGAGGTCATTAATAAAATTGCCTGGTATGAGTTCAACATGGAATTTTGACATCACAATGCTATGATGACATCACAATGCTATTATGATATCACAATGGGGTTTTGACCTAAATATGCTATTATGATATAACATTGATATTATGACATCACAATGGAATAATGATATTGCAATGCTTTTATGACCTTATATGTTATGATATCACAATGGTATTATAACATCACAATAATATTATAACAAAGCAATGCAATTATGCTATCATGACATCACATTTTTACCATATCAAAATCCTATATGACATCACAATGCTATTACGACATCATTGTTCTATAACATCACAATGGAATTTTCACTTCACAGTGGCATTATGACCTCAAAGCATTATTATATCATCACAATGTTTTTATGACATCAAAATACTATCACAATGGTATTATGACATCACAATAGTATGATAAACTGTGCTGTGATGACATCATAATGGTACTATGAAATCAACATGGTATGATGACATGAAAAATGTTCTCATGATATCCAAATGGTATATGACATTTCAATGGAATCACATCCCAATGATATCATGACATCACAATGCTTTTATATCTTCACAGTGATATGAAATTGCAATGGTGTTATGACATCCCAATAATTTATTGGCTTTACAATTGTGTTGTAGGTGATGATTACTATTGGGTTATCTTTTATGAATGCTTGCTGTTAATCCTAAACAGCTGTATGAACAATTCACCACACAAATACTGGGTTTATTTAGTTAACTTAGAACACAATGCTGGTCAATATTTACTCCCTCCTAAACTTTCAAGCCCTCATAGTTTCCTAACATTTAGATTTTACCCATTATACTTGCTTTTTATGAAGTCTATGGTTGGTTCATTCTCTCCATGCTATTCCAAGACCTCTCCTCCCTCTCTGCTCTTCAAGCTCTACTCCCTCACTCTCTCTCCTCCCATTCATTTCCTGCACTGTGGCTCCTCTCACAGCTTAACATTGTGGCTATTTGCATTATTTTGGCCTGTTTTCACAAAATTGAGACAGGGTACATAGAATAATTATCACAATGCAATATCCGGATTAAAAGCAGTGAGTGGAGAGTAGAAATCAGCATTTCAATGAACAAGGATAATATATACACATTTCAAAAGATCATTATACGTACAATATTATTGCAAAACACAATATGATAACATCACAATGCTATTATGATACCACATTAGGTTTATGACCTCAATATGCTATTATGACATCACATGGTTATTATGACATCAAAATGCTATGATGACATCACAATGGTATTATTAATTCACATGGTCTTATGACTTCACAATGGTAATATGAGATCACAATACTTTTTTGACATCACATTGATATTATGACTTCACAATGCTATTATGAAATCACAACTTTATTGTGACATTCAATGGTATTACATCATCACAATGGTGTCATGACATCTCAGTGGTGTTGTGATTTCACAATGCTTTTAGGACATCACGCTGCTATTATGACATCATAAGGTATGATATCACAATGTAATTTTAACATCGCAATAATAATAATATAACATAACAATGAAATTAGGACATCCCAATGCTATTCTAACATAAGGTAGGATATGATATGATATGTGGTATTATGATATCACAATGGTATTGTGAGATCACAATGCTGTTTTGACAATATCACTGTGGCATTATTTTTTTATTTTTTATTCACTTTGTATCCCTCCTCTAATTCCCTCCATCCTCCCCTCTCAATCCTTCCCTTCTTTCCCCTTCTCCACACACTACCCTCCCCAAGTACACTGGTAGGAGAGGTTTCATTTTCTTTTTTCTGATCATAGTCTGTTAGGTCTCATCAGGAGTGGCTGCATCATCTTCCTCTGTGGCCTGGTAAGGCTGCATCCCCCTCACGGGGAGGTGATCATCCAAACAGTTCATGTCAGAAGCAGTCCCTGTTCTCATTACTATGGAACCCACTGATGGCCAAACTTTGGGCAGAATGCAGGGAATCTTATGAAGGAGTCGGGAATAATATTAAGATCTGGAGAGGATAGGAGGTCAACAAGGAGAGCAACAGAACAAAAAAATTTAAGCAAAAGGGTCTTTTCTGAGACTCATACTCCAACCAAGTAGCATGCATGGAGATAACCTAGAACCCCTGCACAGTTGTATCCCATGGCAGTTCAATGTCCACAGTGGTATTAATATATCAAAATGTTATAATGACATCATGATTGTCTGTTACATCAGTGCTATTATGACATCACAATGGTTTTATGAATTCACAATTGTATTATGAAACCACCATGCTTTTATAAGATCATAACATGATTGTGGTATGATATCACACTGAAATTATGACATCAAAATGCTATTATGACCTCAACGTTTTGACTATACAATATTAGGACATAAGAATGTTATGATGACATCACACTTCTCAGTGCTATTAAGACATGATTGTGGTATGGCATCACAATGGAATTTTGACATCCCAATGACGTTATGGCATTACAATTCTATTACAACATAACAATGCTATTATGACATGATTGTGTTATGATATCACAATGGAATTATTACCTTTCAATGCTATTATAAGTTCATAATGGAGTGACTTTACAATGATATTATGACATCTCAATGCTATCATGAGCTCAAAATCCTATTTGAGATCACCATGCTATGATGACAACACAATGCAATGACAACATATCATATAATATCAAAATGAAATTATGACATCACAATGGTATAATGACATCACAAAGTTATTTTATCATCAAAATGCTTTTTGAAATCACAAAGGTATCATGACTTCACAATGGTATTCTGACATCACAATATTATGAGGATATCACAATTGAATTATGACACCACAAAAATATTATGGTATCACTATGCCACAATGGAATTATGACATCACAATGCAATAATGACATCATATGGTATAATATAATAATTATGACATCACAATCCTATGATGATATCCAATGCTATTATAAGGTCACTCATAATGCTATCATTACATCAAAATCCTATCTTGACATCACAATGCTATGATGAAAATCGCATTGCTATTAAGACATAAAAATGGTATTATGACACCACAATACTATAATGATATCACAATGCTCTCCTGACATCACAAAGCTATTATGATATCACAATGGTCTTATGACAACTTGCTATCATGATATCACAATGCAATGATGACATCAAAATGGCATTATGATATCACAACGGTATTACCTCACAAAGTATGATGATATCACAATGGTATTATTACATCAAAATTTTATTATACCATCCAATTTTAATGATATCACATTGCTGTCATGATATCCCAATGCTATTATGACATCACAATGATATGACGTTACAAAGGTTTTAAGACGTCATAATGTTATTATGATATCACAATTGTATTATTACATCACATTATTATCATGACATCCCAATGGTTTTATGATTTCACAATGGTATTGTGACTTCACAATGTTATTATGACCTCACATTAGTATTATGACATCACAAAGCTTTTATGACACCAAAAATATAAGGAATATGGACTTAAGAAAATGGAGACCAGGGCTGGAGATGCAGCTCAGAGGTTAAGAGCAATTTTTACTCTTATGAATGTCCTTCAATTGGTACTATGTTGCTTTGGAATATATACAGTTTCCCTTGTTCATTCAAATGCTGATTTCTGTCCCCTGATCTCTGATTTCAATACGGGAATTGCACTGTGATACTTATTCTACTTATCACCTGTCTTAAGTTTGTGTAACCATGGCAAAGAAGGAGGGCCAAGTGGACAGCATGCTTGAGAGAAAGGCTGAGCAGCCCTCAATATGGGCAGCTGAAAGCACAAAACCCAGAGATGACAATTCCTCTGTCCAAGACCCTTAGTTCAGAAAAAGGATCACATATTTCTTTCAAGTGGTCATTAGTAACGTCCTGTGTCCTTGACATGTGACTTTCACATTATCACAGATTCCATTATTATTTGTAAATGCACAGATATGTACTCAGTTAGTGAATTACTTACTGTGAAAATGCTCCATGACTAAGGCAATCTTTGAAAAAAAACATTTATTTGGGACATTGCTTATATTTTTATGGAAACTATCCATGATGTCACATCAGTAAGCAGTGATCTTGTTATAGTCCTTCAGCAAAAATAAGATCTTTTCATTCTTAACCACAAGGGGTATACAGAGAGAGGATGACAGAGAGAAAGAGCTAGAGAAACAGATTTGTAAATAGTGAGACAAAGACCAACAGAAAAAAAAAAGATATAAATTGACAGAAACTGAGAGATAGACTCCATTTTGTATGCTCACTTTCATTGGAATATAATCCTCAAAGCCTCCTATAATATAGCTCCAATAGGAATTATATTATCTCTCAATTTCATATCTCCTAACCCTTCTAGACATTTCCTCATTGGGAACTCCACATATAAAAAGATGAGATTCAAGGGGCTATTGTAATTCAAATCACCAGGAAATGGAAGAAGATGGAGAGGTTTCTAGGCTAAAAGAACTCATTTATTCTGATAGTTTGTAATTCACTACAATGATGAAAGTCCAGCGACTTCTGAGGTCTAAAGAAGTGTTCTGACAATCTCCTTTGGGTAAAATGTGGAATTTTTCCAGAATGCAGTATTCTTCAGCTAAGAAAATGATATCATGATGTTTTCAGGCAAATGGATGGAACCAGGAAAAATCATCTTAGGTGAAGTAACTGAAATGCAGGAAGACAAATATGGCATGTGTTTACTTATTAGGAAGTCTCCTAATAGTGGGGGATAAAGTTCCAATAGGCCATCTACTGTGAACAAACTTGTCTTCCACTGGTGTGATTGGGTGGCAGTTAATTGATTTGTTGTGCCAGACCATCCTACAGAAATGCTAAAGCAATCTAGGTTGTTGTTATTAAAAATATGTTGCTCTCTGCCCTCAAGACATAGATCAGTGCCATGTTCTTAAATCCACAGATATGCTTCCTTCTGCATCAAATTGGATTACATATAGAGACCCAAAGTCCAATATTAAGCACAGACAGAACTTAAAACACCCAGCTCCAAAAGGGTTTTACCTGAAATTCTCCCTCCTCTCAGAGCTCTGGGAAGCCTGCAGGAAAGGAGGCAGGAAGGGTGTCATGAGTAGAGGGAATTGTTGAAACAAGGAGAACAATACCCTGAGAATCAGGCCACATAGAAATATGACACAGCCAGCCTTGTTGAGATGTGATAAGCAAGGGTCAGATAAAAGGGGGAGGAGGACCTCCACTACCAGGGAAATAGGAAAGGGGATAGAGGTAGAAGACAGAGGGTGGGTGGGACAGGAAGGACAAGAGGGAGGGGGCAACAGAGGGGATACAAAGTGAACAAATCATAATCAATAAATACATAAGAAAAACTCTGATCAAGATGATGAAGGATAGATCTCTACAGGACTGCTGGCTTCTTCTTGTAGGTGGTGACAGGATAGGGCAAGGATGAACTCTGTATTCTTTAAGAGATTTGGCATGGAGACTCTGATCATGTTTCAAAGAGTACATGAACGATACATACTTTGATTAATGTATTTTAAACAAAAAAAATTATTGTCACATATGGGTAGGAATTTGAACCAAGGAGAAATGGAAAAGGAGTATAATATATATTATATGAAATTCCCCAAATAATCAATAAAAAAATATGTTCATAACTACTATGATGACTTTTAACATGGAGAAAATATTCCACTAAAGGAAGGCCAAATTTTACTTTATAAGGCATGCTTTCCAGGAGCTCATTTTGTAGCAGAGAATCCTAGTCATCAACTAGTGGTTACCCAGCTACCTCAGACATAATGAGATCAGCTGTCACCTCTGAGTAAGCAGTTTTAGCTCTAACACTATGTTTAGAGGGTTTTTCTGGAGTGCCACAGCCAGAAACACCTCTACTCTTTTGTCCTAGGCAAATAACACAGACCAATTTCTCTGTCCTGAGGGCTGAATTTTAACATTAAACCCCAGGAACAGGAGGATTACTCACTGATCACTGTGGAAGACACAACTGCCAAACTAGCCAGGTAAACCATACAGGGCTGCCAACACTAGTTTGGAACAGCACCAGCTGTCAAATAGATTATTCCCCTCAGGACACCTTTTACACACACCAATCTTTCCATCTTTCAGTCAAACCAGTCCCAGGAAGTGTCTGATTTCCTTCACTTTTCCCTTCTCTTAAAGACACAATACTCCAGCTAAGTCTAGACCCTGCCACCCTATTGTATTAGGTAGAAAGTGAAAGTACATTTACTGAGTTTTCAAGTAACTACTCAGTTCAAAGTCACAACCTAGGAAATTTCAGATCTGAAACCACAGTATGAAACCACCTTGCCATTTTCTATGTTCCCCTTAATTCCACATCACTTTGAAGCTTCCCTACTTAGGAAGAACTCCAATTAAATAAACATTAAAGTTTCATTTCCCACCTGTCATTGTCACAGAGGTAGATAGGAGTAAATTTGTGGGATCTGGATAAAGGGATGAGATAAAGGCTTGTTGAGTTTCACATGAAAAAGTCACTTGTGCACAGGGTCAGGGATACTGGACACTGAGGAAACATAGGTAACACAGGATTCTTTCAGGTGCTGAGAAGCTGTACATGCCTCAATCTGGGTAGGTGAAAGCACACAACCCAGAGATCACAGTTCCTGTGTCCAAAACTCTAGTTAGTTCAGTAAAAGTGTCACATATTTCTTTTTCTTTTTGTAATTTTTATTAATTACACTTTATTAACTTTCTCTCCTCCTCCCATTAACTACTCCCCCACCCCGTTCATTCCCACCTTAAATTCCTCTTCTCCACGCATTCCCCTCCTCAAATGCACTGATAGTGGAGGTCTTCCTCTCCTTCCTTTTCTTTTTTTGTTTGTGTTTCTTTTTAATATTTTTCAAACAATTTCCATGCATGTTCCTTGGTTGCAGTCTCATAGAAGACCCCTGTGCTCAGATATATTTGGCCCTTGTGGGGCTCCCTGTCCCCTCTAGGATATACTAATTCCTCCTTTCTTCACATGATTCCTTATACTCTGCCAAAGGTTTGGTTATGGGTCTCAGCATCTGCTTTAATACACTGCTAGGTATAATCTTTCAGGTGTCTTTGGTGGTAGGCTACTGTCCTGTTATTTGTTTTCTCCTATTTCCAATGCCCATTCCATTTGTCTTTCTAGATAAGGATTGATCATCTTACCCCTGGACCTCTTTCTTGTTTATCATCTTTAGGTGTACATATTTTAGTATGTTTTTCCTATCTTATAGGTTTGGTACCCACTTATAAGTGAGTATATACCATGTGTCTCTTTTTGCTCCTGGGATATCTCACTCAGGATGGTTTTTGTCTAGATCCCACCATTTGCCTGAAATATTCATGATTTCTTTGTTTTTAATTGCTGAGTATTGAGTGACATTACCATTGAGTGACAGTACCACAATTTTGGTATCCATTCCTCCCTTGATGGACATCTGGGTTGTTTCAAGGTTCTGGCTATTACAAATAAAGCTTCTACAAACTTGGTTGAGCAAATGTCCTTGTTGTGTACTTGAACATCTTGTGCATATATGCTTAGGAGTGGTATAGCTGGATTTTGAAGTAGCACTATTCCTAATTGTCTGAGAAAGTGCCAGATTGATTTCCATAGGGGTTTTTACCAGTTTACATTCCCACCAGCAATGTAGGAGGACTCCAATTTCTCCACAGCATCTCCAGCATGCATCTTGAGTTTTTGATCTGAGCCATCTGATAGGTGTAAGGTGAACTCTCAGAGTCATTTTGATTTACATCTCTCTGATGGCTAGGGATGTTGAACATCTCCTTATGTCTTTCTCTGCCACTCTATATTCTTCTACAGAGAATTCTGTTTAGCTCCATACCTCATTTTTTAATTGGGTTGCTTGAATTATTTCCCTTTAACGTCTTTAGTTCTTTATATATTCTGATATCAGCCCTCTCTCAGAGGTTGTGTTGGTGAAGATCCTTTCCCAATCAGTAGCCTGTTGTTTGGTTCTGAAGACAGTGTGTTTTGCTTTAGAGATGCTTTTCAGTTTCGTAAGGTCCTATTTATTGATTGCTACTCTTAGAGCCTGTGCTGTTGGTGTTCTGTTCAGGAAGTTGTCTTTTGTGCCAATGAGTTCTAAGATCTTATCCACTTTTTCTTCTAACCCATTTAATGTGTCTGGTTTTATGTTGAGGTCTTTGATCCACTTGGACGTTAGTTTTCTGCATGGTAATGAATATGCATCTATTTTCATTTTTCTGCATGTAGACCTCCAGTTGGACCAGCACCATTTGTTGAAGATGCTGTCTTATTTCAATTGAAATGTTTTGGCTTCTTTGACAAAAATCAAATATTTATAGTTGTTAGGGTTACTTTCTGGGTCTTTTATTAGGTTCCATTAATGCACCTTTCTGTTTCTATGCCAGTAGCAAGCAGTTTTTATTACTATTGCTCTGTAGTACAACTTGAGATCAGGGATGGTGATATCTCCAGAGGATTTGTTGTTGTACAGGATTGTTTTGGGAATCCTGGGCTTTTGTTTCTCCATATGAAGTTGAGAATTTTTCTTTCAGGGTCTGTAAATAATTGTGTTGTGTTGTTATTTTGATGGGAATTTGCATTGAATCTCTAGATTGCTTTTGGCAGGCTGGCCATTTTCACTGTTAATTCTACCGAGCCATGAGTACAGGAGATCTTTTCATCTTCTGATGTCTTCTTCAATTTCTTTCTTCAGAGACTTGAAGTTATTTTCAAACAGGTCATTCACTTGTTTGGTTAGTGTCACCCCAAGGTACTTTATGTTATTATTGGCTATTGTGAAGGGTGTTGTTTCCCTAATTTCTTCCTCGGCCCTTTTATCTTGGGTATATAAGAGGGCTTCTGATTATTTTGATTTAAGTTTGTATCCAGCCACTTTGCTGAAGATGTTTATCAGCTGTAGGCATTCTCTGGTTGAGTTTTGTGGGTCACTCATGTATACTATCATATAATTGTGAAGAGTGAAACTTTGACTTCTTCTTTTACAATTTGTATTCTCTTGATCTCCCTTACTTGTCTTAATGCTCTAGCTAAGACTTCAATTACTATGTTGAAGAGATATTGAGACAATGGGCAGCCTTGTCTTGTCCCTGATTTCAGTAGGATTGATTTAAGTTTCTCTCTGTTGAGTTTGATGTTGGCTATAGGCTTGTTGTGCATTGCCTTTAAATGTTTAGGTATATGGCTTGTATCCCTGAGCTCTCCATGACTTTGAACATCAATGGATGTTAAATTTTGTCAAATGCTTTTTCAGCATCTAGGGAGATGACCATGTGATTTTTCTAATTCAGAATTCCTCTGTAGGCCTCTTTTATATTAGTGGGCATATCTTTCTTTAGGTTGGGAAAATTTTCTTCTATGATTTTCTTGAAAATACTTTCTGGACCTTGGAGCCTGGAATCCTCTTCTTCTTCAATTCTTATTACATTACATTGATGTATTTCTGTATATTGAACCACCCATGCATGCCTAGGATGAAGCCTACTTGGTCATGATGGATGATACCTTTGATGTGTTCTTGGATTTTGTTTGCAAGGATTTTATTGAGTATCTTTGCATCAAGGTTCAGAAAGAAATGGGTCTAGACTTTTCTTTTTTGTTGTTGTTGTTGGATCTTTGTGTGGTTTAGGTACCAAGGTGACTGTGGCTTCATTGAATGAGTTTGGTAATGTTCCTTCTGTTTTTATTTTGTGGAATAATTTGGAAAGAATTGGAGTTAGCACTTCTTTGAAGATCTGGTATAATTCTGCACTGAAACCATCAGGTCCTTGGCAATTTTTTTTTGAAGGGAGGCTATTGATGATCACTTCAATTTCCTGGGGGATATAGGGCTTTTCAATATCTCTGCCTGGTCTTGACATAATTTTGGTAGATGGAATCTATCAAGAAAATTGTCCATTTGTTTTAGATTTTCAAACTTTGTGGCATATAGGCTTTTGTGTTATGACCTAATGATTGTTTAGATTTCCTTAGTATCCGTAGTTATGTCCCCTTATTCATTTCTGATTTTGCTGATTTGGATAGTTTCTCTCTGACTTTTAGTTAGTTTGGCTAAGGGTTTGTCTATCTTGTTAATTTTCTCAAAGAACCAGCTCTTGGTTTCATTGATTCTTTGAATTGTTTTATTTGTTTCTAATTTATTGATTTCAGCCCTGAGTTTGATCATTTCAAGCCCTCTGTTCCTCTTGGGTGTTTCTGCTTCTTTTTTTATCCTAGGGCTTTCATTTGTGCAATTAAGTTGTTTGTATGAGATGGTACAAATTTCTTCTTAAAGGCACTTAGTGCTATGAGTTTTCCTATAAGTACTGCTTTCACTGTGTCCCATAAATTTGGGTATGTTGTGCCTTCATTTTCATTGAATTCTAGAAGTCTTTAATTTCTTTATTTCATCCTTAACCCAGCTGTCATTTAGTAGCAAGCTTTTAGGTTTCCATGTGCATGTAAGCTTCTTGCTATTTCCATTGTTGTTTCGGTCCAGCTTTTGTCCATGGTGGTCAGATAGTATACAGGGGATTATTTCAGTCTTGTATCTGTTGAGGCCTGCTTTGTGACCAACTATATGGTCTATTTTCTAGAAGGTTCCATGAGGTGCTGAAGAGAATCTATACACTTTTGAGTTTGGGTGAAATGTCCTGTAGACATCTATTAGGTCCATTTGAATTAGGACATTTGTTAGTGCCTTTGTTTCCCTTTTTGGCTTCTGTGTAGATGATTTGTCTCTTGGTGATGTGGGATGTTGAAGTATCCCACTATTAAGATGTTTGGGTCTATGTTTGATTTAAGCTTTTATAATGTTTCATTTATTAATGTAGGTGTTCTTGTATTTGGGGCATAGATGTTCAGAATTGTGATGTCCTTTTGGTGGATTTTTTCTTTGATGAGAATGTAGTGCCTCTCTACATCTTTTTTGATTAGTTTGGGTTGAAAGTCTATTTTATTAGATATTAGGATAGCCACTCCTGCTTGTTTTTTGGGTCCATTTCTTGAAAAACAGTTTTCCAGCACATTACTCTGAGGTAGTGTTTATCTTTGTGGCATAAGTGTGTCTTGGATGCAGCAGAATGTTGCACCATTAGTTGCACTGTTAGTCTATGTCTTTTTATTGGAGAGTTGAGTCCATTGATTTTGATAGATAATAATGACCATTAAATGTTATTTCCTGTTATTGTGGAGTTGGTGGTGTTACTGTGATTTATTGCTTTTTGTCTTTTGATTTTTTTTTGGAAAATTATTTATAACCTGTGTTTTCATGGGTGTGGTTGTTTTCATTGGATTGGAATTTTCCTTCTAGTTTCTTCTGTAGGGCTCGTTTGCTGTTTAAGTATTGTAGCTTTGCCATGGAATATTTTGTTTTCTCCATCTATGTTGATTGACAGCTATGCAGGGTATAGTAGTCTAGGTTGGCATGTGTGGTCCTTTAGAGACTGCATGATATCTGCCCAGGCCTTTCTGGCTTTCATAGTTTCTAAGGAGAAGTCTGGTATAATTCTGATAGGTCTACCTTTATATGCTACTTGACCTTTTTTTCTTGATGCTTTTAACATGTTTTCTTAATTCTGTAGATTAAGCGTTTTGACTATTATGTGGCATGCAGAGTTTCTTTTCTGGTCTAGTCTATTTGGTCCTCTGTAGGCCTCTTTTATATTAGTGGGCATATCTTTCTTTAGGTTGGGAAAATTTTCTTCTATGATTTTCTTGAAAATACTTTCTGGACCTTGGAGCCTGGAATCCTCTTCTTCTTCAATTCTTATTATTTCTAGATTTTGCTCTTTCATGCTGTCCTTGATTTCTTGGATGTTTTGTGTTTGGGATTTTTCTGATTTTACTTTTTCTTTGAGAGAAGTATCAATTTCTGGGAGTGTATCTTTAGCACCTGGAATTCTCTCTTCCATCTCTTGTATTCTATTAGTGATGCTTACCTTTGTCGTTCCTGATCTTTTCTCCAAGTTCTCTAGCTCCAGGGTTTTCTCAGTTTGTGTTTTCTTTATTGATTCTAATTCTGTTTTCATGCCTTGCAACATTTCCTTCATCTGTTTGAATGTGGATTCCTATGTCTCCAAGATGGTCTCTATTTTTTTGTTAATGCCACTACTTCTGACTCCCTTTGTTTGGCTATATTTGCCCATGTTTATTTCAGAGCTTCCTTTACTTTGTTTTTCTTTGTTTCCATTTGAGAGGCCAAATCTTTGAGAGATTTATTTGTTTCCCTTTAACTATTTGTATCTGTATGGCTATTTCTCTGAGAGATTTGTTGGTTTCCACTCTATGTGCCTCAAATCACTGGATAATCATAGATTTAAAATCATTTTCTTGTGTTTCTGATGAGTTGGAGTATCCACTAATTTTGTGGGTTGTCGGTGAAGCCATGATATCTTGATTCATGTTGGTTGTGTTCTTTAGCCAACCCCTGGCCATTTGGTTATCTGTAGTGTTCATTGTGTGTTCCTGGATTCTGCAGATGTTCTCTATTTTTATGTTTGTTTCCTCTCTTAATGCCACTGGTCTTTCTCTGGTGTCTGGAGAATTCCTCAGGAAAAGGAGGGAGGTCCAGTGGTTTCAGTGTATGCATTGGTGATTCAGCTAAACCGGTAGGAGGAAAGTTCACAGGCGCAGAATGGATAATGTGGGGTAGCATGTTGTTGAGCATGTGCTTGTAGGTGTGTCCTAAGGTTCAGGGTGTTAGAAGAATGAAGAGTCCTTCAGTGTGTGAGAGGGGTGCCTTGCAGGCACTGAAGGTGTTGCAGGCACTTTAGGGAATGCAAATGCTATTGAAGATTGCCAGCGCGTATTGTTTTTTTCAGGACTGCTAGGCTTTTGTGGCACTTCAGCTGTTTATCTGCCACTGAGGGGTTGGTTGGCCCATACAATCACTGGCTTGGCAATCTTGTGTAGTCAGTACTGCCACTTGCAGACTTTGGATCTGGGAAGGATTGTCCTGTCTTGTGGATATGAGTCTCTGTGGCTGGCACTCTTAGGGTTTGTGCTCTGGAGGGGTGGTGTTTCAGCGGTGTGTATACTCTGGAGGGGCCCAGTGTTTGTGGTGGTGGGTGTCTCCAAGGGTCTGGAGCTTGGAAAGAGGGCATTAAGCGGGGAGTGGATCCTCTGATGTGTGCTCTGAGGGGTGGCATTCAGCAGGTGGTTACAACTCTCCACCCTGGCTGAGGGGCCTGAAGCCCTGCCTCTGCTATCTTGGTCCCCAGGCACTGAGCTTTGCAGATTTAGAATCTAGGAAGGATTGTAGTGCGGAACTGAGTCTCTATGGTTGGCACTCTGTGGTTGGGCCTGCGCTCTGGCCCTGGCAATGGGTGCTTTTCAGTGTAACAGGGTTTCCAGAGGTGTGTGCATTCTTCCTGGTGTGTTGGGTTTTCCGATTTTATGTGCACTCCTCTGGTACTGAAAGACCCCCTACCCCTCAGGACGGTCCTGCAGTAAAAATTTACTGAGTCTGCTTAGGGCCAAGAGGGGATGGTCTGCGGTTGAGACTTCCTGGAACACCACTAAGCAAGCTAAGCAAATGTTTTTCTGAGATAAGTTTCTGTTCCGTAAGACTATGACAAAGGACTTCTTAGAATCCCAGGTGGCCCCGAAGATACTTCCTTGTTCCACTAATAACCGTTGCGGCCCGCCGAGACCAAAGCCTGCCAATCAGAACCCTGTAACTATGCCTCTTACGCTTCTGTACTTCCGCTTTGCCTCCCAACCCTATATAAGGCTGGCCCTGCCCAAGCCCGGGGCGCAAAGTCCTCAGGGAGACTTTGTCGCCCGGGTACCCGTGCACTTCCAATAAACCTCTTGCTGATTGCATCCGGCTGTCTGGACTCGTTGGTTCGTGGGTCGAGGGGGTCTCCCTGAGTAGAAAGGCATCTTCGGGGGTCTTTCATTTGGGGGCTCGTCCGGGATTAAGACCCCCGCCCAGGGACCACCAAGCCACCGTCGGGAGGTAAGCTGGCCAGCTCCCCTTTGTGCGGCGCCGTATTTGTCTGTCTCCTACTCTGTGCAGTCTGTGTTGAGACCTGAGCAGGTCATTTGTTTCTGTATCGGGCAGAATTTGAAAGGAGCTGACGGGCTCGGACTTTCGTTCTGCGCACCCTGGGAGACGTCCCAGGGTGATTAGGAGAGGATCATAAGTCCTCATCGGTGAGGGACCAAGGGTGGCCCTCCGCCTGTAAGAGCAACGGGCCAAATCGGACTTTTTGGGGCTCCGCCCCACTCCGACGGCTACGACCTCCACCTGGGAGACGGGGAAGCCGGCACCCCAAGACAGTCTCCGTCCGAGTTTTTGCTTTCGGTTTTTCGTCGCTCGCGCGCGGCACAGGTTGTCCTCTGTTGTGTGGGTCTCGCCTTTGTGTCAATTGTCGTGTATCTTTGTCTGCTTGAAACTATGGGTCAATCAGTTACCACCCCTAAAAGTCTGACTCTACAGCACTTCAAGGAGGTCCGGAGCATCGCCAACAACCTCTCGGTGGAGGTCCGGAAAGGAAAATGGGACACCTTTTGCTCCTCTGAGTGGCCGATGTTTAATGTAGGATGGCCACGAGATGGCACCTTCAACCTAGACATTATTTTGCAGGTCAAAATGAAAGTCATGGATCCTGGGCCGCACGGGCACCCGGATCAGGTCCCTTACGTCATTACATGAGAGTCCTTGGTCAAGGACCCCCCTCCCTGGGTAGAGCCTTTTCTCCCAACACGCTGTACCCCGCCTGTTCCTTCGGCCCCCCTATTGCCAGTCTCCGCTCCTCGGCCCCAGTCTTCCTCCCTGTATCCTATCTTACAGAAGGATTCCAAAGATAACAGGACGAGGGGGCCTAGAGCCGCGGTTCTGCCCGCCGAGGACGGCCCCCTCATAGATCTTCTTTCTGAACAGCCTCCACCCTATGGGGCGGCCCCCGCACCTTCGGCCCCTGTTCCCCAGCCCCAGGTTGCCCCCCCAGACCCGGCCCCGTCCCCGGTGGCCGGCCGACTGCGTAGCCGCCAGGAGGGGCTCCCAGATAGCTCATCTCAAGCTCTTCCTTTGAGAGCGGGGCCGGATGACCGGCTGCAATATTGGCGGTTCTCCGCTTCGGACCTCTACAACTGGAGGAACAATAACCCCTCCTTCTCTGATGATCCGTCCAAACTAACTGCTCTCATTGAGTCCATTCTAGTCACCCACCAGCCTACATGGGATGATTGCCAGCAACTTCTTCAGACCCTCCTGACCACGGAGGAAAAGCAGCGGGTAGTCCTGGAAGCCCGCAAGAACGTTCCCGGGGACGACGGGCAACCGACCCAGCTCCCAGACCTCATCGAAGGGGCGTTTCCTTTGACTCGCCCCACCTGGGATTACTCCACCGTACGCGGTAGGGAACACCTACGTCTCTATCGCCAGTTGCTCTTAGCGGGTCTCCGGGGGGCAGCTAGACGCCCCACCAATTTGGCCCAGGTAAAGTCAGTCACCCAGACCCCAGAGGAGTCTCCCTCGGCGTTTCTAGAGAGACTTAAAGGGGCATTCCGCATGTACACGCCTTATGATCCAGAAGATCCTGGGCAGGCAACCAACCTAGCTATGTCCTTTATTTGGCAGTCTGCCCCAGATATTAAAAAAAAACTAGAGAGACTCGAAAATTTAAAGGAAAGCACGATCCAGGACCTACTTAAGGAGGCAGAGAAATTTTTCAACAAAAGGGAGACCCAGGAAGAGAGGGATGAGAGATTGAAAAAGGAGGCAGAGGAAAGGGAGAGCGCGCGGGAACGTAAGAGAAATAGAGAGTTCAGTAGACTGTTGGCTACCGTGGTAACAGGGACAGGTCAGAGACAGGATAGGCAGGGCCTGGGAGACCGAAGGAGGCCCAACCTGGACAAGGATCAATGTGCCTATTGCAAGGAGAAAGGCCACTGGGCACGAGATTGCCCCAAGAAACCTGGAGGACCTCGCCGGCCCCGACCCCGGGCCGATATCCTTAGCCTGGACGACTACGGGCGTCAGGGTCAGGAGCCCCCCCCTGAACCCAGGCTAACACTTAGAGTGGGGGGCCAACCGGTCACCTTCCTAGTGGACACAGGAGCACAGCATTCAGTCCTGACGACCTCACCGGGTCCTCTCACCACTCGATCCGCCTGGGTCCAGGGAGCCACCGGAGGAAAAAGATATCAGTGGACAACAGAGAGATGGGTTGAACTCGCCACTGGTAAGGTACATGTACCCTTCCTACATGTACCCGACTGCCCATACCCCCTCCTTGGCAGGGATCTGCTCACCAAACTCAAAGCCCAGATCCACTTCGAGGGAGGCCGCCCTCAGGTATCGGGCCCTGGAGGCCGACCTCTACATGTACTAACCCTTAACATGGAGGAAGAGTATCGGCTCCACGAGCCCGAACCTCAGGGCCCGGCCGACATGGCGGACTGGTTAAGAAGGTTTCCCAGAGCCTGGGCGGAATCAGGAGAAATGGGTCTAGCGGCCCACCAACCCCCTATAGTGGTCACCCTCAAGGCCTCCGCCACGCCGGTCTCCATCAAACAATACCCGATGTCGCATGAGGCCTATCAAGGAATTAGACCTCACATTCGGAGGCTCCTACACAGGCATTCTGGTACCTTGTCAGTCCCCCTGGAATACACCTCTCCTTCCAGTCAAAAAGCCAGGGACAAATGATTATCGCCCGGTACAGGACTTAAGAGAGGTCAATAAAAGGGTGGAGGACATACATCCCACGGTGCCCAACCCGTATAACTTGCTTACTGGACTCCCCGCAAGGTACCTCTGGTACACCGTGTTAGACCTTAAGGATGCTTTCTTCTGCCTAAAACTCCACCCTCGGAGTCAGCCAATTTTCGCCTTTGAATGGAGGGATCCAGAGTTGGGACTGTCGGGCCAGCTCACCTGGACCAGACTCCCACAGGGGTTTAAGAATAGCCCCACCTTATTTGATGAGGTGTTACACCGGGACTTGGCTGATTTCAAGGTTCATCACCCTGCCTTAGTTCTGCTCCAATATGTGGATGACCTCCTTTTGGCTGCAGAAACTGAGGAAGACTGTAAAAGGGGAACCGAGGCCCTCTTAGGAACTTTGGAGACCCTAGGGTATCGGGCCTCAGCTAAAAAGGCCCAAATCTGTCAAAGGCAGGTTACATACTTGGGCTACCAGATCAGTAATGGACAGAGATGGCTGACAGAGGCAAGGAAGCAAGCCATCCTGCAAATCCCAGAGCCCAAAAACCCAAGGCAATTGAGGGAGTTCCTGGGCACTGCTGGGTTCTGCCGCCTTTGGATTCCGGGGTTTGCAGAAATGGCGGCCCCGCTTTATCCACTCACCAAGCTGGGGACCCTCTTCACCTGGGGGGGTGAACAGCAGAGGGCCTATGCAACCATAAAGGAGGCCCTGCTAGCTTCCCCGGCGTTGGGGCTGCCGGACCTAAACAAGCCCTTTGAGCTATTTGTGGACGAGAAACGGGGGTATGCGAAAGGAGTCCTAACTCAAAAACTAGGACCATGGAAGCGCCCAGTCGCCTATTTGTCAAAAAGACTGGATCCGGTGGCCTCGGGATGGTCCCCTTGTTTGAGGATGGTGGCAGCAATCACCCTCCTGATTAAAGACTCTGGCAAGCTGACTATGGGACAGCCGATAACAATCCTGGCTCCTCACTCCGTGGAGGCCCTGGTCAGACAACCTCCGGGCCGATGGCTCTCCAATGCCTGCATGACCCACTATCAGGCTCTACTACTGGACACTGATCGAGTGTTTTTCGGTCCCGTGGTAGCTCTTAACCCAGCAACCCTGCTTCCCCTACCAGAGGGCCCAGAGACTCATGATTGTCTCCAGATACTTGCAGAGGTGCACGGCACCCGGCCTGATCTGACCGACCAGCCTCTCCCCGACGCCGACTTCACCTGGTACACGGACGGAAGCAGTTTTGTGGACACTGGGGAACAAAGAGCAGGGGCTGCGGTTACCACAGAATCTGAGGTAAT
Source organism: Meriones unguiculatus (assembly GCF_030254825.1). Taxonomy (NCBI): domain Eukaryota; kingdom Metazoa; phylum Chordata; class Mammalia; order Rodentia; family Muridae; genus Meriones; species Meriones unguiculatus. The sequence goes on along the minus strand of NW_026843709.1, from coordinate 30,698,399 downwards.
TTGAGCCAGCGCCCTCCCACCGGGCACTTCGGCACAACGGGCGAAACTCATCGTCCTAACCCAGGCCCTCCGGATGGCAAAAGGTAAAAAGCTCAACGTTTACACCGATAGCCGCTATGCCTTCGCCACTGCCCACATCCATGGGGAGATTTACTGGAGGAGAGGGTTGCTTACCTCAGAGGGAAAACCGATCAGAAATAAGCCTGAAATATTGGCCCTACTGGAGGCGTTGTTTCTGCCCTCCAAACTAAGTATCATTCACTGCCCGGGCCATCAGAAAGGGGACGACCGAGAAGCCCGAGGCAACCGCTTAGCGGACGCCACTGCTCGAGGGGCCGCGATGGAAAAGAAACCAGACACCTCCCAGCTTCTTCCCCTAAAGTCAACCGAAGCAGAGCTTACCCCCCCCCATTTGGAAATATGATAAAGGAGACAAAGTTCTTCTACAGAAGATGGGGGCTACCTATCAGCCTGAGACTCAGAAATGGGTGCTGGAGGGAAAGCCCGTGTGGCCACAACAGATGACCCATTGCCTAGTCAGTTACCTCCATAAGCTAACCCATCTGGGTTACAGAAAAATGAAGACCCTCCTCGCAAGGGAGGAAGACACCCATTACTTACTAGGAAAGGACAAAATTCTGCAACAAGTGACTGAAAATTGCTCGGCATGTGCCCAAGTCAACGCAGGTTCCCATAAATTGGGCTCAGGAATCAGGGCACGGGGACACCGGCCCGGCACTCATTGGGAAGTGGACTTCACTGAGGTAACACCTGGACTTTACGGATACCGGTATCTGCTGGTATTTGTGGACACCTTCTCTGGATGGGTAGAGGCCTACCCCACTAAGCACAAAACAGCCAGGGTAGTCGCCAAGAAACTCCTGGACGAGATTTTCCCAAGGTACGGTATGCCGCAAGTCGTAGGCTCGGATAATGGCCCGGCCTTCGTCTCCCAGGTAAGTCAGTTGGTGGCCACCTTGCTGGGGATTGATTGGAAGTTACATTGCGCATACCGACCCCAGAGTTCAGGGCAGGTAGAACGCATGAATAGGACCATTAAGGAGACTTTGACCAAATTAACGCTTGCAGCTGGCACTAGAGACTGGGTGACCCTTCTTCCCCTAGCTCTGTACCGAGCCAGAAATACTCCAGGCTCCCACGGACTCACTCCTTTCGAGATTTTGTATGGCGCCCCCCCCCACCTGCGGTTCACTTCCTGGATTCTGAGATTGGTGACTTTGCCCCTACCCCATCTCTCCAAGCCCATTTACAGGCCCTCCAGATCGTCCAACGGGAGGTGTGGAGACCCCTGGCAGCCGCGTACCGAGAGCAGCTCGAGCGTCCCGTGGTGCCACATAATTTCCAGATTGGGGATTCCGTATGGGTGAGGCGCCACCAAACCAAGAACCTTGAGCCCCGCTGGAAAGGACCCTATACGGTTCTGCTGACTACTCCCACCGCACTCAAAGTTGACGGGATCGCCGCTTGGGTCCACGCATCCCACGTCAAGGCCGCCGCCCCTGGAGAAGACAAACACCCCATTCCCACTTCAGGATGGCAGTTGCATCGCACTCAAAACCTGCTAAAGATAAGACTAACCCGCCACCACCCTTGATCGCTCTCTGCCTGATTCTCTGCTGGCAGCCTTTCTGTAGCGCATCCCCGCATCAGGTGTTTAACTATACATGGGAAGTTGTAAATCAGGCAGGAGACGTGGTCAACACTAGTTCCCAGGTTGGGGCGACACCCCATTGGCCTGCTCTGGAAGTAGATCTCTGTTCCCTGGCACTGGGAGCTCACCCATCTTGGGGGCTGCCGGACCTTCTCCACCCACTACTAAATGCCCCCAATAGCCATTCCGAGGACACCAGCCCCGGGTGTAGGAGCAAGTTCCAACGAGCAGCCCTAGCCTTGCATCAGGGCGGAATTTATATCTGCCCAGGGGACCACAGAGACAAACACCTAAATCACAAGTGTGGGTGGGCCAACGATTACTTTTGCGCATCTTGGGGCTGCGAAACAGCTGGGGATACATATTGGAACCCCTCCTCTAGTTGGGACTATATAACTGTTAAGCGCAAGTTTCCCCCTCCAGCCGTAGTCTATACTTATAGCTGCCCCTCGTTAGGCTGTGGTGGCACCTCGCTGCCAGTCCTGTCATTATCTTGTGATGGTACCAATCAAACGACCCACGGTTGGTGTAACCCCATCATCATCTCCTTCACAGCCAAGGGAAAACAGGTTCCCTGGGGAACCAAGACTAGAGGATTCGAGTGGGGTCTCCGGCTATACACAGACGGGTGGGACAAGGGATTAACTTTTAGAATCAGGCTCAAAAAGACCCCACCAAATGTTATGTCAGTCGGGCCTAACCCTGTTCTCAGTCAACTCAGTTCCTCCAATGCTGGTAGTAGTGCCCCTACGCTAATCCCCTCCTACTCGACCTCCTCCCTTGTCCCCCGTCACACCGACGGCCCCCCTCTTCACAGGCCTCAAAATCCCAGAGTAGAAGACCAGCTCTTTAGCCTAATCAAGGGAGCCTACCATGTTCTTAATTCCTCGCACCCAGAGCAAACCCAGGAATGTTGGCTACGAATCACACCTCACCCCCTCCTAGCTGTTCCATTATGCTGGGAGGGCTAACCGTGGGAGGCATTGGGGCTGGGATAGGAACCAGGGTGGCTGCCCTTTCCAACACAGACAGACTCCAACAGCTCCAGAGAGCTATGCACGAAGATCTGCAGGCGCTGGAGGAGTCCGTAAGTGCCTTGGAAAAGTCCTTGACCTCGCTATCAGAGGTAGTACTCCAAAACAGGAGAGGGTTGGACATCCTCTTCCTAAAAGAAGGGGGATGATGTGTGGCCCTTAAGGAGGAATGCTGCTTCTATGCAGATCATACAGGGATAGTCAGAGACAACATGGCTAAGCTCAAAGAAAGGCTGAATCAGAGAGAAAAACTTTTTAGGGAAGGGCAGTCGTGGTACGAAGAATGGTTCAACAAGGCTCCATGGTTTACAACCCTGGTCTCTTCCCTCATAGGCCCCTTAATAATTCTCCTCCTGATTTTGCTATTTGGTCCCTGCATTCTCAATCGCCTAGTTCAATTTGTTAAAGATAGAGTCTCGGTCATACAGGCTCTCATGTTAACCCAGCAGTACCATCAGCTTAGACAACAAGAGACTGAGCTAGACCTTCCCTAAGGCCCAGAATGGAAGATTCCATTCAATGCTCATAAAAAAATGGGGGAATGAAAGACCCCCTACCCCTCAGGACGGTCCTGCAGTAAAAATTTACTGAGTCTGCTTAGGGCCAAGAGGGGATGGTCTGCGGTTGAGACTTCCTGGAACACCACTAAGCAAGCTAAGCAAATGTTTTTCTGAGATAAGTTTCTGTTCCGTAAGACTATGACAAAGGACTTCTTAGAATCCCAGGTGGCCCCAAAGATACTTCCTTGTTCCACTAATAACCGTTGCGGCCCGCCGAGACCAAAGCCTGCCAATCAGAACCCTGTAACTATGCCTCTTACGCTTCTGTACTTCCGCTTTGCCTCCCAACCCTATATAAGGCTGGCCCTGCCCAAGCCCGGGGCGCAAAGTCCTCAGGGAGACTTTGTCGCCCGGGTACCCGTGCACTTCCAATAAACCTCTTGCTGATTGCATCCGGCTGTCTGGACTCGTTGGTTCGTGGCACCTTCGGGGGTCTTTCAGTACAGCAGGGTGTCCTGAGGTGTGTGCATTCCTCCAATGTGGTGGAGTTTCCAGGGGTGTATGTGCTCCTCCAGTGTGGTGGCTTTCTGGAGGTGTGTTCAAGGTGGGATTTCCTATGGTTGGTGCACTTAGAAGGGGCGGGTTTTCCGAAGGTGTGTGCACTTTGGAGAGGAAGGATATCCAGAGGGACATGAGCTCTGCTGCTCTTCTTGTGGCAGGATCGCGTCCCACAGGGGAAGAGGAGAGGGGACGCTCTGCTGGTCCAGAGCTTGGCAAAGGGCCCTAGGTGGGGCCCAGGATATGGGCTCCTTAGACATGTATCCCTGGGGGTGGTGTTCGCAGGTGGTTACAGCTGTCCCCTGCGCTAAGGGGCGTGGAGCACTGTCTTCTGCTGTCTTAGTCCCCAGGCTATGAGCTTTGAGCTCAGCTACCTGGTGATGTGTGCAGACTTTCCTGTTCAGGAGACCTGCACAAGGGAAGCACCCCACTACGTTCTCAGAGAAGTCCGTGCCTGATCTAAATCTATAAGCACTCCATGCTTCTGTGGTGTCTCCTCCCCTTTAGAAAGCAAAAAAAGTCCAAATTCTAGTTTCAATTGTCTCTAGACTCACCAATTTCGGTGAGTCATGTCCTCTGCCTCTCTTAAATGCTGTGATCTCTTCGCCGCCATCTTGGAAGCTCCTCTCCTTCCTTCTGATCCTAGTCCATCAGATCTTATAAGGAGTGGCTATATTATTATCGTCTGTGGCCTGTTAAGACTGCTCTCCGTTTCAGGGGATGATGATCAAAGATCAGTCTAATTAATTCATGTCAAAGAAATTCACTGTTCCCATTACTATGGAACCCAGTTTGACAGTGAACTGCCATGGGGTACATCTGTGCAGGGGTTCTAGCATGGTGCTTAGCTGGAGTTTGGCCCTCAGGAATGAACCCTCTACTCAAATGTTTTGGTTCTGTTGCTCTTCTTTTTGAGCTCTTGTCCTCTACAGATCTTACTATTTCCCACTTCTTTTATTAGATTCCATGCCCTCTGCCAAATGGTTGACCATATATCTCAGCATCTGCTTTGATAGTCTTCTGGTCACAGCCTTTCAGAGGCCCTCTCTGTCAGGTTCCTAACTTTTTCCCTGTATTCTCCTTCTTCTGATGTCCACCCTCTTTGTCTTTTGGAATGGGGATTGAGCATTTTAGCCAGACTCCTCCCTCTTGATTAGTTTCTTTAGCTATAGAGATCTTAATAGATTTATCCTACATTATATGTCTATATAAGTGAGTATATACCATGTGTGTCTTTCTGCTTCTGGGATACCTCATTTAGCGTGATCTTTTCTAGTTGCCACCATTTACCTGCAAATTTCATGATTTCCTTGTTTTTTATTGCTGAGTACTACTCTATTGGTAAAATATATCACAATTTCTGTATCCATTCTTCACTTGAGGGACATCTCCTTGGTTTCCAGGTTTGGGTATTACAAATAAAGCTGCTACAAACATGGTTGAGCAAATATCTTTACTGTGTACTGGAGCCTCTTTTTGAAATACACCTAGGTTGTGGTATAGCTGGATCTTGAGGAAGCATTATCCCTAGTTGTCTGAAAAAGTTCCAGATTTATTTTCAGAGTGGTTGTATAAGTTCACATTCTACGAGCAGTGGAGGAGGGTTCCCCTTTGTCCACAACCTCTCCAGCTGTGTTTTCACTTGAGGTTTTGATCTTGGCCATTCTGATGGGTATAAGGTGAAATCTCTGGTCATTTTGATTTGCATTTCCCTCATGGGGATTGACATTGAGCATTTCTTTAAGTATTTCTCTTCGATTCAATATTCCTCTATCAAGAATTCTCTGTTTAGCCCTATTTCACATATTTTAATTGGCTTATTTGACTTGTTCCTTTTCAACTTCTTTAGTTTTTTTTTGTATATACTGGATAATAACCCTTTGTCACATAGAGGGCTGGTGAAGATTCTTTCCCAATCTGTAGGCATTCTTTTTGTTTCGATGAGAGTGTCCTTTGCTTTACAGAAGCGTTTCAGTTTCATGAGGTCCCATTTACTGATTATTGCTCTTAGAGCCTGTGCTGTTGGTGTTCGGTTCACAAAGTTGTCTCCTGTACCATTGAATTCTAGAGACTTCCCTACTTTTTCTTCTAACCAATTTAACGTGTCTGGTTTTATGTTGAGGTCTTTGATCTGCATGAACTTTAGTTTTGTGCAAATATTGGGTCTATTGGTATTTTTCTACATGTAGTCATCCAGTTAGACCAGCATCATTTGTTGAAGATGCTACTTTTTTCCATTGTATAGTTTCGAAACTTTTGTAAAAAGTCAGGTGTCCATAAGTGTGTTGGTTTATTTCTGTTTCTTCTGTTTGGTTCCATTGATCCACCTTTCTGTTTCTATGCCAATACCATGCAGTTTTTATTACTATTGCTCTATAGGAGAGCTTGAAATCAGGAATGGAGATACCTTCAGAAGATCTTTTATTGTATAGGGTTGTTTTAGCAATTCTGGATTTCTTATTTTTTCTATTTGAAATTTAGAATTTTTCTTTCAGTTTTCTGTAAAGAATTGTGTTGGTAATTTGGTGGGAATTGCAATGAATCTGTAGATTGCTTTTGGTAAGACAGCCGTTATTACAGTGTTAAGCCTTCCAAGCAATGAGCATGGGAGATCTTTCAATCTTCTGATATCGTCTTCTAATTCTTCTTTCATAGTCTTGAAATTGTTTACATACAAGACTTCGAGTTGCTTGGTTAAGGTAACAACAAAGCACTTTATGTCTTCTGTGGCTTTGTGAAGGGTTTTGTTTCTCTAATATCTTTCTCAGCCCTTTTGTCTTTTGTATAGAGAAGTGCTACTGATTTTTTTTTTGAGTTAATTTTCTGTCCTGCCAATTTTTCTGAAGGTGTTTATCAGCTGTAGGAGTTCCCTGGTAGAATTTTGGTATCACTCAGGTATACTGTCATATCATCTGCAAATAGTGATAAGTTTGACTTCTTCCTGTCCAATTTGTATACCCTCGATATCCTTTAGTTGTCTTAATGCTCTTACAAGGACTTCCAGAAGTATGTTGAAGAGATATGGACAGAGTCGGCAGCCTTGCCTTTTCTCTGATTTTAGTTTTAAGTTTCTCTCTGTTTAGTTTGATGTTGGCTATGGGCTTGTTGTATATTACATTTACTATGTTTAGATATGTGTCTTGTATCCCTGATCTACATGAATGGATGTATTTTGTTAAATGTTTTTCAGCATCTAAGGCCATTATCATGTGTTTTTTTTTCTATCATTTTTTTAAATATGTTGCGTCACAATGATGGATTTCCATATATAAATATAAGTCAACCCCTGTATACCTGGGATGAAGCCTACTTGGTAATGGTGGATGAAGTCTTTGATGTGTTCTTGTATTCAGTTTTCAAGTATTTTCTTGAATATTTTGGCATCAATTTTCATTAGAGAGATTGGCCTGAAATTCTCTTTCTTTGTTGAGTCTTTGTGAGGTTTAAATACCAAGGTGATTGTAGAATGAATTTGGTAGTATTCCATTTGTTTTTGTTTTATGGAATACTTTGAAGAGAACTTGAGTTAGGTCTTCTTTGAAGGTTTGGTAGAATTCTGCATATGGTCCTGGATGGGTTTTTGTTTGTTTGTTTGTTTGTTTTTGATGTTACACTTTTGATGACTGCTTCTATTTTCTTAGGGAATATAGGACAATTTAATTGATTTACCTCATCTTTATTCAGCTTTGGTAAGTGGAATTGATCAAGAAAATTGTTCATTCCATTTACAATTTTATGACAATAGACTTTTGAAATAAGTCCTAATAATTGTTTAGATTTCTTCAGTGCCTGTTGTTATGTCTCCATTTTCATTTCTGATTTTGATGATTTTTATGATTTTGATGGTGTCTCTCTGCCTTTTAGTTAGTTTGAAAAAGGGTTAGTCTATCTTCTTGAATTTCTCAAAGAACCAGCTCTTGTTTCATTGATTCTTTGAATTGTTTTATTTGTTTCTAAGTTATTGACTTCAGCTGAGTTTGGTAATTTCCAGCTGTCTACTCCTTCTTGGTTTGTCTGCTTTTTTTTTTTCCTTAGGTTTTGAGATCAGCCATTAAGTTGCTTGAATGAGATATCTTGAATTTCTTCTTGAAGACACTTAGTGCTATGAACTTTCCTCTTAGCACTGCATTCATTGTGTCCCATAAGTATGGGTATGTTGTGCCTTCATATTCATTGAATTCTAGGAAGACTTTAATTTCTTGATTTCTTCCCAGACCCAGCTGTCAGTTGGAGGCAAGTTGTTCAGTTTCCATGTGTGTGTAGGCTTTTTGCTATTTCTGTTGCTGTTGAGGTCCAGCTTTATTCTTTGGTGATCAGATAAAATAAAAGGGATTATTTCAATCTTCTTGTATCTGGTGACACTTGCTTTGTGACCAACCCTATGGTCTGTTTTGGAGAATGTTCCACGAGATGCTGAGAAGGTTAATTCTTCTGTCTTTGGTGTAAGGTTCTGTAAATGTTTGTCAGATCCATTTGATTCATGACCTCCGTTAGAGACATTGTTTCTTTGTTTAATTTCTGTTTTGTTGACCTGTCCTTTGTTGATGGTGTGGTGTTGAAGTCTCCCAATATTAATGTGTGGGGATCTATGTGTACTTTAAGTTTACGCAATGTTTCTTTTACAAATGTAGGTGCTCTTGTATTTGGGGCATAGATGTTCAGGATTGTGATGTCTTCCTGGTGGAATTTTCCCTTGATGAGTCTGAAGTGTCTTTCCCCATGTCTTTTGATTAATTTTGGTTAAAAGTTTATATTCTCAGATATTAGAATGGATCCTCCTGCTTTCTTCTTGGGTCCATTTGCTTGGAGAGCCATCTTCCAACTCTTTACACTGAGATAATGTCTGTCTTTGTGACTTAGATCTGTTTCTTGTATGCAAAACTGCTGGGCCTTGTTACCTCATCCATTTGGTTAGTCTGTGTCTTTTTATTGGAGAATTAAGTCCATTGATGATGTGAGAAACTAATGACCTGTGCCTGTTAGATCCTTTGAGTTTGATGTTGGTGTGGTAGTAAGTTTGTGTGCTTGGTTGCTTTTTGTTTTACTGTAGTGAGGTTAATTATGTCCTGTGTTTTCTTGAAAGTAGCTAGTTTTCTTGGGTTGTATTTTCCCTTGTAGCGTCTTCTGTAATTCTGTATTTCTGTGTAGGTATTGTTGAAATTTGTTTTGGCGTTGAACATCTTTTTTTCTCTGTCTATGATGATGGAGAGATTTGCTGGCTATAGTAGCCTGGGCTGACATCTGTGTTTTCTTAGGGTCTGCATGATATTCACACATTCATCCTTCTGGCTTTCATAGTCTCTGTGAGAAGTCATGTGTAATTCTGATGGGTTTGCCATTATATATTATTTGGCCTTTTGTCCTTGCAGCTTTTAGTATTTTCATTTTCTTTTCTCTGTATGTTTACTGTTTTGATTATTATGTGGCAGGAGATTTTCTTTTCTAGACTAATTTATTGGGTGTTCTGTATACCTCTTGTATTCTTATTGGCCTCTCCTTTAAGTTGGAGACATTTTCTTCAATGGTTTTTTGAAAATATTTTCTGGGCCTTGGAGGAAGGAATTTTCTTTTTCTTATATTCTTATTATTCTTAGGTTTTGTCTTTTTATGTTGTCTTGAATTTCTTGTAAGTTCTCTTTCAGGAATTATTTATATTTATCATGTTCTTTGACAGATACACCAATTTCTTCCATTGTATCTTCCACACCTGAGATTCTTTCTTCCATATCTTGTAGTATATTGGTTATTCTTACCTCTGTATTTCCTGTTTTTTTTTCCTTTAAGTTCTTTCCTCCACAGTTTCATCTATTTTCTCAACCATGTTTATAACAGCTTTATTTGTAATACCCAGAAGCTGGAAACAGCCCAGACACCTCTCAACTGAAGAATGGATGCCGAAATTGTGGTACATCTATACAATGGAGTATTACTCAGAAATGAAAAATAAGGAAATCATGAAATTTGCAGGTAAATAGTGAGACCCGGAAAGGATCATTCTGACTGAGTTGTCCCAGAAGCAAAAAGACACACAGGGTATATACTCACTCATATAAACATACAACATAGAATAAACCCACTAAAATATGTACATCTAAACAAACTAAGCAGAAGAAAGGACCCTAACCAAAATGTTCAATCCCCATCCTGAAAGGCAAAGTGAATGGACATCAGAAGAAAAAGAAAACAGGAAACAACCTAGGAATCTGCCACAGAGGGCCTCTGAAAGCCTCTGCCATGCAGACTGTCAAAGCAGATGCTGAGCTTGATGGCCAACTGTCCTTCAGAGTGAATGGAATTTTATGTAAGAAGTGGAAAATAGTGAGAGCTGGAAAGGACAGGAACTCCACAAGGAGAGCAACAGAACCATAAAATGTGAACACAGGGAACTTTCCAGAGACTCATACTCCAACCAAAGTCTATTCATGGAGATAACTTAGAACCCTGACAATGCTGCCACTTCTGATGAGATCTGATAGACTAAGATCAGAAAGGAGAGGAGGACCTCCCCTATCAGTGGACTTGGGGAGGGGCATGCATGCAGAAAGGGAGGGAGAGGGGAACCAAGATGGGAGGAGAGAGGGGCTTATGGGGGGATACAAACTGAATAAAATGTAATTAATAAATTTAAATAAAAAATATGGAACTCTACATGAATTTGCATGTCATCCTTTATTGTGGGCCATGCTAATCTTCTCTGTATCATTCCAATTTTAGCATATTTGCTGCCAAAGTATGCAACACATATTTATTTCAAGTGGTCAGTAATATATTCACTTGTAGCTGACTTGTGAGTCTCACATTATCAGAGATTCAATCATTATTTGGTAAATGCACATACTTGTCCTCAGTCAGTGGATTATTTTTTTGTGAAAATGCTCCCTGGCCAAGGCAAATCTTGGAACAAAAAGCATTTAATTAGTACATTGCTTGTATTGTTAAAGAAGCCATCCATTATATCACCTCAGCAAACAATCATCTTGTTGTAGTCCTCCACCAAATCTGAGAGCTTTTCATACTGAACCAGAAGTTGCAGGTAGAGAGAGGGAGACAGAAAGAGAGCACTAGAAAGACAGATTCAGAAATAGAGATACCTAGACCAACATAAACAATAGTATAAAATGACAGAGACTGAGAGACAGACATTCCTTCTGTCTGATCACTTTCATTGGCATATCAACCTCAAAGCTCACCCTCCCATAATATAAATCCAAAAGAAAATATACATTTTTTATTATTTTTATTTTAGTTTTTATAAATTACACTTTATTCACTTTGTTTCCCCTCAAAAAAACTTCATCTGTTCCCAATCCCACCTTCCCTTCCCCTTCTCTACACATGTCCCTCCCCAAGTCCACTGATAGGGGAAGTCTTCCTCTCCTTCCTTCTGATCCTAATCTATCAGACCTCATCAAGAGTGGCTACATTCTCTTTCTCTGTGTCCTGGTGAGGCTGCTCCCCCATCAGGGTGAGAAGATCAATAAGAAGGCCAATCAGTTCATGTCAAGGGAATCTCTTTTCCCATTACTATGGAACCCAAATGAACACTGAGTTGCCATGGGCTACATTTGTGCAGAGGTTCTAGGTTATCACCATGCATGGTACTTGATTGGAGTATGAGTCTCAAGAAAGATACTTGTGCTCAGATTTTTATGGTCCTGTTGCTGTCCTTGTGGAGCCCCTAACCTCTCCAGATCTTACTATTTCCAACTGCTTTCATTAGAGTCCATGCACTCTGTCCCACAGTTGGCCTTAAGTATCAGCATCTGCTTTGATAGTCTGCAGGGTAGAGCCTTTTTGAGTCCCTCTGTGGTAGGCTCCTAACTAGTTCCCTGTTCTCTGCTTCTTCTGTTGTCCATCATCTTTGCCTTTTGGGATGCCATTAGATAATTTTAGCCAGTCCTCCATCTTGATTAGTTTCTGTAGGTGTACATATTTTAGTAGGTTTATCCTATATTATATGTCTATTTGAGTGAATATATCATGTGAGTGTCATTTTATTTCTGGAATAGGTCACTCAGGATGATCCTCACCAGTTCCCACCTTTTCTCTGAAAATTTCATGATTTCTTTTTAAAATTTTATTTATTATTTATTACAATTTGTTCACTTTTTCCATTATTTTATTTTTTAATTATACTTTATTTACTTTGTATCTCCCCTCTAGTTCCCTTCCTCCCTCCTGCCCTCCGAATCCTTACCTTTTTCCCCCTTCTACACACATTCCCTTCCCAAGTCCACTGGTAGGTTAGGGTTTCTTTTTATTCCTTCTGATCCTAGTATGTTAGGTCCTTGTTTTTATTGGGTGGGTGAGCCTGGGAGCAGAAGAGGCAGGAGGTAGCAGAGGAGACACAATGTGAACAAATTGTAATAAATAAATACATTAAGAATGGTGATCAAGGTGATAAGGTATAGAGCTCTTCAGGACTGATGTCTTCTCCTTGGTGGTGGTACCAAGGTGTGGCAAGGCTGAACTCAGTTTTCTTTAAAGGACTTGGCATTGAAACTCTGATCATGTGCCAATGATTAGATGAACAGAACATCTTTCAATTGGTGTATTTTAAAGAAAAAAAATAGAGTGGCACAATGGGTAAGAATTTGAACCTGTGAGTAATAGAAAAGGAGAATATATATATATATATATATATATATATATATATATATATATATTATGTCAACTTCCCACATAAGCAATAAAAATAATATGATGACAACTTTTACAATGATTTTTAACATTGAGAAGAGATTCTGCTAAAGAAGGGCAGAGTTTGTCTGTGTAAGGTATGCTTTCCAGGAACTCATTTTGTAGTAAAGTATTCTACCCATGATCTAGTGGTTACTCAGCTCCCTCTTAAGAGCTGAGGAGGCACATCTGAGCAAGCAGTCCTGGCACTATCACTATGTTTAGACAGTTTGTCTGGAAGACCACAGCAGGAACACAGCTGCTCCTGTGTCCTTGGCATATAACACAGACATATTTCACTGTCCTGGAAGCCCGACTTTAAATGTAAACACTAGGACCAGGAGGGTTCCTCACTGACTGCTGAGTAGAACATAGCTCCTCATCTAGCCAGGTCATCCAAGGCAACCCTGCTCATAGAGGTTTGGCAACACTAGTGTGGAATAGAACTAGCTGTCAAATAGTTTATTTCTCATAATTTTTCCTTTTACACTCACAGATTTTCACTTTTTCAATGAAACCAGTCTCAGAAATTGTCTGTATTCTGAAGGCGTCTGGTAAATGGAATTTTGCCTTCTCGTCTTGGTAGCTGTGGGTTTGTCTAAGTTTTATGTCTCAGAGAATTTTTTTTTGGTGGTCTCTGCAAGCAGGGTGGTTTGAGTCTGAGAAGTAGATAGCAAGCTCCCTGCAACCTTGGGAACCAGACTGCAAACTTTGTGTAATCTTCAGTGAATTCCTCAATGCCTTGCCACTTGGAACAGATGTTTTGATACTGTGAAAAAAAATTTTTTTTGCTTGTACCTTTTGCTTTATAAGTGTTGTTTGCTCACTCAGAAACTGAAACTTGATCAGGAATCTGTCTTGTCTCCATTCTTCATGTCTCTGTCCCCCCATTTACACTCATTTTTTCATGTGTACCCTTTTCTGTTGGTACAATGTTCTTTTGAAATGTATACCCCTTACTCTTGTTCATTCAAATGATGAATTCTCCCCCCTCCCTCCGCTTTCTGGTTTCAATCCAGATATGGCATTGTGAAAAACAAACCAAAATAAAACAACTAGCAACAATGAAGTGCAAAGCAATGATCAAGAGGACAGGAAAGAGGGGTGGAGCCAAGGCACAAGAAATGAGTGGGAGAAAAGGGTGAGAGAGCTTAGAGAGAGAGATAGAGGACAAATCTTGGAACTATGTGGAGATGGACTGGACATAATATTTCACAAAAAGCAAGTATAATGGGTAAAATCTAAATGTTAGAAAATTATGAGGGCTTGGAGGTTTAGGAGGGAGTAACTATTGCCAATCATTGTGTTCTAGGTGAACTAAATAAACCTAGTGTCTTTGTGGTGATTTTGTTATACAGTTGTTTATGATTAACGACAAGCTTTATTAAATATAATTATTAGTAAATATTAATCTCACATACAACAAGCCCAAAGGATTTGTCAGTTGGCGCCACAATGTGTCAGAATAAGGGACCTTGATAATGAGGGGCAATATGAGAAAGGCTGGTTTTTGGATCCCTGGATGCATAAGAAAAAAGAAAATGTGTTTCATGATGACCTCCCATCACAGGAAGGAAGACAAGCTAGGCAGGCAGTGAAATCATGGCTCAAGAGAAATAGCAGGGAGATGTTAATGAGGACTCTAAAATCAATGCTAATAAAGACAAGGAATTGGGAGAAACGCCCTTATAACCTTTAGTTTGTAAATGAAGTTTGTCCCTGGTTTCCATCTAGAGACTTGGGGGAAGAAATCTCACAAGCTAAAGAGTTACTTGGGAAAATACGAGCAGCCAAACAGGCAGAAAAAAAAAGGACTTCTAAAGTTATTGAAAATATTCAGAAAGGGGCTCATACAGATTTGAGTAATTTCAGAGCAGAAAATAATTTAGGATCTAGAGAGTGAGGATGAAATGAAGTCAGAGGAAGAAACTGACAAGTCTCATAATTCAGGCTGTCCTACTGTGCCCTCTGTCCCTGTGGCTTTCCCTGCCACATGTGGGCCACTGCAGGATGATATTACTGTTCTCCAAGAAAAAGTCCAATTAGAAAGGGAATAAGTTCATGTATTAAGGTAATTAGAGAAATTAAAATTAAATAATAATAATAATAATAATAATAATAATAATGTATTATTTGCACTGGTAAATTTTAAAGTCTGGTTTTGACTTTTAAAATTATAATTGTTCTTTATAATTTCACTTGTTTTATTTATTTATTTATTTATTTATTTGTTCTTTTTTTTAAATTTTTCATCAATTACACTTTATTCATTCTGCATCCCCCCATAAGCCCCTCCTTCCTCCCCTCCCTATCCCATCCTCCCTCCTCCCTCTGCATGCATGTCACTCCCCAAGTCCACTGAGAGGGGAGGTTCTCCTCTCCTTTCTGATCTTAGTCTATCAGTTCACATCAAAAGTGGCTGCCTTGTCCTCTACTGTGGCCTGGTAAGGCTGCTCCCCCCCCCCCCCCCAGAGGGAGGTGATCAAAGAGCAGGCCAATCAGATTATGTCAGAGGCAGTCCCTCTTCACATTACTATGTAGCCCAATTGGACTCTGAACTATCCTGGGCTACATCTGTGCAGGGGTTCTGGGTTATCTCTATGAATAGTCCTTGGTTGGAGTATGAGTCTCTGGGAAGTTCCCTGTGTTTAAATTTTCTGGTTCTGTTGCTCTCCTTGTGGAGACCCTGTCCTCTCCAGCTCTTACTATTTCCCAGTTCACTTGTTTTAATATTACAAAAAACAGGTTTTTATTTTTTATTATTAGTTATATTTTATTAACTCTGTATCACAGCTGTTTTCTGCTCCCTCATTCCTTCCCAATCACACCCTCCCTCCCTTATCTCCTCCATACTCATTTCTAAGTCCACTGATTTGGGGAGAACCTTCTCCCCTGTCATCTGACCCTGTTTTACCAGGTATCTTCAGGACTGGTTGCAAAGTCCTATTGTGTGGCCTAGCAGGACTGCTGCTCCCTTGGGGTGTGAGGAGGTCAAAGAGCCTGCCTTTGATTTTCTTTCAGAAATAGACGCTGTCCCCCTTACAATGGGAATCCAGTTGGTTACTGAGCTACTTTGGGCTACATCAGAGCAGAGGTTCTACATTTTATCCATACATGGTCCTTAAAAGACCACTCACTCTGCACAGATAATATTTGGTCTTGTGGGGCTCTTTTACATTCCACATCATACTAACTCGCCCTTCTTTCATATGATTCCCTGCACTCTGCAAAAGGTTTGGTTATTAGTCTTAGCATCTGCTTTGATACACTGATATGTAGTCTTCCAGAGGCCATCTGCTGTAATCTCCTGTTACTTGTATTCTCCTTAGTTCAATGCACATTATATTTGTCTTTCTAAGTGAGGATTGATCATCTTACCCTGGGTGCTCTCTTTTATCTTCTTTAGGTTTCATTATGTTTATCATATCTTAAAGGTCTATATAAGTGAGTATATACCATGTGTTTTTCTCCTTCTGGGATACCTCACTCAGAGTGATCTTTTATAGAGCCTACCATTTGCCTGAAAATTTCATGATTTCTTCAATGTGATTGCTGAGTAGTATTCCATTGTGTAAAAATACCACAATTCTGCAGCCATTCCTCTGATGAGGGACATCTAGGTTTTTTCCAGGTTCTAGAAATTACAAATAAAACAGCTACAAACATGGTTTGTGTACTGGAGCAAATTTCGGGTATATACCCAGCTAGGAGTGGTATAGCTCGGTCTTGAGGAAGCACTATTCCTAGTTGTCTGAGAAAGCACCAGATTGACTACCAAAGTGGTTATACCAGTTTACATTTCCACCAGCAATATAGGAGGGTTCCCCTTTCTACAAAACCTCTCCAGCATGTCTTCTCATTTGAGTTTTTGATTTTAGCCATTTTGATGGGTGTAAGGCAAAATCTCATTGTTGTTTTGATTTGCATTTCCCTGATGGCTAAGGATGTTGAGCATCTCTTTAAGTATTTCTCTGCCATTCTATATTCCTCTACAGAGAATTCTCTGTTTAGTTTTGGACACTATTTTTTAATTGGATTATTTGATCTTTTGCTTTTTAACTTATTTAGTTCTTTATATATTCTGCATATCAGCCCTGTGTCAGATACAGGGTTAGTGAAGATCATTTCCCAGCCTGTAGGGTGTCGTTTATTCTGATGACAGTATCTTTTGCTTTACAGAAGCTTTTCAGTTTCATGAGGTCCCCTTTCCTGACTGTTGCTCTTAGAGCCTGTGTTGTTGATATTCTATTCAGGAGCTTATCTCCTGTGCCACTGAGTTCAAGGCACTTCCATCTTTTTATTCTAACCGATTTAGATTATCTGGTTTTATGTTGAGGCCCTTCAGCCACTTGGACTTTTGTGTAGGTTGATGATTATGGATCTATTTTCACTTTTCTGCATGTAGACATCCAGTGGACCAGCACCATTTGTTGAAGATGTTGTCATTTTTCCATTGAATGGTTTGGCTTCTTTGTCAAAAATCAAATATTCATAGATGTGTGGGTTTATTTCTGGGTCTTCTCTTAATTTCCATTGACCCCCCTTTCTGTTTCTATGACAATGCCATGCAGTTTTTATTCCTATTGCTTTATTGTACATTTTGAGATTAGGGATGGAGTTACCTTCAGATAATCGTTTGTTGTACAGGATCGTTATGGAGATTCCGTGTTTTTTGTTTCTCCATATGAAGCTGAGTATCTTTCTTTCGAAGTCTGTAAAGAACTGAGTTGGTGTTTAGGTGGGAAGAGCATAGAATCTGTAGATTGCTTTTGGTAGGATGGCCATTTTCAGAATGTTAATCCTACCAATCCATGATCACTGGGGAATTTTCCATCTTTTAAAATCTACTTTAATTTCTTTCTCCAGAGACTTGAAGTTTTTTTTTTTTTCAAACAAGTCTTTCACTTGCTTGGTTAGAGTCACCCCAAGGCAATTCATATTATTATTGGCTAGTGTGAAGGGTGTTTTTTCCCTAATTTCTTTCTTGGCCCTTTTGTTTTGGTATACAGGAGGGCTTCTGATTTTTTTGAGTTGATTTTGTATCCTGCCACATTTGCTGAAGGTGTTTATCAGCTGAAGGAAATCTCTGAATTTTTGGGCTCTGATGTATTCATCAGTGAATAGTGACACTTTGACCTCTTCCCTTCCAATTTTTATCCCCTCGATTGCCTTTAGTTGTCTTATTGCTTTAGCTAGGACTTCAAGTACAATGTTGAAGAGATTTGGAGAGAGTGGGCAGCCTTTTCTTGTCCCTGATTTCAGTGGGATTGATTTAAGTTTCTCTTGACTAAGTTTGATGTTGGCTATAGGCTTGCTGTATATTGCCTTTATTATGCCTTTATTATCCTGTGTCCAAGATGACCCAAGACTTTACACATGATTGGGTGTTGGACTATGTCAAATGCTTTTTCAGGATCTAAGGAGTTGATCATGTAGTTCAGTTTGTTTATGTGGTGGATTACATTGATGGATTTCCATATGTTGAACCTCATTTGCATGACTGGGATGAAACCTACTTGATCATGGTGGATAATCTCTTTGATGTGTTCTTGGATTCTGTTTGCAAGGATTTTATTGAGTATTTTTGAATCAAGGATCATAAGAGAGATTAGTCTGAAGTTCTCTTTTTTGTTGGGTCTTTGTATGGTTTAGGCACCAAGGTGACTCTGGCTTCATAAAATGAGTTTAGTAATGTTCCTTCTGTTTCTATTTTGTGGAATGGTTTAGAGAGAATTGGAGTTAGCACTTCTTTGAAGAATTGTGCACTGAATCTATGATGACTGCTTTTATTTCCTTGGGGGATATAGGAGTATTCAATCTTTCTACCTGATCTTGACTTCATTTTGTTACATGGACTCTTTCTAGAAAATTATCCATTTCTTTTAGATTTTTGAATTTTGTGGCATAAAGGATTTTGCAGTAAGACTTGATGATTGTTTAGATTTCCTCACTGTCAGTAGTTATGTCCACCCATTCATTTCCGATTTTGCTGATTTGGATAGTTTCTCTCTTCCTTTTAGTCAGTTTGGCTAAAAGTTTGTCTATCTTGTTGATTTTTCTCAAATAACCAACTCTTGGTTTCATTTATTATTTGAATAGTTATGTTTCTAATTGATTGATTTCAGCCCTGAGTTTGATTATTTCCACCCATCTGCTCCTCTTAGGTGTATTTTCTTTTTTCTTTTTTTTTCTAGGAATTTCAGGTGGGCCTTTAAGTTGCTTGTATGAGATCTCACAAATTTCTTCTTGAAGCCACTAAGTGCTATGAATTTTCCTCTGAGCACTTCTTTCATTGTGTACCATAAATTAGGGTATGTTGTACCTTCATTTTCACTTAATTTTATTTAGTCTTTTATTTCTTTATTTTCCTTATCCCAGCTGTCATTGTGAAGCAAGTTGTTCAGTTTCCATTTGTTTGTAGGCTTTTTTTTTTTTTAGTTCCATTGTTGTTGAGGTCCAACTTTAGTCCCCGTTGGTCAGATAGAATACAGCAGATTATTTAAATCCTCTTCTATTTATTGAGACTTGCTTTGTGACCAAATATATGGTCTATTTTGGAGAATTTCCATGAGGTGCTGAAAAGATAGATGCAATTTTGTAGACAGATTGATTACATAAAGATATGTAGTCTTCAAAAATTTCAGAGACCTACAGACTATTTCATTTAAAAGTATCTTTATTATTTTAAAGTTTCTTTGATAATGAGAAAACTCATTTCCTGGCAGCACTCCACCTACCTGAAATAAGATAATGAGCATCAAAGAACCTTTATATGGAGATGGCTACAAATGTGGCAAAAAAGCCACTTAGGTAAAGAAATTACACTTGCTTCACAACAGACAAATTCTGCCAAAAAAGTACAAGCTTAAATGCAGGACAAGTTGAATGTCCAACTCTGCCAAGACAGGGTAAGCAAGTCCTAAATAGTTCCAGCTTCACTTATACATCTGTCAAATATTGTCAGCCTGAAAGCTGAAGATGATGATCCAATGTTATAAATAGTTATATGAATGACTGTCCAGGCAGCAAACCATCTCTGTTAATTTTTATTTTTTGGAAGCTGCTAACATGCACTTCATATTTACTCTAATAGCTAATTTTATTTCCTTCTCAAGTCTCTGATGGGGTTGAAGACAAAATAGTTATAGTGCCATAAACAAGCCTGAGTTGTTTAGAAGTTAAGAAATCCTTTCATATAGGTAATACCTGAGAGACCAAAAGGATAAAAAGCAGCACATATTATTAAAGTTTAAGACCTGAACTAGCTGGGTGGAGAGGTCCAGGAATGCCCTGAGGGGAAGAACTTACCTTACTGCACTCTTTCCCCACCCACTAGAGATAAAGTTGCTAGGAAAAGGGCCCATTCTCCTAGGAAGGGACACCAGATCATTAATGGTATGGGGGCCTTCCTATAGCCAATCAATTAAAAATGTAGCAATTTAACCAACAGATGCTTGCCAGGTAGAAATCACCCCTGCCTTGGGCATGCTGGGATGGACCAGAATCCTTAAATCACACAACAAACCTGAGCATGGGGCTCTCGGCTCCCACCTCTTCTGTGGTGGGGAATGTGGGTACAAGCTACAGCTTGTATTTTATAATAAAATGAACATCATGTATTTAAAGCAGAGTCTAGTTATTCCGGTCTTTTGCGGTTTGTGAACTGGGCAGAACAATACCAAAAGGGATAAAATTTAATTTTGGTATAAAAGTTTTAACTTGTCAAGATAGATAGGATAATCAGATAACTTTCTCCTAAGTTGCTAAATACACATGGACTGGACATTACACATGTAGAGTTTACTGCTTCTCAATTCACATTTAACACTCACCAAACAGTTTAAGCCAAACAGTCCCAGGAATTGTCTCATTTCCTTCTCTTTTTCCTGCTCATAAAGGCTCAATACACCAGAGAACCATGGAACATGAGAACCTATTATATTAATACAAATGTGAAGGTATATTTAGTGAGTTCATAAGGAACTGCTCAGTTCAAAGTCAAAACCTAGAAAATTTCAGATCCAAGAGCACAGTAGAAGACACCTTGTCATTCAGTACATTCCCCTTAACCCCACATCCCATTGAAGCTTCCCTACTTAGGAAGCTATCCAATTAAATAATCATAAAAGTTTCAGTTCCTACCTGACCTTGTCACAGAGATAAACAGGAAAGGTTGTGAGATCTGGATAAAAGATGAGAGAAAGGCTTGTTGGATTTCATGAGAAAAAGTCACATCTGTACAGGATCAGAGATACTGGACATTGAGGAAAGTTTGTTTACTCATTTCCATGGAAACCTCAGGATTCTCTCAGGTGCTGAGAGATGGAATGATGTCATGCAACAGGTGGAAGCTATTAAAAGTTTCAAAAGCCAGACATAAAAAGGGCCAAGTAGAAAGCCTGCATGAGAGAAAGGCTGAGCAGCTGTACATGCCTCAATCTGGGCAGTTGAAAGCACACAACCCAGAGATGACATTTCCTGTGTTCAAGACTCTTAGTTCAGGAAACGTGTCTCATATTTCTTTAAAATGGTCAATAATAAAGTCATGTGTCCTTGACATGTGACTTTCACATTATCACAGATTCCATTATTATTTGTTAAGTGTGCAGATATGTCCTCAGTTAGTGAATTACTTACTGGGAAAATTATCTTTTATGAAGGCAAATTTTTGAATAAAAAGTGCTTAATTGGGACCTTGCTTATATTTTTACAGAGGTCATCCAGGATATCACATCAGTAAGAAGTCATTTGGTTGTACACCTTCAGCAGAACTGAGAGCCTTTCATACCACAGGCAATAGGCAGAGAGAGGGAGACAGAGACAGAGAAAGAGGCATAGAGTCAGTTTCAGAAATAGAGAGACTGAGACCAGCAGAAACAAAGACATAAAGTGACAGAGACCAAGAGACAGAGACTCTAGTGTGTCTGGTCACTTTCATTGCCATATCAACCTCAAAGTATATTATCCTATAATATAACTCCACAAGCAATTATTTTATCTAAAAGGGCCATAGGTCATAACCCTTCCCATACATTTTCTCACCGGGGTCTCCACATTTAAATAGATGAGCTTCATGTGTACATTGCATCTCAAATCACCAGGAAGTGGAAGGAGATGGAGGGATTTCTGGAAAAAGAACATAGTTATCCTGATAGTTTCTCATTCAATACAAGTTATAATAGGCCATCTAATTGTGACCAAAACTGTCTTCCACTATAGGGATTGGATGTCAGTTAATTGGGTTTTTGGGCCAGGGCATCCTATGAAAATTGTCCAGCAACCCAGACTGTTGTTATTTAAATATGTTGCTCTCTGACCTCACCTGTTAGATCATTGCCATGTCCTTGTATCCACATAGATTCTTCCTTCTGCATTAAATGGGGTTGAATACAGATGCCCACATCCAATATTATGTAGAGAGAGACCTTAAAACACCTAGTTCTAAATGGGATTTCCCTATGAAATTCTCTCTCACCTCAGTGCTCTGTGCAGAATGAAGGAGTGGAGGCAGGAAGTGTGTCATAAGTAGGGGGAATTGAGGACAGAAGGAGAGTGCTCTATGCACTCAACTGATAGATCAGTAACATCTTGGTTCCACAGAAATATTTCCTTCTGCATCAAATAGGAATGGATACATAGAGCCACATTCCCGATATTATTCAGAGAGACCTTAAAATACCCAGCTCTAAATGGAATTTCCCTTTGAAAATTTACCTTCCCTCAATTCTCTGCTAAGGCTGCCTGAGAGGAGGTAGGAAGAGTGTCCTAAGTATAGGGAATTGAGAAGGAGAACAATGCCCTGAGGTTCAGGCCACAGAGGAAAATGATGCAGAGAGCCTTGATAAGACTTCATAAGCTAGGGTCAGATAGAAAGACAAGGATGACCTACCCTATCAGGCAAATAGAGAATGGGAATAAGGGTACAAAGAAGAGTGTTTCTAGGACTGGAATGAGAAGACAGAGTATGTAGAAGAGGGCATACAAAATGAACAAATAGTAATAAATAAATACATAAGAAAAACTGTGATGAAGGTGATGATGTATAGAGCTCTTCAGGACTGATGGATTCTTTTGGACGTTGATGCCAGTGTGCCACAAGGATTAACTCAGTTTTCTTTTTGGGACTTTGCACTGAGACTCTGATCTTGTTCCAATGAATATATGAACAAGACATACTTCAATTGATGTATTTTAAAGAAAAGTATTTTAGTGTGACACATGGGTAAAAATTTGAACCTGGGCTCAATGGAAAAAGGATTGTAATGTACAAGATATGAAATTCCACATAAGCAATAAAAATAATATTTTGACAACTTTTACAATGACTCTTAACATGGAAAAGGATTCCACAAAAGGAAGGCAAATTTTGACATTGAAAGGCATGCTTTCCAGGAACTCATTATGTAGCCAGGAATCCTAGTGATGAATTAGATTTTACCCAGTTATGCCAGTTGCCATGAGCTCAGGTGGCACTGCTGAACAAACATTCCTAACAGTAGCACTATGTTTAGAGGGTTCACATAGAGGAGCACAGCAGGAAACACTGTTGCTCTTGTGTACTAGGCATATAACATGGATGCATTATTCTTTCCTGAAGGCCCAGTTTTAACTGTAATCCCAGGACCAAGAGGATTACTCACTCACTGTGAGACCACTGGGAAGGAGACAGCAGAAGCTGAGCTGGACAGGTCAGTCAAAGCAGCCCTCTTATAGAGGGCTGCCAACCCTAGTGTCTAACAGCCCCAGATGTTAAAAAGTTAATTGCCCATCAATTCTCCTTTCACTGTCACCCATCTTTCTGTATTTCAGCCCAACCAGTCCCAGAAATTATCTGGTTTCCTACTGTTTTCACTGCTCTTAAAGTCTCAATAAAGCAGGGAAACTAGGTCCTGCCAGCCTATTATATCAATAAAAATATTAAGATATATTTAGTGAGTTTAGGAGTAACTGCTCAGTTCAAAGTCATAACCTACAAAATTTCACATCCAAGACCACAGATTGAAACCATCTTGCCATTAGGTATATTCCCCTTAATCTCACATCACTCTGAAGCTTTCATATGTAGGAAGCTGTCCAATTAAATAAACATTAAAGTTTCATTTCTTACCTGACATTGTCACAGAGGTAAACAGGAGTAAAGGTGTGGGATCTGAATAAAGGGATGAGACAAAGGCTTATTGGGTTTCACAAGAATAAGTCACATGGGCACAGGAACAGACATACTGGACACTGAAAAAAGTTTGTTTACTCATCTTCATGGAAACCTAAAGATTCTCTCAGGTGATGATTGTGGTTCTGATTGGATTAGAAAGAGAAATATGCCATAAAAGAGGTTAAAGTCAGTAAGTATATCAGGAGTTAGTTATGAAAGGACCAGCCTGCTTGAGAAAAAGTCTGAGCAGCTGGACATACCTCAATCTGGGCAGCTGAAAGCACACAACCCAGAGATGACAGTTCCTGTGTCCAAGACTCTTAGTTATGGAAAAGTGTCACATTTTTCTTACAAGTGATCATTAATAAAGTCCTTGACATGTGAGTTTCACATTATGACAGTTTCTATTATTATTTTTAAAAGCAAAGTTATGTCCTGAGTCAGTGAATTACTTAGTGGAAAAACGATCCCTAACAAAGTCAAATCTTTGAACACAAATTGTTTAATTAGGACCTTGGTTATATTTTTACACAGACCATCTAGGTACACGTCTGCAAAGCGTCATCTTGTTGTAGTAATTCAGGAGAATGGAGAGCTTTCCATACTGTACCATAAACAGCAGGCAGAGAGAGACTGACAGACAGAGAAAGAGAGAGAGAGAGAGTTTTAGAGACAGATTCAGATAGAGCAACCAAAACAGACACAAACAAATACATACAGTAAGAAAGACTGAGAGAGAGAAACTCCACTCTGTCTGGCCACTTTCCTTGGCAAATCAACCTCAAAGCACACCCTCTTATATTGTAACTTTCACAGGAACTATATTATCTAACTAGGCAGTACCTCCTAACACTTCCCAGACATTTCCTCACTGGGGAGTCAACATGTAAATAGATGGACTTCAGGGAGACATTGCAATTTAAATCACCAGGAAGAGGAACAAAATGGAGGGACTTCTAGTTCATCATGCAATACAATGATTAAAATCCCAGCAACTTCCAAGGTCTAAAGAATATAACTGACATTCTCCTTTGGGAAAAATGTGTATACTTCCAAAGGAGTATTATTCAGCTAAGAAAATAACAGCAACATATTTTCAGCCAAATGGATGGAACCAGAAAAAAATCATTATGGGTGAAGTAACTAAAATGCAGAAAGACAAATATGGTATGTATTTACATATTGGGAGATCTCCTAATATTGGTGGCTAAAGTTCCAAAAGGCCAACTATTGTGACCAAACCAGTCTTCCACTAGTGTAATTGGGTAGCAATTAATTGACTTGTTGGGCCAGGCCATCATGCAGAAATTTTAAAACAACCTAGGTTATTATTAAAATATGTTGCTCTCTGCACTCAAATATAGATCAATGTCATTTTTTTTTGGATCCACAAAGTTGCTTTCTCTACATCAAATAGAATTTCATACACAGACCCAAAATCTGATAATATGTTCAGAGAGACCTTAAAACATACAACTCTAATTGGGGTTTCTCTATGAAATTATCCCTTCCCTCAGAGCCCTGGAAAACCTGCAGGAGAAGGGGTAGGAAGAGTGTCATACATAGAGGTAATGGAGGATACAAGCAGAATCAAGCTGCAGAAGAAGATGCAACCAGCCTGGTTGGACCTGATAAGCTAGGGTCAGATAAAAGAGGAAAGAGGACCTCCCCTATCAATGAAGTAGAGAGATAGCATAGGGGCAGAAGAAGGAGGGTTGGTGGACTGGAAGGAGAAGAGGGAGGGGCAGCACAGGGGACACAAGGTGACCAAATGGAAATAAATATATACATAAGAAATACTGTGATCAAGGTGTTGAAGTGTAAAACTCTTCAGAACTAATGGCTTCTTCTTGGAGGTGGTTTCAGGGTGTGGCAAGGATGAACTCAGATTTCTTTAAGGGACTTGGCCCTGAGATTCTGATCATATTCCAATGAGTATATAAACAACACATATTACAACTGATGACTTTTAAAGGAAAAAAAAGTGTGACACATGGCTATGAATATGGAAAAGGAGTATAATGTATGTTATTTGAAATTCCCACATAATTAATAAAAATAATATATTGACAAGTTTTACAATGACTTTTAACATGGAGAAAATATTCCACTAAAGGAGGGCAGAGTTTGACTGTGTAAAGCATGCTTTCCAGAAACTCATTATGTAGCAGAGAATCCTAGTCATTAACTTGTTTTTACCCAGCTACCACAGACAACATGAGCTCAGATGGCACTACTGAACAAGCAGTTTTGGCACTAACTGACTAACTCTGTTTAGTTGGTTTAACTGGAGGACAATATCAAGAAACATTTCAGCCACATCTACTCCAGCATCACCAGTGTAGCATATCAATAGATTGTGCTACAGGGCAGGAGACATGCTTTCTTTGGAAATTCCTTCCCTGGAGGCCACTGGCAGGTCTTCTTGACCACCTAAGTCAAAAAGGTGCAGTCTAGGGTTTCTACGCTTCTTTGGTTGGGTTTGTGGGACTCGATTAATGAGAGTTTTTTGTTTGTTTGTTTTTCTCTGTGACTCCTGAAATAGCACAACTAATTTTACAAAGAAATTTATTATTAGTAAATTATTAAAGGCTTTAACAAGAATAAAATGTAAAAATAAGAATAAGAAAAGTAACAAATCAGATTCAGTATCAATAGGCATCATAAGAATAGTAGAAAAAATAATGGGCTCCTTCTTAAGAAAAAATAGCATGAGAAGTACAGCTGATGGGAGTTTCCCCTCCCTTCAGTGCCTTGCTCCTAGGGAAGATTGTAAATCTTTAGCAGGACGTATGGGAGGATGGTTAACAAAAGTGTAATTAGATTTTGATACAGAAAAAAGATTTTGTCAGGCATCTGACTTAGCTCCTGACTTTACTCTTCATTGGTTAGCAATACTGAAATTGAATTTGAGGTTTCTTTCCCTTTGTCTGCTTTGATCAAAAGTTTACAGGCCAAGATTTCTTGTGGGCACTCCTCAATCTTAAAATGTAAATTTTGTATTCTTGGTAAAAGTCTAAATGTTCTGGGAAGTATGCCACTTTTAAGGTGCCTTTTTGTGAAATCAATATAAAATTATCAGCTTGACTTCAATAAAATTGCAGCAGAGCCAAAACCATTAAGGTGTCTCTGTCTGTCAATTCATTACCAAAACCACGTCTTCCTGTCCAGAGCCTTGTTCCCCATGGACACAGGGAATATGACTGGCTGGTCTGTGGCACATTTCTGTCTTGTGTTCTAGCCATATAACACAGACTCATTTCACTGTCTAAATGACCAGATTTGAATATAAAACCCAGGACCAGGAGGATTTCTCAATGACCACTGGGTAGGACACAACTGGTAATCTAGCCAGGTCAGCCAAGGCAACCCTGCTCATAGAGGGCTGACAACACTAGTGTGGAACAGCACCATCAAATAGTTTATTGCCCCTCTGTTCTGCTTTTACATACACAGATATTTCCCTCTTTCATTCAACCCCATCCCAGGAATTATCTGGTTTCCTTCTCTTTTCCCTGATCCTAAAGATTCAATACACCAGAGAACACTAGTTCCTACCAGCCTTTTATATCAATGAGAATATAAAGGTACATTTAGTAAGTTCAGGAGTAACTTCTCAGTTAAATGTAATAATTTCAAATCTAAAACCACAGGATGAGACCACCTTGTCATTCTGTACTTTCTCCTTAATCCCACATCACTTTGAAGCTTTCATACTTAGGAAGCTGTCCAATTAAAAAAAAAACAACATTAAAGTTTAATTTCCTAGGTGACATTGTCACACAGGTAAACAGTAGTAAAGGTGTGGGATCTGGATAAAAAGATGAGATAAAGGATTTTTAGGTTTCACAAGAAAAAGTCACATATGTCCAGGATCAGAGATCAGAAATCCTGGAAAAAGAGGAAAGTTTGTTTACTCATCTCTATAGAAACCTCAAGACTCTTTTAGGCACTAATTGGCTGAGTGACAGAATGATGTCATGAAAAATCTTAAAGCCAGTAAGTGATTCAGGAGCCAGTAACTAAAAGTGCCAAGGGCCAGCCTGCTTAAGAGAAAGGCTGAGCAGTCCTACATGCAGCTGAATCTGCACATAGTACTCAATCTGTGCAGCTGAAAGCACACAAACCAGAGATGACAGTACCTGTGCCAAGACTCTTAGTTCAGGAAAAGTGTCACATGCTTTTTTCAAGGGGTAATTAATAAATAAATTCACGTGCCCTTGATATGTGAGTTTCACTCTACCACAGATTCCATTATCACTTGTTAAAAGCAAAAATATGCTCTGAGTCAGTGCATGACTTAGTGAGAAAAAGCTCCCTGACAAAGACAAATCTTTGAACAATTTTTTTTAATTGGGACCTTGTTTATGTATTTTACAGAGACCATGCAGTATGCCATGTCATTAAGCAGTTATCTTATTGTAGTTCTTCAGCAGAACTGCAGTCTTTTCATACAGAATCACAGGCAGCAATCAGAGAGAGAGATTTAGAGGAAAAAAGACCTAGAGAGATAGATTCAGAAATAAAGAGACAAACACAGACAGAAACAAAGATTTAAAATGACAGATAATGAGAAAGAGACTCCATTCTTTCTGGTCACTTTCACTGGCATATCAACATCAAAGCACAACTCTTATAACACAAATCCAAAGAAATTATATAATTTTAATATTTTTATTTTAATTTTTATTAATTACTTTTTATTCAGTTTATATTCTCCCAAAAAGCCCCCTCCCCCCTTCCCATTTCTACATTCTCTCCCCATTCTCCACATATGTCTTTTCCCACGTCCACTGAAAGAAGAGTTCTTCTTATCCTTCCCTCTGATGCTACTCTCTTAGATCACATCAAGAGTGGCTGCATTGTTTTCCTCTATGGCCTGGTAAGGCTTCCCCCCCCAATCAGGGAGAGGTGATCAAAAGCCGGGCAGTCAGTTCACATCAAAGACAGTTCCTGTTCCAATTACTATGGAAATCTCTTGGACACTGAAATTCTATGGGCTATATCTCTGCAGGGGTTCTAGCTTATCTCCATGCATGGTACTTGGTTGGAGTGTGAGTCTCAGGAAAGACACCTGTTCTCAGATTTTTTTGGTTTTGTTGCTCTCCTTGTAGATCTCCTGTCCTCTCCAGATCTTGCTTTTTCCCACCTCTTTCATTAGATTCCATGCACTCTGCCCAACAGTTGGCTATAAGTTTAAGCATCTGCTTTGATATTCTGCAGGGCAAAGCCTTTCAGGGACCTCTTTGGCAGGCTCCTAATTTGTTTCCAGTTTTCTGCCTCTTCTGAAGTACATCTTCTTTGCCTTTCAGGTTAAGGACTGAGCATTTTAGCCAGAGTCCTTCCTCTTGATTATTTTCTTTAGGTGTACAGATTTTATTAGGTTTATCTTATATTATATGTCTGTTAGTGAGTATATACTGTGTCTGTCTTTCTTCTGCTTCCGGATGTACCATTATTTCTGTGTCTAATTTTTAGTTCAGTGGGAGGACCTCTGGTTTGTTTCTATGTTCTGGCTATTAAAAACATGCTTGAGCAAATGTCCTTATTGTGTACTTAAGACTCTTTTGGGTATATGCCTAAGAGTGGTATAGCTGAATCTTGGGGAAGCACTATTCCTAGTTGTCTGAGAAAGCATCAGATTGCTTTCCAGAGTGGTTGTACAAGTTTTCATTTCCACCAGCAGTGGAGAAGGGTTCCCTTTCTCCACAGTCTCTCCAGCATCTGTTGTCACTTGAGTTTTTGATCTTGGCCATTCTGATGGGTGTAAGGTGAAATCTCAGGGTTGTTTGGATTTTCATTTCCCTAATGGCTAATGAGGTTGAGCATTTCTTTAAGTGCTTCTCTGCCATTCCATATTCCTCTACAGAGAATTCTCTATTTAGCTCTGTTCCCCATTTTTTAATTGGATTACTTGATTTTTTTTGTTGTTTAACTTCTTTAGTTCTTTATATATACTGGATATAAGCCCTCTGTCCAATATAGAGTTGGTGAAGAGTCTTTTCCTATCTGTAGGCAGTCATTTTGTTTTGATGACAATGTCCTTTGATTTACAGAACCTTTCAGTTTCATAAGGTCCCATTTACTGATCTTTGCTGTTAGTGCCTGTGCTGTTTGGTGTTCTGTTCAGAAAGTTGTGTGTACCAATGAGTTCAAGGTTGTTACCCACTTTTTTTTCTAACCTATTTACTGTGTCTGGTTTTATGTTGAGATCTTTGATGCACTTGGACTTTAGTTTTCTGCAGGGTGATAAGTATGAATCTATTTTCATTTTTCTACATTTAGACATCCAGTTAGAGCAGCACTATTTGTTGAAGATGCTATCTTTTTTTCATGGTATGGTTTTGGCATCTTTGTCAAAACTCGGATATCCATAAGTGTTTTGGTATATTTCTGAGTGTTCTATTCAGTTCCATTGATTCACCCTTCTGTTTCTATACCAGTAACATGTACTTTTCAGTATTGTTGCTCTACAGCACATTTTGAGATCAAGGATGGAGATAAATCCAAAAGATCTTTTATTATAGAGGATTGTTTTAGCAATTCTGGGTTCTAATTGTCCATGTGCAGTGGAGAATTTTTCTTTCAAGAACTGTAAAAATTGTGTTGGTAGTTTGATGGGAATTGCATTGAATCTGTAGATTGCTTTTGGTAAGATGGCCATTTTTACTATGTTAAGCCTGACCAGCCATGATCATGGGAGATCTGTCCATCTTCTGATATCTTCTTCTACTTCTTTCTTCAGAGTCTTGAAATTTTTTTCATACAAGTCTTAACTTGCTTGGTTAGGTTCACATCAAGGTACTTTTTGTGTTTGACCAAATATAAGAACACATCAAAGAGATCATCTACTATGACCAAATAGGCTACATTCCAGGTATGCAGGGGTGGTTCAATACATAGAAATCCATCAATGTGATCCACCATACTAAAAAAAAAAGAAAGAAAAAAAAACACATGAAAAATCACCTTAGATGCTGAAAAAGCATTAGACAAAATCCAACATCTATTCATGTATAAAGTATTGGAGAGATCAGGGATATAACACACATATCTAAATATAGTAAAGGCAATATACAGCAACATTATAACCAACTAAACTGAGAGAAACTAAACTAAGAGAAATTTAAAGCCATCCTGCTGAAATCAGGGACCTGCAAGGCTGCCCACTGTCTCCTTATATTTTCAACATAGTTCTGGAAGTCCTTTCTAGAGAAATGTGAAAACTGAATGAGATCAAGAGGATACAATTCATAAAGAAAGAAGTTAAAGTATCATTGTTCGTAGATGATAGTATACCTGAGTGACCCCAAAAATTCTACCAGAGAAGTCCTCCAGCTGATAAACACCTTCAGCGAAGTAGCTGGGTACAAAATTAACTCAAAAAAATTAGTAGCCCTCCTTTGTATAAAAGATAAAATGGATCAGAGCCAAGATGGCAGCGCCAGGAGAACAGCGCATCTGAGAAGCAGGACAGCACTCTCCCTGCAGAGACCAGGAGACTGAACTTGGGGCCATGAAACTACATCGATTGTGTTTCCCAGGTGAGGGGAGGCTCCCACGGCATGGGAATCAGTCGGGTCCACTCACGGCTACCCAGCCAGAACCCAGAAGAAATCCTGGGTAACGCAGTCTTTGGGTCTCCAGGCTGGAGCCACAAGCGGGCGTGTCCCAGTCACTTTCCCAGGCTGATCCGTGGGCACAAGGGTACCTGAGACTGGGAGTCCCAATCACGGGGGGGACCCCACTGGGAAGCAGGGTTGCGGGTCTGATCGCAGGTAACCAGTCTTTCCCCATAAGGTCTCTGCAGCCAACACAGCCGAGCTCCTGCTAAGCACAGGGAGCTTTGCACTCAGCTCAGCCATACAGACAAGCTGCACACCCCAATACAACAGGGACTGGGAACCCCTGTCCGGAGAGGACCCCACAGAGAAGGAAGAAACCATGCTGCTGGGGTCACCTAGGGAAAGTCTAGCAGACTGCAGATTGCATGCAGGTGAGTCATCACAGATCTGGGCCAAAACAGGGAGCACAGAGTGATTGGAAACTCAGCTCCTGCAGACTAGCAGGTGGGTGCACGCTCCAAAAGCTCAGAGGCCTGCTCCGTATCAACTACTCCTTACAGACAGAACTGTGTGCCCCAAGACACCAGAGCAGTACTCACCTGCCACAGATTACCTCTTGGATTCTGGGGAACAGAGCCCCCACCTCAGACCTACAAGAGACTGGGAACCCTGAATTAATCCCCAGATACTGCTCCAAGGGGCAACCAGTTATCTCTAACAAAACCGAACAAACCACAGGACAGGCAGGTTACAGCAGCTGATCACTAAATTTACAGCAAGAAACCCAGAAGGAGGGCAGCTGTCTCCAGGACTTCTCCCAGTGAGAGGAGAGCCCTCTTGACTAATCAGGACCACAGTTACCACCCAGGTATCTATACCTGAGGGGAGCTGTACAAATCCTGAAAAACACCAGACGTCCAGGGACTATACCCAAAAAGCTGGGAAGGTTTCCTTGAGGAAAAACCATCTTCCTGCCAAAGGGATTCCCTCCACTACAACAGTCCAGGAACAACCAGAAACTAAATTCAAACAACTAAGATAGCCCAATGGGTAGACGACAGCGTAAAAGTTCAACCAACAAAAGCCAGAGCAATATGGCATCTCCAGAACACAGTTATCCAGGGGCAAATAGACCTAGACACCCTAGGATAAATGAATTTCAAGGAGATGACCTAACATCTATGCTTAAGAAGATGATAACAGAGGAAACAAATAAAATACGAAAAGAAATAGAAGAAGCTGCAGCCAAACAGTATGTGGCCTTTAAAGAGGAAATGCTTAAATCACTGAATGAAAGAAAAGAAACAGTGGATTGTTCAAACAAACAGCTGAAGGAATTGATGGAAAAACATGAAAATATAGTCAGACAGGGGAAGGAAACCAAAAAAATAAAAATAGCTCAAGACCTGAAGATAGAATTTGAAAAATTAAAAAAAAAAAAACAACACAAATGGAAGAAATTGTGGAGAGAAAGAAATTAGGGAAGAAAGCAGGAACTACAGAGGTTAGCATAACCAATAGGCTACAAGAAATGGAAGAAAGAATCTCAGGTGTGGAAGATACAATGGAAGAAATAGATGTATCTGTCAAAGAAAATGGTAAATCTAAAAAATTCCTGACACAGACCATCCAAGAAATTCAAGACAACATAAAAAGACAAAACCTAAGAATAATAGGAATAGAGGAAAAAGAAGATTCCCTGCACCAAGGCCCAGAAAATATTTTCAACAAAATCATTGAAGAAAATTTCCTCAACTAAAAGGAGAGGCCAATAAGAATACAAGAGGCCTATAGAACACCCAATAAATTAGACCAGAAAAGAAAATCCTCCCGTCACATAATAATCAAAACTGTAAGTATACAGAACAAAGAAAAAATACTAAAAGCTGCAAGAGAAAAAGGCCAAGTAACATATAATGGCAAACCCATTAGAATCACACCTGACTTTTCAACAGAGACTATGAAAGCCAGAAGGGCCTGGACAGATATCATGCAGACCCTAAGAGAACACAGATGTCAGCCCAGGCTACTATACCCAGCAAAACTCTCAGTCCTCATAGATTGAGAAAACAAGATATTCAATGACAAAAACAAATTTCAACAATACCTACAAACAAATCCAGCATTACAGAAGACACTAGAAGGGAAAATACAACCCAAGAAAGCTAGTTACATCCAAGAAAACACAGGACATAAATAACCCCACTACAGTAAAACAAAAGGCAACCAAGCACACAACCTTATGACCACAGCCAACATCAAATTCAGGATCTAACAGCCATTGGTCATTACTCTCTCTCAATATCAATGGACTTAATTCTCCAATAAAAAGAAACAGACTAACAGGATGGATGCATAAACAAAACCCAGCAATCTGTTGTATACAAGAAACACACCTAAGTCAAAAAGATAGACATTACCTGAGGGTAAAGGGATGGAAGACGGCTTTTCAAGCAAATGGACTCAAGAAGCAAGCAGGAGTAGCCATTATAATATCTGATAAAATAGTCTTTCAACCAAAATTAATCAAAACAGATGGGGAAGGACATTTCATACTCATCAAGGGAAAATTCCACCAAGAAGACATCACAATCCTGAACATCTATGCCCCAAATACAAGGGCACCCACATTTGTGAAAGAAACATTTATAAAACTTAAACTACATATAGATCCACACACAGTAATAGTGGGAGACTTCAACACCCCACTCTCAACAAAGGACAGGTCAACAAAAGAGAAATTAAACAAAGAAACAATATCTCTAACAGAGGTCATGAATCAAATGGACCTAACAGAAATTTACAGACACTTACACCCAAACACAAAAGAATTTACCTTCTTCTCAGCACCTCTTGGAACCTTCTCCAAAATAGACCACATAGTTGGTCACAAAGCAAGCCGCAAAAACTACAGGAAGATTGAAATAATCCCTTGAATCCTGTCTGATCACCATGGAATAAAGCTGGACCTCAACAACAACAGAAATAGCAAAGAGCTTATACATACATCGAAACTGAACAATTTGCTACTAAAAGACAGCTGGGTCAGGGAAGAAATAAAGAAAGAAATTAAAATCTTCCTAGAACTCAATGAAAATGAAGACACAACATACCCAAACTTGTGGGACACAATGAAAGCAGTGCTAAGAAGAAAGTTCATAGCACTAAGTGCCTTCAAGAAGAAATTTGAGACAGGGCATTCAAGCAACTTAATGGCTCACTTAAAAACCCTAGACAAAGAAGAGGCAGACACAGCAAAAAGGAGAAGAAGGCTGGAAATAATCAAACTCAGGGCTGAAATCAATCAATTAGAAACAAAACAATTCAAAGAATCAATGAAACCAAGAGCTGGTTATTTGAGAAAATCAACAAGATAGACAAAGCCTTACCCAAGCTAACTTAAAGGCAGAGAGACACCATCCAAATAAACAACATCAGAAATGAAAAGGGGGACATAACTACAGACACTGAGGAAATCCAAGTAATCATTAGGACTTTCTTCAAAAGTCTATATGGAACAAAATTTGAAAATTTAAATGAAATGGACAATTTTCTTGATTGACTCCACTTACCAAATCTAAATCAGGACAAGGTAAATCAATTAAATAGTCCTATATCCCCCAAGGAAAAAGAAGCAGTCATCAAAAGTCTCCCATCCAAAAAAAGCCAAGGACCTGATGGTTTCAGTGCATAATACTACCAGACATTCAAAAAAGTGCTAACTCCAGTTCTCTTCAAACTATTCCACAAAATTGAAACAGAAGCAACATTACCAACCTCATTCTATGAAGCCACAGTCACCTTGGTACCTAAACCTCACAAAGACCCAACCAAAAAAGAGAACTTCAGGCCAATCTCCCTTATGAACATTGATGCAAAAATATTCAACAAAATACTCGCAAACAGAATGCAAGAACACATCAAAGATATCATCCACCATGACCAAGTAGGCTTCATCCCAGGTATGCAGGGGTGGTACAATATATGGAAATCCATCAATGTGATCCACCATGTTAACAAATTGAAAGAAAAAAAAACACATAATAATCTCTCTAGATGCTGAAAAAGCATTTGACAAAATCCAACATCCATTCATGTTTAAAGTATTGGAGAGATCAGGGATACAAGGCACATATCTAACCATAGTAAAGGTGATATACAACAAACCTATAGCCAAAATCAAACTGAATGGAGATAAACTTAAAGAAATCCCACTGAAATCAGGGACAAGACAAGGCTGCCCACTCTCTCCATATCTCTTCAACATAGTTCTGGAAGTCCTTGCTAGAGCAATAAGACAGTTGAAGAAGATCCAGGGGATACAAATTGGAAAGGAAGAAGTCAAATTATCACTATGTGCAGATGATATGATAGTATATGTGAGTGACCCCAAAAACTCTACCAGGGAACTCCTAAAGCTGCTAAACACCTTTAGCAAAGTGGCCGGATACAAAATTAATTCAAAAAAATCAGTAGCCCTCCTATATACAAAAGACAAAAGGGCGGAGAAAGAAATTAGGGAAACAACACCCTTCACAATAGCCACAAATGACATAAGATTACCTCGGAGTAACCCTAACCAAGGAAGTCAAAGACTTGTATGAAAAAAATTTCAAATCTCTGAAGAAAGAACTAGAAGAAGAGATGAGAAGATCGAAAGATCTCTCATGCTCATGGCTTAGCATGATTAACATAGTAAAAATGGCTATCTTAACAAAAGCAATCTACAGATTCAATGCAATTCCCATCAAATAACCAACACAATTCTTTACAGACCTGGAAAGAAAAATTCTCAACTTCATATGGAATAACAAGAAACCCAGAATTGCTAAAATAATCCTCTACAATAAAAGATCTTCTGGAGGTATCTCCATCCCTGATCTTAAGTTGTACTATAGAGCAACAGTTTTAAAAACTGCATGGTACTGGCATAAAAACAGAATGTTGGATAATTGGAACTGAACAGAGGCCCCAGAAATAAACCCACACACTTATGGACACATGATCTTTGACAAAGACACCAAAACCATTCAATGGAAAAAAGATAGCATCTTCAACAAATGGTGCAGGTCCAACTGGATGTCTACATGTAGAAAAATGAAAATAGATCCATACTTACCACCCTGCACAAAACTGAAGTCCAAGTGGATCAAAGACCTCAACATAAAACCAGACACATTAAATCAGCTTAAAAATAAAGTGGGGAATACCCTAGAACTCATTGGTACAGGGGAAAACTTCCTGAACAGACACCAACAGCACAGGCTCTAAGAGCAACAATCAATAAATGGGACCTCATGAAACTGAAAAGCTTCTGCAATGCAAAGGACACCATCATCAAAACAAAGAGACCGCCTACTGATTGGGAAAGAATCTTCACCAACCCTTTATCTGACAGAGGACTCATATCAAGTATATATAAAGAACTAAAGAAGCTGAAAAGCAGCAAACCAAGTAACCCACTTACAAAATGGGGAGCAGAGCTAAACAGAGAATTCTCTGTAGAGGAATATTGAATGGCAGAGAAGCACTTAAAGAAATGCTCATCCTCACTAGCCATTAGGGAAATGCAAATCAAAACAACCCTGAGATTCTACCTTACATCCATTAGAATGGCCAAGATCAAAAATTCAAGTAACAACACATGCTGGAGAGGTTGTGGAGAAAGGGGAACCCTTCTCCACAGCTGGTAGGAATGTAAACTTGTACAACCAGTCTAGAAATCAATCTTCTGCTTTCTCAGACAACTAGGAATAGTGCTTCCCCAAGATCCAGCCATACCACTCCTGGGCATATATCCAAAAGATGCTCAAGCACCCAAAAAGAAAATTTGCTCAACCATGTTTGTAGCAGCTTTATTTGTAAAGGAGGAGGAAGCGGCTTATGGGGGGATGCAGAATGAATAATGTGTAATTGATGAAAAATTAAAAAAAAGGAAAAAAATAATTTAAGAACCTTAAATGACTTTCAAAAGTGGAGGAAAACATGGAGTTAATCAATTTACATGGAGCACGTCTCGTCCCTGGGGGCAATGGTCTCCTGAACCTACTCAGACCTTGGACAGCACAACTGCTAGTTCTAGAAATGATGCAGGATGTTCCAACAAGGGGGTTAAGGCTTCTCATAATATTTCTTATAAGCCCACAGCTGTTTGACTATATCCCCGATTTTTATTCATTATTAGCCAGATAGAGCCAAGTAATTGTGGTAATGATACTTGCTTTTTTGCCCAATGCAGGAATGCTAGTAAATTTACTAGCTGGTTACTCGCATGCCTCTCTGGGTGCCTGTGCCCGTTGATGCCCCTCACACTATGACTCTCTTCAGACAGAAAAGGGATCTTGGAATTACAGCCGCCATTGTTACAGCCATTTCATTGGCGGCTGTTGGAGCTACCAATGAGGCATTAGCCAGGAGTCATTCTGTGCAGACTGATCAGACCCTGAATAACCTTTTAGCCAATGTAGCTCATGCCTTAGATGTACAAAAAGGAATTAAAGCTCAACTAAAAGGAGGCTTGATGGTGTTCAATCAGAGGATTGACCTCGTGCAGAAACAAATTGATACCCTATGCCAAATCGCTCAACTTGGCTGTCAATGAAAGTATGCTGAACTTTGAGTCACTAGCATACAACATGAGAATTTTCCCTGTGCTGAAAATCTGTCTAAACAATTGTCTAGCTATATTTTAGGTAATTGGACTGGAGAATTCGATACTACGATGGAGCAGCTGAGAGTGGCCATTGTCATGGTAAATTCTACCAGAGTGGACACAGGACTAGCCACAGGATTATCATCATGGTTTGCTGCAGCCATGAAAAATCTGAAGGAATGGGTGGTAAGCATGGGAGCGTTAGCAGGCCTTCTGTTGTTGGTCTCCTTGGTTTGCCTGTGGTACATATGCAAGATTATATTCTCACAACAGCGTAATGCAGCCATGACCATTCAGGCTTTTACAGCCATTGAAGGAGGACAGTCTCCCCAACCATGGTTGGCTACCATAAAAAGCTAAAATGTTACGCTTAGGATGCGAGGCTAAGCACTGCCCTCAGGGTCAGCCGCTTTGGACCCAGAGAAGATCATGTCAGATTGCATGCGAGTTGATGCCCCAGGTCCTGCCTCTGAGAAAAAGGTATCGGACGGGTCTGATGCTCTTTGGGTGGATGACACCTAAATGAACTTCAGTACAAAGTCCCAATTTATTTCTAATACCAGAGATCAGACCTCTACTCTTGCCTGATGTGTCTAAAACAAAAAGGGGGAACTGTAGAGACCTGCATAATGCTGCACCCTAAATATGGAGCTGGTTTCCGCCTTCCACCTTCCCGATGGTGAGTGCTCTCTGTCACAAACAACTCCACATTTGGCTAAGGCTGTGGATCTGCCTTGCTTCCATGTATGTGGACCTATCTGCATTGCCCAAGTAGCTACCAGAGGCTATTTAAGCTGTGGGCTGGCTTTCCCCAGGGTCAGATGATTGTTCAAGGCTCCTGAATAAACTGCATTGAAAAAAAAAAAAGATAAAATGGCTGAGAAAGAAATTAGGAAAACAAAAGGAATTACACTATCAAACAATTAGATACATCCTAACCCTAATCAGATATTTCCTCAGTGGGGACGCGACATTGGCATCAAGGGGACATTGCAATTCAAATCAACAAAAAGTAGAAGAAGATGGAAGGAATTCTAGGCTAAAAGAATATTGTTATTCTGAAATTTTGTGTTTAAATACAATCATTAAAGTCACAGCAACTTCCAAAGATTAAAGAACAGGTCTGACAATATCCTTTGTGGAAAATGTGGAATATTTCCATAATACAGTATTATATAGCCAAGAAAATTACATTATAATTTGTAATTATTATAATTATTATAATAATTATTAATAATTATAATTATTATTAATAAGCATGAGTTAAATAATATTCTCTGCAAGAGGTTAATGAGGACAGAGGGAGCAAGAGGGAAGTAGGACATGGTGTGGAGAAAGGGAAAGTGGGAGCACCCCAAGAAAGAGTGGGACAGAGAAAGAAAATAAAAGAGTGTAAAAGAAAGTAAGAGAGCAAGTGTAAGAGAGTTGCCATGTGTTAGCTTTAGCCCTTTCAGTGGCAAGGCAACCATGCCTTCCAGGTGTGGCCTGGAATACTTATGATGACATCATAAGTTGCTGGGTAACCCAGGAGCAGGTTGTGTTCCAAATTTTTCTATAATTAAAAATGGGGAGCTTGGGCTGCTTTTTATAAGGTAAGTTACAGTATATAAATTTAGGCTCATTGGAAGCAGCTCTTGGTTGTCATGTAAGAGTTTGCGAGAGTGAAGAATTATAGCAACAAAATGGTCAGATTGCAAGGTCAAGAATAAGGAAAGCCTCTGCCCTGGAAAATTTAGGGTAGAGGGTTGTCAATAGAGAGAGTTGTCAGCCATGCAAGGCAGCAGGTAGGGGCTGGGGAATGCTGGGAGACCCTGGAGATGCTTGTCCTGGTCCTGAAGCACAGCATTTCAGCCTTTTGTTAAAAACAAGTGAATAATGGGAGTAGTTCTCTTCTGGCTACTTCCTGCTGACACTGTGGATGCTGTAGGGAGGTCAAAAGTCTGAAATGTTGACCACATCCAGGATGAATGGCTGTTTTGATGCTTTTCAGTGTCTGCAAGATCATCCATGATTGGGAAGGAAGATGTAGGTCCAGCTTGTTAGAAATCCGTGAGGTCAGAGTTGAACACCTATAGATGCTTTGGCACTGTTGTGGCTACAGGAAACATCTGCATCTGGCAGGACACTGAAACACATATATAGGCAAAAGATAAAGTTGAGTAGGTTATGGACAAAATTCTATAGGTATATATTGAAAACTTTTGGGAGAGCAAATAGGAATAGAATGTTTGGATCAATGAAGCTTGTACATGGGAACCTCTGTCTACCTAGGGGGACCTTTACTTACCCAATCACTGACAATATTTAAAGAAGGCTTTGTTTTCAATCTGTCATTGAGGTGAGGCTTGGTTACAGAAGCATGTAAACTTAGAGGCCCTGGTGCCAGCTGGCACTAGGAGTAGAAATCTGAAATTTTCCAGAGGACATCCTGTCTGGCGGGACGGGCATCTAAGCATCTCCTATTAGAGGTAGAGGAGTCAACGACCTTCCAGAGGCTTCCTTATAGTAAGGTGTGTTTCCCAGCATGAGGGGTGCTATCTGGTCCAATTGCTGGTCAGCTTTTGGCCAGAAACCAGGGCGTGGTGCCCAAGCGACATGGCCAGGGCACAACTGTTTGCCTAACGCTAGGTCTTCTCACAAACAAGTGAGGAGGAGAAGGAACCTTCTGCAAGTGAAGACCTTCCCATGATCAAGCAAGCAAGGGGGAGAAGGAACCATGTGCAAGAGAGGACATACTTCCCAATGGAGAGTGTGGCCCTAAAATGGAGTTCAGCATAGAGAATCAAACCTAGACAGTTAAGGCTACGGCTGGGGGTGGGGGGTTCCTCTATCTCAAAAGATAGAACAAAGTTGCAGGATCTCTGCGGTCAAGCATTCCCTACCAAGAGAGGCATTTATACTGAGAAAATGGAGTGAACTCACGAATCTAGTGGCTGGTCAATAAGGGGAACTCACCAATACAGCCAGTGGTTGCATGCAGTAAATAGCAGTCTGGTTGCCAGGAAAGGGAGTCCCAAAACCAGAGAAAGGGGAGGAGTCCCACTTTTTGAGATAGGCAATAAGTGCAGTACTTTTCTGGAGTCCAATTGTCCTGTGAGGTGGATTTGGGTGGACTTTCTGCAGCTTACAAGAATTACTTTTAAGTTTTAAGGAAACGATAAAACTTTAGACATGTTAGTATTACAATTGTACTGTGCATTGTAGAAAAAGTCAGTAGTCATACATATTTGTGTTAATAGCATAAGTATTTTTAAGTTGAGCTCTGAAAATGTAAAAGCCTTTTATGAAGTAAAAGGAAAATTCACTTGATCTTAACTTTTAGTATAAGCATACACATTATGGAGGCTTGCAATCTTGAGCTTAGAACCATAATAGTATGTGGTATAGTGGAATGTTTTTGTATCAGAATCAGATTAATAAATTAGAGCCCTATTGATAAAGGTCAAAACTCTGTACAGTCAATACAACAGTAGCATAACAACAGGAGGAAATATTAAGCCATTTTACCTATTTAAGAACCTTAAATCACCTTAGACCTTGTGACCATTATAACTTGCAATTACCAACTTTAAATTATTTTTAGACCCTCAAACATTTATGTTATGTTATCAACCTTAAGACACATTTTTAGACTCTCTAACTTGTATAACTTGCATTTATTAACCTTAAGACATCTCTCAAATATGTCTTTTGAGAGGAACCTTTGTATTTAGTTATTTACCATGAGACATATTTGAAACTGCTATGAACATTTATTGTCCTTTAGCAAAAGAGATGGTACAAGGTTTCATTTAGGCCTGTTTCTTGAGTCTGGACTATGTCTAGGCCTAAAAATAGCAGCTCTAGGATTTAGGCTTAAGGCCTGGTCTCCTGCATGTGAAGAGAACTGGGAAGGTACCTGAAGTCTCTCAATACAGATGTTGGCAATATGTCCATGGGATCTCATTCTGAGTTCAAAACAAACCTGCGGGGGAGCTGTGGAGGTTGCAAAGTCAAGGAGCCATTCATCCTCCACCAGGCCAAAGAGCTAGGAGGCTGGAAGTGTCTGTGCTTTTGTGCTGTTTGAACTTCCATAGCTGAGCACAGAGGACAAGCCTGCTAGGGAGCATTTTGTCTTCCAGAGGCCAGTTTGCCAGCAGCCAGTTTTGGGATGTCAGCAGTGGGACCAGCAGTTGAAAACATCATCTGGTGGAATGGATTTTTGGCTATGCAAGAACCATCCTCAACTATTCATTAAAAATTGCAGTCAGACCATATAAATATGTATCCTATGAAATAATTACTAACTTGTATTTGTTAACCATTAAATGTTAGGACTTTAGTTTTTGTCCTTGCTAAGTCAGAATCTTAAAAGTCATGAATATAATTTATTAAACTGAGACATCAGACTTTTTGTATGACAATATATAAAAGTTTATAGCTTATAATAGTCTAAGGCTATACTACAGATTAATAACATCATTTTAAGAGAACACGACCAAGCTTATATTAACATTTTGATATAGAGATACAAATTGACCCAGTTTTAATATAAATATATTTTTTAAATTAATAGATCTCAATTTAGAATATTGGTAAACAACCTGCACATAATAACGAATCGTTGAGCTATATGATTAAAACAAACAATTTAGCAGAACAGTATAAAACAATTTTAACTTTAAGTAAGCATATTTTAACCTTTTGATTGTAGAGATGCAGCAAATTGACCCAGTTTTAGCATAAATTAATATCTCTAAAATTAATAGAGTTTAATTTAGAATATTGGTAAACAACTTGTACATAATGATGAACCCTTGAGCAGAACAGTATAAAGCAATTTAAAAATTATATTTGAAGGGGGGAGCCAAGATGGTTGCATCGGGAGAGCACTGTGTCTGAGAAGCAAGACAGCATGCTCCGTGGAGCAACCAGGAGACTGAACTCGGGGCCCTAAAACTGGAGCTATCATGTTTTCCAGGTGAGGGGAGGCTCCCATGGCATGGAAATCGGTTGGGTCCACTCTCAGCTACCCAGCCTGAACCTGGAAGAAATCCCGGGTAATGCTGGCTTTTGGTCTCCTAGCTGGAGCCACAAGCCTGTGTGTCCCGATCACTTTCCCAGGCTGATCAATGGGCACAAGGGTGCCTGAGACTGGGAGTCCCAGTTGCAAGAAAACCCCACGGGGAAGCAAAGTTGCAAGTCTGATCACGGGTCAACCAGTCATTCACTGGAAGCTCTCACGGACCGCAGGCACCCCCTGCCATCACAACTGAGCTCCTGCACACACAGCTCACTCATACAGAGAAGCTCCAACAGGGACTCGGGAACCTTTGCCCACAGAGGGCCCCACAGGGAAGGAAGAAACCGTGCTGCTGGGATCACCTAGGCTTTGCCTGGAGAAAGTCTAGCAGACTGCAAATCGCAAACAGTCAAGTATGCCCAGCCATCACAGATCCGGGCCCAAGCAGGGAGCACAGAGATATTGGGAACCCTGCCCCCATAGACTAACAGGCAGGCGCACACTCCACCAGCCCAGAAGCCTGCTTTGTACCAACTAATCCTTACAGACAGAACTGTGTGCCCCAAGACACCAGAGTCTTAGAGTCACTGTCTGGAGAAACCCTCAAAAGGAACAAGGAATGAAGCAAAGGGAATGGACTTGGGCAACCCAG
Organism: Meriones unguiculatus; assembly: GCF_030254825.1. Classification (NCBI taxonomy): domain Eukaryota; kingdom Metazoa; phylum Chordata; class Mammalia; order Rodentia; family Muridae; genus Meriones; species Meriones unguiculatus. The sequence goes on along the minus strand of NW_026843709.1, from coordinate 30,654,933 downwards.
TAAATCCCCGGAAAAGGTCCCACAGACTGGCACAGCCCAGGAAACTGCTGTATCCCAGATAGCCTACTGTCACCAGGAGAGCAGTACTCAAAAGCCATAGATTACCGTTTGGATTCTGGGGCACAGAGCCCCAACCTCAGACCTACAAAAGACCAAGAACCCTGAATCAACCCCCAGATACTGCTCCAAGGGGCAACCAGCTATCCCTAACAAAACTGAACAAACCACTAGACACACAGGTTACAACAGCTGATCACTAAATTGACAGCAAGAAACCCACAAGGAGGGCAGCTGTTTCCATGACTTCTCCTGGTGAGAGGAGAGCCCTCTTGACTAATCAGGACCACAGTTACCACCCAGATCTCTATACCTGAGGTGAGTTGTAGCAAATCCTAAAAAACACCAGCCAGCCAGTGACTTTACCCAAAAAGCTGGGTAGGCTTCCTTGAGGAAAAACTGTCTTCCTTTCAAAGGGATTGTCTCCACTACAAGAGTTCAGGAACAACCAGAAACTAAGTTCAAACAACTAAGATAGCCCAATGTGTAGAGGACAGCTTAAAAGATCAACCAATAAAAGCCAGAGCAATATGGCATCTCCAGAAACCAGTTATTCAGGGGCAAATAGCCCTAGACACCCCAGCATAATTGAAATTCAATGAGATTACCTAATATTTATGCTCATTAGGAAGATAACTGAGGAAACAAATAAAATACGAAAAGAAATAGAGGAAGGTGCAGCCAAACAGCCTGTGACCTTTGGAGATGAAATGCTTAAATCACTGAATGAAATAAAAGAAACAGTGGATTGTTCAAACAAACAGCTGAAGGAATTGAAGGAAAAACATGAAAATACACTCATACAAGTGAAGGAAACCAACAAAGTAGCTCAAGACCTGAAGATAGAATTGGAAAAATTAAAAAAAAAAAAAAAACACAAATGGAAGAAATTGTGAAGAGAAAGAACTTAGGGAAGAAAGCAGGAACTACAGAGGTTAGCATAAACAATAGACTACAAGAAATAGAAAAAAGAATCTCAGCTGTGGAAGATACAATGGAAGAAATAGATGTATCTGTCAAAGAAAAAGTTAAATCTAAAAAATTCCTGACACAGACCATCCAAGAAATTCAAGACAACATAAAAAGACAAAACCTAAGAATAATAGGTATAGAGGAAAAAGAATATTCCCTGCAGCAAGGCCCAGAAAATATATTCAACAAAAACATTGAAGAAAATTTCCCCAACTTAAAGGAGAAGCCAATAAGAATACAAGAGGCCAATAGAACACCCAATAAATTAGACCAGAAAAGAAAATCCTCCCGCCACATAATAATCAAAACTGTAAGTATACAGAACAAAGAAAAAATACTAAAAGCTGCAAGAGAAAAAGGCCAAGTAACATATAATGGCAAACCCATTAGAATCACACCTGACTTTTCAACAGAGACTATGAAAGCCAGAAGGGCCTGGACAGATATCATGCAGACCCTAAGAGAACACAGATGTCAGCCCAGGCTACTATACCCAGCAAAACTCTCAGTCCTCATAGATTGAGAAAACAAGATATTCAATGACAAAAACAAATTTCAACAATACCTACAAACAAATCCAGCATTACAGAAGACACTAGAAGGGAAAATACAACCCAAGAAAGCTAGCTACATCCAAGAAAACACAGGACATAAATAACCCCACTACAGTAAAACAAAAAGCAACCAAGCACACAACCTTATGACCACAGCTAACATCAAAGTCAAAGGATTTAACACCCACTGGTCATTAATCTCTCTCAATATCAATGGACTTAATTCTCCAATAAAAAGACACAGACTAACAGAATGGATGCATAAACAAAGCCCAGCAATCTGTTGTATATAATAAACACACCTAAGTAAAAAAGATAGATTTTACCTGATGGTAAAGGTGTGGAAGACAGCTTTCCAAGGAAATAGATGCAAGAAGCAAGCAGGAGTAGCTATTCTAATATCTGATAAATTAGACTTACAACCAAAATTAATCAGAAGAAATGGGGAAGAACACTTCATACTCATCAAGGGAAAATTCCACAAGAAGACATCACAATCCTGAACATCTATGCCCCAAATACAAGGGCACCAACATTTGTGAAAGAAACATTGCTAAAACTTAAACCACTCATAGATCTCCACAAAATAATAGTGGGAGACTTCAATACCCCACTCTCAACAAAGGACAGGTCAACAAAACAGAAATTAAACAAAGAAACAATATCTCTAACAGAGGTCATGAATCAAAATGGACCTAACAGACATTTACAGAACCTTACACCCAAACACAAAAGAATTTACCTTCTTCTCAGCACCTCATGGAACCTTCTCCAAAATAGACCACATAGTTGGTCACAAAGCAAGCCTCAACACATAGAAGATTGAAATAATCCCTTGTATACTGTCTCATTACCATGGAATATAGCTGGACATCAATAATAACAGAAATAGCAAAAAGCCTACACAAACATAGAAACTGAACAACTTGCTACTAAAAGACAGCTGGGTCAGGGAAGAAATAAAGAAAGAAATTAAAATCTTTCTAGAACTCAATGAAAATGAAGACACAACAAACAGAAACTTGTGGGACTCAATGAAGGCAGTGCCAAGAGGAAAGTTCATAGCACTAAGTGCCTTCAAGAAGAAATTTGAGACAGGGCATTCAAGCAACTTAATGGCTCACTTAAAAACCCTAGAAAAAGAAGAAGCAGACACACCAAAAAGGAGTAGATGGTTGGAAATAATCAAACTCAGGGCTGAAATCAATCAATTAGAAACAAATAAAACAATTCAAAGAATCAATGAAACCAAGAGCTGGTTCTTTGAGAAAATCAACAAGATAGACAAACCCTTACCCAAGCTAACTAAAAGGCAGAGAGACACCATCCGAATAAACAACATCAGAAATGAAAAGGGGGACATAACTACAGACACTAAGGAAATTCAAACAATAATTAGGACTTACTTAAAAAGTCTATCTGCAACAAAATTTGAAAATTTAAATGAAATGGACAATTTTCTTGATCGATTCCACTTACCAAAGCTAAATCAGGACCAGGTAAATCAATTAAATGGTCTTATATCCCCCAAGAAAATAGAAGCAGTCATTGAAAGTCTCCCATTCAATACAAGCCCAGGACCTGATGGTTTAAGCACAGAATTCTACCAGACATTCAGAAAAGAGATAACCCCCATTCTCTTCAAACTATTCCACAAAATACAAACAGAAGGAACATTACCAAACTCATTCTATGAAGCCACAGTCACCTTGGTACCTAAACCTCACAAAGACCCAACAAAAAGACAGAACTTCAGGCCAATCTCCCTCATGAACATTGATGCAAAAATACTCAACAAAATACTCGCAAACCGAATACAAGAACACATCAAAGATATCATCCACCATGACCAAGTAGGCTTCATCCCAGGTATGCAAGGGTCGTTCAATATATGGAAATTTATCAATGTGATCCACCATATTGATCAATGAAAAGAAAAAAGCACATAATAATCTCCCTAGATGCTGAAAAAGCATTTGACAAAATCCAACATCCATTCATATTTAAAGTATTGGAGGGATCAGGGATACAAGGCACATATCTAACCATAGTAAAGGTAATATACAACAAATCTATAGCCAATATCAAACTGAATGGAGAGAAACTTAAAGAAATCCCACTGAAATCAGGGACAAGACAAGGCTGCCCACTCTCTCCATATCTCTTCAACATAGTTCTGGAAGTCCTTGCTAGAGCAATAAGACAGTTGAAGGAGATCAAGGGGATAAAAATTGGAAAGGAAGAAGTCAAATTATCACTATTTGCAGATGATATGATAGTATACATGAGTGACCCCAAAAACTCTACCAGGAAACTCCTACAGCTGATAAACACATTCAACAAAGTGGCCGTATACAAAATTAACTCAAAAAAAATCAGTAGCCCTGATGTATACAAAAGACAAAAAGGCTAAGAAAGAAATTAGGGAAACAACACCCTTTACAAATATCCACAAATAACATAAGGTACCTCGGAGTAACCCTAACCAAGGAAGTCAAAGACTTGAATGAAAAAAAATTTCAAGTCTCTGAAGAAAGAATTAGGAAAAGATATCAGAAGATGGATTGATTTCCCATGCTCATGGCTTGGCAAGATTAACATAGTACCAAAACATCTTAATAAAAGCAATCTACAGATTCAATGCAATGCCCATCAAATTACCAACACAATTCTTTACAGACCTGGAAAGAAAAATTCTCAACTTCATATGGAATAGCAAGAAACCCAGAATTGCTAAAACAATCCTCTACAATAAAAGATCTTCTGGAGGTATCTCCATCCCTGATCTTAAGTTGTACTATAGAGCAACAGTAATAAAAACTGCATGGTACTGGCATAGAAACAGAATGGTGGATCAATGGAACCGAACAGAGGACCCAGAAATAAACCCACACACTTATGGACACCTGAACTTTCACAAAGATGCCAAAACCATACAATGGAAAAAAGATAGCATCTTCAACAAATGGTGCTGGTCCAACTGGATGTCTACATGTAGAAAAATGAAAATAGATCCATACTTACCACCCTGCACAAAACTGAAGTCCAAGTGGATCAAAGATCTCAACATAAAACCAGACACATTAAATCGGCTAGAAAAAAAAAAAAAAAAACTGGGGAATACCCTAGAACTCATTGGTACAGGAGAAAACTTCCTGAACAGAACACCAACAGCACAGGCTCTAAGAGCAACAATCAATAAATGGGACCTCATGAAACTGAAAAGCTTCTGCAAAGCAAAGGACACTGTCATAAAACAAAGTGACTGCCTACTGATTGGGAAAGAATCTTCACCAACCCTTTATCTGACAGAGGACTCATATCCAGTATATATAAAGAACTAAAGAAGCTGAAAAGCAGCAAACCAAGTAATCCACTTAAAAAATGGGGAACAGAGCTAAACAAAGAATTTTCTGTAGAGGAATACCGAATGGCAGAGAAGCACTTAAAGAAATGCTCATCCTCACTAGCCATTAGGGAAATGCAAATCAAAACAACCCTGAGATTTCACCTTACACCCATGAGAATGGCCAAGATCAAAAATTCAAGTAACAACACATGCTGGAGAAGTTGTGGAGAAAGAGGAACCCTTCTCCACAGCTGGTGGGAATGTAAACTTGTACAACCAGTCTGAAAATAAATCTTCTGCTTTTCAGACAACTAGGAATAGTGCTTCCCCAAGATCCAGCCATACCACTCCTGGGCATATATCCAAAAGAGGCTCAAGTACACAAAAAGGACATCTGCTCATCCATGTTTGTAGCAGCTTTATTTGTAATAGCTGGAAGCTGGAAACAGCCCAGAGGCCCCTCAACTGAAGAATGGATGCAGAAACTCTGGTACATCTATACAATGGAGTATTACTCAGCAATGAAAAATAAGGAAATTATGAAATTTGCAGGTAAATGGTGGGACCTGGTAAGGATCATCCTGAGTGAGTTGTCCAAGAAGCAAAAAGACACACGGTATATACTCACTCATATAGACATACAACATAGGACAAACCCACTAAAACCTGTGCATGTAAAGAAACTAAGCAAGAGAGAGGACCCTAACTAAAATGGTCAAACCCCATCCTGAAAGGCAAAGAGGCCGGACATCAGAAGAAGAAGAAAACAGGAAACAACCTAGGAACTTTCTACAGAGGGCTTCTGAAAACCAGAAGAAGAAAACAGGAAACAAACTAGGAACCTATCACAGAGGGCCTCTGAAAGCCTCTGCCCTACAGACTGTCAAAGCAGATGCTGAGCCTGATGGTCAACTGTTGGGCAGAGTGAATGCAATTTTATGTAAGAAGTGGGAAATGGTAAGAGCTGGAGAGGACAGGGTCTCCACAAGGAGAGCAACAAAACAAGAAAATTTGAACACAGGGAACTTCCCAGAGACTCATACTCCAACCAAGGACTATTCATGGAGATAACCTAGAACCCATGCACAGATGTAGCCCATGGCAGTTCATTGTCCAAGTGTGTTACATAGTAATGGAAAGACGTACTGCCTCTGATATAATCTGATTGGCCTGCTCTTTGATCACCTCCCCCTGAGGGGGGAGCAGCCTTACCAGGCCACAGTAGAGGACAATGCAGCCACTTTTGAAGTGAACTGTGAAACTAAGAACAGAAAGGAGAGGAGAACCTCCCCTTTCAGTGGGCTTGGGGAGTGGCATGCATGTAGAAAGTGGAGGGAGGGTGGGATGAGGAGGGGAGGTGGGAGGGGGCTTATTTGGGATACAAACGAATAAAGTGTAAATAATAAAATAAAATAAAAGTTTAAAAAATTATATTTGAGCAACACATAGTAGGAGTCAGCAACAATCTTATATTTTAAACCAACTTAGTTCGAATAGATATTTATGATTTTGGAATTTTATCATTATATAAAATTTATTTGAAGCAGGGTTGAATCATAAGATAGTAAAATGTAACTTTGAATATTTATAAAAATCCATACCAACTGGTAATGAGTCTTGTATTTGTGGCCTGGTCTAAAATATAAGATAAACAGTTAATTATGTTTAAGACTCATAAATGCAAACCCAATGACAAAATTATAGAAAGCATTAGATAAAAAATTTAATGCATAAGAGTAAAGAGTAAAGTGTACAGAAATCAGGAAGAAAAGTTTTTTTTTTTTTTTAAAGAAGCTCGGGAAAAGCCTCTTAGAAACACGCAGCAAAAATAAAGCAGCTTGGTGGCTGGCAAGGAAAGCACATGGAGAGATGGCTGCTGGGCAGGGGGCATGGGTGGCGGGGCCTCTTTGCTGGAACCTAAGATTGTGCTGTGCCATGTTAAGTGAATGGTTAAGTTATAGCTATAGTTATAGCTACAGTTATAGTTATACTCACTTCCTCCCATGACCAACATGGCACCTGCTGGGGATCCCACAGGAAAATTAAAAGTTTTCTGACTGTGCTGGTTACTGTCCTAGCCAAAACAGTGTGCCAAGCCTTTAAGTTTAATTTAGTGTGGCATAAATCTCCCACGCTCGGAGCTGGAATAGCAAACACACATGGTCCCTTTCGCTTGCCCCCCACCCCCACCCCAGAGTATTTGGTAGGTACAACGCCTACCAAATACTCTGTTTCCCTGGGGCTGAAGGTCCAGATGCAGCCACTGTGTCTCCAGCGGCCATTGCATGTGGCTGTGTTCTATGCACAGGGATCCAAGCCTGGGGAGAGCCAAAGCAGCCTGAGAAACCAGAGAGGACTGAGAGAACAGCTCAGCTGTGTGGCCATGGACCCAGGGCTTCTGGGCACAGGAGCAAGCTGATGCTTTACATTGGGGCTCAATTTTTGGGCACAGAGCAGAGAAAATCGGTTTTAACCATTCTGTCCAGAGTCCAAAAGCGTTCCTAGCTTTGCTAGGACAGCCCTAACCTAGCTGCCACACCAATGTTAGTTATTAAAAGCATGAGGCTGGTCAACCAATATTCTCTGCAAAAGGTTAATTAAGTGGGTATGGAGGAAGTGGGGAGCAGGACATGGTGGAAGAAAGAGAAAGGGAAAGGGAAAGGGGGCACCCCGAGAGAGAGGGAGAGAGAGAGAGAGAAAGAGAGTTTAAGAGCGTAAGAGAAAGCAAGAGAGATTAAGAGAGAGACCACGTGTCGGGTTTGGCCCTTTAAGAGGCAAGGTTACCAGGCCTTTCAGGTCTGGCCACCTGGCCGGCAACACATGATTTGCCGGCAACACATAACTTGCTGGGTAACCCAGGAGCAGGTTGTGTTCCAAAATACTAACACTGCCTACCTTGTCTTCCTCCCGGCAATGGGGGCATCACAAAGCACATATTTTCTTAGGCATCCAGAGCTCCAAAAATCAGCCTTTCTCATGTTGCCCCTCATTTTCAAGGTCTCTTTTTCAGACACCAACTGACTCAACCTTCAGGCTTGCTGAAAAGTGTTGTGTGTGAGATTAATAAATACTAATAATTATCTTTATTAAAGCTGACTGTTAATCCTAAGAAGCCGTATAACCAAATGATCACACAGACACTAGTTTGTTTAATTAACCTAGAACACAATGCTGGGCAATAGTTATTCCCTCCTAAACCTCCAAGCCATAATAATTTCCTAACATTTAGATTTTACCCATTATACTTGCTTTTTGTGGAATATTATGTACAGTTCATCTCCACATATTTCCAAGACCTGTCCTCCAGCTCTCTCTCCAAGCTCTCTTACCCTTTTCTCCAACTCATTTCCTGCCCCCTGGCTCCTCCTTTTGCACAACATTGTGGTTAGTTGTTTTATTTTGGCCTGTTTATCATAATGCTATATCCAGATTGAAACCAGAGACTGGGGGGTGGGGGAGAAATCAGTATTTGAATGAACAAGGGTTGGATGTATACATTTCAAAAGAACATTATACCAACATTTCCCCCTTTAAGTCCAATAAAAGGCTCCTTTTCTTTCAATACAATGATAATTATGAAATTATGAAAACTGTTAGGTAAAAATCCACATGAACGATGTCCAGTTCTTGTTATTTAGCAACATTGGAAAAAGTTATCTGATTATCCTATTTATCTTGACAAGTTAGAAGTTCTATACCCAAATTAACTTTTATCTTTATTGGGATTACCTATATGCAAGGATTTCTTAACTTCTAAACAACTCAAGATTATTTCTGGCACTATAACTATTTGGTCTTCACCCCATGACATACTTGAGAAGGAAATAAAATTAGTTATTAGAGTAAATAGGAAGTGCATGTTAGCAGTTTCCAAAAGATAAAAAATTGAAAGAGATGGTTTGCTGCCTGAACAGTCACCCATAATTCTTTATAATGTTCGAGCATCACCTTCAGCATTCTGGCTCCAAATATTTTACAGATATATATGTGAAACAGGAGCTATTTGCGACTTGCTTACCCTGTCTTGGAAGAGTTCAGCGGTCGACTTTTCCCGCATTTAAGCTTGTCCATTTTTTAGTAGAAAGTGTCTGTTGTGAAGCAAGGGTATTTTCTTTACCTGAGTGGCTTGTTTGCCACATTTGTAGCCATCTTATTATGAAGGTTCTTCAGTGTTCATTATCTTCTTTCAGGTGGGTGGGGTGCTGCCAGGAAATGACTTGTCTTATCTTCAAAGAAGCTTTAAAATAATGAAGACACTTTTAAATGCTTCAGTCTGTAGGCCTCTGAAGTTATTGAAGACTATCTATCTTTATGTAATCGGTCTGTCTACAAAATCATATCTGTCTTTAAATCTAGGATGTATACTCCTTGATAAAGTAGACTAGTGTCTGACATGACTATGAGTTTAATAACTAGCAATTAACTTGCATTACCTAATACCCTACTGTGTTTTTTACAGCAGTTTAAAAGTATTGGAAATAACCTTGAATTTGTATCAATATAGGGGGGACAGAGATATGAAAAACAGAGACAAGACAGATTCCTGATCAAGTCTCACTTTACTGAATGAGCAAACAACACTTATAAAGCAAAGGATACAAGAAAAAAATTCACAGTAGCAACACATCTGTGTGACTTGGCAAGGCATCCAGGAATTTACTCAAGGTTACACAAAGTTTGTGGTCTAGTTTCCAAGGATGCAGGAGCTTGTTATCTACTTCTCAGACTCAGACCACCCTTGAAGAGACCACCAAGGAAAGTGTCTGAGACATAGAACTTAGGTAAGAGCCTCATCTGCCAAGACCATGAGGCAGAATTCCAATTACTAGAATCCTTAGAAACCAGACAATTTCTGAGACTGTTTTGGCTGAAAAAGAGGAAAAAAAAATATGTGTAAAAGGAGAAATGGGGGAAATAAACTCTTTGAAAGCTGGTTCTATTCCACACTAGTGTTGCCATCCTCTATGTGCAGGGTTGCCTTGACTAATCCAGCTGGCTGGATTAGCAGCTATGTCCTACTCAGTAGTCAGCCTACTGGTCCTGGTGTGTACATTTAAAATGGGCCTTCAGGATAGTGAAATGTGTCCATGTTCTATGCCTAGGAAACAAGAGCAGCTATGTTTCCTGCTGTGGTCCTGCAGACAAACCCTCTAAATATAATGTTAGGGCCAGAACTGCTAGTTCAGTGGTGCCACCCATGCTCATGTGGTCTGAGGTAGCTGGGTAAACACTAGTTCATGGCTAGGATTCTCTGCTACATAATTAGTTCCTGGAAAGCATGCCTTACAAAGAAAAACTTCGCTCTCCTTTAGCGGAATCTTTTCTCCATGTTAAAACTCATTGCAAAATTTTGTCAACATATTATTTTTATTGCTTATGTGTGAATTTGATATAATATACACTCCTTTTCCACTGCTCCCACATTCAAATTCCTACCCATGTGCCACTCTAATATATTTTCTTTAATACATCAATTTAAGTATGTGCTGTTCATCTAATCATTAGCACATGATTAGAGTCTAAGTGCCAAGTCTTTTAGTGGAAACTGAGTTCATCCTTGAGGCAACCTGGCACCACCCCAAGAAGAAGATATCACTCCTGAAGAGCTCTATACTTTTATCACCTGTATCACGTTTTTCTTACTTATTTATTTATTATGATTTGTTCACATTGTATCTCCTCTAATGCCCCATCGTTCTGTGCCTTCCAGTCTCATCCACCCTTGCTCTTCTAGCCCTATGCCCTCTCTCTAGTTCCCTGATAGGGGGAGGTCTGCCTATCCCTTCTATTGAACCTAAGTTATCAGGTCTAGTCAAGGCTGGCTGCATCATCTTCCTCTATGGCCTGATTTTCTGTACATTGTTTTCCTGGTGTCCTCAATTCCCTCTACTTATGACACTCTTCTGGCATCTTCTCCTGCAGGCTTCCCAGAGATCTTAATGGAGGGAAAATTCCATTGTGAAATCCCATTTAGAGATGTGTGTTTTAAGGTCTCAATGTGCATAATATCAGACTTTGGGTCTATGTATGTAGTCCCATTTGATGCAGAAGGAATCATCTCTGTGTATCCAAGAACATGGCAATAATCTATAAGTTGAGGGCAGAGAGCAACATATTTTAATAACAACAGACTCAGTTGCTTGTCAATTTCCATAGCATGCCCTGGACCAACAACTCAAATAACTGTCATCCATTCTCCCTAGTGGAAGACTGGTTTTGTCATAATAGATGGCCTAATGGAACTTAATTTCCCACAATTAAGAGACCGCCTTATAAGTAAATACATAACAAATTTGTCTTTATGCATTTTAGTTACTTGATGCAATATGATTTTTCCAAGTTTCATCCATTTAGCTGAAAAATATCTTGATGTCATTTTCTTAGCTGAATAATACTCTGTTATGAAAATATTTGATGTTTTCCCTAAAGGAGATGGACTGATGGCTTCTTCTTGAGGGTATTTCCAGCATGCACCAAGGATGAACATAGTTTTTTTTTTAAGGACTTGGCTTGAGACTCTGATCATGTTCCAATGAGTATACAAAAAACATACTAGAATTGATATATTTTAAACAACAAAAGAAAAATAGTGTGACTCATGGGTTAGAATTTGAACCTGGGATTAATGGAAAAGAAGTATAATGTATATTTTATGAAATTTCCATATAATCAACAAAAATAATATATTGACAACTTGTACAATGACTTTTACAATGGAGAAAAGATTCCGTTAAAGGAACCCAGAGTTTCACTGTGTAAGGCATTCTTTACAGGAACTCATTATGTGGCAGAGAATCCTAGCCATGAACAGTGGTTACCCAGCTATCTTAGACCCCATGAGCTCAGGATGCACTTCTGAACAAGAAGCTCTGACACTAACTCTTGGTTTATATGGTTTTCTGGAGGACAACATCAAGAAACACAGCTGTACTTTGTTTCCTAGGTGCATGGACCCATTTCTCTGTCTAAATGACCAGTTTTCTTTATAAATCCCAGGACCAGGAGGATTGCTCCCTGACCACTGAGTAGGACTCAGCTGCCAATCCAGCCAGGTCAGCCAAGGCAACCCTGCTCATAAAGGGCTGACAGCACTAGTGCGGAATAGCACTAGCTGTCAAAGGTTTTATTGTCCCTTAGTTCTCCTTTTAGATATGCAGATCATTCTCTGTTTCACCCAAGTCCCAGGAATTGTCTGTATAATGTCTCTTTTCCCTGATCTTAAAGATACACTACCCCAGGGTACCCTAGACACTGCCAGTCTATTATATCAATAAGAATGTGAAGGTATATTTATTGAGGATGTGAGTAACTGCTCAGTTCAAAGTCAAAACTTAGAAAATCTCAGATCTAAGACCACATAATGAGACCACCTTGTCTTTTGGTGCATTCCTCTTAATCCCACATCACTTTGAAGCTTGCCTACTTAGGCAGCTGTCCAGTTAAATAAACATTAAAGTTACATTTCCTACAAAACATGATCACAGAAGTTAACAGGATTAAAGGTATGGGTTCTGGATGAAGGGATGGGATTAAAGGCTTATTGGGTTTTACAAGAAAAAGTCACCTGTGCACAGGATCAGAAACTGAGGAAAGTTTCTTTACTCATCTCTATGGAAACCTCAAGATTATCTCAGGTGCTTATTGGCTTAGAGGCAGAATGATGTCATGAAAAAAGTTCAAGCCAGTAAAAGTTTCAGGAGCCAGTTATTAAAAAGGCCAAGTGGAAAGCCTGCTTGAGAGAAAGGGTGGTCAACCGGAAATGCCTCAAACTGTGCAGATGAAAACACACACCCAGAGATGTCAGTTCTTGTGTACAAGACTTTAAATTCAGGAAAGCTGTCAAATACTTCTTTCTAGTAGTCATTAATAAAGTCACGTATCCATGACATGTGAGTTTCACATTTTCACAGATTGCATTATTACTTGTTAAAAGCACAGATACGTCCTCAGTCTGAAAATTACTTAGTGGGGAATGCTCCTTGAGAAAGGCAAATTTTTAAACACAAAATGTTTAATTGGGACCTTGGCTTATATTTTTACAGTGACCATTTAGGTACACATGTGAAAGCATTCATCTTGTAGTAGTATTTCAGGAGAACTGAGAGATTTTCATACTCTACCACAAGCAGCAGGCAGAGAGTTGTAGACAGAGACAGACAGACAGAGAGAGAGAGAGAGAGAGAGAGAGAGAGAACAAGTTAGAGAAACAAATTCAGATAGAGAGACCTAGGCCAACACACACAAATATATAAAGTGACAGAAAATGAGAGACAGAGACTTCATTCTCTCTTGTAACTTTCAATGACATATCAACCTCAAACCACACCCTCCCATATTATAAATGGAACAGGAATTATGTTATCTAACAAGGCCATACCTCTAAACATTTCTTAGACATTGCCTCACTGCGAACTCAAAATGTAAATAGATGAGCTTCAAGGAGACATTGCAGTTCAAATCACCAAGAAGAAGTATGGAGGGACTTCTAGGCTAAAATAATATAATTATCCTTATAGTTTGTCATTTAATACAATGATCAAAGTTCCAGCAAATTCAAAGGACTAAAGAACAGGACTGACAATCTCCTTTGGGGAAAATATGGAATATTTCCATAATGGAGTATTATTCAACTAAGAAAATGAAAATGACATCATGATAATCTCAGGCAAATGGATGTAAACAGGAAAAATCATCCTGAATGAAGTAAGTAAAATATAGAAAGACAAATACAGTATCTATTCACTTATCAGAAGGTCTCATAATAGTGGGGGTTAAAGTTCCCTTAGGCCTATTGTGACAAAACCAGTCTTCCACAAGTGCGATTTGGTGGCAGTGAATTTTGCCATTGGGCCAGGGCATCATACAGAAATTTTTAAGCAACCCAGGCTGTTGTTATTAAAATATGTTGCTCTATGCCCTCAACTCATATATCAGTTCCTTGGTCTTGCATTCACAGAGATGCTTCCTTCTGCAATAAATGGGATTGCATATAGAGACCCACAGTCTGATAATATGCAGACAGAGAGACCATGAAAAACCCAGGTCTAAATAGGATTTCCATTTGATATTCTCCCTCCTCTTAGAGCTCTTGGAAGATCCTTTCAAGCAGGAAAGGAGGCAGGAAGACTGTCAAAATTAGAAGGAATTGAGGACACCAGGGAAACAATGCCCTTATAATCAGGCCACAGAGGAAGAAGATGCAGCCAGCTTTGTTGAGACTTGATAACCTAGGGTCAGATAGTAGGGGAAGAGGACCTCCACCATCAGTGAACTAGAGAGAGTGCATAAGAGATAGAAGAAGGAGGGTGGATGGGATTGGAAGGAGAAGAGGGAGGGGGATACAAAGATAAAAATTCATAATAAATAAATACATAAGAAAAACAATGATCAAGGTGACGAAATGTAAAGATCTTCAGGACTGATATCTTCTTCTTGGTGATAGTGCCAGGGTGTGGCAAGGATGAACTCAGTTTTCATTAAGGGACTTGATACTGAGATTCTGGTCTTGTTCCAATGAGTATGCAAACAACATATACTAGATTTGATGTATTTTAGAGAAAAAAATAGTGTAACTCATGTTGTAGGGAGCAATGGAAAAGCAGTATAATGTATAGCATATGATACTCCCACATAATTAATAAAAATAAAATGTTGACAACATTTACAATGACTTTTAGCATGAAGAATAGATTCCACTAAATGTTGGCAGAGTTTGACTGTGTAAGGCGTTCTATCCATGAACTCATTATGTAGTACAGTATCCTACCCACAAACTAGTGGTTACCCAGCTATCTCATGAGCTGACCCCATGAGCTCAGGTGGCATTTCTGTACAAGCAGTTCTGGCACTAACACTATGTTTAGATGTTTTTTGTTTTGTTTTGTTTTGTTTTGTTTTGTTTTGTTTCTGGAGGACAACATCAAGAATCACTTCTGTCTTGTGTCTTAGGCATATAACATGGACCCATTTCTCTGTCCTAAATGACCAGTTTTAATTATTAACCCCAAGACCAGGAGGATTTCTCTATGACCACTGAGTAGGACATAGCTGCAGATCCAGCCAGGTCATCCAAGATAACACTGCTCATGGAGGGTTGCCAACACTAGTGTGGAACAACACTAGCTGTCAATGAGTTTACTGCCCCTTATTTCTCGTTTTACATACACAAATCTTTCTCTCTTTCACCTAAACCAGTCCCAGGAATTATATGGTTTGCTTCTCTTTTCCCTGATGTTAGGACACACTACCCCAGGGAACCCTAGACCCTGCCAGCCTAATATATCAATAAGAATGTGAAGGTACATTTATGAGTATGAGAGTAACTGCTAAGTTAAAAAGTCACAACCTAGACCACATTATAAGACCACCTTGTCATTCCGTACATTCACCTTAATCCCACATCACTTTGAGGCTTTCTCACGTAGGAAGCAGTCCAGTTAAATAAAGATTAAAGTTTCATTTCCTAACTGACATTGTCACAGAGGTAAATAGGAGTAAAGTTTTGGGACACATGGGTAAGAATTTGAACCTGGGACCAATGGAAAAGGAGTGTAATGTATATTATATAAAATTTCCACATATTTAATAAAAATAATATGTTGACAACTTTTATAACTACTTATAACATGAAGAAAAGATCCAACTAATTGAGGGCAAATATTTAATTTGTGAGGCATACTTTACAAGGAACTCATTATGTAGCAGAGAATCGTAGCCATGTACTAGTGCTTACCCAGCTACCTCAGACCTCAGGAGCTCAGATGGCACCTCTGAACAAGTAGTACTGGCACTAATACTACATTTAGAGGGTTTGTCTGGAAGACTACAGCAAGAAACATAGTTGTTCTTGTGTTCTAGGCATATAACATGGACTCATTTTTCTGTCCTGAAGGATCAGTTTGAACTATAAACCCCAAGACCAGGATGGTTCCTTACTGACCACTGAGTAGGACACAGTTGCCAATCCAGCCAGGTCACCCAAGGCAGCCCTACTCATAGAGGATTGCCAACACTAGTGTGGAACAGCACCTGCTGTGAAAGAGTTTACTGCCCCTCAGTTCTCCTTTTATACTCACTGATCTTTCTCTGTTTCAGCCAAACCAGTCCCAGGAATTGGCAGGTTTAATTCTCTTTCCCTGCTCCTAAAGACTCAATATCCCAGGGAACCCTAGAACATGCCAGCCTATTATATCAATAAGAATGTGAAGGTACATGTGTTGAGCACACAGTAACAGCTCAGTTTAATGTCAGAACTCAGGAAATTTCAGATCCAAGAACACACTATGAGACCACTTTGCTATGTGTTACATTCCCCTTAATCCACATCATTTTGAAGCTTCCCTACTTAGGAAACTGTCAAGTTAAATAATATTAAATTTTCATTTTCTACCTCATATTGTCACAGATGTAAAAAGGAGTAACGTTGTGTGATCTGGATAAAGGGATGAGATAAAGGCTTGTTTGCTTTCACAAGAAAAACTCACCTGTGCCCAGGATCAGAGATATTGAACACTGAGGAAAATTTGCTTACTCATCATTCCTACTTTCATTTCTTCCTTTCCACCTTTCCTCCCCCTTCTCCATGCATGCCACTCTACAAGTCCACTGATAGGGGAGGTCTTCCTCTCTATGCTTCTGATCCAAGGCTATCATATCTATTCAGGAGTGTCTGCATTGGTTTACTCTGTGGCCTGGTAAAACTGCTCACCATCAGGGTGAGGTTATCAAAGAGCAGGCAAAACAATTCATGTCAGAGGCTATCCCTGTTCCCATTACTATGGAATCCCATTTGACACTGAACTGCCATGGGCTACATCTGCGCAGGGGTTTTAGCTTATCTCCATGCATGGTACTTGGTTTGAGTATGAGTCTCAGAAAAGACAGCTGTGCCCAGATTTTTGGTTCTGTTGTTCTCCTTGTGGAGCTCCTGTCCTCTCCAGATCTTGCTATTTCCCACCTCTTAGATTTCATGCACTCTGCCCAATAGTTGTCTTTAAGTCTTAGCATATGATTTGATAGTCTGTAGGGCAAAGCCTTTCAGAGGACTTCTGTGGCAAGCTCATAACTTATTCCCTGTTTTCTCCTACTTCTAGTAGCCATCCTCTTTGCCTTTTGGGATAGACAAAGAGCATTTTAGCCAGAGTCCTCCCTCTTGATTAGTTTCTTTAGGTGCACAGATTTTAGTAGGTTTGTCCTATATTATGTGTCTATATGAGTGAGTATGTACCACGTGCATCGTTCTGCTTCTTGGGAGAGCTCACTCCCGGTTCCCACTATTTACATGCAAATTTCATAATTTCATTGTTTTATATTGCTGAGTAATATTCTATTGTGCAGATGTACCACAATTTCTGTATGCATTCCTCAGTTGGGGGCAACTGGGTTGTTTCCAGATTCTGGCTATTACAAATAAAGCTGCTTCATTTAAACATGGTTAAACAAATGTCCTTATTGTGTACTTTAGCCTCTTTTGGATTTATTTCTATGAGTGGTATAACTGGAAATTACAGAAGCCCTATTCCTATTTGTCTGAGAAAGCACCAGATAGATTACCAGAGTGGTTGTAAAAGTTTACATTCCCACCAGCAGTGAAGGAGGGTCCCCCTTTCTCCACAACCTTTCCAGGCTGTGCTGTCACTTGAGATTTTTATCTTGGCTATTTTGGTGGGTGTAAGGTGAAATCTCAGGGTTGTTTTGATATACAATTTCCTAATCGCTAAATATGTTGAGCATTTCTTTAATGTTTCTCTGCCATTCAATATTCCTTTATTGAGAATTCTCTCTTTAGCTCTGTTCCCCAATTTTTAATTGGATTACTTGATTTCTTTCTTTGCAACTTCTTTAGTTCTTTATATATACTGGATATTAGCCCTCTGTCACATAGTGACATAGTGAAGAACCTTTCCCAATCTGTATGCATTTGTTTTGTTTGGATGACAGTGTCATTGCTTTACAGAAGCTTTTCAGTTTCATGAGGTCCCATTTACTGATTGTTGCTCTTAGAGCTTGTGTTGTTGGTGGTCTTTTCAGGAAGTTGTCTCCATGCCAATGAGTTCAAGGTTCTTCCCCACTTTTTCTTTTAACCCATTTAATGTGTCTGTTTTATTGTTGAGGTCTTTGATACACATGGACATTAGTTTTCTGCAGGGTGATAAGTATGGATCTATTTGCATTTTTCTACATGTAGACATCCAGTTAGACCAGCACCAGTTGTTGAAGATGTTGTCTTTTTTCCATTGTATGGTTTTGCATCTTTGTCAAAAATCAGTCATCCATATGTGCATGGCTTGATTTCTGTTTCTTCTATTTGGGTGCATTGATCCCCTATTTCGTTTCAATGCCAGTATAATGCACTTTTATTACTGTTAGTCTATAAAACACCTTGAGATCAGGGATACTGATCTCTCCAGATGATCTTTTATTGTAGAGGATTAGTTTATCAATTCTAGGTTTCTTGTATTTCCATGTGAAGTTGATGATTTTTTTTCAAGGTCTGTAAAGAATTACATGGGTAATTTGATGGGAATTGCATTGAATCTGTTGATTGTTTTTGGTAAGATGGCCGTTTTTACAGTTCTAAGCGTGCCAAGCCATGAGCATGGGAGATCTGTCAATCGATCTTCTGATATCTTATTCTAATTCTTTCTTCAGAGGCTTGATATTTTTTTTTATACAAGTATTTGACTTGCTTGGTTAGGGTCACACTAAGGTACTAAATGTCTGTGACTGGATATAAGAACGCATCACAGACATCATCAATTATGACCAAGTAGGCTTCATCGCAGGTATGCTGGGGTGGTTCAATATATGGAAATCCTTCAATGTGATATACCATATTAAAAAAATGAAGGAAAAAAAACATGATAATCTCCTTTGATGCTGAAAAAGCATTTGATGAAATCCAACGTCCATTCATGTTTAAAGTCTTGGAGAGATGAGGGATACATGGCACATACCTAAACATAGAATAGGCAATATACAGCAAGCCTATATCCAATCAAACTAAATGGAGAGAAATTAAAAAAAAATCTCATTGAAATCAGGGAAAAGGCAAGGCTGTCCACTCTCTCCATATCTCTTCAACACAGTTCTAGAAGTTCTTATTACAGCAATAAAACAATTGAAGAAGATGAAGAGGATAGAAATGTGAAATGAAGAAGTAAAAATATCACTATTTGCATATGATATGCTACTATACCTGAATGATCAAAAAATTCTACCGGGAACTCCTACAGCTGGTAAACACCTTCAGCAAAGTGACTGGAAACAAAATTAACTCAGAAAAATGAGTTGCCCTTCTGTATACAAAACACAAAAGGCCTGCAAAAATAATTAGGGAAACAAAAGAAATTATATAATCTGAAAAGTCTATAGACCTAACCCTTCCCAGACATTTCCTCACTGGAGGCTAAACATGGAAATAGAGGAGTTTCAATGGGATTTGCAATTGAAATCACCAAGAAGTGGAAGAAGATGGAGAGACTTTTAGGCTAAAAGAACATAGCTATCCTGATAGTTTGTCATTCAATAAAATGATTAAATTTCCAACAACTTCCAAGGAATAAATAACAGGACTGACAATCTCTTTTGGGTAAAATGTGGAATATTTCTATAACAGATTACTATTCATCTGAGAAAATGACATCATATTTTCAGACAAATGTTTGGAACTAGGGAAAAAACATCCTGGATGAAGTTACTAAAATTCAAAAAGAAAAATATGGTATGTATTCACTTATTAGGAGTTCTCCTAACACTGTGGATAAACTTCCAATAGACCATCTATTGTAAACAAATCAGTCTTCCACTAGGGAGATTGGGTGTCAGTTAATTGAGTTGTTGGGCCAGGACATCCTATAGAAATTTTCAAGCAACCCAGGCTGTTGTTATTTAAATATATTGTTCCCTGCTCTCAACTGATTTTTCAGTGCCATGTTCTTGGATCCATAAATATGCCTAGTCTACATCAAATGGGATTACATATAGAGAACCATGGTCCTATATTAGCAGAGAGAGACCTTAAAACGCACAGCACTCAATGGGATTTCCCTATGGAATTCTTCCTACCCTGAGAGCTCTGGGGGGAGGGGCTAAAGGAGAGCATGTAAGAAGTTTCATAAGTAGTGGTAATTGAGGACACAAGGAGAACAATGCCCTGAGAATCAGGCTGCAGAGTAAGATGATGCAGCCAGCCTTGATGAGACCTGATAAGATAGGTTCAGATAGAAGGGGGAGGAGGACCTCCCCTATCAGTGAACTAGAAAGAGGACATAGGGGTAGAAGGAGGAGGATAGGTCAGGAAGAAGAAGGGGGGGCAGCAGAAGGGATACAATGTGAAAAATCTTAATAAATAACTACATAAGAAAACTGTGATCAAGGGAATGAAGTATAGAGCTCTTCAGGACTAAAGGCTTCTTCTTGGGGATGTTCCCAGGGTTTGGCAAGGATGAACTCAGTTTTCTTTAAGAGAGTTTGCACTGAGACTCTGATCATGTTCGAATGATTAGAAAAAAAAAACTTGAATTGATGTATTTTAAGAAAAAAAAATTACAGTGACACATCGGTAGGAATTTGAACCTGGGAACAATGGAAATGTAATATATAATATGGAATTTCTACATAAGCAATAAAAATAGTAGGTTAAACACTTTTATAATGACTTCTTTTATAACATGGAGAAAAGATTCCTCATTCCTCTCAAGGAGTGCAGAGTCTGACTTTGTAAGGCATGCTTTCCAGGAACTCATTATGTAGCAGAGAATCCTAGCCATAAACTAGTGTTACCCAGTTCCCTCAGAAGGTGCCCCCAGAAGCTCAGGGGGCACCTTGGATCAAGCAGTTCTGGCTCTAATACTATGTTTAGAGGGTTTCTCTGGAGGACCAGAGCAGGTAACCCAGCTGCTTTTTTGTCTTGGGCATATAACACGGACACATTTCTCTGTCCTGAAAGCCCAGTTTCAACTTAACCCCCTGGATCAGGAGGATTGCTCAGTAACTATTGTGTACGACAGAGCTGATAATTCAGCCAGGTCAGGCAAGGCAATGGGTTGGCAACAATAGTGTGGAACAGCACCAGCTGCCAAAAAGTTTATTGCCTTTCAGTTCTCCTTTTATGTATACCAATCTTTCTCTGTTTTAGCTAACACATGCCAGGAATTTTCTGGTTTGCTTCTCTTTTCCTGCTCTTAAAATAGCCCAGGGAATGCTAGACCCTGCTAGCCTACTATATCAATAAGAATATGAAGGTCCATTTAGTAAGTATGTGAGTAACTTCTCAGTTCAAAGTCACAACCAAGGATATTTCAGATCCAAGACGTAGGAGACATTGTCATTGGGTACCTTACCCTTAATCCAACATCACTTTGAAGCTTGCCTAATTAGGAAGCTGTACAATTAAATAAACATTAAATTTTCATTTCCTACCTGACATTGTCATAGAGGTAAATAGGAGTAAAGGTGTGGGATCTGGATAAAGGTATGAGATAAAGGCTTCTTGGGTTTCACAAGAAAATATCACATGTGTACAGTATAAGAGTTGCTGGACACTGAGGAAAGTTTGTTTTCTCACCTCCATGGAAACTTCAGGATTCTCTCAGGTGCTGATTGGCTAAGAGGCAAAATGATGTCATGAAACAGATGAAAGAGATTGAGAGTTTCAAAGCCACTTACTAAAAAGGCCAACTGGACAACTTGCTTAAGAGAAAGACTGTACAGCCCTATATGCCTCAATCTGGGCAGCTGAAAACACACAACACATAGATGGCAGTTTCTGTGTCCAAGACTCTTAATTCTGGAATATTTTCCCAAAATTCTTTCAATTGGTCATTAATAAAGTCATGTGTCCTTGACATGTGAGTTTCTCATTATCACAGATTCCATTATTATTTGTTAAATGCATAGATATGTCCCCAGTCAGTGAATTACTTACTGTGAAAATGCTATCTGACCAGGGCAACTCTTTGAACAAAAAGCATTTAATTTGGACCTTGTTCATATTTTTACAGAAACCATTCAGGTTGTCAAGTCAGCAAACAATCCTCTTGTTGTAGTCCTTCAGCAGAACTGATGACCTTTCAAACTTAACCACAAGTGGCAGGAACAGAAAGGGAGACTGACAGATACAGATAGAGAAAGTGCTAGAGAGACAGATTCAAAAATATACAGACAGAGACCAACAAAATCAAGTATAACAAGTGACAGATACTGAGAGACAAAGACTCCATTCTGTCTAGTCACTTTCATTGGCATATCAAATGAAAGCACACCCTCCTATTATAACTCCAAAAGGAATTATATTTTTTCAATATTTCCATTTTAATTTTTATTAATTACATTTTATTCACTTTGAATTCTCCCATATATTCCTCCCCATTCCACTTACCCTCCCCTTCTTCACACATGCTCCTACCCAAATCCACTGATAGGGGAAATCTTCCTTTTCTTTGTGGTCCTAGTCTATCAGATCTCATCAGAAGTGGCTGCACTGTCTTCCTCTATGGACTGGTGAAGCTACTCCCTCATCAGGGTGAGATGATCAAAGAGAAGGCCAATCACTTCATGTCTGATGCGGTCCCTGTACCCATTTCTATGGAACCCCTTGGACACTGAACTGCCATGGGCTATATCTGTGCAGGGGTTTAGGTTATCTCCATGCATGGTACTTGCTTAGAGTATGAGTATCAGGAAAGAGTCCTGTGCTCAGATTTTTTGGATCTGTTGCTCTCCTTGTGGAGCTCCTGTCCTTTCCAAATCTTACTATTTCCCACTTCTTTCATTAGATTCCTTGCACTCTGCCCAACAGTTGGCCAAAAGTCTCAGCATGTGCTTTGAAAGTCTGCAGGGCAGAGCCTTTCAGAGGCATTCTGTGGCAGGTTCCTAATTTGTTCCATGTTTTCTCCTTCTTCTGATGTCCTTCCTCTTTGTCTTTCTAGATGGAGATTGAGCCTTTTACCCAAAGTCTTCCCTCTTGATTAGTTTCTTTAGGTATACAGATCTTAGTAGGTTTTTCCTATATTATATATGAGTGAGAGTATACAGTGTGTGTCTTTCTGCTTCTGGGATAACTCACAGTTTCCACCATTTACCTGCAAATTTCATGATTTCCTTGTGTGTGTGTGTTTTTTTTTATTGCTGAGTAATATTCCATTGTGTAGATGTACCACAATTTCTGTATCTATTTTTCAATACTTCATCTGGCTTATTTCCAGGCTGTGGCTATTAAAAATAAAGCTGCTACTAATATGGTTGTGCAAATGTCTTTACTGTGTACTTGAGCCTCTTTTGGATATATGATTAGGAGGTGTATAGCTGAATCTTGAAAAAGCACTATTCCTACTTGTCTGAGAAAGCATCAGATTGATTTCCAGAGTGGTTGTATAAGTTTACATTCCCACCAGCAGTGCAAGAGGGTTCCCCTTTCTCCACAACCTTTCCAGCCTGTCCCTTGAAATTTTAATCTTGGCCATTCTGATGGGTTTAAGGTGAAATCTCAGGGTCATTTTGATTTGCATTTCCCTGGTTAATGACATTGGTTAATGTCATTAATGACATAGAACATTTCTTTAAGTGTTTCTCTGCCATTCGTCTGTCCAGAATTCTCTGTTTTGTTCTGTTCCCCATTTTTTTTTTAATTTTGATAACTTGAATGGTTTCTTTTCACCTTCTTTAGTTCTTTATTTGTACTGGATATTAGTCCTCTGTCACATAGAGGCTTGGTGAAGATTTTTCACAATCTAGGAAATTGTGTTGTTTTGTTCACAGTGTCCTTTTCTTTACAGGAGCTTTTCAGTTTCATGAGATCCCATTTAACAAATTGTTGCTCTTAAGCCTGTGCTGTTGGTGTTCTCTTCAGGAAGTTGTCTCCTGTGCCACTAAGTTCAAGGCTCTTCCCCACATTTTCTTCTAACTGATTTAATGTGTCTAGTTTTATGTTGATGTCTTTGACCCACTTGGACTTTAGTTTTCTGCAGGGTGATAAGTATAGATCTATTTGCTTTTTTCTACGTGTAGATATCCAGCTAGACCAGCACCATTTTTTTGAAGATAGTATCTTTTTCCATTGAATGGTTTTGGCATCTTTGTCAAAACTCAGGTGTACATAAGTATGTGGGTTTATTTCAGTTTCTTCTATTCTGGTCCATTGATCCACCTTTCTGTTTTTTTGCTAGTACAATGCAGTTTTTATTACTGTTACTCTATAATACACCTTGAGATCAGGGATGGAGATACCTCCATAAAGTCTTTATTGTAGAGGATTGTTTTAACAATTCTTGGTTTCTTGTTTTTCCATGTGAAGTTGATAATTTTTCTTTCAACTTCCTTAAAGAATTGTGTTGGTAATTTGATGGGAATTTTATTGAGTCTGTAGATTGCTTTTGGTAAGATCGCCATTTTTACAATGATAAGCCTGTGAAGCCATGAGCATGGGAGATCTTTCCATTTTCTGATATCTTCTTTAATTCTTTCTTCAGAGACTTGAATTTTTTTCACACAAGTCTTTGACTTGCTTGTCTAGGGTCATCCCAAGGTACTTAAGGTTTTTGACCGAATACAAGAACACATTAAAGTTATCATCCAGTATGACTAAGTAGGCTTCATCCCAGATATGCAGGGTGGTACAATATATAGAAAAACTTCAATGTGATATGCCATAATATAAAAAAATAAAGAAAAATAAAAACACATGAAAATCTCCTTTGATGCTGAAAAAGAATTTGATGAAATCCAATATCCAATCATGTTTAAAATATTATAGAGATCAGGATACAATGCAAATAACTAAATATAATTAAGGCAATATACAGCAAGCCTATAGCCAACATCAAACTAAATGGAGAGAAATGTTAAGCAAACCCACTAAAATCAGGGACAAGGCAAGGCTACCCACTCTCTCCATATCTCTTCAGCATAGTTCTGGACGTCCTTGCCAGAGAAATATGATATTTGAAGGAGATCAAGGGGATATGAATCAGATATGAACATGTCAAAGTATCACTATTTGCTGATGATATGATACTATACCTGAGTGACCCCAAAAATTCTACCACGGAATTCCTTCAGCTAATAAACACCTTCAGCAAAGTGGCTAGATACAAAATTAACTAAAAGAAAGAAAGAAAGAAAGAAAGAAAGAAAGAAAGAAAGAAAGAAAGAAAGAAAGAAAGAAATCAGGAGCCCTCCTGTATACAAAAGATAAAAGGACCAAGAAAGAAATTAGGGAAACAAAAGAAGTATATTATCTAACAAGGCCATATGTCCTAACACTTTCTAGACATTTCCTCAACATGTAAACAGAAGAGCTTCATATGGACATTGCAATTCAAATTACCAGGAAGTGGAAGAAGATGGAGGGACATCTAGACTAAAAGAACACAGTTATCCCTATAGTTTGTAATTCAATACAGTGATTAAAGTCCCAGCAAATTCCATGGACTGTGGTTTTTTTTCAACCTAAGACAGAGTCTCATTAAAATCACATTTGAGACCTAGATGACTAATAAGGAAAAGTGCACATTTCGCCAACCTAAGAAAGGCTCTCCATAAAACAAAGAAAGGGGAACTGAAGGAGTCTGCTAATTGGAATTCTGTCTCATGGCCATTGCAAATTCAGGTCTTATTAAAGTTCCATGTCTCAGAAAATGTCCTTGCCTGTCTCTGCAAGCAAGGTGTTTTGAGCCTGAGAAGTAGAAATCAAGCTCCCAGCAATCTTTGGAACCAGACAGCAAACTTTTTGTAACCTTGAGTGAATTCCTGGATGCCTTGCTACGTGGAACAGTTATGTTGCTTATTTGAAAATAAAAATTACTTGTACCATTTGCTTTATAAATGTTATTTGCATGTTCAGTAAACTGAGACTTGAACAGGAAACTGTCTTATATCCATTTTCCACATGTCTCTCCCCGCATTTACACACCTTCTTTTCAGTGAACCCTGTTAGACTAGACTATAGGTCTGCCAGGTTACCTTTCATTTTCCCTACTCTTAAAGATTCAACATCCTAGGGAAACCTAGACCATGCCATCCTATTATATCAATAAGATTGTGAAGGTACATTTATTCAGTATGCCAGGAACTGCTCAAAGTCACAACCTAGGAAAATTCAGATTGAAGACCACCATAGGAGACCACCTTTTAATTCAGTACATTACCCTAAATCCCACATCACTATTAAGCTTCCCTACTTAGGAAACTGTCCAATTAAATAAACATTAAAGTTTCATTTCCTACCTAATACTGTCACAGAGTAAACAGGAGTAAAGGTGTGGGATCTGGATAAAGGGATGAGATAAAGGCTTGTTGAGTTTCAAAGAAAAAGTCACATGCCCAGGATCAGAGATCTTGGACACTGAGGAAAATTTGTTTACTCATCACCATGGAAACCTCAAGATTCTCTCAGGTGATGATTGGCTGTGAAGGAGAATGATGTCATGAAACAGATAAAAGCCAGTATGAGTGTCAGGATCCAATAATTAAAAGGGCCAAGTAGCCATCCTGCTTGAGAGAAATGCTGAGCAGCCCTATAAGCCTCAATCTGGGCAACTGAAAGCACACAACTCAGAGATGACAGTTCCTGTTTCCAAGACTCTTACTTCAAGAAAAGTATCACAAATTTCTTCAAGTGGTTTTAAGAAAGTCAGCAGTCCTTGACATGTGAGTTTCACATTATCACAGTTTCATTATTACTTGTTAAATGCAGAGATATGTCCTCAGTCAGTAAATAACTTACTGGGAAAATGCTCCTTGACCAAGGCAACTCTTTGAACAAAAAGTGTTTAATTGGGACCTTCTTTTATTATTACAGAGACCATCCATGATGTCATGTCAGCAAGCAGTCACCTTGTTGTAGTCTCCCAGCAGAACTGAGAGCTTTTCATACCAAACCACAAATGGCAGGCCAAAGGAGTGAGACTGAGAGAGACAGAGAGAGATAATGGCTAAAGAGACAGATTCATAAATAAAGAGATGGAGAACAATAGAAAAAATATATAAAGTGACATAGACAAAGAGACAGAGACTCAATTGTGTCAGGTCACTTTCATTGCATATCAACTTCAATGCACACCCTCTTATACTATAACTCCAATTGGAAATATATTATCTAACAAGGCCATATCTCCTAACCATAACCAGACATTTCATCACTGGGTACTTCACATGTAAATTGATGGGCTTTTAGTGGACATTACAATTCAAATCACCAGTAAGTAGAAGAAGATGAAGGGACTTCTAGGCTAAAATAAAATAGTTACCTGATATTTTGTTATTCAATACCATGATTAAAATCCCAGCAACATCCATGGACTAAAGAAGACAACTGACAATTTTCTTTGGGGAAAGTGTGGAATATTTCCATTACAGAGTGTTCTTCACCCAAGAAAATAACATCATGATATTTTTAGGCAAGTGGATGGACTTAGGAAAAATAATCCTGGTGAAGCAACTAAAATGCAGAAAGAAAATTTCAGTATGTATTCACTTATAAGGATGTCTATTTATACTTGGGGATAAAGTTCCAACTGTCCATGAACGGTGTCCAAACCAGTCTTCCAGATGGGGTATTGGCTGGCAGTTAATTGAGTTGTCTGGCCATGGCATCCTACGGAAATTTTAAAGCAACCCAGGCTGTTGTTATAAAAATATGTTGCTTTCTGCCCTCAGATGATTGATCATTGCCATACTCTTGGATCCACAGAGATGCTTCCTTATGAATACAATGGAATTGCAGTCTGATATTATTCAGAGAGAGACCTTAAATCACACAGTTATAAATGGGATTTCCCTATGAAATTCTCCCTCCCATCAGAGCTCTGGGAAGCCTGCAGGAAAAGTGGAAGGAAGACTGTCATAAGTACAGGGAATTGATTATACAAGGAAAAAAAAAAAG
The DNA here is from genome assembly GCF_030254825.1 of Meriones unguiculatus. Classification (NCBI taxonomy): domain Eukaryota; kingdom Metazoa; phylum Chordata; class Mammalia; order Rodentia; family Muridae; genus Meriones; species Meriones unguiculatus. Next base: position 30,627,119 of record NW_026843709.1, on the reverse strand, counting down.
GTCTTGAGAATTATGCCACAAAGGTAGATGATGCAGCCAGTCTTGATTAGAACTGATTAGCTAGGTTCAGATTGAAAGACAAGGAGAGCCTCCCCTATCAGGGAACTAGAGAAAGGGCATAGGGGTAGAAAGAGGAGGGTAGGCTGGACTGAAGGGAGAAGAGGGAAGGGACAGCAGATTGGATACAGAGTGAACAAATTGTAATAAATAAATACATAAGGAAAACTGTGATCAAGGTAATGAATTATAGAGCTTCTCAGGACTGGTGGCTTCTTCTTCTGGGTGATACCAGCGTGCAGCAATACAGAACTGAATTTTCTTTAATGTACTTGGCACTGAGTTTCTGATCATGTTTTAATGAGTATATGAACAACACATACTTCAATTGATATATTTAAAGACAAAAAATTTTAGTGTGACACATGGATAGAAATTTGGGAGCAATGGAAAAGGAGTACAATGTATATTATATAATATTCCCACATAATCAATAAAAATATGTTGACAACTTTTACGAAGACTTAAAATAGAGAAAAGTTTTCACTGAAGGATTGTAGAGTTTGACTTTGTAAGGCATGCTTTCCAGTAACTCAATATGTAGCAGAGAATCCTAGCCATGAACTAGTGGTTACCTCAGACCCATGAACAAAGGTGGCACCATTGAACCAGCAGTCATGGTCCTAACACTATCTTTTGAGTGTTTGTCTGGAGGACAACTGCAAGAAACCCAGCTGCTCTTTTATTCTACACATATAACTCAGACCCATTTCCCTGTCCTGAAGGCCCAGATTTAACTTTAAACCCCAGGACCAGTAGAGTTCCACAAGACTATGGAGTAGTACATATCTGCCAATCAGGCCAGGTCAGCAAAGGCAAACCTGCGCATATAGGTTTGGCAACACTAGTGTGGATCACCAGCAGCTGTCCAAGGGTTTATTGCATCTCAGTTCTTTTTTACATACACTGATATTTCTCTCTTTCAGCCAAACCAGATCCAGGAACTTTATGGTTTCCTTCTCTTTTCCCTGCTCTTAAAGACTCAATACCCTAGGTAACCCTAGACCCTGCCAGCCTATTATATCAATAAGAATGTGAAGGTAAAATTAGTGAGTACATGAGTAACTGCTCAGTTCAAAGTTACAACCTAAGAAAATTCAGATCCAACACCACAGTAGGAGACCAACTTTTCATTTGGTACATTCCCCTTAATCCCACATCATTTTGAAGCTTGCCTACTTAGGACACTGTCCAGTAAAATAAACATTAAAGTTTCATTTCCTAGCTGATTGTCACACATGTAAACAGTAGTAAATGTGTGGAGTCTGTATAAAAGGATGAGATAAAGGTTTGTTGAAATTCACAACAAAATGTCACAGGATCAGAGATACTGAACACTGAGGAAGGTTTGTTTACTCATCTCCATGGAACCCTCAAGATTCCCTCAGGTGCTGATTGGCTGAGAGGGAGAATGATGTCATGAAACAGATGAAAGACAGTGTTTCAGGAACCAGTTATTAAAAGGGCCAAGTGAGCGTGCTTGAGAGAAAGTCTGAGCCACACTTCATGCTTCAGTTTGACATCCTGAAAGCACACAACCCAGAGATGACACTTCCTGTATCCAAGACTATCAGTTCAGGAAATGTGTCACATATTTCTTCACGTGGTCTTTAAGAAAGTCAGCAGTCCTTGACATGTGAATTTCACAATATCACAGATTCCATTATTATTTGTTAAATGCATAGATATGTCCTCAGTCAGTGAATTACTTAATGGTAAAATGCTCCCTTAGCAAGGCAAATCTTTGAACAAAAAGTGTTTAATTGGGATCTTGCTTATAGTTTTACAGATACCATCTAGGATATCATGTCAGCAAGCAGTTGTAGTCATTCAGCAGAAGTGAGAGCCTTTCAAACTTAACCACAAGCAGCAGGAAGACAGAGAGTGACAGAAAGCAAGAAGAGAAAGAGCCAAAGAAACAGATTCAGAAATATTAACACAGAACTGACAGAAACAAAGATATAAAATGACAGACATGGAGAGACAGAGACTCCATTTTCTTTAGTCACTTTAGTCACTTTTATTGGAATATCAAACTCCAAGCACACCCTCCTATAATATAGCACTAAAAGGAATTGTATATTTTTATATTTTTCATGTTAATTTTTATTAATTACATTTCATTCACTTTGTTTACCCCATAAACTCCTCCCTTCCAAATCCCAACATTTCTTCAGCTTGTCCACTCTTGCCCCTACCTAACTCCACTGATAGGGTAGGTCTTCCTCTTCTTCCTACAACTCTATCAGATCTCATCAGGATTGGCTGCACTTTCTTCCTCTGTGGCCTGGTAAGGTTGTTCCATGCATGGTACTTGGTTGGAGTATGAGTCCCAAGAAAGACCCCTGTGCCCTGTGCTCTGTTTTTTGTTTATTTGTTTGTTTGTTTGTTTCTGTTGCTTACCTTGTAGAGCTCCTCTCCTCTTCGTATCTTACTATTTCCCACATCATTCATTAGATTCCATGCACTCTGCCAAACAGTTTGCCATAAGTCTCAGCATCTGCTTTGATAGTGTGCAGGGCAGAGCCTTTCAGAGGCACTTTGTGGCAGTCTCCTAATTTGGACCATAGTTTCTCTTATTTCTGATAACATCCTCTTTGCCTTTAGGGATGAGGATTGAGCATTTTAGCCAGAGTCCTCCCTGTTGATTATTTTATTTACATGTGTAGATTTTAATAGGTGTATTCTATATTATATGTCACTATGAGTGAGTATATATCGTGTCTGACTTTCTGCTTCTGGGATAGCTCACTTCCCATTCCAACCATTTACCTGCAAATTTTATGATTTCCTGGTTTTTATTGCTGAGTAATATTCTATTGTAATATAACAGAACCAGTAGGCTGAGAGAGACAGAGAGAGTAAGTGCTAGAGTGACCAATTCAGAAATAGAGATATTGAGACTGACAAAAAACAAGTTAGAAAGTAACAGAATGAGAGACACAGACTCAATTGTGTCTGGTCCCTTTCATTGGCATATCAACCTCAAAGCACACCCCCCTATACTATCACTCCAATATGAATTATATTATCTAACAAGGCCATACTTCCTCACCCTTCTCAGGCATTTCCTCACTAGCAACTAAACATGTAAATAGATGGGCTTCAAGGGGACATTGCAATTCAAATCACCAGAAAGTGGAAGAAGATGGAGGGACTTCTAGACCAAAAGATCATAGTTATCTTGATAGTTTTTCATTCAATAAAATGATCAAAGTTCCAACAACTTCCAAGGACTAAAGAACATGACTGACAATCTCCTTTGGGGAAAACATGAAATATTTCCATAACGGAGTATTATTCAACTTAAAAAATGACATCATTGTATTTTCAGGCAAATGGATGAAACCAGGAAAAATCATCCTGGGTGAAGTAAGTAAAATGCAGAAAGACAAATATGGTATGTGTTCACTTATTAAGATGTCTCCTAATAGTAGGGGATTAAGTTCCAATAGGCGATCTAATTGTGACCATACCAGTCTTCTAATAAAAGGACTGGGCAGTAGTGAATTATGCAAGGGCATCCCACAGAAATTTTCAAGCAACACAGGCTGTTGTTATTAATATGCATTGTTCTCTACCTTCAACGGAGACATCAGTGCCATGTTTTTGAATGCATAGAAATGCTTCTTTCTGTATGAAAAGTTATTGCTTATAGAGACCCAGAATCTGATATTATACAGAGAGAGACCTTAAAACACTCAGTTATAAATGGTATTTCCTTATGAAATTTTCCCTCCCTCAGAGCTCTGGGAAACATGCAGGAGTGGAGGCAGGAAGAGTGTCATAAGTAGAGGGACTTGAGGACACAAGGAGAACAATGCCCTAAGAATCAGGCCACAGAAAAAAGATGATAAAGCCAGCCTTGATAAGAGCTGACAAGCTAGGGTCAGATAGAACTGGAAATAGTACTCCACTGTCAGGGAAGTTTTAGAAATTATAAAGGTGGAAGGGACAAGATGTCGGAGCTAGGAGAACACTGCGTCTGAGGAGTAGGACATTTTCAGTACAGTAATTAAGAGACTGAACTCTGAGCCCTAAAACAACAGCTATCATGTTTCTCTGGAGAGAGGAAACACGACATGGGAATCAGTCGGGTCCACTCTCAGGTCACCCAGCCAAAACCAGGAAGAGATCCTGGGTCACCCAGGCACTAGATCACCAGACCAGAACCACATCCTGTGTGTCCTTCTCACCTTCCTGGGCTGAACAGTGGGTACAAAGACATCAGAGACTGGGAGTCCCAGTTTTTATGAAAATCCACAGGGAAGGGAGGCAGTGGGACTGGCCAAGGGTCACCCAGTCTCTACCTGGAAAAGGTCTCACAGATTGGCTGGTAAGCCACCATCACTGAACTGGACTCAACCCACAAGCACAGAGAGTTGTTGCACACCCAGCTCTCAGGCACAAGCAGAGGTGTGTGCCCCAGTGCAACAGATACTGGAAGTCCCTGTCGGGAATAAACCCCACAGGATAAAAAGGAAACGAGGACCCGAATTAGGTCATCCATTATATCCCTGGAAAAAATCTCTCAGACCAGAGGGCGGGCAAGAGACTTGCTCTGTACCACCTATTCCTCACAGACAGAACTTTGTGTCCCAGGACACTAGAGACTTGGAGTCACTGTTGGGAGAAATCCTCACAAGGAATGAAGAAAAGGGGATGGATTTGTTAATGCCGTATATCCCTGGAAAAAGTCCCACAAACTGGCTCAACCCAGGGAAGTGCTGTGCACCAGATAGCCTGCTGTTACCAAGAGGGCATTATGGACCCACTACAGATTACTGCTTGGGTACTGGGGCACAGAGTCCCAACATCAGATCTACAAAAGCCCAGGAACCCTGATATCAACCCCCAGATACTTCTCTAAGGGGCAACCATATATCCCTAACAAAACTGACCAAACCACAGGATACACAAGTTTCAGCAGCAGCTTACTAAATTTACAGCAAGAAACTCAGAAGCATGGGAGCTGTCTCCAAGAATTATCTGGGTAAAAGGAGAGCACTCTTGACTAACAAGGACCAGAGTTACCACTCAGGTCTCTATGACTGAGGTGAGCTGTGGCAAGTCCTGAAAAACACTGGACATACAGTGACTATACCCAAAAAGCTGAGAAGGCTTCTTTCAGGAAAAACCATCTTCCCGCCAAAGGATTCTCTCCAACACAGGATTGGAGGAACGAGCAGAAACTAACTTCAAACGCCAAAGATATTCCAATGGGTAAAGGTCAAGGTAAAAGCTCAACCAACAAAAGACAAAGCAAGATGGCATCTCCAGAACCCAATTATCCAGGGGCAAGTGGCCCTCCACAACCCAGCATAATTGAAATTCAAGAAGATGACCTAATATCTATGCTCATGAAGAGGTAAAAGAGAAAAAAAAATAAAAGGTTTAAAGACCTAGAGGAAGATAAACTCAAACATATTATGGTCATTTGTAAAGAAACAGAGAAAGATAAAAACAAACAGATTATGGCCATCCATGAAGAAATACAGGAAGTTGCAGCCAAACAGTTTGTGGCCTTTAGAGAGGAAATACTTAAATCACTAAAAGAAATAAAAGAAACAGAGGTTTGTTCAAACAAACAACTGAAGGAATAGAAAGAAAAAAAAGGTAAATACAGTCAGACAGGTGGAGGAAATCAACAAAATGGCTCAAGACCTGAAAATAGAATTGGAAAAATTAAAGAAAACACAAATGGAGGATATTGTGGAGGGAAAAACTTAAGGGAAAAAAAAAAACAGGAAATACAGAGGAAAGCGTAACCAATAGACTACAAGAGATGGAAGAAAGAATCCAAGGTATGGAAGATACAATGTAAGAAATCAATGTATCTGTCAAAGAAATTGTTATATCTAAAAAATTCCTGACACAGACCATACAAGAAATTCAAGACAACATAAAAAGACAAAACCTAAGAATAATACCTGTAGAGGAAAAAGAGGATTCCCTGCTACAAGGACCAGATAATATTTTCAACAAGATCATTGAAGAACATTTCCCCAACTTAAAGGAAAGGCCAATAAGAATACAAGAGGCCTACAGAACACCCAATAAATTAGACCAGAAAAGAAAACCTCCTACAACATAAAAATCAAAACAGTAAGTAACCAAAACAAAGAAAAAAATACTAAAAGCTGCAAGGGAAAAAGGCCAAGTAACATATAATGGCAAACCCATTAGAATCACACCTGACTTTTCAACAGAGACTATGAAAGCAAGAAGGGCCTAGATGGATATCATGCAGACCCTAAGAGAACACAGATATCAGCCCAGGCTACTATACCAAGCAAAACTCTCAGTACTCATAGATGGAGAAAACAAGAGATTCTATGACAAAAACAAATTTCAAAAATACCTCTACACAAGTCCAGTGTTATAGAAGACACTAGAAGGGAAACTACAACCCAAGAAAACTAGCTACTTTCAAGAAAATACATGAAATAATTAACCTAACTACAGTAAAACAAAAAGCAACAAAGCACACAAACTTACTGCCACAGCCAAAATCAAACACAAAGGATCTAATGGCCACTGGTCATTAATCTCTCTCAACATCAATGGAATCAACTTTCCAATAAAAATACACAGACTAAGTGCAATCTCTTGTATAGAAGAAGCACACCTAAGTCATAGAGATAGACATTACCTGAGAATAAAGAGTTCAAAGACGGCTTTCCTAGCAAATGGACCCAAGAAGAAAGCAGGAATAGGCATTCTAATGTCAAATAAATTAGACTTTCAGCCAAAATTAATCAAAAGAAATGGGGAAGGACACTTCATACTCATCAAGGGAACATTCCACCAGGAAGACATCACAATCCTTAACATCTATGCCCCAAATACAAGGGCATCAACATTTGTAAAAGAAACAAGGATAAAACTTAAACCAAACATAGATCTCCACACATTAATAATGGGAGACTTCAACACCCCACTCTCAACAAAGGACAGCTCAACAAAACAGAAATTAAACAAAGAAACAATGTCTCTAACAGAGGTCATGAATCAAATGGTTCTGACAGATATTTACAGAACCTTACACCCAAACACAAAAGAATTTACCTCCTTCTCTGCACCTCAAGGAACCTTCTCCAAAATAGACCATATAGTTTTTCACAATGTGATCCTCAACAGATAAGAAGTTTGAAATATTCCTTGTATCCAAACTGATCAAAATGGAATAAAGCTGGACCTCAACAAAAACAGAAAAAGAAAAAAGCCTACACACACATGGAAACTAAACAACCTGCTACAAAATAACAGCTGGGTCAGGAAAGAAATAAAGAAAGAATTTAAAGTCTTCCTAGATTTCAATGAAAATGAAGGCACAATATACCCAAACTTGTGGGACAGAATGAAAGCAGTGTTAAGAGGAAAGTACCTAGAACTAAGTACTTTGAAGAAGAAATTTGAGACAGCTCATTCAAGCAACTTAATGGCTCACCTAAAAATACTAGAAAAAGAAGAAGCAGACACACCAAAAAGAAGTAGACAACTGGATATAATCAAACTCAGAGCTGAAATCAATCATTTAGAAAGAAATAAAAAATTCAAAGAATCAATGAGACTAAGAGCTGGTTCTTTGAGAAAATCAACAAGATAGACAAACCATTAGCCAATCTAACTAAAAGGCAGAGAGACACCATCCAAATCAACAAACTCAGAAATGAAAAGGGAGACATAACTACAGACTGGGGAATCCAAACAATCATTAGGACTTACTTCAAAAGTCTATAGGCCACAAAATTTGAAAATCTAAATGAAATGGACAATTTTCTTGATAGATTCCATCTACCAACATTAAGTCAAGATCAGATAAATTAATGAAATTGTCCTATATCCCCCCAGGAAATAGAAGTAATCATCAAAATCTCCCGTGGGAAAAAAAAAGACAGGACCAGATGGTTTCAGCACAGAATTCTACCAGACCTTCAAAGAAGAACTAACTCCTATTCTCTTCAAACTATTCCACAAAATAGAAACAGAAGGAACACTAGCAAACTCACTCTATGAAGCCGCATTTACCTTGGTACCTAAACCACACAAAGATGCAACAAAGAAATATAATTTCAGGACAATTTCCCTTATGAACATTGATACTTACCAAAATACTTGCAAACCAAATACAAAAACATATCAAAGATATCATTCACTATGACCAAGTAGGCTTCATCGCAGGTATGAAGGGGTGGTTGAATATATGAAAATCCGTCAATGTTATCCACCATATAAGCAAACTGAAAGAAAAAAAAAATCACATGATAATCTCCTTAGATGTCAAAAAAGCATTTGACAAAATCAAACATCCATTCCTATTTAAAGTTGTGGAGAGATCAGGGATAAAAATCACATATCTAACTATAGTAAAGGCAATATACAGTGAGCCTAATAGCCAACATCAAACTTAAAAGAGAGAACTTAAAGAAATCCCAAGGAAACCAGACAGAAGGCACAAATAAGCACTCTCTCCATATCTCTTCAACATATTTCCAGAAGTCCTTTCTATAGCAATAAGACAGTTGAAGGATATCAGGGGGATACAAATTGGAAAGAAATAAGTCAAATTTTCACTATTTGCAGATGATATGATAGTATATATGAGTGACCCCAAAAGTTCTACCACGGAACTCCTACAGCTGATAAACACCTTCAGTAAAGTGGCCATATACAAAATTAATGCAAAAAAATCAGTAGCCCTTCTGTATACAAAAGAAAAATGGGCTGAGAAAAAATTAGGGAAACAACACCCTTCACAATAGCGACAAATGAGATAAAGTACCATATTGTAACCATAACTAAGCAAGTCAAAGACATGTACATAAAAATTTTCAACTGTCTGAAGAAAAATTAGAAGATATCAGAAGATGGAAAGATCTTCCATGCTCATGGCTTGACAGGCTTAGCAATGTAAAAATGGCCATCTAACTAAAAGCAATCTACAAATTCAATGCAATTCCCATCAAAATACCACCACAATTCTTTAAGACCTGGAAAGAAAAATTCTCAACTTCATATAGAATATCAAAAAACTCAGAATAGTTAAAGCAATCCTCTACAATAAAAGATCTTCTGGACGTATCTCCATTACTGATCTTAAGCTGTAATATAGAGCAACAATAATAAAATTGCATGGTACTGGCATAGAAACAGAATGGTAGACCAATGTAACCAAAGAGAAGACCCAGAAATAAACCCACAAAATTATTGACACCTGATATTTGACAAAGATGCCAAAACCAAATAATGGAAAAAGACAGTATCTTCAACAAATGGAGCTGGTCTACCATGATGTCTACATGTATACAAATGAACATAGATCCATAATTATCACCATGCACAAAACTAAGGTCCAAATGGATCAAAGACCTCAATATTAGCCACAACACATTAAGTCCCTTAGAAAAAAATTGGAGAAGACCCTAAAACTCATTGATAGAAGAGACAACTTCCTGAACAGAACACCAACAGCACAGGCTCTAAGAGCAACATTCAATAAATGGGGCCTAATGAAACAGAAAATATTCTGTAAAGCAAAGGACACCATCATTAAAACAAAATGAGTGCCTACAGATTGGGAAAGAATCTTCAGCAACCCTTTATCTGACAGAGGGCTAATATCCAGAATATATGAGGAATTAAAGAAGGTGAAAAGCAACAAACCAAGTAATCCAATTAAAAAAAAATAGGGAACAGAGCTAAACAGAGAATTCTCAGTAAAGAAATATTGAATGGCAGAGAAACACTTAAAGAAATGCTCAACATCATTAGCCATTAGGGAAATGCAAATAAAAACAACCCTGAGATTTCACCTTACATCCATCAGAATGGCTTAGATGAAAAACTCAAGTGACAACACATGCTGGAGAAGCTTGGGAGAAAAGAGCACCCTCCTCCACTGCTGGTGGGAATATAAGCTTGTACAACCACTCTGGTAATCAATCTGGTGCTTTCTCAGACAATCAGGAATAATGCTTCCTCAAGATCCAGCCATACCACTCCTAGGCATATATCCAAAAGAGGCTCAAGTAACCAACAATGAAGTTTTCTCATCCATGTTTGTAGCAGGTTTATTTGTAATAGCCAGAAGCTGGAAACAACACAGATGGCCCTCAACTGAAGAATGGATGCAGAAATTGTGGTACATATACACAATTGAATATTACTCAGCAATGAAAAATAAGAAAATCATGAAATTTGCAGGTATATAGTGGGACCTGGAAAGGATCATCCTCACTGAGCTGTCCCAGAAGCAAAAAGAACAAATGGTATATACTCACTCATATAGACATGTCATATAGGATACATCTACTAAAATCTGTACATCTAGAGAAACTTATCTAGACAGAGGATGCTGAATAAAATGCTCAATCCTCATCTCGATAGGCAAAGAAGATGGGCATCAGAAAGAGGAGAAAACAGGGATCATGTTAGGAGCCTGCCACAAAGGGCCTATGAAAGGCTATGCCCTAAAGACTATCAAAGCAGATGCTGTGACTTATGGCCAACTGTTGGGCAGTGTGCATTGAATCTTTTGTAAGAAGTTGGAAATAGTAAGATCTGGAAAGGACAGGAACTCTACAAGGAGAGTAACAGAACCAGAAAATTTGAACACAGTTAACTTCCCAGAGACTCATAATCCAACCTAGGACTATTCATGGAGATAACCTATAACCCCTGCACAGATGAAGCCCATGGCAGTTCAGTGTCCAAGGAGATTCCACAGTAATGGGAAGAGGGACTGCCTCTGACATAATCTGTTTAGCCTAATCTTTGATTAGCTCACCCTGTAGGGGGAACATCCTTACCAAACCACAGAAGGTGAAAATGCAGCCACTCCTGCTGAGATCTGATAGACTAAGATCGGAAGGAAAGTAAGAAGGACCTCCCCTATCATTGGACTCTGGGAGGGGTATGCATAAAGAAGGGGGAGAAATGGTGGAATCAGGAGGGAAGGAGGGAAGGGATTATGGGTGCATACAACATGAATAAAGTATAATTAATAATTTTTTAAATAAATAAATTAAAAAAAGAAATTATAAAGGTGATGAGGAATGAGGCTTGCTGGGTCTGGGTGGAATTGAGTGAGGGGGTAGCAGAGGGGATACAATGTAAACAAATCATAATAAATAAATACATAAGGAAAACTGTGATCAAGTTGATGAAGTATAGAGCTCTTCAGGACTGATGGCTTCTTCTTGGAAGTAGTTTGAGGGTTTGGCAAGGATGAACTCCGTCTTCAATAAACGACTTGGCCCTGAGACTCTGATCATGTTCCAGTGAGTGTATGAAGGACACATACTTGAACTGATGTATTTTAAAGTAAAAAAAAAAATAGTGTGAAACATGGGTAGAAATTTGAACCTGGGAGCAATGGAAAAGGAGTATAATGTATATCATATGAAATTCCCATATAAGCAATACAAATAATATGTTGACAACTTTTACAATGACTTTTGAAATGGAGAAGAGATTAAGCTAAGGAGGGATATTTTGAGTTTGAGTCATGCTTTCTGGGAACTCATTATGCAGCAGAAATTCCTAGCCATGAACTAGTGATTAGCCAGCTACCTCTGACAACATGAGATAAAGTGGCACTTCTGAACAACCAGTCCTGGCACTAACAGTACATTTATAGATTTGTCTGGAGGACCACAGCAGGAAACACAGATGCTCTTATGTCCTAAGGATATAACATGGGCCCATTTCTCTGTCAGGAAGTCACAGTTTTTACTGTAAACCCCAGGAGCAAAAGGGTTCCTCACTGACCACTGAGTAGGACACAGCTCCTTATCCAACAAGGTAAGCCAAGGCAACCCTGCTCATAAAGGTTTGGCAAAACTAGTGTGAAATAACACCACACTAGTGATGTTATTCCTGTGAAATTATATCTTGCCCCTCAGTTCACCTTTTACACTCACCTATCCCTCTCTGTTTCAGCCAAACCAGTCCAAGAAATTGTATGGTTTTCTTCTCTTTTTCATTCTCTTCAAGAGTCAGTACTCCAGGGAACACTAGACCCTGCCATCCTGTTAGGAGCCAGTTAATAAAAGGCCAAGTGGATAGCCTGCTTTTTAGAAAGGCTGGGCAGTCCTGCATGCCTCAATCTGGGCAGCTGAAAGCACAGAACCCAGATATGACAGTTCCTTTTTCAAGACTCTTAGTTCAGTAAAAGTGTCAAATATTTCTTTCAAGTAACTTTTAATAAAGTCACAGGTCCTTGACCTGTTACAGTTGCATTATCACTTATTCCATTATTATTTGTTAAATGCACAGATATGTCCTCAGTCAGTGAATTACTTACTGGGAAAACACTCTCTGAACAAGGCAACTCTTTGAACAAAAAGCATTTACTTGGTACCTTGCTTATATTTTTACAGAGACCATCCAGGATGTCATGTCAACAAGGAGTGATCTTATTGTACTCCTTCAGCAGAACTGAGAGCTTTTCATACTGAACTACAAGTGTCAGGCAGAGAGATGGAGACTGAGAGAGACAGAGAGAGAAAGAGAGAGAGATTCAGAAAGAGTTATACTGAGACCAACAGAAACAAAGATATAAATTGATAAAAATGAGAGACAGAGACTCCATTCTGTCTGTTCCATTTCCTTGGATTATCAACCTCAAAGAACACTCTTCTATAATATAACTCCAAAAGAAATTATAATTTTTTAATATTTATTTTAACTTTTTATTAATTACAATTTGTTCACTTTGTATCCCACAATAACACCTTCACCCCTCTCAAATCCACCTTCCCCCAACTCTTCACCATGCTGCTCCCAAAGAAAACCGATAAGAGAGATGTACTACTTCCTTCTGATGTTAGTCTATCAGATCTCATCAGGAGTGGCTGCATTGTCTTCTTCTGTGGCCTGGTAAGGCTGCTCCCACATTAGGGTGAGATATGCAATGAACAGACTAAACAATCTGTTCATGTCAGAGGCAGTCCCTGATTCCATTACTATGCCCACTTAAACAAAGGAGTGCCATGGGCTACATCTGTGCAGGATTTCTAGGTTACCTCTATGCATATTACAGGGTTGGAGTATTGGTCTCAGGAAAAACCCCTGGGCTCAGATTTTTTTGGTTCTGTTTCTCTCCTTTTGGAGCTCCTGTCCTCTCCAAATATTACTATTTCCCACTTCTTTCATTATTCCATGCACTCTGTCCAACAGTTGGCCATAAGTCTCAGCATCAGCTTTGATACTCTGCAGGGAAGATACTTTCATAGGCCCTCTGTGGCAGGCTCCTAACTTGGTCCCTGTTTTCTGCTTCTTCTAGTTTCCATCCTCTTTACCTTTCAGGGTGGGGATTGAACATTTTAGCCAGAGTCCTCCCTCTTGATTAGTTTCTTTAGGTGTACAGATTTTAGTAGGTGTATCCTATATCATATGTCTATATGAGTGAGTGTATAATACAGTGTGTGTCTTTATGCCTCTGGGACAGCTCACACAGGATGATCTTTTCAGTTCCCACCATTTACCTGCAAATCTCATGATTTCCATATTGTTTTATTACTGAGTAATATTCCTTTGTGAAGATGTATCATAATTTCTCTATCCATTCTTCAGTTGGGTGGCATCTGGTTGTTTCCCAATTCAGGCTATTACAAATAAAGCTGCTACAAACATGGTTGAGAAAAAGTCTTTATTGTGTCCTTAAGCCGCTTTTGGATATATTCCTAGGAGTACAATAGTTGGATCTTGAGGAAGCCCTATTCCTACTTGCCTGAGAAATCGCCATATTAATTTCCAGAGTGGTTGTATAAGTTTACATTCCCACCAGCAGTGGAGGAGTGCTTCCCTTTCTCGACAATATCTCCAGCATGTGTTATCACTTGAATTTTCGATCTTGGCCATTCTTATAGGTATAAAAATGAAATCACAGGGTTGTTTCTGAGTTGCATTTCCCTGATGGCTAATGTCACTGAGCATTTCTTTAAGTGATTCTCTGCCATTCAATATTCCTCTATTGAGAATTCTCTGTTTATACCTCTGTTCCCCATTTTTTTTATTGGATTACTTGTTTTGATGCTTATCAACTTGTCTAGTTCTTTGTATATACTGGACATTAGTCCTCTGTCACATAAAGACTTGGTGAAGAGTCTTTCCCAACCTGTAGGCATTTGTACTTTTTTGATGACAGTGTCCTTTGCTTTACAGAAGCTTTTCAGTTTCATAAGGTCCCATTTATTGATTGTTGCTCCTAGATCCTGTGATGTTGGTGTTCTGTTCAGAAAATTGTCTCCTGTGCCCGTGAGTTCAAGGCTCTTCTCCAGCTTTTCTTCTAACTAATTTAAAGTTTCTGGTTTTATTTTGGGTTTTTTTCTTCTGCTTGGATTTTAGTTTTCTGCAGGCTGATAAGTGTGGATCTATTTTCATTTTTCTACATGTAGACCTCCAGTTAGACCAACACCATATGTTGAAGATGCTAACTTTTTTCCCTTATATGATTTTGGCATCTTTGCCAAAGATCAGGTGTCCATAAGTTTGTGGGTTTATTTCTGGGTCTTCTATTCAGTTCTACTGTTCAACCATTCTGTTTCTATGCCAGTACCATGCAGTTGTTATTATTGTTGCTCTATAGCACAACAAGGATGGAGATACTTCCAGAAGATCTTTTATAGTAGAGGATTGTTTTAGCAATTCTGCATTCTAATTTATCCATATGAAGGTGAGAATTTTTCTTTCAAGTTCTATAAAGAATTGTGTTGGTAATTTGATGGGAATTGCATTGAATATGTAGATTGCTTTAGGTACGATGGCCATTTTTACACTGCTAAGCCTGAAAGCCATTAGCTTGGGTGATCTTTCCTTCTTCTGATATTTCTGATCTTTCCTTCTTCTTTTAATTCTTTCTTCAGAGACTTGAAATTTGTTTTTTAGACAAGTCTTTTACTTTTGCTTGGTTAGGGCTACTCCAAGGTACTTTATGTCATTGAATGAATACCAGAACACATCAAAGATATCATTCACCACGAGCAAGGAGGCTTCTTCACAGGTTCAATATGTGGATTTCCATCAATGTGACCCAACATATTAACAAACTAAAAGAAAAAAAAAACATAAGATAATCTCCTTAGATGCTGAAAAATCATTTGAGAAAATCCAAAATTTAGTCATGTTTAAAGTATTGGAGAGATCAGGGATACAAGGTACATATCTAAATATGGTAAAGGCAAGCTATAGCAAGCCTATAGCCAACATTAAACTAAACAGAGAGAAACTTAAAGCAATCCCATTTAAATCAAGGACAAAGAAAGGCTGTACACTTTCTCCATATCTCTTCAACATAGTTCTGGAAATACCTGCTAGAGCAATTTATGGAGATCAATAGGATATAAATCACAAAGGAAAATGTCAAAGCATCACTGTTTGCAGATGATATGATAGTATACATGTGTGACCATGAAAATTCTACATGGGAACTCCTACACCTAATAAACAACTTTAGCAAAGTGGCTGGATAAAAAAAAATAGGTACACCTCCTGTATTCAAAAGACAAAAGAGCAAGTAAAATTTTGGAAAACAAAAGGAATTATATTATCTAACAAGACCATACCTCCAAACATACAAGACATTGCCTCACTGGTACTAAACATGTAAATAGAATAGGTTCAAGGGGACATTGCGATTCAAATCACCAGGAAGGGGAAGAAGATGGAGGGACCTCTAGGCTAAAAGAACATAGTTATCCTGATAGTTTGTCATTCAATACAGTGAACAAAGTTCCAGCAACTTCCAAGGACTAAAGAACAGGACTGACAATCTCCTTTGGGGAAAATGTGAAATACTTCCTAACAGAGTATTATTCAGCTTAGAAAATGACAACATGATATTTTCAGGCAAATGGATGGAACCAGAAAAAATCATAGTGAGGGAAATAGCTAAATTGCACAAAGACAAATACAGTATGTATTCACTTATTAGGATGTTGCCGAATAGTGGCAGATAAGGTTCCACTAGGACATGTATTGTGACCAACCCATTCTACAACTAATAGGTGGCCATTAGTTGAGTTTTGAGGCAAAGGCATCCTTTGGAAATTTTCAACAACCTTGGCTGTTGTTATTAAACTATGTTGCTCTCTGCCCTCAAGTGATAGATCAGTGCCATGTTTTTGTATCCACAGAGATGCTTCCTTCGGCATCAAATGGGATTGCATACAGAGACCCACAGTCCGATATTATGCAGAGAGAGATGTTAAAACACCCAGCTCTAATTTTGATTTCCCTATAAAATTCTCCCTCTACTCAGAGCTCTTGGAAGCCAGCAGGAGAGGCTGCAGGAAGAGTGTCATAAGTACAGGTAATTGAGGACACAGGAAAACCAATGCCCTGAGAATCAGGCCACCTAGGAAGGTGGATGCAGCCAGCCTTGATGAGTACTAATAAGCAAAGTTCAGATCTAAGGGAGAGGAGGACCTTCCCTATTTGGAAACTAGACAAGGGGCATAGAGGAAGAGGAATGAAGGGAGGTGGGACTGGAAGAAGAAAGGGGGCAGCAGAAAGGACACAGAGTGAAAAAATCAGAGTGGACATAAGAAAAACTATGATCAAGGTGATGATGTATAGAGTTCTTCAGGACTGATGACATCTTTTTGGGGTGGTACCAGCATACAGCAAGGATAAATTTAGTTTTCTTTAAGGGTCTTGGCACTGAGAATCTGATCATGTTGCAATGACTATATGAAAAACACATAATTCAATTGATGTATTTTATAGAAAAAAATACTGTATCACATGGGAAGGAATATATATAATATAAAATTCCCACATAATCAATAAAAATAATATGTCGACAACATTTACAAGGACTTTTAACATGGAGATAAGGGTCCGCTAATGGAGGGCAGAGTTTTTCTTTGTAAGGCATGCTTTCCAGGAACTCATTATGTAGCAGAGAATCCTAGCCATGAACTAGTGGTTACCCAGCTACCAGACACACCATGAGCTCAGGTGGCGCCTCACAACAAGTAGTCCTGGCACTAACACTACGTTTAGACTGTTTTTCTGGAAGTTGACAGAAAAAAAAAAAAAGCTGTTCTGTGTGCTAGGCATATAAATAGAACCACTTATTCGTGCTGAAGGACCATTTTTAATGTTAAACACCAGTACCAGGAGGCTTGCTTACCTACCTCTGAGATGCTGAACCAGCCAGGACAGCCAAAGCAACCCTGCTCATAGAGTTTGTCAACACTTGTGGAACAGCACCAGCTGTCAAATAGTTTATGGCCCATCATTTCTCCTTTTACACTCAATGGTCTTTTTCTGTTTCAGCAAAACCAGTCTCAGGAATTATCTGTTTTCTTTCTCTTTTCCATGCTCTTAAAACTCAATACCCCAGGGAAGCTGAAACCCTGCCAGCCTACTATATCAATAAGAATGTGAAAGTCCATTTAGTATGTATGCAAGTAACTGCTTAGTTCTAAGTCACAACCTAGGAAATTTCAGATCCAAGAGGACACTTGAAGACCACATTGTCATTCAGTACATTCCCATTAGTCCCTCATCACTTTGAGGCTTCCCTACTTAAGAAGATGTCCAATAAATAAACATTAAAGTTTCATTTCCTACTTGAGATTGTCACAGAGGTAAACAGGAGTAAAGTTGTGGGATTTTCATAAAGGGATAAGATAAAGGCTTGCTGTGTTTCATAAGACAATGTGAGGTATGCACAGTATTAGAGATGCTGGACACTGAGGAAAGTTTGCCTACTCAACTCCATGGAAACCTCAAGATTCTCTCAGTTGTTGATTGGCTGAGAGGGAGAATGATGTGACAAAACAGGTGAAAGCCTGTGAGAGTTTCACGAGGAAGTTATTAAAATCCAAGTGGACGGCCTGCTACTTGAGAAAAGGCTGAGCAGCCCTACATGAATCAATCTGAGAAGCTGAAAGCAAACAACCCAGAGATGACAATTCCTGTGTCCAAACTCTTAGTTCCGGAAAAGTGTCACATATTTCTTTCAAGTGTTAATTAATAAAGTCACATCCCTTGACATGTTACATTCACATTATCACTAATTCCATTATTTGTTAAATGCACAGATAAGGCATCAGTCAGTGAATTACTTACTATGAAAATGCTCCCTTACCAACGCAAATATTTGAAAAAAAATGTAAAACTGGGACCTTGCTTATATTTTTTACAGAGACCATCCAGGACTTCACATCATCAAGCAGTTATCTTGTTGTAGTCCTTCAGCAAAACTGAGAGCTTTTCATACTGATGGCAGAGAGGGAGACGGAGAGAAACAGAGAAAGAAATAGCTAGAGAGACAGATTCAGAAACAGAGAGACCAAGACCAACAGAAACAAAGATATAAAGTGATCTAGACCTAGAGACAAAGACTCCATTCTATCTGGTCACTTTTTTGGCATATCAGCCTCAAAGCACACGCCCCTATAATATAACTTGAATAGGAATTATATTATCTAACAACTTCATACCTTTTAACATTTCCCAGACATTTCCTCACTGGGGATTCCACATGCAAATAGATGAGCTTCAAAGAGACGTTGATATTTAAATCACCAGGAAATGGAAGAAGTTGGAGAGACATATAAGCTAAAAGAACATGGTTATCATGATAGTTTGTCATTCAATACAATGATTAAAGTCCGAGAAATTTCCAAGCATTAAAGAACAGGATTGACAATCTTCTTTGGAGAAAATGTGGAATATTTGCATAATGGATTATTATTCACCTAATAAAATGACATCATGATATTTTCAGGCAAATAAATGGAACCAGAAAAAATCATTCTGGGTGAAGTAAATAAATGTAGAAAGACAAATATGGTATGTACTCACTTATTAGGAGGTCTCCTCCTCACTGACTACTGAGTAGGACAGAGCTGCCAATACAGCCAGGACAGCCAAGGCAACCATACTCATAAATGGTTGTCAACAATAGTGTGAAACATCACCGGCTGTCAAATAGTTTATTGCCCCTTAGTTCTCCTTTTATACACTCCGATCTTTTCTGTTTCATCTAACAATTCCCAGGTATGTTCTGGTTTGCTTCTCTTTTCCTGCTCTTAAAGATTCAATATCCCAGGGAACCCAAAACCCTGACAGGCTATTATTTCAATAAGAATGTAAAATTGCATTTAGTGAGACCATGAGTAGCTGCTCAGTTCAAAGTCACAACCAAGGATATTTCAGATCCAAGACCACAGTAGGAGACCCCCTTGTCATTTGGTACATTCCCTTTAATCTGATAATCACTTTGAAGCTTCCCTACTTAGTAAACTGTCCAATTAAAAAAAACATTAAAGTTTCATTTCCCACCTGACATTGTCATGGAGATAAACAGGAGTAAATGTGTATAATATATTAATGGTGTAATGACAACACAATGATATGACATCATAAAAATTATATGACATCTCAAATATATTATAATATCACAATTATATCATGATATCACAATTTCTTTAGGACATCTCAATGGTGCTTTGACATCTCAATTGTGTCAGGACATCTCAGAGCTATTATGACTTCACAATGCTATTAGGACATCTGCTCTTAGGACATCATATGGTATGATATCACAATGAAATTATAACATCACAATAATAATAAAATGTAACAATGCAATTATATCACAATGCTATCCTGACATCACATGAGTATTATCATATCAAAATGGTATTATGACATCACAATGCTGCTTTGACATCAAAAGAATATTAAAATGTCACAGTAGTATTATAACATCAAAATACTTTAATGACATTTCATGTTATTATGACATCATAATGTTATGATATGACAATAGTTTGGTGACTTCACAATAATAGGACATCTCAATGCTCTTGTCACATCACAATGGTATTAGGACATCACAATGGTACTATGATATCACAATGCTCTAATTACATCACAATGATATGACCACACAATGCTATTATGACTTCACAATGGTATAACATCCCTATGGAATTATGACTTCACAATGGTTTTCCAAGTTAAGAATGATATTATGCAAGTCTTTAACTTGCTTGTTTAGGGTTACACCAACGTACCCTATGTCATTTGTGGCTATTGTGAAGGGTGTTGTTTCCCTAATTTCTTTCTCGGCCCTTTTGTCTTTTGCATACAGGAGGGCTACTGATATTTTTTAGTTAATCTTTTATCCAGTCACTTTGCTGAAGGTTTTTATCAGCTGTAGGAGTTCCCTGATAGAATTTTGAGGGTCACTCAGATATACTATAATATCATATGCAAATAGTGATACTTTGACTTCTTATTTTTCAATTTGTATCCACTTGAATTGTCTTAATGCTCTAGCAAGGACTTCAAGAACAATGTTGAAGAAATACAAAGAGAATAGGCAGCCTTGTCTTGTCCCTGATTTTGGTGGAATTGATTTAAATTTTTCTCCATTGAGTTTGATATTGGCTATAGGCTTGCTGTATATTGCCTTTACTATGTTCAGGTATGTACCTTGTATCCCTGATCGCTCCAAGATTTAAACACGAATGGATATAGGATTTTTGTCAAATGCCTATTCAGCATCTAAGGAGATGATCATGTGGTTTTTCTCCTTTAGTTTGCTTATGTGGTAGATCACATCGATGGATTTCTGTATATTGAACCACCCCTGCATGCATGGAATCAACCCTACTTTGCAAGAGTGGATTATATCTTTGAAGTATTCTTGGATTCGGTTTGCAAGTATTTTGTTGAGTATTTTTCATCAGTATTCATAGGGGAGATTGGCCAGAAATTCTCTTTCATTGTTGGGTATTTGTGAGTTTTAGGTACCAAGGAGACTGTGGCTTCATAGAATGAGTTTGGTAGTGTTCCTTCCATTTCTATTTTGTGGAATAAGTTGAAGAGTATTGGTGTTAGCTTTTCTTTGAAAGTCTGGTAGAATTCTGTGCTGAAACCAACTGGTCCTGGGCTTTTTTTACATGGTAGGCTTTTGATGAGAGCTTCTATTTTCCTTAGGGGATATAGGAGTATTTAATTGATTTACCTGGTCTTGATGCTGCTTTGGAATGTAGAATTAGTCAAGAAATTTGTCCATTTCATTTAGATTTTCAAATTTTGTGGCAGATAGGCTTTTAAAATAAGTCCTAATTATTGTTTGGATTTCTTCAGTCTATGGTTATATCCTGCTTTTCATTATTGATTTTGTTGATTTGGAAAGTGTCTCTCTGCCTTTTATTTAGTTTGTCTAAGGTTTTGTCTATCTTGTTGATTTTCTCAAAGAACCAGCTCTTGTATTCATTGATTCTTTAAAATGTTTTGTTTGTTTTTAATTGATTGATTTCAGCCCTGAGTTTGATTATTTCCAGCTGTCTACTCCTTTTTGGTGTGTCTGCTTCTTTTTTTTTCAAGGGCTTTTAAGTGAGCCATTAAGTTGCTTGCATGACATGTTTCGAATTTCTTCTTGAAGACACTTAGTGCTGTAAACTTTCCTCTCAGCACTTCTTTCACTGTGTCCCATAAGCTTGGATATGTTTTGCCTCCATTTTCATTGAATTCTAGGAAGTCTTTAATTTCTTTATTTCTTTTCTGACCCAGGTTTCATTTTGTAGCAAGTTGTTCAGTTTCAATGTATATATAGGCCTTTTGCAATTTCTGTCATTGAGTTCAAGCTTTAGTCCATGGTGATCAGATAGAATACCAGGGATTATTTCAATCGTCTTGTATCTGTTGAGTTTTGTTTTGTGACGAACTATATGGTCTATTTTGGAGAAGGTTCCATGAGGTGCTGAGAAGAAGAGAATTTTTTAGTGTTTGGGTGAAATGTTCTGTAGATGTCCATGAGGTCTGTTTGATTCATGACCTCTGTCAGAGTTACTGTTTCTTTGTTTAATTTCTGTTTGGTTGATTGGTCCTTTGTTGAGAATGGGGTGTTGAAGTCTCCCAGTATTAATGTGTGGGGGTCTATGTGTGGTTTAATTTTAATTAAATTTACAATTGTACCCTGGTGTGAACCTATCCAAGCAAGTCAAAGAGTTGTATTGAAATGATTTCCAATCTCTGAAGAAAGAATAGAAGAAGGTATCAGAAGATGGAAAGATCTCTCATGCTCATAGCTTGGCATAATTAATATAGTAAAAATGACCATCTTATGTAAAGCAATGTAGAAATTCAATGCAATTCCCATCAAATTACCAACACAATTCTTTACAGACCTTGGGAGAAAAATTCTCACCTTCATATGGAAAAACAAGAAGCCCAGAATTGATAAAACAATTTTCTACATTAAAAGATCTTCAGGAGGTATATCTATCCCTGATCTCAAGCTGTATTACAGAGCAACAATACTAAAACTTGCATGGTACTGGCATAGAGACAGAATGGTGGATCAATTGAATCAAATAGAAGACCCTGATATAAATCCACATACTTGTGGACATCTGATATTTGATAAAGATGCCAGAAGCATTAAATGGAAAAAAGACAGCATCTTCAACAAATGGTGCTGGTCTAACTGGATGTCTACATGCAGAAAATGCAAATAGATCCATACTTATCAAACTGCAAAAAAGTAAAGTCCAAGTGGATCAAAGACAGCAATATAAAGCCAGACAAACTAAACTGCTTAGAAGAAAAACTGGGGGAGAGCCTTGAATTCATTGGTACAGGAGACAAATTCCTGAACAGAACACCAACAACACAGGCTCTAAGAGCATCAATAAATGGAACATCACAAAACTGAAAAGCTTCTGTAAAGCAAAGGACACTGTAGTCAGAATAAAACTACAGCCTACAGATTGAGAAAGGAACTTCACCAGCCCTATACCTGACAGAAGACTACTATCCATTATACATAAAGAACTCAAGAATTTCTTTATATATAAGCTTCTTGAGTTCTTTATATATAAGCAAGAAACCAAGTATTCTAGTTAAAAAATGGAGTACAAAACTAAACAGAGAATTCTCAATAGAGGAATATAAGAATGGCAGAGAAACACTTAAATAAATGTTCAACATTGTTAGTCATAAGAATAATGCAAATGAAAATGGCCCTAAGATTTCATCTTACACCCATCAGAATGGCTAAGATCAAAAAGTCAAGTAAAAAAACATGCTGGAGAGGTTCTGGACAAAGGGGATCCCTCCTCCATTGCTGGTGGGAATGTAAACTTGGAAATCTAATCTTGAATTCAATCTAGCACTTCCTCACACAAATAGGAATAATGCTTTCTCAAGATCCAGCTATACCACTCCTAGGCATATACCCAAAACAGACTAAAGTACACAATAAAGACTTTTGCTCAACCATGTTTGTAGAAGCCTTATTTGTATTAGGCAGAAACTGGAAATTGCCCAGATGCCCTTCAATGGAGGAATGGATACAGAAATTGTGGTACATCTACAATGGAATATTACTTAGAAATAAAAAAAGCAAAACAAACAAACAAACAAAAAAAAAAAACCAAGGAAATCATGAAATTTCCAGGTAAATGGTGGGATCTGAAAACGATCATCCTGAGTGAGCTATCCCAGAAGGAGAAAGATGCAAACAGTATATACCTACTCATATAGACATATAATATAGGATAATCTTACTAAAATCTGTATATCTAAAGAAACTAATCAAGAGGGAGGACTCTTGCTAAAATGCTCAATTCTTATCTAGAAAGGAAAAGAAGATGGCATCAGAAGAAGGCAAAAAGTAAAAATAAGTCAGGAGCTTGACACAAAGAACCTCTGAAAGGCTCTGCCCTGAGACTATCAATGCAGAATCTGAGACTTATAGGTGTACTTTGGGCAGAGTACAGGGAATCTTATGAAAGAAGTGTAAGATCGGGAAAGGACAGAAAGTCCACAAGGAGAGCAATAGAACCAAAAAGTCTGAGCACATGTGTCTTTCCTGAGACTGATATCCAACCAAGGACTATACATGGAGATAACCTAAGACCCTTGCACGAATGTATCCCATGGCAGTTCATTATCCAAGTGGGTTCCATTGTAATAAAAACAAAGACACTCTCTGACATGAAGTGATTGGACTGCTCTTCAATTACCTACCCCTGAGGGGTAGGCAGCATTACCAGGCCACAGAAAAAGACAATGCAGACACTCCTGATAAGACCTAATTGACTATAATTAAAAAAAAGGAAAATACCTCCCCTATCAGTGGATTTGGGGAGCAGCATGCATGCAGAAGATAAGGAAGGGAGAGATTGGGAAGGGATGGGGGAGGGAACCACAGGGGGGATACAAAATGAATAAAGTGTAATTAATAAAGAATAAAAAAACATAAAAATAGAATATTATGACATCACAGTGGTATTATGACATCATAATGCTATTACAACATGATTGTGGTATGACATCACAATGTAATTTTGACATATCAATGGCATATGACCTGACAATGCTATTATGACATCACAATGGTATTTTGATATCAGAATGATATTAAGATGTCACAATGTTATTATGACTTCCTAACAGTATGAGTTCACAATGGTATTATGATATCACAATGTTACTATGAGAACACACTGCTATTGTGACATCACAAAGCTATTATGACATCACAAGCCTATTCTTATGACACAAGAATGGTTTTATTACATGATGGAGATATGACATCACAAGAGAATTTTGACATCATAATGATATTATGACAACACAATGGTGTTATGAATTCATAAGTCTGTTATGACACCACAAACCTATTATGACATATTAATGTTATGACATCACAGTGCTATTATGACTTCACAAGCTAATTATGACATTAAATTATATTATGACAGCACAATAGTATTTTAACTTCACAATAGCCTTATGACATCACAATGATATTGTGACAGCACAATGCTATTATAAATTTACAATGCAATTATGATATCTCAGTGCAAGTATGAAATCTCAATGATATCAAACCACAATGCTATTAGGATATCAAAAATGTGTTTTTACATCAGAATGCTTATGATATCACAAGGATATGACATCCAAATGGTTTTATGATTTCATAATGTTATTATGACATCACAATTTGATGGTGACCTCACAATGCTATTATGACACAGTGTGGTATGACATCACACTGGAATTTTGAAATCACAATGATATTATGAC
Organism: Meriones unguiculatus; assembly: GCF_030254825.1. Classification (NCBI taxonomy): domain Eukaryota; kingdom Metazoa; phylum Chordata; class Mammalia; order Rodentia; family Muridae; genus Meriones; species Meriones unguiculatus. The sequence continues at coordinate 30,601,991 of NW_026843709.1, read as the reverse complement.
ATTACAAACCTATTATGACATCATAATATTATTTTGAACTCACAAAGCTAATTTGACCTCAAAAATATTATTATGGCATCACAATGGTACTATGATATCACAAAGCTATCATGACATCATAATAGTATGACATCTCAATGCTATTATGAAAACAATGATATGACATCAAAATGTCATCACAAAGATGTAATGACATTACAATGCCATTATGACATTACAATTTTATTATGACATCATGATGCTATTACAATATGAATGTGGTTTGTCATCACAATGGAACGTTGACATCACCATAGCATTATGACTTAAAAATCACAGTGCTTATATGGCATCTCATTCTATTATGACATCACAATGGTATTAACACATTGCAATGCTTTGATGACATAACGATGCTCTTATGACATCACAATGCTATTATCACATCACAAAGGTATTATCATATCACAATGGAATTATGACATCAAAATACTATTATGACCTAGAAATAGTATTATGTTATCACAATGATGTTATTACATCAAAATTCTTTTATGGCATTACAAAGATTTTATGATATCACCATAGTATTATGATTTCACAAAGGAATTATGAACTCACCCTGCTATTATGACATCACAATGGTAACACTACATGTTTGTGGTATGACATCACAGTGGAAATTTGACATCAAAATGCTATTAAAACTTTACAATGATATGTCTACACACTGGTATGATGACAACAAAATGCTATTATATCTCAATGCTATAACGCCATCACAATGATATGAAATCACAATGCTTTTATGACATCACAAAGGTAATTTGAAATCACAGGGCTATTATGACATCAAAATATTATGACATCCAAATGGTGTTATATTTTCACAATGTTATTATGACATCACACTACTATTATGACATAAACAATGCTATTATGACAATAAAATATTATTATGACATCACCATAGTATTAAGATTTCAAGATAGTATTATGATATCAAAAATGCTGTTCTGACATCACAATGGTCTTATGAATTCACAGTGATATTATGACATTACAATGCAATTATGAGAATATAATGGTATTATGACTTCAAAAATCTATTATGACCTTAAAATATTATTATGAGATCAGAATGGTATTGTGATATCAAATTATTATTAAACTTAAATAAGGTATTATGACAACACAATGGTATGATACCTAAATACTATTATGACACCATAATTATATGACATCACAATATTATTATGACATCACAATGCTATTATGATATCACAATGTTATCACATACCAAAGGCATTATGATTTCATGTTATTATGACATCACAAATTTTATGACATCACAATGCTATGAGGACATCACAATGTTATGATGACATCATAATGCTATTACAACATAATTTTGTTATGATATCACAATGAAATTACTACCTGATAAGATTATTAAATTTAAGGAAAGTATGTCTTTAAAATGATATTAGGGCATCTCAATGTTATGATGATATCACAATGCTTTATATCACAGTTGTATTATGACATGATTTTGGTATGACAACACAATAGAATTTTGACATCACAATTCTATTATGACTTCACAATGACATCATAACATCAAAATTTCTCATGATATTCCAATGCTATTGTGACATAAAACAATTTTATGACATCACAAAGCTATTATCACATCACAATTGTATTAGGACATCACAATGCAATGATGATGTCACAATGATATTATGATATCACAAAGCTAATATGGATGGCAATAGTATGAACTCTCAATACTATAATAACATCACAATGCTATTATGATAACATAATGGTGTTATGACTTCACAATGCCATATTGACCTTAAAAACATATTATGATATCACAGTGGTATTATGGCATGAATATGGTATGACACTGCAATGCTATTCTGATTTAACAATGGTATTATGACATCACCACACTATTATGGAATCAGAATTATATTATGGCATGATTGTGGTATGATATTACAATGGAATTCTGACATCAAATTGTATTATGATATCATGCTATTATGACATCACAATGGCATTACATCACAATGCTGTGATGACATCACAATAGTATTATGATATTACAATGCTATTATGACTTTAAAAAATATGATTTTACTATGATATTTAGGACTTCTCAATGCTATCATGATATCACAATGCTATTATGACTTTAAAAATATGATTTTACTATGATATTTAGGACTTCTCAATGCTATCATGATATCACAATGCTATTATGCTATCACAATGGTGTTATGACTTCCCAATGCTATTATGGCATTACAATGCTATTATGACATCACCATATTATTATGACTTCACAATGGTATTTTGACATCACAATGGTAATACGACATGATTGTGTTATGAAACCAAATGGAATTTTGACATCAAAATTCTGTTATGGCAACAAAATTCATCATGACATACAATTGCTATTATGATATCGCAATACTATTATGACATAATTGTTGTATAACATCACTATGGAATTTTGACATCACAATGTTATTATGACAATACAATGCCATTATGATGTCACAAAGCTATTATCATATCGCAATGGTATTAGGGCATCACAATGCTCTTCTGACATGACAATGATATGACATCACAGTGTTATTATGACATCCCAATTCTATTATAATATCATAATGCTATTAAGACATGATTGTGGTATGACATCACAATGGAATTTTTTGACATCTCAATGGTATTATGACAGCACAATTAAATTTCATAAGGTTATTAACTTTTATATGGCTATTTTGAAATTAAAATGCTATTATGACATCCCAAGCTTATTATGATATAACAATGCTAGTATGACTGCAAAGTTGTATTATGACATCACAATGCCTTAATGAAATCATTATGATATTATGACATCACAATGATTTGGCATCCCAATGGGGTTATTGCATCACAATGGTATAATGACATAATAGTTCTATTATGACTTCACATTGTCACATTGCTATTATCATATCTCAATGCTGTTAGGATATCACAATGATATGATATCAAATTGCTGTTATGAAATCATCAAGGTATTTTGACCTCACAATTCTATTATGACCTCAAAAGTGTTTTATGACATCGCAGTCCTATTGTGACTGAAAAAAGGAATTATGCTATCAAAGTGATATTATGACATCACAAATCTATTATGACATCACAATGTTATTATAACAATCATGACCTCAAAAATTGTATTATGACATCACAACCATATTATGACCTTACAATACTATTATGACAACAAAAAGTATGAGATCACAGTGATATGACATCTAAATTCTATTAAGACATCACAATGAGATGACATCACAATGCTATTATGCTATCACAATGGTGTTATGATCTCACAAATATAATGACATTACAATGCTATTATAACATCACAATGTAATTATGACACCATGATTATATTATGACATCACAAACTGTTATAAAATCACAATATTATGATAACATCACAATGTAGTTATGACAGCACAATTCTATTATGACATAACAAAGCTGTCATGACATCACAAATTATGATGACATCACAATGCTCTGAAGATAAGATTGTGTTATGACATCACAATGCAATTATGACATCACGATGCTATTATGAATTCACAAAAATATGACTTTTCAGTGATATTAACACATCTCAAAGCTATGATGACATCACAAAGCTATTATGCTATTATGAGTTTCTGCCATGTGAGAAAGGGAATCAACACACTTGTCCTCTACTGGTGGTTCCTTGGACAAGATGCCTTGGAGAACTGCCCACCATATACTCCTGGGACAGTGACCATGCATTTACAATCATAGACTAGACTGGTCTATCGTTACAGGTATTAAGAACTTGGCTTCTGGTAAAGGCAGTTAAAATTCCTTTGTTTTAGAAAAAGCTGTTAGTGGTGGACTTTGGAGGACTTCAAATAAAAATTGGTTAACCTATGTCTGGAAATTGGGGACTACATAGAGATACATAGGCATTCTTTCTGGGAATATAAGTAGCTTTACTAAATTAATCAAGTGTACTTTTGTTTTGGCATGTGTTGATCCTCCTTATTTACTGTTCATTGGAAACATTGTAGTAAGACATTTTAGAACAATGATACCTATTCAAATGAATGTATATATTACAATCTTACTGTATTAGTGCTGATAATAATGCTCCTTCAGTATTAGTTGTTAAGCAACCAGCTTTTGTTATGATTCCTGTTAGGGTTTCTGATTCTTTGTAAGATGAAACAACTTAATTGGACTCAGGTTCAGAATCACCTTGCTGGTTTTTGGTCTAGCAAAAACTTCTCATTGGACATGTTAATGATGAGAAGCAAGATCCATGACATAGAATGTGCCAAGAAACCTAGGTTAGAATTGTCCAATACAGACTGGGATATATTTAATAGCCTCAGGAGGCGATTTCCATCCTTTGACTCTATTGCTGAAGTGGGCACTAACACTTGGTGGCCTGGCAGGTATGGGCCTTTGCCTGCCTTCCTTGTGTATTACATTTCCTTCGTCAACTACTTCAGTGCATGCAAGTAGAGTTGCATGAATTTAAATTAAAGATCTCTAAAAACCCCATTTGATATGGAGGTAAGTCAATGATGGCTCAGGGTAAAATTGTGGTTTTTCCAACCTAAGGCAGAGGTTCATAAAAGTCAGATTCACCTACATGATGAATAAGGAAAAATGCACATTTCACCAACCTAAGACAGGCTATCCATTACACAAAGAAGGGGAAACTGAAGCAATTTGGTAATTGGAATTCTGCCTCTTAGCCATGGCAGATGCAGGTCTTACATAAGTTTCATGTCTCAGAGAATGTCTTTGACCATCTCTCTGCAAGTGGGGTGTTGTGAGCCTGAGAAGTAGATAGCAAGTTCCCTGCAACCATGGGAACAGAAAGCAAACTTGCTGTAACCTTGAGTGAATTCCTGGATGCCATGCCAGGTGGCACAAACATGTCACTAATGTGAAAAAATATTTGCTTGTACCCTTTGCTTTATAAGTGTTGTTTGCACGTTCAGTAAAATGAGACTTGAACAGGAAACTGTCTTATCTCCATTCTTTGTGTATCTGTCCCCCAAAAACACACCCTCTTTCAGGCAGACCCTGATAAACTAGCCAGCAGGACTATCAGGTTGCCTTCTCTTTTACCAGCTCTTAAAGACTCAATACACCAGGGAACCCTAGACCCTGCCAGCCTATTATATCAATAAGAATGTGAAGGTACATTTAGTGAGTATGCTAGTAACTGCTCAGTTCAAAATTACAACCTAGGAAATTTCAGATCCAAGACCACAGTAGGAGATCACCTTGTCATTCAGTACATTCCCCTTAAACCTACATCCATTTGAAGCTTCCTTATTTAGGCAGCTGTCCAATTAAAATATATTGCTTTCTGCCCTCAACTGATACATCAGTGCCATATTCTTGGATCCACAGAGAAGCTTTATTCTACATCAAATGGGATTGGATACAGAGGCACACAATCAGGTACTATGCAGAGACCCTAAAACATGCAACACTGAATGAAATTTCCTTATAAAATTAAACTTCCCTCAGTTCTCTGTTAACCCTGCAAGAGAGGAGGAAGAAAGAGTGTCATAAATAGAGGGAATTGAGGACACAAGGAGAACAATACCTTGAGCATCAGGACACAGAGGAAGATCATGTAGCCAGCCTTGAGAGACCTGATAAACTAGTGTCAGAGAAAATGGGAAGGAGGACCTCCCCTATCATGGAACTAGAGAAATGGCATGGGGGTAGGAGGAAGAGCCTGGTTGTGACTGGTAGGGGATGACAAAGTGAATAAATCTTAATAAATAAATACATAAGAGATTCTGTGATCAAGGTGATAATATATAGAGCTCTTCAAGACTGATGGCTTCTTCTTGAGGTTGGTGCTAGGATATGGCAAGGATGAACAGTTTTCTTTAAGGAACTTGGCACTGAGACTGATAAAGTTCCACTAAGTATATGAAAAATACATACTAAAATTGATGTGTTTTAAGGAAAAAGATATTGTGACACATGGGTAGGAATTTGAATGTGGGAGCAATGGAAATGGAGTGTAATGTATATTATATAAAATTCCCACATAAGCAATAAAAATAACATGGTGACAATTTTACAATGACTTTTAACATGGAGAATAGATTCCACTAAATGAGAGGAGAGTTTGACTTTGTAAGGCATGCTTTCAAGGAACTTTTTATGTAGAAGAGCCTCCTGGGCATGAACTAACTACCTCCAGATCATATGAGTTGAGGTGGCATCTCTGAATAAGCAGTTCTGGCACTAAGACTATGTTTAGAGTGTTTGTCTGGAGGACCACAGCAGGCAACACAGCTGCTCTTATGTCCTAGGCATACAACACAACCCATTTCTCTATCTCAAAGGCCCATGTTTAACATTAAACCCCAGGACCAGGAGGATTTATCACTGACCACTGGTTAAGACACAGCTGCTGATCAAGCCAGGTCGGCCACGGCAACCTTGCTCTTAGAGGGTTGGCAACACTATTGTGCCTCAGCTGTCAAATAGTTTATTTCCCCTAATTTCTACATTCACATACACTGATCTTTCTCTGTTTCAGCCTAACCAATCCCAGGAACTGTCTGGTTTCCTTCTCTTTCCCCACTCTTAAGGACTCAGTACCACAGGGAACCATAGACCCTATCAGGCTTTTATATCAGTAAGAATGTGAAGGTTCATTTAGTGAGTATAGGAGTAACTGCTCAGTACAAAGTTTCAACCTAGGATATTTCAGATCCAAAACCACAGTAGGATACCACCTTTTCATTTGGTACATTCCCGTTAGTCCCACATCACTTTGAAGCTTCCCTACTTAGGAAGCTGTCCAATTAAATAAACATTAAAATTTTATTTCCCACCTGACAATGTCACAGAGATAAAAAGGAATAAAGGTGTAGGATCTAGATAAAGGGATGAGATAAAGGCTTGTTGGGTTTCACAAGAAAATGTTGCATGTGCACAGATACTGGGCACTGGGAAAAGTTTGTTTACTCATCTCCATGAAACATCAAGATTCCCTCAGGTTCTGATTGGCTAATATGGAGAATGATGTCATGAAACAGGTGAAGGCCAGTAAGAGTTTCAGGAGCCAGTTATTAAAAGCGCCAAGTGGACAGCCTGATTGAGAGAAATGCCTCCATCTGGCAAGCTGAACGCACACAAACTAGAGATGACAGTTACTATGGCCAAGAAAGTGTCACATATTTCTTTCAAGTGGTCATTAATAAGGTCAGGTATCCTTGACATGTGATTTTCACATTATCACAGATACCATTATTACTTATTAAATGAACAGATAGGTCTTCAGTCAGTGAATTACTGAGTGTAAAAATGCTCCCTGACCAAGGCAAATCTTTGAACAAAATGCATTTAATTGGGACCTTGCTTATATTTTTATAGAGACAATCCCTGATGTCATGTCACCAAGCAGCCAAATTGTTGCAATCCTTCAGCGGAACTGAAACTTTTCATACTGAACCACAAGTGATAGGCAGAGAGATGGAGACAGAGAGAATAAGAGAGCAAAGAGCTAGAGAAACAGTTTCAAAAACAGGTTGAGACAAAGACCTACAGAAACAAAGATATAAATTGACCTGTACTGAGATAGACTCCCTTCTGTCTGGTCACTTTTATAAGTATATCAACCTCCAAGCATAACCTTCTAAAATATAATGCCAAAGAGAATTATGTTTTCCAATATTTTTATTTTAATTTTCATTAATTGCAATTTATCACTTTGTATCTTCCCATAAACCCCTCATTTCTTCCCTCCATATCCTACCTTCTGTCCCCCTTTTCCATGCATGCTCCTTCCCAAGTCCAGGAAGTTCAGAGGACTTTCTCTCCTACTTCTAATCCTAGTCTATCAGATCTCATTAGGAGTGGATTGTCTTCCTCTGTGGCATGGTAAGGCTTCTCCCACATCAGGGTGAGGTGATCAAAGAGCAGGCAAATCAGTTCATTTCAGAGGCAGGCCCTGTTTCCATTACTGTTAAACCTACTTGAGCACTGAACTGCCATGGGCTACATTTCCATGCATAGTACTGATTAGAGTATGAGTCTCAGGAAAGACACCTGTGCTCAGATTTTTTGGTTTTATTGCTTACATTTTGAAGCTCCTGTCCTCTCCAGATCTTACTATTTCCCACTTTTTTCATTAGATTCCATGCACTTGCCCAACAGTTGGCCATGAGTCTCAGCATCTGCTTTCATAATGTGCAGGGCAGAGCCTTTCAGAGGCCTTCTGTGGCAGGCTCCTAACTTGTTCCCTGTTCTCTCCTTCTTCTGATGTCCATTCTTTTTGTCTTTTAGGATGGGTATTGAGCATTTTAGCCAGAGTCCTGACAATTTATTATTTTCTTTAGGTGTACAGATTGTACTAGGTGTATCCTATAGTATATGTGTATGTGAGTGAGTATATACCTTGTGTCTTTGTGCTTCTGGGACAGCTCACTTCCACTTCCCATCATTTGTCTGCAAATTTTATGATTTCCTTTTTTTTTTGAGTAATATTCTATTGTGTAGATATACCACAACTTCTGTATCCATTCTTCAGTTAGAGGGCATCTGGATTGTTTCCAGCTTCCAGCTACTACAAATAAAGCTGCTACAAACATGTTTGAGCAAATGTCCTTATGTGTACTTGAGCCTCCTTTGGATATATGATTAGGAGGTGTATAGCTGAATCTTGAAGAAGCACTATTCCTAATTGTCTGAGTAAGCACCAGATTGATATACAGAGAGGTTGTATATATTTACATCTGCAGAAGCAGTGGAGGAGGATTCCCCTTTGTCCACAATCTCTCCAACATGTATTGTCACTTGTGTTTTTGATCTTGGCCATTCTGATTGGTAAAAAATGAAATCTTAGAGACATTTTGATTTGCAATTCCCTGATGGCTAATGAGGTTGAGCATTTCTTTAACTATTTCTTTGCCAATTGTTATTCCTCTATCAAGAATTCTCAGTTTAGCTCTGTTCCCCATTTTTTAATGGATTACTTAATTTGTTGCTTATCAACTTTTTTAGTTCTTTATATATACTTTATATTAGCCCTCTGTTACATAGAGGCTTTATGAAGATTCTTTCCCAATCTGTAGGCACTCATGTTGTTTTGATGACAGTGTTCTTGGCCTTACAGAAGCTTTTCAGGTTCATGAGGTCTGATTTACTGACTGTTGCTCTTAGAGCCTTTGTTGTTGGTATTTTGTTCAGGAAGTTGTTTCCTATACCAATGAGTTCAAGGTTCTTCCCTACTTTTTCTTCTAATTGATTTAATGTGTCCAGTTTTATGTTCAAGTCTTTGATTCATTTGGACTTTAGGTTTGTGCAGGCTGATGAATATGGATCTATTTACATTTTTTCTACATGTGTAGACCTAGTTACACCAGCACCATTTGTTGAAGATGCTAACATTTTTCCATTGTATGGTATTGGCATCTTTGCAGGAATCAGGTGTCCTTAAGTTTGTGCGTTTATTTCTGGGTCTTCTATTCAGTTATGTGGATCCACCATCTGTTTCTATGCCAGTACCATGAAGTTTGGTTACTGTTGCTCTATACTACATCTTGAGATCAAAGATGGAAATACCTTCTGAAGATTTTTTATTGTTGAGGATGGTTTTAGCAATTCTTGTTTTTCCATATGAAGTTGAGAATTTTTCTTTCCAGGTCTGTAATGAATTGATATGGTAATTTGATGGGTATTGCATTGAATCTGTACATTGGTTTGGTAAAATCATCATTTTTATTATGCTAAGCCTGCCAAACAATGAGATGGGAAGATCTTTCCATCTTCTGATATCTTCTTCTGATTCTTTTTTTTTACAATTTCACTTTTTTAATAAGAAATAGGAATAAGAAAATTCATAAAGATAGAAAACAAATGCTATTTTGATGAAATGGCTTAGTGTTGCTCAAGTTCATTCCAGTTTCTGAATTGTTTTTCTTTTTTTTTAAACTTTTTTATATTAAATACACTTTAATTTTGTATTCCCCCATAAGCCCCTTCATCCTTCCCTCCCGATCCTACCCTCCTTCCCCTTTCTGCATGCATGCCCCTCTCCAAGTCCACTGATAGGGGAGGTTCTCCTCTCCTTCTTTCTGATCTTAGTCTATCAGTTCTCATCAAAAGTGGCTGCATTGTCCTCTTCTGTGGCCTGGTAAGGCAGCTCTCCCCTCAGGGGGAGGTGATCAAAGAACAGGCCAATCAGATTATGTCAGAAGCCATCCCTCTTCCCATTACTATGAAACCAACTTGGACATTGAACTGCCATAGGCTACATCTGTTCAGGGGTTCTAGGTTATCTCCATGAATAGTCCTTGGTTGCAGTATGAGTCTCTAGGAAGTTCCCTGTGTTCAATTTTTCTTCTTCTGTTGCTCTCCTTGTGGAGTTCCTGTCCTCTCCAGCTCTTACTATTTCCCACTTCTTACATAAAATTCCATTCACTCTGCTCGACAGTTGGCAATTAGGCTCAGCATCTGCTTTGATAGTCTGTAGGGCAGAGGATTTCAGAGGCCCTCTTTGGCAGGTTTTTAGTTTGTTTCCTGTTTTCTTCATCTTCTGATGTCCATCCTCTTTGCCTTTCAGGATGGAGATTGAACATTTTAGTTAGGGTCTTCTCTCTTGCTTAGTTTCTTTAGATGCACAGATTTTAGTGGGTTTGTCCTATGTTGTATGTCTATATGAGTGAGTATATACCATGTGTCTTTTTGCTTCTGGAACAACTCACTCAGGATGATCCTTTCCAGATCCCACAATTTACCTGCAAATTTACCTATAAATTTCATGATTTCCTTATTTTTCATTGCTGAGGAATACTCCCATCATATAGATGTACCAAAATTTCTGCATCAGTTCTTCAGTTGAGGGGCATCTCTGCTGTATCCAGCTTCTGGCTATTACAAATAAAGCTGCTACAAACATGGTTGAGCAAATGTCCTTTTTGTTTACTTGAGCCTCTTTTGGATATATGCCTAGGAGTGGTATGGCTGGATCTTGAAGAAACGCTATTCCTAATTGTCTGAGAAAGTGACAGATTGATTTCCAGAGTGGTTGTACAAGTTTACATTCCCAACAACAGTGGAGAAGGGTTTCCCTTTCTCCACAACCTCTCCAGCATGTGTTGTCACTTGAGTTTTTGATCTTGGCCATTCTGATGGGTAAAAGGTGAAATCTCAGGGTTGTTTTGTTTTGCATTTTCCTAATGGCTAATGAGGTTGAGCATTTCTTTAACTGCTTCTCTGCCATTCGATATTCCTTTATTGAGAATTCTCTGTTTAGCTCTGTTCCCTATTTTTTAAGTTGCTTACTTGGTTTGTTGCTTTTCAACTATTTTAGTTCTTTATATATACTGGATATGATTCCTCTGTCAGATAAAGGGTTGGTGAAGATTCTTTTCCAATCTATAGACAGTTGCTTTGTTTTGATGGCAGTGTCCTTTGCTTTACAGAAGCTTTTCAGTTTCATGAGGCCCCATTTGTTGATTGCTGCTTTGAGAGCCTGTATGTTGGTGTTGTGTTCAGGAAGTTTTCTCCTGTACCAATGAGTTCTAGGGTATTCCCCACTTTTTTTTTAGCTGATTTAATGTATCTGGTTTTATGTTGAGGTCTTTGATCCACTTGGACTTCAGTTTTGTGCAGGGTGATAAGTATGGATCTATTTTCATTTTTCTATAGGTAGACATCCAGTTTGACCATCAGTATTTGTTGAAGATTATCGTTTTTACATTGTATGGTTTTGGTATCTTATTGCTACAGCAATAAGACAGTTGAGGGAGATCAAGGGGATACAAACTGGAAAGGAAGAGGTCAAATTATCACTATTTGCAGATGATATGGTAGTATACGTGAGTGACCCCAAAAACTCTACCAGGGAACTCCTACAGCTGAAAAAAAGTGGCTGGATACAAAATTAACTCAAAAATATCAGTAGCCCTCCTATATACAAAAGACAAAAGGACTGAGAAAGAAATTAGGGAAACAACGCCTTTCACAATAAACACAAATGACATAAGTTACCTTGGAGTAACCCTAACCAAGAAAGTAAAAGACTTGTATGAAAAAAAAAATATCTAACTATGCCTTAACTCATAATCTTTCCCAAACATTTCCTCACTGGAGACTCCACATGTAAATAATGGTCTTCAAGAGGACATTGTATTGAAACTACCAGTAATTGGAAGAAGATGAAGAGACTTTCAGACTAAAAGAACATAGTTATCCTGAAAGTTTACCATTCAATACATTGATTAAAGTCTCAGAAACTTCCAAATACTAAAGAACAGGCCTGTCAATCTCCTTTGGAAAGAAAAAGTGAAATATTTTCATAATGGAGTATTCTTAAGCTAAGAAAATGGTATCCTGGTATTTCCAGACAAATGGATAAAACCAGGAAAAATCATCCTGGCTGAAGTAACTAAAATGCAGATGGAAAATATGGTATGTATTCACTTATTAGGAGCATAATCTGACAAAGAGTTTATTGACCCTCAATTCGCCTTTTACACTCAACAATCTTTCTCTGTTTCAGCCAAAACAGTCCTAGGAAAGGTCTGGTCTCCTACTATTTTTCCCCGATCTTAAAGACTCAATACCCCATGAAACCCTAGACCTTGCCAGCCTATTATATCAATAAGAATGTGAAGGAACATTTAGTGAGGACATGAGTAACTGCTCAGTTCAAAGTTATAACCTAGGAAATTTCAGATCCAAACCCATAGTAGGAGAACATATTGTCATTGGGTACATTCCCTTAATCCCACATCACTTTGAAGTTCCCTATTTTGGAAGATGTCCAAATAAACATTAAATTTTCATTTCCTACCTGACATTGTCTCAGAGATAAATTGGAATAAAGGTGTGGAATCTGGATAAATGGATGAAATTAAGGCTTATTGGGTTTCACAAAAAAAAAAAAAAAAACTCATATGTGCACAGGATCAGAGATAAAGGACAATGAGGAATTTTTGTTTTGTTGTCTTCATGGAAACCTCAAGATTCTCTTAGGTTCTGATTGGCTGAGTGGGAGAATGAAATCATGAAAAAGGTGAAAGCCAGTTATTAAAAGGGTCAAGTAGACAGCCTGTTGGAATGAAATGGTGGTCACTGTGACAGGCCTCAATATGGACAGCTAAAGCAAACAACACAAAGATGACAATTCCTGTGTCCAAGAATCTTAGTTCAGGAAAAAAAAATCACCTATTTCTTTCAAGTTGTCATTAATAAAGTCAACTGTCCTTGACATGTGACTTTTACTTTATCACAGATTCCATTGTTATTTGTTAAATGCACAGACATGTCTTCAGTCAGTGAATTGCTTACTATCAAATGTTCCCTGACCAGGGCAACTCTTTGTACAGAGAGCTTTTAATTGGGACCTTGCTTATATTTTGAGAGAAACCATCCATGATGTCATGTCAGCAAGCACCTATCTTGTTGTAGTCCTTCAGGTAAACTGAGAGCAATTGATACTGAATCACAAATTGCAGGAAGAGAGAGAAAGAGCTAGAGAGACAGATACAGAAATAGAGAGACCAAGACCTTCAGAAACAAAGACATAAAGTCACAGAAACCAAGAGACAGAGACTCCTTTGTGTCTGGTCACTTACATTGGCATATCAACCTCAAAGCACACCATCCTATAATATAACTCCATTAGGAATTACATTATCCTTCAATTCCATATCATCTAACCTTTCCCAGACATTTCCTCATTGTGGACTAATTTTGTAAATAAATGAGGTTCAAGGGGACATTGCAATTCAAATCACCAGGAAGTTGAAGAAGTTAGAGGGACTTCTAGGCTAAAAGAACATCGTTATCCTGAGAGTTTTTCATTCAAATACAATGATTAAAGTCCCAGCAACTTCCAAGTTCTAAAGAAAGGGACTGACAATCTCCTTTGTGAAAAATGTGGATTATTTAAATAATGGAGTATTATTCAGCTAAGAAAATGACATTATGATATTTTCAGGCAAATGTATGGAACCCAAAAAATCATCCTGTGTGAAGTAAATAAAATGCAGAAAGACAAATATGATATGCATTCACTTATTGGGAGATCTCCTAATAGTGTGGGGTAAAGTTTGAATAGGAAATCTTTTATGACCAAGATAATCTTTCATTAGGGGTATTGAGTGGCAGTGAATTGAGTTGTTGGGCAAGGACATTCTATGGAAATTTTCAAAGAACCCAGGCTCTTGTTATTAAAATATATTGCCCTCCAACTTGAACTGATGGATCAGTGTCTTGTTCTTGTACACACAGGGAAATTTCCTTCTGCATCAAATGGGAATACATAGACACCCACTGTCTGATATTATACGGTGAGAGACCTTAAAACACTCAGCTCTAAATGGGATTTCAATATGAAATTCTCCCTCCCCTCAGAGCTCTGGGAAGTCTGCAGGAGGGGAGGAAAAGAGAGTGTGATAAACAGAGGGAATTGAGGACACATGGAGAACAATGCCCTGAGAATCAGACCACAGAGAAAGATGATGCAGCCAGCCTTGAAGAGAGCTGATAAGCTAGGATCAGATAGGAGGGAAAGGAGGTTCTTCCTAATCAGTGAACTACGGAAAGGGAATAAGGGCTTAAACAGGGGGTTGGGTTGGACTTAAAGAAGGAGTGGAGGTGTCAATACAGGGAATACAAAGTGAACAAATCATAATAAATAAATTCGTAAGAAAAACAGTGATCAAATTGATGAATTATAGAGATCTTCAGGAATGATGGCTTCTTCTTGGGGATGGTGACAGGGTGCAGCAATAATGAAATCAGTTTTCTTTAAGTGACTTGGCACTGAGACTCTGATCATGTTCCACTGACTATATGAACAACACATACTTCAATTGGGGTATTTAAAAAAAAGTGACCAATGGATAGAAATTTGAACATGGGATCATTGTAAAAAAACTGTAATGCATAATATATGAAATTTTCACATAATCAGTAAAAATAATATGCTGACCACTCTTACAATGAATTTTAAAATGGAGAAAATATTCCTCTAAAGGAGGGCATAGTTTGAGTTTGTAAGGCATGCTTTCTAGGAACTTGTTATGTAGCAGAGAATCCTAGCCATGAACAAGCTCAGACCACATGAGCTCAGGTGGCACCTCTGAACAAGCAGTTCTTGCACTTACACTCCATTTAAAGGGTGTTTCTGGATGACCACAGCAGGAAACACAGCTCCTCTTGTTTCCTAGTCATATAACAGGGACGAATTGCACTGTCGTGAAGACCCAGTTTTAACTGTAAATCTCAGAAGTAGGAGGGTTCCTCACTGACACTGAAAAGGACAAAGCTTCAGATCCAGTAGATCAGCCAAGGCAATGCTGCTTATTGAGGGTTGCTAACACTAGTGTGGAAAAACACCAGATGTCAAATAGTTTATATCCCCTCAGTTCTCCTTTTAAACTAATAGAAATTTCCCTGTTTCTGCTGAAAGAGTCCCAGGAATTACCTGATTTCTTTCTTTTTCCATACTCTTATAGACTCAATTGCCCAGAGAATACTAGACCCTGCCAGCCTATTATATCAATAAGAATATGAAGGTCCATTTAGTAAGCATGCCAATAAATACTCAGTTTAAAGTCACAACCATGGAAATTTCAGATCCAAGACCACAGTATGAGACCGCCCACCGTGTCAATCAGTACATTCCCCTTAATCCCACATCACTTTTAAGCTTATATACTTGGGAACGAGTCTTTCCAATTAAATAGACATTAAAGTTTCACATTATACCTGACATTGCCACAGAGGTAAACAAGACTAAATGTGTGGTATCTGGATAAAGGGATGAGATAAAGGCTTGCTGTATTTCAGAAGAAAAAGTCACGTGTGCACAGGATCAGAGATACTGAACAGTAAAGAAAGATTGTTTACTCATCTCCATGGAAACCTCAAGATTCTCTCAGGTGCTGATTGGCTGAGAGGGAAAATGATGTCATGCAATAGGTGAAAGCCAGTGAGAGTTTCAGGAACCAGTATTTAAAAGGCCCAAGTAGACAGCCTGCTTGAGAGAAAGGCTGAGCAGCACTTCATGGCTCTATCTGGGCAGCTGAAAGCACATAATCCAGAGATGACAGGCCCTGTGCCCAAACTCTTAGTTCAAGAAAAGTGTCAGATATTTCTTTCAAGTGATCATTAAAATTCATGTGTTTTTGACCTTTGAGTTTCAACTTGTCACAGTTTCTTTAATATTTGATAATGTACAGATATGTCCTCAGTCAGTGAACTACTTATTGTGAAAATGCTCCCTGACCAAGGCATCTTTGAACAAAATGCTCTAAATTGTGATCTTGCTTACATTTTTACAGAGACCATCCAAGATGTCACTTCAGCAAGCAGTCATTCTGTTGTAATCCTGCAGCAGAACTGAGAGCTTTTCATACTGAACCATAAGTGGCAGGCTAACAAAGGGAGACTGAGAAAGTGGTAGACAGACATATTCAGAAATAGAGAGACTGAGACAGACAAATAAAAAGAAATAAAGTGGCAGAGACCAAGAGACAGAGACTCCATTGTTTCTGGTCACTTTCATTGGCATATCAATCTTAAAATACACCATCCTCTAATATAACTCCATTAGGAATTACATTATATAAGAAGGCCATACCATCTAACCTTCCCAGATATTTCTTCATTCTGGACTAATCTTGTAAATTAATGAGCTTAAAGGGGACATTACAATTCAAATCACCAGGAAGTGGAAGAAGTTGGAGGAACTTCTAGGCTAAAAGAACATAGTTACATAGTTACCCTGAGAGTTTGTCATTCAATACAATGATTAAAGTCCCAAGTTCCAAGTTCTAAAGAAAGGGACTGACAATCTCTTTTGTGAAAAATGTGGATTATTTCCATAAAGGAGAATTATCCAGCTAAGAAAATGACATTATGATACTTTCAGGCAAAAGGATGGAACCAGGAAAAATCATCCTAGGTAAAGTAACCAAAATGCAGGAAGACAAATATAATAAGTATTCACTTATTAGGCGGTCACCTAATAGTGCAGGATAATGTACCATTTGGCCATAGTTTGTGACCAAGCCAATCTTCAATAGGGGCAATTACGTGGCAGTGAAGTGAATTGTTTGGCCAGGGTATCCTACGGAAATTTTCAAGCAACCAGGCTGTTGTTAATAAAATATGATGCTCTCAGTCCTCAACTGATAGATCAGTGTCATGTTCTTGGATTCATAGAATTGATTCCTCTTTCATCAAATGGGATTGCCTACAGAGACCCACAGTCCTATATTATGTAGAGATAGACCTCTAAATACCCAGCTCTAAATGGGATTTCATTAAAAAATTCTTTCTCCCCTCAGAGCTCTGGGAATCCTACAGGAGAGCAGGCAGGAGGAGTGTCATAAGTAGAGGGAATTGAGGACACAAGGAGAAAAATGCCCTGAGAATCAGACCACACAGGAAGATGATGCAGCCTTGTTTATACCTGATGAGCTTAGGGCCAGATAGAAGGTGGAGGAGGGCTTCCCATATCAGGGAAATAGAGAGAGATCATAAAGGCAGTAGAAAGAGTCTGAGTGAAACTGGAAGGAGAAGAGGAAGGAAGCAGCAGAGGAAATACAAAGGGAACAAATGGTAATAAGTAAATACATAAGAAAATATGTGATCAAGATGATGATGTATAGAGCTCTTCAGGACTGATGGCTTACTTTTGGGGTGGTGGCAGGGTGGGGCATGGTTGAACACAATTTTCCTTAAGGGACATGACACTGAGACTCTGATCATGTTCCAATGAGTAGATAAAAAACGCATACTTGATGTATATTTGATGCATTTTCCAGGAAAAAAATTAGTATCAAACATGGGTGGTAATTTGAACGTGGGAGCAATAGAAAAGAAGTGTAATGTATGTTATATAAAATTCCCACATAATCAATGAAAATTATATGTTGACAACTTTTACAATGACATGGAAAATGATTCTGCTAAAGTAGGGCAGAGTTTGTCTATATAAGGCATGCTTTCCAGGAACCCATTACATAACAGAGAATGCTAGCCATGAACTGGTGTTTACCCAGCTACTTCAGACCCCATGAGCTAAGGTGGCTCCTCACAACAAGTATTCCTGACACTAATACTAGATTTAGGGGGTGTGCTAGAGGACAGAGCTGCTATTGTGTCCTAATCATTAACAAGGACCCATTTTTCTGCCCTGAAGGCCCAGTTTTAACTGTAAACCCAGGACCAAAGGGGTTCCTTACAGACCACTGATGAGGACACAGATGCAGATCCAGGGTTGGCAACACTAGTGTGGAACAGCACCAGTTGTCAAATAGTTTATCTCCCCGCAGTTCTCCTTTTACACTAACCATTCTTAATGTGTTTCAGGAAAAACAGTCCCAGGAATTATCCGGTTTACTTCTCTTTTCCCTGCTCTTAAAGTCTCAATAGCCCAGGGAACCCAAGGCCCTGCAAGCCTATTATATCAATAAGAATGTGAAGGTACATTTAGTGAGTATGCCAGTAACTACTCAATTCATAGTCACAACCTAGGAAATTTCAGAACCAAGACCACAGTAGGAGACCACCTTTTCTTTCAGTACATTCCCCTTAACCCCTCATCACATTCATGCTTCCCTACTTAGGAACCTGTCCGATTAAAAACACATTTAAATTTCATTTACAACCTGACATTGTCACAGAGGTAAAAAGGACTAAATGTGTGGGATCTGGATAAAGGGATGAAATTAAGGCTTGTTGGGTTTCACAAGAAAAAGTCACATGTGCATAGGATCAGATATACTGGACACTAAAGAAAGTTTGTTTACTCATATCCATGGAAATCTCAAAATTTCCTCAAAGGCTGATTGGCTGAGAGGGAGAATGATGTCATGTAAAAAGTTAAAGCCAGTGAGAGTTTCAGGAACCAGTATTTAAAAGGCCCAACTACACAGTCTGCTTGAGAGAAAGGCTGATCAGCCATATATGCCTCTATCTGAGAGCTGAATGAACACAACCCAGAGATGACAATTCCTGTATCTAAGACTCTTACTTCAGGAAAAGGGTCAGATATTTCTTTCAAGTATGTACTAATAAAGTCATGTGCCCTTGACATGTGACATTCACATTATTACATATTCCATTATTATTTGTTGAATGCACAGATATGTCCTCAGTCAGTGAATTACGTACTGTGAAAATGCTCCCTGACCAAGGCAAATCTTGAATAATATTCTTTAAATTGTGACCTTGCTCAAATTTTTACAGAGATCATCTAGGATGAAACATCAGCAAGCAGTTATCTTGTTGTAGTCCTTCAAAAGAATTGAGATCTTTTCATACTGAACAGTTTTAGAGAGGGAGACTGAAATGGAAACATCTACTCATAAATAGAATGAGACAGACAAAAACAAAAACATAAATTCACAGAGACTGAGAGACAGAAACTCCATTGTTTCTGGTCAGTTTCATTGGCATATCAACCTGGAAGCACACCATTCTATAATATAACTCCAATAGGAATTACATTATCTAACAAGGCCATATCATCTAAACTTTGCCAGACATTTCCTCAATGTGGTCTAATCTTGTAAATAGAAGAGCTTCAAGGGGACACTGCAATTCAAATCTCCAAGAAGTGGAAGAAAATGGAGGGAATTCTGGACTAAAAGAACATAGTTATCCTGAGAGTTTGTCATTTATTACAATGACTAAAGTCCCAGCAACTTCGAAGATCTGAAGACAGGACAGACAATCTCTTTTGGGGAAAATGTGGAATATTTCCATAATGAAGTATTATTCAGATAGAAAATGACATTATGATACTTTCAGGCAAATGGATGGAACCAGGGAAAATCATCCTGGGTAAAATAACTAAAATGCAGAAAGACAAATATGATATGTGTTCACTTAGAGTGGGAGATAAGTTCCAATAGGCCATCTATTATAAGCAAGCCAGTACTCCACTCGGGATTGGATGGCAATTAATTGAGTTGTGAGGCCAGAGAATCCTAGAGAAATTTCCAAGCAACCCAGGGTGTTGTTATTTAAATATATTGCTCTCTGCCATCAACTGATAGATTAGTGTCATGTTCTTGGATCCACAGAGATGCTTCATTCTGCATCAGATTGGATTGCATACAGAGACCTACAGTACGAAATTATGTAGAGAGAGACTTTAAAAGATCCAGCTCTAACTGGGATTCCCCTATGAAATTCCTCCTCCTATCAGAGCTCTGGGAATCCTACAGGAGAGGAGGCAGGAAGAGTGTCCTAAGTAGAAGAAATTGAGGACACAAGGATAACAATGCCCTGAGAGGCAGGGCACAGAGCAAGATTATACAGCCAGCCTCATGACCACCTTATGAGTGAGGGTCAGATAGAAGGAGGAGGAGGACCTCCCCTTTCAGCAAATAAAGAAAGAGCATAGGGGTAGGTGAAGGACGGTGCATGGGACTGGAAGGAGAAGAGGGAGGGGGCAGCAGAGGTGATAAAAAGTGAGCAAACCAAAATAAATAAATATAAAAGAAAAACTGTAATCAAGGGGATGAAGTATACCTCCTCAGGACTGATGGTCTTCTTCTTGGAGGTATTTACAGGGTACAGCAATGATGAACTCAGTTTTCTTTAAGGAACTTGTCACTGAGACTCTGATCATGTTCTAATGAGTAGATGAACAACACATACATGAATTGATGTATTTTAAACAAAATTTTTTTAGTGTGACACCTGGTTATGAATTTGAACCGGGGGCAATGGAAAAGGAGTATATTGTATAGCGTATGAAATTCCCACATAATCAGTAAAAATAAAATAATATGTTGACAACTTATACAATGACTGTGAAAATAGATAAAAGATTCCACTGAACAAGTAGTCCTGGCACTAAAACTATGTTTGGAAGGTTTGTCTGGAGTACCACTGAAGTAAACATAGATGCTCTTGTGTCCTAGGCATATACCATGGACCCATTTTTTCTTTCCTGAAGGCTCAGCTATAACTGTAAACCCCAGGACCAGGAGAGTTTCTCACTGACCACTGAGCAGGACACAGCTTGCTTGAGAGAAAGCCTGAGCAGCCCTACATACCTAAATCTGGGTAGTTGATATCACACTAGCAATGACAGTTCCTGTCCAAGTCTCTTAGTTCAGAAATAGTGTCACATATTTCTTTCAAGATGTCATTAATAAAATTGCCTGGTATGACAGCAAAATGGAATTTTGATATCATAATGGTATTATGTCATCACAATGCTATGATGACATCACAATAGTATTATGATATAATGATAGGGTTATGACCTCAATATGCTATTATGATATCACATTAATATTATGTTATCACAATGGAATTTTGACATCACAATCGTATTATGACATGACAATGCTATTATGAAATAATTGTGGTATGACATCACGAAGGAATTTTCACATCACAGTGGCATTATGACCTCAAAATACTATTATATTATCACGATGTTTTATGACATCATAATAATATCATGATACAATGATAATATGACTTCACAAAAGTATGACATCACAATGCTATGATAACTTCACAATGGTATTATTACATCACCATGGTATGATAACATAACAATGTGGCCATGATATCGAAAGGGCATATGACACCCCAATGTATTATAATATCATAATGCTATTTAGATATCATAATGCTATTAAATCCTCACAATGATTAGACATCGCAATAGTGTTATGCCATCACAATGGTATAATGGCTTCACAATGGTATGCTTTAGGTGATGATTTATATTTACTATTGGTTTATCATCTATTAATGCCTGCTATTAAACCTTAAAAGCTGTATAACCAAGTCACCATAAAGATACTGAATTTATTTAGTTAACATAGAACACAATGATGGTCAATAGTTACTCTCTCCTAAGCCTTCAAGCCCTCATAGTTTCCTAATATTTATATTTAACCCACTATACTTGCTTTTTTTTTTTTTTTTGAAGTCTTGGGTCTGGTTCATGTTCTCCATGCTGTTCCAAGATCTCTCCTCATTCTCTGTTCTCCAAGCTCTGCTTTCTTGCCCTCTCTCTCTTCCCACACATATCCTGCACTCTGGCTCCTGCTATTGCTCAACATTGTGGCAAGTTACTTTATTCTGGCCTTTTTACACAAAGTTGAGAGAGGATGAGTAGAATAAGTATCACAATTCCATCTTCAGATTGAAAGCAGGGTGTGGGGCATAGAAATCAGCATTTGAATAAACAAGGGTAAGGTATATACATTTCAAAAGAACATTATACCAACAATGGTATGACAACATAACAATGCTATGATGACATCACAATGATATTATCTCATCACAATAGGGTTATGACCTCAATATGCTATTATGACATCACAATGGTAATATTAATGCACAATGGTATTATGAGATCACAATGTTACTATAATATCATATTGATAATATGGCATCTCAATGCCAATTATGACAGCACAACTTTATTATGACATCTCAATGGTATCATGTCATCACAATGGTGTCATGACAACTCAGTGCTATTATGACATCACATTGGTATTATGACATAACAATGGTATCTTGATATCACAATGGTATTATGATATAATTTTATTATGACTTTACATTGGCATTATTACAGCACAGTGAAATTTTAAAATCACAATTTCATTATTACCTCAAAATGCTATAATAATATCACAATGGCATTTTGATATTACAATGATACTATGACATCACAATTGTATTATAACATCACAATGCTATTCCGATATGATTGTGGAGTGACATCACAAAGGAACTTTGGCATCAAAATGGTATTATGACCTGAAAGAATAGTATTTTGACATCACATTGCTCATATGACATCACAATGCTATTATGTTAAAATGACAAAATGATGCTATTATGACATCATAATGATATAATGATATCAGTATGGTATGACATCATAAAGGTATTATTTCACAATGGTATTTTGATATCACAATGCTCATATGACATCTCAGTGCTATTATGACATCATATGATATAATGAAATTACAATAGTATGACCTCACAAGGTATTATTTCACAATGCTATTATGGCATCACAATGGTATTTTGACTTCACAATGCTATTATGTTGTCACAATGTTATTATGATTTCACAATACTATTATAACATCACAATAGTATGACATAGAAATGCTATTACAACATTATTGTGTTATGACATAAAATGTAACTTTGAATCACAATGGCATTATGATATCTAATTCAATTATGATATCATAATTGTATTATGGCATCACAATGGTATGACATCACATTGCTAATATGACATCACGATGTTATTATGACATCTCAGTGCTATTATGACCAAGCAATGCTATTATGACATCACAATAGTATTATACATCACAATGCTATTATGACTTAAACATAGTATTATGACATCACAGTGGTAATATGATATCACAATGGTATCATGACAACAATTCTAACATAATATCACAATGTAATGATGACTTAATGCTATTATGACATCACAACAGCATTATGATATTACAATTGTTATATCATCACAATACTATTATGATATCATAATGTTCTTATGACATCACAATGGTATTATTACATAATACTAAGACACCATTAAAATGGTATTATGACATCACAATTGTGCTATGACATCACAGTGCTATTACAACATCATAAATCTATGATGACTTCAAAAACGCTTTTATGATATCACAATGGCATTATGACACAAAAATTCATCATGACATCAATGCTATTATGATATCATAATGCTATTAAGACATGACTATGGTATGACATCATAATGAAACTAGGATATCACAATGGAATTTTAATATCACATGGTTTTTTGACATCACAATTGTGCCATGATGTCACAATGCTATTACAACATCACAATTCTATAATGACATTACAATGCTATTATGATAACACATTGTCATTTTTGACATCAAAATTCATCATGTCATCTCAATGTTATTATGACATCACAATGCTGTTTTGAAATGTTATGAAATGAAACTCACAAAGTTATGGTGACATCAGAATGCTATTGCAACATGATTGTTTTGTGATATCAGAATGGAATTATGACATCACAATGATATTATAATTTCCCAAAGGTATGACTTCACACTTAATTTAGGACATCTCAATGCTATTATGAGATAACAATGGTATGATGTCATCACAATGCTATGATGATATCTCAAAGTTTTATCACATCACAATGATATTAGGACATCACATTGCTATGATGACATCAAAAATGTGTCAAGATCTCCCAATGATATTATGACATCACAATGTTATGATGACATTACAATGCTTTTACAACATGATTGTATTATGACATCACAATGGAATTATGATATTTCAATGCTATTTTGACTTCACAATGGTATAACTTTAAAATTATATTAGGACACCTCAATGCTATGATGACATTAGAATGCTATTATGCTATAATGTGTTAGGATTTCACAATGCTATTATGATTGTACAATGCTAAAATGAAATAGCAATGCTGCTATTAGGACTTCACAATTGTATTATGACATCACCATAGAATTATAACATAACAACATGATTGTGGTATGAAATCACTATGGAAGTATAACTTCACAATGTTATGACTTCACAACAGTATGACTTCACAAAGATATTAGGACATCACATTTATATGATGATATCACAATGCTATTTTGATATCACCATGCTAATATGACATCACAATGCAATGATTACATCATATCTTATAATATTTCAATGGAATTATGATAGCACGAAGGTATAATGATATCATAAAGTTATTTTATCTTCAAAATGCTTTTTGACATCACATTGGTATTATGACTTCACAATAGTATTCTGACATCACAATACTATTATGACATCAGAATGGAATTATGACATCACAATGCGATTATGATATG
Organism: Meriones unguiculatus; assembly: GCF_030254825.1. Lineage (NCBI taxonomy): Eukaryota > Metazoa > Chordata > Mammalia > Rodentia > Muridae > Meriones > Meriones unguiculatus. The sequence continues at coordinate 30,577,002 of NW_026843709.1, read as the reverse complement.
ATTGTGGTATGATATCACAATGGAATTTTGACATACCAGTGATATAATGATATCACAATGTTATTACAACATCACAATACTATTATGACTTCACAATGATATTATTTTACAATTATATTAGAAAATCTCAATGCTATGATGACATTATAATGCTATTTTGATATCACTATGCTATTATGACATCACAATGCAATGATGACATGATACCATATAGTATAACGATTCAATTATGACATCACAATTGTATAATGACATCACAATGTTATTTTATCATCCAAATGCTTTTTGACATCACAATGGTATTATGACCACATGATACCATATAGTATAACGATTCAATTATGACATCACAATTGTATAATGACATCACAATGTTATTTTATCATCCAAATGCTTTTTGACATCACAATGGTATTATGACTTCACAATGGTTTTGTCACTTCACAATATTATGATGACATCACAATAGAATTATGACATGACAAAAGTTTCATGATATCACCATGCTATTATGATGACATCAAACTTGTATTATGATATGAAAACTGTATTATATCACAATTCTATGATGAATTACATTGGTATTATGATATCAAAATTTTATTATGCATTCCCAAAGGTAATATGACCTCACATTATTGTCATGAGATCCCAATGCAATTATAATATCAAAATGATATCACATTACAGAGTTTTTATGAGTTCATAATGTTATTATGACAACACGATGGTATTATTACATCATATTAGTATCATGACTTCCCAATGGTTTTATACTTTAACAATTGTACTATGACATAAAAATGTTATTATGACATTATGTTAGTATTATGACATCACAAAGGTATTATAGTATTATGACATCACAAAGGTATTATGATTTCAGCATGGTATCATAACATCACAATGCTATTATGATATAACAATGTTATTATCTCACTGAAAATTTAAGGAATATGAACTAAACAAAATTGGGACCACGGCAGGAGAGGTGCCTCAGAGGTTAAGAGAATGGGTTACTCTTACAGAAGTCTTTCTTCAATTCCCAGCAACCAGCAACAACACAGTGGCTCACAACCATCCACAACGAGATCTGGTTATCTCTTTTTGCATGCAGGCAGAACACTGCATATACAATACATACATAATATATGTATGTAAAATAAGTAAATGAATTTTGGTACAATATTCTTTAGGAATGTATACAATTAACCCTTGTTCATTCAAATGCATATTTCTGCCCCCCACTCTCTGATGTCAATCCAGAAAATGCGCTGTGATGCTTATCCTACACATCACCTGTCTCATGCTTGTCCAAATATGCCACCATTTTCTTCTCTGTATTTTCAATAAATCAACCAGCTACAATGCTGAGCAATAGAGAGGAATATGGTGGGACATCCTGGTCCATAGTGGGAGGAAGAGGAAGGAATCATGGGAGAAGATGTGGACAATCAGGAAGAGAGGGCTTGAAACCACGTGGAGAGATGGGCCATACCTATGATATGACTAAAAGCACACAAAATGAGTGAAATCTGAATGGTAGGAATATATGTAGTCTTAGAGGTTTAGGATGAAATAACTATTGCCCAGAAGTGTGTTCTAGGTTAATTAAATAAATCCCAGTCTCTGTGTCATGATTGGCTTAGGAATAACCATTGCTTAACTAAAAGATATTTCAATAGTAAATATTAATAATTATCAACAATATTAATAATTATCAACAGTTAGGTTAGCTAACCTGACTGTACAATAAATGACCACCAACTAATCTAAGTATCCACACCCTTTAAATCATACTTTAACATAATTTGGTGGGGGGAATAAGCTCACAGTAATACAAGCCCAATAACCCAAACTTAAAACTAACCACTCCCTGGTCAATTACTGTCTCTTTAAGAGAAAGTCTTAAACAGGCCCAGGAGGAAAATACAGCCTATGTGGACAAACCTGAGATTTAACATAACAAAACTGGCTGCTGCTACAGTCTGACAGGAGTAAACACAAACATGGCACCCTTACACTGTGGGTGGCTCCATTCAGCAGCCATGTCTGGAAAGAAAGGATCTTTCTTTCACAGACATCTAGACAAAGCTTTGCCTAAAACAGCATTTAGAATTTAAAGAAATTTGCCATAGGGTATCAGTTTGCTCCTGCATGAGGTCAATCCTCTGATTGAACACCATCAAGCCTCCTTTTAGTTGAGTATTAATTCCTTTTTGTACATCTAAGGCATGAGCTACATTGGCTAAAAGATTATTCAGGGTCTGAGCAGTCTGCACAGTATGACTCATGGCTAATGCCCCGGTGGTAGCTCCAACAGCCGCCAATGAGATGGCAGTAAAAATGGTGGCTGTAGTTCCAAGATCCCTTTTCTGTCTGAAGAGAGTCATAGCGTGAGGGGCATCAATGGCACAGGCACCCAGTGAGGCATGCGAGTAACCAGGGCATACCTAAATTCACTAGCATTCCAGCAATGGGCAAAAAAGCAAGTATCATTACCACAATTACTTGGCTCTATATGGCTAATAATGAATAAAAATGGGGGATAGAGACAAACAGGTGTGGGCTTATAGGAAATATTATGAGAAGCCTTAACCCCCTAGTTGGAACATCCTGCATCAGTTCTAGAACTAGCAGTGGTGGTGTCTGAGGTCTGAGTAGGTTCAGGAGACCATTGCCCCTAGGGGCGAGATGTGCTCCATGTAAATTGACTAACTCCATGTTTTCCTCCACTTTTGAAAGTCACTCAACTTGGCTGTCAATGAAAGTATGCTGGACTTTGTGTCACTAGCACACAACATGAGAATTTTTCCTGTGCTGCAAATCTGTCTAAACAATTGTCTAGCTATATTTTAGGTAATTGGACTGTAGAATTCGATACTACGATGGAGCAGCTGAGAGTGGCCATTGTCATAGTAAATTCTACCAGAGTGGATGCAGAACTAGCCACAGGATTATCATCATGGATTGCTGCAGCCATGAATCATCTGAAGGAATGGGCGGGCATGGGAGCGTTAGCAGGCCTTCTGGTGTTGGTCTCCTTGGTTTTCCTGTGGTGTATATGCAAGATTAGAGTCTCACAACAGCGGAATGCAGCCATGATCATCCAGGCCTTTACAGCCATTGAAGCAGGACAGTCTCCCCGAGCATGGTTGGCTACCATAAAAAGCTAAAATGTTACTCTCAGGATGCGAGGCTAAGCACTGCACTCAGGGTCAGCAGCTTTCTACCCAGAGAAGAGCCTGTCTGATTGCATGTGGTTTTATGCCCCAGGTCCTGCCTCTGAGAAAAAGGTATTGGACGGGTCTGATGCTCTTTGGGTGGATGACACCTAAATGAACATCGGTTCAAAGTCCCAGTTTATTTCTAATATCAGAGATCAGACCTCTACTCTTGCCTGATGCGTCTAAAACAAAAAGGGGGAACTGTAGAGAGCTGCGTAATGCCGTGCCCTAAATATGGAGCTGGTTTCTGCCTTCCACCTTCCCGATGGTGAGTGCTCTCTGTCACAAACAACTCCACATTTGGCTAAGGCTGAGGATCTGGCTTGCTTCCATGTATGTGGACCTATCTGCATTGCCCACGTGGCTACCAGAGGCTATTTAAGCTGTGGGCTGGCTTTCCCCAGGGTCAGATGATTGTTCAAGGTTCCTGAATAAACTACCTTGAAAAAAAAATTAAAGAAATGCCATGGCAGATGGTGTCTTAAAACACTTTGGATTTGTTTTATTTGTTATAGTCATGGATCTGTTTGCAATATATTTAATGGTGGTGGCTTTTCTGGAGGACTTCTCCAAGAAAGTGCAAGGCAAAAATGGAAAATGGGGAAATCAAGCAAGGAATGGAATACTAAGTTACAGACAATAAAGGACACTCTTCCTAATTAAAAAAAATTAGATTAATAATGGCTAAAATTCAAAGTTCTCTGGCTGCAAGATACTTGTCAGCTCTATCTGGTCAGGGTCCATCAATTCACTAAAACATCAAGTGAATTCCGAAAACCAACCAACTGGGCTTCGCTTGTTACAGCGTAACAAATGACCCAATACTTAAAATCTGCTTGTCTCTTTGTTTCATTTTCATTTAAAGGCTTTGTGTTATACTTATATTGATTTGAGAAAAAATATATTTGAACAAGTTGATGAAGGCACATACATGCCTTTACTCCAAAGACAAAGTAAAGAGAAACAGGCAGATCTGTGAGTCACTGATCAGCCAAATTTACGTAATAAAAGCCAGGATGGCAACTCCTGCTCTTTAGCCACTTGCAGATAGTCTAAGATTCAAAATGACAAAATTTTCCTGAAAGTTACCATGTAAGTTCTTTTTTCTTAATGATATATGTTATGTCCTTACTGTTTTAAAGATTGACTTCACATCAATTTTAGGTTTACGTAAGGAAGGATGATGTCACAATGCTCTAAAAAGGTCAGCCAATCTCAGAAAGTAGGACTTCCACAGAAGAACTGGTACCAAAGGGCATTTTGGCTTAAGAGATATGTTCTATTGGTCAATGAAAGGACTCAAAATTAGGCTGGGAGAGAAACACGTAAACTGCACACCTGCCATGTGAAAACAAACAAGCAAACAAACAAACAAAATACTTTTAAATGCTGACAAAATTAACATGTCATACTGCATTGGAAGCTGACTTATCCTTTCAACATGAGATATATTAATGAAAGATAGATATTGGTCATGTGTAATTCAAGACAGACACAGGAGGCTTACAGCTGGCAAAGTACACACCAGCCTAATTAAGTAATAAAAACCCAAAAATTATACTTCATATGTTTAAAAGGCAAAACTGTCAATCCTTTATCAAAAAGGGCACAAAAAGATAGCTAAAATAAATGTCAAAACCCAGATACAAGATCCCTAATCATAACCCTAAACCTATACTATGCTGACATCACAATGCTATCTATATTGGCTTCAAAATGCTATTATGACATCTCAATGGAATTTTGACATCACAATGGCATTATACTCTCAAAATGCTAATATGATATCACTATGGCATTTTGACATCACAATGATAGAATGACATCACAAAGGAATTATGACATCACAATGCTCTGATGACATCACAATGGGAATATGCTATCACAATGGCTTTATGTCACCAAAATTCTTTGTGACATCCCAAAGCTATTGTGAAGTCAAGTACTATTATGACATGATTGTTTATTGACATCACAAAAGTAAAAGAGTTTTGAGAATCACAATTCTATAATGACATCACAATGTTATTATGAAATCATAATGCTATTATGACCTCAAAATGTGAATATGACATCACAATATTGACAATGGTATTATGACATCACAATGCTCTTATGGCTTCAAAATGCTATTATGATATCTCAATGACATTACAATGATATGAAATCACAATGCTGTTATATCACAATATCACAAAGGATTTATAACATCACAATACTATTATGACATCACAATGTTATGACATCCCAATGGTATTTAGATTTCACAATGTTATTATGACATCACTATGCAGTTATGACATCACAAGGATATTATGACATCAAAATGCTCTTACAATGGTATTGTGTTATGAGATCACAAAGGAATTATGATATTACAATGCTATTATGAGTTCACAAAAATATGATTTTCCAATGATATTAAGACATCTCAATGCTATTATGACATTACAATGCTGTTATCACATCAAAATGCTATTATGATATCTCAATGCTATTCCAACATTACAAGAATATTATGACATCATAATACTATTATGAAATTACAATATTATGATATCCCAATGGTATTATGATTTCACAATGTTATTAAGACATCACAATGCTATTATGACTTCGCAATGGTATTTCAACATGATTGTGTTATGACATCAAATGGAATTTTGAAATCAAAAAGCTCTATGACTTCAAAATAGTAAGACTTCCCAATGATATTAGGATATTATGATGACATCACAATACTATTATGACATAACAACTGCATCATGAATTCAAGATTCATCATGACTTCCCAATGAAATGACAATGTTTAGGTGCTGATTGGCTGGGAGGGAGAATGATATCATGAAACAGTTGAAAGCCAGTAAGAGTTTACAGAGCCAGTTATTAAAAAAGCCTGCTTGAGAGAAAGGCTCAATGGCCCTACATGCTTCAATCTGGGCAGCTGTAAGCACACAACCTAGAGATGACAGTTCCTGTGTCCCAGACTCTTAGTTCAGTTAATCTGTCACATATTTCTTTCAAATGGTCATTAATAAAGTCCCTTGTGCCTGACGTGTGACTTTCATATCATCACAGATTCCAATATTAGTTATAAAATGCACAGATATGTCTTCAGTCAGTAAATTACTTACTGGGAAAATGCACACTGGCCAAAGCAACTTAAAAAAAATAAATAAATAAACATTTAATTGGGTCCTTGCTTATATTTTTACGGAGACTATGATGTCACATCAGCAAGCAGACAACTTGTTGTATCCTTTAGCAGAAATGAGAGCTTTTCACACTGAATCACAAGCGGGCGGTAGAGAGAGGGAGATTGAGAGAGACAGCAAGAGAAAGAGCCAGAGAGACAGATACAGAAATAGAGAGATGAAAACCTAGAGAAACAAAGATATATATTGACATTCTGTCTGGTCACTTTCATTGGATATCAACCTCAAAGCACAACCTCCTACAATGTAATTCCAATAGTAATTATATAACAAGGCCAAACCTCTTAAACCTTCCCAAGCATTTCCTCACTTTTGACTAACCTTGTAAAAAAGATGAGTTTCATGGGGACATTGTAATTCAAATCACCAGGAAGTAGAAGAAGATGGACTTTTAGGCTAAAAGAACATAGTTATCCTGATAGTTTCTCATTCAATACAATGATTAAAGTCTAAGTAAATTCCAAGTTCTAAAGAACAAGACTGAAAAATCTTCTTTGCAGACAATGTGGAATATTGCCATAATGAGTATTATTCAAATAGCTAAGAAAATGACATCATGCTATTTTCAGGCAAATAGATGAAACCAGGAAAAATCATCCTGGGCAAAGTAACTAAAATGCAGAAAGAAGGAGGTCTTAGAAGGTCTCCTAATAGTGGGGGATAAAGTTCCAATAGGGCAGCTAATTGTGACAAAACCAGTCTGCTACTAGGTGGATTGGGTGGCAGTGAATTGAAGGCCTATTGGACCAGGGCATTCAATGGAAATTTTCAAGAAACTGAGGCTGATGTTATTAAAATATGCTGCTCTCTGCTCTCAACTCTTTGATAATTGCCATGTTTTTGGATCCAGAGATGCTTCCTTCTGCATCAAATCTGACTGCATACAAAGAGCCAAGTTCTGATATGCAGAGAGAGAACTAAAAACACACAGCTCTAAATGAAATTCTCTCTCCACTCAGAGCTCTGAGAAGCCTGCAGGAGAGGAGGCAAGAAGAGTGTCATAAGTAGGACAATTGAGGACACAAACAGAACAATGACGTGAGAATCAGACTTCAGAGGAAGCTGATGCAGCCAGCCTTGATGAATCCTGATAAGCTAGGGTCAGATGGAAGGGGGAGGAAGACCTCCCTTATGAAGGAACTAGAGAAAGAGCATGGAGCTAGAAGAAGAAGGGTACATGGGACTTCAAGGAGAAGAGAGAGAGGGAAGGAGAAGGGATACAAAATGAACACTATGTAATAAATACATATATAAGAAAAACTGATCACATTAATGAATTATGCAGATGTTCAAGACTGATGGCTTATTCTTGGGGTTGGTACCAGTGTGAAGCAAGGATGAACTTAAGGGAGTTGGCACTGAAACTCTGATCATGTTTCAATGAGTATATAAACAACACATACTAAAATTAATGTATTTTCAAAAAAATATTTAGTGTGACACAAAGGTAGGAAGTTGAACCTGGGAACAAGGGAAGAGGAGTGTAATGCATAGTATATGAATTTCCCAAATAACCAATATAAATGAAATGTTCACCACTTTTACAATGACTTTTAACATGGAGAAAAGATTCCACTAAAGGAGGACAGAGTTTGACTATGTAAGGCATACTTTCCAGGAAATCATTATGTAGCAGAGAATCCTACCATGAACTAGTGGTTACACAACTACCTCAGACAGCTACCTCAGACATCATGAGCTCAGGTGGCATATCTGAACAAGCAGTCCTGGCAATAACATCACATTAGGAATGTTTTCTTGAAGGACCACTGCAGGAAACACTTCTATTCATGTGTGTTAGGCATATAACAGGGACATATTTCTCTGTCCTGAAGACCTAATTTGAACTGTAAACCAAGACAAAGAGAATTGCTCAATCACAACTGAATAGGACAGAGCTGCCAATCCAACCAGCTCAGACAAGGCAACCCTGCTCATAGAGGGTTGGCAACACAAGTGTGGAACAGCACCAGCTGTTAAATCCTTTATTGCCCCTCAGGTCTCCTTTTAAACTCACAGATCTTTCTCTGTTTCAGCCAAACCAGTTCCAAGAATTACCTGGTTTCCTTCTCTTTTCCCTGATATAAAGACTCAATTCCTCAGGGAACCCTAGGCCAGGCCTTCCTATTATATCAATAAGAATATGAAGGTACATTTAGTGAGTAAGCCAGTAAATGCTTAGTTCAATGTCACAATCTAGAAAATTTCAAATCCAAGAATACATTAGGAAATCATGTTGTCATTTGCTACATTCCCCTTAATCCCACATCACTGTGAAGCTTCCCTCCTTAGGAAGATGCCCAATTCAATAAATATTAAAGTTTCATTTCCTACCTGACACTGTCAAAGAGGTAAACAGTAGTAAAGATGTGGGATCTGGATAAAGGGATGAGATAAAGGCTTGTTGGGTTTCACAAGAAAGAGTTAAGTCTGCACAGGATCAGAGATACTGGACCCTGAGGAATGTTTGTTTACTCATCTCCATAGAAACCTCAAGATTCTCTCAGAAACTGATTGGCTGAGACAGAGAATAATGTCATTAAACATGTTAAAGGCAGTAAGAGTTTCAGAATCCATTTATTAACAGGACCAAGGGAAGAGCATGCTTGAGAGAAAGTCTGAGCAGCCCTACATGCTTCAGTTTGGGCAGCTGAAAACACACAACACAGAGATGACAATTCCTATGTCCAAGATTCTTAGTTAAGGAAAAGTGTCACATATTTCTTCAAGTGGTCTTTAAGAAAGTCAGCAGTCCTTGACATGTGAGTGTCACATTATTACAGATTCCATTATTATTTGTTAAATGCACAGATATGTCCTCAGTCAGTGAATTACTTACAGGTTAAATGCTCCTTTACCAAGGCAAATCTTTGAACAAAAATTATCTAATTGGGATCTTACTCATCCCAATGGGTTTTACAGAGACCATCCAGGATGTCATGTTGGCAAGCAGTCATCTTGTTGTAGTTATTCAGCAGAACTGAGAGCTTTTCATACTGAACCACAAGTGGCAGGTAGAGAGAGGGTAGCAGAGAGAGACAGAGAGAGAGAAAGAGCTAGAGAAACTGATTCAGAAATAGACAGAGACCGACAGAATCAAAGATATAAATTGACCTAGACTGAGAGACGGAGACTCCATTCTGTCTGGTCACTTTTATTATCATATCAACCTCCAAGCACACCCTCCTATAATATAACTCCAAAAGAAATTATATTTTTTAATATTTTATTTTAATTTTTATTAATTATACTTTATTCATGTTGTTTACCCCCATAAAACCCTCTCTCCTCCCCTTTCAATCCCACTATCCATCCCCCTTGTCCAGTCATGCCCTTCCCTAAGTCCACTGATAGGGGAGGACTTCCTCTCCTTCCATCTTATCCTAGTTTATAAGATCTCATTAGGACTGGCTGCATTGTTTTTTTCTGTAGCCTGGTAAGGCTGCTCCACTACCAGTGTGTGATTTTCAACCATCAGATCAATCAGTTCATGTCTGGGGTAGTCCTTGTTCCAATTACTATGGAACCCCCTTGGACTTTGAAATGCCATGGGCTACATTTGTGCAGGGGTTCTAGTTTATCTCCATGCATGGTACTTGGTTCGAGTGTGAGTCTCAGGAAAGAATCTTGTGGTCAGATTTTTGGTTCTGTTACTCTCCTTGTGTAGCTCCTGTCCTCTCCAAATTTTACTACTACCCTCTTCTTTCATTAGAATCTATGCATTTCTCACAACAGTTGGCCATAATTCTCGGCATCTGCTTTGACAGTCTTCACAGTAGAGCATTACAGAGGCCCTCTGTGGCAAGCTCCTAACATGATCTCTATTTTGTCCTTCTTCTGATGTCCTTCCTCTTTTTCTTTTGGGATGGATATTGAATATTTTGCCAGAATCCTCCCTCTTGATTAGTTTCTTTAGGTGTACAGATTTTAGTAGGTTTATCCTATATTATATGTCTATATGACCAACTGTATATGACCAACTCTATATGAGTTAGTATATGCCATGAGTGTCTTTCTGATTCTGGGATACACCTCACTTCCAGTTCCCACCATTTACCTGCAAATTTCAAGATTTCCTTGTTTTTTATTGATGAGTAATATTCCATTGTTTAGAGGTTAAACAATTTCTGTATCCATTCTTCAGTTGGAGGCCAAATTGGTTGTTTCCAGGTTCTGGTTATTACAAATAAAGCTGCTACAAACATGGTTGAAAAAATGTCCTTATTTTTTACTTGAGCTTCTTTTGGATATATGCCTAGAGGGAGATAGCTGAATCTTGACAAAGCACTTTTCCTAGTTGTCTGATAAAGTGCCAGGTTGATTTTCAGAATGGTTACATTCCCACCAGCCAGTGGTACAAGGTTACACTCCCACCAGCAATGGAGGACGGTTCCCATTTCTGCACAACCTGCCCAGCATGTGTTGTCACTTGAGTTTTTTTATCTTGGCCATTCTGATGGTTGTAAGGTATGATCTCAGGGATGTTTTGATTTGTATTTTCTTGATCACTAGTGATGTTGAGCATTTCGTTGAGTGTTTCATTGCAATTTAATATTCCTCTATCAAGAACTCTCTGTTTAGCTCTGTTCCCCTTTTTTAATTGGATTACTTGATTTGTTGCTTTTCATCTTCCTTAGTTCTTTATATATAAAGGATATTAGCCCTCTGTCACAAATAGGCTTCGAAAAGATTCTTTCCCAATGTGTAGGCATTCATTTTGTTTTTATGACAGTGTCCTTTGCATTACAAAACTTTTTCAGTTCCATGAGGTTACATTTAATGATTCTTGCTCTTAGAGCCTATGCTGTTGGTGTTCTGTTCAGGAAGTTGTCTCCTGTGCCAAAAAGTTCAAGGCTCTTCCCCAATTTTTCTTCTAGTCGATTTAATGTGTCTGGTTTTATGTTGAGGTCTTTGATCCAATTGGAGTGTAGTTTTGTGCAGGGTGATAAGTGTGGATCTATTTGCATTTTTCTACATGTAAACATTCAGTTAGAAAAGCAGCATTTGTTGAAGATCCTATCATTTTTCCAATGAATGGTTTTGGCATCTTTGTCAAAACTCAGGTGTCCATAAGTATGTTGTTTTATTCCTGGGTATCCTATTCAGTTCCATTGATCCACCCCTCTATTTCTATGCCAGTACCATGTAGTTGTTATTAATGTTTCCGTATACTATAGCTTGAGATCTGGGATAGAGATATCTCCAGATGATATTTTATTGTAGAGGATTATTTTTGCAATTTGGGGTTTCTTGTTTTTCTGTATGAAGTTAAGAATTTTTCTTTCAAATTTTATAAAAAATTGTGTTTGTAATTTGGTGGGAATTGCATTGAATCTGTAGATTGCTTTTGGTAAGATAACCATTTTTACAATATTAAGCCTGCCAAACCATAAGCATGGGAGATCTTTCTATCTTCTGATATCTTTTTCTAATTTTTTCTTCAGAGACTTGAATTTTTTTTCATACAAGTCTTTGACTTGCTTGGTTATGGTCATACCAAGCTACTTTATGTCTTTGACCGAATACAAGACCACATCAAAGATATCATTCACTATGATCAAGTTGGCTTGATCCCAGGTATGCAGGTTCAATATATGGAAATGCATCAGTGTGATCCACAATATCAATGGGTGTAAAATGAAATCTCAGGGTCATTTTGACTAGCATTTCTCGATGGCTAATGATGTGGAACATTTCTTTAAGTGTTTCTCTGCCATCTAATATTACTCTATCGAGAAATCTCTGTTGAGCTCGATTCCTCATTTTTTAATTGGATTACTTGATTTGTTGCTTTTCAACTTCTTTAGTTCCTTATATATACTGGATATTACTTCTCTGTTACATAGAAGCTTGGAGAAGATTTTCTTCCCAATCTGTAGGCATTAGTTTTGTTTTGATGACAGTGTCCTTTGCTTTACAGAAATATTTCAGTATCTTTAGTTTCCATTTCTTGATTATTGCTCTTAGAGCCTGTGCTGGTGATGTTTTGTTCAGGAAGTTGTCTCTTGTACCAATAAGTTCAAGACTCTTCCCCAATTTTTCTTCTAACTAATTTAATGTGTCTGGTTTTATGTTAAGGTATTTGATCCACTTGGACTTATGTTTGTTCAGGGTGATAAATATGGATCTATTTGCATTTTTTCTACATGTAGACATCTAGTTAGACCAGCACCATTTGTTGAATATGCTATCTTTTTTCCATTATATGATTTTGGCATCTTTGTCAAAACTCAGGTATCCATAAGTGTGAGGATTTATTTCTGGGTCTTCTCTTCAGTTCTGTTGATCCACCATTCTGTTTCTCTGCCAGTATTGTGGAGTTTTTATTACTGTTGCTCTATAGTACACCTTGAGATCAAGGATGGAGATACCTCCAGAAGATTTTTTATTGTGGAGCATTGTTTTAGCAATTCTGGGTTTCTTGTTTTTCCATATGAAGTTGGTAATTTTTATTTCAAGGTCTGTAAAATATTGTGTTGGTAATTTGATGGGAATTGCATTGAGTCTGTAGATTGCTTTTCGTAAGATGACAATTTTTTAAATGTTAATCCTGCAAAGCCATGAGCAAGGGAGATCTTTCCATCTTCTGATATCTTCTTCTAATTCTTTCTTCAGAGATTTGAAATTTTTTTTCATACAAGTCTTTGACTTCCTGGGTTAGGATTTCACCAATGTATGTTATGTCTTTTGTGGCTTTTGTTAAGTGTGTTATTTCCCTTATTTCTTTCTCAGCCCTTTTGTCTTTTGTATGCAGAAAGGCTACTGATTTTTTTGAGTTAATTTTGTATCCTGATGCTTTGCTGAAAATGTTTATCTGCTGTAGGATTTTCCTGGTAAATTTTTTGAAGTCACTCAGGTATAAAATCATATCATTTGTTAATAGTGATACTTTGACTTCTTCCTTTTCAATTTGTATCTCCTTGATTCTTTCAATTAATTGTCTTATTGTTTTAACAAGGCCTTCTAGAACTATGTTGAGGACATAAGGAGAGAGCGGGAGTCTTGCCTTGTCCCTGATTTCAATAGGGTTGCTTTAAATTTCTATCAGTTTAGTTTGATGTTGGCTATCAGCTTTTTCCATATTGCCTTTACTGTGTACAGATAAGTGCCTTGTTTCCAGGATATAACCAATACTTTAAACATGAATAGAGTTTGGATTTTCTCAAATGCTTTTTCAGCATCTAAGGAGATTATCATTTGTATTTTATTTTCTTTCAGTTTGTTAATATGGTGGATCACATTGAGAAATTTCCATCTATTGGACCACTCCTCCATACCTGGGATGAAGCATATTTGGTCATCGTGGATAATATCTTTGATGTGTTCTTGGATTTGGTTTGCAAGTATTTTGTTGAGTATTTTTGCATTAAAGTTTATAAGGGAGATTGGCCTGAAATTATCTTTCTTTTTTGGGTCTTTATGAAGTTTAGGTACCAAGGTGACTGTGGCTTCATAGAATGAGATTGGTAGTGTTCCTTCTGTTTCTATTTTGTGGAATAATTTGAAAAGAAATGGAGTTAGCTCTTCTTTGAAGGTCTGGTAAAATTCTGCAGTGAAATCATCTGGTCCTACTCTAATTTTGGATTTAAGAATTTTGATGACCGCTTCTATTTCCTTATGGAATATAGTACTATTTAATTAGTTTACCTGGTCTTGATTTAGCTTTGGTAAGTAGAATAGATCAAGAAAATTGTCCATTTCTTTTAGAGTTTCAAATTTTGTGGTATATAGACTTTTGAAGTCAGTTCTAATGATTATTTGGATTTCTTCAGTGTCTGTAGTTTTGTTCCCCTTTTCATTTCTGAGTTTATTGATTTGGATGGTGTCTCTCTGCCTTTTAGTTAGATTGGCTAAGTGTTTGTCTATTTGTTGATTTTTTCAAAGAATCAGGTCTTGGTTTCATTGATTCTTCAATTGTTTTATTTGTTTCTAATTGTTTGATTTCAGCCCTGAGTTTGATTACTTAAAACTGTCTACTCCTTTTTTGTGTGTCTGCTTTTTCTTTTTCTAGTGTTTTAGGTGAGCCATTAAGTTGCTTCAATGAGCTGTTTCCAGTTTCTTCTTGAAGGCACTTAGTGTTATGAACTTTCTTCATATCACTTCTTTCATTGTGTCCCATAAGTTTAGCTATGTTTTGCCTTTATTTTCATTGAATTTTAGGAAGTCTTTAATTTCTGCCTTTTGATATTCCTCTATTAAGAACTCTCTGTTTACCTCTGTTCCCCGTTTTTTAATTGGATTACTCGACTTGTTGCTTTTCAACTTCTTTAGTTTGTTATATATACTGGATATTAGTCCTCTGTCACATAGAGGCTCAGTGAAGATTCTTTCTCAATCTGTAGGTATTCATTTATGGTTTATTTGTTTATTTGTCTATAGTTTATTCGTTTGTGTTTTGATGACCGTGTCCTTTGCTTTACAAAAGCTCTTCATTTTCATGAGGTCTCATTTATTGATTGTTGCTCTTAGAGCCTGAGCTGTTGTTCTGTTCAGGAAGTTTTCTCCTGTGCTAATGAGTTCAAGGCTCTATCCCACTTTTTCTTCTAACTGATTTAATGTATTTGGTTTTATGTTGAGTCTGTGATCCACTTGGACTTTAGTTTTGTGATGGGTGAGAAGTATGCATATATTTGCTTTTTCTACATGTAGGCACTCAGTTAAACCAGCACCATATGTTGAAGATGCTATCTCTTTTTGATTGTATGGTTATGGTTTCTTTGTCAAAAATGAGGTGTGCATATTGTGGGGGTTTATTTTGGGGTTATCTTCAGTTATATAGATCCACTCCTCTCTTTCTCTGCCAATAGCATGCAGTTTTTATTACTGTTGCTCTATGTACAGCTTGAGAATAGGGATAAAGATACCTTCAAAATATCTTTTATTGTAGAAGATTGTTTTAGCAATTCTGGGTTTAGTCTTTTTCCATATGAAGGCAAGAATTTTTCTTTTAAAGTCTGTAAAGAATTATTTTGGTAATTTGATGGGAATTTCATTGAATGTGTAAATTGCTTTTGGTAAGATGGCCATTTTTACTATGGTAATCCTGCCATGCTATGAGTATGGGAAATCTTTACATCTTCTGATATCTTCTAATTATTTAATTTGAGTCTTGAAATTTTTTCATACAAGTCTTTGACTTGATTGGTTAGTATTACAGCACCATACTTTATGCCTTTTAGTGAATAGAAGAACACACCACAGATATCATCCACTATGACCACGTAGTCTCCATGCCAGGTATACAGGGGTGATTCAATATAGGGAAATCCATCATTGTGATCCACCATTATTAACAAACTGAAAGAAAAAAAACCACATGATAATCTCCTTAGAAACTGAAAAAAAAAAAAACACTTGAAGAAACCATCTTCCTTTCATGCTTAAAGTATTGGAGAGATCAGGGATACAAAATGCACATATATAAGTATAGTAAAGGCAATATAAAGCAAGCCTATAGCCAACATCAAACTAAACAGAGAGAAATTTAAAACAATCCCACTGAAATCAGGAACAAGGCAAGGCTGCACACTCTCTCCATATCTCTTTGACATAGTTCTGGAAATCCTTGCTAGAACAATAAGAAAATTGCAATAGATCAACGGGATAGAAATTAGAATGGAAGAATTCAAAGTAACACTTTTTGCTGATGGTATGATAGTATACCTAAGTGACCCCAAAAATTCTACCAGGAAATTCCTACATCTGATAAACATCTTCAGCAATGTGGCTGGTTACAAAATTAACTAAAAAAATCAGTAGTTTCCTGTATAAAAAAATACAAAAGGGCAGAAAAAGAAATTAGGGAAACAAAAGTTATTATATTATCTATCATGGCCATAACTCCTAACCCTTCCCAGACATTTCCTCACTGAGGACTCACTGAAAATAGATTAGCTTCTAGGGGACATTGCAATTCAAACCACAAGAAAGTGGAATAAGATGGAGAGACGTCTAGGCTAAAAGAACATAGTAATCCTGAAGTTTCTCATTCAATACAACGATTAAAAGCCCAACAACCTCTAAAGACTGAAGAACAGGCCTGACAATCTCCTTTGGAAAATGTGGAATATTTCCATAATGGAGAATTATTCAACTAAGAAAATGACTTCATGATATTTTCAGGCAAATGGATGGAACCAGAAAAATCCATTCTGGATGAAGTAAATAAAATACACAAAGGCAAATATGGTATGTATTCACATATTAGGAGGTCTCCTAATATTGGAGGATAAAGTTCCAATAAGCCATCTATTGTGACGCTACCAGTGTTCTACTATGGGGATTGGGTGGCAGTTAATTGAGTTGTTGGGCCAGAGCAACCTACAGAAAATTTCACACAAACCCAACTGTTGTTATTAAAAAATATGCTGCTCTCTGCCCTCAACTAATAGATCAATACCAAGGCCTTGGATCCACAGAGATGCTTCTTTCTGCATCATATGAGATTAAATACAGAGACCCACAGTCCCATATAGTAAAGAAAGAGACACCTTAAAACACCCAGCTCTCTCTCCCCTCAGAGCTCTGGGAAGCCTGTAGGAAAGGAGGCATATAGAGTGTCATAGAGGTAATTGAGGACACAAGGAGAACAATGCCCTGAAAATCAGGCTGCAGAAGATGATGATGAAGCCATCCTTGATAAGCCCTGATGAGCTAGGGTCAGATAGAAGGGGGAGGAGGACCACCCCTATCTGGGCAATTAGAGAAAAGCATAGGTGAAGAAGAAGGACCCTGGGTGGGACTGGAAGGAGAAGACTGATGGGGCAGAAGAGGGGATACAAAGTGAAAAAATCATAATAAATAAGCACAGAAGAAAAACTGTGATCAAGATGATGAAGTATAAAACTCTTTAGGACTGATGGTTTCTTCTTGGTGGTGCCGAGCTTTAGCAAGGATGAACTCAGTTTTCTTTAAGGGACTTGGCACTGAGACACTGATCATGTTCCACTGAGTAGATGAACAACACAGACTTCAATTGATGTATTTTAAAGAATAATAATTTACTGTGACTCATGTGTAGGAATTTGAATGTGGGAGCAATGGAAAAGGAATGTAATGTAATTTATATGAAATTCCCACCTAATCACTACAAATAATACACTGACAACTTATGTAATGACTATGAAAATGGAGAAAAGATTCTGCTCAACAAGCACTCCTGGAACAAACACTATGTTTACAGTGTTTGTCTGGAGCACCACTGAAGGAAGCTAAGCTGCTCTTATATCCTAGGCATATAGCAGGGATGCATTTCTCTATCCTGAAGGCCAAGGTATAACAGTAAACCCCAGAACCAGTAAGATTACTCACTGAATACTGAGCAGGACACAACTTACCTGAGAAAAAGTCTGAGCAGCCCTACATTCCTCAATCTGGGCAGCTGGTAGGATACAATCCAGAGATGACATTTCCTGTGTCCAAGACTCTTAGTCTAGGAATATTGTCACATATTTCTTTCAAGAGTTCCTTAACTAAATATCCTGGTATGACAGCAGAATGGAATTTTGATATCACAATGCTTTTATGACATCACAATGCTTTTTGACATCACAATGATATTATGACATCACAATGGGGTTATGATCTCAATAGTCTATTATGACATCACATTGATATGACATCACAATGGAATTTTGATATTACAATACCATTATGACATCTCAATGGTATTATATCTTCACAGTGATATGACATCCCATCGGTGTAAAGACATCACAATGGCATATTAAAATTTACTATTAGTTTGTCTTTTGTTAATGCTTTCAGTTAATTCTAAACAGTTGTATAACCAATTCACCACACAGACTGGGTTTATTTACTTAACATAGAACGCAGTGCTGGTCAATAGTTACTACTTCCTACACCTTCATAATCCTTATAGTTTCCTAACATTTATATCTTAACCATTATACTTGTTTTTTGTGAAGTCTTAAGTCTGTTCATTTTCTCCACACTGTTACAAGATTTCTTCTCCCACTCTGCTCTCCAATCTCTGCTCCCTCTCACTTCCCACTCATTTCCTGACCTCTGGCTTCTCTCATTGCTCAAAATTGTGGCTAATTGCTTTATTCTGGCCTGTTTACACAAAGTTGAGAGAAGATGCTTAGAATACATATCACAATGCAATATCTGGATTGAAAAGAGAAAGTGAGGGGTAAAATTAAGCATTTGAATGAACAAGGGTAAGGTATATAAATTTCAGAAGAACATTATACCAACAAAAGTATGACAACATCACAGTGCTATGATAACATCACAATGCTAATGTGACATCACAATTGGGTTATGACCTCAATATGCTAATATGACATCACATGGATATCATGACATCAACATTCTATTATGACATGATAATGACATTATGACATCACACTGATATTATGACATCACAATGCTCTTATGACATTAAAAATGATTTTCTGACATCACAACTTTATTATTAATTCCAATGCTATTATGACTTAATGATATGACATCACAATACTATTATGACATCACAAGTTTATTATGACATCACAAATACATCATGTATTTGTGTCATGACATCTCAGTGCTATTATGATATCAGTATGGTAATATGACATAACAATGGTGTCAGGATAGTCAAATGGTATTATGACATAATAATTCTCTTCTGATTTCACTTTTTCATTATGACATTATTGTGGAATTTTGACATCACAATTTCATTATGATCTCAAAATGCAATTATGATATCAAAATACTTTTATGACATCTCAATTATATTAGATATCACAATTGTGTTATAACATCATAATGCTATTATGATCAAAAATGGTATTATAACTTTATAATGGTATTAGGACATGATTTGGGTATAACATCACATGGATTTTTTATATCAAAATGCTATTTTGCCTTCACAACGGTGTGACTTCACAATGATATTAGGACATCATTATGCTATAATGACATCACAATGCTACTATGATATCACAAAGGCATCATGATATCAAAATACATCATGGCCTCCCATTGCTATTATGACATCATAATAGTATTATGACTTCACAATGGTATTATATCACAAAGCTATTAAGACATCACAATGCTATTATGACATGATTGTTTTAATGACCTCACAATGGAATTTTGACATTAAAATGCTATTATGACTTCACAACTGTATGAATCTACAATGATATTAGGACATCTCAATGATATAATGCCATCAAAATGCTATTATGTCCTCAAAATGGTATTATGACAACACAATGTCATGACATCTAAATGCTATTATGTTATCAAAATGATATGACATCACAATGGTATTCTGACATAAAATAGTGTTATGACCTCACAATGAATGATATTATGACATCAAAAAGCTATTTTAACATCACAATGGTATGACAGCTAAATGCTATTATGACTTCACAATGATATGATATCATAATGCATTAGGACAACACAATGGTATTTTTACCTCCCAATGCTATTATGACATTGCAATACTATGATGAAGACACAATGATATTATTCTATCATAGTGGTGGTATGACTTCACAATGCTACTATGCCATCACAATGCTATTATAATATCCAAAGTCATGATCACATTAAAAGGTTATTATGACATCTCAATTCTATTTCCACATAATTGTGGTATGACATCACAATGGAATTTTGATACTTTGAAGCAAAATGCTATTACCACAAAGCAGTATTATGACATCAATATTCATCATGACATTCCAATGCTATTATGACATCACAATGTTTTTATTTCATCATGACATTCCAATGCTATTATGACATCACAATGGTATAATGACATCACAATGTTATTTTATCATCACAATGCTTTTATGACCTCACAATGGTATTATGACATCACAATGTTTTATGCTATCACTATGGTGTCATGTCTTCACAATGCAATTATGACATTCCAATGGTATTATGACATCTCAGTGGTATGACATCCCAATGGTATTTTTACTTCCTAATTAGATTATGACATCACATTTTTTTACTTCATAATGGAATTCTGCCTTCACAGTTGTTTTATTACATCTCAATGCTATGATGGCATCCCATTACTCTTATTTCATCACAAAGTTGTGATGACATCACAGTGCTATCATGACATAAAAATGGTATTACGAAATCACAATATTATGATGATATCACAATGCACTTATGCCATCACAATGGTATTATGACAGCACAATAGTATTAAGATATAACTATGATATTATGATATCACAATGCTATTATATCTTCACAATGATATGACATTGCAATGGTGTTATGATATCACAATAGTATAATGGCTTCACAAAGGTATGTTGTAGGTGATGATTAATATTTTCTATTGCTTTATTTTTTATTAAGCTTGCTGTTAATCCTAAACAGCTGCATAGCCAAATAACCACACAGGTTCTGGTTTTATTTAGTTAACCTAGAACACAATGCTGGATGAGAGTTACTTTCTCCTAAACCTTCAAGCCCTCATAATTGTAATACATCCCAATTCTATAATATCCTCACAATTACATGACATCACATTGGTATTGTGACATCACAGTGCTATAATGACCTCATAATAACATTATGATATCAAAGTGATAATATTCTCCATCTATGTTGATTGAAAGCTTTGCAGGGTATAGTAGTCTGCATTGACAGCTGTGGTCTCTTAGAGTCTGCGTGAATCCTGCCCAGGCCCTTCTGGCTTTCATAGTTTGTGATTAGATGTCTGGTGTGATTCTGATAGCTCTATCTCCATATGTTACTTGGCATTTTTCTCTTTCTGCTTTTAATATATTTTCTTCTGTAGATTTAGTATTTTGACTATAATGTGACATGATATATTTCTTTTCTGGTCTAGTCTATTTGGTGTTCTGTAGGTATCTTGTATATTTATGGACATATCTTTCTTTAAGTTGGAAAATTTTTCTTCTATGATTTTTTTGAAAATATTTTCTGAACCTTGGAGTCTGGAGTATTCTTTTACAGTGATTTATATTATTCTTAGGTTTCGTCTTTTCATGGCATACTTGATTTCTTGGATATTTTGTGGTTGGGACTTTTCTGATTTTACTTTTTCTTTAAGAGAAGTATCAAATTTCTGTGTGTGTATCTTCAGCACCAGAGATTCTCTCTTCCATTCTGTTGTATTCTGTTAGTGAGGCTTACCTTTGTGATTCCTGATCGTTTCTCTAAATTCTACGGACTCAGAGTTTATAAAATGTAAATGATAATAAAAATAAAAAATTGGAAAAAATTTAAAAAATGCTATTATGATATCACCATTATTTAACACCTCCTTGATATTATGACAAGACAGTGGTATTATGATATCACTATTGTGTGAATGGAATTATAATATTAAAATTATATTACATTTTCACAACGATGTCTATACAATGATATTAGTACATCTCAATGCTATGATGACATTACAATGCTACCATGACCTCAAAGTGATATTATGACAACAAAATTCTATTATGACTTCAAAAATGTATTACATCAAAGTGGTATGAAATTACAATGCTATAATGACACCACAATGCTATTATGACATCATAATGTTAAGACATCACAATTCTTTTATGACATAACAATGCTATTATGACATCACGATGCTATTATGATATCATAATAACATAGCAACCTCAAAAATGGCATTATGACATCAAAATGATATTATGACATTAGAATGCAATTATGATAACACAATGCTATTATATCTCAATATTGTGTTATGACAACCCAACGGTATTATTACTTCACAATGCTATTATGACATCAAAAAGCTATTATTATATCACAATGATGTGACATATAAATCCTATTATGACATCACGATTATATGACATTACAATGGTATTATGAAATCACAATGGTATTATGAGCATTGATGACATCACAATGGTATTGTGACATCACAATTGAAATACAATGCTATCATGACTTCACAAAGGTAGGACTTTACAATATTAGGATGTCTCAAAGCTAAGACAAAATCACAATGCTCTTATGCTATCCCAACAATATTATGACTTCACAAAGCTATTATAACATTATAATGTGTTATGACATCAACATGGTATTATTACTTCACAATGGTACTATGACATCATCATGTTCTTATGACTTCACAATGATTGTGGTATGATATCATAATGAAATTTTGACAACAAAATGCTATTATGACTTCACAATGATATTAGGACATTACAATGCTATGATGACATCACAATACTATTATGACATCAAAATGTCATCAAGAAATCAAAATTCATCATGATATTCCAATGCTATTCCAACATCACAATTCTATGAAGACATCAAAATGCAATTATGTTATCACAATGGTATTATGACACTACAATGCTATGTTGATAATGCAAGGCTATTATGTATCACAATGGCGTTATGACTTCACAATGCTATTATGTCATCATAATTCTATTATGACAACACAATGTTATAATGATACCATTTTGCTTTTATGATATGATTTGTTATAATATCACAATTGAATCATGACATTACAATGCTTTTTTGACTTCACAAATGTATGACTTTATAATGATATTAGGACATCACAATGCTATGATGACATTACAGTGCTATTGTGGTATTACCATAGTGTTATGACTTCACAATACTTTCCTGACATTACAATGCTATTATGAAATCCCAATGCTGTTATAATGTCATAATGGTATGATGACATCACAAAGCTATTAGGAAAACAAAATGGTATTATGACATCACAATGCTATTATGATATCACAAAGGTTGATATCTGAATGTTGTTATGTCATCCCAATGATATGACATCACAATGGTGTTATTAGTTCACAATGCTATGATGACATCATAATGGTATTATGACATAACAAGGGTATTATAACAGCCTAATGATATAATAACATAGTGCTATTAGGTATCACAGTGGTGTTATGACTTTACAATGCTTTTTATCATGTTACAGTGCTCTTATGAAATCATAGTTCATACCATCACAATGCTGTTATGACATAATTCTTTTATAACATTACAATGGAATTATGACTTCACAACAGTCTGACTTTAAAATGATATTAGGACATCTCAATGCTATGATGAAATCACAATGTATTTATTTCATCGCAATGGTATTATGACATCACAATGTCATAATATTCTGATGCTATTATGACATTACAATGCCATTATGACCACAAAAATTTATTATGGCATCACAATTGTATCATAATATCACAACTTTATTATGAAATCCCAATAGAATGACATCTAAATGCTGTTACAGCATCATAATGATATGACTTCCTAATGATGTTATGATATCACAAAGGTGTTATGAGTTAAAAATGCTATGATGACATCACAATGAAATTATGACATCACAATGGTACTATGACATCACAATGCTATTAGGTATCACAGTGGTATTATGACTTTACGATGTTCTTATCACATTACAGTGATATTATGACATCACAATGCTATTATAACATCACAATGTTATGACAACATCACAATGCTATTATGACAGCACAATGATATGAAGTCACAATGCTATTAGACATCATGAAGCTATGATGACATCACAATATTATGGTGACACCACAATGGTCTTATAAGATATTTGTGTTATGATATTACAATGGAATTTTGATATTACAATGCTATTATGACTTCACAATTGCATGACTACTTTAAAATAATATTAGGACATCTCATTGCTATGATGACATCATAATTGTATTATGACTTCACAGTGGTATTATGACATCTCCATGCTCTTATAACATAATAATAGTATTACAACATGATTGTGGTATGACATCACAATTTTGATGAATTATAGAGCTCTTCAGGACTGATGGATTATCCTTGGTGATGGTAACAGCGTGCACCAATGATGAACTCAGTTTTGTTTAACGGACTTGGCACTGAGACTCTGATCATGTGTCAGTGAGTACATGAAGAACACATACTTCAATTGATGTATTATAAAGAAAAAAATTTAGTGTGAGACATGGGTAGAAATATGAACCTGGGGACAATGGAAAAAGAGTCTAATGTATGTTATATGAAATTACCACATAATCAATGAACATAGTATGTTGAGAACTTTTACAATAACTATCATGGAAAATAATTTCAGCTAAAGGAGGGCAGAGTTTGAATTTAAAAGGTATGTTTTCCAGGAACTGAATATGTATCAGAGAATCTTAGCCATTAACTAGTGGTTACCCAGGTACCTCAGACCCCATGAAGTCAGGTGGCACCTCTGAACAAGGAACCTTGGCACTAACACTATGTTTAGAGTGTTTGTCTGGAGGACCACAGCAGAAAACACAGCTGATTTTGTGTCCTAATATAAGATGGACACGTTTATCTGTCCTGAAGGTCCACTGCTAACTGTAAAAACCTGGAGGTTTCCTCACTTACCACTGAGTAGGACAAGTCTGTCAATCTTGTCAGACTGGCCAAAGCCATCCAGCTAATAGACGAATAGCAACACTCGTGTCTCTCAGTTCTCCTTTGCCATACACTGGTCTTTCTTTCTTTCAGCCAAACCAGTCCCAGGAATTGTCTGCTTTCCTTCTCTTTTCCCTACTCTTAAAGACTCAATGCCCCAGGGAACCCTACACCCTGCCAGCCTATTATATCAATAAGAATGTGAAGGTCCATTTAGTGAGTATGCAAGTAACTGCTCAGTTCAAAGTCACGACCTAGAAAATTTCAGTTCTGAGACCTCAGTAGAAGACCACCTTGTCATTTAGTACATTCCCCTTATCCCCACATCACTTTGAAGCTTCCCTTGTTAGAAAGCTGTCCAGTAAAATTATCATTAAAGTTTCATTTACTACCTGGCATCGTCACAGTGATAAAAAGGATAAAGGGACACTGCGGAAAGTTTGTTTACTTATCTCCATGTAAACCTTAAGATTATTTCAGGCACTGATTGGCGGAGAGGCATAATGATGTCATGAAACATGTTAAAGCCAGTAAGAGTTTCAGGAGCCATTTATTAAAAGGGCCAAAGGGACAGGCTGCTTAAGATAAAGCCTGAGCAGCCCTACATGCCTCAATCTGGGCAGCTGAAAGCACATAACCCAGACATGTCAGTTCTTTTGTCCAAGACTCTTAGTTCAGGATGGCTATCACATATTTCTTTTGTGTAATATTTAATAAAGTCATATGAGTTTCACATTACCACAGATTCCATTAGTATTTGTTAAATACATATGTCCTCAGTCAGTGAATTACTTAGTGGGAAAACGCTCTCAGCCAAAGGCAAATATTTGTTTTGCTTTTTTTTTTTTTTTTTTTTTTTTTGTGGTCTGAGTTTTTTTTTTTTTTTTGTTTGTTTGTTTTGTTTTGTTTTGTTTTGTTTTCTTTTTTTTCAATGCAGTTTATTCAGAAACCTTGAACAATCTTTGGGGAAAGCGAGCCCACAGCTTAAATAGCCTCTAGGTAGCCAACCCCAGTGTGCCACGTGGGCAATACAGATAGGTCCACATACACGGAAGCAAGCCAGATCCTCAGCCTTAGCCAATTATGAAGTTGTTTGTGACAGAGAGCACTCACCATCGGGAAGGTAGGAAGGTGGAAGTCGGAAACCAGCTCTATCTTTAAGGAGCGGCATTACGCAGCTCTCTACAGTTCCCCCTTTTTGTTTTAGACACATCAGGCAAGAGTAGAAGTCTGATCTCTGATATTAGAAATAAATTGGGACTTTGTACCGATGTTCATTTAGGTGTCATCCACCCAAAGAGCATCAGAACCGTCCCATACCTTTTTCTCAGAGGCGGGACCTTGGGCATCAACCCACATGCAATCAGACATGCTCTTCTCTGGGTGGAAAGCTGCTGACCCTGAGTGCAGTGCTTAGCCTCGCATCCTGAGAGTAACATTTAACTCCCATGCTTGGGGAGACTGTCCTGCTTCAATGGCTGTAAAGGCCTGAATGGTCATGGCTGCATTACTCTATTGTGAGACTCTAATCTTGCATATATACCACAGGCAAACCAAGGAGACCAACACCCGAAGGCCTGCTAATGATTCCATGCCTACGCATTCCTTCAGATGATTCATGGCTGCAGCAATCCATGATGATAATCCTGTGGCTAGTCCTGCATCAACTCTAGTAGAATTTACTGTGACAATGGCCACTCTCAGCTGCTCCATCGTAGTATCGAATTCTCCAGTCCAATTACGTGAAATATAGCTAGACAATTGTTTAGACAGATTTGCAGCACAGGAAAAATTCTCATATTGTATGCTAGTGACACAAAGTCCAGCATACTTGAATTGACAGCCAAGTTGAGCGATTTGCCATAGGGTATCAATTTGCTCCTGCACGAGGTCAATCCTCTGATTGATCACCATCAAGCCTCCTTTTAGTTGAGCATTAATTCCTTTTTGTACATATAAGGCATGAGCTACATTGGCTAAAACATTATTCAGGGTCTGAGCAGTCTGCACAGTATGACTCATGGCTAATGCTGCAGTGGTAGCTCCAATAGCCACCAATGAAATGGCAGTAACAATGGCGGCTGTAGTTCCAAGATCCCTTTTCTGTCTGAAGAGAGTCATAGCGTGAGGGGCATCAACGGGCACAGACACCCAGAGAGGCATGCAAGTAACCAGGGCATACCTAAATTCACTAGCATTCCAGCATTGGGCAAAAAAGCAAGCATCATTACTACAATTACTTGGCTCTATCTGGTTAACAATGAATAAAACTGGGGGATATAAATAAACAGGTGTGGGCTTATAGGAATTATTATGAGAAGCCTTAACCGCCTAGTTGGAACATCCTGCATCAGTTCTAGAACTAGCAGTGGTGGTGTCTGAGGTATGAGTAGGTTCAAGGAGACCATTGCCCCCAGGGGCGAGATGTGCTCCATGTAAACTGACTAACTCCATGTTTTCATCCACTTTTGAAAGTCATTTAAGGTTCTTAAATTATATTTTTTTTTCCTTTTTTAAATTTTTCATCAATTACACTTTATTCATTCTGCATCCTCCCATAAGCCCCTCCCTCCTCCCCTCCCAATCCCACCTTCCCTCCTCCCTCTGCATGCATGCCACAGCCCAGGTCCACTGATAGGGGAGGTACTCCTCTCCTTTCTGATATTAGTCCATCAGTTCACATCAAAAGTGGCTGCATTGTCCTCTACTATGGCCTACTAAGGCTGCTCCCCTCCCTGGGGGAGGTGATCAAAGAGCAGGCCAGAGAGATTATGTCAGAGGCAGTCCCTCTTCACATTATTATGTAACCCACTTGGACACTGAACTGCCCTGGGCTACATCTGTGCAGGGGTTCTGGGTTATCTCCATGAAAAGTCCTTGGTTGGAGTATGAGTCTCTGGGAAGTTCCCTGTGTTCAAATTTTGTTGTTCTGTTGCTCTCTTTGTGGAGACCCTGTCTTCTCCAGCTCTTACTATTTCCCACTTCTTACATAAAATTCCACTCACTCTGCCCAGCAGTTGGCCATCAGGCTCAGCATCTGCTTTGATAGTCTGTAGGGCAGAGGCTTTCAGAGGCCCTCTGTAGCAGGTTCCTAGGTTGTTTCCTGTTTTCTTCTTCTTTGATGTCCATTCTCTTTGCCTTTCAGGATGGGGATTGACTGTTTTAGGTAGGGTCCTCTCTTTTGCTTAGTTTCTTTAGATGCACAGATTTTAGTGGGTTTGTCCTATGTTGTATGTCTATATGAGTGAGTATATACCATGTGTGTCTTTTTGCTTCTGGGACATCTCACTCAGGATGATCCTTTCCAGGTCAAACCATTTACCTGAAAATTTCATGATTTCCTTATATTTCATTGCTGAGTAATATTCCATTGTATAGATGTACCAATGTTTCTGCATCCGTTCTTCAGTTGAGGGGCATCTAGGTTGTTTCCAGCTTCTGTCTATTACAAATAAAGCTGCTACAAACATGGTTGAGCAAATGTCCTTATTGTTTACTTGAGCCTCTTTTGGATATATGCCCAGGAGTGATATGGCTGGATCTTGAGGAAGCGCTATTCCTAGTTGTCTGAGAAAGCACAAGATTGATTTCCAGACTGGTTGTACAAGTTTACATTCCCACCAGCAGTGGAGAAGAGTTCCCCTTTCTCCACAACCTCTCCAGCATGTGTTGTCACTTGAGTTTTTTATCTCGGCAATTCTGATGGGTGTAAGGTGGAATCTCACGGTTGTTTTGATTTGCATTTCCCTAATGGCTAATGAGGTTGAGCATTTCTTTAAGTGCTTCTCTGCCATTCGATATACCTCTGTCGAGAATTCTGTTTACCTCTGTTCCCCATTTTTTAAGTGGATTACTTGGTTTGCTGCTTTTCAGCTTCTTTAGTTCTTTATATATACTGGATATGAGTCCTCTGTCAGATAAAAGGTTGGTGAAGATTCTTTCCCAATCCGTAGGCAGTCGCTTTGTTTCATAATGGTATCCTTTGCTTTGCAGAAGCTTTTAAGTTTCATGAGGTCCCATTTATTGATTGTCACTCTTAGAGCCCGTGCTGTTGGTTTTCTGTGCAGAAAGTTTTATCCTGTACCAATGAGTTCTAGGATATTCCCACTTTGTTTCCTAGCCGATTTAATGTGTCTGGTTTTATGTTGAGGTCTTTGATCCACTTGGACTTCAGTTTTGTGCAGGGTGACAAGTATGGATCTATTTTCATTTTTATACATGTAGACATTCAGTTTGACCAGCACTATTTGTTGAAGATGCCATCTTTTTTCCATTGTATGGTTTTGTCATCTTTATCAAAAATCAGGTGTCCATAAGTGTGTGGGTTTATTTCTGGGTCTTCTGTTCGGTTCCATTGATCCACCATTCTGTTTCTATGCCAGTACCATGCAGTTTTTAAAACTGTTGCTCTATAGTACAACTTAAGATCAGGGATGGAGATACCTCCAGAAGATCTTTTATTGTAGAGGATTGTTTTAGCAATTCTGGGTTTCTTGTTATTCCGTATGAAGTTGAGAATTTTTCTTTCCTGGTCTGTAAAGAATTGTGTTGGTAATTTGATGGGAATTGCATTGAATCTGTAGATTGCTTTTGGTAAGATGGCCAGGTTTACTAAGTTAATCCTGCCAAGCCATGAGCATGGGAGATCTTTCCATCTTCTGATATCTTTTTCTAATTCTTTCTTCAGAGACTTGAAATTTTTTTCATACAAGTCTTTGACTTCCTTGGTTAGGGTTACTCCGAGGTACCTAATGTCATTTGTGGCTATTGTGAAGGGTGTTGTTTCCCTAATTTCTTTCTGAGCCCTATTGTCTTTTGTATACAGGAGGGCTAATGATTTTTTGAGTTAATTTTGTATTTTGCTGAAGGTGTTTATCAGCTGTAGGAATTCCCTGTTAGCGTCTTTGGGTTCACTGACGTATACTATCATATTATCTGCAAATACTGATAATTTGAGTTCTTCCTTTCCAATTTGTATCCCCTTGATCTCCTTCAACTGTCTTATTGCTCGAGCAAGGACTTCCAGAACTATGTTGAAGAGATATGGAGAGAGTGGGCAGCCTTGTCTTGTCCCTGATTTCAGTGGGATTGCTTTAATTTTATCTCCATTCAGTTTGATGTTGGCTATGGGTTCGCTGTGTATTGCCTTTACTATGTTTAGATATGTGCCTTGTATCCCTGATTTCTCCAATACTTTAAACATGAACGGATTATTTTGTCAAATGCTTTTTCAGTATCTAGGGTGATAATCATGTGTTTTTTTTTTCTTTCAGTTTGTTAATATGGTGGATCACATTGATGGATTTCCATATATTGAACCACCCCTGCATATCTGGGATGAAGCCTACTTGGTCATGGTGGATGATATCTTTGATGTGTTCTTGTATTCGGTTTGCAAGTATTTTGTTGAGTATTTTGGCAACAATGTTCATAAGGGAGATTGACCTGAAATTCTCTTTTTTTTTTTTGTTCGGTCTTTGTGAGGTTTAGGTACCAAGGTGACTATGGCTTCATAGAATAAGTTTGGCAATGTTGCTTCTGTTTCGATTTTGTGGAATATTTTGAAGAGAACTGGAGTTAGCTCTTTTTTTAATGTCTGGTAGAATTCTGCTCTGAAACCATCAGGTCCTGGGCTTTTTTTTTTTTTTTTTTTTTTAAATGGGAGACTTTCGATGACTGCTTCTATTTCCTTGGGGGATATAGGACTATTTAATTGATTTACCTGGTCTTGATTTAGATTTGGTAAGTGGAATCAATCAAGAAAATTTTCCATTTCGGGTAAATTTTCAAATTTTGTTGCGTAAAGGCTTTTGAATTAAGTCCTAATGATTGCTTGGATTTCCTCAGTGTCTGTAGGTATAGACACTTTTTATTTCGGATTTTGTTGATTTGGATGGTGTCTCACTGCCTTTTATTTAGCTTTGCTAAGGGTTTGTCTATCTTGTTGATTTTCTCAAAGAACCAGCTCTTGGTTTCATTGATTCTTTGAATTCTTTTCTTTGTTTCTAATTGATTGATTTCAGCCCTGAGTTTGATTATTTCCAGCCTTCTGCTCCTTTTTGGTGTGTCTGCTTCTTCTTTTTCTAGGGTTTTTAAGTGAGCCATTAAGTTGCTTGAATGCCCTGTCTCAAATTTCTTCTTGAAGGCACTTAGTGCTATGAACTTTCCTCTTAGTACTGCCTTCATTGTGTCCCACAACTTTGGGTATGTTGTGTCTTCATTTTCATTGAGTTCTAGGAAGATTTTAATTTCTTTCTTTATTTCTTCCCTGACCCAGCTGTCTTTTAGTAGCAAGTTGTTCAGTTTCCATGTATGTGTAGGCTTTTTGCTATTTCTGTTGTTACTGAGGTCCAGCTTTATTCCATGGTGATCAGACAGGATACAAGGGATTATTTCAATCTTCTTGTATCTGTTGAGGCTTGCTTTGTGACCAACTATGTGGTCTGTTTTGGAGAAGGTTCCATGAGGTGCTGAGAAGAAGGTAAATTCTTTTGTGTTTGGGTGTAAGGTTCTGTAAATGTCTGTTAGGTCCATTTGATTCATGACCTCTGTTTGAGATATTATTTCTTTATTTAATTTCTGTTTTGTTGATCTGTCCTTTGTTGAGAGTGGGGTGTAAGTCTCCCACAATTAGTGTGTGGGACTCTATGTGTGGTTTAAGTTTTATCAATGTTTCTTTCCCAAATGTGGGTGCCCTTGTATTTGGGGCATAGATGTTCAGGAGTGTGATGTCTTCTTGGTGAATTTTCCCTTGATGTGTATGAAGTGTCCTTCCCCAGCTCTTTTGATTAATTTTGCTTGAAAGTCTATTTTATCAGATATTAGAATGGCTACTCCTGCTTGCTTCTTGCATCCATTTACTTGAAAAGCCGTCTTCCATCCCTTTACGCTCAGGTAGTGTCTATCTGTGTGACTTAGGTGTGTTTCTTGTATACAACAGATTGCTGGTTTTTTTTATGCATCCATTCTGTTAGTCTGTGTCTTTTTATTGGAGAATTAATTCCATTGATATTGAGAGAGATTAATTATCAGTGGGTGTTAGATCCTTTGAAGTTGATGTTGGCTGTGGTCATATGGTTGTGTGCTTGGTTGCTTTTTGTTTTACTGTAGTGGGGTTATTTATTTCCTGTGTTTTCTTGAATGTAGCTAGTTATCTTGGGTTGTATTTTCCCTTCCAGTGTCTTCTGTAATGCTGGATTTGTTTGTAGGTATTGTTGAAATTTGTTTTTGTCATTGAATATCTTGTTTTATCTGTCTATGAGGACTGAGAGTTTTGCTGGGTATAGTAGCCTGGGCTGACATCTGTGTTCTCTTAGGGTCTTCATGATATCTGTCCAGGCCCTTCTGGCTTTCATAGTCTCTGTTGAAAGGTCAGGTGTGATTCTAATGGGTTTGCCATTATATGTTACTTGGCCTTTTTCTCTTGCAGCTTTTAGTATTTTTTTCTTTGTTCTGTATACTTACGGTTTTGATTATTATGTGGCGGGAGGATTTTCTTTTCTGGTCTAATTTATTGGGTGTTCTGTAGGCCTCTTGTATTCTTACTGGCCTCTCCTTTAAGTTGGGGAAATTTTCTTCAATGATTTTGTTGAAAATATTTTCTGGGCCTTGGTGCAGGGAATCTTCTTTTTCCTCTATTCCTATTATTCTTGGGTTTTGTCTTTTTATGTTGTCTTGAATTTCTTGGATGGTCTGTGTCAGGAATTTTTTAGATTTAACATTTTCTTTGACAAATACATCTATTTCTTCCATTGTATCTTCCACACCTGAGATTCTTTCTTCCATTTCTTGTAGCTTATTGGTTATGCTAACCTCTTAGTTCCTGCTTTCTTCCCTAAGTTCTTTCTCTCCACAATTTCTTCCATTTGTGTTTTTTTTTAATTTTTCCAATTCTATCTTCAGGTCTTGAGCTATTTTGTTGGTTTCCTTCCCCTGTCTGACTGTATTTTCATGTTTTTCCGTCAATTCCTTCAGCTGTTTATTTGAACAATCCACTGTTTCTTTTATTTCATTCAGTGATTTAAGCATTTCCTCTCTAGAGGCCACATACTGTTTGGCTGCACCTTCCTCTATTTCTTTTCGTATTTTATTTGTTTTCTCTGTTATCATCTTCATGAGCATAGATGTTATGTCATCTCCTTGAATTTCATTTATGCTGGGGTGTCTAGGGCTATTTGCCCCTGTATAACTGGGTTCTTGAGATGCCATATTGCTCTGGCTTTTGTTGGTTGAACTTTTAAGCTGTCCTCTACCCATTGGGCTATCTTAGTTGTTTGAATTTAGTTTCTGGTTGTTCCTGGACTCTTGTAGTGGAGAGAATCTCTTTGGCAGGAAGATGGTTTTTCCTGAAGGAAGCCTTCCCAGCTTTTGGGGTATAGTCACTGGATGTCTGGTGTTTTTCAGGATTTGCTACGGCTCACCTCAGGCATAGATACCTGGGTGGTAACTGTGGTCCTGATTAGTCAAGAGGGCTCTCCTCTCACCAGGAGAAGTCCTGGAGACAGCTGCCCTTCTTCTGGGTTTCTTGCTATAAATTTAGTGATCAGCTGCTGTAACCTGTGTGTGTCCTGTGGTTTGGTCGGTTTTGTTAGGGATAGCTGGTTGCTCCTTGGAGCCATATCTGGGTGTTGATCTCAGGGTTCCCGGTCTTTTGTAGGTCTGAGGTTGGGGCTCTGTGCCCCAGAACCCAAGAGGTAATCTGTGGCGTGTGAGTACTGCTCTGGTGTCTTGGGGCACACAGTTCTGTCTGTAAAGAGTAGTTGGTACAAAGCAGGCCTGTGGGCTTGCAGAGTGTGTGCCCACCTGCTAGTCTGTAGGAGCTGAGTTTCCAGTCACTCTGTGCTCCCTGTTTGGGCCCAGATCTGTGATGGCTGAGCATACTCACCTGTCTGCAGTCTGCTAGACTTTTCCTAGGTGACCTCAGCAGCATGGTTTCTTCCTTCTCTGTTGGGTCTTTTCTGGACATGGGTTCCCAGTCCCTGTTGTACTGGGGCATGCAGCTTGTCTGTACTGCTGAGCTGAGCGTGCAGCTCTCTGCGTGGCAGGAGCTCAATTGGGGTACCCACCATCCTAGAGACCTTCTTGGGAAAGACTGGGTGACCCGTGATCAGACTGGCAACTTTGCTTCCCCGTGGGGTTTTCTTGTGACTGGGACTCCCAATCTCAGGCACCCTTGTGCCTACAAATCAGCCTGGGAAAGTGATTAGGACACACACACTTGCGGCTCCAGCCCAGAGACCCAAAGCCCGCATTACCCGGGATTTCTTACAGGTTCTGGCTGGGTAGCCGTGAGTGGACACGACTGATTCCCATGCCGTGGGGGCCTCCCCTCACCTGGGAAACACGATCGGTGTAGTTTCAGGGCCCAGAGTTTAGTCTCCTGGTCACTGCACAGAGAGTGCTGTCCTGCTTCTCACAAGGCAAATTTTTGAACACAGTGTTTAATTGGGACCATGTGCTGGGAGACAAAGCTATTTACTGGAGCCAAAGTCAAATAGTGAGCAAAGCTCATTTAGTGGAGACCTAAAGCTATTTAGTGAAAGAGTTACCTAGGACCCTAAATCATGGGTGATAGATTAGTAAGGACATTCATCTGTTCGTTTTAGAGCATCCATGAGATATTTTAAGAAAACATCTTTATGGGATTTTCCAAGTGCAATATTCAACCATGAAAGCACTCTCCCTATCTCCTGCAACAGTAATTAACCTTCCTGCTTTTTCTGCCTTCTCCCTATATAAGTTGGGTTAAAATTTCTAATAAATGAGGCATTGATCCCACAAACAGACTTGGCCTACATTCCTTGGGTCTTTTGTTCAAACTCATTCTTTTCACCCCCCTTTTTAGGGACCCATTGAAGTCCCTCAGTACATTTCTGGCACCCAACATGACCTATAGGTACAGAGGACTGGATGGAACATCATTCTTCAGAGGCCACAAAAATATATAGGATTCAGCGTTTCCACCAGGAAACTAAAAAACTCCTGCATAAGAGATCTCCACAGAGCTGCCTGTCTGTGAGTTTGATCTGAGAGGTAAGTCAAATGACAAATTATGGGACAAGAATTGCATAAGCATGCCTTATTCTTACATGGCTCAAGAAGTCCTTCAAGACGTGTGGTATAAGGGTTAAGAAAAGGGATTTAGTTAGTTTCTTTGTTTTTATTACTAATATTTGCCCCTGGTTTCCACAAGAAGGCACCATTGATGTAAGATGCTCACAGAGAAATGGACATTGTCTTACAGAATTTTATGAATCTTGTGGTCTACAAAAGGTGCCTGTCTAGGAATTTTCCTATTAGAAATTAATTAATGATATTCTTCAGTTCAGACATTCCCAACATGACTTGGCTGAGGTAGTTTCTCAAACTCAAATGTTTCTCAAAAACAATTCTGGAGGCAGTCCCAAAGCCGTTGAATTAGGTAGGGATGAGACTGCACTTCCCCAACTTTCCCAAGAGCTCCTTCTGTTGATTCTATCTTCATACCTATGCCTGAACTGGAGACTCCAGTTATAGTTCAGCCTGCAGCCAGTTCTCTCTACCCCTCCCTTACATCCCTCCATTTGCAGACACAGGATGGTCCTAATGACTAGCTTTTCACTGAAATGGCCACGTCCCTTGAGGAGAAATCCAGGCACAGTAACCTAGACTGGCAACCCCTGCCATCTTTCCACACTTCAGCAGCTGCCCCTTATTTACCTCCTCCTTATATTAAAGCTCCTCTTTTCTGTGCACCAGCCTTACATTTTGATTCTGACATAAAGGACCTTCCTGCCCAAGACAAACAAAAAGGTCCCCAGGTGGGCCCAGGCAGAAGGCATGGAGCAGAGCCATAGCTTGGTGAGCAGGAGGAACAGAGACACTACATTAGTCTCCTTCCCACTCCCAAGCCAGGCTTGGATATCTTGATGAGAACTGAGCATTTGAAAATGTGCACACCCTCAGAATCTGCCCAAGACCTGCTTCTGCCACCTGCAGAGCTGAGAAGAGTTGCTGAGTGGATTGGCAGTTTACCCTGCCCATCCCACTGGCTTCAGCCAATGTCAGCTTCAGTCAGCTCTGGGACAGAAACCACAGGGATGGAGCCACTTCTAGTTTTAAAGATTAAATTGTGTCACTGATAAATTCTGAGTTTTAAATCTAATTCTTACTTTTGAAATCATGGTTATGCTCTGTATATATATTTAAATGTTTAAAAAGCAGGTACCAGTAGTAGTTTTTGTCTTTGTCTCTGTGTTTTTTTGTTTGTTTTTTGTTTTTGTTTTGTTTTTGTGCCAGCTGTCTGTTTTGGTTTCTGGTTTTGGTTTGCTTGGGAGGTCTGGAAAACTTGGAGAGTTTCCAATCTGGTCAAGGAAATTTGGAAGGATGCTCCATTTCCTGGGGAAAGGGCCCATAAAGGCTCCCTTTGGGAACAGGAGAGTTGCTGGAACCCTAATATGTGTGAATAGAGGGCTGCTGGAGCCTGCTGTCCATCTGGAAGCTCGGTAGAGAGCCCAAGAGAGGTCTGAAGAGATGGCTCACAGGTTAAGAGCACTGGCTCTTCTTCCAAATGTCCTGAGTTCATCCCCAGCAACCACATGTTGGCTCAAAACCATCTGTAGTGCGATCTGTTGTTGCTGTCTATGTTTATAAAAGAAACACAATGTATTTTCATGTGTCTAGCACATCTGCACAAATAGCAGAATTATCTGAAGTATTGGCTGTGTTTCATAGTTTTAATAAGTAGTTTTTGAACATTTTTACAGATAGTGCATATGTAGCTCTGTCTTTGCCTTATTAGAGACTGCAGGTCAAATCCAAATATTTTCCCTGCTGCAATTTTATTTTAAAAAATTGAAAACTTAATACAAAAACTTTATAGGACATTTGAGGGCTCATTTTAATTTGCCAGGACCCCTGTCTAAAGAAAATGCATTGGCAGATAAAGCCACCAAAATGTTTTGTTCACAGTTAAAGAGCTCAGGATGCCCATAACAGGCATCATCTTAATAGTCAAACCTTGAGACTTAAATATGGGCACTTAATATAGTCAAGGCTTGCAGTACTTGTCCTCAATTTCAGCCTGTTTCTCATTTGGGATTCAGTCCTAAAGGTTCCCAATCAGATTTGGCAAATGAATATTACTCATAATCCTAAATTTAAAAAATTAAATATATACATGTTTGTATTGATACCTATTCTTGATTTATTTTTGCCACTCCTCAACAAGGAGAAACTGCAAAAATATGTTATTGCTCATTGTCTACAGGCTTTTAATATTCTATGAGTTCCTAAGTAATTTAAAACTGACAATGGAGCAGGATATACTAACAAATCTTTTAAAAGATTCATTAACAGTTTCAAGTTTCTCATATAACTGAAATACCTTGCAATCCGCAAGGACAAGGCATGCTAGAGTGTGCTAACAAACAATTAAGATTTACTTGCAAAAAACAAAGAGGGGGGATCCACTCCCCTGGATACCTAATTTTTTAAAAAACATTTAGATAAGCATGGTAAATCTGCAACAGATAGATTTTGGCACACAAAAGCCGAAAAAAAAACAAAACAAAAAAACAAAACATACTTTTGATAAAGTAAAATGGAGAAATCGTTTAACAAATCAATGGCATGGACCCAACCCTGTACTCATATGGGGACGAGGAGCTGTCTGTGTTTTTTTGTTTGTTTGTTTGTTTGTTTTGTTTTTTTTTTTGTTTTTTGTTTTCTGTTTTCTGTTTTTTTTTTTTTTTCAGGAAAATGATGCAGCTTGATGTTTACTAGAACACCTGGTGCAACAAGTGGATGTGGAGTTTTCTCCTGACAATGCTAATGATGTCAAAGAAGACCCCTCCAGTCAAGATGACTGCTTATGTGCTGCACTTCTGGAGGAGGGCTGCTTTACACAGATTATACTGGGATTATAAGGGACAGCATGGCTAAGGTTAGGGAAGGCTTAGAAGAGAGAAAGAGAACAGGAGGAAAGTTGGTTTCATAATTGGTTTTCAACCTCTCCCTGGCTCAACACCCTCCTTCCTTCAATCATGGGACTCCTGGTGGGTTTCCATCTCCTTGTATCTCTTGGATCATGGGCCATTAAAAATCTTACTGGCTTGTAAAACAGCAAATTGACTCCCTGGCATCTAAACCCATATAATTCATTATCACAGACATGATTTGGCTAACAGGCTTAGCTGAGCACAAGAAAGACTGCTGACAGTTCATCACATAGGTTTTGACTGCTTACATTTGGCTCTCATGAGAATAGCATGAAACTCAGATAAATCCTTGCCTGTTGTAGCATGGGTACCTGTAATGGGGTTTAAGATGACATTGCAAAGGAAGGACCCAATTGCCCGCTTCTGAGTCCCCTGAGAAGCACACCTGATTGCATAGAGCTTGGTGTCTGATTACGCCTATCCACAACCTGCTGAGGATGCCCTCAGTTTTTGTTGGGGTCTTCCTCTACTCCCCAGTAAGGCACCCCAAAAGGCTGCAAAAAGCCTTGGGAGGAACAGGTCACTACTTTCCCCCGCTGGTTAATGCCCACCATCTGCAAAAAACCTCATGTTCAAAACCTACCTGTTAACCTCTTAAATTGTTTAAGAAGGGGCAAGATGCTGAGAGTCAAAGCTATTTATTGGAGCCAAAGTCAAATAGTAAGCCAAAGCTACTTAGTGGAGACAAAGGTATGTAATGAAGCCAAACCCAAATAGTGAGCAAAGGTCATTTAGTGAAGACCTAAAGCTATTTAGTGAAAGAGTTACCTAGTACCCTAAATCATGGGTGATAGATTTGTGAGGACATTTATCTGTTAGTCTTAGAGCATCCTTGAGATATCTTAAGAAAACATCCTCACAGTATCTTGCAGGTACAATATTTAACCCATAAAAGCCCTCTTCCTATCTCCTGAAACAGTAATTAACCTTCCACCTTTTTCTGCCTTCTCCCTACATAAGGTGGGTAAAAATTTCTAATAAACCAGGCTTTGATCAGACAGACTTTGCCTTCATTCCTTGAGTCTCTTGTTCTACATCATTCTTTCCACCCCCCTCGTTAGGAACCCATTGAAGCCACACAGGTCAGGACAACCGTGCTTATATTTTCACAGAGAAAATCTAGGGATTTACAAGCAGACATCTTGTGGTAGTACTTCAGGAGAACTGAAATTTTTTCATACTGTACCACAAGCGGCAGTTAGAGAGAGGTATAGAGAGAGAGAGAGAGAAAGAGAAAGAGAAAGAGAAAGAGAAAGAGAAGGAGTTAGAGAGACAGATTCAAATTGAGAGATTGAGACCAACATAAACAAATATACTAATATAAGAGAATAAGAGACAGAAATTCCATTCTGTGTGGTCACTTTCATTGGCAAATCAACCTCAAGGCACAATTTTCTCTATTATAACTCCAACAGGAATTATATTATCTAAAAAGGCCATACCTCTGAACACTTCCCAGACATTTCCTCACTAGGGACTCAACATGTAAATAGAAGCACTTCAAGGGGTCATTGCAATTCAAATCACCAGGAGGTTGAAGAAGATGAAAGGACTTCTAGGATAAAGGAACATACTTATCCTGATAGTTAGTCATTCAATACAATGATTACAGTCCCAGCAAAGTTCTAAATACTAAGACTGACAATATCCTTTGGGAAAAAAGTGGAATATTTCCATAATGGAGTATTACTCAGTTAAGAAAATTATTTCATGATATTTTCAGGAAAATGGATAGATCCAGGAAAAAATCATCCTGGGTGAAGTACTAAAATGCAAAAAGACAAATACGGTATGTATTCACATATTAGGAGGCCTCCTAATAGTGGGATGTAAATTCCAATAAGCCATCTACTGTGACCAAATCAATCTTCCACTTTTGTGATTGGGTGGGAGTTAATGCAAGGGCATCATACAGAAATTTTCAAGCAACTGAGGATGTTGTTATTAAATTATGTTGCCCTCTGCCCTCAAATGATAGATCAGTGTCATGTTCTTGTATCCAAAAAGATGCTTCCTTCTGAATCAAATGGGATTACATATAGAGACCCACAGTCTGATATTATCCAATGAGAGACCCTAATACACCCAGCTCTAAATGGGATTTCCCTATGAAATTCTTCCTCCCCTCTGAGCTCTGGGTGCCCAGCAGGAGATGAGGCAGGAAAAGTATCATAAGTAGAGAGAATTGAGTACACAAGAATAACAATGACCTGAGAATCAAGCCATGGAAAAAGACGTTGCAGCCAAACTTGTTGATACCTAAGAAACTAGGGTCAGACTGAAAGTGGAGGAGGATTTCCCTATAGGGAACTAGAGGGAGGGCATAGGATACAAAAAGGAGGGTGGATGGGGCTGGAAGCAGAAGAGGAGGTGCAGCAGAGGAGATATAAAATAAATCATAATAAAGAAATACATAAAAAATTGTCATCAAGGCAATGAAATATAGAGCTCTTCAGGACTGATGGCTTCTTCATCAGAAGAAGAGTGGGGCCAGCCAGGGTGCAGAAAGTATGAATTCAGTTTTCTTTAAAGGACCTGTCACTGAGAATCTGATCATGTTCAAATGAGTATATGAACAGCACATACTAAAATTGATGTATTGTAAAGAAAAAAAATATTTTGACACATGGGTAGGAATTTGACTCTGGGAGCAATAGAAAAGGAGATATAATCAATAAAAAATATGTTGAAAAATTTTACAATGACTTTTAATATTGAGAAAAGTTTCCACCAAAGGAGGGCAGAGTTTGACTTCGTAAGGTATGCTCTACATGTAATCATTACAGAGTAGAGAATATGAGCCATGAATTAGTGTTTACCCAACTAGCTTAGACCCCATGAGCTCAAATGGCACCTCTGAACAAGCAGTCCTGCAATAACATTACATTTAGAGGGTTTGTATGGAGGACCACAGAAGAAAACACATATGTTCTTTTGACCTAGGCATAAAACACAGACACATTTCTGTGTCCTGAAGGCCAAGTTTTTTTTTTCACATTTTTATTATTATTTTTTATCAGTTACATTTTATTAACTCTGTATCCCAGCTGTGTCCCCATCCCTCATTCCCTCCCACTTCCCCCCTCCCTCCCTCATCTCCACCGTGCCCCTTTCCAAGTCCACTGATAGGGGGAACCTCCTCTCCATTCATCTGATCCTGTTTTATCAGGTATCTTCAGGACTGGCTGCAAAGCCCTCCTCTGTGGCCTAACAAGACTGCTCCTCCCTTCGGGGGTGGGGAGACCAAAGAGCCAATCATTGAGTTCCTGTTAGAAATAGTCCTTGTTCCCCTCACTCTGGGAAACCAATTGGTTACTGAGCTACCACAGGCTACATCTGAGCGGAGGTTCTAGGTTATATCCATACATGGTCCTTGGTTGAATGTCAGTCTCAGAAAAGACCCTGTGCCCAGATATATTTGGTCCTTGTGGAGCTCCTATCCTTTCCCCATCAGACTAACTCCCCTTCTTTCTTATAATTCCCTGTACTCTGCCAAAGGTTTGGTCATGAGTTTTTGCTTTGAAAACACTGCTAATTAGAGTCTTTCAAATGTGCTCAGTAGGCTTCTGTCATACGTTCAATGGACATCCCATCTGTCTTTCTAAACAAGGATTGATCATCGTAACCCATGTCTGCTCTCTTGGTAATCTTTTTTAGGTATATAGATTTCATTATGTTTATCATATCTTATAAGTCTATATAAGTGTGTATATACCGTGTTTGTCTTTCTCCTTCTGGGATATTTCACTCAGAATGATCTTTTCTAGATCCCACCATTTGCCTGAAGGCCAAGTTTTAACCTCAGTATCAGGAGTGACAATTTAACCTCAGTGACAATTGAGTAGGACATAGTTACCCATCTAGTCATGTCATCCAAGGCAACCCTGCTCATAGAGGGTTGGCAACACAAAACTGTGGACTTGGCCCTCAAATTTACTAGATTGTAACTTTGAACTGAGCAGTTACTTGTGTCCTCACTAAATTTACCTTCACATTCTTATTTATCTAATAGGCTGGCAGGGTCCAGGGTTCCCTGGAGTATTGAGTCTTTAAGAGTAGGTAAAAGAGAAGAACACCAGACAAGTCATAGAACTCAACTGGCTGAAAAAGAGAAAGTTCATGTATGTAAAAGGAGAACTGAGGGGCAATAAACTATTTAACAGCTGGTGCTGCTTCACACTGGTGTTGGCAATCCTCTATGAGTAGGGTTGCCTTGTTTAACCTGGCTGGATCAGCAGCTGTGTCATACTCAGTGGTCAGGGAGGAACCCTCCTGGTCCAGGAGTTTTCACTTAAAAATATTCCTTAAAGTCAGATAAATCATTCCATGTTAAATGCCTAGGACACAAGAGCAGCTGTGTTTTTGCTGTGGTATTCTAGACAAACCCTCTAAATGTAGTGTTAGTGAGTGTTATTGCCAGGACTGCTAGTTCAGTGGTGCCACCTGAGCTGATGGGGTCTGAGGTACCTGGGTAAACCCTAGCTGAGGTTCTCTGCTACATAATGAGATTCTGGAAATCATGCCTTATAAAGACATACTCTGCCCTCCTTTATGGTAATCTTTTATCCATGTTAAAAGTCATTGAAAAATTTGTCTACATACTATTTTTATTGATTATGTGGGAATTTCATATGATAGGCATTTCACCTTTTTCCCATTGCACAGAGGTTCAAATTCCTACTGATGTATCACTCTAAATTTTTTTTCTTTAAAATACCTCAACTGAAGTATGTGTTGGTGAACTATTCATTGGAACATGATCAGAGTCTCAAAGCCAAGACTCTTAAAGAATCCTAAGTTCATCTTTACAACAGCCTGGCACAATCCACAAGAAGACACCACTTCTTCAGAGCTCTATACTTCATCTCCTTGAACACAGATTTTCTTATGTATTTACTTATTACGATTTGTTTAATTTGTATTCCCTCTGTTACCCACTCCCTCTTTTCCTTCCAGTCCACCCACACTCTTTCTTCTATCACTATGCCCTTTCTTTAGTTCCCGGATACGGGAGATACTCCTTCCCCTTTTATCTGACCCTAGCTTATCAGGTCTCATCAGGTCTGCCTGTATCATCTTCCTCTGCATCCTGATTCTCAGAGCATTGTTCTTGTGTTCTCAATTCCCTCGTATGACACTCTTCCTACCTCCTCTCCTGCTTACTTCCTAGCGCTTTGAGGGGAAGGATAATTTCATAGGTAAATCCCATTTAGAGCTGGGTGTTTTAAAACCTCTCTCTCTCTCTTCATAATATCATACTTTGGGTCTCTGTGTGAAATCCCACTTTATGCAGAAGGAAGCACCTCTTTGGATCTAGGAATATGACACTGATCTATCAGTTAAGGGCAAGGAAAATCACATTTTAATAACAAGAGCCTGGGTTGTTTAAAATTTGTGACAGATGTCGTGGCTGAGCAACTCAAATTATCTGGACCCAAAGCCTCTAGGGGAACACTGGTTTGGTCACAACAGATGGTCTATTGGAACTTTATCCCCCACTATTAGGAGACCTTCTAATAAGTGATTACATACCATATTTCTATTTCGGCATTTTAGTTACTTCACCCAGGATGATTTTTTCTGGTTCCATCCATTTGCCTGAAAATATCCTGATGTCATTTTCTTAGCTGAAAAATACTTCATTAGAGAAATATTCCACATTTTCCCTAAAGTAGATTTTCAGTTCTGTTCTTTAGAACTTGGAAGGAATTGGGTCTTTAAACATTGTATTGAATGGTAAAATATCAGGATAATTGTGTTCTTTTAGCCTAACAATCCCTCCACCTTCTTCTACTTTATGGTAGTTATATTTTAGGATTTATATTTGAATTGCAATATATCCTTGAAGCTCTCTATTTACATGTGGAGCCCCAGTGAGGAAATGTCAGGGAGGGGTTAGGAGTTATGGCTATTAGATAATATAATTCCTATTGGAGTTATTTATTAAAGGAGGGTGTGCTTTGAGGTTGATATACCCATGGTAGTGACCAGACATAATTGAGTCTGTCTCTGGGTCTCTGTCACTTTATATCTTAGTTTTTGTCGGTCTCTTTCTATCTGTTTTTAAATCTATCTCTATAGCTCCTCTCTCTGTCTCACTTTCTCTGCCTGCCACTTGTGGTTCAGTATAGGAAAAGCTCTCAGTTTTGCTGAAGGACTAAACCTAGATGATTGCTTGCTGACTTCACATCCTGGATGGTCTCTGTAAAAATATGTCCGGATTAAATGTCCTAATTAAATGCTTTTTGTTCAAATTGTTGCCTTGGTCAAGGAGTGTTTTCACAGAAAGTAATTCACTGACTGAAGACATATATGCTCATTTAACAAATAAAAATGGAATCTGTGATAATGTGAAAGTCATATGTCAAGGACAAGTGACTTTATTATTGACCACTTGAAAGAAATATGTGACACTTTTCTTGAACTAAGAGTCTTGGACACAAGAACTGTCATCTCTGGGTTGTGTGCTTTCAGTTTGCAGATTGAGGTATGTAGTGCTCCTCAGCCTTTCTCTCCAGCAGGCTGTCCACTTGGCCCTCTAATAACTGGCTCCTGAAACTCTTACTGGCTTTCACCTGTTTCATGACATCATTCTGCTTCTCACTCATTCAGCACCTGAGAGAACCTTGAGGTTTCCATGGAGATGAGTAAACCAACTTTCCAA
The DNA here is from genome assembly GCF_030254825.1 of Meriones unguiculatus. Classification (NCBI taxonomy): domain Eukaryota; kingdom Metazoa; phylum Chordata; class Mammalia; order Rodentia; family Muridae; genus Meriones; species Meriones unguiculatus. The sequence goes on along the minus strand of NW_026843709.1, from coordinate 30,532,451 downwards.
AGTATCCATTATCTCAGATCCTGTGCATAAGTGATTTTTTCTTGTGAAACCCCCAAAAGCCTTTATCTCAGCCCTTTATCCAGAATCCACACCTCTATTACTGTTTACCTGTGACAATGTCAGGTAGGAAATGAAACTTGAATGTTTATTTAATTAGAAAGCTTCCTAAGTGGTGAAGATTCATAGTGATGTGGGATTAAGTGGAATGTACCAAATGACAAGGTGGTCTCATAATGTGGTCTTGGATCTGAAATTTCCTAGGTTGTGACTTAGAACTGAGAGTTACTGCCGTACTCACTAAATATAGCTTCACATTCTTATTGATATAATAGTCTGGCAGGGCCTAGGTTTCCTTGTTGTATTGAGTCTTTAAGAGCAGTGAAAACAGTAGGAAACCAGACAATTTCTGCGACTGGATTGGGTGATAGAGAAAATCTGTGTAGGTGAAAGGAGACTCAGGCTCAATTAACTATTTGACAGCTGGGGCTGTTCCACACTAGGATTGGCAACCCTTGGTTGCCTTGACTGTCCTGTCCCATTTGGCAGCTGTGTTCTTCTCAGTGGTCAGTGAGCAATCTCCCTGTTCCTGGGGTTTACAGTTAAAACTGGACTATCAGGACAGTGAAATCCTTCCATGTCATATGCCTAAGACAAAAGAACAGTTGTGTTTCCTGCTGTGGTCCTCCAGACAAACACTCTAAAAGTAGGTAGTTATAGAGACAAGACTGCTTTTTCAGAGTGCCACCTGAGCTGATGGGGTCTGAGGTAGCTGGGTAACCACTAGTTCTCTGCTACATAATGAGTTTCTGGAAAGCTTGCCTTACAAAGTCATACTCTGCCCTCCTTTAGCCAAATCTTTTCTCTATGTTAATAGTCATTGTAAAAGTTGTCAACATATTATTTTTATGGCTTATGTGGAATTTCATATATTATATATTACACTCCTTTTCCCTTGATCCCTTGATTCCTACCCATGTGACACAGTAAAATATTTTTTCTTTAAAATACATCAATTGAAGTATGTGTTGTTTTTATTTTTGGAACATGATCTGAGTCTCAGTGCCAATTCCCGTAAAAGAACTGAGTTCATACTTGTGTCACCCTTTTGACAACCCCTAAAAGAAGTCATCAGTCCTGAAGAGCTCTGTACTTCATCATATATATATATATATATATATATATATATATATATATATATATATGTATGTATATATATATATACATATTTTTTAATTTTTATTTTTTAATCTTAATCACAGGTTATTTACTTTGTATCCCAGCCATAGCTCCCTTCCTTATTCCCTCCCATTTCCACCCTCCCTCCCTCATCTCCTCCCTGTCCCTTTCCAAGTACCCTGATAGGGGAGGTTCTCCTCACCCTTCCATCTGACCCTAGCTTATGAGGTATCTTCAGGACTGGCTGCAATGTCATCCTCTGTGGCCTAACAAGGCTGTTCTTCTCTCAGGGACGAGGGGGGACATAAAGATGTCAGTCATTGTATTCATGTCAGAAATAGTTCCTGTTCCCCTTACTAGGAAATCCCACTTGGATACTGAGCTTCCATGGGCTTCATCCGAACAGGGCTTCTAGGTTATATCCATACATTGTCCTTGGTTGGAGAAACATTCTCATAGAGAAACCCTGTGCCATGATATATTTTGTCCTTGTGGAGCTTCTGTCCTCTTGCATTCATACTAACTCTCCCTTTTATCATATGATTCCCTGAACTCTACTGAAGATTTGGTTATGAGTCTCAGAATCTGCTTTGATAAGCTGTTAGGTAGAGTCTTTCACAGGCCCTCTGCAGTAGGCTACCATTCTTTTTTCTGTCTTCCCCTACCTCCCATGTCCATCCCATTTGTCTTTCTAAGTGAGGATTGATCATTTTAACCTGGGTCCTCTTTTTTGTTTATCTGCTTAAAGTGCACATATTTTGATATATTTATCCTATCTTCTAGGACTTATAAGTGAGTATATACCATGTGTGTGCCTTTATGCTCCTGGGATACCTCCCTCAGGATGAATTTTTCTAGATCCTACCATTTGCCTGCAAATTTCATGATTTTCTTGTTTTTAATTGCTGAGTAGTGTTCCACTGTGTAAAAGTGCCACAACTCCTGTATCCATTCCTCCATTGAGGGACATCCGGATGGTTTCCAGATTCTATTAGAAATAAAGCTATTACAAATAAAGCTGCTGCAAACATGGTTGAACAAATATTCTTGTTGTGTACTTGAGCATCTTTTGTATATATGCCTAGGAGTGGTATAGCTGGATCCCAAGGAAACACTATTCCTAATTGTCTGAGAAAGTGCCAGTTTGATTTCCATAGTGGTGGTATGAGTTTATATTCCCACCAGCAGTGGAGGAGTGTTCCCCTTTCTCCACACCCTCTGCAGCATGCGCTGTCACTTGAGTTTTTAACCTTTGCCATTCTGATAGGTGGAAGGTGAAATCTCAGTGTCATTTTTATTTGCATCTCTCTGATGGCTAAGGATGTCAAGCACCTCTTTAGGTTTTCTCTGCCATTCTAAATTTCTCTACAGAGAATTCTCTGTTTAGCTCCGTACTGCATTTTTTAATTAGATTGCCTTGTTTCTTGCTTTTTCATTTCTTATTTCTTTATATATTTTGGATGTCAGCCCTCTATCAGATATAAGATTGGTGAAGATCCTTTCCCAGTGTGTAGGGCATATATCCAAAAGAGGCTCAAGTACACAAAAAGGATATTTGCTCAACCATGTTTGTAGCAGCTTTATTTGTAATAGCCAGAAGCTGGAAACAACCCAGATACCCCTCAACTGAAGAATGGATGCAGAAATTGTGGTACATCTACACAATGGAATATTACTCAGCAATGAAAAATAAGGAAATCATGAAATTTGTAGGTAAATGGTGGGATCTGGAGAGGATCATCCTGAGTGAGATGTCCCAGAAGCAAAAAGACACACATGGTATATACTCACTCATATAGACATACAACATAGGACAAACCCACTAAAACCTGTGCATCTAAATTAACTGAGCAAGAGAGAGGACCCTAACTAAAATGTCCAATCCCCATCTGGAAAGGCAAAGAGGATGGACATCAGAAGAAGAAGAAAACATGAAACAACCTAGGAACCTACCACAGAGGGCCTCTGAAAGCCTCTGCCCTACAGACTATCAATGCAGATGCTGAGCCTGATGGTTAACTGTTGGGCAGAGTGAAGGGAACTTTAGGTAAGAACTGGGAAATAGTAAGAGCTGAAGAGGACAGGGTCTCCACAAGGAGAGCAACAGAACCAGAAAATTTGAACACAGGGAACTTCCCAGAGACTCATACTCCAACCAAGGACTATTCATAGAGATAACCTAGAACCCCTGCACAGATGTAGCCCAGGGCAGTTCAGAGTCCAATTGGGTTACATAGTAATGTGAAGAGGGACTGCCTCTGACATAATCTGATTGGCCTGCTCTTTGATCACCTCCCCCTGGGGGGGAGCAGCCTTACCAGGCCATAGTAGAGGACAAGGCAGCCACTTTTGATGTGAACTGATAGACTAAGATCAGAAAGGAGAGGAGAACCTCCCCTCTCAGTGGACTTGGGGAGTGGCATGCATGCAGAGGGAGGAGGAAGGGTGGGATTTGGAGGGGAGGAGAGAGGAGCTTATGGGGGAAAAGAAAAAAAAAAGAAAGAATAATTCTTAACTTCATATGGAAAAACAAGAAACCCAGAATTACGAAAACAATCCTCTACAATAAAAGATCTTCTGGAGGTATCCCCATCCCTGATCTCAAGGTGTATTATGCAGCAACAGTAATGTAAAATGCATAGTACTGGAATAGAAAGAAAATGGTCGATCCACAGAACCAAATAAAACACCCAGAAATAAACCCACACAGTTATGGTCACCTGACTTTTGACAAAGATGGCAAAATCATACAATGTAAAAAAGATAGCATCTTCAACAAATGGTGCTGGATGTCTAAATGTAGAAAAATGCACAAAATAAAGTCCAAGTGGATCAAAGACCTCAACATAAAAGCAGGCATACTAAACTGCTTAGAAGAAAAAGGGGGAAACAGCCTTGAACTCATTGACACAGGAGTCAACTTCCTGAACAGAACACCAATATCACAGGCTGTAAGAGCAACTATCAGTACATGAGACTTCATGGACCTGAAAACCTTCTGCAAAGCAAAGAACACTGTCATCAAAACAAAACAAATGCCTACAGATGGGAAACAACCTTCATCAACCCTCTATGTGACAGAGGGCTAATATCCAGTATATATATAAAGAACAAAAGTTGTTGAAAAGCAAAAAATCAAGCAATCCAATTAAAAAATGGAAACAGAAATTAACAAGCAATCTCGATAGAGGAATATCAAAAGGCAGATCAATACTGAAATGTTCAACATCATTAGCCATCAGGGAAATGCAAATCAAAATGACCCAGAGATTTCAATTGACAACACATGGTGGAACATTTGTGAAGAAAAGGGAACCCTCTCTACTGCAGGTGGGAATGTAATCTTGTACTACCACTCTTGAAAAAAACCTGGTGCTTTATCAGACAACTAGGGGTAGTGCTTCCTTAAGATCTAGCTATAAGAATCCTAGACATAAATCCAAAACAGGCTCAAGTACACAATAAAGACATTTGCTCAACCATGTTTGTAGCAGCTTTATTTGTAATAGACAGAAACTGGAAAATATCCAGATGCCCCCAACTGAAGAACGGATACAGAAATTATAATATATCTACACAATGGACTATTACTCAGCAATAAAAAATCAAGAAAATCAGGTCCATGTTAGGAACTGCGAAAGATCATCCTGTGTGAGCTACCCCCACGAAGACACACAGGGTATATACTCACTCATATAGACATATAATGTAGGATAAACTTCCAAATATCTGTACACCTAAAGAAACTAATCAAGAGGGAGGACTCTGGCTAAAATGCTCAATCCCCATCCAGAAAGACCAAGAGGATGAACATCAAAAGAAGGAGAAAACAGGGAATAATTTAGGAGCCTACCACAGAGGTCCTCTGAAAGGCTCTGCACTGCTGACTATCAAAGAAGATGCAATACTTTTGGCCAACTTTTGGAGAGAGTGCATGGAATCCAATGAAATAAGTGGAAAATAGTAAGATCTGGAGAGGACAGGAGCTCCACAAAAAGAGCAATAGAACAAAAAAAAATCTGAGCACAGCACTCTTTCCTGAGACTAATAACCAAGTACCATGCATGGAAATATCCTAGAACCCCTGCACAGATGTAGCCCATGCCAGTTCGGTGTCCAAGGGGGTTCCATAGTAATAGGAACAGAGATTGCCTCTGACATGAAGTGATTGACCTGCTCTTTGAAAAGCCTCATGCTAATGGGGGAGCAGCCTTAACAGGCCATAAATGAAGACATGGCAGCCACTTTTGATGAGATCTGATAGACTAGGATGAGAAGGAAGTAGAGAAGTCCACCCCGATCAGTGGACATAGGGAAGGACATGAGTGGGCAAGTGGGAGGGAAGGTAGAGTTGGGAGGGGAGAGGCATTATGGGGGTATACAAAGTGAATAAAGTGTAACTGATAAAAAAATTAAAATTTAAAAATATTATTCCTTTTGGAGTTATATTACTGGAGGGCGTACTTTGAGGTTGATATGCAAATGAAAATGACTAAAGAGACGGAGTCTCTGTCTTTTTGTCTTTTCGTCTCTTTCACTTTATATCTTTGTTTCTGTTAATCTTGGACTCCATATTTCTGAATCTGTCTCTCTAACTCTCTCTCTCTCTCTCTCTCTCTCTCTCTCTCTCTCTCTCTGTGTGTGTGTGTGTGTGTGTGTGTGTGTCTTTCAGTTTCCCTTTCTCTGCCTGAAGCTTGTGGTTCCATAAGAAAAGCCCTCAGTTCTGCTAAAGGACTACGGAAAGATGACTGATTGCTTGCTGACATGACATCCTGCATGGTCTCTCTAAAAATAAAATCAGAGTCCACTTGAATGCCTTATTTTCAAAGAGTTGCCTTGGTCAGGGAATAATTTTCCAGTAAACATTTCCATGACAATGGACATTTCTGTGCATTTAACAAATTATAATAGAATCTCTGATAATGTAAAAGTCACATGTCAAGGACACGTGACTTTATTAATGACCATTTGAAAGAAATATGTGACACATTTTTGAACTAAGAGTCTTAGACACAGGAACTGTCATCTCTGGGTTGGGTGCTTTCTGATGTCCAGATTGAGGCATGTAGGACTGCTTAACTTTTCTCTCATGCTGGCTGTCCTCTTGGCCCTTTTAATAAATGGCTCCTTAAACTCTTACTGGCTTTCACCTGTTTAATGACATCATTCTCCCTCTCAGCCAATCAGCTCCTGAAAGAATCTTAGGGTTTCCATGGAGATGAGTAAAGAAACTTTCCTCAGTTTCCATTATCTCTGATCCTTTGCATAGTGACTTTCTTTTGAAACCCAACAAGCCTTTATCTCATCCCTTTATCCAGATCCCACACTTTCACTCCTGTTTACCTCTGTAACAATGTCAAGTAGGAAACAAAACTTTAATGTTTATTTATTTATTTATTTAATTGAACAGCTTCCTAAATATGGAAGTTTCAAAGAATGTGGGATTGAGGATAATATATGTAATATAAGGTGGTCTCCTAATGTGGTCTTGGTTCTGAAATTTCCTAGGTTGTGAATTTGAACTGAACAGTTACTCGCATATTCATTAAATATACCTTCACATTTTTATTGATATAATAGGGAAACCAGCCCTAGGGTTACTTGGAGTATTGAGTCTTCAAGAACATGGAAAAGAAAAGGAAACCCAACAATTCCTAGGAATGATTTGGCTGAAACAGAGAAAGATCGGTGTGTGTAAAAGGAGAATTTGGGGCAAGATATTTTTTGACAGTTGTTGCTGTTAAACACTAGTGTTGCCAATACTCTATGAGCAGGGTTGCCTTGTCTGAAATGGCTGGATTGGCAGTTGTGTGCTATTCAATGGTGAGTCCTGAACTCTTCTGGTTTGGTGTTTAGAGTTAAAACTGAGCTGTAAGGACAGAGAAGTGAGTCCATGTGTATGTATAGGACAAAAGAGCATCTGTGTTTTCTGCTAATGTCCTCCAGGAAAACCCTTTAAATGTAGTGCCAGGACTGCCTGTTCAAAGGTACCACCTATGCTCATTGGGTCTCAGGTAGCTGGGTAAACACTAGTTCATGGCTAGGATTCTTTGCTACATAATGAGTTCCTGGAAAGCATGCCTTACAAAGTCGAACTCTGCCCTCCTTTAGCAGAATCTTTTCTCCATGTTAATAATAATTGTAAAAGTTGTCAACATATTCTTTTTTTTTTAATTTGGATGTTTCATATAATATACATTACACTACTTTTCCATTGATCTAGGTTCAAATACCTACCTATTTGTCACACATAATTTTTTTCTTTAAAATACGTCAGTTGAAGTATTCATATACAACATGATTAGACTCTCAGTGCCAAGTTACTTGAAGAAAACTGAGTTCATCCTTGCCATACCCTGGCATGACCCGCAAGAAGACTATCAGTCCTGAAGAGTTCTATAATTCATCACCTTGATCATACTTTTTCTTCTGTGTTTATTTATTAAGATTTGATTACTTTGTATCCCCTTTTCTGTCCCCTACCTCTTCTCGTTTCAGTCCCATCTGGCCTCCTTCTTCTACCCCTAAGCCATTTTTCTAGTTTCCAGATAGGTGTTGGTCCTCCTCCCCCTCCTATCTGACCCTACCTTATAAAGTCTCAAGAGATCTAGCTGAAGCATCTTCCTCTGTAGCTTGATTCTCAGGGCATTGTTCTCCATGTGTCCTCAATTCCCTCTACTTATGACACTCTTCCTGCCTCCTCTCCTTCAGGCTTCACCGAGCTCTGAGGGGAGGGAGTGTTTCATAGGGAAATCCCATTTTAAACTGTGTGTTTTAAGGTCTCTCTATGCATAATATTGGACTGTGGGTCTCTGTATGCAATCACATTTGATGCAGAATGAAGCATCTCTGTAGAGACATTAACATGGCAGAGAGCAACATATATAAATAACAACAGCCTGGATTGTTTGAAAATTTCGATAGTATAACCTGGCCCAACAACTCAATTAACTAGCTTATTGGAACTTTATCCCCCACTATTAAGAATCCTCCTAATAAGTGAATACATACCATATTTGTCTTTTGCATTTTAGTTACTTCACCCATGATGATTTTTCCTGCTTTCATCAATTTGCCTCAAAGTATCATGATGTCATTTTCCTAGCTGAATAATACCCCATTATGGAAATATTCCACATTTTACCCAAAGGAGACTGTGAGTCCTCTTCTTTAGAACATGGAAGTGATTTTCTCTATATTCATTTGCCTAGAAGTCCCTCCATCTCCTTCCTGGTGATTTGAATTGCAATGTCCCCTTAAAGCTCATCTATTTACATGTGGAGTCCCCAGTGAAGAAATGGCTGGGAAGGGTGGGGAGATATAGTCTTGTTAGATAATATAATTTATTTTGTTTCCCTTTTTTCTCAGTCCATTTTTCTTTTGTATACAGGAGGGGTAATATTTCTTTTTAAGTTAATTTTTTATCCATCCTCTTTTCCAAAGGTGTTTCTCAGTTGTATGAGTTCTCTGGTAAATTTTTGGGGGGTCACTCTGGTTTACTCTCATATTATCTACAAATAGAGATACTTTAACTTCTTCCTTTCTGATTTCTATCCCCTTGATATCCTTCAATTGTCTTATCACTCTAGCATGGAATTCCAGAACTACATTGAAGAGATATGGAGAGAGTGTTCAGACTTTCCTTGTACCTGATTTCAGTGAGATTGCTTTAAGTTTCTCTCCATTTAGTTTGATTTTGGCTATAGGCTTGCTCTATATTGCCTTCACTATATTTAGGTTTGTGCCTTGTATCCCTTCTCTTTCTACTATTTAAATATGAATGGATGTTGGATTTTCTCAAAGGCATTTTCAGCATCTAAGGAGATTATCATGTGATAATTTTCTTTTAGTATGTTAACATGGTGGATCACATTGATTGATTTCCCTATATTGTACCACCCCTGTATTCCTGGAATGAAGCCTATTTGATCATAGTAGATTATATATTTGATGTGTTCATGTATTGGTTCAAAGACATAAAGTAACTTGGTGTGACCCTAACCAAGCAAGTCAATGTCTTGTATGAAAATAATTTCAAGACTCTGAAGAAAAAATTAAAAGGAGATATCAGAAGATGGAATGATCTCCCATGCTCATGACTTGGCAGAATTAACATAATAAAAATTGCCATCTCACCAAAAGCAGTCTACATATTCAATGCAATTCCCATCAAATTACCACACAATTCTTTACAGACCTTGAAAGAAAAGTTCTCTACTTCATAGGGAAAAACAAGAAACCCAGAAGTGCTAACACAGTCCTCTACAATAAAAGATCTTCTGTAGGTATCTACATCCCTGATCTCAATGTGTATTATTGAGCAACAGTAATAAAAAGTGCATGGTACTGATACAGAAAGAGAAGAGTGGATCAATGGAACCAAATAGAAGACTCTGAAATAAACACTCACTATGGATACCTGATTTTTGACAAAGATATCAAAACCATACAATGGAAAAAAGATAGCATCTTTAACATATGGTGCTGGTCCAAGTGTATGTCTACATGTAGAAAAATGCAGATGCATCCATACTTATCACCCTGCAAAAAACTAAAGTCCAAGTGTATCAAAGACCTCAACATAAAACCAGACATACTAAACCGCTTAGAAGAAAAAGTGGGGAAGAGCCTTGAACTTATTGTCACAGGAGACAAGTCAAAAATCAGCAAATGGGACCTCATGAAACTGAAAGCTTCTGTAAAATAAAGGACCCTCTCCTCAAAACATAACAAATGCCTACATATTGGGAAACAATCTTCAGCAGTCCTCCATGTGACAGAGGACTTTTTTAGAGTATGTATAAAGAACTAAAAATTTTGAAAGGCAACAAAACAAGTAATCCAATTTAAAAATGGGGAACAGAGCTAAACAGAATTCTCCATAGAGGAATATCAAATAGCATAGAAACACATAGAAAAAAAATTTCAACGTCATTATCATCAGAGAAAAGCAAATCAAAACGACCCTAAGATTTCACCTTACACCCATAAGAATGGCCAAGATCAAAAACTCAAGTGACAACACATGCTGGATAGGTTGTGGAGAAGGGGAACCCTACTCCATTGCTGGTGGGAATGTAAACTTATACCACTGTCGGTGGGAATGTATAATTGTACAATCACTCTGGAAATCAATCTGTTGCTTTATCAGACAACTAGGAATAGTGCTTTGTCAAGACATCGTTATACCACTGGTATGCATGTATCCAAAAGAGGCTCAAGTACACAATAACCATGTTTGTAGCAGCTTTATTTGTAATAGTCAGAAGCTGGAAACAGCCCAGTTCCCCCAACTGAAAAATGGATACAAAAATTGTGGAACATCTACACATGGAATATTACTCAGCAATAAAACAAGGAAATCATGAAATTTGCAGGTAAATGGTGGGAACTGGAAATGATCTTTCCCAGAAGCAGAAAGACACACATTGTATATAATCATATAGACATATAATGTAGGATAAACAAATCTGTACACCTAAAGAAACTGATCAAGAGAGAGGACTAAAATGTGCAATTCCCATCCAGAAAGGGAAAGAGGATGGACATCAGAAGAAGGAGAAAACAGAGAACATGATAGGAGTTGCCACAGAGGGCCTCTGAAAGGCTCTGCCCTGCAGACTGTCAAAGCAGATTCTGAGACTTATGGTCAACTATTCGGCAGAATGCATGGAATCTAATGAAAGAAGTAGGGAAACTTCACAGTATTGAGGGATTAAGGGGAATGTACGAAATGACAAGGTGCTCTCTTACTGATGTGTTGGATCTGAAATTTCCTAGGTTGTGACTTTGAATTGAACATTTACTGGCATGGTCACTAAATGATCCTTCACATTCTTATTGAGATAATAGGCAGGATGGACCTGGGGTTGGCTGGGGTATTGAGTCTGTGGAGCAGGGAAAAGAGAGGGAAACCAGATAATTCCTGGGGCTGGTTTTGCTCAAACAGAGAAAGTTCTGTGAGTATAAATGGAGAACTGAGGGGCAATAAAGGTTTTGAGAGCTGGTGCTATTCCACATTTGTTTTGGCAACCTTCTATGAGTAGGGTCCCTTGGCTGACCTGGCTGAATTGGCAGCTGTGTCCTACTCAGTCATCAATGAGTAATTCTCCTTGTCTTGGTTTACAGTTCAAACTAGTCCTTCAGGACAGAGAAATATGTATGTGTTATATGCCTAGGACAAAAGAGCAGAAGTGTTTCCAGCTGTGGTCCTCCAGGCAAACCCTCTGAACATAGTGTTAGTGGCAGGACTGCTTGTTCAGAGGTGCCAGCTGAGCTCATGATGTCTGAGATAACTGGGTAACCACAAGTTTATGGCTAGGACTGTCTGCTACATAATGAGTTCCTGGAAAGCATCCTTTACAAAGTCAAACTCTGCCTTCTTCCTTCAGTGGAAGCTGTTCTCCAGGTTAAAATTCATTGTAAAAGTTGTCAACATACCATTTTTATTGATTATGTGGGAAATTAATATACTATGCATTACACTCCTGTTCCATTGCTCCCAGGTTTAAATTCCTACCCATGTGTCACACTAAAAATTTTCTTTTAAAAATTCCCGATGGTGAGTGCTCTCTGTCACGAACAACTCCACATTTGGCTAAGGCCGAGGATCTGGCTTGCTTCCATGTATGTGGACCTATCTGCATTGCCCCCGTGGCACGCCTGGGTTGGCTACCCAGAGGCTATTTAAGCTGTGGGCTGGCTTTCCCCGGGGTCCGAGGATTGTTCAATGTTCCTGAATAAACTGCATTGAAAAAAAAAATTCAATTGAATTATATGTTGTTCATTTGCTCATTGAAACATGATCAGAGAGTCTTAGTGCAAAATCCCTTAAACAAAACTGAGTTCATCCTTGCTGCACGCTGGTACCACTCCCAAAAAAAGCCATCAGTCCTGAAGATCTCTGTACTTCATCACCTTGTTCGCTGATTTTCTTATGAATTTATTACGTATTGTCTAATTTGTATCCCCTCTGATGCTCACACCCCTTCTCCTTACAGTCCCACCCACCCCACCCTGTTTCTTCAACACCTGTGACCATTCTTTAGTTTCCTGATTAGTGTAGATCCTCCTTTTCCTTCTATCTGAACCTATCTTATCAGGTCTTATCAAGTCTGGCTGAACTACCTTCCTCTGTGGACTGATTCTCAGGGTATTGTTCTCCTTGTGTTCTCAATTCCCTCTACTTATGATGCTTTCCTACCACCCCTGCTGAAGGCATCCGATAGCTCTGAGGGGAAGGAGAATTTCATAGAGAAATCCCACTGCATATTTTAAAGTCACTCTGTGCATAATATTGGACTGTAGGTCTCTGTATGCAATCCTATTTGATGCAGAAGGAAGTATCCCTGTGGATACAAGGACATGGTAATGATCAATCAGTTGAGGGCAAGGAGCAGTATATTTTAATAACAACAGCCTGGCTTGTTTAAAAATTTCTGTACGATGCCCTGGCCCAACAGCGCAATTCACTGGCATTAAATCCCCCTAGTAGAAAACTGGTTTGGACACATTTGGATGGCCTATTGGCATTTTATCACCCACTTTTAGTAGACCTCCTAATAAGTGAGTACATAACATATTTGTCTTTTCCCCAGTGGGAAAATGTCTAGGAAGGGTTAGGAGATATGGTCTTATTAGATAATATAATTCATATTGGAGTTATATTGTAGGAGGGTGTGCTTTGAGGTTAATACACCAATAAAAATGACCAGTCTCTCTGTCTCTGTCACTTTATATCTTTGTTTCTGTTGGTCTTGTTATCTCTATTTCTGAATATATCTCTCTAGCTCTTTCTCTCTTTCTGTCTCACTCAGTCTCCTTCTCTCTGCCTGCTGCTTTCAATTTTGCTGAGGACTACCGCAAGATTTCTGCTTGCCTATGTGACATAATGTATAGTCTCTGTAAAAATATAAGCAAGGTCCCAATTAAACACTTTTTGTTCAAAAAGTTGCCTTGGTCAGGGAGCTTTTTCACATTAAGTAATTCACTGACTGAGGACATATTTGTGCATTTAACAAATAATATTGGAATATGTGATAATATGAAAGTCACATGTCAAGGACACAAGACTTTAATAAATAAACTTGAAATAAATATGTGACACTTTTACTAAACTAAGTCTTGGAAAAAGGAACTGTCATCTCTGAGTTATGTGCTTACAGCTGCCCAGATTAAGGCATGTATGGTTCCTCAACCTTTCTCTTCAGCATGCTGTCCACTTAGTCCTTTTAATACAGAAACTCTTACTGGCTTTCACCTATTTCATGACATAATTCTCCCTTCAGCCAATCAGCATGATGAACTGTGTTATCATGATACCATTTTGATGTCATAATAGGATTGTCATCATAGCATTGAGATGTCCCAATATCATTGTAAAGATGTACCATTGTGAAGTCATAATAGCATTGTAATGTTGTAATTCCATTGTGATGTCATAACACAATCATGTCATAATAGCATTGTGATTTGATAATACCATTGTGATGTCATGATAGCATTGTGATGTCATGATAGCATTGTAATATTCTAAAGTCATACTGTTGTGAAATCATGTAGCATTTTGATTTAAGGATAGCATTACTGTATCATAAAACCTTTGGGATGTCATGACATCAATTTGATATCATTATAACATTGTGATATCCTAAAACTATTGTGATGTAATAATACCATTTTAAGGTCATAATAGCATTGGAATATCATGATGAATTTTGATGTAAAAATGCCAATGTGTTGTCATAATAGCATTGTGATGTCATAATAGCATTGTGAAGTCATAACACAATTACCATGTCATAATAGCATTGTGTTATCATCTTAGCATTGTTATATCATAATACCATTGTGATGTCATATTACCATTGTGATGTCATAATACTAGTTTGAAACCACAATAGCATTGTGAAGTATACCATTGTGCTGTCATAATAGCATTGTAATGTCATAATAGTATTGTGAAGTCATAACCCTATTGTGATATCATCATAGCATTATGATTTCTTTTTTTTTTTTTTTTTTTTTTTGGGAATGTAAACTTTTTTTTTTTTTTTCATGAATTACACTTTATTCATTCTACATCCCCCCATAAGCCCCTCCCTCCTCCCATCCCAATCCCACCCTCCCTCCTCCCTCTGCTTGCATGCCACTCCCCAAGTCCACTAATAGGGGAGGTTCTCCTCTCCTTTCTGATCTTAGTCTGTCAGTTCACATCAAAAGTGGCTGCATTGTCCTCTACTATGGCCTGGTAAGGCTGCTCCCCCCCAGAGGGAGGTGATCAAAGAGCAGGCCAATCAGATTATGTCAGAGGCAGTCCCTCTTCACATTACTATGTAACCCAATTGGACTCTGAACTGCCCTGGGCTACATCTGTGCAGGGGTTCTAGGTTATCTCCATGAATAGTCCTTGGTTGGAGTATGAGTCTCTGGGAAGTTCCCTATGTTCAAATTTTCTTGTTCTGTTGCTCTCCTTCTGGAGACCCTGTCCTCTCCAGCTCTTACTATTTCCCAGTTCTTACCTAAAATTCCGTTCACTCTGCCCAACAGTTGCCCACCAGGCTCAGCATCTGCTTTGATAGTCTGAAGGGCAGAGGCTTTCAGAGGCCCTCTGTGGTAGGTTCCTAGGTTGTTTCCTGTTTTCTTCTTCTTCTGATGTCCATCCTCTTTGCCTTTCTGGATGGGGTTTGGACGTTTTAGTTAGGGTCCTCTCTCTTGCTTAGTTTCTTTAGATGCACAGGTTTTAGTGGGTTTGTCCTATGTTGTATGTCTATATGAGTGAGTATATACCATGTGTGTCTTTTTGCTTCTGAGACAACTCACTCAGGATGATCCTTTCCAGATCCCACCATTTACCTGCAAATTTCATGATTTCCTTATTTTTCATTGCTGAGTAATATTCCATTGTGTAGATGTACCACAATTTCTGCATCCATTCTTCAGTTGAGGGGCATCTGCGTTGTTTCCAGCTTCTGGCTATTACAAATAAAGCTGCTACAAACATGGTTGAGCAAATGTCCTTTTTGTGTACTTGAGCCTCTTTTGGATATATGCCCAGGAGTGGTATGGCTGGATCTTGAGGAAGCGCTATTCCTAGTTGTCTGAGAAAGCGCCAGATTGATTTCCAGAGTGGTTGTACAAGTTTACATTCCCACCAGCAGTGGAGAAGGGTTCCCCTTTCTCCACAACCTCTCCAGCATGTGTTGTCACTTGAGTTTTTGATCTTGGCCATTCTCATGGGTGTAAGGTGAAATCTCAGGGTTGTTTTGATTTGCATTTCCCTAATGGCTAATGAGGTTGAGCATTTCTTTAAGTGCTTCTCAGCCATTCGGTATTCCTCTACAGAGAATTCTCTGTTTAGCTCTGTTCCCCAGTTTTTAATTGGATTACTTGTTTTGCTGCTTTTCAGCTTCTTTAGTTCTTTATATATACTGGATATGAGTCCTCTGTCAGATAAAGGGTTGGTGAAGATTCTTTCCCAATCTGTAGGTGGTCGCTTTGTTTTGATGACGGTGTCCTTTGCTTTACAGAAGCTTTTCAGTTTCATGAGGTCCCATTTATTGGTTGTTGCTCTTAGAGCCTGTGCTGTTGGTGTTCTGTTCAGGAAGTTTCCCCCTGTACCAATGAGTTCTAGGGTATTTCCCACTTTTTTTTCAAGCCGATTTAATGTGTCTGGTTTTATGTTGAGGTCTTTGATCCACTTGGACTTCAGTTTTGTGCAGGGTGACAAGTATGGATCTATTTTCATTTTTCTACATGTAGACATCCAGTTAGACCAGCACCATTTGTTGAAGATGCTATCTTTTTTCCATTGTATGGTTTTGGCGTCTTTGTCAAAGATCAGGTGTCCATAAGTGTGTGGGTTTATTTCTGGGTGCTCTGTTCGGTTCCATTGATCCACCATTCTGTTTCTATGCCAGTACCATGTAGTTTTTAAAACTGTTGCTCTATAGTACAACTTAAGATCAGGGATGGAGATACCTCCAGAAGATCTTTTATTGTAGAGGATTGTTTTAGCAATTCTGGGTTTCTTGTTATTCCATATGAAGTTGAGAATTTTCCTTTCCAGGTCTGTAAAGAATTGTGTTGGTAATTTGATGGGCATTGCATTGAATCTGTAGATTGCTTTTGGTAAGATGGCCATTTTTACTATGTTAATCCTACCAAGCCATGAGCATGGGAGATCTTTCCATCTTCTCATATCTTCTTCTAATTCTTTCTTCAGGGATTTGAAATTTTTTTCATACAAGTCTTTGACTTCCTTGGTTAGGGTTACTCCGAGGTACCTTATGTCATTTGTGGCTATTGTGAAGGGTGTTGTTTCCTTAATTTCTTTCTCAGCCCTTTTGTCTTTTGTATACAGGAGGGCTACTGATTTTTTTGAGTTAATTTTGTATCCTGCCACTTTGCTGAAGGTGTTTATCAGCTGTAGGAGTTCCCTGGTAGAGTTTTTGGGGTCACTCACGTATACTATCATATCATCTGCAAATAGTGATAATTTGACTTCTTCCTTTCCAATTTGTATCCCCTTGATCTCCTTCAACTGTCTTATTGCTCTAGCAAGGACTTCCAACACTATGTTGAAGAGATATGGAGAGAGTGGGCAGCCTTGTCTTGTCCCTGATTTCAGTGGGATTGCTTTAAGTTTCTCTCCATTCAGTTTGATGTTGGCTATAGGCTTGCTGTATATCGCCTTTACTATGTTTAGATATGTGCCTTGTATCCCTGATCTCTCCAGTACTTTGAACATGAATGGATGTTGGATTTTGTCAAAGGCTTTTTCAGCATCTAGGGAGATTATCATGTGGTTTTTTTCTTTCAGTTTGTTAATATGGTGGATCACATTGATGGATTTCCGTATATTGAACCACCCCTGCATACCTGGGATGAAGCCTACTTGGTCATAGTGGATAATATCTTTGATGTGTTCTTGGATTCGGTTTGCAAGTATTTTATTAAGTATTTTTGCATCAATGTTCATAAGGGAGATTGGCCCGAAATTCTCTTTCTTTGTTGAGTCTTTGTTAGGTTTAGGTACCAAGGTGACTGTGGCTTCATAGAATGAATTTGGTAATATTCCTTCTGTTTCTATTTTGTGGAATAGTTTGAAGAGAATTGGTGTTAGCTCTTCTTTGAAGGTCTGGTAGAATTCTGCGCTGAAGCCATCTGGTCCTGGGCTTTTTTTGGATGGGAGACTTTTGATGACCGCTTCTATTTCTTTGGGGGATATAGGTCTATTTAGTTGATTTACCTGGTCCTGGTTCAGCTTTGGTAAGTCAAATCGATCAAGAAAATTGTCCATTTCATTTAGATTTTCTAATTTTGTGGCATATAGACTTTTGAAGTAAGTCCTAATAATTGTTTGGATTTCCTCAGTGTCTGTAGTTATATCCCCCTTTTCATTTCTGATTTTGTTGATTTGGGTGGTGTCTCTCTGCCTTTTAGTTAGCCTGGCTAAGGGTTTGTCGATCTTGTTGATTTTCTCAAAGAACCAGCTCTTGGTTTCATTGATTCTTTGAATTGTTTTATTTGTTTCCAATTGATTGATTTCAGCCCTGAGTTTGATTATTTCCAGCCGTCTACTCCTTCTTGGTGTGTCTGCTTCTTCTTTTTCTAGGGTTTTTAAGTGAGCCATTAGGGTGCTTGAATGAGCTGTCTCGAATTTCTTTTTGAAGGCACTTAGTGCTATGAACTTTCCTCTTAGCACTGCTTTCATTGTGTCCCACAAGTTCGGGTATGTTGTGTCTTCATTTTCATTGATTTCTAGAAAGACTTTAATTTCTTTCTTTATTTCTTCCCTGACCCAGCTGTCATTTAGTAACAAGTTGTTCAGTTTCCATGTGTGTATAGGCTTTTTGTTATTTCTGTTATTGTTGAGGTCCAGCTTTATTCCATGGTGATCAGACAAGATACATGGGATTATTTCAATCTTCTTGTATTTGTTGAGGCTTGCTTTGTGACCCACTATGTGGTCTATTTTGGAGAAGGTTCCATGAGGTGCTGAGAAGAAGGTAAATTCTTTTTTGTTTGGGTGTAAAGTTCTGTAAATGTCTGTTAGGTCCATTTGATTCATGACCTCTGTCAGAGACATTGTTTCTTTGTTTAATTTCTGTTTGGTTGACCTGTCCTTTGTTGAGAGTGGGGTGTTGAAGTCTCCCACTATTAATGTGTGTGGATCTATATGTGCTTTAAATTTTATCAATGTTTCTTTCACAAATGTGGGTGCCCTTGTATTTGGGGCATATATGTTCAGGATTGTGATGTCTTCCTGGTGGAATTTTCCCTTGATGAGTATGAAGTGTCCTTCCCCATCTCTTTTGATTAATTTTGGTTGAAAGTCTATTTTATCAGATATTAGAATGGCTACTCCTGCTTGCTTCTTGGGTCCGTTTGCTTGGAAAGTCGTCTTCCAACCCTTTACCCTCAGGTAATGTCTATCTTTGTGTCTTAGGTGTGTTTCTTGTATGCAACAGATTGCTGGGTTTTGTTTACGTATCCATTCTGTTAATCTGTGTCTTTTTATTGGAGAGTTGAGTCCATTGATGTTGAGAGAGATTAATGACCAGTGGCTGTTAGATCTCTTGATTTTGATGTTGGCTGTGGTCATCAGGTTGTGTGCTTGGTTGCTTTTTGCTTTACTGAAGTGAGGTTATTTATTTCCTGTGTTTTCTTGAATGTAGCTAGCTTTCTTGGGTTGTATTTTCCCTTCCAGTGTCTTCTGTAATGCTGGATTTGTTTGTAGGTATTGTTGAAATTTGTTTTTGTCATTGAATATCTTGTTTTCTCCATCTATGAGGACTGAGAGTTTTGCTGGGTATAGTAGCCTGGGCTGACATCTGTGTTCTCTTAGGGTCTGCATGATATCTGTCCAGGCCCTTCTGGCTTTCATAGTCTCTGTTGAAAAGTCAGGTGTGATTCTAATGGGTTTGCCATTATATGTTACTTGGCCTTTTTCCCTTGCAGCTCTTAGTATTTTTTCTTTGTTCTGTATACTTACTGTTTTGATTATTATGTGGCGGGAGGATTTTCTTTTCTGGTCAAATTTGCTGGGTGTTCTGTAGGCCTCATGTATTCTAATTGGCTTCTCCTTTAGCTTGGGGAAATTTTCTTCAATGATTTTGTTGAAAATATTTTCTGGGCCTTGGTGCAGGGAATCTTCTTTTTCCTCTATTCCTATTATTCTTAGGTTTTGTCTTTTCATATTGTCTTGCATTTCTTGGACGGTCTGTGTCAGGAATTTTTCAGATTTAACATTTTCTTTGACAGATACATCGATTTCTTCCATTGTATCTTCTACACCTGAGATTCTTTCTTCCATCTCTTGTAGTCTGTTGGTTATGCTTACCTCTGTAGTTCCTGTTTTCTTCCCTAGATTCTTCCTTTCCATTATTTCTTCCATTTGTGTTTTCTTTAATTTTTCCAATTCTATCTTCAGGTCTTGAGTTGTTTTGTTTACTTCCTTCACCTGTCTGATTGTACTTTCCTGTTTTTCTTTTAGTTCCTTCAACTCTGTTTCTTTCATTTCATTCAGTGTTTTAAGCATTTCCTTTCTAAAGGCCATAAACTGTTTGGCTGCAGCTTCCTCTATTTCTTTACGGATGGCAATATTCTGTTTGAGTTTATCTTCCTCTATGTCTTTACGAATCTTATTTGTTTCCTCTGTTATCATCTTCATGAGCATACTTGTTAGGTCATCTTCTTGGATTTCAGTTATGGTGGGGTGTCCAGGGCTACTTGCCCCTGGGTAACTGGGTTCTGGAGATGCCATATTGCTCTGTCTTTTGTTGCTTGAGCTTTTACGCTGGCCTCTACCCATTGTGTTATCTTAGGAGTTTGGGGTTATTTTCTGGTGGTTCCTGGGGATCCTGTGGTGGAGAGAATCCCCTTTGCAGAAAGCTGGATTTTCCTGAAGGATGTCTTCTCAGCTTTTTGGGTATAGTCCCTGGATGGCTGGTGTTTTTTCAGGAGTTGCTCACCTCAGGGATATAGACCTGAGTGGTAACTGTGGTCTTTGTTAGTCGAGAGGGTTCTCCTCTCACCCAGGGAAGTCCTGAGGGCAGCTGCCCTGTTTCTGGGTTTCTTGTTGCAAATTTAATGATCAGCTGCTGTGACCCAGTTGGACATCAGGCGTGCCTCAACTGTTTGTGCTTGTGTCTGGAGCACAGCTGAGTGCTGGCGCCTCGGCCCTACTAGACTACTAGACTTTTTCTAGGGAAGGATTGGGTGATTTAGATCAGTACAGTTTCCTTCCTTCCCCGTGGATTCTCTGGAGACACGGACTCCTAGTGTTTTTTTTTGCCCTGGTGCACAGTACTCAGTGTCCGCCAGCTTGCTGGCCACAGAAATTTGCCTGTGCCTGGAGCACAGCTGTGTGATGGCGGCTCAGTCTCTGCCAGCTGTCTGGTGCGCAGAAACTGCCTGTGTCTGCCTTTGTGGCTTTTGGGAGTCTGAGTGGCTCCCTAAGCTGGGTAATTTTCCGGGGACCTTTTCAGGTTGGGGGTGAGCTGAGTGCTCTGAGATCAGACCCGCCGTTTCTATCTCTGGAGGCGAATCAGGCGCGCAGGCAGGCAGGGCTCTGTGCCGGAACCTGGGTCCCCGGCTCTGGCTCCGGGCTGGCTCCTGGGGTGCCCGTGGAACCCGCCCGAGTCTTTTCCAGGGGATGTCTGGGTGACCTAAGGCCGGTCCCAATCGTTTCCTGTACCCTGGGGTTATCTCTCGACTGAAAATTCCAGTCTCTGATAGTGTGGTGCCCAAGGTTCAGTCTGGGACCGTGACCAGAGACACTGGCTTGTGGCTCTGGGCTGGGGCTGGGGCTGGCGGCCGGCAGCCAAGCATCTGGCGGAACCGGGATCTCTTCCGCGGTTTAGCCGGGTGAGTTAAAAGCTGATTGAATCCCCCACCGTGGGATATCCTCTCACCTGGGAAACACAATGACTGTGTTTTATGGGCGAGAGTTCTGATTGCTGTTCACTGTGCTGATCCTGCTGTGCTGCTGCTCAGAATGAGAGTCCTCCCAGCGCCGCCATCTTGCCCCTCCCCTCCGCATTATGATTTCATGATAGTATTGTGATGTCATCATAGCATTTTGATGTCATAATAGCATTTTGATGTCATACCATTGTGATTCTTTATTCGCATTGAGATGTCATACTTTTTTGATCGCATAATAGCATTGTTGTGTCATAATAGCACTGTGATTCCATAATTAACTTGTGATGTTATAAAACTATTTTATCGTAATATTATTTTGATGTTTTTATGTCAATGTGATTTCAAAATTCCATTTTGATATCATACCAAAATCATATAATAATAGCATTGAGGTGACATACAATTATGATGTCATAATTACATTGTGATGCCATAACATTGGGATGTCATCATAACATTGAGATGTCATACCTTTGCAAGACTCTGCCAAATCACATAAAGCAAGTCCTTAATATTTCCTCCTTCACATATATGTCTGTCAAATATTCTGAGCCAGAAGGCTGGAGATGATGCTCCAACTTTACAGAGATTTATGGGTGACTGTTCAGACAACAAATTGTTTCTGTCATTTTTTTTGGAAGCTACTAACATGCACTTCCTATTTATTCTAGTAACTAATTTTAACATCCTTCTCAGGTGTCTGCTGGGGTTGAAGGCCAAATAGTCAGAGTGCCACAAAAAAGCTTAAGTTAGTTAAGAAATGCTTTCTTATTTATACCAATAAGGATAAGTAATACCAATAAGGATAAAAGTTAATTTAGGTATAGAACTTGAAACTTGTCAAGATAGGTAGGATAATCAGATACTTTCTCCTAAGTTGCTAAATATACATGAACTGGACATTGCACATGTAGATTTTACTTAATAGTTTTCATAATTTCATAATTATTATTGTATTGAAAAAAAGGAGTCTTTTATTGGACTTAAAGGGGGAAATGTAGGTAAAATATTCTTTGGAAAATTACTCACCTTACCCTTGTTCATTCAAATGCTGATTTCTCCCCCTCAATTCTCTGGTTTCTATCTGGATGTTACATTGTGATACTTATTCTATGCATCCTGTCTCAACTTTGTGTAAACAGGCCAAAATAAAGCAACTGCACACAATGTTGAGCAAGGGAGGAGATGAGCCAGAGGACAGGACAGAGGGAAGAAGCCAGAGTGCAGTAAATGAGTGGGAGGAAAAATGGGGAGGGCAGAGCTAGGAGAGCAGAGATGGGAGGGAAACTAGGAATTACGTGGAGAATGAACCAAACCTAAAATATTACAAAAAAGTGAGTAAATGGGTAAAACATAAAAGTTAGGAAACTATGATGGCTTAGAGTTTGAGGAGGGAGTAACTATTGGCCAGCATTGTGTTCTAGGTTAACTAAATAAAACCAGAGTTTGTGTGGTGATTTGGTTATAAAGCTCTATAGGATTAACAGCAGCTTTACCAGAAAATATATCAATAGTAAATATTAATCAACACATACAACAGAGGTGTCATAAAATTGTGATATCATAATAGCATTGTTAAGTCCTCATGACACCATTGTGAAATAATAATACAATTGGGATATGATACCACTGTAATGTCATCTTAGTATTGTGCTGTCATATCAATGTTAAAGAAGGCTTCTATTGTGATGTCATAATAGCATTGTGATGTCACAATTCCACAGTGTTGTTATAACATAAAATGTCAAAATAGCATTATGATGTGATCATAATATTGTGAGGTCATCATAGAACTGTAATATCATCATTGCATGGTGATGTCATATCATTGTTAAAGCATAAAGTATTATGATGTCATAATTCCACTGTGATGTCATAGCACAATCATAGCATTGTGATGCCATCTTACCAAAAGCAATCCACAGATTTAATGCAATTCCCATCAAATTGCCAACACAATTCTTTACAGACCTGGAAAGAAAAAATTTCAACTTCGTATGGAATAACAAGAAACCCAGAACTGCTAAAACAATCCTCTACAATAAAAGATCTTCTGGAGCTATCTCCATCCCTGATCTCAAGCTGTACTATAGAGCAACAATTATAAAAACTGCATGGTACTGGCATAGAAATAGAATGGTGGATCAATGGAACCAAACAGAGGACCCAGAAATAAACCCACACACTTATGGACACCTGATTTTTGACAAAGATGACAAAAACATACAATGGAAAAAAGATAGCATCTTCAACAAATGGTGCTGGTCCAACTGAATGTCTACATGTAGAAAAATGAAAATAGATCCATATTTATCACCCTGCACAAAACTGAAGTCCAAGTAGATCAAAAACCTCAACATAAAACCAGACACATTAAATTGGCTAGAAAAAAAAAGTGGGGAATACCCTAGAACTCATTGGTACAGGAGAAAACTTTCTGAACAGAACACTAACAGCACAGGCTCTAAGAGCAACAATCAATAAATGGGACCTCGTGAAACTGAAAAGCTTCTTTAAAACAAAGGATACCATCATCAAAACAAAGTGACTGCCTACAGATTGGGAAAGAATTATCACCAACCCTTTTTCTGACAGAGGACTCAGATCCAGTATACATAAAGAACTAAAGAAGCTGAAAAGCAGCAAACCAAGTAATCCACTTAAAAAATGGGGAACAGGCTAAACAGAGAACTCTCTGTAGAGGAATATAGAATGGCAGAGAAGCACTTAAAGAAATGAAAATCAAAATAACCCTGAGATTCCACCTTACACCATCAGAATTGCCAATATGAAAAACTCAAGTGACAACACATGCTGGAGAGGTTGAGGAGAAAGGGGAACCATTCTCCACTGCTGGTGGGAATCTAAACTTTTACAGCCACTCTGAAAATCAATGTGGCACTTTCTCACACTACTAGGAATAGCACTTCCTCAAGATCCAGCCATATCACTCCTAGGTATATATCCAATAGAGGCTCAAGTACACAAAAAGGACATTTTCTCAAACATGTTTGTAGCAGCTTTATTTGTAATAGCCAGAAGCTGGAAACAGCCCAGATGCCCCTCAACTGAAGAGTGGATGCAGAAACAGAGGTACATCTATACAATGGAGTATTACTCAGCAATGAAAAATAAGGAAATCATGAAATTTGCAGGTAAATGGTGGGACCTGGAAAGGAACATTCTGAGTGAGTTGTCCCAGAAGCAAAAAGACACACAGTATATACTCACTCATTTAAACATACAACATAGAATAAACCCACTAAAATCTGTACATCTAAACAAACTACGCAAAAGAGAGGACCCTAACTAAAATGTTCAATCCCCACCCTGAAAGGCAAGGAGGATGGACATCAGAAGAAAAAGAAAACAGGAAACAACCTAGGAACCTGCTACAGAGGTCCTCTGAAAGCCAGAAGAAGAAAACAGGAAATAACCTTGGAACCTGCCACAGAGAGCCTCTGAAAGCCTCTGCCCTGCAGACTGTCAAAGCAGATGCTGAGCCTGATGGCCTATTCTCGGGCAGAGTGAATGGAATTTTATGTAAGAATTTTATGTAAGAAACAGTAAGAGCTGGAGAGGACAGGAACTCCACAAGGAGAGCAACAGATCAAGAAAATTTGAACACAGGGAACTTCCCAGAGACTCATACTCCAACCAAGGACTATTCATGGAGATAACCTAGAACCCTGACAATGCAGCCCCTTCTGATGAGAACTGATAGACTAAGATCAGAAAGGAGAGGAGGACCTCCCCTATCAGTGGACTTGAAGAAGGGCATGCATGCATGGTGAGAAGGGTGAGACCGGGAGGGGAGGAGGGTGGGGCTTATGCGGGGATACAAAATGAATAAAGTGTAATTAATAAAAGTTAAAAAATAATTATAATATAAAATAATAGCATTGTGTTGTCATAATATCACTGGTATGTTATAATGTAACATATGTTATGATGTAATACCATTGCGATGTCATCATAGCATTGTGAGGTCATAATAGCATTGTGACATCATAATACAATTATGATGTCATTATAGCATTTTAATATCATCCTATTACTGTGATGTACTAATAACACTGAGAAGCCATACCTTTGTGACATCATAATATAATTGTGATGTCATAATAAAATTTTTGATGTCATATCATTGTGATGATATAATATCATTGAGATGTCATACCATTTTGATGTAATTATCGCATTTTGATGTCATAATATCATAGTGAATCCATAATACCATTGTGATATCATAATAGCATTATGGTGCCGTAACAGCATTGTGATGTTATCTCATTGTATTGTCCTAATACCGCTGTGAACTCATATCTTTATGAAGTCATAATAGCATTTTTAAACATCATAATATCAGTTTGATGTCAAAATACCATTGTGATGTCATGATACATTTATGCAGTCATCATAATATTGTGGTGCCATACTACTGTAACATCATAATTACATTGGGATGACAAATGAGCATTGTAATGTCATAAAAACATTGTAAAATAATAATACCTTTGTGATGTCATACCATTGTGAAGTCATTATGTCATATTGATGTCATAATATAATTGTTATATTATAATAATAGCAAAATAGCATTGTGATGTCATATAAGCCATGTGATGTCATAATAGCATTTTGATCCCTTAATACCACTGTGAAGTCATAATATCATTGTGAATCAATAATAACATTGTGATGTCATAATAGCATTTTGATGTCATGACTCCATTGGTATGTTATAATAACACTGTGATGTCATCATAGCATTGTGATTTGACATAACTTTCTTGGAATAATATTCGCTTGAATTGTATACACCTTACCTTTGTTTATTCAAATGCTGATTTTTACCCCTGCTCTCTGGATTAAATATAGATATTGTATTTTGATACTTATTTTATGCATCCTGTCTCAAATTTGTGTAAACAGGGCAAAATACAGCAACTAGCCACAATGTTGAGCAAGGAGAGGAGATGAGCCAGAGGACAGGAAAGAAGGGAGGAGACAGAGTGCAGGAAATGAATGGGAAGAATAAAAGGCAAGGGCAGAACTAGGAGAGCCAAGCTGGGAGGGGAACTAGGAACTATGTGAAAAATGATATCATGCCATATAATGGCATAAAAGCATTGTAATATTATAATAGCATTGTAATGTTATCATTACATTGTGATGTCAAAATTCCACTTTGCTATCAAACCAGGTGATTTTATTAATGACCTCTTGAAAGAAATATGTGACACAATTCCTGAACTAAGAGACTTGGACAGGAACTGTCATCACTGGATTGTGTGCAATCAGCCGCTCAGGTTGAGGTACGTAGGGCTGCTCAGACTTTCGCTCAAGCAAGCTATGTTCTACTCAATGGTGAGTAAGCAAACCTCTTTGTGCTGGGGATTACAGTTATACCTAAGCCTTTAAGACAAAGAACTGGCTCCATGCCATATGGCTAGGAAACAAGAGCAGCTGTTTTTCCTTCAGTGGTTCTGCAGACAAACCCTCTAAACATAGTGTTCATGCAAGGACTGCTTACTCAGTGGAATCTTTTCTCCATTTTTACAGTCATTGTATAAGTTGCCAACATATTATTTTTACTGATTAGGTGGGAATATCATATAATATACAATACACTCCTTTTCCTTTGATCCCAGGATCAATTTCATAATTAGTGTCACACTAAAATTTTTTGTTGTTGTTGTTTAAAATACAACATTTCAAGTATGTCTTGTTCATATACTTATTGGAGCATGATCAGAGTCTCAGTCCAAGTTCCTTAAAGAAAAGTGAGTTCATCCTTGCTTCACCCTGCAACCACTTCCAAGAAGTCATCAGTCCTGAAGAGGTTTATACTTCATCCCCTTGATCACAGTTTTTGTTATGTATTCATTTATTACAATTTGTTCACTATGTGTCACCTCTGCTGCCCCCTTCCTCTTCTCCTTCCAGTCCCACTCACCCTTTTTCTTCTAAGCCTATGCCCTTTCTCTAGTTCCCTGATAGGGGAGTTCCTCCTCCCCCTTCTATTTGACTCTAACTTATCAGGACTCATCAAGGCTGGCTGCATCATCTTTGCAACCTGATTCTCAGGGCATTGTTCTCCCTCTGTCCTCAATTCCCTCTCCTTATGACACTCTTCCTGCCTCTTCTCCTGCAGGCGTCACAGAGGTCTGAGGGGAGGGAGAATTTTACAGGGAAACCCCATTTTAGAGCTGTGTGTTTTAAGGTCTCTCTGTGCATAATATTGGCCTGTGGGTCTCTGCAAGGTATCTCATTTCTGTGGATCCAAGAATATGGCACTATCTACGAATTGAGGGTAGAGAGCAACATATTTTAATAACAATAGCCTTGGTTCCTTGAAAATTTCCATTACATGCCATGGTCCAACAACCTAAGTAACTTCCACCCAATTCCCCCAGTTGAAGACTGGTTAGGTTACAATAGATGGCATATTGGAACTTTATTCCTCACTATTAGGAATCCCCCTAACAAGTAAATGCTTACCATATTTGTCTTTCTGCATTTTAGTTACTTCACCCAGGATGATTTTTTGTGGTTCCATCCGTTAGCCTGAAAATATCCTGATGTTATTTTCTTAGCTAAATAATAAACTTTTATGGAAATAGTCCATATTTTCTCCAAACGAGATTGTCAGTCCTCTTCTTTAGACCTTGGAAGTTACTGGGACTTTAATCATTGTATTAAATGAAAAACTTTCAGGATAACAATGTTCTTTTAGGCTAGAATTCCCTCCATGTTCTTCTACTCCCTGGTGATTTGAATTGCAACGTCCCCTCAAAGCCCATCTATTTACATATTTAGTCCCCAGTAAGCAAATGTAAGGGAACTGTTATAAGGTATGTCCTATAATTCATATTGGAGTTATACTAGTGGAAGGAGTGCTTTGATATTGATATGCCAGTGAAAGTGAACAGAGAGAATGCAGTCTCTGTCTCTCAGTCTCTGTCACTGTCTATCTTTTTTCTGTCAGTCTCAGTGTTTCTATTTCCGAATCTCTCTCTCACTCTTTGTATCTCTGTCTACATCTCTCTGCCTGCTGCTTATAGTATGAAAAGCTCTCAGTTCTGCTGAAGGACTACAAAAATATGACTAGTTGCTGATGGGACATCCTGGATGGTCTCTGTAAAAATAAGAACAAAGTTCCAAATAAAGGCTTTTTGTTCATAGACTTGCCTTGGACAGAGAACATTTTCACAGTAATTAATTCACTGACTGAGGACATATCTGTGCATTTAACAAATAATAATGGAATATGTGATAATGTGAAAATAACATGTCCAGGACAATTGACTTTATTAATGACCACTTGAAAGGAATATGTGACACTTTTCCTGAACTAAGAGTCTTGGACACAGGAACTGTGTCATCTATAGGTTATGTGCTTTCAGCTTAGCAGATTGAGGCATGTAGGTCTGCTCAGCCTTTCTCTCATACTTGTTGTCCACTTGACCCTTTTAATAACTGGCATCTGAAACTCTAAATGGCTTTCACCTTTTGCATGACATCGTTCTGCCTCTCAACACCAATCACCACCTGACAGAATCTTGAGGTTTCCATGGAGATGAGTAAACAAACTTTGCTCAGTGTCCAGTATCTCTGATCCTGTATACATGTGACATTTTCTTGTGAAACCCAACAAGCCTTTATCTCATTACTTTATCCAGATTCTACACATTTACTTTTGTTTACATCTGTAAAAAAGTCAGGTAGGAAATTAAACTTTAATGTTTACTTAATTGGACAGCTTCCTAAGTAGGGAAGCATCAAAGTGATGTGGAATTAAGAGGAATGTATCAAATGACAAGGTAGTCTGTTACTGTGGTCTTTGTTCTGAAATTTTCTAAGTTGTGAATTTGAACTAGTTACTCTCTACTCACTAAATTTACCTTCTCATTCTTATTGATATAATAGGCTGGAAGGGTCTAAGGTTTCTTGGGGTATTGAGTTTTTAATATCAAGGAAAAGAGAAGGAAATCAGGCAATTCCTGGAACTTGTTTGTCTGAAAAAGATAAAGATTGCATATTTAAAAGGAGCGCTGAGAAGCATTAAACTATTTATCAGCTGGTGCTGTTCCATACTAATATTGACAACCCACTATGAGTAGGGTTGCTTTGTCTAACCTGGTTGGATTGGCATCTGTATCCTGTTCGGTGGTCAGTGAGGAAACCTCCTCATTCTGATGTTTTCATTTAAAAATGTTCCTTCAATGAAGATAAAAGTGTCCATGTTAAATGCCTAGGACACAAGAACAGCTGTGTTTTCTGCTGTGGTCATACTGACAAACCCTCTAAAAGAAGTGTTAGTGCCAGAACTGCTAGTTCACTGGTGTTTCCTGAGCTCATGGGGTCTAAGGTAACTGGGTAAACACTACTTCATGGCTGAGATTCTCTGCTACATAATGAGTTTCTGAAAAGCATGCCTTACAAAGTCATACTCTGCCCTTCTTTACCGGAATCTTTTCTCCATCTTAAAAGTCATTGTAAAATTTGTCTACATATTATTTTTACTGATAATGTGGGAATTTCATATAAAATACATTATACTCCTTTTCCATTGCTCACTGGTTCAAATTCCTACCATGTGTCACACTAAAATTCTGTTTTTCTATAAAATATTTAAAATTTCAACTGAAGTATGTGTTGTTCATATACTCATTGGAATATTATCAGAGTCTGAGTGCCAAGACCTGTAAAGAAAACTGAGTTCATCTTTACTGTAACCTAACACAACCCACAAGAAGAAGCTATTAGTCCTCAAGAGCTCTATACTTCATAACCTTGATCACATTTTTTTCTTATTATCATTTGCTCACTTTGTATCCTCTGTGATGCCCACTCCTGTTTCTGCTTACAGTCCCACCCACACTACTTCTTCTATCCCTATGTCCGTTCTCTAGTTCCCTGATGGGGAGGTTCTCCTTCCCCTTCTGTGTGACCTTAGCATATCAGGTCTAAACAAGGCTGGCTGCATCATCTTCCTCTGTGGCCTCATTCTCAGGGCATTGTTCTCCTCCTGTCCTCAATTCCCTCTACTTTTGACACTCTTCCTGCCTCTTCTCCTGCAGGCTTCCCAGAGTTCTGAGAGGAGGGAGAATTTCATAAGGAAATCCCATGTAAAGCTGGGTGTTTTAAGGTCTCTCTCTGCATAATATCAGACAGTGGGTCTCTGTATGAAATCCCATTAGATGCAGAAGGAAGCATCTCTGAGTCTACAAGAACATGGCACTGATCTATCAGTTGAGGGCAGAGAAAAACATTTTAATAACAAGAGCCTGGGTTGCTTACAATTTGAGAAGCATACCCTGGCTCAACAACTCAATTGAATGTCACCCAATTCCTTAAATGGAACACTGGTTTGGTCACAAACTATGCCCTATTGGAACTTTATCCCCCACTATTTGTAGACATCATAATAAGTGAATACATACAATATTTCTCTTTCTGCATTTTAATTACTTCAGCCAGGATGATATTTCTTTGTTCCACCCATTTGCCTGACAACATCATGATGTCACTTTCTTAGCTGAATAATACTCTGTTATGGAAATATTCCCCATTTTCCCCAAAGGATATTGTCAGTCTTGTTCTTTAGACCTAGGAAGTTTATGGGATATTAATCATTGTATTGAATGACAAAATATCAAGATAACAATGTCCTTTTAGCATATAAGTCAATCCATCTTTTTTCAGTTCTGGTGATTTGAATTGCAAAGTCCCTTTAAAGCTCTCTATTTACATGTGGAGTCCCAAGTGTGGAAATATCTGGGAGAGGTAGGAGTTATGGCCATGTTAGACAATGTAATCCTATTAGAGTCATATTATAGAAGGGTGTGCTTTGAAGTTGATATGCCAGTGTCTGATAGTGACCAGACATAATTGAGTCTCTATTTCTCAGTCTCTGTAAATTTATATATTAGTTTATGTCAGACTTGGTCTCTGTATTTCTGAATCTGTCTCTCTAGATCTTTCTTTCTCTGTCTACCTCTCTCTACATTTCATTTGTGGTTCTATATGGAAAGTTCTCACTTCTGCTGAAGGAGTACAGCAAGATGACTGCTTGATAACATATAAGCAAGGTCCCAAAAAATGCTTTTTGTTCAAAGATTTCCTTTTGTCAGGGAACATTTTAACAGTAAGTAATTTGCTGCCTGAGGACAAATCTGTTCATTTAACATAATTATGGAATCTGTAATAATGTTAAAGTCACATGTTAATGACACGTGACTTTATTAATGACCACTTGAAAGAAATATGTCACACTTTTCCTGAAATAAGTGTTTTAGACACAGGAACTGTCATTTCTGGGTTGTGTGCTTTCTACTGTTGAGTGTGAGGCATGTAGGGATACTCAGCCTTTCTCTCAAGCGTGCTATCCACTTTGCCTTTAAATAACTTGCTCCTGAAACTCTTACTGGCTCTCACCTGTTTTATGACATCATTCTGTCTCTCAGCCATTCGGCACCTGAGAGAATCTTGTTGTTTCCATGCAAATGAGTAAACAAACATTCCTTAGGTTCCAGTATCTCTAATCCTGTGCACATATGACTTTTCTTGGTAAAACCCACAAGCCTTTATCTCAGCCCTTCATACAGATCCCATACCATACTCCTGTTTACCTCTGTGACAATGTCAGGTAGGAAAGGAAACTTTAATGTTTATTTAATTGGACAGTATCTTAAGTAGGGAAGCTTCCAAGTGATGTGGGATTAAATGGAATGTACCGGAAGACAAAAGGGTGTCCTACTGTGGTCTTGCATCTGAAATTTTTTACATTGTGACTTTGAACTGAGCATTTACTCTCATTTTCACTAAATGTACATTCACATTTGGCTTGCAGGGTCTAGGGTTCCCTGGGATATTTCGTCTTCTAGAGCAGGAAAAAGAAAAGGAAACCAGACAATTCCTGGGATTCTTTTGGCTGAAACAGAGAAAGATTTGCTAGTGAAAAGGAGTACTGAGGGGCAATAACCTATTTGACAGCTGGTTCTGTTCTACCCTAGTTTTGGCAAGCCTCTATGAGCAAGGTCACCTTGGCTGACTTGGCTAGGTCTGTAGCTGTGTCCTGCTTAGTTGTCATTGAGAATCAAATTCTAGTCCTGGGGTTTAAATTTCAAACTGGGCCTTCAGGACAGAGAAATGGGACCGTTTTATATGTCTTGTACACAAGAGCTGCTATGTTCCTGCTGTGGTCTTCGAGACAAAACCTCTAAACATAATGTTAGTGCCAGGATGGCTAATTCAGAGGGGCCACCTGAGCTCACGGTGTTTGAATTATTAGGGTAACCAACCGTTCAATGTTAGGATTCTCTGCAACCTAATGAGTTCCTGGAAAGCATGCCTTACAAAGTCAAACCCTGCCCTCCATTAGCAGAATCTTTTCTCCATGTTAAAATTCATTGTAAAAGTTGTCAGGGTATTATTTTTATTGCTTATGTGGCATTTCATATAATATACATTACACTATCTTTACATTGCTCCCAGGCTCAAATTCCTACTCATGTGTCACACTAATTTTTTTTTCTTTAAAATACATCAATTCAAGTATGATTTGTTTGTGTACATGATCTGAATCTCAGGCCAAGTCTCTTAAAGAAAACTGAGCTCATCCCTGCTGCATCCCGGCACCACCCCCAGGAAGAATCCATCTCTCCTGAAGAACTCTATACTTTATCACCTTGATCACAGTTGTTCTTGTGTATTTATTTATTATGATTTGTTCACTTTGAATCCCCGCTGCACTCTTTCCTTTCCCTTTCTGTCCCAACCACCCTCCTACTTCTACCCCCATGCCCTTTCCCTAGTTCCCTGATAGGGGAGGTCTCTTCTTCCTTCTGACTGACCCTAGCTTAGCAGGACTCATCAAGCCTGGCTGCATCATCTATTTCTGCACCCTGATTCTCAGGGCATTGTTTCTCTTGTGTCTTCAATTCCCTCTACTTATAACACTCTTCTTGCCTCCTCTCCTGCAGGCTTCCCAGAGCTCTGAGGGCAAGGAGAATTTCATAGGAAAATCTCATTTATATCTGTGTGATTTAAGGTCTCTCTCTGCATAATATCAGATTCTGGGTGTCTATGTTATTCCATTTATTGCAAAAGGAAGCATCTTTTTGGATGCAGATCATGGCACTGATCTTTTAGTTGAGGACAGAGAGCAGCATAATTTGATAACAACAGCCTGTGTTTTTAAAATTTTGATAGGATGCCCTGCCCCACAAGTCAATTAACTGCCACCCAATCCCCATGGTGGAAGACTGGCTTGGTTAAAATAGATACCATATTGGAACTTTATCCCCCACTATTAGGAGACCTCCTAATGAGTGAGCACATACCATATTTCTCTTTCTGCATTGTAGTTACTTCAACCAGGATGATATTTCTTTGTTCCATCCATTTGCCTGAAAACATCATGATGTCATTTTCTTAGCCGAATAATACTCCATTATTGAAGTAGTCCACATTTTCACCCAAGGAAATTGTTAGACCTGTTCTTTAGTCCTTGGAAGTTTCTAGGACATTAATCATTGTATTGAATGACAAACTATCATGATAATTACCTTCTTTTAGCCTAAAAATCCCTCCATCTTCTACCACTTCCTCGTGATTTCAATTCCAATCTCCCCTTGAAGCTCATCTATTTACTTGTTTAGTCCACATTGAGGAAATATCTGGGAGTGGTTAGGAGTTATAGCCATGTTAGATAATATAATTACAATTGGAGTTATATTATAGGAGGATGTATTTTGAGGTAGATATGCCAATAAAAGTGACCAGACACAATGGAATCTTTGTTTCTCAGTCTGTGTCACTTTACATCTTTGTTTCTGTTAGTCTCAGTGTCTCTTTTTCTGAATCTGTGTCTCTAGAGCTTGCTATCTCTGTCTACATCTATTTGCCTGCTTCTGGTGGTATTAAAATCTCTCACTTCTGCTGTATGACTAAAACAAGGTGACTACTCACTGACATGACATCCTGGATGGTCTCTGTAAAAATATAAGCAAGGTCCCAGTTAAATGCTTTTTGTTCAAAGATTTGCCTTGGGCAGGGAGCTATTTCACAAGAAGTAATTCACTGACTGAGGAAATATCTGTGGTTTTAACAAATAAAAATGGAGTCTGTGCAATGTGAAAATCACATGTCCAGTATAAGTGACTTTATTAATGACCACTAAAATAAATATATGACACTTTTTCTATACTAAGAGTCTTGGACACAGGAACTGTAATCTCTGTGTTGTATGCTTTTAGCTGCCCAGATTTAGTTATATAGTGCATTCAGCCTTTCTGTCTAGCTTGTTGTTGTCTTGGCCCTTTAATAACTGGCTCCTGAAACTCTCACTGGCTTTCTTTGTTTCATGACATGATTCTGCCTTTCAGCCACTCAGAAACTGAGAGAATTTAGAGGTTTGATGGTGATGAGTAAGCAAACTTTCTGCAGTGTTCAGTATCTCTTCCTGTGTAGACCTGATATTTTCTTGTGAAGCTCAAGAAGCCTTTATCTCATCCCTTTATCCAAATCCTACAACTTTACACCTGTTAACCTCTGTGACAATGTCAGGTAGGAAATGAAACTATAATGTTTATTTAATAGGAAAAATCCCTTAGGAGGAAAGATTTATTTTATTTTATTTTTTTCTTATCAGTTAAATTTTATTAACCCTGTATCCCAGCCATGTCCTGCTCCCTCATTCCCTCCCAGTCCCTCCCCCCTCCCTCCCTCATCGCCACTGTGCCCCTTTCCAAGTACACTGATGGGGGGACCTCCTCCCCATTCATCTGATCCTGTTTTATCAGGTATATTCAGGACTGGCTGCAAAGCCCTCCTCTGTGGCCTAACAGGACTGCTCCTTCCTTGGGGGTGGGGAGGCCAAAGAGCCAGTCATTGAGTTCCTGTTAGAAATAGTCCTTGTTCCCCTCACTTTGGGAAACCAACTGGTTACTGAGCTACCACAGGCTACCTCTGAGTGGAGATTCTAGGTTATATCCATACATGGTCCTTAGTTGAATGTCAGTCTCAGAAAAGACCCTGTGCCCAGATATATTTGGTCCTTGTGGAGCTCCTATCCTTTTCCCATCAGACTAACTCCCCTTCTTTCTTATGATTCCCTGTACTCTACCAAAGGTTTGGTTATGAGTCTTTGCTTTGAAAACACTTCTGGTTAGAGTCTTTCAGATGCGCTCAGTAGACTCCTGTCATACGTTCAATGCACATCCCATCTGTCTTTCTAAATGAGGATTGATCATCTTACCCCATGTCTGCTCTCTTGATTTTCTTTTTTAGGTGTATAGATTTCATTATGTTTATCAGATCTTATAGGTCTATATAAGTGAGTATATACCGTGTTTGTCTCTCTCCTTCTGGGATATTTCACTCAGAATGATCTTTTCTAGATCCCACCATTTGCCTGCAAATTTCATGATTTAGGAGGAAAGATTTAAAGTGATGTGGGATTAAGGGGAATTACCAAATGACAAAGTAGTCTTCTACTGTGGTCTTGGTTCTGAAATATTCTAGGTTGTGATTTTGAACTGAGCAGTTACTCAAGTCCTCACTAAATGTTCTTTCAAATTCTTATTTATATAATAGGCTTGCAGGACCTAGGGTTCCCTGGGGTATTGTGTCTTTCAGAGCAGGGAAAGAGAAAGAAACCAGGTAATTCCTGGGACTGTTTTTGCTGAAACAGAGAAAGATCAGTTAGTGTAAAAGGAGAACTAAGAGGAAGTAAATTATTTGTCATCTGGTGTTGTTCCACACTAGTTTTATCAACCCTTTATGAGCAGGGTTTCCTTGGCTGATCTTATTGCATCTGAAGATGTTTCCTCTTCAGTGGTCAGTGATGAACCCTCCTGATTCTGAGGTTTATAGTTTAAACTGGGACTTAAGGACTTAGCGATTGGTCTGTGTTATATGACTAGGACACAAGAACAGCTGTGTTTTCTGCTTTGGTCCTCCAGAAAAACCCTCTAATCATAGTTTAGTGCCAGGACTACTTTCTCAGTCCATCTGAGCCCATGCAGTCTGAGGGAGACTGGGTAACTACTAGTTCACTGCTAGGATTCTCTGCTACATAATGAGTTCCTGGAAACCATGCCTTACAAAGTAAAACTCTGCTCTACTTTTTGTGGAATATTTTCTCCATGTTAAAAATCAGTGTAAAAGTGGTCAACATATTATTTTTACTGATTATGTAGTTACTTCATATAATATACATTACAGTTTTTTCCCAATGATCCCAGGTTCAAATTCCTTCCCATGTGTCACAATTTTTTTCTTTAAAATAGCTCAATTGAAATATGTGTTGTTCACATACTTATTGGATCATGATGAGAGTCTCAGTGCTAAGTCAGTTAAAGAAAACTGAGTTCAACATTGTCACACCCTGGCACCACCTCCAAGAAGAAGCCATCAGTCCTGATGAGCTCTATATTTTATCACCTTGAACACAGTTTTTTTATGTATTCATTTATTATAATTTTTTCACTTTGTATCCCTTATAATGACTTCTCTATCTTCCCACAAACCCCCATTTTAAACTGTTATGCCCTTTCTCTAGTTTCCTGATAAGGGAGGACCTCCTCACCCTTCTATCTGACTTTAGCATATCAGATCTCATCAAGGCTGGCTGCATCATCTTACTCTGTAGTCTGATTCTCATAGCATTGTTCTCCTTGTATCCTCAATTCCTTCTGCTTATGACACTCTTTCTGGCTCCTCTCCTGCAGGCTTCCCAAAGCTCTGAGGGGAGGGAGAATTTCATAATGAAATCCCATTTAGAGCTGGGTGTTTTAAGGTCTCTCTTTGCATATATATCAGACTGTGGTTTTGTTTGAATTCCCTTTTGATGCAGAAGGAAGCATCTCTCTGTGTACAAGAACATGGCACTGATCTATCAGTTGAGGGCAGAGAAAGACATATTTTAATAAGAACAGCCTGGGTTGCTTGAAAATTTCCATAGCATGCCCAACCCAACAACTCAATTAACTGCCACCCAGTCCCCCTAGTGGAACATTGGCTTGGTCATGATGGATTTCTCATCGGAACTTTATATCCCACTCTTAGGCAAACCCCTTAAAAGTGAATATATACCATTTTAGCTTTCTGCATTTTAGTTACTTTAGCCATGATGATATTTTTCTGGTTCCATCCATTTGCCTGAAAATATTATGATGTCATTTTCTTAGCTGAATAATTCTTCATTATGGAAATGTTCCACATTTTTTCATAAGGAAATTGTCAGGCCTGTTGTTTAGTCTTTGGAATTTGTTGGGCCTTTAATCATTGTATTAAATGATAAACTTTCAGGATAAATATGTTCTTTTAGGGCTAGAAGTCCCTCCATCTTCCTCTTCTTACTAGTGGTTTGAATTGCAATGTCCCCTTGAAGCCCATCTATTTACAGGCAGAGTCCCCAGTGAGGAAATATCTGGCAAGGGTTAGATGTTAAGGCATTGTTTGATTTTTATGCTAACTCAAGTATCATATAATCTGCAAACAGTGATACTTTGACTTCTTCCTTTCTGATTTGTTTCTCCTTGATCTCCTTCAATTGTCTTATTGCTCTAGCAAGGATTTCGAGAAGCAATTTGAAAAGATATGGAGTGTGTGGGAAGCCTTGCCATGTCCTTATTTCAGTGGAATTGCCTTAAGTTTCTCTCTATTTATTTTATTTTTGGCTATAGGCTTGCTGTATATTGCCTTTACTATATTTAGATATGTGCCTTGTATCCCTAATCTCGCCAATACTTTAAACATGAATGGATGTTGGATTTTGTCTAATGCTTTTTTTAAAAGTGTAAGGAGATTATGAATTATGATATGGTTTTTCTTTCTTTCATTTTTTTAATATGGGGGATCACATTGATGGATTTCTATATATTGTGCCACCATTGCATACCTTGGATGAAGCTACGTGGACATAGTGGATGACATTTTGATGTGTTCTTGTATTTGGTAAAAGACATGAAGGACCTTGTTATGACCCTAACCAATGAAGTCAAAGAATAGTATGAAAAAATGTTCAAGTCTCTGAAGAAAGAATGAGAAGAAGTTATCAAAAGATGGAAAGATCTCTCATGCTCATGGCTTGGCAAGATTAACAGGAAAAATGGCTGTCTTACAAAAAGCAATCTACAGATTGAGTGCAATTCACAGCAAATTCCCAACACACTTCTTTACAGACCTTGAAAGAAAAATTCTCAACTTCATATGAACAAAACAAGAAACCAAATTGTGAAAACAATCCTCTACAATAAAAGATCTTCTGGAGTTATCTGCATTCCTGATCTCAAGGTGTCTTATGGAGCAACAAAAATAAAAACTGTATGGTAATAGCATAGAAACAGAATGGTGGATCAATGAAACCAAATAGAAGACACAGAAATAAACCCACACAGTTATGTTCACCTGATTTTGACAAAAATGGCAAAATCATACAATGTAAAAAAGATAGCATCTTCAACAAATGGTGCTGTTCTAACTGGATGTCTTAATGTAGAAAAATGCAAATAGATCCTTACTCATCAGCCTGAACAAAACTAAAGTCCAAGTGGAACAAAGTCCTCAACATAAAACCAGACACATTAAATCAGTTAGAAGAAAAACTCAGCAAGAGCCTTGAACTAATTGGCACAGGCGACAAATGCCTGAAGAAAACACCAACAGCCCAGGCTTTAAAAGCAACAATCAATAAATGGAGCCTCACGAATCTGAAAAGCTTCTGTAAAGCAAAGGACACTGTCATCAAAACAAAACGAATGCCTACAAATTGAGAAAAACTCTTCACCAAACCTCTATGTGACAGAGGGCTAATATCCAGTATATATAAAGAATGAAAGAAGTTAAAAAGCAACAAATCAAGTAATCCAATTAAAAAAATGGGGAACAAAGCTAAACAGATAATAGAGGAATATCAAATGGCAGAGAAACACTTAAAGAAATGCTCAATGTCATTAGCCATCAAGAAAATGCAAATTCAAATGACCCTAAGATTTTACCTTACACCCATCAGAATGTCCAAGTTCAAAAACTCAATAGACAAAACACGCTGGAGATGTTGTGGAGAAAGAGGAACCCTCCTCCACTGCTGGTGGGAATATAAACTTGTACAACCACTCTGGAAATCAATCTGGTGTATTATCAGACCACTATTAATAGTGCTACCTCAAGATCCAGCTATACTACTCCTAATCATGTATCCAAAAGAGGCTCAAATACACAATAAAGACATTTGCTCAACCATGTTTGTAGCAGCTTTATTTGTAATAGTTTAAATCTGGAAATAATCCAGATGCCCTCCAACTGGAGAATAGATACAGTAATTGTGGTCCATCCACACAATGGAATATTAGCAATAAAAAACAAAGAAATTATGAAATTTGCAGGTCAATGGTGGGAACTGGAAAAGATCATCATGAGTGAGCTATCTCAAGAGCAGAAAGACACACATGGTTTATACTCACACATATATACATATAATATAGGATAAACCTACAAAAATCTGTACACTTAAATAAATAAACTAATCAATAGGGAGGACTCAGGGTAAAATGCTCAATCCCCATCCCAAAAGGCAAAGAGGATGGACATCAGATGAAAGAGAAAACAGGAAACAAGTTAGTAGCCTGCTACACTTGGCCTCTGAAAGGCTCTGCTCTTCAAACTATCAAAGCAGATGCTGAGACTTATGGCCAACTCTTGGGCGGAATGCATGGAATCTAATGAAAGAAGTAGGATATATTAAGATCTAGAGAGGACAGGAGCTCTCCAAGGATAGCAACAGAACCAAAAAAAAATCTGAACACAGGAGTCTTTCCTTAGACTCATATTCTAAACAAGTACAATGCATGGAGATAACTTAGAAACCCTGCACAGATATAGCCCACAGCAGTACATTGCCCAAAGTCCTTCCACAGTAATGGGAACAAGAACTGCCTATGACGTGAACTGGTTGGCCTGTTGGTTGATCACCTCACCCTTATGGGAGAGCAGTCTTTCCAGGCCACAGAGGAAGACAATGCAGCCACTCCTGATGAGATCTGATTTACTAGCATCAAAAGGAAGGAGAAGAAGTACTCCCCTTTTGGTGGACTTGGGGAAGAGCATGCAAGGAGATAAGGGAGAGAAGATAAGTTTGGGAAGGGAGGAGGGGGTTTTATGGGGAGACACAAAGTGAATAAAGGCTAATTCATAAAACGAAAATCTTTTTAAAATTCCTTTTTAGTTAAATTATAAGAGGTGTGCTTTGTGGTTGATGTGCCAATGAAAGTGACCAGACTGAATGGAGTCTCTGTCTCTCATTCTTTTTCACTTTGTTTCTGTTATTCTTGGTCTCTATTTCTGAATCTCTCTTTCTCTCTCTCTTTGTCTCACTCAGTCTCCCTCTCTCTGACTGCCACTTGTGATTCAGTGTGAAAGCTCTCAGTTCTGCTAAAGGACTAAAACAAGATGATATCTTGCTGACATGACACCCTGGAAGATCTCTGTAAAAATATAAGGAAGGTCCCAATTAAATACTTTTTGTTCAAAAGTTGCCTTGGTCAGGGAACATTTTCCCAGTATGTAATTCACTGACTGAGGACATATCTGTGCACTTAAGAAATAATAATGGAATCTTTGATAATATGAAAGTCACATTGACATATGAGTTCATTAATGACCACTTGAAAGAAATATGTGACCCATTTCATGAACTAAGTGTCTTGAACACATGAACTGTCATCTCTGGGTTGTATGCTTTCAGCTGCCCAGATTGAAAGCATGTAGGGCTGCTCAGCCTTTCTCTCAAGCAAGCTGTCAATTTTGGCCCTTTTAATAACTGGCTCCTAAAACTCTTACTGAATATCAACTATCTCATGACATCATTCTCCCTCTCAGCCAATCAACACCTAAGAGAATTTTGAGTTTCCATGGAGATGAGTAAACAAACTTTCCTCAGTGTCCAGTATCTGTGATCCTGTGCCCATGTGACTTTTTCTTGTGTGACCCAACAAGAATTTATCTCATCCCTTTATCCAGACCCCACACCTTTCCTTTGTTTACCTCTATGAAAATGTCAGGTAGAAAATGAAACTGTAATGTTTATTTAATGGGATATATCTGTAAGGATGAAAGCTTCAAAGTGATATGAGATTAAGGGGAAAGTACCCAATGACAAGGTTATCTCCTACTGTGGTCTTGGATCTGAAATTTCCTAGGTTGTCTTTGGATTGAGCAATTCATGGAGTACTCACTATATGAATTTTCACAATCTTATTGATATAATAGGCTGGCAAGGCATAGGGTTTCTTGGGGTATTGAATCTTTAAGAGCAAGAAACTGAGAACTTAACCAGACAGCTCTTGGGGCTGGTATGGCTGAAACAGAGAATGAAAGGAGTATGTAAAAGGAGAACTGAGTGACAATAAACTTTTTGACAGCTGTTGCTCTTCCACACTCGTGTTGCCCACCCTATATGAGAAGGCTTCCATTGGCTGACCTCACTGGATCAGCAACTGTGTCCAACTGAGTCGTCAGTGAGGAAGCCTCCTGGGGGTTTACAGTTAAAAACTGTGCCTTCCGGATAGTGCAATGGATCTATGTTATATGCCTCGGACACAATAGCATGTGTTTCCACAACACAAACTCTCTCAAAGTTTAGTTAGTGCCAGCACTGCTTGGTCAGAGATTTCACCTGACCTCATGGCCTCTGAGGTACCTGGGTAACCACTGGTGCATGGCCATGATTCTCTGCACCACACTGAGTTTCTAGAAGGCATGTCATACAATGTCAAAAAACTGTCCTCCTTTAGCGGAATAATTTCTCCATGTTAAAAGTCATTGTAAAAGTTGTCAACATATTATTTTTACTGAATATGTAATGTCGTATAATATACATTACACTTTTTTTCTATTGCTGCCAGGTCAAAATTTCTACCCATGTGTTTCACTAAAAATTTTGTAATTTTAAATACATCAATTGAAGTATGTGTTGTTCATATATCATTGAAATATGAACAAAGTCCCATAAAGAGGACTGTACTCATCAATAAGTTGAGTGCAGAGAGAGAGAAAATATTCTAATAACAGGAGCATGGGCTGCTTTAAAATTTCTGTAAGATTTTCTGACCCAAAAACTCACATAACTGCCACCCAATCCCCCTAGTGGAAGGCTGGTTGGTCACAATTAGATGACCTATGGGAACTTTAACTCCCACTATTAGGAGACCTCCTTATAGGTGAATATAAACCATATTTGTCTTTCTGAATTTTAATTACTAAACCCAGAATGATTTTTCCTGGTTATATCCATTTGCCTGAAAATATCCTGATGTCATTTTCCTAGCTGAATGATACTCTGTTATGTAAA
Source organism: Meriones unguiculatus (assembly GCF_030254825.1). Classification (NCBI taxonomy): domain Eukaryota; kingdom Metazoa; phylum Chordata; class Mammalia; order Rodentia; family Muridae; genus Meriones; species Meriones unguiculatus. The sequence goes on along the minus strand of NW_026843709.1, from coordinate 30,489,985 downwards.
TATTCCATACTTTCCCAAAAGAGATTGTCACTCCTGTTCTTTAGGTAATAGAAGCTCCTGGGACCTTAATCATTGTATTGAATAAAAAACTATTATGATAATTATGTTCTTTTCATCTAGAAGTTCCTCTATGTTCTTTCACTTCCTGGAAATTTGAATTGTGCTGTCCACTTGAAGCTCATCTCTTTATATGTGGAGTCTTCAGTAAGGAAATGTCTGGGAAGGCCTAGGAGGTTTGGTCTTGTTAGATAATATGATTCCTGTTGGAATTATATTAAAGGTGAGTGTGCTGTGAGGTTGATATGCTGATGAAAGTGACCAGACAGAATGAAGTATTAGTCTCTAAGTCTCTGTCAGGTTCTATCTTTGATTCTGTCAATCTCGGTCTCTCTATTTCTGAATCTGTATCTCTAGCTCTTTGTCTGCCTTTCTCTGTCTCCCTCTCTCATCCTGCTGCTTGTGGTTCAGTGTGAGATGATCTCAGTTCTGCTGAAGGACTACAACCAAATGACTGCTTGATAACATGACATCATGGATGATCTCTGTCCAAATATAAGCAAAGTCCCAATTAAATGTTTTTTTTTTAATATTTGCCTTGGTCAGGGCATATTTTTACAATAAGTAATTCACTGACTGAGGACATATCTGTGCATTTAACAAATAATGGAATCTGTGATAATGGGAAACCCACATATCAAGGACACATGACATTATTTGTGACCAAATGAAAAAAAAAATGTGTGACACTTTTGCTGAACAAAAAATCTTGGGCACAGGAACTGTCATCTCTGGGTTGTGTGTTTTCAGCTGCACATATTGAAGCTTGTATGGCTGCTCAGGCTTTCTCTCAAGCATGCTGTCCACTTCGCCATTGTAATTACTGGCTCCTGAAACTCTTACTGGCTTTCACCTTTGGTATAGCATCATTCTCCTCTCAGCCAATTAGCCCCTGAGAGAATCATGAAGTTTCCATTGAGATGAGTAAACAATCTTTTCTCAGTGTATAGTATCACTGATCCTTAGCACACTTGACACTTTCTTTGGAAACACAATAAGCCTTTATCTCATCTCTTTATCCAGATCCCACACCTTTACTCCTGTTTACCTCTGTGACATTGTCAGGTAGGAAATGAAATTTTAATCTTTCTTTAATTGGACAGCTTCCTAAGTAGGGAAACTTCAAAGTGATGTGGGATTAAGGGGATTGTATTGAATGAGAAGGTGGTCTCCAACTGAGGTCTTGGTTCTGTAATTTCCTACATTGTGAATTTGAACTGAGCAGTTACTGGTGTATTGACTAAATGTACCTTCACATTCTTAGTAATATAATAGGTTGGCAGAGTCTAGGGTTCCCTGGGGTATTGAATCTTTAAGAGCAGGAAAAGGAGAAGGTAACCTGGCATGCCTGTAGGCTGGTCTAACAGGGTCCATCTGAAAGATGGAGTATAAATGTGCGGACAGAGATGCGAAGAATGGAGACAAGGCAGATTCCTGTCCAAGTCTAAGTTACTGAACATGCAAACAACACATATAAAGAAAAGGGTACAAGCAATTTTTTTTTTTCACAGTAGCAACACATCTGTGCCATCTGGAAAGGTATCCTGGGGTTCATTCAATGTTACACCAAGTTTATTCTCTGGTTCAGAAGGTTGCAGGGAGCTTGTTATCTACTTCTAAGGCTCAAAACATTCTACTTGCAGAGACTGGCAAGGACTGTCTTTGAGACATGGAACGTAGGTAACACCCACATATGCCATGGCCAGGAGGCAGAATTCCAATTACCAGACTCCTTCAGTTCCCCCTTCTTCGTTTTATGGAGAGCTTGTCTTAGGTTGGTGAAATGTGCATTTTTCCTTACTTGTCATTGTTGTGCCTGAATCGTGATACCGCAAAAGACCACCACTAGGAGCAGAATCTGTTGCAAACCACATGAGGAACTTTTTATTACCAATTACAAGCTGCAGCTCAGGCTCACACCCCCTACTGCCAAAGCAGTGAGAGCTGTGAGCCTTGTGCTCAGGTTAGCTGGGTGATTTAAAGATTCTGGTCCCTCCAAGCTTGCCCAAGGAAGGGGAAATTCCTGCCTGGCAAGCATCTATTGGTCAAAATGCTACATTTTTAATTGATTGGCTGCAGGAAGGTCCCCAAACGATTAATGACCTGGTGTTCCTCCCTAGGGGATAGGCCAGTTTCCTAGCAACTGTATCTCTAATGGGTGGGAAAAGAATGCAGTAAGGCAGGTTCTTCCCTCAGGGCATGGCGGGACTTCTCCACCTACGTAGTTCAGGCATTACTTAATAATAGCTGCTAATTTTTAATCTTTTTGGTCTCTCATTTCCCTGTTCCCATGATCATTTGAAGACCCAATCTTGGGTCTTCCAGGTATGACCTATCCTATAGATTTACCTTTTTACAATGGATCTGAGTACCATTAGTGTATTTCTCCCAAACATTTCTTTATGAAAGCGATCAAGCAATTTAAAATACAAGGTCCAAAGATAATAATCAAAATGAGTAGTTGTTTCTTCAGGGTGGATATAGGGGTAGTAAGTCAAGAAGAACTATTATCCTTTCTCTCTAGGGTCTCTCTAGGCTTTTAGCCCAGTTGCTGTGATAATAGTTTTCATTTCTGCTAAGCAGACGCCCAAGATAATAGCTAATATCAGGGAGCTCCTTTTGATTCAGCATTTCAGCTTTGCTAGGTGGGACTTTGGGCTGAAGATCCATCTTCTGGAGCTTCTTCTTTTCTGACAATGGACCGTTAGCATCAGGGGCTAGGGAGGCTGAAATGCCAGTCAAAGGCTGGGCAATGGGAGCAGTTCTAAGCATCTGATATTTGATCCACCTGAAGAGGCAGGGAGCAATCATGTCAATTTCTAGGAAGTCCATATTTCAGCTTGCATTCTATAGCTGATCCCTGAACAGAGTCAAACAGGTAAAAATCTGCTGATATCAGTTCAGACTGGAGACAGAAGTTAAAATTTGTCTCTTGAATGGGAAAATTAAAGAATCCCAAGACCAGGCGAAACTCATCTGGGATCTGTTTGAGCTATGCCAGATCCAGGTCTCATGACTTTTTGATTTCCTGAAACTCATGAAATTTTGGCACACAAAGGGAAAAATATATTACAAAAAAAATCAGAAAAGTAACATACCACCAAATCTAATATAACAATATTCTGAGAGTAACAGGTAAAACTACATCCAAAGGAATGAGCATAAGTTAGCTGTTTGTTTTGTAACCTTTTATAAACAACTTTAGTGTGTCCCCAGTCTGGAACTCTTAACAATTTGTCTGTGGGTAGAGCTGTTGGTAATCAGCCACCAATAGAGCTTGGCCATTTTTTGTAAACTCAGCATCTACTTTTAGCCCCCATCTCCATGTTTACACTGGAAAGTTAGGCAAAAATACATTACTAAATCCTGGATGCTTGGATTTTTCCTTATAAAGTAACTAAAAGGAATAGGTTTAAGATAATCCTGTGTCAAAGTCTATTCAAGAAATGGCAGATATTAAGAATACCATACTAAAAGCTATGACTTTTGGGTCAGATATACACATTGAATAGATGTTTTTAACATGAAGAGAAGCACTTTTAAGTCTATCAGAAGACAACCAAAGGAAATGAAAATCTCAAGCTGGTGAATGAATAATAAGCAGTCAGTGCCCATCAACTTATCAGAACTCTATTGATCAATGCCAAAATTCTGAACATCCGAAATCTTATAACATAAGCACAACAGTAGCAAAGGGGGGGGGAAGTATCTCTCATTTTTAATGTGCTTTAAAACGTTTTTATATCTTTATAACTCATAATTATATACATTAAACATCAGCTTAGACGCTCCAATATTTTTTGCATTTATCAACCCTGAAACATTTTCCAAACCAAATAACCCTCTCTAGATTTTTACAACCTAAACTCCTATATCCTCAGACCCTACAAAAGCTCTCTATATATTTTTAATCTAGCTATATATCTTAAGACACAAACAACTGACATGAATCCTGTGAGCAAGGCAAACCTGTTTTCCTTTCAAAGTAAGAGATTTACTACCTAGTAGTTCTAGATAATGAACTGATCAATGAGCGAACAGTGGATCTAATTGTCTGCTCTCTAACAGCAAAGCTACCCTAAGATTAGCCTAGCCATCAAAGTGATCAGAGACCTGAGAAGGATAAATTATAACATAAATAAATATACCAATCCATGTTCCAATCAAAATGACAGAGATGACTAGTTAGTCCATCACCTAGGCAGTGTCCCTGGTTCCTGTGGTCTCATGGCATCCTGAACAGAGGTGTTCCTGCCAGGCACAGAAGATGAGAGACTGCTTCTGTGGAAAGAGGAACATGAAAGATTGACCACACTTTGCCTCTTGCAATGTGAAACAATAGCTCTCCAGTTGTTCACGGCTTTGTTCACAGTTTAGGCTGGGCCCTAGCAGTGAGCCAGTTGAGGCATTATTGCCCAGAAGTCAGCATACCATAATCCAGAGTCACCATCATCAGTCATGCCCAAATCTTCTCGGAGATCTTTGGGAGCTATTGCCAGGATTTGGGGACTCTCAGTTATAATAAACTTACACAGTTAAAATGCCATATTCATCAGATCTCTGACAAGCTTGATGGCCAGCATATCTGAGTTATTCCTTGTCTTTATCATCTGCTCTAAACTGTGTCCCATAAAACAGAAAGCTATAATCTTTAATTCTGGCATATTCCTTAGGTGCATGTTTTAGAACCAAATTTTCAAACTTTATGGTTACCCATCCTAAGCTAAACCTTAAAAAAAACCTAAACAAAGATACTAGGTAAAACTCAACATCTTATCTAACTGCAGTTGTTAGCATAACTTTAAATCTGCTCTTTCTGAACTAAAATTAAAGCAAACCTTTTAATCAGATTCAGTTTATAGAGAGGCTAGAAAATCTTGCTGATCCTACCACTTTACATTGAAATTGAACAGTAAAAAGCTTTGAATTTAGCACTAATCAGAGGACTGAACATAACTGAGATACCTAAACAAAATGGAGTCAAACTCATGGCTCCACCCTTTTTATCTCTGGACCAGCATAGCAGCTAGCCACATGTAACCAAGTGTAACTCAACTCAGCTGAAAGCCCTAAACAAATATGGCAGCAAAACTACAGCTCCACCCTCCATCCCTGAACCATCACAGCTGCTATCCATGTGTTAGCACAGGCTGTGACTGACAATAGCAAACATAGCCATTAGGTGTTGCTGATGGTGTTACCTCCCATAACCAAAAGTTCTATGAAACATTTATAATTTTCCTGTAACCTAAAGTTTTAACATTGTGATCAAATAAGTTTTAGAACCAACTGCATAAAATCATAGTATGGAACAATTTTAAACTGTATGAAATATTCTGGCCACACCAAACCTACCAGCCAGAATTCTTTCCCCTTAAAAGAGCATAAGAGAACATTTTGCAATGAAGAATCACATACCTTTTAAGTAAAGTACATTTTTAAATACAGTTCTTTCTCTAATAATATTTATTCTCTGGCTTTTTATACATACACAAACCTTCTGCAACATTATATATATACCTGCAGGTTCCTAGCTTCCTTTTCTGGCTTAACCAGACATTCTTACTTTAGACAAGGTATTCTTTTCCTTAATATGTCTTGCTCTCTCTCTTGCTTTTTAGAAAACATAAAAACTCTCATCAAAATCCTTTCCATCCTGACAACATCTTGCTGGATCCCAGCATCCAAGATTTGTTTTTTTATAGGCAAAACAAAAACAAGTTACATTAATACAAAAAAAAGTTCTGAAACTGCCAAAATCTTTTTCTAAAATTATTTCCCTGTAGCAGATATGGTCCAAGTTCACCTAAACAAACTCTAAGGAACTTAGAACAACCTTAAAGGAATTTGGTAAAACTTCCTCTTTTCTCTGTCTCAAGATAAAGACAGGGTGGAAACATGTTTTTCCTTAAACAAAGCAGCTTAACAAGCAAACAGCTCTTCACAAGATACATTGTAAAAGACTGTATTTTTTTAATTACCTCAAACCATTGGCTTGATTTCATTTAGTAAAACTAATAAAATAAATACCAAAGTTTTTTGTTCTCCCCCAAAGGATTGAGAAACTGTTTTAAATTTTCTTAGACTACCCAAGATCGTGGTCTAAAATGCCTGATAAACTTTAAACATTTAAACATTTTTCAAAGCCTGTTTTTGCAATACCAAAATAAAGCACCTGTTTTGTAGGACAGAAGTCACAAACCATAACCAAAACTAGAAGTCAAATTTTAAAAGTCAAAACCAGAATTTTACAAAACAGAATTTACCAGTGCAAACAATCCAATCTCTAAAGCCAATACCAATTTAAAATAACCCATCCTTTTAATCTAGAAGGAAACGTGGCTATTAAGAAGGCGGTCGCGGGTCACATTACATTTCACATGGTAATCTCAAAATGGCAGTCACATTACATTTCAGGAGATAATTTTAAGATGGCGGAGTAATACCACGTGGCAACCTATATTGTTGCTTTTTATACATATGTGTTTATGAACCTTATAAACACTTAGGCACACGAATACATTTTAAACCAACATACCCAATTACTTTTGATTGCCCCGACCCACAGGACCTAGTTATTCGTGGGGGTGAAGGGGGTCAATCCTGGAATGGGCGAGAGAGAGAGAGAGAAAGGACACAAGCAGATGGTTGCCGTATAGTGTCAGCTTTATTGAGCTTTGGTATTTCTTTTAAAGCTCGGCTCTGGCAAGGTGGGGGAGAGGGGTGAGAAAAGGGGAGTAGTAGTGGAAAAATACCAAGGCCCTTGGTGGGGAGGTGGGAAGTTCCCAAGACTAAGAAGGTGGGTTAAAGAGTTACAAGGCCCAAAGATAATATCGGTGGTCACGGATGTGTCCCAAAGCAAACAGTTTCGGGAACAATGGGTCGTAAGAAACTATGGCCTGCTAGTGTCCGGTGCTTATCTGGTGGGCCAGGCTCTTAGGAAGGGTCCCAGGGCTTAGTTCCCAACATCTCCTTCCTTTTATCTCTTTAAAATGAGGGGGCCCTTTAGGATTCTCAATGAGCATAAAAAAGGCATTTTGGAAGAGCCAATTTGTATAGCCTACTCGGGGTTATCCACACAAAGCAAGTTTTGGAGGCTGCATTCCCCAAAGCAGGACGTCACCACCATTGTCGACAATCTATGCCACTTCTGGTGCAATGGGACAAAACCCTCAGAGTGCTAGGGCCATAGACAGTGTATATCAACAAGTATGGCATAAGTCCTCATTATGATCAGGGGCACAAACGGGGTCTGAGCCTGGTGGAAGGCAATGCTTGGCCGTTACCCGTCATTGGAGCAACCTCCTCTTATTGCGAGGCTGTCCTGTCTTAGGTGGGCGAAGACTGACTTGCACACAACCGTCTCTGACTTACCAGACCACGCAGTTTGTGAAACTGTAACGCATTAACTCTCCTCAGAAAGAATGAGGGCCAACCCCAAGTTAAGAGCTACAAGACATTTGTTAAATATATTTGAATTGGTCAGCCAATTGTGAGAATTGTAAAGGGTCCAGATCTAGTTGGGAGAGTGGCCCCAGAACTTCCATCTTGGGCCAGGGGATATTAGAGTGGAGAAATCGAGGGGGCGGGAAGCTGGGGCATCAGGTGGAAGCTCCATGGCAGATTCTTCTTCTATAGCCAGGCGATGGTAATGGACTCCGATGGGCTTGATTGCAGAGCTTACCTGGTTCTTAACAAAGTTTGTGAGACGATTAAAGTCCCAAGGGCCAAAAGAGAGGAGCAAGAATAGGCCCATGAGGGGGCCCAAGAGACTGGGAAGGAGGGTGGAAAGCCATGGAGAGGTGGCAAACCAATTTTGATAACAGGATTCTTGTTGTTCTCGAGCCTGTTTGCGTTCTTCTAGGCTCTTTTGACCTTGTCTAAGCTGTTTTGTACCAATCCAGTCTTATCAGAATAAAAACAGCATTCCTCTTTAAGGGCGGCACAAAGGCCTCCCTCTTTTAGAAAAACTAAGTCAAGGCCTCGCCGGTTTTGAAGAACTACTTCAGAAAGGGAAGCCACAGAATCTTTAAGATTTTGAACTCCCTCTCGGAGTTCACTCAAGTCTTTGTCAATAGTCGATTGGAGCTGGGAGAAATATTGTTGAGAGGTGACCATAGAGGCAATACCAGTTCCAGCTCCTGTGGCACTCAAACCCAGAAGTACTGTAAGGGTAACAGCAGTTAGGGGCTCTCTTTTTTTTTATAGGTATGCCATTATCATAGAAAAATAAAAAATTATCAGGGTCATGGACAAAAAATCGAGGAAGAATAACAACAACAACACAATAATCTTTTTTATGTATAAAATCCTTATTAATAATATAGGTAGTAAGTCCTGTGGCACAAGCAAGGTAAGTATTATTTGGGGCTTTTGTATAAGAAAATGTTTGATTGACAACAATTGTCTGATTACAGACCGATTGTAATGGTCGCGGGGGGAGCATGTTGGGCCCAACAAGGCAGTAGCCGAATCCCGAAACCGAACTAAGGGTAAGGCCTCCCTCAGGGGGGGCATGCCAAAGTAAGTCAGCAGTTTCATTGGTGGGGACAGGGCCACTCATCATGGCTATCCCCTCATAGAATGGTGGAGTAGGAGAAAAACAGATCCAACATTCATCATAGGCAGGTTTACTGGTGTTATGAATTGCCTCTAGAGAGGCATTTACTAAGGAAAGGATAAGATCTGTGGAGCTCATGCGTCCCTTAGGGAGAGTAGGCAGAAAAGGAGTCAGTCCAGAGGGGGATGATAAAGTAGGACCGAGGGCAACCAGACTAGGAGCAACAGGAGGCTTCGGTTGAAGGGCTTCGGTTGGGACCTATGGCGGCAGAAGCTCTATTGGGGATATTTTGAAGCATTTTAATCTTGAAAGTAAGTACAATATCCTTTTCTGACATATATAGCCGAAGACCCCACTCATAACCTCTACTGGTCCAGGTTTGTTTTTTGCCCTCTCCTGTAAAGGAGATTACAAGGGGATTGCACCATCCCTTTGTAGTTGCATGGGCATTACACCGTTGTTTTAATTGGTCCAGGATGTGATTGGGGGTCGCACCAGGGTAGCGGTCTTTTCTTTTAACAATTATGTAATCCCATCTGGAGGAAGGTTGCCAATAGGTATCCCCAGTGGTCTCACACCCCCAGGAGGCACAGAAATAATCATCAGCCCATCCACATTTATAATTGAGTCCCTTGTTTCTATGATTTCCTGGGCAAATATAGATTCCCAACTGGCCATGTAAGTCAGCTCTTTCAATATCATTGCAGCAGCCGGGAACTATAGGACGGCGTGCCTGTACCTGAGGGGCGGGTGATCCCGGACGATAAAGGACCTCTGCTGTTCCCCAATCAGGGTGAGCCCCAAGGGCAAGGGCGCAGAGATCAACCTCCAGGTTAGGCCAATGTGGCGAGGCTCCGGTGTAAGAGCTGGAGTTAACTATATCTCCAGCCTGATTTTTAATAATCCAGGTATAATTATAAACTTGATAAGGGGAAGGGGCACTTACCACCAGCCGGGCTACAAGCAGAGGCGTGAAGATAACAAGGGGGCCAAGCATTTTCTGTAATTAAGCACAATTAGAATTTTCCTCAGGGGTTTCCCTGGGAGGATTTACCAACTTTAATAACCTCTTGGGAAGCCACCTGGCACTCTGTTCCTTGGAGTCATATATGCAGGCATGTCCTTTACCCCATATTAATACAGGATCGGGACCAGACCATTTATAAGTCAATGGGTCTTTCCACATAGCCTGCGCATAGGTGTTAGATGTTGAAGGGTTCCAGAATCTATCAGCTGCAGTTTTACCATGCTTATCAAGGGTAAGGAAATTTAAAACAAACAAGGCATGATTTATGATTTCCTGTTAGAGGATATAGGATACCTCCAGAATGTTGTAACCTTTGGATCATGTTTTTAAGGGTCTGATGTGCCCTTTCTACTATGCCCTGTCTTTGTGGGTTATAAGGTATTCCAGTAAGATGTTTGATTTTTAACTGGGCACAAAATTGTTTAAAGCCATTGCTGGTATAACCAGGGCCATTGTCTGTTTTTATAACCTTTGGTAGGGGCGTAAGGGCGGAACAGGCCAAAATGTGGTTTATAACATGTTTAGTAGCCTCTCCAGTCTGGAGGGAGGCAAAAATAAACCCACTAACGGTATCTATAGATACATGGATGTATTTTAATTTTCCAAAAGGAGAATAATGAGTAACATCCATCTGCCAAAGTTCTCCCAGTGTAAGGCCTTGGGGGTTGATTCCCAAGTGAGGCTCAGGCAGGAACACCAAGCAATTCTTGCATTGGCCTACGATTTGTCGCGCCTGATCTCTCGTAATGGAAAACATTTGTCAGAGGGTCTGGGCGTTAAGGTGATGCAGGCGGTGGGCTTCCTGGGCTTGCAACAGAGGGTCAGGTTGCTTAGACAACGTCACGAAGAGGGTTAGCTTAGGCTGAGTAGCTTGATCCACTTGGTTATTGCCCTCACTCAGAGGTCCGGGGAGCCCACAGTGGGCCCGTATATGTCCAATAAAAAAAAGGATGCAAGCATTTTAAAATGAGGGATTGTAACTTTGAAAAGAGGGGGGAAGCATTTGTGGAGGGCTTAACACATGGGACAGTCTCTAGAAGTGGAACAGATGTAGCAACATAAGCACTATCAGTGTAAAGATTAAAGGCCCAATCTGTAAGAATCTCAAAAACTTTTATAACAGCAACTAATTCTACCAATTGGGCAGATGAAAAATCTGTCTGTGACTGAAACACCTGTCCTTGAATACTAAAGGCAGCAATTCCTGAGTAGGAGCCGTCAGTGAAAACCAACGTGGCTGCGGGGATGGGAAAAAACTTGGTCCAAGTTGGAAAAAAGACAGATTGCCTATGTAAGAACTGAATAAGTTTATCAGCAGGGTAATGTTTATCAAGCCTCCCCTGAAAGGAAGTGCTATTGACAGCCCAATCGTCAGAGGTCTGAATCAGCCACTGTATTTGGGAGGAAGTATACGGTGTGCAGACAACATCCGGGTCTTTTCCAAAAAGTTTAAGGGATGTTTTTCTGCCTTGTCTAAAAATTTGGGCAACCAACGAGGGATAAGTGGAAAGAATTTTAGAGGGAGATGCTGGAAGATGAATCCAAAACAAGGGTTTAGTTTGCCACAAGAGTCCAGTAGGCATAAAAGTTGTTGGGAGGATTAATAGCCAAAGGGACATTTTTGGTGAATAATATCCAACATTTTGATTTTGTATGGCCTTTTCTACTATGCCCAAAGACTTAATGGCTTCAGGTGTAAGCTGGCGAGCAGAAGCCGGATCAGGGTTTCCCCGCAAAATATCAAAAAGGGGTTTTAGCTCCCCGGTAGTAAGTTTTAAGTGGGGCCTAAGCCAATTTATATCTCCCAACAATTTTTGGAAATCATTTAAGGTTGCCAGTAAGTCCCGTCTAAGTTGAATCTTTTGGGACAGGACATGGTTGGGTAAAAGCTTGAAGCCAAGAAAGAGGTTGAGTTTGAACTTTTTCAGGAGCTATTTGAAGTCCCAGCTGTCGGAGTGCAAGGATTAACTCTTGCCCAATGATCTGTAATTTAGTAGCATCTGGCCCCGCCAATAAAATATCATCCATATAGTGAATGAAGTATATGTCAGGATGCTTTATCCTAAGGGGATCGATAGCCTGAACAACATACTTTTGGCAGAGGGTGGGGCTGTTGGCCATTCCCTGGGGCAAGACCCTTCATTGAAAGCGGGGTGATGGACCAATGCAATTAACAATAGGGACACTAAAGGCGAAGTGTTTGCAATCCTCGGGGTGAAGGGGAATACAGAAAAAACAATCTTTTAAATCAATAACCAATCTTGTATAACCTAGTGGAATGGCTACCGGCGAGGGAAGTCCTGGTTGAAGTGCCCCCATCGGTACCATGGTTTTGTTGATTTCTCTAAGATCTTGGAGGAGCCTCCATTTCCCCCCTTTTTTTTTGTATAACAAATATGGGAGTGTTCCATGGGGAAGTAGAAGGCTCAATATGTCCAGCAGAAAGCTGTTCCTGCACCAACTGCATGGCTGCTGTTAGTTTTTGCTGAGGAAGGGGCCATTGATCAACCCAGACAGGGGAATCACTTTTCCATGTTATTTTATCTGCCTGGAGTGCAGGGGGAGCAATGGCCCTTAGGAAAAATGTGATTCATAACCAAGGCCTGTTTGTGTGAATTTTGGGGTGACCGAAATGGAATCAGGCGTTCCCTGATGATTTTTTCCCAAGCCTCTTCCTGGTATAAATCCTTGTTTAAGCATTTGTTGAGTGACTGCTTCTGAGGGGCTAAACATAAGGACCCCCATTTGGGAGAGGATATCTCTTCCCCAAAGATTAACAGGGAGCCCGGGAACTATAAATGGCCACACATGTCCAGTGTTACCTTCAGAATCTTCCCAAGTCAGTAGCTGGGAGCTCTGGAGGGGGTTAAGGGACTAACCTATGCCCTGAAGTTGAGTCAAGGTTGGTTGTGAGGGCCAACCAGAGAGCCAAGCCTTTTGTGAGATTACCATGGAGTCTGCTCCTGTATCTAAAAGGCCCTCAAAAGTTTTTCCATTAAGTTTAAGTTTTAGGGTGGGTCGCTCTCGAGTCATCTGTTGGACCCAGAATATATCAGATGACCCAGGGACGGAGGCTCCTCGAGAAGGGCCTAGGGAGGGAGTAGCCGAATTTAGAGGTAGGGGGAGGGCCTGGGCTAAGCGCTGTCCCGTGATAATTGGGAGGGGACCCCCCTGCACTACTGGCCAAGATTTTTATTTCTCCAGTATAATCATTGTCAATTAAGGAAGGGAAAACAGTAATACCCTTTAATGTACTGGAGGCTCTGCCTAGAATTAAGTAATAGGTCTGTGGGGGGGAGGCAGTCCAAAGATCCCTGTAGGGATAATTTGAACCCCATCTTTCTGAGTTAGAATTGAGTTGGCGGAGGCACAGAGGTCCAATCCTGCACTCCCAGGGGTGGCCCTGCGAAGGCAGGCGACTGACCTGGTGCTGACTGTGTTGGAACCTGATCGTGGCATGGCTGGCTTATCCCCAAGGCCGGCAAGAAATTGATCGGTTGAGGGGTCCGGGGCTGACCCCTCAACATGTTTCCCGCCCTGGGAGGGAGGGGGTTGCCTGAGATATCCATTTGGGAGCGGCAAGTATTAGCCCAATGTTTACCACGACGGCAGCAAGGGCAGACTGTTGTGGGTAGGGGCCGGGTAGCCCCTGTCTGGCTCAAGGCTTGAGGCTGGCCTTGTGGGCGTAAGCCTGAAGCCTCCTGTTATGGACACTGGCGTGCAAAATGGCCCGTTTGTCCACATTTAAAGCAGGAAAATTTGGAGCCGCTAGGTTGTGCGGGTGCTCCCATAACCAGATTAATGGCCTGAGACATTTTATGTGTATAAGTGCCCACCTTTTGGCACAAGCGGATCATATCAGGAAGGTCTTTGTCTTTATGTTTACCCCAGAGGGCAGCCTTGCAGGCAGAGTTTGCATTTTCGAATGCCAATTGTTTGAGAAGTTTGTTTTCTTTTTGTTCAATTTTATCTGGTCCCAATGTTCTCTCAGCCGCCTCTAAGAGGCGACCAACAAACTCAGTATAATCCTCATTACTTCCTTGGATAATTTTAGTTAAAGGTGAGAGAACAGATCCTTTTACAGGGATAGCACGCCAAGCTGCCAATGCAGAGCCATGGGCCTGGGCCAGGAACCCCAAGGGAAAGCCCTTTTATACCTGCTCTGAGGCATATTTTCCCTGGCCCGTTAATTTATTAAAAGTCCATTTAAAGGAGGGGTTTTTGACATTTTTTAGATTTTTATTAGCCAAGGTACGGCAACGATCGTACCAGTCTGCCTGCCATGCAAGGAATTGACCTCTAGTTAAAACTGATTGAACCACCGTCAGCCATTCACCAGGAGTCAGGAAGCCTCCCTCCGCCATACTTTCCAACAGGGAGATGGTAAAGGGAGCGTTAGGCCCATAAGTCCTGACAGCTGAATTAAGTTTTTCTAATTTTTTGAAGCGAAGCCGGCGATAATCACCAGGCTCACCCACGGGGGAGTCACGGTTTACTATTCCCTCCTCCTCATTATCATCAGTCTCGCTCTCGCCAGAGGAGCCGTCAGCCTCAGACTGGGGAAGGGGAGTTGAAAGAGGGGTGGAGGTGCGAGGGGCGGCCAAAGACCCAGACCGTCAGTTTTGACCAGTCTGAGAGCGGGTGGTTACAGGAAAGGCAAGCTGGGGAGAGGTTTGAGTCGAGGCAGGATTGATCAGAGGGTTGACCGGAGAAGGAATCGGAGGTATGGAAGGAAAAGGGTTTGTAAAGGCTGAACAGCGAGTCGTGAGGCAGGAGAGTTGCTGTTGAAGATGGTGAATTTCTGTAAGGTCCCTGACCTGGGCAGAGAGGCGAGATCGAATTTCTGAAAGGGAAATCGAAGGAACAGTTGGGAGGGTTGGCAGGGTAAGAGGAACAGTAGCGGGGAAAGGTGCAGGGGGAGCAGAGGCGAGCGGAAAATCGTTATCATGATAATGGGCGGCCTCGTCCTCGAAAGTTGCGGCATTTCCAGGATCGAGGGGGTCAGTATCTTGAAAGGGAAGAGGCTGAGGGGGTAGCGGAGAGGTCTTAGGCTTAGGCTTTTTGAGAACGGGATTAATCAGAGGAGGAGATTTATAGGGTGGAGGTTCAGAAACACTAGCAGAGGGCAGAGGGGGATAGAGTTGAGGAAGACTAGAGGGATTGGAAACAGAAGCATCAATTAGAGAAAGTGACTCAGAGGCACGAGAGGGGGGGCAGGAAGGAGGCGGAGAGGGAGGCTGAGAGGCCACTGGTGAGTTCTGAGTAGAGGAAGCAAGACAAAATTCAGCAATCGAAAGGAGCTGGTGGTTGTCAGTATCATTGTCCGCATCCTCAACAATATCCCTAATTATTCCCCAGAACGAGAAGACTGTGGGACTCAAGGCATCATTTCCTTCAGCAGCAAGTTTTTGATTGAGTTCTCTACCAACTTTTTGCCATTTCTTAGGATGAATAGTAGGACCATCTATCATAAACCAAGGACACTATCAATGAAAAGAAAGAAATTTACCAAGTCTTTTTTCTTAACCCAAATTCCTCTCTCTCTGAGGGAGGCCTTTAATTCCCTAATGAATGACGCCTCCTTAGACATAGAGTGGCCCATCTCAATAGGACAGAAATGTAAAGCTTACCAGGTCATGTAGTCTCTCCGGGTTAGAGGGAGCTGATCAAGCTTGTGTGGTTTCAAAGGCCTTCTTTCTCGCTTCAGGGTCCATCTGGAGAGACCCGTACTTCGAGCCCCACGTTGGGCGCCACGCTGCCCCAACCCACGGGACGTAGTTATTCGTGGGGGCGAAGGGGGTCAATCCTGGAAAAGATGGGCGAGAGAGAAAGGACACAAGCAGATGGTTGCCGTATAGTGTCAGCTTTATTGAGCTTTGGTATTTCTTTTAAAGCTCGGCTCTGGCAGGGCGGGGGAGAGGGGCAAGAAAAGGGGAGTAGTAGTGGAAAAATACCAAGGCCCTTGGTGGGGAGGTGGGAAGTTCCCAAGACTAAGAAGGTGGGTTAAAGAGTTACAAGGCCCAAAGATAATATTGGTGGTCACGGATGTGTCCCAAAGCAAACAATTTTGGGAACAATGGGTCGTAAGAAACTATGGCCTGCTAGTGTCCGGTGCTTATCTGGTGGGCCAGGCTCTTAGGAAGGGTCCCAGGGCTTAGTTCCCAACATTTGATTGTATTGACCATGACCTACACAGGATGAAATTGGTCAGAGAAACATGATAACCATACATACATTTAAACAGAAAGACAAAACTTTACTTACTTCCTACAGCACTTTCTGTTTTCTCTCAGCATGACTAGATAGCCAGAAACACAAAACAACAGATTCTGACAATACCTCTTGTCTCCATGGGAGCAACCCACTTTCTAGGCCTATTAAACAGATTTGGAACCCCTTGTCTTTTTGGTCTCTCAGTCATCAAGGTCTCAGAAGCGATTTTTATGAGACTCTGTCTGAGATTGGAAAAAACCACAATTTTACTCTTAAACATCATTGGTTTACCTCCATATCAAATGGGGTTGTTAGAGATACATAATTTAAATTCATGCAAAT
Source organism: Meriones unguiculatus (assembly GCF_030254825.1). Classification (NCBI taxonomy): domain Eukaryota; kingdom Metazoa; phylum Chordata; class Mammalia; order Rodentia; family Muridae; genus Meriones; species Meriones unguiculatus. Next base: position 30,473,786 of record NW_026843709.1, on the reverse strand, counting down.
GCCCTTTAATTCATTGATGCTATTGAAAAAGAAAATGTAACACACAAGGAACTCAGGCACAGGCTAAGAAACCCATATCTATCAGGCCCCCAAGTATCAGTCCCCACTTAAGCACAGAAGAAAGGATGGCAGGAGCCTCCTGAGGCTAGTAAATATACCCCAGGCTGTACTGGCAAATTCTAACCTAGGTTTATTGACATATTCTATGTCATGGATCTTATTTCTCATACTTAATATGTTCAATGAAAAGTTTTTCCTAGACCAAATACCAGCAAGGTAATTCTGAAACTGAGTCAAAATAAATTCTGTTTCATTAGACCAAGAACAAGAAACCTGAACAGGAATCATAATAAAAGCAGCTTGTCTAACAACTAATACTGAAAGAGCATTATTATCAGCACTAGCACAATTAGTGATATTGTAATATTCACATTCAATTGAATAGATATCATTGTTCTTAAAATGTCTTACTACAATGTTTGCAATTAGCAGTAAATAAGGAGGATTAACACATGCCAAAGCAGAAGTATACTTGATTAATTTAGCAAAGCTACTTGCATTCCCAGAGAGAATGCCTATATATTTCAATGTAGCACCCAATTTCCATAAATAGGTTTGCCAATTTTTATTTGAATTCCTCCAAAGTCAAGCACCAGAAGATTTTTCTAAAACAAAGGAATTTTGACTCCTTTTACCAGAAGCCAAGTTCTTAATACCTTTAATGAAGACCAGTCCAGTCCATGACTGTAAATGCAGGGTCATTTTCCCAGGAGTACAGGGTGGGTATTTCTCCAATGCATCTTGTCCAAGGAACCATCAGTTGAGGACAAGTGCCTTGATCCCATTTCTCACAGGGTGGGTAACTCATTGGAGATGTAAGACTGTTATACTTAACTCCCGTAGGAAGGGACAATAATATCCCTCCAATGTTCCACTTTGCCTGGTTTCAAAGAGAGGCTTGAGCCGCCACCCCAACATTAGAGTAGTAGGCATTCCAACCTATGATCTGGACAGGAAAGACTGGTACACTGTCCTGATTAATACTTTTTTCTGGTAAAGCAAACAGTATGAACTCTTCCTATTCCTAAAATGTCACGAGTCTATTTTACTTGTTTTCCTTCAAAAGCAAGAAAACCCAACAACCAAGTGTTGTTGACATAAACAAGGACTTCTGGATCATCCCAGGAAACTGGATGTAGTAGAGGTGGATTAGGAATGTACACACCATAAACATTCATCTTGGCTGGAGGGGTCTTCTTTGACATCATTATCATTGTCAGGAGAAAACTCCTCATACAGTTGTCTTGCCAGACATTCTCTTAGCCATCAAACTGCATTATTTTCCTGTGAAAAACACAGACAGATCCTCATCCCCATCTGAGTACAGGGTCACGTCCTTGCCATTGAATTGTAAAAAGATCACACAAGTTTACTTTAGCCAAATTTTTCTTGGTTTCTCTAAGCCAAAATCTATCTGCTGCAGATTTACCATGCTTATCCAAATTAAAAAAAAATCAGAATGAAAAGAACATGATTATTATAATTCTTAGGTATCCAGGGGAGCAGCTCCCCATTCTTTGTTCTTCCCAAATGAATCTTAATTGTTTAGTGAGCATGCTCTACCATGTCCTGTTTTTTAGGAATGTAAGGTATTTTAGTTATTTGAGAAACTTGAAACTGTTGACAAAATCTTTTAAAAGATTTGTTACTATACCCTGTTCTATTGTCAGTTTTAAATTGCTTAGGAACTCCTAGAACATCAAAAGCCTGTAGACAATGATCAATAACAACATTCTTGCAGCTTTTCCTGGTTGAGGAGTGACAAAAATAAATCCAGAATAAGTATCTGTGCAAACATGTACATATTTCAATTGTTTAAATTCAGGAATATGAGTAATATCTATTTGCCAAATCTGACTTGGAGCCAATACTTTAGGACTGACTCCCAAATGAGCAATAGGTTGAAATTGAGGACAAGTACTGCAAGTCTTGACTATACTATGGGCCTGTTCCTTAGTCAATCCACATTTAAGTCTCAAGGTTTGACTATTACGATGATGCATAATATGAGCATCCTGGGCTCTTTTTAACTGTGAACAATAAACTTTGGTGACTTTATTTGCCAATGCATTTCCTTTAGACAGGGGTCCTGGCAAAGTACTTCGAGCCCTCAACTGTCCTATAAAAAGAGAAAGATTTTTTTGTACCAGCAGATAATAAAATTCCAGCAGATGTCTGAACTTGACCTGCAGTCTCTTACCTAGGCAAAATGTGAACTACATATGCAATATCTGTAAAAATGTTTAAAGACTGCTTATTAAAATTTTGAAACACAGCCAATACTACAGATAACTCTGCTATTTGTGCAGATGTTTTAGACAGTTGAAAAGATATTATTTTTTCTTTTATAAACATAGTCAGCAACACCAGATAATGAACCATCATAAACACCATTAAATTATTGTTCTGCCCAGTTCATGAACCCCAAAAGACCAGGAATAACTAGATTCTGCTGTAAATACATGAGGTTCTTTTTATTGTAAATTACAAGCTTCAGCTGGGGCCCACACACCCCCCAACCACCAAAGCGGTGGGAGCCAAGTGTGCTGGGCCCAGGTTAGTTGGGTGATATTGTTATACCCAGTTCGCAAGCCCCCAAAAGATCTACAGGAATCAACTCTTTTGCAAAACACATGAGGATCTTTTTATTGTAAATTACAAGCTGCAGCTTGGGCCCACAACACCCACTGATGAAGCAGTGGGAGCTGAGCGTGCTGCCCAGGTTAGTTGGGTGATTTATAGATTCTGGTCCCTCCCAGCATGCCCAAGGCAGGGGTGATTCCTGCCTGGCAAGCATCTATTGGTCAAAATGCTACATTTTGAATTGATTGGCTACAGGAAGGTTCCCAGACCATTAATGACCAGGCGGACCTCCCTAGGGGGATGGGCCAGTTTCCTAGCAACTGTATTTCTAGTGGGTGGGGAAAGAATGCAGTGAAGTGGCTCTTCCCCTCAGGGCATTACTAAACTTTTTTAAGGTACCTACTTTAGGTCTTAATAGCTGCTAATTTATCTTCTGGTCTCTCAATATATAGATTCTGGTCCCTCCCAACATGCCCAAGGCAGGGGCAATTCCTGCCTGGCAAGCATCCATAGGTCAAAATGCTACATTTTTAATTGATTAGCTATAGGAAGGTCCCCAGACCATAATAACCTGGTGTCCCTCCCTAGGGGGAATGGGCCAGTTCCCTAGCAACTATTATCACTAGTGGGTGGGGAAAGAATGGAGTAAGGCGATCCTCCCCCTCAGGGCATTACTGGACTTCTCCACCCACCTAGTTCAGGCCTTAATTAATATTAGCTGCTAGTTTTTAAATTTTTTTTTGGTCTCTCAGTATCAACAAGTGGTCTAACTTTTGTTTTAAATGGAAACACTATAGGTTGCAACTATAAAAACTGAATTAATTTTTTTTCTGTGCCTCCAAAGGTTGGACTCCATCATAATAAGCTTACATATGTTAAAATGCCATATTTATCAGATAACTGTCAATCTGAGTGCCAACATATTTGAGTTACTCTTTGTCTACCTTTATTATCTGCTCTAAACTTCATCCTATAAAATAATGTTATACTCTCAATTTTTGTGCCTGTGGGGGTTACATGCGGGTTCATAAATCACACCATGAGATCGGTCCCACTTGGGAGGTTTATTAAGGGAATGGGGTTGCAGAGAGAGAGAGAGAGAGAGAGAGAGAGAGGAACAGAGGAAGAGTAAGAAAGAGGGGGTCTCCAGTTCTCTTATAGGGTGACCCAGGGCATGTGAAAATAGTTCCAGGTGGTCAGCAGGTGGTCTGAGTGTCTTCACAAATGCCTGATAACTTGTCTGTCAGGTCCCTTGGGGCTGCCTATAGAAGTGCCTGCTTACTGATCCCAAAATTCCTTCCTTTTTCTATAATTAAAAATAGGGAGCTTGGGCTGTCTTTTATAAGGTAAGTTAAAGTATATAAATTTAGGCTCATTGGAAGCAGCTCTTGGTTGTCATGCAAGAGGTTGAGAGAGAGAAGAGTTATAGCAACAAATGGTCAGATTGTAAGGTTAAGAATAGGAGAAGTCTCTGCCCTGGAAATTTTATAGTAGAGGGTTGGTCAACAGAGAGTTGCCAGCCATGCAAGGCAGCGGGGAAGGGACTGGGGAACACTGGGAGAACCTGGAGATGCTTGTCCTGGTCCTGAAGCACACCACTTCAGCCTTTTCTTAACAACAAGTGAATAACAGGCATAGATTCTCTTCTGGCTACTTCCTGCTGACACTGGGGGACACTGTAGGGAGGTCAAAAGGCTGAAATGTTGGCCAAGTCCAGGAAGAATTGGCTGTTTTGATGCTTTCCAGGGTCTGCAAGAACATCCAAGGCTGGGAGGGAAGGTGCAGGTCCAGCTTGTTGGAAGTCTGTGAAGTCAGAGCTGAAAACCTGCAGCTTGTTGGAAGTCTGTGAGTTCAGAGTTGAACACCTGTAGCTGCTTTGGCGCTGTTGTAGGAAACATCTGTGTCTGGCAGGACACTGAAACACATATATAGGCAAAAGAAAAAGTTGAGTATAGAGAAAATCCTGTAGGTATATACTGAAAGGTTTGGATCAATGAGGTTTGTACATGGGAACCTCTGTCTACCTGGAGGGGACTTTTATTTACCCAGTCACTGCCAATATTTAAAGTAGGCTTTGTTTTTGATTTGTCATTGAGGTGAGGTTTGGTTACAGAAGCATATAAACTTAGAGGCCCTAGTGCCAGCTGGCACTAGATGTAGAAACCTGAAATTTTCCAGCTTGTCTGGAGGGACGGGCATCAGGACATCTCCCATTGGGGGCAGTGAAGTAGAAGAACAGTATGCGAAGGGGGACCTTCCCATGAGCAAGTGAGGGGGGAAAGGAACTCTTAGAGGGGGTATACCGCCCAAGGGAGAGAGTGGCCCTAAAGTGAAAGCATAGAGGGTCAAACCTAGAAAATTAAGGCAATGGTTGGGGGGGGGGTCCCCCATCTCAAAAGATAATAGGAAGTTGCCAGAGCTCTGTGGTCAAGCGTTCCCTTCCAAGAGAGGCATGTATGCTGAGAAAATGGAGTGAACTCACCAATCTAGTGGCTGGTCAATAAGGAGAACTCACCAATCCAGCCAGTGGTTGCATGCAGTAAATAGCAGTCTGGTAGCCAGGAAAGGAAGTCCCAAACCAGGGAAAGTGGAGGAGTCCCACCTTTTGAGATAGGCAATAAGTGCAGTACTTATCTGGAGTCTAGTTGTCCTGAGAAGTAGATTTAGGTGGACTTTCTGCAGCTAACAAGAATTACTTTTAAGGTTTAAGAAAGAGATAAAACTTTAAACATGTTAGTATCACAAATGTATTGTGCATTGAGAAAAAGGCAGTAGACATACATATGTGTTAACAGCATAAGTACTTTTTAAGGTGAACTCTGAAAAGGCAAAAGCCTTTTAGGAAGTAAAATGTAAACTCACTTGATTTTAACTTTAGTATAAGTATAGATATTACAGAGGCTTACAATCTTGAGCTAAGGACTATAATAGTGGCATAGTGGTATAGTGGAATGTTTTTGATTCAGAGTCAGATTAATAAATTAGAGTTCTACTGATAAAGGTCAAAACTCTGGACAGTCAATACAACAGTAGCATAACAACAGGAAGAAATATTAAGCCTTTTTACCTATTTAAGATACCTTAAATCACCTTAGACCTTGTAACCTTTATAATTTGCATTTACCAACCTTAAAACATTTTTAGAGCCTTTAAGTATATATAAATTGCATTAACAACCTTAAGACACATTTTTAGACTCTCATACATGTATAACTTGTATTTATTAACCTTAAGACATCTCTCAAATATGTTTTTTTGAGAGGGACCTTTGTATTTAGTCATTTGTCATGAGGTATAGTTGAAAGTACTATGAACATTTGTTGTCTTTTAGCTAAAGGGATAGTAAAAGTTTCATTTAGGCCTGTTTTTTGAGTCTGGACTGTGTCTAGGCCTGAAAATAGCAGCTCTAGTGCTCCATCAACTCTATTGATCAATGCCAAAACTCTGAACTTTTGAAATCTTATTATATAAGCATAACAGTAGCAAAGAGGGGGGGAGAAATTGAGAATATCTCCCATTTTTAATCTGCTTTAAAACATTTTTATATCATTATAACTCACTTATCTACCTTAAAACATTTACTTAAGACCCTCTAATTTTTTGCATTTATTAACCCTGAAACATTTTTTTTCCAAAGAACATTTTTTAGATTTTTAAAACCTAAACTCCTATATTTTTAGACCCTACATAACCTCTGTATTTTTTATTCAGCTATATATTTTAAGACACAGGCAACTAACATGAATCCTGTGAGCAAGGCAAACCTGTTTTTTTTTGTTTGTTTGTCTGTTTGTTTGTTTGTTTGTTTGTTTTATAATAAGAGATTTAGTACCCAGTAGTTTCAGCTAATGAACTGATCAATGAGCTAACAGTGGATCTAATTGTCTGCTCTTTAGCTGTAAAGCTACCATTAGCTTAGCATAGCCATCAAGGTGATCAGAGACCTGAGAAGGATAAGTTATGTGCTAAATAAATATACCAATCCATGTGCAAATCAAAATGACAGAGATGACTAGTTAGTCAATCACCTAGTCAGTGTCCCTGGCTCCTGTGGTCTCATAATGTCATGGGCAGAGGTGGTCCAGCTAGGCACAACAGATGAGACTGTTTCTGTGGAGAAAGAAATGAGCGAAAGGCCTCACCTCACCCTTAGCAACCTGAAACATTGACTCTCCAGGTGTCCACAGTTTTGTCCACAGTTTAGGCTGGGCCCTAGCAGTGGGCCAGTTGAGGCAGTATTGCCCAGTGGTTAGCATACCACAATCCAGAGTCGAGGTCATCTGTCGTTGTGCCCAAATCTTCTTGGAGACCTTGGGGAGTTACTGCCAGGATTTTCAGACTTTTTGTCAAAATAAGCTTACACAGTTAAAATGCCTTATTCATAAGATCTCTGACAAGTTTGAGGGTCAGTTACTTTGTCTGTCTTTATTATCAGCTCTAAACTGTGTCCTTTAAAACAGAATGCTATCTAGAACCATATTTTAAGTAGATTTATAAAGGCAACTTTAGTTACCCATCCTAGGCCTAGCCTTAAAAAAAAAAAAAAAAAAAAAAAAAAAAACTAAACAAAGACACTAGGTATAGCTCAACATCTTAACCAACTGCAGTTGTTAGCATAACTTTAAATCTGCTCTTTTTGAACCAAAATTAAAGCAAACCTTTTAATCAGATACAGCTTATAGAGAGGCTAGTAAATCTTGCTGCTCCTACCACTTGCATTAAAATTGAACAGTAAAAAGCTTTGCATTTAGCACTAATCAGACGACTGAACATAACTCAGACCTAAACAAAAATGATCGCAAACTCATGGCTCCACCCTCTTTATTTTTTGACTAGCATGGTGGCTAGCCATGTGTAATTGAACCCAGCTGGAAGCCCTAAACAAATATGGGAACAAAACTACAGCTTCATGTGCTCTCTATCCCTGAACCATCATGGAGGTTAGCCATGTGTTAGCACAGGCTGCGACTGACAATACCAAACATGGCCATTAGGTGCTGATGATGATACAGCAATCACTGTGGAGCATCCACAATCCCCCACAACCAAAAGTTTTAACATAGTGATCAAATAAGTTTTAGAAGCAACTGCATAACAAAAGAGTACAGAGCAATTTTAAACTGTACGAATTATTTTAGCCATACCAAACCTATCAGTCAGAATTTTTTTTTCTTAAAAGAGCATAAAAAACATTTTGTAATGAGTAATCACCAGCCTTTTAAATGAAGTAAAACATATTTAAATATAGTTTTTTTTTTTTTAATCATATTAACTCTCTCTGGCTTTTATAATATATCCACTAACCTGAAACATCCTATATACCTTCAGGTTCCTAGCTTCCTTTTCTTGGCTTAACCAGACATTTTTACTTTTTTGCTCGCTCTCTCTCTCTTTTTTTATTTTTTTATTTTTATTTTTATTTATTTATTTATTTATTTTTTGCTTTTTAGACAACATAAAAACTCTCATCAAAATAGAACTTTCCATTCTGACATGATCCTGTTGGAGCCCAGCTTCTATGATTTGTTTTTATAGGCAAAGCAAAAAAATGTTACATTAATACAAAGAGGAGTTTTGAAACTGTCAATTTTTTTTAAATAACTTTCCTGTAGCAGGTAACATAAAGGTATCATAAACTCTAAGGAACTAGAACAAGTTTTAAGGAACTAGGTGAAAATATGTTGTTGTTTTTTTTTTTCATAAACAAAGTAGCTCAACAAACAAACATCTCTCCACAAAATACATTGTAAAAACTGCAATCTTTTTAATTAGTGCAAACCACATGGTTAGTTTTATTTAGTAAAATTAATAAAATAAATTCCAAAGTATTTTTATTCTCCCCCAAAGTATTGAGAAGCTTTTAAATTTTTTGTTAGACTATCCAAGATCATTTTTATACCCAAATGCCTGATAAACTTTAAATATTTTATAGCCTTAAACATTTAAACATTTTTAAAACCCATTTTTGCAATATCAAAACAAAGTATCCCTTTTGTAGAAATCACAAGGCATAACCATAATCTTAAAAGTCAAACCCAGATTTTAAAACCAGAATTTAACCAGTGTAAACAATTTAATTTCTAAAACTAATAGCAATTTAAAATAACTCATCCTTTTAACCTAGAAGAAAATGAGAATTATTTGACCAAGGTTTTCCTTTTTTTTTTCTTACCCATACCAAGATGGCGGCCACATTATAACCCACATGGTAAAGTCAAGATGGCGATGAGTGACTGAGGCACTTTATATACCAATTGGTAACCTATACATATGCGTTTATAGAGCTTATGAACACATAGGCACACATTTTAAGCAAGTTTTATGAGGCCTTTTAGAACAGAAAACAGAAGGTAGACACAAACATATACTGCACAGAGACATTGAGACAAAAAACACTAACCAACTGGCCAAATTTTCTGGGACCAAAACTGACTCTTCTGGGGCAGGCTGAACATACTGATTCAGGCCAACCGGACAGGAGGCAAGAGGAGTGAGGCGGTGGTGGCATGGAACTTCATCCACTGGGTCAAAGGCAGAACTCCTTAGATTTAGTTTTATGGTTAGAAGAAGTTTAGTAGGAGAACAGGAGGAACAGACAGGAGTTTTAGAGCAAAGGAGAAAGAAAGCCTGGTTATCTCCTTCCCTTTACAAGTTTGCTGACAATGTTTGAGAATCCGTAAAATACTGGGATTTAATGTGCCGTTAATTGGCCAATTAGGACCCCTACCTAAGAGTATGTAGGCCAGGTTTTATTATAGAAGTGTATGAGTTTGGAAGTTTTTAACTGGGGTTGTAGACCAAAGTCTTAAAATTTTGTAGAAGACATCCCAATGGAGAAGCTGAGGGAGTATACTGTGTTGTATGGGCGTTACCCATCGGGAGGCGAGAGAGACATGGCCTTTTAATGGTGTCCCAGAAGAAGGCGGGTTTCTAGAGAGAGTGGTATGGTCTGGTCCAATATCTCCTCAGATTTTGGCCAGAGACTGTGGCACAACCAAGAGAACACAGTTTTGCCTAGCTAGGGCTTTCTGCAAAAGCAGGTAGAGAAATAGCATGTAGAAAGCTCTCCCAGCGGAAAATGGAAAATGAGGCCCTAGTAGAGATGGGGTCTAGCAATAGGGATATGCTGACCAAAATGGAAACTTACCAATGTAGCTGGTGTTGGATGTCTCTGTAGCAAACTGGTAGCAAGAAAGTGGAGATCTCAGGCAGATTTGGAGAAAAATAGGTCTCCAGAAGCCCCAGCGTTACCCGCTCAGTGAACTCACTGGAGCAGCCTATCCCGGCCAAAATGCATCAATGTTAGGACCAACACACAGATGTTGGGAGATGTAGAAATGTTGGGAAGCCTGCGCCTGTGCGGGTTCACAAATCACACCAAGAGATTGGTTCCACGTGGGAGGTTTATTAAGGGAAGGGGGTTGCAGAGAGAGAGAGGGAGAGAGAGAAAGAGTAAGAGAGAGGAGGGGAGGGCTCCAGTTCTCTTATAGGGTGACTCAGGGCATGTGCAGGTAGTTCCAGGTGGCCAGCAGGTAGTCTGGGTGTCTTCACAAATGCCTGATAACTGGTCTGTCATGTCCCTAGGGGCTGCCTGTAAAAGTGCCTGCTTACTGATCCAAACAGAAACAGCATTGAATTATTTATTTAGGTACTGGTAGCCAGGAATATATTTTATATAATAGTTAACAATGATCTAAATATAACCCTGCATAACCCTATCTAGGGTAACATGGAACTGTAGTCTTTTTTTTTTTCTTGGAAAAGAGCATAAGCAAACATTTTACATTGAAGAACCTCCAGCCTTTTTAAGTGAAGTACAACATATTTTGTAGTGTTTTATACATGATATATCATAGTAACTACAGTTTTTGTTTAATTGACTTAAACAGCATGGCTTGGTTTTACTTTGTAAACTTAATAAAATAAACACCAAGGTTTTTTTCCCCCAAAGAGTTGAGAAATTGTTTTAATTTTTTTGTTACACTGCCCAATGGTTACTATTTTAAAATACCTGATAAATTTTAAAATGTTTTATAGAATTTAAGTCCCATGGTCCAGGAGCAAATTCAAAGGTTTTGATTCAAATTTTCTCATCTCTAAAAATATCCACATCTACAGATAAACATACACACAAAGAGAGATACATAGGAACTTAGAAATGTGATGTTGTCACCTTGGAGTAAGCAAAATACCTAAATGCCAGGTGTTGACCAGCCCCTACTGGACACAAGTTCCACAGATTTCAGAAGGAGTGGACCCCCTCATGGGTTTCCTCCACACACATAGATTCCAGAAGGAAAAAAGTCCCTGTGGCCTTTCCAGAGCTTCAAGATTGAGAGCTGGCTCCAACAGCCCTCTTATCACTCAGAATAGGGTACCAGCGACCCTCTCTCCTGATCCCAAAAGGAAGAGAACCTTTAGGGGCCTCTTTGAGAATTGGAGCATCCTCCAGAATCCCTTGAACAGATTGGAAACTCTCCAATTTTCCCAGACCATGCGAGGAAACCAAAACCAAAAACCAAAACAGGTGCCTTTAGACAAAAACAAAAAACAGCCACAGTACTTACTTTTTAAATATTTAAATATTTTTATAACCTGTTTCTGTAATATTAAACAAAGCATCCTCTTTAGGAGTGAAATCATAAAGCACATTTATAATTTTAAAAGTCAAAGCCAGACTTAAAATTTACCAGTGCAAACAATCCAATTTATTATTATTATTATTATTATAACTATTATTATGATTTTGTAATTTTAATTTCTTTATTTTCCTTAAAAACTGAACTTGTTCCCTTTCTAATTGCACTTTCTCATGGAGAACAGTAATATCCCCCTCAGTGGTCCTATATCTCTTGGACATGTGAGAGGGAAAGCCCGCTTGTCTTCCTTCCTGTGATAAGGTGGTTATCACTAAGCACATTTTTTTCTTAGGCTTCTGGAGCTCCACAAACCAGCCTTTCTCATGTTGCCCCTTGTTTTCAAGGTCCCTTGTTCAGGTGCCAACTCACCCATCCTTTAGGCTAGTCGAAAAGGGTCCACCAGAAAGAGCTAGTGTAAATGTGGGGAAAGAGATGCAAACAGTGGAGACAAGACAGATTCCTGATCATTTCTCAATTTACTGCATGTGCAAACAACTTAAAAAGCCAAAAGGTACAAGCACATTTTTTTTTTTCTCAATAGAAACACATTTGTGCCATGTGGAAAGGCATTCAAGGTTACACAAAGTTTGCAGTCTGGTTCCCAAGGTTGCAGGGAACTTGCTACATTTCTCAGACTCAGATACCCCCTTGTAGACACTACCAAGGAGAGTCTCTGAGACATAGCACTTAGATAATACCCATATCTGCCAAGACCAGAAAGCAGAATTCCAATTACCAGACTCCTTCAGAAACCAGACAGTTCCTGGGACTGGTTTGGCTGAAACAGAGAAAATCTGTAATTGTAAAAGGAGAAATGAGGGGCAATAAACTATTTGACAGCTGGGTTCTGTTCCACATTAGTGTTGCCAAACCTCTATGAGCAGGTTTGCCTTGGCTGACCTGGCTGGATGGGCATCTATTTCCTACTGAGTGGTCAGTGAGGAACCCTCCTGGCCTTGGCATTTACATTTAAAATTGGGCCTTGAGGACAGTGAAACATGTTCCTGTTATATGCTTAGGAAACAAGAGCAGCTGTGTTTTCTGATGTGGTCCTCCAGTCACACCCTCTAAACTTAGTGTTATTGCCTGGACTGCTTGTTCTGTGATGCCACCTAAGATCATAGGGTATGAGGTAGCTAGGAAAGACTAGTTCATTGCTAGGATTCTCTGCTACATAATGAAATCCTGGAAAGCATGCCTTACAAAATCAAACCATTCCCTCCTTTAGCGGAGTATTTTCTCTGTGTTAAAAGTCATTGTAAAAGTTGTCAAGATATTATTTTTATTGGGTTTGTGGGAATTTCATAGAATATACATTAAACTCCTTTTCTATTGCTCTGACATTCAAATAAATATCCATGTGTCCCTCTTAATATTTTTTCTTTAAAGTAAAACAATTGGAATATGTATTGTTCATCTAATCATTGGCATCTGATCAGAGTTCAGTCCCACCCATACTCCTTCTTCTATCCCTACCCCTTTCACTACTTCCCTGATATGGGAGGTCCTCCTCCCCATTCTATCTGACCCTAGCTTATCAGGTCTCATCAAGGCTAGCTGAATCATCTTCCCCTGTGGCCTGATTCTCAGGGCATTGTTCTCTTTTTGTCCTCAATTCCCTTCTACTTAGGACACTTTCGATATCAATCACCACCTGAGAGAATCTTGAGGTTTCCATGGAGATGAGTAAACAAACTTTCCTCAGAGTCCAGTATCTCTGATCCTATGCATATTTGACTTTTCCTTGTGAAATCCAATAACCCTTTATCTCATTGCTTTACCTAGATTCCCACAACTTTACTCCTGTTTGCTTCTGTGACATTGTCAGGTAGGAAATAAAATTTTAATGTTTATTTAATTGAACAGCATCCTAAGTATGGAAGCTTTAAAGTGAGGTGGTATTAATGGGGATGTACCTAATGATAAGGTAGTCTCCTACTGTAGTCTTGGACCTGAAATTACCTATGTTGTGTCTTTGAACTGAGCAGTTACTTTTATACTCACTAAATGTAACTTCACATTCTTATTGTAATCATAGGGTTGCAGGGTGTAGGATTCTATTGGGTATTGAGACTTTAAGAGCAGGGTAAAACAGAAGGAAACCAGACAACTCTTGGGACTGGTTTGTCTGAAACAAAGAAAGACTGGCATATGTAAACGGAGAATGGAGCAGCAATAAAATTTGACAGCTGCTGCTGTTCCACACTAGTGTTGCCAACCCTCTATAAGCAGGAATGCCTCGTCTGTCCTGGCTGGATTGGCACTTGGATCCTATTCAGTTGGGACTTGGGAACTCTCCTGGTCCTCAGGTTTACAATTAAAACTGAGCTGTAAGGACAGAAAAAAGGGTTGGTGTTATATGCCAAGGACACAAAAGCAGCTGATTATTACACATTATTATTCAGCTAAGAAAATGACATTATGATATTTTCAGGCAAATAGATATAACCAGGAAAAATCATCCTGGGTGAAGTAACTAAAATGCAGAAATAAAAATATGGTATGTATTCACTTATTAGGCTTTCTCATAATAAAAGGGGGGGATACAGTTCAATAGGACATCTATAGTGACCAAACCAGTCTTCCACTAGGCCTATTGGGTGGCAGTTAATTGAGTTGTTGGGCCTGGATATTTTTCTAAAACTTCCAAGGAATCCAGGCTATTTTTATTTAAATATGTTGTTCTCTGCCCTCAACTGATATATCAGAGCCATGTTCTTGGATCCACAGAGAAGCTTCCTTCTGCATCATATGAAATGGCATACAGAGACCTACAGTCTGCTATTATGCAGAAAGAGACCTTAAAACACCCAGTTCTAAATGAGATTTCCTTATGAAATTCTCCCTCCCCTCAGAGCTCTGGGAATCCTGCAAGACAGGAGACAGGAAGAGTGTCATAAGTAGAGGGAATTGTGGACACAAGGAGAACAATGACCTGAGAATCAGACCGCAGAGGAAGCTGATGCAGCCCGCCTTGATGAGACCTGATAAGTTAGGTTCAGATAGAAAGACAAGGAGGACCTTCCCTATCAGGAAACTAGAGAAAGGGCATAGGGGTAGAAATAGGAGGATGGTTGGGACTGGAAGGAGAAGGAGAGGGGACAGAAGAGGGGATACAAAGTGAAAACAAAATCGTAATAAGTAAATACATAAGAAAATCTGTGATCAAAGTGATGAATTATAGAGCTCTTCATGACTGAAGACTTCTTCTTGGGGGTGGTGCCAGGGTGGGGCAAGGATGATTCGAGTTTTCTTTATGTGACTTGGCATTGACTCTGTTCATGTTCCAATGAGTAGATGAAAAACACATGTTTCAATTTATGTATTTTAATGAAAAAAATTATTGTGACACACAGGTAGCAATTTGAACCTGGGAGCAATGGAAATTGAGTTTAATGTATATTACATGAATCTCAAACATAATAAATAAAAGTTAAATGTTGAAAATATTAACAATGACTTTTAACATGGAGAAAATATTCCACTAAAGGAGGCCAGAGTTTGACATTGTAAGGCATGTTTTCCAAGAACTCATTATGTAGCAAAGAATCCTAACCATGTACTAGTGATTAACCAGCTACCTCAGACCCATGAGCTCAGATGGCACCTCTGAACCAGCAGTCCTGGTCCTAACACTATGTTTAGAGGGTTTCTCTGGAGTACCACAGCAGAAAACACAGCTTCTTTTGTGTTCTAGGCATACAACAGGGACACATTTCTCTGTCCTTAAGGCCCAATTTTAACTGTAAACACCAGGACCAGGAGAGTTCCCAACTCACCGCTAAATAGGACACAACTGCCAATCCAGCCAGGTCAGACAAGGCTATCCTGTGATACAGGTTTAGCAACACTAGTGTGCAACAGCATCAGCTGCTAAATAGTTTATTGCCTCTCAGTTCTCCTTTTACATATGCAGATCTTTCTCTGTTTCAGCCAAACCAGTCCCAGGAGTTGTATAGTTTCCTTCTTTTTTCCCTGCTCTTAAAGAATCAATACCCAAGAGAACCCTAGACCCTGCCAGCCTATTATATCAATAAGAATGTGAAGGTATATTTAGGGAGCGCACGAATAACCACTCAGTTCAAAGTCACTACTTAGGAAATTTTAGATCCAATACTACAGTAGTCACCTTGTCATTCGGTACATTCCCCTTAATCCCACATCACATTGAAGCTTTCCTCCTTAGGAATGTGTCCAACTAAATAAACATTAAAGTTTCATTTCCTACCTAACATTGTCACAGAGGCAAACAGGAGTAAGTTGTGGGATCTGGATAAAACAATGAGATAAAGGGTTATTGGGTTTCACAAGGAAAAGTCAAATATGCATAGGATCAGAGATACTGGACACTGAGGAAAGTTGGTTTACTCATCTGCATAGAATCCTCAAGATTCTCTCAGGTGCTGATTGGCTGAGAGGGAAAATCAAGTCATGAAACAGTTGAAAGGCAGTAAGATTTTCAGGAGCTAGCTCTTAAAAGGGCCAAGTTGACAGCGTGCTTGAAAGAAAGGCTGAGCAGCCCTATATGCCTCAATCTGGGCAGCTGAAATCACACACCAAGAGATGACAGTTCCTGTGTCCAAGATTCTAAGTTCAGGAAAAGGATCACATATTTTTTTATTTTAATTTTTATTAATTACACTTCATTCACTTTGTTTCCACCCATAAACCTCTTACACCTCCATTCCCAATCATACCTTCCATCCCCCATCTCCAAGCATGCTGCTCCTCAAGTCCACTGATAGGGGAGATCTTCCTCTCCTTCCTTCTGAACTTAGTCTATGAGATCTCAAAAGAAGGGGCTGCATTGTCATCTTATGAGGACTGGTAGTGCTCCTCCCCCACTAGAGGCAGGTGATCAAAGATCTGGCTAATCACTTCAGGTCAAAGGCAGTCCCTGTTTCCAGTACTATGGAACCTATTTGGGCACTGCACTGCCATGGGCAACATCTGTGCAGGAGTTTTAGTTTATCTCCATGTATGGGTACTTGATTGGAGTATGGGCCTCAGGAATGCACCTTGTGCTCAAATTTTTGGTTCTGTTGCTCTTTTTGTGGATCTCCTATCCTCTCCAAGTCTTACTATTTCCCACTTCTTTCATTAGATTCCATGCACTCTGCCCAACATTTGGCCTCAAGTCTCAGCAACTGCTTTGATAGTCTCCATGGCAAAGCTTCCAGAAGCCCTCTGTGAAAGGCTCCTAACTTGTTCCCTGTTTTCTCCTTCTTCTGATGTCCATCCTCGTTGTCTTTCAGGATGGGGATTGAACATTTATAGCCAGATCCTCCCTCTTGATTAGTTTCTTTTGTTCTAGAGATTTTAGTAGGTTTATTATAGTTATTTATTATTATATTATATTATATACATTTATTATTATATATCTATATCAGTGAGTATATAGCTTGTGAGTCTTTCTGCTTCTGTAATAGCTCACGCAGGATATCCTTTCCAGTTTCCACCATTTACCTGCAAATTTCATGATATCCTTATTTTTTTATTGCTGACTAATATTACATTGTGTAGATTTATCACAATTTATGTATCCATTCTTCAGTTGAGGGGTATCACGGTTGTTTCCAGGTCCTGGCTTTTACAAATGAAGCTGCCACCACCATGGTTGAGCAAATATCTTTTGTTATAATCAGAGATTAATACTTACTATTGATTTATCTCCTGTTAATGGTGCTGTAAGTCCTAAAGAACTGTATAACCAAATCACCACACAGAGACTGGGTTATGTAGTTAACCTAGAACACAATGCTAGGCAATACTTACTCCATCCTAAAACTGCAAACCCTCAAAGATTCCTAACATTTAGATTTCCCACATTATACTTACTTTTTGTAAAACCTTAAATCTGGTTCTTGCTCCAAGTCCACCAAGATCTCTCATCCAGCTCTGTCTTTCAGCTCTCCTCTTGCCCTTTCTCCTCCCACTCATTTCCTGCCCTCTAGCTCCTCCCCTCTGTCCTGTCCTTTGGCTCCTCTCAGTTCAACATTGTGTCTTGTTGCTTTATTTGGAAGGTTACACCAAGTTGAGGCAGGATGCTTAAAATGAGGATCACAATGCAGTATCTGAATTGAAACAGGAAAGTTGGAGGAGGGGGAGAAATCAGCATTTGAATGAACAAGTGTAAGGTGTATACATTTAAAAAAAATATACTAACATGACCCCCTTAACATCCAATAAAAGGCTCATTTTCTTTCAATACAATACTAATTATGAATACTATTATGTAAAATCTACATGTGTCATGTCCTGTTCATGTATATTTAGTAACTTAGGAGAAAATATCTTATTATCCTATATATCTTGACAAGTTAAAAGTCCTATACCCATATCAACTTTTATTTTTATTGATATTATATATATGAAAAGATTTCTTAACTTCTAAACAACTCAAGGTTAATTGTGGCACTTTAACTATTTTGTCTTCAACCCCATCAGAGACTTGAGAAGGAATAAAATTAGTTATTAGAGTAAATACGAAGTGTATGTTAGCAGTTTCCAAAGATAAAAAATTGAAAAAGACAGTTAGCTGCCTGAACAGTCACCCATAACTTTCTGTAATGTTGGAGAATCAACTTCAGCCTTCTGGCTCCAAATATTGCAGACATATGTGTGAAGCAGGAACTATTTAGGACTTGCTTACCCTTTCTTGGCAGAGTTCGGCAGTTGACTTGTCCTGCATTTAAGTTTTACCATTTTTGTCAGAAGTTGTCTGTTACCTTAGTGGCTTGGTTGCCATATTTGAACCAATCTCCATGTGGAGGTTATTTGATGCTCATTATCTTCTTTCAGGTAGGCAGAGTGCTGCCAGGAAATGAGTTGTCTCATTGTCAAAGAATCTTTATAATAATAAAAACATTTAAAATAATGTTCTATAGGTCTCCAAAGTTTTTGAAGACTACCTATATTTATGTAATCTATCTGTAAACAAAATCATATCTATCTGTTAAACCTAGGGTGTATACTTCTGTGATGAATTAGACTAGTGTCTGACATGACTATGTGTTCAATAACTAGCAAATAAATAGCATTACCTAGTACCTTAATCTGTTTTTAGTAGCTGTTTAAAAGTATTGGAAATAACCTTGATTTTCTATCAATATACTAAAACTTATACCAATGTATTAAAAAATAGACTTATTTCTACATCAATATGCAAAATCCTATACCAGAATTAAAATTAACCTCATTTGGGAATAACAAATAAAACCCTAAGTTGAATAGATTCAATAATCTACTTTTTTATTCTTTTTTTATAAAATATTCCTGTATATTCATTGTTTCACTTTGAATAAAATCATTAATAATAAACATCTACCAATGACAATAAAATTTTGTAGCCATAACCAACAACCAAAAACATACCAAATCACTTTTAAGGAAAAGTGGATGCCATTCTCTCGGATTTCTTCTAGCTGACATTTTGGACATGTAGAAATTCTGTAGGGAGCCCAAATAAAAAATGGGTAATTAAGCAAGCAATAACATTTGTAGTCCAGTCTTTGAGTGTTGACAAATATCAGGCTTAATAAAATTCCTCTTTGAAACAGCAAGGAGGACCATTTAAGATTAGTAGCCTTCTTCAAAGTTCTTTAGGAGCAGGCTTTGAAGAGAAAACAGGAATTGAAGCAATTGAGGCAGAAAAAAAAAACAACAGAATGCTGGAAAATGCAAGATGCTGGAACTGATGTGTGAATGTCTCAGCATTCTGAAGGATGATTCTGTCAGGTTGGATCTAGCATCTCTTTTGTCTAGTTCTTTTGTTCTGCAAGCATATAACTTCTCACAACTACTCACATTGTACAGTTCTAAGATTATAAATGTATGAGATGTGCAGGATGAAACTAAACTGTAAGCCAATTTTATATATGCAATTAAACAATTAGCATAATACATTTTGAGGATATTATAGGCAAGGATTTATTTGCCAAGTATTGATGGAGTTCAGGCTGGAGACTTTTTTTTTTTTTAATGTTTGAGTCAGTGTCAGAGTTATTTCCTGGTAAAGGGATTATCAACTTATGTTACCTGATCTGTTTGATGTTACCTGATTTCTCTCCTCTTTTGAGTGGCTAAGGTCTTCCGGTGGTCTCCTTCTGCCATGTCTGATTTTTATTAGTTTTGAAAGAACCCATACTTTCTCTTCTCCTGCATGAACATAAGCAAAACCTCTTACCCAGTGTAACACATTCCCTACTCTCCATTGTAAAGTTAGGGTATCTTGGAAATATATAGGCTGAAATAACTGGGCAGTTTTTTTCCTATAACCTAGTGTCTCTCCACAGCTTTTCTTTGTCGTTCATTAACATTTAAGAAATTTAAGGTCAATAAAGCATTATTTAATCTATCTCTGGGGGCTTTTAATACCCTTTCTGTTTGTTAAGCATGTCCCTTAAAGTATGATTGGATCTTTCAATGACTGCTTGACCAGTAGGATTGTGAGCTATACCTGTTACATGTTTTATATTATAATATGTAAAAAAATCTTCCCATTTTATTAGAGACATATGCTGTAGCCTTATCAGTCTTAATTTGTTTAGGTATACCCATAATTTCCATCACTTCTAATAAATGCATAATAACTGAATCAGCCTTTTCAGAGCATAAGGCTGTTGCCCATTGAAACCCTGAATATGTGTCTACAGTATGGTGCTCATATTCAGTTTACCAAATTCTGTAAAATAAAGCATGTCCTTTTGCCAAATTTCATTTCTTTGGTTACATTTAGGGTTACTTCTAGTAGGTAGTGAATTTTGGCTATATAAAGAACAACTGGGGAATTTTCACACAATTTCCTTGGCTTGTTGTCAAGAAATAGAAAACTCTCTTTTTAAACCTTTGCTGTTAACATGGTGATTTTTATGAAATTCTGAGACCTCTAACATGCTTCCTATCAACAGTTGATCAATTTCCTCATTGCCTTGTGCTAGAGGACCTGGTAAATCTGTATGAGATCTGATATGTGTTAGATACAGTGGATTATTTCTATTTCTGATTACTTGTTGTAATTAAAGAAACAGTGAAATTAAGTCTGAATGACCCTCAATTAGATCATCAGTTTCTAAATGCAGAACAACTCTTTCTGCATATTGAGAGTTAGTGATTATATTAAAAGATTCCTGAAACTTGATAACACCAAGAAAATTGCATATAATTCTAATTCTCCACCATTTTACTCACATTTCTGACTTATTAACCTGCCCTTTTTGATTTATTAGCATCCATAAAAAATGTGGGAGCTCCAGAAATTGGAGTTGCTTTTTCTATATGAGGAAGAATCCAATTGGTTCTTTTTATAAAGTGAAGTTGCTTGCTTTTTGGGTATCTGTTGTTGATTTCTCCCAAAAATTCACAACAAACTCTTTGTCAGTATTCGTTGTATACCCATGATGACACAATCTCAGCACTGGTAAAAGGCACCACAATTTCAGCTGGATCTATTTCAGCCAGTTGGCGAAGTCTCATTTTTCCTTTTAGGATCAATTCAGAAAAAAATTTCTATATAGATTTTTAGTGTTTTATTTTGTTTGTGTGCCAAAAATATCCATTCTAAAATACAGTTCTCTGTATAAGAATTCCTGTGGGAGAATGAGTGGAAGGAAAAATAACCAAAATACAGGCCTTCTTTGGATCAATATGGTCTATACAAGCATCTTGTTATTTCCTTTCTACCAAAGCCAATTTCTTTTCAGCTTCTGTTGATAACTTTCTTGGACTATTTAAGTCCTTATCTCCCTGTGAGATTTGAAATAAATTACTTAGTTCTTGAGTAGCTAAACCAAGGGTAGGCCATAGCCAGTTAATATCTGCCAGCAATTTTTGGAACTCATTGAGAGTTCTTATCTGTTGTTGTTGTTTTTATTTCTAATTTGTACTTTTTGTGGTTAAATTTTCTGTAGACCTATTTTGTATCCTATATAATTAATAGAATCTTCTCTTTGTATTTTTTCAGGAGCAATCTGTAATCCCCAACAAGGCAAAGTTCTATGTATTTCATCAAAACTATTTTCTAATGTTTTTGTATCTGAATCAGCTAATGAGGTACCATCCATATAGTACTAAATGATGGATTGAGGAGGCTGCTTACGAATTATCTCCAACGGTTTTTATACAAAATATTGGCACAAAGTAGGACTGTTCAACATCCCCTGTGGTAAGACCCTCCAGTGATATCTCTTTAATGGACAGCTTCTATTCAAAGAGGATACTGAGAAAGCAAACCTTTCCCTATCATGTTCATGTAAAGAAATTGTGAAAAAGCAATCCTTTAAATCAATCATTATTATAGGCAATTCTTTAGGTAACAAGGAAGGCAATGGGATTCTGGATTGTAAGGATCCCAATGCCTGAATAATTCTGTTAATTGCTCTTAAAACTGTTAATATCCTCTATTTGTGAGATTTCTTTTTGATGACAAATACCAGAGAATTCCACGGACTGTTGGACTCTTCTATATGTTGAGCCTCCAGCTGTTTCAGGAATAGCTGTTCTAGTACAAGTAATTTTTCTTTACTCATAGACCATTCTTCAATCCAAATTGGTTGGTTTACCAACCACCTCAGTGGTAAGGCTGTGGGAAATTTACTACAAGTGGCTTCCTAACATGAAGTTGAAAAGATGGCCTCTTCTGTATCTTGTTTATGGACAGTCTGAACTGTTTTTGTTTTTAGCTTGTTTATCAGGAGTATTACCTGTTTTTTTTACTTGTATCAGTACTTGGGGGGATGTTATCTCTGTCGTCCATTGTTATAACAGATCTCTTCCCCATAAGTTTATGGCTATCTCAGCCACATATGGCCTTAGTTTTCCTATTTGACATTCTGGTCCTATACATTTAAGCCATCTAACACTTTGTTTCACTTTAGATAAAGTTACAACTCCTTGGAATTGAATATCCAGCTCTTGAAGTGGCCAATTTGGTGGCCAGGATTTAGGAGTAATAATTGTGACATCAGCCCCAGTAGTATACCATGCCTTCAATTTCAATAGTATTTAAAATTATTTTTAACTTTGGCCTTTGATCATTTATAGAGGTTTGCCAATATATTTGTTTTTTTTTTATTCTCTTCCTGGTTTTTTGATTTGTCCAATGTTTATTCCCAGAGCAGTGGTGTTTAATTTTGTTGTGGAGGAGTATTCCTGTCCTCTTTTGGGGCTTGGGAGAGGCCCCCTTGGGCATTTTTTGATAAATGATTACCCCATTTATCTATGACTGCTCTACACTCACTAATCCAATGTCAACTCTAACCACATCTTTATATATTCTAGGACGCATAGGCTCCCTTCTTGAATTATTTTGATTTTCCTGGTATTTTCTTTTGTAGTAATCTCACCCATCACAGTTACATTTCCCATGCTCTTTTGGGGTAGCTTCTCCTATCAAGGTCAAACTGGGTGAATGAGGTCTAATGTCAATCATATTTCTAATCCATTTATCTATTGGAGCAGATCTTGCTCCTAATGGCCTTATTGCCTCTGTGCATTCAGTATTAGCATTTTCAAATGCTAAAGATTCTAGTAGTGCTTTTCTAGCTAGTGGATCTGATATACTTCTATCAACAGCTGAAGTCAATGTTTGCAAAAAATTAGTAAATATTTCACTTGGACCTTGTATGACCTGGGAGAATGGATCAAGCTTTTTTTCTGATTCCTCAACCTTGTCCCAAGTATTTAAGGCTGCTAGGCAACATAATGCAACATCAATGCTAATTTCTTCATTATATACATCTTGTATCTCTTTGTCAGGATACTGGCCATCACCAAGCAGCTGTTCCTTAGAAACACCAACACATCTGGATCTGTTCTTGTGTGCTATCTTTCTAGCTTCTTCTCTCTACCATGAAAGCCATTGTAAATATGGCCGAGGTTCTAATATTGCCTTTGCCATATCCTCCCAGTCCTTGGGGAATTACTCTACTTTTGATTGACTAGGAAGTCAGCATTTATTTAATAAATGGTGAATGCATTCCAAAATTAGTGACTCTTCCCATGAATTTCCCTAGATCTAGCACTTCAACAGGGTGCCATTCAGATTCCTGATAATTCAGTGGATGATCATCATCTGCTGGTCTCTGCTCTATACTGACTGGATAAGCCAATGTTTGTTTTCTAACCATCTTTGGTTGACTTTCATTATTTTTGTATTTTGCCTCTACTTGAGTATTTTCTTTAGTTAGTATTTTAAACTATTCTCTTAAAGTCTGCACCCATATCTTATACCCATCTCCCTGATGTTTGTTTTGTTTGATAAGTTTTGTATCTCTTGTTTTATGCCTCACTTCCAACTTTTAATTTTTTATATTGTTCAAATTGTTCTTTGTGCTGTTTCAGTATCTTTTCTAAAACCTCTGCACTATCTTCCTGTTGTTTATTCCTTTTTGTTAGTTTTTGTATCTCCTGTTTTATGTCCTGTTTCCAACCTTCATTTTTTCTTTTATATTATCATTATAAAACTTGTCAACATAATATTTTTATTGATTATATAGCAAATTCCTATAATATACACTGCACTCCTTTCCACTGCTTCCAGGTTCAAATTCCTATCCATGTGTCACACATAAACTTTTTTTTCTTTAAAATACATCAATTGAGGTATTGGTTTTTCATATAATCGGAGTCTCAGTGCCAAGTCCTTTAAAAAAAAACTGAGTTCATCCTTGCAGCAAACTGGCACCACCCCCAAGAAGAAGCCATCAGTCCTGAAGAGCTCTATACTTCATCAACTTGATCACAGTTTTTCTTATGTAATTATTTATTGCGATTTGTTCACTGTGTTTTCCCTCTGCTCTGACCCCTCCCTCTTCTCTTTCCACTTCCAATTACCCTCCTTCTTCTATCCCTATATGCTTTCTTTATTTCCCAGATATGGTAGGTCCTACTCCCCCTTCTATCTCACCCTAGCTTAATAGTTCTCATCAAGTCTGCCTGCATTATTTTCTTCTGTGGGCAGATTATCATGGCATTGTTCTGCTTGTGTCCTTAATTCCCTATACTTAGGACACTCTGCCTCCTCTCCTTCAGTATTCCCAGAGCACTGATTTGAGAGAAAATTTCATAGGGAAATACCATTTAGAGCTGGGTGTTTTGAGGTTTTCCCTGCATAATATCAGATGTGTGTCTCTGTCTGCAGTCCCATTTGATGCAGAAGGAAGCATCTCTGTGGATACAAGAAAATGGCAATGATCTAACAGGTAAGGTCTGATAATAACATTTTAATAACAACAACCTATGTTGCTTGATAATTTCTTTAGGATGTCCTGGCCAAACAATCCATTTAATTGCCATCGAATCTCCATAGTGGAAGATAGTTTTGGTCACAATTAGATGGCCTATAGGAACTTTATCAATGACTATTAGGAGACTTCCTAATAAGTGAATATATACCATATTAATCTTTTTGCATTTTAGTTAATTCAACCAGGGTGATTTTTCATGATTCCATCCATTTGGCTGAAAATATCATGATGTCATTTTTTTTTAAGCAAAAAAGTATTCCTAATGGAAATATTCCACATTTTCCCCAAAGGAGATTGTCCATCTTGTTCCTACGTACTTGGAAATTACTGGGACTTTAATCATTGTATTGAATAACAAACTATCAGGATAACTGTTATTTCAGCCCAGAATTCCCTCCATCTTATTCTGCTTCCTGGTCATTTGAAATGCACTGTAGACTTGAGGCTCATCTATTTAAGTGTGGCTCATCTATTTAAGTGTGGAGACCCCAGTGAGAAAATGTCTGGGAAGGTCTATGAGGTATGGCCTTGTTACATAATATAATTCCTGTTAGAGTTATATTATTGGAGCATGTGCTTTGAAGTTGATATGCCAATGAAAGTGACCAGACACATTAGAGTCTCTGTCTCTCTGTCTCTGTCACATTATATCTTTGTTTATGTTGGTCTCAGTCTCTCTATTTCTGAATCTGTCTCTCTAACTCTTTCTCTTTCTGTCTGTCTCCCTTTTTTTGACTGCTGCTTCTGGTATGAAAAGCTCTCAGTTTTGCTGAAGGAGTACAACCAGATGACTGCTTGCTGACAGAAAATTTTGGATGACCACTGTAAAAACATAAGCAAGGTCCCAATTAAAAACTTTTGTTCAATAATTCGCCTTTGTAAGGGGTCATTTTTCCAGTAAGTAATAAAATGACTGAGGATATTTCTGTGCATTTAACAATCAATAATGGAATCTGTGATACTGGGAAACTCACATGTCAATGAGTCATGCCTTTAATAAAGACCAATTTAAAGAAATATGGCACACTTTTCCTGTTGTAAGAGTCTTGGACAAAGTTACAGTCATCTACCAGATGACTGTCAGCTTACCAGACTGAGGCATGTAGGGCTGCTCAGCCTTTTTCTAAGGCAAGCTGTTCACTTGGCCCTTTTTATATCTGGCTCTTGAAACTCTTACTGGCTTTCACCTGTTGCATGACATCATTCTCCCTCTCAGCCAATTAGCACCTGAGAGAATATTGAGTTTTCCATGGAGATGAGTAAACAAACTTTCCTCATTTTCCACTACCTCTGATCCTGTACATATGTTTTTCTCTTGTGAAACCCAAGAAGCCTTTATTTCATCTCTTTATCCAGATCCTACATATTTTTTCCTGTTTATCTCTGTGACAAGATCACATAGGAAATGAAACTTTAATACTCATTTATTTGGACAGCTTCCCATGTTGGGAAGCTTCAAAGAGATGTGGGCTTAAGGAGAATGTTCTGCATGACAAGGTAGTCTCCTACTGTGCTCTTGGATTTGGAATTTCCTAGGTTTGTGACTTTGAACCAAGCAGTTACTTGTGAATTCACTAAATATACATTCACATTTTTTTTTAATTTTATTTTTTCTTATAAGTTACATTTTATTAACTCTGTATCCCAGCCGTGTCCTGATCCCTCATTCCCTCCCAGTCCCTCCCTTCCTCCCTCATCTCTACTGTGTTCCTTTCCAAGTCCACTGATAGGGTGGGACCTCCTCCCCATTCATCTGATCCTATTTTATAAGGTATCTTCAGGACTGGCTGCAAAGCCCTCCTCTGTGGCCTAATGGGACTGCTCCTCCCTTGGGGGTGGGGAGGCCAAAGAGCCAGTCATTGAGTTCCTGTTAGAAATAGTCCTTGTTCCCCTCACTTTGGGAACCCAATTGGTTACTGAGCTACCACAGGCTACATCTGAGTGGAGGTTCTAGGTTATATCCATACATGGTCCTTGGTTGAATGTCAGTCTCAGAAAAGACCCTGTGCCCAGATATATTTGGTCCTTGTGGAGCTCCTATCCTTTCCCCATCAGACTAACTCCCAATCTTTCTTATGATTTCCTGTACTCTGCCAAAGGTTTGGTCATGAGTCTTTGCTTTGAAAACACTGCTTGTTAGAGTCTTTCAGATGCATGCAGTAGACTCCTATCATACGTACAATGCTCATCCCATATGTCTTTCTAAATGAGGATTGATCATCTTACCCTATGTCTGCTATCTTGATTATCTTTTTTAGGTGTATAGATTTCCTTATGTTTATCATATCTTATAGGTCTATATAAGTGAGTATATACCCTGTTTGTCTTTCTCCTTCTGGGATATTTCACTCAGAATGCTCTTTTCTAGATCCCACCATTTGCCTGCAAATTTCATGATTTCCTCCTTTTTGATTGCTGAGTAATATTCCATTGTGTAGAAATACTACAATTTCTGTACCCATTCTTCTGTTGCTGGACATCTGGGTTGTTTCCAGGTTCTGGCTATTACAAATAGAGCTGCTATAAACATGGTTGAGCAAGTATCCCTTTTGGGTACTTGAGCAAACTTTGAGTATATACCTAGCAGTGGTATAGCTGGGTCTTGAGGAAGCACTATTCCTAATTGTCTTAGAAAGCGCCAGATAGATTTCCAGAGTGGTTGTACCAGTTTACACTCCCACCAGCAGTGGAGGAGGGTTCCTTTTTCTCCACAACCTCTCCAGCATGTGTTGTTGCTTGAGTTTTTCATCTTGGCCATTCTGATTGGTGTAAGGTGAAATCTCAGGGTCATTTTGATTTGCATTTCCCTAATGGCTAATGAGGTTGAGCATTTCTTTAAGTGTTTCTCTGCCATTCTATATTCCTCTACAGAGAATTCTCTGTTTAGCTCTGTTTTCCATTTTTTAATTGGATTACTTGGTTTGTTGCTTTTCAGCTTCTTTAGTTTTTTGTATATACTGCATATTAGTCCTCTGTCAGATAAAGGGTTAGTGAAGATTCTTTCCCATTCTGTAGGCAGTTGTTTTGTTTTGATGACGGTGTCCTTTGCTTTTCAGAAGCTTTTCAGTTTCATGAGGTCCCATTTATTGATTGTTGCTCTTAGAGCCTGTGCTGTTGGTGTTCTGTTCAGGAAGTTGTCTCCTGTGCAAATGAGTTCAAGGCTGTTCCCCATTTTTTTTCCAATTGATTTAGAGTATCTGGTTTTATGTTGAGGTCCTTGATCCACTTGGACTTTAGTTTTGTGCAGGGTGATAAATATGGATCTATTTTCATTTTTCTGCATGTAGACATCCAGTTGGTCCACCACCATTTGTTGAAGATGCTGTCTTTTTTCCATTGAATGGATTTGGCTTCTTTATCAAATATTGAGTATTCATAGGTGTGTAGGTTTATTCCTGGGTCTTCTATGCGGTTCCATTGATCCTCCTTTCTGTTTCTATGCCAATACCATGTAGTTTTTATTACTGTTGCCCTGTAGTATAGCTTGAGATCAGGGATGGAGATATCTCCAGATGATCTGTTGTTGTACAGGATCATTTTGGAGATTCTCAGTTTTTTGTTTCTCCATATGAAGCTGGGAATCTTTTTTTCAATGTCTGTAAAGAATTGAGTTGGTATTTTGATGGGAATTGCATTGAATCTGTAGATTGCTTTTGGCAGTATGGCCATTTTCACAATGTTAATCCTACCAATCCATGAGCATGGGAGATCTTTCCATCTTCTGATATCTTCTTCGATTTCTTTCTTCAGAGACTTGAAGTTTTTCTCAAACAGATCTTTCACTTGCTTGGTTAGAGTCACCCCAAGGTACTTTATGTTATTAGTGGCTATTGTGAAGGGTGTTGTTTCCCTAATTTCTTTCTCAGCCTTTTTGTCTTTGGTATACAGGAGGGCTTCTGATTTTTTTGAGTTGATTTTGTATCCTGCCACATTGCTGAAGGTGTTTATCAGCTGAAGAAGTTCTCTGGTTGAATTTTTGGGGTTGTTCATGTATACTATCATATCATCTGCAAATAGTGACACTTTGATCTCTTCCTTCCCAATTTGTATCCCCTTGATATCCTTTAGTTGTCTTATTGCACTTGCTAGGACTTTAAGTACTATGTTGAAGAGATATGGAGACAATGGGCAGCCTTGTCTTGTCCTTGATTTCAGTGGAATTGATTTAAGTTTCTCTCCATTGAGTTTGATGTTAGCTATAGGCTTGCTGTATATTGCCTTTACTATCTTTAGGTATGTGCCTTGTATCCCTGCTCTCTCCAAGCCTTTAAACATGTATGGGTGTTGGACTTTGTCAAATGCTTTTTCAGCATCTAAGGAGATGATCATGTGGTTTTTCTCCTTCAGTTTGTTTATGTGGTGGATTACATTGATGGATTTCCATATGTTGAACCACCCTTGCATGACTGGGATGAAGCTTACTTGGTTATGGTGGATGATATCTTTGATATGTTTTTGGATTCGGTTTGCAAGTATTTTATTGAGTATTTTTGCGTCAATGTTCATAAGAGAGATAGGTCTGAAGTTCTCTTTTTTTGTTGATCTTTGTGTGGTTTAGGTATCAAGGTGACTGTGGCTTCATAGGATGAGTTTGGTAGTATTCCTTCTGTTTCTATTTTGTGGAATAGTTTGAGGAGAATTGGAATTAGCACTTCTTTGAAGGTCTTGTAGAATTCTGCTCTGAAGCCATCTGGCCCAGGGCTTTTTTTGGAGGGGAGACTGTTAATGACTGCTTCAATTTCCTTAGGAGATATAGGGCTATTCAGTCTTTCTACCTGATCTTGACTTAGTTTTGGTAGATGGAATCTATCAAGAAAATTATCCATTTCATTTAGATTTTCAAATTTTGTGGCATATAGGCTTTTGTAGTATGACCTAATAATTGTTTGGATTTCCTCAGTGTTTGTGGTTATGTTCCCATTTTCATTTCTGATTTTGCTGATTTGGATAGTTTCTCTCTGCTTTGTAGTTAGTTTGCCCAAGGGTTTGTCTATTTTGTTGATTTTCTCAAAGAACCAGCTTTTGTTTCATTGATTCTTTAGGTAGTTTTTTGTTTCTAATTGATTGATTTCAGCCCTGAGGTTGATTATTTCCAGCCTTCTGCTCCTCTTGGGTGTATCTGCTTTTTTTTTCTAGGTTTTTCAGTTCTGCCATTAAGTTGTTTGTATGTGATGTTACGAATTCCTTCTTGTAGGCACTTAGTGCTATAAGTTTTCCTCTGAGCACTGCTTTTCATGTGTTCCATAAATTCGGGTATGTTGTGCCTTCATTTTCATTGAATTCTAGGAAGTCTTTAATTTCTTTCTTTATTTCTTCCTTAAACCAGCTGTCATTGAGTAACAAGTTGTTCAGTTTCCATGTGCGTGTCTGCTTTTTGTTGTTTCTGTTGTTGTTGATGTATAGCTTTAGTCCATGGTGGTCAGATAGTATACAAGGGATTATTTCAATCCTTTTGTATCTGTTGAGGCTTGCCTTGTGACCCACTATATGGTCTATTTTGGAGAAGGTTCCATGCAGTGCTGAAAAGAAGGTGTACTCTTTTGAGTTCAGGTGAAAAACTCTGTAGACGTCTATTAGGTCCATTTGATTTAGGGTCTCTGTGAGTGCTTTTATTTCCCTATTTGGTGTCTGTCTAGTTGATCTGTCCCTTGGTGAGAGTGGAGTGTTGAAGTCTCCCACTATTAAGGTATTAGGATCAATGTATGATTTAAGCTTTAATAATGTTTCATTACGAATGTCGGTGTTCTTATATTTGGGGCATAGATATTCAAGATTGTGATGTCCTCTTGGTGGATTTTTCCTTTAATGAGAATATAGTGCCCCTCATTATCTTTTTTGATTAACTTGGGTTGAATGTCTATTTTATTAGATATTAGGATGGCTACTCCATCTTGTTTTCTGGAACCATTTTTTTGAAAACAATTTTCCAGCCCTTTATTCTGAGGTAGTGTTTATCTTTGTTGCATAGGTGTGTTTCTTGGATGCAACAGAATGTTGGATCCTGTTTCTGTAACCATTCTGTTAGCCTGTGTCTTTTTATTGGTGAGTTGAATCCATTGATATTGATAGATAATAGTGACCAGTGCATGTTAGTTCCTTTTTTAATGGAGTCGGTGATCTAACCTTCTTTCATTGCTTGTTTTGTTTTCACTTTTGTTGGGATATTATCTGTATGCCCTGTTTTCTTGGGTGAATTTGTTTTCATTGGATTGGAGTTTTCCTTCTAGTATCTTCTGTAGGGTTGGTTTGCTGTGTAAATATTTTGTAAATTTAGTTTTGTCATGGAAAATTTTGTTTTCTCCATCTATGTTGATTGAAAGCTTTGCAGGGTATAATAGTCTGGGTTGACATTTGTGATCTCTTAGAGTCTAAATGATACTTGCCCAGGCCCTTCTGGCTTTTATAGTTTCTGATGAGAAGTCCAGTGTGATTCTGATAGGTCTACCTTCATATGTTACTTGGCCTTTTTCCCTTGCTGCTTTTAATATCTTTTCTTTGTTCTGTAGATTTAGTGTTTTGACTATGATGTGACGTGATGTTTTTCTTTTCTGGTCTAGTCTATTTGGAGTTCTGTAGGCCTCTTGTATATTTATGGACATCTCTTTCTTTAAGTTGGGAAATTTTTCTTCTATGATTTTCTTGAAAATATTTTCTGGACCTTGGAGCCTGGAGTCTTCTTTTTCATGAATTCCTATTATTCTTAGATTTTGTCTTTTCATAGCATCCTTGATTTCTTGGATATTTTGTGATTGGAACTTTTCTGATTTTACTTTTTCTTTGAGAGAAGTATCCATTTCTGCAAGTGTGTCTTCAGCTCCAGAGATTCTCTCTTCCATCTCTTGTATTCTGTTGGTGATGCTTACTTTTGTGTTTCCTGATCTTTTCTCCAAGTTCTCCAGCTCAAGGGTTTTCTCAGTTTGTGTTTTCTTTATTGATTCTAATTCTGTTTTCATGCCTTGCACCATTTCTTTCATGTATTTGAATTTGGATTCCTGTCTCTCTACGATGGCCTCTATTTCTTTTTTCATTTCTTTTTTATATGCCACTAATTTTTCCTCTACTTGTGTATCTATTTGTTTGGCTATGTTTGCCTGTGTTTCTTTAAGGATATTGACTATTTCTTCTTACTTTGCCTCCAATTGACTGGCCAGCTCTTTGAAAGACTTGTTCATTTCCTCCTTATGAGCCTCAAATAATTGGGCAAGCATGGCTTTTAAATTATTTTCCTATGCTTCTGATGAATTGGAGTATCCATCGATTATGGGTTTGCTGGTGAAGTCATGATGTCCTAAATTATGTTGGAAGTGTTCTTTTGCCTACCCCTGGCTATTGGCTTATCTGAAACCTTCCCTGTTTGTTTTTGGATTCTGCAGATCAGACTGGTACTGTCTCTCTCTGGCATCTGGAGAATTCTTCAGGAAGCTGAGAACTCTCAGCATGTGCTGAGGACTAGCTGTACCTGTGGGAGGGAAGTACGCAGGCGCAAAACGGGCAAATGCAAGCGTGCGTGCACCTCATGTGCGTGCGTGTGTGTGTGTGTGTGTGTGTGTGTGTGTGTGTGTAAATGTGCATGGACGTGTGTCTTGAGGTACAGAGTGATGGCTAATGTTGAACCCTTGAGTATGTGGGAGGGCTCTGCACTGTATATGTCGCAGGCGCTAGTGTGATAGCAGCGCAATTTCTGGCATTAACTGCCTTAACTCCTCAGTTAGATCCACAGAGCAAGAACTTCAATGACCCTAGTGCCCCTCTGTTTCCCAAAGTGGGTATGTGGGTGGGAGGGGGTTCGATGCCTGGCTTTTGTTTTAAAAGGACCCAGAATCTGGGGATCTGCAGATTCTCAAGGGTGCAATCACTTACAGGCAGGTCACTTGGCAGAGATCGGATATCCAGGCTCTCTGCTCTCTGGTTTGGCCCTGCTTCTTTGATGTGCTCTGCCAGTTCTGTGCTGCTGTCACTGCCAGGTTCTGAGGTCTTGCTGCAGCTGGAGATTTCAGGGTGGTCATGTCAGTAGGGATCGTCGTAATCAGGCTCTCTGTTCTCTGGGTTGGCCCTGGTTAGTCTTAAACTGGAGGGCAGTTGTGCCCCGCCAGCTCAGTGCTGCTCTGCCGCCAAGTCCTGCTGTATCTGGAAACTGGGATGCTAGTCCTGATGCTTTCTGGGAAGTCCTGGGCACTCTTCACTGTGCTCTCCAAGCTTGGGAGGCCCAGCACCTGGTGTGTCTAGGCTGTATGGCATTTCTGCCTGGTTTTGGTGAGTATATAGTGTATTCTCTGTCACTGTGGGATTGGGCGGGCCATACCATCAGTGATGGCGATCCTGCGGAGCTAGGATGGCATCTAGCAGACTCAGGCCCTGGGAGGATGGTACAGCCGCCGAGCGAATCTGGGACCCAGGGACACGTACTGCTGGCTATTGCCTGATGCTAACCAGCTTGGAGCTATGCCTCAGTGGCTGTAGTCCCCAGGCAGTTAGGTCTGCGCCGTGAAAGATGAGTCCACTGTGCAGCTGTGCCTAGGAGGAAGGAGGTCTGGGGGAGGGGAGTGCCGCAAGATCAAAGGATCGTTTCTCTCCTTCCCCAAACAAGTCCCCGGGTGACCCAAGACTAAAGTTTTTGCCTCCTGCGATGCTCCCCATTGTTTAGAAAGCCTCACCACCATTCTCCGGGGTTAGAGGTCCCTACTTTCACCAACTCAGAAGCCTAGGCATTCCACCGCTCAGAAACTGTGTGTGCTAGTCGCCATCTTGGCTCTGCCCCCGATACATTTACATTCTTATGGATATAATAGGCTGGCATATTCTAGGGTTCCCCAGTGTATTGCATCTTTAAGAGCAGGGAAAAGAGAAAGAAACCAGACAATTCCTTGGAATGGTTGACTGAAAGATTTTGATTGGTGTGTGTTAAATTAGAATTGAGGGGCAGTAAACTCTTTGACAGCTGGTGCTATTCCACTGTAGTGTCAGCAACCTTCTATGAGAATGGTTGCCTTGGCTGACCTGACTGGATTGGCAGCTGTGATGTACACAGTGGTTAGTCGACAATCTTTCTGGTCCTGGTGATTACAGGTAAAACTGGGCCTTCAGGACAGAGAAATGGGTTTGTGTTTTATGCCTAGGACACAAGAGCAGCTGTGTTTTCTGCTGTGTTCCTCCAGATAAACCCTCTGCATGTAGTATTAGTGCTAGGACTAATACTTTAGAGGTGCCACCTGAGCTCTTGTGGTCTGAGGTATCTGAGTAACCACTAGTTCATGGCTAGGATACTTTGAAACATAATGAATTCCTGGAAAGCATATCTTACAAAGTCAAAAGTTGCCCTCCTTTAGCAGAATATTTTCTTCATGTTAAAAGCCATTGTACAAGTTGTCAACATATTATTTTTATTGCTTATGTGGGAATTTCAAATAATATATATTACATTTCTTTTCCATTATTCCCAGGTTCAAATTCCTGGCAATGAGTCACATTATTTATTTTTCTTTAAAATACACTAATTCAAGTGTGATCAGAGTCTCAGTGCCAAGTTCCTAAAAGAAAATGGAGTTCATCCTTGATGCACACCGGCACAAATCCTCTTCTCCCCACAAGAGAAAGCCATTAGACTTGAAATGCTCTATACTTCATCACCTTGATCATAGTTTTTCTTATATATTTATTTATTAAGATATGTTCACTTTGTATCTCCTCTGCTGCCCCTTCCTTCTTCTCCTTCCTGTACACCTATCCTCAATCTTCTACCCCTATGTCATCTCTAAAATTCCCCTGATAGGTGAGATCCTGCTCCCCCTTGTAACTGATCATAACTTATCAGGTCTCATCAAGGCTGGTTGCATTGTCTTCATTCACAGTCTGATTCTCAGGTCATAGTTCTCATTGTGTCCTCAATTCCCTCTACCTATGAAACATTTCATGCCTCCTCTCTTGTAGGATTCCCAGAGGTATGAGGAGAGGTAAAATCTCATTTAGAACTAGGTGTTCAAGGGTCTCTCTCTGCATGATATCGTACTGTGGGTTTCTGCTTGCAATCACATTTGATACAGAAGGAAGCATCTATGCGTAAACAAGAAAATGACACTGACCTATCAGTTGAGGGCACAAAGCAACATATTTTAATGACAACAGCCTGGCTTGTTCACAAATTTTGATAGGATGCCCTGGATCAATAACTCAATTAAGTGTCACCCAATCCCCCTAGTGAAACACTGGATTGTCATAATAGATAACCTAATGGAACTTTATCCCACACTATAAGGAGACCTCCTAATAAGTGAATACATACCATATTTGTCTTTCTGTATTTTAGTTACTTTATCCATAATGATTATTCCTGGTTTCTTCCATTTAGCTGAAAATATCATGCAATCAATTTCTTAGAAGAATAATTCTCCATTTTAGAAATATTCCACATTTTCCCCAAGGGAGACTGTCAGGCCTGTTCTTTAGAACTTGGATGTTGCTGGTACTTTAATCACTGTATTGAATGGCAAACTATCAGGATAACTATGTCCTTTTAGCCTAGAAGTCCCTCATTCTTCTTCAACTTCCTGGTGATTTATTTCAAAAAGAAATTAGAGACAGCTCATTCAAGCAAGTTAATGGCTCACCTAACCCTCCCCACCAAAAAAAAAGAAAAGAAAAGAAAAAAACAGACACACCAAAAAGGAGTAGATAGCTGGAAATTATCAAAACCAGGGCTGAAATCAATCAATTAGAAACAAATACATCAATTCAAAGAGTCAATGAAGCCAAGAGATGGTTCTTTGAGAAAATCAACAAGATAGACAAACCTTTAGCCAAGCTAACTAAAAGGCAGAGAGACACCATTCAAATCTACAAAATCAGAAATGAAAAGGGGAACATAACTACAGACACTGAGGAAATCCAAATAAACATTAAGACTTACTTCAAAAGTCTATATGCCACAAAACTTAAAAATCTAAATAAAATGGATAATTTTCTGGATCGATTGTACTTACCAAAGCTGAATAAAGACCAGCAAAATAAATTAAATATTCCCCAAACCCCCAAGGGAATAGAAGCAGTCATCAAAATCTCATCCAAAAAAAGCCCAGGACTAGATGGTTTCAGTGCAGAATTCTCCCAGACCTTCAAAGAAGAGCTAATTCCAATTCTCTTCAAAGTATTCCAAAAAATAGAAAAAGAAGAAACACTACCAAAATCATTCTATGAAGCCACAGTTACCTTGGTATCTAAACCTCACAAAGACGCAACAAATCGGGTGTATTTCAGGCCAGAATCTCTCTTATGAACATTGATGCAAAAATACTCAACGAAATACTTGAAAACTGATTACAAGAACACATCAAAGCTATCATGCACTGTGATCAAGAAGGCTTCGTCCCAGATATGCAGGGTGGTTCAGTGCACAGAAATTCATCAACAAGATCCACCACATTAATAAACTGAAATTTAAAAAAAAAACATGATAATCTTCTTAGATGCTGAAAAAGCATTTGATAAAATCAACTTCTATTCATGTTTGATTCGAGAGATCAAGGATACAAGGCACATATCTAAACATAGTAAAGGCAATATGCAGCATTGCTGCAGCCAACATCAAATTAAATGGAGAGAAACTTAAAGCAATCCCACTAAAATCATGGACAAGACAAAGCTGTCCACTCTCTCCATATCTCTTCAACATAGTTCTGGGAGGCCTTGCTAGAGAAATAAGACAGTTGAAGGAGATGAAGGGGAAACAAATCAGGAAGAAGTCGAAGTATCACTATTTACAGTTGATATTATAATATATCTGAGTGACTCCAAAAATTCTACCAAGGAACTCCTACAGTTCATAAACACCTTCAGCAAAGTGGCTGTTTAAAATATAAACTAAAAAAAAAAAAATCTGTAGCCCTTCTGTCTACAAAGGACA
The DNA here is from genome assembly GCF_030254825.1 of Meriones unguiculatus. Lineage (NCBI taxonomy): Eukaryota > Metazoa > Chordata > Mammalia > Rodentia > Muridae > Meriones > Meriones unguiculatus. Next base: position 30,437,364 of record NW_026843709.1, on the reverse strand, counting down.
AAAGGGCTGAGAAAGAAATTAGAGAAACAACACATTTCTCAAAAGCCACAAAAGACATAAAATACCGTTGTGTAACCCTAACCAAATAAATAATTTCAAGACTCTGAACAAAGAATTAGAAGAAGCTATAAGAAGACAGAAAGATTTCCCATCCTCATGGCTTGGCTGGACTAACATTGTAAAAATCGCCATTTTACCAAAAGCAATCTATAGATTCAATGCAATTCCTATCAAATTAGCAACACAATTATTTAAAGAAGAATTGAAAAGAAATTCTCAACTTCATATGGAAAAAAAATCCAAAATTGCTAAAACAATGCTCAACAATAAAAGATCCTCTGGAGGTATCTCCATCCCTGATCTCAAGCTGTACTAGAGAGCAACAGTAATGGTACTACCTTAGAAACAGAATGGTGGATCAATGAAACCAAATAGAAGACCCAGAGATAAATCCACACACTTATGGACACCTGAGTTTTGACAAAGATTCAAAAACCATACAGTGGAAAAAAAGATAGCATCTTTAACAATTGGTGCTGGTCTAACTGGATGTCTAAAGGTAGAAAACTTCAAATAGATCCATATTTATCACCCTGCACAAAACTAAAGTCCAAGTGGCTCAAAGATGTCTACATACAAAAAGCCACATTATATCAGTTAGAATAAAAATTGGGGAAGAGCCTTGAAGTCATTGGCACAGGAGACAACTTCCTGAACAGAACACCAACAGCACAGGTTCTAAGAGCAACAACCAGCAAATGGGACCTCATGAAACTGAAAATCTCAAGGCATTGTTTTCCTTTTTCCCAAAATTCATTCTACTTATGACACTCTTCCTGCCTACTCTCTTGCAGATTTCCCAGAGCTCTGAGGGGAGGGAGAATTTCATAGGAAATTTAGAACTGGCTATTTTAAGGTCTCTCTCTGTATAATATCAGAATGTGGGTCTCTCTATCCATGCCCCTATAATGCAGAAGGAAGGATCTCTGTGGATCCAAAAACATGACACTAATCCATCAGTTGAGGGCAGAGAACAAATTTTAATAACAAGAGACTGGGTTGCTTGAAAATTTCCACAGGATATTCAACAACTCAATTAACTGCCACCCAATTCCAATAATGGAAGATTGGCTTGGTCACAACAGATGGCCTATTGGAACTTTATACCCCACTATCAGGAGACCTTCTAATAAGTAAATACATACCAGATTTGGTTTTCTGCATTTTAGTGACTTCAGGCAGGATGATTTTTTTCTGGTTCCATCCATTGGCCTAAAAGTATCATGATGTCATTTTCTTAGCTGAATAATACTCTTTTATGGAAATAATCCATATTTTTACCAAAGGAGATTGTCAGTCCTGTTCTGTAGAACTTCAGCGTTGCTGGAATTTAATTATTGTATTGAATGACAAACTATTTGGAAAACTATGTTTTTTTAGCTTAGAAGGCCTTAGATCTTATTCCACTTCCTTTGAAAAGAATTGTAGTGTCTCCTTGAAGCTCATCTACTCACAAGATTAGTTCACAATAAGGAAATGTCTGGAAAAGTTTAGATGATATGGCCTTGTTAGATAATGTAATTCCTATTGGAGTTATATTATCGGATGGGGTGCTTTTAGATTGATATGCCAATGAAAGTGACCAGACAGAATGGAATCTCTGTCTCTTTGTATCTGTCACATCATATTTTTGTTTCTGTCTGTCTCGGTCTCTCTATTTCTGAATATGTCTGTTTAGCAAGAGTCTTGGACACAGTACCGACATCTCTGGGTTGTGTGCTTTAACTGTCCAGATTGAGGCCTGTAAGGCTGACTACCCTTTCACTTCAGCAGGATCTTCACTTTGCCCTTTTAATAACTGGCTCCTGAAACTCTTAATGGGTTTCACCTGTTTCATTCTTTCTCTCAGCCAATGAGCACCTGAGGGAATTTTGAGGTTTCCATGGAGACGGGAAAACAAACATTCCTCAGTGTCCTGTATCTCTGATCCTGTTCACATGTGACTTTTTCTTGTGAAAACCAGCAAGCTTTTATCTCATCCTTTTATACAGATCCCATACCTTTATTCCTCTTTACCTCTGTGATGATGTCTGGTAGGAAATGAAAATTAAATTTTTAATTGGACAGATTCCTTTCTAGGGAGCTTCAAAGTGCTGTGGGATTAAGGGAAATGTTCCCAATGATAATGTGGTCTCCTACTGTGCTCTTTGATCTGAAATTTCTTATGTTGAGACTTTGAATTGAGCAATTTACTTACATCCTCACTAAATGTAACTTCATATTATTATTGATATAATAGGCTGGCAGGGTCCAGGGTTCCCTGACCTAGTAAGGCTTTAAGAGCAGGGAAAAGTGAAGAAAAACAGACAATTCCTGGGACTGGTTTGGCTGAAACAGAGCAAGATTAGTATACGTGAAAGGAGAACTGAGGGGCAATAAACTATTTAACAAATAGTGCTCCTAATAAGTGAGTATATGCCATATTTTTTGTCTGCATTTTAGTTATTTCCCCCAGAAATATTTTTTCTTGTTCCATTCATTTGCCTGAAAATATCATGATGTCATTTTCTTAGCTGAGTAATACTCCATTATAGAAATAGTCCACATTTTCCCCAAAGAAGAATTTGAGGGTTGTTCTTTAGTCTTTGGAAGTTTATGAGACTTTAATGATTGTATTGAATGACAAACTTCGGGATAACTATGTTCTTTTAGTCTAGTAATACCTCCATCTTCTTCTACTTACAGGTGGATTAATTGCAATGTCCCCTTGAAGCCCATCTATTTACATGTGGAGTCCCCAATGAGGAAATGTCTGGGAAGCATAAGAAGTTACAGAATTTTTAGATAATGTAATTTCTTTAGTTTCCCTAACTTCTTTTTCAGCCCTAATTTACTCACAGTCTTGAGTAGTTGTTCTCAACCCTCTTAATGCTATGACCCTTCAAAAGATTTCCTTACATCATGGTGACCATGATCCAAAATAAAGCATCATGTGTGTTACCTTAAAATTGTAGTTTTGTTAATGTTATGAATCATAATGTAAATATCTGATTTGCAGGACATATGATAGGTGAACTCTGAAAATGGCTTACATGTCACCACCCAAAACAAAAGAAGTAAAAAACTCACAGAAGGAGAACCATTCATCTATGGGAACATGCATGGATAAATATAATCACACAGCTCCCATCAATACTACTAATTGATCTGAGTAAGTAGGTAAAATAAAACCTGATGATACAAGGGAATGCAAATGAGTCAATTCTACTTTAGTCTTTCATGGAATTTGAGTGAACCGGTATGCAGCAAGTGATCTTTTTAGTGTGCACTTTATATTGTTTTTTTTTTGGGGGGATCCAATTTGTTTTGCTATTTTTCCTTAGTTGTCACAGAATCAAAAGATCTCAGCATAACTATGTTAGTTGTCCCCAGGATGAGGTCAGATTCTATCTTCCAGTCAAGTTATAATTCATTATGAAAAGAAAAAGACCATGGCTTTGAAGCAAGTAGAAAACATGTCTATATAGAATATCCCAGCAGTCTACACGAAGATGCTTGGAAAGATGCATTAGGCAGAAACTAGGATAGTTTCACAATGAGGCTTTCTGACATTTTTAACAGATACAGTAATCCTAAATATAAACCTTCATGATAGCAAGATACATTTCCACTTTTTACAGAACACATCCAGATAAAATGAATCAAGTAATCTTCAATCTGAGAAGATATGGGTATCCAAACTTTCTTTGAAATTTAATTACTTAGAATTTGTAGTTAATATTCAAAACAAGGTCACCGATCAACCTGTAATGATAGAAAACAACTTAAAGTATCTGCTCCTGGAGCCTTGCTCTATGGTTATAAAGTAAACAAACTTTCATGGTAACAATGTTTTGGAGCCTAGAATTCCCTCCATCATCTTCTACTTCCTGGTGATTTGAATTGAAATGTCCCTTGAAGCCCATCTATTTACATGGGAAGTCCCCAGTGTGGAAATGTCTGGTAGGTTTAGGAGGTATGGCCTTGTTCGATTATATAATTCCTTTTGTTTCCCTAATTTCATTCTCAGCCCATTTATCTTTTATATACAGGAGGACTACTGTTTTTTTTTTTTGAGTTAATTTTGTATCCGGCCATTTTGCTGAAGGTGTTTATCAGCTGTAGGAATTCCCTAGTAGAATTTTGGGGTCACTCAGGCATACAATCATATCATCTGCAAATAGTGATTTGCCTACAGGCTTGCTGTATATTGCCTTTACTATATTTACATATGTGCCTTATACCCCTGATCTCTGTAATACTTTAAACATGAAATGGATGTTAGATTTTGTCAAATGCTTTTTGGGCATCTAAGGAGATTATCGTGTGTTTTATTTTCTTTCATTTTTATTTTTAATATGGTGAATCACATTGATGTATTTCCATATGTTGAACCACTCTTGCATAACTACCATGAAGCCTACTTGATCATAATGAATGATATCTTTGATGTGTTCTTGTATTTGCTCAGAGACATAAAGTACTTTTGTGTGACCCTAACAAACAAGTCAAAGACATGGATGAAAAAAACATTCAAGTCTCTGAGGAAAGAATTAGAAGAAGATATTAGAAGATGGAAAGATCTCCCATGATCATGGCTTGGCAGCATTAATGTGGTAAAAATGGCCATCTTACCAAAAGCAATCTACAGATTCAGTGCAGTTCCCTTCAAATTACCAGCAGAAATATTTACAGACCTTGAAAGACAATTTTCAACTTCATAAAGAAAAAATAAGAAATCCAGAATTGCAAAAAAGAAAAAAAGAATCCTCTACAACAAAAGATCTTCTGGAGGTATGTCCATCCCTGATCTCAACATGTATTATAGAGTAACAATAATAAAAACTGCAATGTACTGGCATAGAAACAGAATGGTGGTTAAATGGAACTGAATAGGATATCCAGAAATAAACCCACACATTTATGGACACATTAATATTGACAAATATTCCAAAACCATACAATGAAAAAAAAAAAAACAAAGCATCTTCAACAGATAGTGCTGGTTCTAATTCGATATCTACATGTAGAAAAATGGAAATAGATCCATACATATCACTGTGCACAAAACGAAAGTACAAATGGATCAAAGACCTCAACATAAAACCAGACACATTAAATAAGTCAGAAGAAAAAGTGGGGAACAGACTAGAACTCATTGGTACTCAAGGAGACAACTTGAATATATATATATATATTTTCAATATATATATATTCAATATATATATTCAATATATATGTATTTATGTATGTGTGTGTGAGTATATATCATGTTTGTCTTAAAGCTTCTGGGACAGTTCACTCAGGATGATCCTTTCCAGGTCACAACATTTACCTGAAAATTTCATGATAGCCTTATTTTTCATTGCTGAGTAATAATCTATTGTGTAGATGTACCACAATTTCTGCATCCATTTTTGAATTGAGGGGCATCTGGGTTATTTCCTCCTTCTGGCTACTACAAATAAAGCTGCTACAAACATGGTTGAGCAATGTCCTTTTTGTGTACTTGATCCTCTTTTGGATATATACCTAGGAGTGGTATGGCTTGATCTTGAGGAATCACTATTCCTAGTTGTCTGAGAAAGCACCAGATTTCCAGAGTGGTTATACAAGTTTACATTCCTACCAGCAGTAGAGGAGTGTTCCCTTTTGTACACAACCTTTCAATCATGTGTTGTAACTTGAGTTTTTGATCTTGGCCATTCTGATGGGTTTATGATGAAATCTCAGTAAGAGTTTCAGGAGCCAGTTATTAAAAGGGCCAAGTGGAGAAAGTGTGCTTGAGAGAAAGGCTGAGCAGCCCTACAGACCTCAATCTGGACAACTGAAAGCACACAACCCAGAGATGACAGTTCCTGTGTCCAAGACTCTTAGTTCAGGAAAAATGTCACATATTTCTTTCAAGTGGACTATCATGTGTCCTTGACTTGTGACTTTATTGCTATCACATAATCCATTATAATTTTTTAAATGCACAGACATGTCCTCTATCATGAAAATATTTACTAGAAAAATGTTCCCTGACCAAGGCCACTCTTTGAACATAAGGCATGCAATGTTACCTTGTTTATATTTTTACAGAGACCATCCATAATGTCATGTGAGCAAGAGGTCAGTCATTTTTTTGTAGTACTCCAGCAGAGCTGAGAGCTTTCATACTGAACCACAGCAGAAATCAGAGAAAGGGAGACTGAAAAAGACACACAGAGAGAGCTAGAGAACAGATTCAGAAATAGAGAAAATGAGACTGACAGAAACAAAAATACAAACTGACAGAGACTGAAAGACAGAGACTCCATCACTTTGGTCACTTTCATTGGCCTATTAAGCTCAAAGTACGCTGTCCAATAATATAACGCCAAAAAAATTATGTTTTTTTAAATATTTTATTCAGTTTTTATCAATTATATTTTATTCACATTTTATGCTCCCATAACCTCTCTGCTCTCAATCCCACCTTCCCTCCTACTTTTCCACACATGCTCCTCCCCAAGTCTACTGATATGGGAGGAATTCTTCTCCTTCCTACTCATCCTAGTCTATCACATGTCATCAGGAGTGGCTGCATTATCTTCCTCTATGGCCTTCTGAGGCTGCTCCCCCATCAGGGTAAGGTTTTCAATGAGCAGACGCATCAATTCATGTCAGAGGCAGTCCCTACGGAACCCACTTGGATACTAAACTGCCATGGGCTACATCTGTACAGGGGTTCTAGGTTATGACAATGCATGGTACTTGGTTCTGGAAAGATCCCTGTTTTCAAATTTTCTGGATCTGTTGCTCTCCTTGTGGAGTTCCTGTCCACTCCAGATCTTGCTATTTCTTAGTTCTTTCATAAGATTCTATGCACTCTGTCCAGCAATTTGCCATAAATCTTAGGAGCTGTGTTGATAGTCTTCAGGACAGGACCTTTCAGATGCCCTGTGTGGAAATCTCTTAACTTGTTCTCTGTTTTCTCATACTTTTGATGTCCATCCTCATTTCCTTTCAGGAGGGGGATTGAGCATTTTAGCCAGAATCCTCCCTCTTGATTAGTTTCTTTAGCTGTATAGATTTTAGTAGGTTTATCCTATATTATATGAATATATGAGTGAGTATATACCATGTATGCCTTCATACTTCAGGGTTGCTCACTCAGGATAAACATTTCCAAATCCCACCATTTACCTGCAAAATTCATGATTTCCTTTTTTTTTTTCCATTGTATAGTTATACCTCATTTTCTGAATCCATTTTTCAGTTGGGCGGCGTCTGGATTTTTTCCAGGTTCTGTTTATTACAAATAAAACTGCTACAATCATGGTTGAGCAAATGTCCTTATTGTGTAATTAAGCCTCTTTTGTATAGGAGTGGTATAGCTGGATGTTGAGGAAGTGCTATTCCTCGTTTTCTGAAAAAGTGTCAGATTGATTTCCAGAGTAGTCATAAAAGTTTACATTCCTACCAGCAGTGGAGAAGTGTTTCCCTTTCTCCACAACCTCTCCAGCATGTCTTGTCACTGTTTTTTATCTTGGCCATTTTGATGGGTATAAGGTGAAATCTCTGGGTTGTTTTGATTGGCATTTCACTGATGGCTATTGATGTAGAGCATTTCTTTAAGAGTTTCTCAGCCATTTGATATTCCTCTTATGAGAATCCTCTGTTTAACTCAGTTCCCCATTTTTAATTGGATTACATGGTATATTGCTTTTCAACTTATTTTGTCTATATATCCTGGATATTAGCACTCTGTCACATAGAATGTGGTGAAGAGTCTTTCCCAACCTACAGGCATTCCCTTTTTTTTTTTTAAATGACATTGTCCTTTGCTTTACAGAAGCTTTTTAGTTTCATGTCCCATTTATTTATTTATTTATTTATTTATTTATTTATTTATTTTTAAAAGAAAAAGAAAAATGTTCATTTTTGTTACTCATCACAGAAATGTAGTCAAAACTACATTGAAATGCCTCCTCACCCCAGTAACAATCTCATTGATAAACAAATAACAAAAGATGCTGCTGAAGATGTGGACAAAAAGGAAGCCTTGTATAGTATCACTGGAATATAAACTGGTCCAGCTCTTATGGAAATTAGTGTGCAGGATTCTCAAACTAAAAATAATAGGTCTGTCATTTGACCCAGCAGTACTCTTCTGGGTATTTATACAAAGGGCTTCCAGTCAACAGCCCACAGAGATACTTCTATACCAATCTATTGCAATATTCTTCAGATAATGTAAATTTTGTTTTTTTTATTTTATTTTTATTTTTTATTTTTTTATCAGTTACATTTTATTAACTCTGTATCCCAGCCGTGTCCCGATCCCTCATTCCCTCCCAAGTCCCTCCCTCCCTCCCTCATCTCCACCATGCCCCTTTCCAAGTGCATTGAACGTATGACAGGAGTCTACTGAGCGCATCTGAAAGACTCTAACTAGCAGTGTTTTCAAAGCAAAGACTCATGACCAAACCTTTGACAGAGTACAGGGAATCATAAGAAAGAAGGGGAGTTAGTCTGATGGGGAAAGGATAGGAGCTCCACAAGGACCAAATATATCTGGGCACAGGGTCTTTTCTGAGACTGACATTCAACCAAGGACCATGTATGGATATAACCTAGAACCTCCACTCAGATGTAGCCTGTGGTAGCTCAGTAACCAATTGGGTTCCCAAAGTGAGGGGAACAAGGACTATTTCTAACAGGAACTCAATGACTGGCTCTTTGGTCTCCCCATCCCCGAAGAGAGGAGCAGTCCTGTTAGGCCACAGAGGAGGGCTTTGCAGCATGTCCCATTTATAGATTGTTGCTTTTAGAGCCCATGCTGTTTGTTGGTTTATTATTCACAAAGTTGTCTCCTGTGCCATTGAGTTCAAGGCTCTTCCCAATTTTTCTTCTTACCAATTTAATGTGTCTGGTTTTATGTGGAGGTCTTTGAAGCACTTGAACTTTAGTTTGGTGGAGTCTGATGACTATGGAAATATTTGCATTTTTCAACTTGTTATATATTCAATTAGACCAGCACCAGTTGTTTAAGTTGCTATCTATTTTCCATTGTATGCTTTTGGCATCTTTGTCAAAACTCAGATGTCCATAGTGTGTGGGTTTAATTCTGGGACTTATGTTAATTAATCTGCCATTCTGGCCATTCTGTTTCTATGCCAGTACCATGGAGTTTTTATTACTGTTACTCTATAGTACGACTTGAGATCAGGATGGACATATCTTACAAGATCTTTTATTATGGAGGATTGTTTTAGATATTCTGTGTTTCTTATTTTCTCATATGAAGCTGAGAATGTTTATTTCAAGATCAGTAAAAAATTGTGTTGATAATTTGATAGAATTACATTGAATCTGTAGATTCCTTTTGGTAAGAAGGTAATATTTATTATATTAATCCTGCCAAGCCATGAGCATGGGAGATATTTTCATCTTCTGATATCTTCTTTTAATTTTTTTCAGAGACTTGAAATTTTTTTCATGCAAGTCTTTGAATTGCTTGGATAGGGTCATAGCAAGGTACTTTATGTCTTTCAGTGAATACAAGAACACATGAAAGATACTGTCCACTATGACCAAGTAGGCTCTATCCCAGGTATGCAGGGGTGGTTCTATATATGAAAATCTATCAATATGATCTGACATATTAAAAAATGAAAGAAAAAAACACCACATGATAATCTCCTTAGATGTGGGGAAGCATTTGACAAAATTCAACCTCCATTCATGCTAAAAGTCTTGGAGAGATCAGGAATAGAAGGCACATACCAAAAATAGCAAAAGCAATATACAGCAAGCCTATAGCCAACATTAAACTAAACAGAGAAAAAATTAAAGCAATAGCATTGAAATCAGGGTCAAAGCAAGGCTGCCCATTCTCTCCATATCTCTTCAAAATTGAAAAAGATCAACAAGATAGATACACAAAATGAAGAAGTCAAAGTATCACTATTTGCAGATGATATGATAGTATACCAAAGTGATCCCCAAAATGCAACATGGGGATTCCTACACCTGATAAAAATCTTTGGCAAAGTGACTAGTTAAAAAATTATCTCAAAAACATCAGTAGCCCTTCTTTATACAAAAGACAAAAGGCTGGAAATGAAAGTAGGGAAACAAAAAGGAATTGCATTATCTAACAAGGCCATATCTGCAAACACTGCACAGACATTTCCTCACTGGGGACTAATCAGGTAAAGAGATGAGCTACTAGCTAATAAAGGCAATTCAAATATCCTGGAAGTGGAAGAAGATATAGGGACTTCTAAGCTAAAAGAACATAGTTATCCCGATAGTTTGTCATTCAATAAAATGATTAAAGTCCCAAAGAATTCCAAGGACTAAAGAACAGGACTGACAATATTCTTTGGGGAAAATGTGGAATATTTCCATGATGGAGTATTATTCTGCTAAGAAAATTACATCGTGATATTTTCAAGCAAATGTTTGGAATCAGAAAAAATCATCCTTGATAAAGTTATTTAAATGCAAAACAACAACAACAACAACAACAACAAAAAAAAAAAAAACAATTGTGGAATGTATTCACTTATTAAGAGATCACCTAACAGTGTGGATAATGTTCCAAAAGGCCCTCTATTGTGAACAAATCAGTCTTCCACTAAGGGAATTTTGTGTCAGTTAAATGAATTGTTGTCCCAGGGAATCCTACAGAAATTTTCAAGCAACCAAGACTATTGTTATTAAAATATGTTGTTCTCTGCCCTCATCTGACAGATCTGTGCCATATCCTTGTATCCACAGATATGCTTTCTTCTGCATCTTCTGTCATACAGACAGTCTTATAATATGCAGAGAGAGAGAGAGAGACCTTAAAGCCCACAGTTATAAATGGGATTTCCCTGTGGAATTCTTCCCTTCAGAGCACTGGGAAGCCTGCAGGAAAGGAGACAGGAAATGTGTCCTAACTAGAGGGAATTGAAGACACAAGGAGAACAGTGCCATGAGAATCAGGCTGCAGAAGAAGATGATGCAGCCACCATTGCTGAGACAAAAGCTTGGGTCAGCAAGAAGTGTGAGTAGGACTTCCCTTATCAGGTTAGTAGAGAGGGCAAAGATAGAAGAAAGAGGGTGGGTGGCATTGGAAGGAGAAAAAAGAGGGGGCAGCAAAGGAGAAACAACGTGAACAATTTGTAATAAATATATACATAAGAAAAACTGTGATAAAGGTAATGAAGTATAGAGCTCTTCGGGACTGATGGCTTCTTCTTAGAGGTGGTGCCAGGGTGCAGCAAGGATGAACTCAGTTTTCTCTGAGAGAATTGGCACTGTGACACTGATCATGTGCCAATGATTAGATGAACAACACATACTTCAATTGATGTATTTATAAGAAAAATATTTAGAGTGGCACATGGGTAGGAATTCAAACCTGTGAGCAATGAAAAAGAGTGTAATGTGTATTATACCAAATCCCCACATTAGCAATAAAAATAATATGTTGACCAATTTTACAATGACTTTTAATGTGGGGAAAAGATTCTGCTAAAGGTGGGCATAGTTTGACTTTGTAAGGTATGCTTTCCAGGTACTCCTTATGTAGCAGAGAATCCTGGCCATGAACTAGTGCTTACCCAGCTACCTCAGACTCCATGAGTTCAAGTGGCACCCCTGAACTAGCAGTCCTGGCTTTAACACTAAGTTTAGAGCATTTGTCTGGATGAAACACAGCTGCTCTTGTTTTCTAGGCATATAACACGGATCCATTTCACTGTCCTGAGGACCAAATTTAAATGTACACACCAGGACCAGGACAATTCATTACTGACCACTGAGTAGCATATAGCTGCAGTGCAGCCAGGTCGGCCAATGAGACCCTGCTCATAGAGGTTTGGCAACACTAGTGTACAATAGAACCAGCTGTCAAATAATTTATTTCTGCTCATTTCCCCCTTTACAATCACAGAATTTTCTCTTTTTCAGCCAAAACAGTCTCAGGAAATGGCCAGTTTCTGAAGGCATCTGGGAATTAGAATTCTGCCTCCTGGTCTTGGAAGATTCTGGTCCTATCTAAGTTCTATGTCTCAGAGACTTTCCTTGGTGGGAAAGTCTTTTTTGCAGAGTGGGGTATTTTGAGTCTGAGAAGTACATAGCAAGCTCCCTGCAACCTTGGGAACCAGACAGGAAAGTTTGTGTAATCTTGAGTGAATTCCTAGATGCCTTGCCAGGTGGCACAGATGTGTTGCTACTGTGAAAAAACTTTTGCTTGTACCCTTTGACATATAAGTGCCATTTTCTTGTTCAGTAAACTGAGACTTCAACAGCAAAATGTCTTGTCTAAATTCTTCTTGTCTCTGTCCCCCCATTTACACTCCCTCTTTCAGGTGGACCGTTTTCTGTTGGTACAATATTCTTTTGAAATGTATGCACCTTACCTTTGTTCATTTAAATGATGATTTCTGCCCCCTCCCAGTATCTGGTTTCAATCTGCATATTACATTGTGATAAACAGGCCAAAATAAAACAACTAGCCACAATGTTGTTCAAAGGGAGGAGCCAGAGGACAAGAAAGAGGGCAGAATAGGAGTGGGAAAAAATTGTGAGAAAACTTGGAGAGAGAGCTGGAGGACAGAGCTTGGAACTAAATAGAGATGGACTGGACCTAATATATCATAAAAAGCAAGTATAATGGGTAAAATCTAAATGTTAGGAAACTACAGGGGCTTGGAGGATTAGAAAGGAGTAACTATTGCTCAGCATTGTATTTTAGGTTAATTAAATAAACCCAGTCTCTTTGTGGTGATTTGGTTATACAGCTGTTTAGGACTAACAGCAGCTTTACCAAAAGATAAATAGTAAATATTATTAACAGTCACTTACAACAAATGGTGCCCATCTAATCTAAGTATCCACACCCCTTAAATCATACTTTATCATGGTTTGGTGGGGGGAATAGGCTCCCAGTGAAAAAACTAAAACTTATCACCAAAAAACTCCCAGGTAAATTACTGTCTCCATAAGAGAGACTCTTTAAACCTCCCAGGAGCAAAAGACAGCCTCCTGTGGGCTCACCTGAGACTTTACAAAACTGGCTGCTGCTGCAGTTTATCTGAGGTGTAAACAAGCATCACTCCTTTATACTGGGGCTGGCTCAACTGGCTCAGCTCCACAAACATGGTGGGAAAGAAAGAAACTGGAGGCAGACAGACTTATAGACAGAGGGCCTGAACTGCGTGTAAAAAAAAAATGCCATGCCAGAGGACATTTTAATCCCCCCCCCTTTTTTTTTGTTTTGTTTTGGCTGTTATAGTCATGGATCTTGTTGCAATATGTTTAATGGTGTTGGTTCATCTCCATACCTTCTCCAAGAAAATTGGAGGAGAAAATGGGGGTAAAAAACAAGGATTGGAATATTGAGGTAAAGACAAGAAAAAGGGCACTCTTCCTAATAATTAGATTAATAACAGCTAAAATTCAAAACTCACTGGCTGTAATATACTTGTCAGCTCTTTCTGGTAAGGATCCACCAATTCAGTACAACATCAATAAAGATAACCAACTGGGCTTTGTTTTTTACAACATAAATTGGCACAACTGACCCCAAACTTAAAATTTTCTTGTCTCTTTGTTTGATTTTCATTTAAAGGCTTTGATTTACAATGATACCGATTTGAATATATATATTCAAATATAAATATGAATATATATATATAAATGCATATCTGAACAAGATGGGGAAGGCAGATGCCTTTATTGCCAAGACAAATTAAAGAGAAACTGGCAGATCTCTGAGTTCAGGATCAAGTTTATTTACATAATAAAAGTCAGAATGGCAACTCCTGCTCTTTAGCCATTTGCAGAGATATTCTTAGATTCAAAATGACAAAATTTTTCTAAGGTTACCTTGTAAATTCTTTTTTCTTAATAATAGATAGTATGTCGTTATTGATCTAAAGGTGGGATTCACATCATTTTTAGGTTTATGTAAAGAGAGATATTACACTGCTCTGGAAACTGCTTTATTCTTTTAAAAGTGAGAGATTTTCATGGGGGAAATATTGTTTATGCCTATGTAAAACAGACACAAGAGGCTTAAAGATGTCAAAGTACATGCCAACCTAGTTTAGTCTGAAAAAATCAAAAATTATATTCATGTTTAAAAAACAAAACTGTCCATCCCATATTAAAAAGAGGGCAAGCCAAAGAGTATCCAAAACCAATGTAAAAATACAGGTTCAAGATATCCTAGGCTATACTTAATGCTAAGGGTAAGAGAGTTTATATGCTAATGCTAAGAGAGTTTATATAAATTTCAGCTATAAAGGCACAACTGTCCAGTCTGTATAAAAAAGGGTCAAGCTAAAAAATAGGCAATATTTATGTAAAGGCCATGTACAAGATGCCTAGGGTATGCTTAAATGCTAAAGTTAAGAGGGAGTTAAAATTGATTTTGGCTATAAATGCATAACTGATCATTCTATATAAACAAGGGGATAGGGAAAATAGCTACAACATATATAAAAATATAGGAATAAACCTCAAAACAGGTACAAGATACCTATGGTATGCTTTTATTCTAAATTTAAAAAAACAGTTTATATAAAGTTTACTTAAAACATGTGTTTTCTATTGTTCAAGGCAACCAGGTTTAGGAGGGAATAACTATTGTCCAGCATTGTGTTCTTGGTTAACTAAAAAAGCCCAGTCTCTGTGTGGTGATTTGGTTATTCAGCTGTTTAGGATTAACAGCAAGCCTTACTAAAGATAATTATCAGTAAATATTAATCTCACATACAACACTTTCTGACAAACCTGAAGGATGTGTCAGTTGACACCCAAATAAGGGACGTTGAAAATGAGGGGCAACATGAGAAAGGCTGGTTTTTGGAGCTCTGGGTGCCTAAGAAAATGTGTGCTTCATGATGACCACCCATTCCAGGGAGGAAGACAAGGTAGGCAGGCAAGAAAATCATGGGGCAGAGAAAGACCAGGGAGATGCTAATGAGGACTTTATAGTCAATGCTAATAAAAGCAGGGAATTGGGAGAAATGCACTTTTTCCCTTTTGTTTGTAAATGAAGTTTGTCCCTGCTTCCCAGTTGAAGATAGTTAATCTGGAAACTTGGAAAAAGGAATCTCATAAGCTAAAGAGTTACTTGGGAAATTACAAGAGCCAAATTGGGAGAAAAAAATCACTTCTAAGGTTATTCCAAATGTTCATAATAGAGCTCAACCAGATTTGTGTAATTTGAGAGCAGAAAATAATTTAGGAGCTAGATAGTGAGGATGAAATGGAGTTAGAGGAAGAAATTGCCAAGTTCATTTAGACTGGCGTCCTGGCATTCAATACCACATGTGCAGGAGATATGGGGCTACTGCAGGAGGATATTACAGTTCTCCAAGAGAAATTTCAATTAGAAAGGCAATAAGTGGAGGTGACAAGATGGTGTCACCAGGAGGACTCTGTTCTGAGGAGCAGGACAGCAGTGTTGGCACAATGACCAGGAGACTGAACTCAGGGACCTAAAACACCAGCATTTGTGATTGCAAGGTGAGAGGAAAGCCTAAGGTGTAGAAATTAATTGGGACTAAGTTCAGGTCACCCAGTCAATAACTGATAAAGGTCCTGGGGACCAGCACGCCCCACCCTAGATCAGCACACACAGCCTCCTGTGGCACCCCTACCCACCATCCAGGACCAGGACACACAGCCTCTGGCTCAGAGTGATGAGTTCAGCCTTTGGAACAGAGCAGAGACCTCAATTACCAGCCCAGAGTGGAATGAAAAGCTGTGTGCACAGCTGCCAGCCCAGATTAGCAACCCTAGCCACTATCTCAGAGGTGGGGGGGGGACACAGGAAAAGTAACTACATTCAGAAAAACTCAAGGAACAAATAACCTCACTACAACAAAACCAAAAGTAGCCAAATACACAAACAAACTACCATAGACAACAGCAAAATCAAATCATCTAAAGACCACTGGTCATTATTCTCCCTTAACATCAATGGACTCAACTCTACAATAAAAAGACACACACTAACAGAATGGGTACATAAATAAAACTCAGAAATCTGTTGCATACGAGAAACATACCTAAGTCAAAAAGATAAACATTACCTGAGAGTAAAGGGCTGGAAGGTGGCTTTTCAAGCAAATGGACCCAAGAAGCAAGCAGGAGTAGCCATTCTAATAGCTAATAAAATAATAAAATTTCTAATAAAATTTCTACCAAAATTAATAAAAAGAGATGGGGAAGGTAATTTTATACTCATCAAAGGAAAACTCCACCAAGAAGACACCACAATTCTGAACATATATGGCCCAAACACAAGAGCACCCACATTTGTAAAAGAAACATTAATAAAACTGAAACCACACATAGATCTTCACACATTAATAGGGGGAGACTTCAACACCCCACTATCAACAAAGGACAGGTCAACAAACCAGAAGTTAAACAAAGAAACAATGACTCTAACACTGGTCATGAATCAAATGGACCTAACCTATCTCTACAGAACCATTCACCCAAACATGAAAGAATTTATCTTCTTCTCAGCACCTCATGGAACCTTCTCCAAAATAGACCATATATAGTTGGTCACAAAACAAGTCTCAATAGATAAAAAAAGATTGAAATTATCTCACATATCCTATCTGACCACCATGGACTAAAACTGGATTTCAATGACAACGGAAATAACAGAAAGCCTACACACACATGTAAACTAAACACCTTGCTACTCAATGACAGTTGGATCAGTGAAGAAATAAAGACAGAAATTAAAGTATTCCTATAATTCAATGAAAAAGAAGGCACAACATACCCAAACTTATGGGACACAATGAAAGCAGTGCTAAGAGGGAAGTTCATAGCACTAAGTGCCTACAAAAAGGAATGTGAAACCTCTTATGCCAGCGAATTAATGGCTTGTCTAAAAGCCCTACAAAAAAAGAAGAAGAAGAAGAAGCAGATACACCAGAGAGTAGTAGACAGCTGGAAAAAAATAAAAATCAGGGCTGAAATCAATAAATTAGAAACAATTAAACAATTAAAGAATCAATGAAACCAAGACCTGGTTCTTTGAGAAAATCAACAACATAGACAAACCATTAGCCAAACTAACTAAACAGCAAAGAGACACTATCCAAATTAACAAAAATAGGAAATGAAAAAGGGGACAAAACAACAGACACTGAAGAAATCCAAATAATCATTAGAACTTACTTCAAAAGTCTATATGCCACAAAATTTGAAAATCTAAATAAAATGGATAAATTTCTTGATTGATTCTACTTACCAAAGCTGAATCAAGAACAGGTAGATCAGTTAAAGATTCCTATGTCCCCTAAGGAAATAGAAACAGTCATCAAAAGTCTCCCATCCAAAAAAAAAAAAAAAAAAAAAAAGCCCAGGACCAGATGGTTTCATCGCAGCATTCTACTAGACCTTCAAAGAAGACCTAACTCCAATTCTCTTCAAACTATTCCACAAAATAGAAACAGAAGGAACACTACCAAACTCATTCTAGGCAGCCACAGTCACCTTGGTACCTAAACCTCAGAAAGACCCAACAAAGAAAGAGAATTTCAGGCCCATCTCCCTTATGAACATTGATGCAAAAATACTCAACAAAATACTTGCAAACCAAATACAAGATCACATCAAAGATGTCATCCACTATGACCAAGTAGGCTTTATTCCACATATACATAGGTAGTTCAATATATGGAAATCCATCAATGTTATCCACGATATTAACAAATTAAAAGAGAAAAAAACCACATGATACTCTCCTCAGATGCTGAGAAAGCATTTGACAATATCCAATACAACATCCATTCATGTTTAAAGTCTTGGAGAGTTCAGGGATACAAGGCATATATCTAAACATAATAAAGGCAATACACAGCAAGCTTATAGCCAACATCAAACTAAAGAGAGAAACTTAAAGAAATCCCCTTGAAGTCAGGGACAAGGCAAGGCTGCTGAATCTCTCCATATATCTTCAACATAGATCTGGAAGTCATTGCTAGAGCAATAAGACAATTGAAGGAGATCAAAGGGATACAAATAGAAAAGGAATAAGTCAAAGTATCACTATTTGGAGATGATAGGATAGTATACCTGAGCGACTCAAAAAAAATTCTACCAAGGAACTCCTACAGCTGATAAACACCTTAAACAAAGTGGCAGGATACAAAATTGACTTAAAAAATCAGTAGCTCTCCTATATACAAAAGACAAAAGGGCTGAGAAAGAAATTGAGGAAGAAACACCCTTCACAATAGCCACAAAATACATAAAGTACCTTGGTGTAACCCTAATCAAGCAAGTCAAAGACTTGTATGGAAAAAAAATATTCAAGTCTCCGAAGAAAGAATTAGAAGATATCAGAGAATGGAAAAATCTACCATGCTCATGGCTTGGCAGGATTAACATAGTAAAAATGGCCATCTTATCAAAAACAATCTATATATTCAATGCAATTCCTATCAAATTTCCAACACAATTCTTTACAGTCCTTGAAAGAAAAATTATCACCTTCATATGGAATAACAAGAAACCCAGAATTGCTAAAACATTCCTCTACAATAAAATATCTTCTGGAGGTAACTCCATCCCTGATCTCAACCTGTATTTAAGAGCAACAATAATAAAACTGCATGATGCTGGCATCGAGACAAAATTGTGCATCAATGGAAATGAATAGAAGACTCAGAAATAAATTGACACACTTATGGACACCTGATCTTTGACAAAGATGCCAAAACCATACAATGGAAAAAGATAGCATCTTCAACAATTGGTGCTGCTCTAACTTGATGTCTACATGTAGAGAAATGCAAATAGATCCATATTTATCAGCCTGCAGAAAACTAAAGTCTGAGTGGATCAAAGACCTCAACATAAAACCAGACACATTAAATTGGTTAGAAGAAAAAATGGGGAAGACCCTAGAACTCATTGGAACAGGAGACAACTTCCTGAACAGAACACCAACAGCACAGGCTCTAAGAGCAACAATCAATAAATGGGACCTCATGAAACCGAAAAGCTTCTGTAAGAAAAGGACACTGTGCTCAAAACAAAATGACTGCTGACTGATTGGGAAAGACTCTTCACCAACCCTCTGTGTGACAGAGGGCTAATATCCAGTATATATAAAGAACTAAAAAGTTGAATAGCAACATATCAAGTAATCCATTGAAAAAATGGGGAAGAGAACTAAACAGAGAATTATTGATAGAGGAATATCAAATAGCAGAAAAACACTTCAACAAATGCTCATTGCCATTAGCCATCAGGGAAATGCAAATCAAAATGACCCTGAGGTGTCACTTTACACCCATTGGAATTGCCAAGATCAAAACCACAAGTGACATCACATGCTGGAGGGGTTGTGGAGAGAGGGGAACCCTCCTCCACTGCTGGTGGGAATGTAAACTGGTACAAACACTCCTGAAATCAATCTGGTGATTTCTCAGACAAAAAGGACTTCCTCAAGATCCTGCTATACCACTCCTAGGCATATATCCAAAAGAGGCTCAAATACACAATAAGGACATTTGCTCAACCATGTTTTGAGTAGCTTTATTTGTAACAGCCAGAAGTATGCTTCTGTTTTGGCATTTGTCAATCCTCCTTATTTACTGCTAATTCGAAACACTGTAGTAAAACGTTTTAAGAACAATGATACTTATTCAGATGAATGTGTATATTACAATCTTACTAATTGTGATAGTGCTGATAATAATGCTCTTTCAGAATTAAGTTGTTAAGCAACCTGCTTTTGTTATGATTCAGATTAGGGTTTCTGATTCTTAGTATGATGAAACAGAAGTTAATTGGACTCCTGTTGAGAATCACCTTGCTGGTTTTTGGTCTAGCAAACTTTTCATTAGACATGTTAATGATGAGAGGTAAGATCCATGATACAGAATCTACCATGAAACCTAGATTAGAATTGGCCAATACCACCTGCAATATATTTATTAGCCTCAGGAGGCACTTTAGATCCTTTGACTCTGTGCTTAAGTGGGGATTGACACTTATGGCATGGTGGGTATGGGTTTGTTGGCCTGTGTCTCCCTTTTTTGTTTGTTACATTTTTTTCTTCAACAACTTCAACACATGCAAGTACAGTTGCATGAATTTAAATTAAAGATCTCTTACACCCTCATTTGATATGGAAATAAGTCATTGAGGTGTAAGAGTAAAATTGTAGTTTTTCCAACCTATGACAGAGGTTCATAAAAATCACATCTGAGACCTTGATTACAAGAAAATAAAAAATGCACATTTCGACAATTTAAGTAAGGCTCTCCATAAAACAAAGAGTCTGGTTTTTGGAATTCTGCCCCCTGGTGATGGCAGATGCGTGTCTTATTTAAGTTCCATGTCTCAGATATTGTCCTTGGTGGTCTCTTCAAGCAGGGTACTGTAGGCCTGAGAAGTAGATAGCAAGTTTTCTGCAACCTTGGGAACCAGAGAGCAAACTTGCTGTAACCTTGAGTGAATTGCTGTATATCTTGCCAGGTGGCACAGATGGGTTGCTACTGTGAAAAAAAATTTTTTACTTGTACCCTTTGCTTTTTAAGCGTTGATTGCAAGTTCTGTAAACTGATACTTGAAATGGAATCTGTATTGTCGCTATCCTTCACATCTCTTTTCCCCCTTTCACACTCCTTCTTTCAGGTGGGCCCTGTTAGAATAGCCTGCATGAGTCTCAGGATACATTCTCTTACTCTGCTCTTAAAGCCTCAGTACCCCATAAAACACTCGACTGCCAGCATATTATATCAATAAGTATCTGAAGGTACATTTATTCAGTAATCCAGTAACGTCTCAGTTCAAAGTAACAACCTAGGAAATTTCAAATACAAGACCACGTAGGAGACCACTTTGTCGGTCAGTACATTCCTCTTAATTCCACATTTACTCACTGGGAAGAAAGACCTAGAGAGACAAATTCAGAAATAGAGAGACCTAGACCAACACAAAGATATAAAGTGTAGAGACAGAGGGACAGAGACTTCATTCTCTCTTGTCACTTTCTTTGGTATATCAACCTCACAGCACATCCTCCTATAATATAACTCCAAAAGGAATAATATTATCTAACAAGGCCATACCTTCTAATGCATCCCAGACATTTTCTCTTTGGAGACTAAACATGTAAATAGATAAGCTTCAAGGAGACATTGCAATTCAAATCACCAGGAAATGTAAGAAGATGGAGGGACGTCTAGGCCAAAAGAACATAGTTATCCTGAAAGTTTGTCATTCAATACAATGATTAAAGTTTCAGCAACTTCCATGGACTAAAGAACATGAAAGACAAACTTCTTTGGGAAAAATGTGGAATGCTTCCATAATGGAGTACTATTCAGCTAAGATTATGACATCATGATATTTTCAGGCAAAAGGATGGAACAAGGAAAAATTACCCTGGTTGACATAACTAAAATGCAAAAAGACAAATATGGTATGTAGTCACTTATTTAGAGATCTACCAATAGTGAGGGATAAAGTTCCAATAGGCCATCTATTGTGATCAAACACATCTTCCACTAGGGAGATCGGGTGTCAGTTAATTGAGTTGTTTTGTCAGGGTATCCTACAGAAATTTTCATGCAACCCAGGCTGTTGTTATTAAAATATGTTGCTCTCCATCCTCAAGTAATAGATCAGTGAAATGTTCTTTCATCCACAGAGATGCTTCCTTCTTCATCAAATGGGATTGCATACAAAGTCCCATAATCTGATATTATGCAGAGAACTTATAACACCCAATTCTAAATGGAATTACCCTATGAAATTCTCCCTTCCCTCAGAGCTCTGGGAAGCCTGCAGGAGAGTAGGTAGGAAGACTGTATAAGTTGAGGGAATTGAGGACACAAAGAGAATAATGCCCTGAGAATCAGGCTGCAGAGAAAGATGATGCACCCAGCCTGGTTGAAACCTGATAATCTAGGGTAAGATAGAAGTGGGAGGATGACATCCCTTAACAGGGAACTAGAGAAATGTCATAGGGATAGAAGAAGGAACTTGGGTGGGACTGTGAGGAGAAGAGGTTGGGGCAGCTGAGGTGAAACAAAATGAAGAAATCATAATAAATAAATTCATAAGAAAAAGTGTGATCAAGGTTATGAATTATAGAGCTCTTTAGGACTGATGGCTTCTTGTTTTGGGTAGTGCAAGTGTGTGACAAGGATGAACTCAATTTTCTTTGAGTTGGCACAGAGATTCTGATCATATTCCAATGACTATATGAACAAGAATTCTTAGAATTGATGTATTAAAAAATTAGTGTGACACAAAGGTAGGAATTTGAACCTGGGAACAATGGAAAAGGATTATAATGTATGTTATATGAAATTCCTACAAAATCAGTAAAAATGACATGTTGACAACTTTTACACTAACTTTTAACTTGGAGAAAAGATTCCGCTACAGGAGGGCAGAGTTTGACATGTAAGGCATGCTTTCCAGAAATTCATTATGTACCAGAGAATCCTAGCCATGAACTAGTGGTTACTCAGCTACCTCAGACCTCATGAGCTCAGGTGGCACCTCTCAAGTAACATTCCTGGCACTAAAACTACATTTAGAGTGTTTGTCTGGAGAAACACAGCAGAAACACAACTGCTCTTGTGTCCTAGGCATATAACACAGACATATTTCTCTGTCCTGAAGGCCAAGTTTTAACTGTAAACTCCAGGTTCAGGAGGATTCCTGACTGACCATTTTCTATGTCACAGCTGCCAATTCAGCCAGGTCATCCAAGGCATCCCTACTTGGAGAGGTTTGCTGAACTAGTGTGAAAGAGTTTACTGCCCTTCAGTTCACATTTTACACTCACTGATCTTTCTTTCAGCCAACCAGTCCAAGGAATTGTCTGATTTACATCTCCTTTCCTTGTTCTGAAAGACTCAACACCCCAGGGAACGATGGACCATGAGAACCTATTATGAGAACTTATCAATAAGAATGTGAAGGTACATTTAGTGATTTCCCAAGTAACTGTTCAGTTCAAAGTCACAACCTAGGAAATTTCAGATCCAAGACCACAGTAGGAGACTACCTCATCATTGGGTACATTCCCTTTAATCCCACATCACTTTGAAGCTTCCCTACTTAGGAGGCTCTCCTAATAAATAAACATGAAAGTTTCATTTCCTACCTGACATTGTCACAGAGATAAACTGGAGTAAAGGTGTGGGATCTGGATAAACAGTTGAGATAAAGGTTTCTTGTGTTTCACAAGAAAAGTCACATACTGGATCAAAGATACTGTGAAGGTTTTGTTTACTCTTCTCAATGGAAAACTTGAAATTCTCTCAGGTAATGATTGGCTGAGAAGGAGAATGATGTCATGCCAAAGATGAAAGCCAGTAAGAGTTTCAGGAGCCAGTTATTAAAAAGGCCAACTTGACAGCATGCTTGAGGAAAGGGTGGTCAGCCCCACATGCCTCAGTCTGGCCAATTGAAAGAACACAACCCAGAGATGTCAGTTCCTTTGTCCAAGACTCTTAGTTTAGGAATAGTGCCACATATATTTTTAAAGTGATCATTAATAAAGTCATGTGTCCTTGACATGTGACTTTCACATTATCACAGAATCTATTATTATTTATTAAATGTAAATATATGTCCTCAGTCAGTGAATTACTGTGAAAGTGCTCTTTGCCCAAGGATAATCTTTGAAGAAAAAATGTTTAATTGGGACCTTGCTCATATTTTTTCCAGAGATCATTCATGATATCATGACATCAAGCAGTCATTTTGTTGTACTCCTTCAGTAGAACTGAGAGGTTTTCATATTGAACCACAAGTGGCAGGCAGAGACGGGGAGACAGACAGAGACAGAGAGACAAAGATCTAGAGAGACATATTCAGAAATAGTGAGAATGAGAACAACAGAAAAAAATGCTAGAATGTGACAGAGATCAAGAGACAAAGATACCATTCTTTCTGGTCACTTTCATTGGCATATCAACCTCACAGCACACTCTCCTGAAATATAATTCCTATTAACAAGACCATACCTTCTAGGCCTTTCCAGACATTTTCTCAATGGAAACTAAATATGTAAATAGATGAGCTTCAAAGAAACATTGCAATTCAAATCACGAGGAAGTGGAAGAAGATGGAGGAACTTCTAGGCTAAAGGAACATAGTTATCCTGATAGTTTGTCATTCAATACAATGATTAAAGTCCCAGTAACTTCTAAGGTCTAGAGAACAGCACTGATAATCTCCTTTGAGTATGGAGAGCAGAGAGAATGCAATCGTCATTACGAGATGGCGCCACATCTGGCCCCGGCCCTAATGAACTAATAGAGCGCATGTGCAAGTTGCAAAAGCGCGCCAAGCCACTGTCCAGCCTGGGGGGGTCACTGCCCAGCCCAGGGCGTCATACGGGGCAATGGGCAAGCAGCCAACCAGTGGAGTACACGCCATAGGGTGTATTTAAGCGGCACCATTCTGGGGTTTGGGTCTTCCTCCTTTCATCGCTTGACTATAATAAAGCCTGCTGCATGAAGGATCCTGTTGTCCCTGTGCGTTCTTGCTGGCAAGATGATTACTCGGGCTACATCTGGTGCTGAAACCCGGGACGCCGGGCAGCCTTTTATGGCCGGCCCTGAGGAGACCCCCTGCTCGCAGGGGGGATTCAAAACCGCAGCGCTAAGGTGAGTTCTGAGAGGCGTGCTTGGTCTTTTTTTTTTTGTATGATTTTTATTATTATAATTTATTACAATTTATTCAGTTTGTATCCAGGCTGTAGCCCCCTCCCTTGTCTCTTCCCAATACCACCCTCCCTCCCTCTTCTCCCCCTATGTCCCTTCCCTAGTCCACTGATAGAGGAGGTACTCCTCACCTTCTATTTGACTCTAGCCTAGAAGGTCTCATCAGGACTGGTTGCATTATCTTCGTCTGTGGTCTGGGAAGGCTGCACCCCCGCAGCCCCCAGGGAGAGGTAGTCAGAGAGCCTGCCACTGAGTTCATGCCAGAGAAAGCCTTTCCTCCCCTTATTATGGATCCCACTTGGAGACAGAGTCTATAGGCTACATCTGTGCAGGGGTTTTATGTCTTTTCCATGCATTGTCCTTGGTTGAAGTATCATTCTCTTCAGGACACCTAGGACTCTGTTTCTATGGCTCTGTTGGTCTCCTTTTGGAGTTCCTGTCTCCTCCTGGTCTTTCTATCTCCCCCTTCTTTCCTAAGATTCCCGGCAATCTGATCAAAGTTTGGGTATGAGTCTCAGCCTCTGTTTCAAAGCCTTGATCAGTAGAGTCTTTCTATAGGATAAACATACCAAAATCTATACTCCTAAGAAGCTAGTCAACAAGGAAGGTTCTATGGAAGACGCCCAATCCTCATTCAGAAGGGCAAACATGATAGACATCCAAAGAAGGTGAAGACAGGGAAGAGATTGTATTTTACCTTTGTTGCAGAATGACATAAAACTTGAAAGGTGAATTTGAGTTGTTTATGAAGTACACTGTAACAAAACATGAATCACAATTGCAGCTTGGGTTTACAGACATCTGTGTGTAAATTTCTAAGTGTATATTTACTTCAACAGACTTTAAGTGGCTTTAAGCTTGAAAAATAGGAAACTCATTACTTAAATTTTATCATTCGCTATTTTCATATGCTTCATCATTGGTGACAAATGTATGTTTGAATGTACAAATGCATAACTATTCTATGTTCTGTCCAGTGAATAAGCAAGCAAGAGCAAATTATTGACAGGCAGAATATTGTTTCTGGATGCAACTGATTTGGCTCTGGGACAGGAGCATTTAACAGGATGTTTGGAAGTTCTATTGAGCCAAAAAGCACACAGCCTTTATATATATATATATATATATATGTGTGTGTGTGTGTGTGTGTGTGTGTGTGTGTGTGTGTGTGTGTTTTATGTTTTATCCTTAAGGCATGAGAACCATAGTAAAGAATTATATACTGCCACACTGAAGAAAATTTGCATTAGGTTAATATTTGATTTAAAAGACATACCATCTTAACAAAGAAATATAAAGTATTAGTTTCAAATTTTTGATATTATTCGTATTGCCTATCTAAAACAGCTTTTTAAATCATCAGACTATGAGATTTCTTTTATTTTTTCTCTTATTTTAAATTTTTCATCAATTACATTTTATTCATTCTGCATCCCCCCCATAAGCCCCTCCCTACTCCCCTCCCAATCCCACCCTTCCTCCTCCCTCTGCATGCATGCCACTCCCCAAGTCCACTGATAGGGGAGGTTCTCCTCTCCTTTCTGATCTTAGTCTATCAGTTCACATCAAAAGTGGTTGCATTGTCCTCTACTATGGCCTGGTAAGTCTGCTCCCCCCCAGGGGGAGGTGATCAAAGAACAGGCCAATCAGATTATGTCAGAGTCAGTCCGTCTTCACATTACTATGTAGCCCAATTGGACTCTGAACTGCCCTGGGCTACATCTGTGCAGGGGGTCTGGGTTATCTCTATGAATAGTCCTTGGTTGAAGTGTGAGTCTCTGGGAAGTTCCCTGTGTTCAAATATTCTTGTTCTGTTGCTCTCCTTGTGGAGACCCTGTCCACTCCACCTCTAACTATTTCCCAGTTCCTACCTAAAATTCCATTCAATCTGCCCAACAGTTGCCCATCAGGCTCAGCATCTGCTTTGATAGTCTGTAGGGCAGAGGCTTTCAGAGGCCCTCTGTGGTAGGTTCCTAGGTTGTTTCCTGTTTTCTTCTTCTTCTGATGTCCATCCTCTTTGCCTTTCTGGATGGGAATTAGACATTTTAGTTCGGGTCCTCTCTCTTGCTTAGTTTCTTTATATGCACAGGTTTTAGTGGGTTTGTCCTATGTTGTATGTCTATATGAGTGAGTATGTACCATGTGTGTCTCTTTGCTTCTGGGACAACTCACTCAGGATGATCCTTTCCAGATCCCACCATTTACCTGCAAATTTCATGATTTCCTTATTTTTCATTGCTGAGTAATAATCCATTGTGTAGATGTACCACAATTTCTGCATCCATTCTTTAGTTGAGGGGCATCTGGGTTGTTTCCAGCTTCTGGCTATTACAAATAAAGCTGCTACAAACATGGTTGAGCAGATGTCCTTTTTGTGTACTTGAGCCTCTTTTGGATATATGCCCAGGAGTGGTATGGCTGGATCTTGAGGAAGCGCTATTACTACTTGTCTGAGAAAGCACCAGATTGATTTCCAGAGTGGTTGTACAAGTTTATATTTCCACCAGCAGTGGAAAAGTGTTCCCCTTTCTCCAGAACCTCTCCAGCATGTGTTGTCACTTGAGTTTTTGATCTTGGCCATTCTCATGGATGTAAGGTGAAATCTGAGGGTTGTTTGATTTGCATTTCCCTAATGGCTACTGAGGTTGAGCATTTCTTTAAGTGCTTCTCTGCCATTCGGTATTCCTCTACAGAGAATTCTCTGTTTAGCTCTGTTCCCCAGTTTTTAATTGGATTACTTGTTTTGCTGCTTTTCAGCTTCTTTAGTTCTTTATATATACTGGATATGAGTCCTCTGTCAGATAAATGGTTGGTGAAGATTCTTTCCCAATCTGTAGGTGGTTGCTTTGTTTTGATGATGGTGTCCTTTGCTTTACAGAAGCTTTTCAGTTTCATGAGGTCCCATTTATTGATTGTTGCTCTTAGAGCCTGTACTGTTGGTGTTCTCTTCAGGAAGTTTTCTCCTGTACCAATGAGTTCTAAGGTATTTCCCACTGTTTTTTCAAGCCGATTTAATGTGTCTGGTTTTATGTTGAGGTCTTTGATCCACTTGCACTTCAGTTTTTTGCAGGGTGATAAGTATGGATCTATTTTCATTTTTCTACATGTAGACATCCAGTTAGAACAGCACCATTTGTTGAAGATGCTATCTCTTTTCCATTGAATGGTTTTGGCGTCTTTGTCAAAGATCAGGTGTTCATAAGTGTGTGGGTTTATTTCTGGGTCCTCTGTTCGGTTCCATTAATCCACCATTCTGTTTCTATGCCAGTACCATGCAGTTTTTAAAACTGTTGCTCTATAGTACAGCTTAAGATCAGGGATGGAGATACCTCCAGAAGATCTTTTATTGTAGAGGATTGTTTTAGAAATTCTGGGTTTCTTGTTATTCCATATGAAGTTGAGAATTTTTCTTTCCAGGTCTCTAATGAATTGTGTTGGTAATTTGATGGGCATTGCATTGAATCTGTAGATTGCTTTTGGTAAGATGGCCATTTTTACTATGTTAGTCTTGCGAAGCCATGAGCATGAGAGATCTTTCCATCTTCTCATATCTTCTTCTAATTCTTTCTTCAGAGATTTGAAATTTTTTTCATACAAGTCTTTGACTTCCTTGGTTAGGATTACTCCGAGGTACCTTATGTCATTTGTGGCTATTGTGAAGGGTGTTGTTTCCCTAATTTCTTTCTCAGCTCTTTTGTCTTTTGTATATAGGAGGGCTACTGATTATTTTGAGTTAATTTTGTATCCGGCCACTTTGCTGAAGGTGTTTATGAGCTGTAAGAGTTCCCTGGTAGAGTTTTTGGGGTCACTCGCGTATACTATCATATCATCTTCAAATAGTGATAATTTGATTTCTTCCTTTCCAATTTGTATCCCCTTGATCTCCTTCAAGTGTCTTATTGCTCCAGCAAGGACTTCCAGCACTATGTTGAAGAGATATGGAGAGAGTGGGCAGCCCTGTCTTGATCTTATTTTAATGGGATTGCTTTAATTTTCTCTCCATTCAGTTTGATGTAGGCTATAGGCTTGCTGTATATTGCCTTTACTATGTTTAGATATGTGCCTTGTATCCCTGATCTCTCCAATACTTTAAACATGAATGGAGGTTGGATTTTGTCAAATGCTTTTTCAGCATCTATGGAGATTATCATGTGGTTTTTTTCTTTCAATTTGTTAATATGGTGGATCACATTGATGGATTTCTGTATATTGAACCACCCTGCATACCTGGGATGAAGCCTACTTGGTCATAGTGGATAATATCTTTAATGTGTTCTTGGATTCGGTTTGCAAGTATTTTATTAAGTATTTTTGCATCATTGTTCATAAGGGAGATTGGCCTGAAATTTTCTTTCTTTGTTGAGTCTTTGTGAGGTTTAGGTACCAAAGTGACTGTGGCTTCATAGAATGAGTTTGGTAATGTTCCTTCTGTTTCTATTTTGTGGAATAGTTTGAAGAGAATTGGTGTTAGCTCTTCTTTAAAGGTCTGGTAGAATTCTGCGCTGAAGCCATCTGGTCCTGGGCTTTTTTTGGATGGGAGACTTCTGATAAGCACTTATATTTCTTTGGGGGATATAGGATTATTTAGTTGATTTACCTGGTCCTGATTCAGATTTGGTAAGTCAAATCGATCAAGAAAATTGTCCATTTCATTTAGATTTTCAAATTTTGTGGCATACAGACTTTTGAAGTAAGTCCTAATGATTGTTTGGATTTCCTCACTGTCTGTAGTTATATCCACCTTTTTATTTTTGATTTTGTTGATTTGGGTGGTGTCTCTGTGCCTTTTAGTTAGCTTGGCTAAGGGTTTGTCGATCTTGTTGATTTTCTTAAAGAACCAGCTCTTGGTTTCATTGATTCTTTGAATTGTTTTATTTGTTTCCAATTGAGTGATTTCAGCCCTGAGTTTGATTATTTCCAGCCATCTACTCCTTCTTGGTGTGTCTGCTTCTTGTTTTTCTAGGGTTTTAAGCAAGCCATTAAGGTGCTTGAATGAGCTGTCTTGAATTTCTTCTTGAAGGCACTTAGTGCTATGAACTTTCCTCTTAACACTGATTTCATTGTGTCCCACAAGTTTGGATATGTTGTGTCTTCATTTTCATTGATTTCTAGAAAGACTTTAATTTCTTTCTTTATTTCTTCCCTGACCCAGCTGTCATTTAGTAACAAGTTGTTCAGTTTCCATGTGTGTGTAGGCTTTTTGCTATTTCTGTTATTGTTGAGGTCCAGCTTTATTCCATGGTGATCAGACAAGATACAAGGTATTATTTCAATCTTCTTGTATCTGTTGAGGCTTGCTTTGTGACCCACTATATGGTCTATTTAGGAGAAGGTTCCATGAGGTGCTGAGAAGAAGATAAATTCTTTTGTGTTTGGGTGTAAAGTTCTGTAAATGTCTGTTAGGTCCATTTGATTCATGACCTTTGTCAGTGACATTGTTTCTTTGTTTAATTTCTGTTTTGTTGACCTGTCCTTTGTTGAGAGTGAGGTGTTAAAGTCTCCCACTATTAATGTGTGGCGATCTATATGTGCTTTAAATTTTATCAATGTTTCTTTCACAAATGTGGGTGCTCTTGTATTTGGGGCATTGATGTTCAGGATTGTGATGTCTTCCTGGTGGAATTTTCCTTTGATGAGTATGAAGTGTCCGTCCCCATGTCTTTTTATTAATTTTTCTTGAAAGTCTATTTTATCAGATATTAGAATGGCTACTCCTGATTGCTTCTTGGGTCTGTTTGCTTGGAAAGTCGTCTTCCAACCCTTTACCCCAGGTAATGTCTATCTTTGTGTCTTAGGTGTGTTTCTTGTATGCAACAGATTGCTGGGTTTATTTTAAGTATCCATTATGTTAATCTGTGTCTTTTTATTGGAAAGTGAGTCCATTGATGTTGAGAGAGATTAATGACCAGTGGATGCTAGATCCCTTGAATTTGATGTTGGCTGTGGTCATCAGGTTGTGTGCTTCGTTGCTTTTTTTTTTTTTTTTTTTTTTTTTTTTTTTTTACTGAAGTGAGGTTATTTATTTCCTGTGTTTTCTTGAATATAGCTAGTTTTCCTGGGTTGTATTTTCCCTTCTAGTGTCTTCTGTAATGCTGGATTTGTTTGTAGGTATTGTTGAAATTTGTTTTTGTCATTGAATAACTTGTTTGCTCCATCTATGAAGACTGAGAGTTTTGTGGGGTATAGTAGCCTGGGTTGACATCTGTGTTCTTTTAGGGTCTGCATGATATCTGTCCAGGCCCTTCTGGCTTTCATAGTCTCTGTTGAAAAGTCAGGTGTGATTCTAATGGGTTTGCCATTATATGTAACTTGGCCTTTTTCCCTTGCAGCTTTTAGTATTTTGTTGTTGTTATTCTGTATACTTACTGTTTTGATTATTATGTGGCGGGAGGATTTTCTTTTCTGGTCAAATTTGTTGGGTGTTCTGTTGGCCTCATGTATTCTAATTGGCCTCTCCTTTAGCTTGGGGAAATTTTCTTCAATGATTTTGTTGAAAATATTTTCTGGGCCTTGGTGAAGGGAGTCTTCTTTTTCCTCTATACCTATTATTCTTAGGTTTTGTCTTTTCATATTGTCTTGGATTTCTTGGACGGTCTGTGTCATGAATTTTTCGGATTTAACATTTTCTTTGACAGATACATTGATTTCTTCCATTGTATCTTCTATACCTGAGATTGTTTCTTCCATCTCTTGTAGTCTGTTGGTTATGCTTACCTGTGTAGTTCCTGTTTTCTTCCCTAGATTCTTCCTTTCCATTATTTCCTCCATTTTTGTTTTCTTTAATTTTTCCAATTCTATCTTCAGGTCTTGAGTTGTTTTGCTTACTTCCTTCACCTGTCTGATTCTACTTCCCTGTTTTTCTTTTAGTTCCTTCAACTCTGTTTCTTTTATTTCATTCAGTGCTTTAAGCATTTCCTTTCTAAAGGCCATAAACTGTTTGGCTGCAGCTTCCTCTATTTCTTTATGGATGGCAATATTCTGTTTGAGTTTATCTTCCTCTATGTTTACGTATCTTATTTGTTTCCTCTGTTATCATCTTCATGAACATAGTTGTTAGGTCATCTTCTTGGATTTCAGTTATGCTGGGGTGTCCAGGGCTACTTGCCCCTGGGTAACTGGGTTCTGGAGATGCCATATTGCTCTGTCTTTTGTTGCTTGAGCTTTTACGCTGGCTTCTACCCATTGTGTTATCTTAGGTGTTTGGGGTTATTTTCTGGTGGTTCCTGGGGATCCTGGAAAACATAATGACTGTATTTTATGGCCACAAGTTCTGATTACTGGTCACTGTGCCAATCCTGCTCTTGCTTCTCAGAATGAGAGTCCTCCCAGCTCTGCCATCTTGCCCCTCTCCCACATGCTTGGTCTTAAAGAGATATCGCCCTATTTAATTGTCCCAGTTGCTCTTGCGTTTGTTTTGATGGCCTTAGTGATTTTTCTTTTGGTATTCATTTTGTTTCCATAAAAGCTGGTGCTAAAGTGCTTTGTCTCTGTGGGACATTGTTAGACAGACGTAGATAAGCCGCAGTGTCCCCCCCTTCTTTTTTGATGTGCCATTGGGTACCGTTAGCCGGATGTAAATAAGCTGTTGTGCCCCTCCCTGTGTCAGTTTCTTTCGTAGATAAGGGAGCAACATGGGAGCTTCACATTTGGTGATCACGGCACTTCAGTCACTTTTAAAACAGCATGAAATAAAGCTTTCAAAAAGAACGTTGAAAGGGTTTATTATGGAAATTGATCGCATCGCTCCCTGGTTTGCATGTTCAGGGTCGCTGATGCTTGCTTCCTGGGATAAGCTAGAAGGTGACGTATGGAGAGAGGAAGAAAATGGAAAGCTAAAAGTTGGAGCTAGGTCATTGTGGATTTTAGTATCATCTTGCTTAGAAGATGAGAAATGCCGCTCATCTGTAGCAGCTGGCCAAGGGGTGTTAGAGGAACTACAAGACAGCATGTCAGAAACAGAACAGGACAAAAGGTTATGGGCCCTTAAAGAAAAAGAAAAAGACATCTCTAAGAAAAAAGGCCCTTCTGCGGATTTTAAAGCTGCAAGAGTGATAGACAAGGGAAAGGACGCCCTGGGAGAGAAAGGTGAAAAGGGAAAGAGAAATCCAAAAAAAAAAAAAAAAAAAAAGGCCCTTTATCCGATAAAAGAATTGGAGGCTTTGGGGCTTGATAATTCTGAATCTGAGCAGCTAAATTCCTCCGAGGAGTCAGACTTAGAGGAGGAAGCGGCTTGCTATGAGGAAGAGAATCGCCACCCTGATGAGCAGCCATTACCACCTAATCGAGAGAAACAGAGGGGAGGAGCTAAAATTCGTGGGGCTTTCTCATTAACCCCTAATGCCCCTCTGCCTTATGTTGAGAGGCACAGTTTAGATTCCTTCTTTTTGAAACGGGATAAAAGGAAGCTTTGCAGGCCTTCCCTCTATTTGAGGCCACGGAAGGGAACTGTGTTCATGCACCGGTAGAATATCCCCTTGTTAAAGAACTTGCTGAATCAGTTAACAAATACAGGGTAGATGCTAATTTTACGATCATGCAGCTTGAAAGACTTGCTAGCGTGGCCATGATCCCAAATGATTGGCAAAATACCATAAAAGCTGCTCTCCCTAGTATGGGACAGTACTTAGAATGGAAAGCCTTGTGGCATGATGCTTCCCAAACTCAGGCAAGGGCCAATGCCCATGCAGAAGACAATGAGCGGCAATGGACCTTTGATTTGCTAACGGGGCAAGGCCAGTTTGTTCATAATCAGACAAATTATGATTGGGGGGCATATGGTCAGATCTCTGCTGCCGCTATTAAAGCATGGAAAGCCCTTTCAAAGAAGGGCAAGGCTAGAGGACACCTGACAAAGAGTATACAAGGCCCTCAGGAGCCATTCACAGATTTTTAGGCCAGAATGACAGAAGCAGCAGGTAGAATATTTGGAGATCCGGAGCGAGTTAGGCCATTGATAGAACAGCTGGTATATGAAAATGCTTCCCCAGAATGTAAGACAGTCATTACTCCTAGAAGGAACAAAGGGCTAACAGATTGGATAAAAGTTTGCTGAGGACTAGGAGGCCCGCTTACCAATGCTGGCCTGGCAGCAGCCATATTACAGAGCAAGAACTGCCCAAGTTCTGTTTTTTCTCCATTCCATTGTGCCCACGAGACAGACAAGAGATTTGCCTTTACCCTACCTGCTGTTAATCATCATGAGCCAGACCAAAGATATCAGTGGATAGTTCTACCTCAAGGCATGGCTAATAGCCCCACCATATGTCAATTGTATGTACAGATGGCTCTTGAACCAGTTAGACAGCAATTTCCTTCCTTGTTACTGATTCACTATATGGATGATATTCTCTTGTGCCATGAGGAGTTAGCCATCTTGCAAGATGCATATCCTTTGTTGCAAAAAACCCTGAAACAATGGGGATTGCATATTGCCACTGAAAAGGTCCAAATTTCAGAAATGGGTTCCTTTCTAGGGACTGTTATTTATCTGGATGAATAGTTCCTCAGAAAATAGAAATTCGCAGGGACCATTTGCATACCTTAAATTATTTTCAAAAATTATTAGGTGATATAAATTGGCTTAGGCCGTTTTTAAAGATTCCTTCTGCTGAATTAAAACCCCTATTTGATATTTTGGAGGGGGATGCTCACATTTCTTCACCCAGAGCCTTAACACTGGCTGCAAGCTGCGCCCTGCAAGTGGTAGAAGACTCTTTACAAGATGCCCAATTAAAACGTGTAGATGAAACTAAGACCTTTGACCTGTGTGTCATTAAAACTAAACATTTACCAACTGCTGTATTATGGCAAGATGGACCCTTATTGTGGGTTCATCCCAATGCTTCTCCTGCAAAAATTATTGAATGGTATCCAGAAGCAGTTGCTCAACTTGCATTTTGTTGGTTAAAAGCAGCCATTACATACTTTGGGAAGCAGCCAAAGTTCTTAATAGTGCCTTATACAGCTCATCAGGTTCAGGTATTGACTGCTACCTCTGATACTTGGGCGGTGCTAGTTACCTCTTTTAGTGGTTTGATTGATAATCATTATCCTCAACACCCTGTTTTGCAATTTGCTTTAACTCAAGAGATAGTCTTCCCACATGTAACGTCCCATGCACCACTTCGGGATAGACTGGTAGTTTATACAGATGGGTCAAAAACAGGAGTGGGAGCTTATGTGGTTAATAATAAAGTTGTTTCTAAGCAATATCATGAGACCTCACCTCAAATTGTAGAATGTTTAGTAGTGCTAAAAGTTTTGGAAAAATTTCCAGGTCCCTTAAATATTGTTTCTGATTCTAGTTATGTGGTAAATGCAACCAAAATCTTAGAGGCTGCTGGATTGATTAAAGCATCTAGCAAGCTTGCAAAAATTTTTCAAAGGATTCAGTTTGCCTTAATTACCAGATCTCCTGTGTTTTTTTACACATGTTAGGGCTCATTCCGGTCTACCGGGGCCCATGTCCCATGGAAATGACCTGGCAGATCGAGCCACAAAGATGATTGCATTTGCCCTCCTTTCAAATTTAGAATTGGCTAAGGAGTTTCATAAAAAATTTCATGTTACAGCTGAGACATTGTGTCATCGATTTGACATAACTAGAAAGGAAGCTAGAGATATTGTTACCCAATGTCAAAATTGCTGTCAGTTTTTACCTGTGCCTCATGTTGGGATTAATCCCAGAGGAATCTGTCCACTACAGATGTTGCAAATGGATGTTACTCACATTTCATCTTTTGGCAAACTACAATATTTACATGTTTTCATTGATACTTGCTCTGGAGTTATGTTTGCTTCTCCCCAGACTGGAGAAAAGACAGCCCATGTTATTCAATATTGCTTTGAGGCATGGAGTGCCTGGGGAAAGCCCAAAATTCTGAAAACAGATAATGGGCCAGCCTATACTTCTCAAAAATTTGGACAGTTTTGTCATCAAACGGGAGTGACCCACCTAACGGGTCTCCCATATAACCCTCAGGGACAGGGCATTATTGAACGTGCTCATTGCACTCTAAAGTCCTATTTAATAAAACAAAAAGGGGGAGTTGAGGAGGCTCTGCCCTTAGTGCCACTAGTGACTGTTTCCTTGGCACTCTTTACTCTCAGTTTTTTTAAATTTGGACAGTCAGGGCCACTCGGCGGCTGATTGCCACTGCTTAGAGCCTGATAGGCCTAAGGAAATGGTCAAATGGAAGGATGTCTTGACTGGTCAATGCAAAGGCCCGAATCCTCTTTTAATAAGATCCAGAGGAGCTGTCTGTGTTTTCCCACAGGAAGAAAACAATCCATTCTGGGTACCGGAGCACCTCACGCGAAAGCTCACGGCAGCTGAAGATGATCCTCCAACGAATATACCTGCAACTAATTCCAGTTCTTGCTTGGATCCTTCTAAAACATGTTCCTAGTATTGTGGGGGTACAACGTTGGGCCATTTTGTCTGCATTCCCAAAACCTATGCCGGTCAGACATAATTCATTGACTTTCCCAAAATTCTTCTCGTCCAATAAAGATTTAGGCCTGCCTTATTTGCCTTATGATGAGACTGAGGCATCATTAGGGGAAAGCCATGACTTTCCAGAAGCTGGCTCCCTTTGCTTTCAAATCAAGGATTCTGTAGGAGATTGTGTTTGGCTTACCACAAAGATTCTTGGGTCATTTAGCTATAAGAATCGGAATTGGGAAGTTATGACCCAAAAGAAAAGGGGTAATAACGACACCATCGATGTCTATTATACCTTTTTGCAAAAGGTCACCTGGATAAACGGTTCCTTTTTAGGACCAAATTTTTTAGATAAAGATAGACCTCTTCAACCTAGGGTGGCCCCTTCATGTGCATGGGAGATGAGACCATCCCTCCATGGTCCGACTGCCAGTCGCGCTTTACTCGATGGGCTGACAAAAATAAAACCTTTTCCTTTTCCCCAAATATGTTGATGGATCCTACAAAAAGTTTGGTAATGAAAAAGGGGATCTTTATACAACATCGAGATATGGCCCCTTTTTATAAATGGGTACTTTGTGGGATAAATGGTAGTTGTACAGACCTCAATCCTCTGGGATTCATTAGTGGTGGTACTGTAGGGAAATTGATCATCATGGGTGCCCTAAATGGTACTGTGTTAAAAAAGGATATGGAAATGGTGAATGCGACAAGGCAAATTACCAATTGGAATAGAACCATTACAAATCAGACGGCTTTTCCACCTAGTCCTGTCTGTGTTTATCCCCCTTTTTTACTTGTTTTGTCCAATAATTCTTTTAGAAATTGTACCAATGAGACATGCTGGATGTTGCAATGTTGGAATGCCAGGCGTTACGCTCGTGCTCTGGTTGTTAGAGTAGATCCCAATCCCTGTGGAGACTCCATCCACCCTCTCCCTGTTTAGACAGAAGAGAGATTTTGGCATCACCGCAGCCATTGTTACTGCCATTGCTGTCAATGCAGCTGCTGCCACTGCAGCCGGCTTGGCAATGGCAAATTCAGTCCAAACAAGCACAGCAGTAAATCAATTGTCAGAAGGTGTGGCTGAAGCCATGAACCTTCATCTATCTGCTAGAGCACAATTAAAATGTGGATTGATGATTCTTAACCAGCGTCTGGATTTTGTGGAAGAAAATATAGATATTTTATTTCAATTGGCTCAATTAGGATGTGAAAGAAAAATAGGAGCACTCTGTATTACCAGTATACAATATGAAAATCTTACCCGAGCTGCTAATTTGTCCAGGAAATTGTCCCTATATCTTGCAGGAAACTGGTCAGAAGGATTTGAAGAAACGCTTGAAGATCTAAGGGCGGCGGTGGTGACCATTAATTCTACTCGAGTGGATTTATTGCTCACAGATGGCTTATTATCCTGGGTTTCTTCCTCCTTTTCTTATTTTAAGGAATGGGTGGGCGTTGGAATGTTTGGTGAAGCATTATGTTGTGGCTTAGTGTTCTTACTTTGGTTGGTCTGCAAGCTCAAAGCCCAACAACAACGTGACAAGGTCATGATCACGCAAGCACTTGTGGCCTTGGAGCAAGGATCATCTCCCAAAATTTGGTTATCCATGTTAAAAAATTAAAACAGACTGTGACACTCAGTCGATGCATCTCAGGGGTTTTACCCATTGCACTGAGTCGATGAGTGATCCAAGTCACAATGTTGCCTTTGCCTAAGCGGCTATGGTACCTAGATAGGAGGATGACAGCCCTTGCACTCCCTGGAATTTTATTCCATTGCACGGGGATGGGTGTCACCTCCATTTTTAATCTTCTCCCTTAGTCCCTGCACCCAGAGGACTTGTCTCCATTGCACCTGGTGGGGTAAGGGAGTAATCTAAAGCTCTTAATCGCTTACTCCCCAAAGAAGGAGTTTGCTTGATCGAGCTTAGGGCTTTCTTGTGCCGCGCTTACAAGGCTTTGAGGCAGTTTTCATTTATTAAAACAAAAAGGGGAAAATGTGGAGAGCCGAGAGAATGCAATCGCCAATATGAGATGGCACCGACATCCGGCCCCGGCCCTAATGAACAAATAATAGAGCGCATGTGCAAGTTGCGAAAGCGCGCCAAGCCACTGTCCAGTCCGGGGGGTCACTGCCCAGCCCGGGCATCATACGAGGCAATGGGCAAGCAGCCAACCAGCGGAGTACATGCCACCATAGGGTGTATTTAAGCAGCACCATTCTGGGGCTTGGGGTCTTCCTCCTTTCATCGCTTGACTATAATAAAGCCTGCTGCAGAAGGATCCTGTTGTCCGTGTGCATTCTTGCTGGTGAGTTGATTACGCAGGCTACATTTGGGGAACATGTGGATTAATCTATAACAAAGTATTATTCTGCTAAAAATGACATCATGTTCTTTTTAGGCAAATGGATGAAACCAGAAAAACATCATATGGGGTGAGGTAACTGAAATGCAGAAAGACAAATACAGCATATATCAATTATTAGGAGGTCTCCTAATAGTGAGGGATAAAGTTCCAATAGGCCATCTAATTGTAACCAAACCAGTCTTCCACTAGGGGATGGGTGGTCATTAAATGAGATGTTGGGCCAGGTTATCCTACAGAAATTTTCAAATAACCCAGGCTGATGTTATTAAAATATATTTCTTGCTGCCCTGAACTGATAGATGAGTACCATGTTCTTGGATCCACAGAAATGCTTCCTTTTGCATCAAATGGCATTGTATACAGAGAATCACATTCCCATATTATTCAGAGAGAGAGACCTTAAAACAACCAGGTCTAAATGGGCTTTCCCTATGAAATTCTCCCTCCCCTCAGAGCTCTGGAAAGCCTATAATAAAGGAGACAGGGAGAGTGACATAAATACATGCAATTAAGGACAAAGGTAGTACAATGCCCTGAGAATAAGGACACAGGGGAGGATGGTACAGCCACCTTGATGAATACTGATAAGGTAGGGTCAGATAGAAGGGGGAGGAGGACCTCAACTATCAGGAACTAGAGAAAAGTTACAGGGTTTGAAAAAAGAGGGTGAGTTGGGCTTGAAGGAGAAGAGTGAGGGGGCAGCAGGGGAGATTAAATGTAAAAAAAAATTGTAATAAATAAATAAATAAGAAAACTGTGATCAAGGTGATGAATTATAGAGCTCTTCAGGGACAATGGCTTCTTTTTGTGGATGGTGCCTAGGGGCCACAAAGATGTACTCAGTTTTCTTTAAGGAACTTGGCATTGAGACTCTGGTCGTGTTTCAATGAGTATATGAACAACACATACTCCAACTAAAGTATTTTAAAGAAAAAGAATTTTTATTGTGACTCATGGGTAGGAATTTCAACCTGGGAGCCATGGAAAAGTGTTTAATGAATACTATATGAAATTCCCACCTAATCAATAAAAATAATGACAACCTTTACAATGACTTCTGATATGGAGAAAAATTCTGCTAAATGATGGCACTGTTTGATTTTGTTAGGCATGCTTTACAGGAACTCATTATGTAGCATACTCAATTCTAGCCATGAAATATGGACTACCCATCTACCTCAGAACCCATGAGCTCGGGTGGCACCTCTGAACATGCAGTCCTGGCACTAACACTATGTCCAGAGTGTTTTATTGGAAGGACCACAGCAGGAAACACAGCTGCTCTTATGTCTAGGCATACATAATGGACCCATAGCTCTGTCCTGTAGGCCCAATTTTAACTGTAAACCCCAGGACTGGGAGGGTTCCTCACTGACCACTGAATAGGACACAGCTGCCAATCCAGCCATGTCTCCCAAGGCAATCCTGTTCATAGAGGGTTGCCAACACTAGAGAGGAACAATACTACCTGTTAAATAGTTTATTGCCCTTCTGTTCTCCTTTCACATACAGCACTCATTCTCTGTTTCAGGTAAAACAGTCCCAGAAATTTTCTGTTTTCCTTTTCTTTTCCCTGTTCTTAAAGACTCAGTACCCAAGGGAACCCTAGAAACTGCCAGCCTATTATATCAATAATAATGTGAATGTACATTTAGTGAGTACATAAGTAACTTCTCAGTTCAGTCAATTCCCAGGAAATTTCACATGCAACTCCATAGTGGGAGAACAACTTGTCATTTATTACTTTCCCCTTATTCCCACATCACTTTGAAGCTTCCCTGATTAGGAAGCTGTCCAATTAAATAAACATTAAAGATCATTTCCTACCTGACATTGTCACAAATGTAAACAGGGTTAAAGGTGTGGGATCTGGTTAAATGGATGAGATAAAGGCTTGTTCAGAAATAATTTCCCATAATTCTTTAAAGTTGTCATTAATAAAGTCATGTGTCCTTGACATGTGACTTTCTCATTATCACAGATTCCATTATTATTTGTTAAATACACATATGTGTCCTCAGTCAGTGAATTACTTACTGAGAAAACACTCCTTGACCAAGCAAATCATTGAACAAAAAAGCATTTAATTGGGACAATGCTTATAGTTTTACAGCATGATGTCATTTCAGCAAGATGTCATCTTGTAGTCCTTCAGCAGAAGTGAGAGCTTTTCATACTGAACTACAAGTGGCAGGCAGAGAGCGAGACACAGACAGAGATAGAGAGAGAAAGACCTAGAGAGACAGATTCAGAAATAGAGACCAAGACCAACAGAAACAATGATAGAATATGACAGACAAAGAGACAAAAACTACATAATGTCTGGACACTTTCCTTGGCATAACAACATCATAGTACACCCTCCTGTAATATAATTCCTATTAACAAAATCATACCTTCTAGGCCTTCCCAGACATTTCCTCAATGGGGGCCAAACATGTAAATTGATGAGCTTCAAGGGGACATTCCAACTCAAATCACCAGGAAGTAGAAGAAGAGGCAGGGACTTCTAGGCTAAAAGAACATAGTTATTCTGATAGTTCACCATTCAATACAATGATTAACGTCCCAGCAACTCCTAAGTCCTAACAGGACTGACAATCTAGCTTGGGGAAAACGTGGAATATTTCCATAATAAAGAATTATTCACCTATGAAAGTGTCATCATAATATTTTCAGGCAAAAAGATGTAACCAGGAAAACAATCATCCTGTGTTAAGTAAATAAAATGTAGAAAGAAAAATATGGTGTGTATTCACTTATTAGGAAGTCTCCTAATAGTTGGGGCTAAAGTTCCAATAGGCCATCTAATTGTGACCAAACCAGTCTTCCATTAGGAGGATTGGGTGGCACTTATTTGAATTATTGGGTCAGGACATCCTACTGAAATTTTAAAGCAACAGATTCTATTCTTATTAAAATGTATTGCTCTTTGTTCTGAATTGATAGATGACTATCATGTTATTGGATCCACAGAGATGCTTCCTTCTGCATCAAATGGCATAGCATACAGTGATCCACATTGTGATATTATGCAGAGAGAGACTTTAAAACATCCAGCTGTAAATGGACTTTCCTTATGAAATTCTTCCTCTCCTCAGAGGTCTGGAAAGCCTGCAGGAGAGGAGGCAGGAAGAGTGTCATAAGTAGAGGGAATTGAGGATATAAAGCAGAAGAATGCCCCCAAAATCAGGTCACTTAGAAAGATGATGCCACCAGACATGATGAGACTTGAAAATCTAGGCCCTCTGTGGATGGCTCCTAACTTGTTCCCTGTTTTCTCTTTCTTCTGATGTCCATCATCTTTGCCTTTAAGGATGGGGATTGAGCATTTTAGCCAGAGTCCTCCCTCTTGATTAATTTCTTTAGATCTAGAGATTTTAGTAGGTTTATACTATTTTATATGTCTATGTGAGTGAATATATATCATGATCTAGTGGTTACCAGTTATGTCAGACCACATGAGCTTAGATGGTACTTCTGAACAAGCAATGCTAGCACTAACACTACATTTGGAGAGTTTGCCTTGAGGACCACTACAGGAAACACTGCTGTTCTTGTGTCCTTGGCTTATGACGCAGACCCATGTCTGTTCTCCATGCTCAGTTTTAACCATAAAACCCAGGACCAAAAGGGTTCCTCACTGACCACTGAGTAGGACAGAGCTGATGATCTAGCCTGGTCAGCCAAGACAACCCTGTTCATAGAGGGTTGCCAACACTAGTGTGGAAAAACACCAGCTGTGAAATAATATCTTGTCCTCAGTTCTCCTTTTGCACTCATTGATCTTTCTTTCAGCAAAACCAGTCCCTGGAATTGTCTGATTTCCCTCTCTTTTCCTTGCTCTTAAAGACTCAATACCCCAGGGAACTCTAGGCCTGGCCTACCTATTATAAGAATGTGAAGGTACATTTAGTGAGTAACAGAGTAACTGTTTATTTCAAATCAAAACTTAGAAAATTTCAGATCTAATACCACAGTAGGAGAGCACCTTGTCACTCAGTACATTCCCCTTAATTCCACATCACTTTGAAGCTTCCCTACTTAGGAAGCTGTCCAATTTAATAAACATTAAAAATTCATTTTCTATCTTACATTTTCACAGAGTTAAACAGGAACAAAGGTGTGGGATCTGGACAAAAAGATGAG
The DNA here is from genome assembly GCF_030254825.1 of Meriones unguiculatus. Classification (NCBI taxonomy): domain Eukaryota; kingdom Metazoa; phylum Chordata; class Mammalia; order Rodentia; family Muridae; genus Meriones; species Meriones unguiculatus. The sequence goes on along the minus strand of NW_026843709.1, from coordinate 30,394,653 downwards.
ATAAAGGCTTGTTGAGTTTCAAAAGGAAAAGTTACCTGTGCACAGAATCAGAGGTACTGGACACTAAGGAATGTTTACTTATCTCCATGGAAACTTCAATATTCTCTCATGTGCTGATGGGCTGAGATGGGGAATGATGTCACAAGACAGGTTAAAAACACTAGGAGTTTCAGGAGCCAGTTATTGTAAGGGCCAAGTGAAAAGCCTGCTTGAGAGGAAGGCTGAACAGCAACTACATGCCTCAATCTAGGCAGATATGAACTGATTGGCCTGCTCTTTGAAAATCACACTCTGATGGAAGAGCATCCACAGAGGAAGACAAGGCAACCACTCTTGATGAGATCTGATAGACTAGGATAAAAAGGAAGGAGTGGAAGTCCTCCCTATCAGTGGAAATGGGGAGAGACTTGTGTGGACCAGTGTGAGTAATGGTGGAGTTGGGAGGGAAGAAAAAAAGGGTAGGAGGGTTTTATGGTAGTATACATGGTGAATAAAGTGTAATTGATTAAAATTAAAATTAAAAATATTAAAAATAAAATTCCTTTGGTGTTATATTATAGGAGGGTGTGCTTAGAGGTTGATATGCCAATATAAGTGAACAGGTAGAATGCAATAGTCTGTCTCTAGGTCTCTGTCAATTTATATCTTTATATTTTTTGGTCTTAGTCTTAATATTACTGAATCTAGCTTTTCTCTAGCTTTTTCTTTCTCTTGCTTTCTCTGTCACCCTCTGCCTGCCGCTTGTAGTTAAATATGAAAAGTACTCAGTTCTGCTAATTGAGTACAGTAAGATGACTGCTTGCTGATGTGACATCCTGGATAATCTCTGTAAAAATATAAGCAAGGTCCCAAATAAATGCTTTTTGTTCAAAGATTTGCCTTGGTCAGGGATTATTTTCCCAGTAAGTAATTCACTGATTGAGGACATATCTTTGCATTTAACAAATAATAATGGAATCTGTCTTAATGTGAAACTCCCATGTCAAGGACTAGGGACATTATTAAAGACCACTTGAAAGAAGTACATGACACTTTTCCTGAACTAAAAGATCTTGGACACAGGCACTGACATCTTTGGGTTGTATGCTTTCAGCTGCCCAGATTGACACATGTAGTGCTGCTCAGCCTTCCTCTCAAGCAGGCTGTCCACTTGGCCTTTTAATAAATGGCTCCTGAAACTCTTACTGTCTTTAACCTGTCTTGTGACATCATTCTCCATCTCAGCCCATCAGCACTTAAGAGAATATTGAAGTTTCCATGGAGATGAGTAAACATTCCTCAGTGTCCAGTACCTCTGATTCTGTGTACAGGTAAAGTTTTCTTGTGAAACCAACAAGCCTTTATCTCATCTTTTTGTCCAGATCCCACACCTTTATTCCTGTTTAACTCTGTGAAAAATGTAAGGTAGGAAATGAAACTTCAATGTTTTTTTAATTGGACAGATTCCTAAGTAGGGAAGCTTCAAAGTGATGTGGAATTAAGTGAAATGTGCTGAAAGAGAAGGTGCTCTCCTACTGTGTTACTGGATCTGAAATTTTCTATGTTTTGACTTGAAATAAGCAGTTACTCAGTTACTCACTAAATGTACCTTCACATTCTTATTGATATAATAGGCAGGCTCCTGTCCTCTCCATATCTTATTATTTCCCACTACTTTCATTATATTCCATGCATACAGACCAACAGTTGGCCATAGGTCTCAGCACCTGCTGTGGTAGTCAGCAGGGCAGAGCCTTTTTGAGGCCTTCAAACAAGTTCCCTGTTTTCTCCTTCTTCTGATGTCCATCCTTTTTGCCTTTCAGGATGGGAAATGAGTATTTTAGTCAGTGTCCTCTTTCATAATTAGTTTCTTTAGATATACAGATTTTAGTAGGTTTCTCCTTAATTATATATCTATATAGTGGGTATATGCCGTGTGTGTATTTCTGCTTCTGGGATACTTCACTGACAGTTCCCAACATTTACCTGAAGATTTCATAATTTCCTTGATTTTTTTAATTGCTGAGTAATATTTTATTGTGCAGATTAACAATTTCTTCAGTTCTTTAGTTGGGGGGCATTTGAGTTGTTTTCATGTTCTGGCTATTACAAATAAAGCTGCTACAAACATTGTTGAGCAAATGTCCTTATTGTGCCTCGTCTTGATATATGCCTAAAAGTGGTATAACTAGATCTTGAGAAAGTGCTATTCCTAGTTGTCTTATAAAGCACAAGATTGATTTCCAGAGTGGTTGTCCAGGTTTACTTTAGTTCCAAGAGTGGTAAAACTTTACATTCCCACCAGCAGTGGAGAAGGGTTCCCATTTCTCCACAAACTCTCCAGCATGTGCTGTCACTTGAGTTTTTGAGCTTGGCCTGGTGAAGATGAACTCTCAGTGTCCTATTGATTTGCATTTCCCTGATGACTAATAATGTTGAGCATTTCTTTAAGCATTTCTCTGCCATTTGATATTCCTCCATGGAGAATTCTTTGTTTAGCTCTCATCCCCATTTTAAATTGGATTACTTGTTGCTTTTCAACTTCTTTAGTTCTTTATATATACTGGATATTAGCCCACTGTCACATAGAGGGTGGTGAAGATTTTTTCCCAATCTGTAGACATTCATTTTGTTTTCATGACAGTGTTCTTTGCTTTACAGAACTTTTTCAGTTTCATGAGGTCCCATTTACTGATTGTTGCTCTTAGAACCTGAGCTGCTGGTATTCTGTTCAGAAAGTTGTCTCCTGTGCCAATGAGTTCAAGGGTATTCCCCACTTTTTCTTCTAACCGATTTAATGTGTCTGATTTTATGTTGAGGTCTTTGATGCACTTGGACTTTAGTTTTTTGCAGGCTGATAAATATGGATATATTTGTGTATTTCTATATGTAGATATCCAGTTAGACCAACACCATTTGTTGAAGATGCTATCTTTTTTCCATTGTATGGTTTTGACATCTTTAATGTTTTGGCATCTATAATAACCAGGTTACATTATATCTTTGAGCGAATACAAGAACACATTAAAGATACCATCCACTATGACCAAGTAATTTTCATCTCAGGTATGCAGGCTTGGTTTAATATATGGAAATCCATCAATGTGATCCACCATATTAACAAACTGATAAAAAAAAAAAACACATGGTAATTTCCTTCGATGCAGAAAAAACATTTGACAAAGTAAAACATCCATTCATATTTAAAGTATTGGAGAGATCAGGGATACAATTCACACATTTAAACATAGTAAAGACAATATATACCAAGTGTATAGCCAACATCAAACTAAACTGAGAGAAACATAAAGCAATCCCACTAAAATCAGGAACAAGGCAAGGCTTCCCACTCTCTCCATATCTCTTCAAAATAGTTCTAGAAGTCCTTGCTAGTACAATAAAAAATTTGAATAACTAGAGGAAATAGAAATCAGAAAGAAAAAAGTCAAAGTATCACTATTTGCAGATTTTATGACGGTATATCTGATGAACTATAAAATTCTATGATTTAACTCCCACAGCTGGTGAACACCTTTAGCAAAATAGCTGAAGGCAAACTTAACTCAAAAAAATCAGTAGCCCTCCTGTATAACAAAGGAGTAAAGGCTGAGAAAGAAATTAGAAAAACTAAAGATATTATATTATGAAACAAGGCCATAACTCCTACCCTTCCCAGACATTTCCTCACTGGGGAATCCACATGCAAATAGATGACCTTCAGGTGGACATTGCAATTCAAATCACCAGAAAGAAAATGGAAAAACTTCTATGCTAAAAAAAAAAAAAAAAAACAGTTATTCTGATAGTTTGTCATTCAATACAATGATTAATGTCCCAGCAACTTCCAAGGACTAACAGTCTCCTTTGTGGAAAGTGTGGAATATTTCCACAATGGAGTATTATTCAGCTAAGAAAATTACATACTGATATATATTCAGGCAAAAAAATTGGAAATAGGAAAAGTATCTAGGGATAGAAGAAGGAGAGTGGATGGAACTGGATGGAGAAAAGGGAGGGCACAGCAGACTGAATACAAAGTGAATATATTGTAATAAATAAACATATAAGAAAAAGTGTGATCAAGGTGAAATCATATAGAACTCTTCAGGACTGATGGCTTCTTCTTGGGGGTGGTGCCAGGGTACAGCAAGAATGATCTCAGTTTTCTTAAATGGACTTGGCACTGAGACTCTGATCATCTCCTAATAAGAATATCACCAACGTATTCTTGAATTGATGTATTTTCAAGAAAAGAAAAAAAAATCAGTGTGACACATGGGTAGGAAGTTGAACCAGGGAGCAATAGAAAAGTAGTGTAATGTATGTTACATGAAATTCCCACATAATCAATAAAAATAATATGTTGAAAACTTTTATACTGACTTTTAACATGGAGAAAAGATTCTGCTAAAGGAGGACATAGTTTGACTTTGTAAGGCATGCTTTCCAGGAATTCATTATGTTGCAGAGGATATTAGCCATGAACTAGTGGTTACCGAGCTACCTCAGACCCCATGGGCTCAGGTGGCACTTCTGAACAGTAAGTCCTGGCAATAACACTACATTTAGAGGATTTGTCTGGAGGACACAGCTTCTCTTGTGTTTTAGGTTTATAACACGGACCCATTTCTCTGTCTTGAATGCCAAGTTTTAACTGTAAACCCAAAGACCAGGAGGGTTCCTCAGTGACCACTGAGTACAACATAGCTGCTGATCCAGCAAGGTCAGCCAAGGCAGTCCTGCTTATAGAGGGTTGGCAACACTAGTGTGGAAATCACCAGTTGTCAAATAATATCTTGTACCTCAGTTCTCCTTTTACACTCACTGATCTTTCTCTGTTTCAGCAAAACCAGTCCCAGCTATTGTATAGTTTTCTTCTCTTTTCCCTGCTCTTAGAGACACAATAACCCAGGGAACCCTAGACCGTGCCAGCCTATCAATAAGGATGTGAAGGAACATTTAGTGAGTATGCAAGTAAATATCCAGTTCAAAGTCACAACCTAGGAAATTTCATATGGAAGACAACAGGAAGAGTCAACCTTGTCATTCAGCACATTCCCCCCACATCACACTGAAGCTTCCCTACGTTGATAGCTGTCCTATTAAATAAACATTAAAGTTTCATTTCCTACGTTGCAGGGGTAAATAGGACTAAAGTTGAGGGATTTTCATAAAGGAGTGAGTTAAAGGCTTGTTGGGTTTCACAAGAACAAGTCATGTATGCTCAGTATAAGAGATACTAGACGGAGAAATGTTTGTTTACTCATCTCTATGGACACCTCAAGATTCTCTCAGGTGCTGATTGGCTTAGATGTAGAATGATGTCATTCAACAGCTTAAAGAATGTAAGAGTTTCAGGAAGCAGTTCTTAAAAAAGCAAAAGTGGACAGCTTGCTTGAGAGAAAGGCTGAGCAGCACTACATGCTTCAATCTGTGCAACTGAAAGTGTTAGTATTTTGGAACACAACCTACTTCTGTGTTACCCAGCAACCTATGATGTCATCATGTGTCACCAACCAGGTGGCCACACCTGGAAAGCGTGGTTACCTTGCATCTTAAAGGACGAACATGTGCTCTCTCTCTTACACTCTTTCTTTTCCTCTCTCTTCTATCTCTTACCCTCTTACTCTTTCTCTCTGTCTCTCTTTTTCTCTCCTGGGTGCCCTTCCTTTCTCTCTCTCTCTCTCTCTCTTTCTCTCTCTCTCTCTCCATGTCCTGCTCCCCCTTCCCTCCTAATAAATCTCTCGCAGAGAATATCGGTTGACTCCTGCCTCTCCTTAATTTTTAAAATTGGTGTGTTGGCTAGGATTGGGATCGCCTAGCTTTACTAGGAACCCTTTCGGACTCCAGACAGGACGGTTACAACCATTTTTCTCTGCTCTATGTCCAAAAACCGAGCCCCAGCGTAAAACATCATCTTGCTCTGGTGTGCGGAACCCCTGAGACCATGGCCATGCAGCTGTGCTTCTTTCTTTTCTGATTTCTCCTCTCTGATTTCCTAGGCTGCTTCCATTCTCCCCAGGCTTGGGTCCCTGTGCTGTGGCGGGTGCCCATGCTCCAATCCAGCTGTGTATGGCCAGGGCTGAGAGTCTCAGCTATGCAGTCCAGCTCCTGCCTCTGTGGCTGCGGTGAAGGCTAGCTCTGGTTTGGATCTCTGTCCTTTCTGCAGCGGCCCAGTTTGGTAAGAGGGTAGGCGCTCTATCCAGGTCCCCTGGGGGAGGCTAGCCAAAAGGGACCATATATGACCCTGGGACATTCACGGCATGCTAAAATCAACCTTAAAAGCTTGGTGCGATTCTCTGGGTAGGACGGTTTTAGAAAACCAGCACAGTTGGGAAACCTTTAAATTTCCTGCTGGATCCCTGGTCAGTGCCATGTTTGATTTGGGTGTATCTATAGCTCAACTACTGACTTAATGTGGCACAGTGCTATCTTTGGTTCCAGCAAAGAGGCCCCGCCTCCAGCACACCCTCCTGTCTCTCCATGTGCTTCTCTCCTACCCGCAGGCTGCTTTCCTTTTGCTTCTAGGCCAGTGCTTTCTTCTTTTAGCTTTCTTTTCCCAAGCTTTAAGAAAAAAAGTGAAATAAAATAAAATCTTTTCTCCCTGATTTCTGTACACTTTACTCTTATATTTTAAATTCCTTATCTAATCTTTTATATAATTTATATAATTTTCTCATTGGGTTTGCATTTTTAAGTCTTAATCATAATTAACTTTATTTTATCTTTTAGACTAGGCCACAAGGAGCATCATTTCAAATTAGTATAGATTTTTATAAAACTTCAAAGTTACATTTTACTATCTTATGATTCAACCCTGCTTCAAAATAAATTTTATATAATAAAAAAATTTCAAAGTTATAAATATCTATTCAAATTAAGTTGGTTTATGTGTTGCTCAAATATAATTTTAAAATTGCTTTATACTGTTCTGCTCAGGGTTTCATTGTTATATACAAATAGTTTACCAATATTTTAAAATTAAAATCTATTAATTTTACAGTTATTTATCTATGTTAAAACTGGGTCAATTTGCAGCATCTCTATTAACAAAGGGTTAAAATATGCTTAGTTAATTTTAAATTTGGTTTATACTGTTCTGCTAAACTGTTGGTTTTAAACTTATAGTTCAAGGGTTTTGTTATTATGTACAAGTTGTTTACCAGTGTTCTAAATTTAGATCTATTAATTTTTAAAAATATATATTTATGTTAAATCTGGGTCAATTTATTATATCTCTACTATCAAAAGGTTAATATAAGCTTGGTCTTGTTCTCTTAAAATGATGTTATTAATCTGTAGTGTAGCCTTAGGCAATTATAAGCTATAAACTTCTATATATTAAATCATACAAAAACTCTTATGCTCTCACTCTAATAAATTATATTCATGACTTTTAAGGTTCTAACTTAGCAAGGACAAAACCTAAAGTCCTGGTTGATATATACAAGTTAACAAATGCAAGCTAATAGTCATCTTATAGATACATATTTATAGTCCTGCAGATGCAAACATAGTTTCACTGCAATTTTTAATAAACAGCTGAGGATGGTCATTGAGTCACCATAGAGGAGTTGATAAAAATTGAGCCATCCCGAAGGGCTCTAAACCTAGACCTAGCTGTGTTTGGAAGATGCTAGTGTTCCCAAAATAATGCAAGATGTATGTATAGCCAAAAAGTCCATTCCGCCAGATGATGTGTTCAAATGCAGCCAAATGCATGCTGATCCTGCTGCTGACACACCAAAGATGGCTGTTGGCAAACTGGCCTCTGGAAGTCAAAACACTCCCAAGCAGGCTTGTCCTCTGTACCCAGCCATGAAGGTTCAACCAGCACAAAAGCACACACACTTCCAGCCTTCTAGCTCGTTGGCCTGGCAGATGACAGGTGGCTCCTCAACTTACAACCTCCACAGCTCTCCCACAGGTCTGTTTTTGACCTCAGAATGAGGTCCCACAGACATATTGCCAACTTCCGTGTTGGAAGACTTCAGGTGCCTTCATGATTCTCTTTATATGCAGGAGACCAGGACTTAAGCCTAAGTACTAGAGCTGCTATTTTTGGGCCTACACAGAGACTTCAGGGGCCTGCCCAGTTCTCTTTATATACAGGAGAACCAGGCCTTAAGTCTAAGTCCTAGAGCTGCTTCTTTCAGGCCTAGACACAGTCCAGACGCAAGAAACAGGCCTAAATGAAACCTTTAGCTAAAGGACAATAAATGTTTATAGCAGTTTCAACTGTCTCATGGTAAATAACTAACTACAAAGGTCCCTCTCAAAAAACATATTTGAGTGATGTCTTAAGGTTAATAAATACCAGTTATACATGTTTGAGAGTCTAAAAATGTGTCTTAAGGTTGATAATCCAACTTATAAATGTTTGAGAGTCTAAAAAATGTTTTAAGCTTGGTAAATGCAAGTGATAAAGGTTACAAGGTCTAAGGTGATTTAAGGTATCTTAAATAGGTAAAAAGGCTTAATATTTCCTCCTGTTGTTATCTGTTGTATTGACTGTCCAGGGTTTTATCTTTTATCAATAGGGCTCTAATTTATTAATCTGATTTTGATACAAAAACATTCCACGATACCACTATTCCACTATTATGGTCCTAAGCTCAAGATTGTAAGCCTCCATAATGTGTATGCTTATACTAAAAGTTAAGATTAAGTGAGTTTCCCTTTTACTTCATAAAAGGCTTTTGCCTTTTCAGAGTTCACTTTAAAAAGTACTTATGCTGTTAACACATATGTATGTCTACTGCCTTTTTCTCAATGCACAGTACAATTGTGATACTAACATGTCTAAAGTTGTATCTCCTTCTTAAAACTTCCTTTCTTGACTAACAGACTGCTGTTTACTGCATGCAACCACTCACTAGATTGGTGAGTTCATTCCATTTTCTCAGCATAAACACCTCTCTTGGTAGGGAAAGCTTGACCACAGAGCTCCTGCAACTTCCTACTTTTGAGACAGAAAGACCTCCCTTCAACCATAGCCTTAATTGTCTAGGTTTGACCCTCTATGCTAACCTACATTTTAGGGCCACCCTCTGCCTTGGGTGGTATGTCCCCTCTTGCACATGGTTCCTTCTTTCCACTCCCTTGCCCTCTCAGCCTCTCATTGGCCCTCTCTCACTCACTTGTGGGAAGACCTAGCACTAGGCAAACCGTTGTGCTTTGCCCATGCCACTGGTCCCTGGCCAAGAGCTGACAAGCTATTGGACAGGTAGCACCCCTCTTGCTCAGAGTCTCACTTTCCCTTGGAATGCCACTGGAAGGTCTTGAGTTCTCTGCCCCCAATGGGAGATGCCCAGACGCCCACCCTCCAGACAGGATCTCCTCTGGAGAATGTAAGTTTCTACACCTACTGCCAGCTGGCACCAGGGCCTCTAAGTTTACATTCTTCTGTAATTAAACCTCACCTCAATGACAGATCAAAAACAAAGCCTTCTTGAAATATTGCCAGTGATTGGGTAAATAAAGGTTCCTCCAGGTAGATAGAGGTTTCCATGTACAAGCCTCATTGATCCAAACCTTTCAATGTATACTTACAGGATTTTTTTCCTATTCAACATTTATCTTTTGCCTATATATGTGTTTCAGTGTCCAGCCAGACACAGATATTTCTTATAGCCACAACAGCTCCAAAGCAGATACAGGTGTTCAACTCTGGCCTCACAGACTTCCAACATGCTGGACCTGCACCTTCCCTCCCAGCCATGGATGTTCTTGCAGACCCTGGAAAGCATCAAAGCAGCCTATTCTTCCTGGACTTGGCCAACATTTCAGACTTTTGACCTCCCTACAGCACCCCCAGTGTCAGAAGGAAGTAGCCAGAAGAGAATCTACACTCGTTATTCACTTGTTAACAAGAGGCTGAAATGGTGTGCTTCATGACCAGGACAGGTGGCTCAGGTTCTCCCAGCATTCCCCAGTCCCTACCTGCTGCCTCGCATGGATGGCAACTCTCTCTATTGACAATCCTCTACCCTAAATTTTCTAGGGCAGAGGGTTCCCTTACTCTTGACCTTGCAATCTGACTATTTTGTTGCTATAATTCTTCTCTCTCTCTCAACCTCTTGCATGACAACCAAGAGCTGCTTCCAATGAACCTAACTTCATATACTTTAACTTACTTTATAAAAAGCAGCCCAAGCTCCCCATTTTTAATTATAGAAAAAGGGAGGAATGTTAGTATTTTGGAACACAATCTGCTTCTGGGTTGCCCAGCAACCTATGATGTCATCATATGTAGCCAGCCAGCCAGCCAGTTGACCATGCCCCCTTAAAAGGGCTGGTCCAACATGTGCTCTCTCTCTTACTCTTACCCCCTCTCTTATTTTCTCTCTCTTACTCTATTTTCTCTCTCTCTCTCACTCTATCTTACGCTTTTTCTCTTTCTCTGGGGCACTCCATTCCCCCTTTACATCTCTCTTTCCCCACCATGCCCTGCTACCCGCTTCCACCATACCCCCCTAATAAACCTCTTACAGAGAATATCGGAAACACAGCTATTCTTGTGTCCTAGGTATACAACAGGAACATATTTCTCTATCCTGAATGCCCAGTTTTAATTGTAAACCCCAGGAGCAGAGGGTTTCTCCCTGACCACTGAGTCAGACACAGATGCTGATCCAGCCAGGTCATCCAAGGCAAGCCTACTCAAAGAAGATGACAACTCTCTGTAGAAAGACACCAGCTGTCAGATAGTTTATTGCCCCTCACATCTCCTTTTACATACACAGATCATTCTCTTTTTCAGTCAAACCCGTCCCAGGAATTGTCTGCTTTCCAGCTCTTTTCCCTGCTCTTAACGACTCAATACCACACGGAATGCTAGGCCCTGCCAGCATGTACATCAATAAGAATATGAAGGTACATTTGGTGATTATACAAGTAACTGATCAGTTCAAAGTCACAACCTAGAAAATTTCAGATCCAAGACCACAGTAGGAGATCACCTTGTCTTTGGGTACATTCCCCTCAATCACACATCACTTTGAAGCTTCTCTACTAAGGAAGCTGTCCAATTAAATAAACATTAAAGTTTAATTTCTTACCTCACATTGTCACAGAGGTAAACAGGAGTAAAGGTGTGGGTCTGGATAAAGAGATGAGGTAAAGGCTTCTAGGGTATCAGAAGAGGATTCACATATGCACAGGATAAGAAATACTGGACACTGAGGATAGTGTGTTAACTCTTCTCCATGGAAACTTCAAGATTGTCTTAAATGCTGATTGTCTGAGAGAGAGAATGATTTCAGAAACAGGTGAAAACCAGTAGGAGTTTCAAGAGCCAGATATTTAAAGTGCCAAATGGAGAGCCTGCTTTGAGAGAAAGACTCAGTAACCCTACATGCCTTATTCTGGGTAGTTGAAACACACAACCCTCAGATGACAGTTCCTGGGTCCAAGACTCTTAGTTCTGCAGAAGTGTCATATATTTCTTTCAAGTGGTCAATAATAAAGTCATGTGACTTTCTCATCACAGATTCCATTATTGTTTGTTAAATGCACTGATATGTCCTCAATCAGTGAATACTTACTGTGAAAATGCTCCCTGAACAAGGCAACTCTTTGAATAAAAAGCTTAGTAATATTCCAATTGTAGATCAACTACAATTTCTGTAACATTTTTTTTAATTGGGGGGAGGGATCAGGGTAGTTTCCAGTTTCTGGCTTTTACAAATAAAGCTGCTACAAACATGGTTGAACAAATGTCCTTATTGTATACTTGAGACTATTTTGGATATATGCCTGGAGGTGAATGGTTGAATATTGAAGAAGCACTAGTCTTAGTTGTCTGAGATAGCACTCAGGTTACATTTTTCTACATGTAGACATCCAGTATTACCAGCACCATTTGTTGAAGATGCTATCTTTTTTCCATTGTATGGTTTTGGCATCTTTGCCAATGGTCAGGTGTCCATAAGTGTGTGGGTTTATAACTGGGTCTTCTATTCAGTTCCGTTGATCCACAATTCTGTTTCTATGCCAGTACCATGCAGTTTTTTACTGTTGCTTGAGATCAGGGATGGAGATACCTCCAGAAGATCTTTTATTGTAGAGGGTTGTTTTAGCAATTCTGGGATTCTTGTTTTGCCATATGAAGTTGTGAATTTTTCTATAAAGATTGGTAAGACTTGTGTTGGAAATTTGAAGGTAACTGCATTGAATCTGAAGATGCTTTTGGTAAGATGGCCATTTTTACAATGTAAATCCTGCCAAGCCATGAGCATGGTAGATCTTTCCATCTTCTGATATCTTCTTCTAATTCTTTCTTTAGAGATTTAAATTTTTTTTCATACAAGTTTTTGACTTGCTTGGTTACAGTCATACCAAGTCACATTACGTTTTTGACAGAATACAATTACACATCAAAGATATCATCCACTATGTCCAAGTAGGCTTTATCCCAGGTGTGCAGGGGTGGTTTCATATGCAGAAATCCTTCAATATGATCCAACATATAAAAAAAGAAAGAAAAAAAACACATTATAATCTCCTTATATGCTGAAAAAGCATTTGCAGAAAACCAACACCCATTCATTTTTAAAGTATTGGAGAAATAAGGGATACAAGGCACATATCTAAATATAGTAAAGGCAATGTACAACAAGCCTATAACCAACACCAAACTATACTGAGAGAAATAAGTAGCCATCCTGTATACAAAAAATAAAAGGGTTGAGAAAAAGTTAGGGAAACCAAAAGAATTAAGAGGCCATACCTCCTAATCATAACCAGACATTTCCTGACTGGGGACTCCACATGTAAATTATAAATGGGCTTTGGGGGGACATTGCAATTCAAATCACCATCAAGTAGAAAAAGATGCAGGGAATTCTAGGCTGAAAGAACATAGTTATCCTGAAAGTTTGTCATTCAATATAATGTTTAAATTCCAGCAACTTCCAATGACTAAAGAACAGAACTGACAATATCCTTTGGGGAAAACGTAGAATATTTCCATAAAGGAGTATGATTCAGCTAAGAAAATGACAACAAGATATTTTCAGGCAAATGGAGAGAACCAGGAAAAATCATACTGGGTGAAATAACTGAAATACAGAAAGATAAATATGGTATGTATTCAATTATGAGGAGGTCTCCTAATAGTGGGGATTATGTACCAATAGAACATCTATTTTGATGAAACCAGTCTTCCACTAGGGGCATTTGATAGCAGTTAACTGAGTTGTTGGGCTGGGTCACCAATAGAAACTGTCAAGCAAACCAGATTGTTGTTATTAAAATATGTTGCTCTCCGCACTCAACTGATAGATCAGTGCCATGTTTTCGATCCACAAAGATGTTTCCTTCTGCATCAAATGGGATTTCATACAGAGACCCACAGTTTGATATTATGTAGAGAGAGACCTTAAAACACTAAGCTCTAAATGGGATTTCCCTATGAAATGTTACCTTCCCTCAGTTCCCTGATAAGCCTGCAGGAGGAGAGGCAGGAAGTGTGTCATAAGTAGAGGCAATTGAGGACACAAGAAGAATGATGCCCTGAGAATCAGGACACAGAAGAAGATAATGCATCCAACCTTGATGAGACCTGATAAACTAGGGTCAGATAGAAGGGGAGGACCTTGCCTATCAGGGAAGTAAAAAAAGAGCATGAATATAGAGGAAGGATTGGGTGTGGGATTGGAAAGAATAGAGGGAGGGGGTAGCAGAGGGGATACAAAATGAAATATTCCTAATGAATAAATATATACGAAAAAGTGTGATCAAGGTGATAAATTATAGAGCTCTTCAGGACTGATGGTTTCTTCATAAGATTGTGCCAGTGTGCAGCAATAATGATTCAGTTTTGTTTGAGAAATTTTGCACTGAGACTCTGATCATGTTCCAATGAGCATATGAACAACACTTACTTCAATTGATGTATTTAAAAAAAAATTAGTGTGACACATAGGTAGGAATTTGAACCTGGGAGCAATGGAAAAGGAGTATAATATATGTAATATGAAATTCCCAGATAATCAATAAAATAATATATTGACAGTTTTACAATGATACAAATTTCTCTAACTGGAAGGCCCAGGTATAACCTGTAAACCCGAGGAGGAGGAGCATTCCTCCCTGACCACTAAGTGGTATATAGCTGCCATCCATTTTGGTCAGCCAAGGCAACCCTGCCCATAGAGTGTTGGCAACACTAGTATGCAGCAGCACCAACTATCAAATATTTCATTGCCCCTCTATTCTCTTTTTCCATACACTGATCTGTCTCTGTTTCAGCCAAACCAGTCTCAGGAATTTTCTGATTTGCATCTCTTTTCCCTGCTCTTAAAAACTCAACACCACAGGGTACACTAGACCCTGCCAGTCTCTTGTATCAATAAGACTGTGAAGGTACATTTAGTGAGTATGGGAGTAACTGCTCGGTTCACAGTCACAACCTCGGAATTTTCAGATCCCAAACCACACTAGATGACTATATTGTCACTCTGTACAGCTCTTTAATTACACATCACGTTGAAGCTTCCCTATTTAGAAAGCTGTCTATGTCAATAAACATTAAAGTTCCATTTCCTATATGACATTGTCACAGAGGTAAACAGGAGTAAAAGTGTGTGATGTGGATAAAGGGATGAGATAAAGGCTTGCTGGGTTTAAAAGAAAAAGTCACTTGTGCACAGGATCAGAGAAACTGCACACTCAGTAAAGTTTGTTTACTAATCTCCATGGAAACCTCAGGATTCTCTTACGTGCTCATTTGTTAAGAGGGAGAAGGTGTCAAGAATGAGGTGAAAGCCAGTAAGAGTTTCAGGAGCCATTTATTAAAAGGGCCAAGTCGAGTCACTCTCAGACCAACCAAGCTGCAAAGTAGTCTTTGAAGACTGGATCATCTCTGATGAAGACCCGAATCATATGGAAAGGGCGCTCTCCAACCTGTTGTGCTCCTTGTTGGCAGGGAAGTGTGTCCCAGGCTACCACATTTTGTGAGCTATCTCCTGCGTTGGGGTGAGCATTGGTGATGCAGCTATCTTTGAGTCATTTCTGCTCTGTAAATCACCCCTCACCCATAGTCCTGCAAGTAACCCTAATAAACACATTGGTTCACCAAAAAAAAAAGGGCCAAGTCGAAAAAAAAAAAAAAACTTGAAAGAAAAGCTGAGTAGCCCTGCATGCCTCAATCTTGGCATCTGAAAGCCCACAAACCAGTGATGTCAGTTCCACTATCCACATGTCATATATTTGTTTCAAGTGATTATTAACAGTCATGTGTCTTTGACATGTGACTTTCATATCATCACAGATTCCATTACTCTTTATTAAATGCAAAGATACATCCACCATCAGTGAATTGCTTACTGTAAAATTGCTCCCTGAGCAAGGCAATTTTTTGAACAAAAAGAGTATAACTGGATTTTTGCTCATATGTTCAAAGAGACCATCAAGGATATTGTGTCAGCAAGCACACATCTTATTGTAGTCCTGCAAAACAAAGAGATTTTCATACTGAACCACAAGTGACAGGCAGAGAGAGGGTGACAGTGAGAGACAGAGATAGAATGAGCTAGACAGATACAGAAATACAGAGACTGAGACTTAAAGAAACAAAGATATAAAGTGACAGAGATTAAGAGACGCCATTCTGTCTGGTCACTATCATTAGAGGGACTTCTAGGTTAAAATTAGATAGTTTGTTATTCAATACAATGATTAAAATTCAAACAACTTCCAAGTTAAAAGGATTGATGATCTTCTATGGGGAAAGTGTAGGATATTTCCATAAAGGAGTATTATTCATCTAAGAAAATTACATCATATATTTTTCATGCAAATAGATGGAACAAGGAAAAATTGTCCTGGGTGAAGTAACTAAAATGCAGAAAGACAAACATGGCATATATTCACTTATTAGGGGGTCACCTAATAGTGAGGAATAAAGTTCCAATAGTCCATCTATTGTGAACAAACCAGACTTAATCTAGGGGTATTGGTTGGCAGTTAATTGAGTTGTGGGGCCAGAGTATCCTATGGCATTTTTCAAGCAACCCCAAGCTGTCACAATTAAAATATGTTGTTCTTTGCCCTCAACTGAGAGATCAGTAACATGTTCTTGTATCCACAGATACTTCCTTCTGCATTAAATTGGATTGCATACAGAGACGCACAGTCTGATATTATGTAGAGAGATACCTTAAAACACCCAGCTCTAAATGCGATTTCCCTATGAAATTTTCCCTCACCTCAGAGCTCTGGGAAACCTCCATGAGAAGAGTCAGGAAGAATGTCTTAAGTAGAGGCAATTGAGGACCCAAGAAGAACGATGCCCTGAGAATCAGGACACAGATGAAGATAATGCATCCAACCTTGATGAGACCTGATAAACTAGGATCAGATCGAAGGTGGAAGAAGACTACAATAAGATGACTCCTTGCTGACATGACATTTGTAAAAATGTCTGTAAAAATATTAGCAAGGTCCCAATTAAGTGCTTTTTATTCAAAAAGTTGCATTTGTCAGGGAGTATTTTCACAGTAAGTAATTCACTGACTGAGAACATATCTGTGCATTTTACAAATAAAATCTGTGACAATGTGAAACTCACATGTCAAGGACACATGTGATATTAATGACCACTTGAAAGAAATATGTGACATTTTTCATGAACTAAGAGTCTTGGACACAGGAACTGTCATCTCTGGGTTGTGTGCTTTCAGCTGCCCAAATTGAGGCATGTAGGGCTGCTCAAAGCAGGCTGGCCATTTGGCCCTTTTAATAACTAGACAGTGAAACTCTTACAGGCTTTCACCTGTTTGATGACATCAATCTCACTCTAAGCCAATCAGCAACTGAGAAAATATTGAGTTTTCCATGAAGATGATTAAAGAGACTTTCCTTAGTGTCCAGTATCTCTGATCCTGTGTACATGCAAATTTTTCTGTGAAACTGAACAAGCCTTTATATCATCCCTTTATCCAGGAGCCTCACCTTTACTCCTGTTTACCTCTATGAAAATGTCAGGTAGGAAATGAAAATTTAATTATACTTTATTTAATTGGACAGCTTCCTAAGTAGGGAAGCTTCAAAGTGATGTGGGATTAAGGGGATTGTGCCTGATTACAAAGTGGGCTCCTACTGTGGTATTGGATCTGAAATTTCCTACATTGTGACTTTGCACTGAGGAGTTACTCCCATACTCACTAAATGGACCTTCACAGTTTTATTGATATAATAGGCTGGTGGGATTTAGGGTTCCCTGAGGTATTGATTCTTTAAGAACAGATAAAAGAGAAGGAAACCAGATAATTTCTTGAACAGGTTTGGCTGAAACAGTGAAAGATTGGTATCTATTAAAGGAGGAATGAAGGGCAAGATATTAAAAGGCAGCTGGTGATATTCCACACTAATGTTGTCAACCCTCTATGAGCACGGTTGTCTTGGCTGACCTGGCTGGATGGGCAGCTGTATCCTAATCAGTGATTAGTGAACACATTTCCTAGTCCTGGAGTTTATAGTTAAAATTGGGCAATCAGGACAGAGAATGGATCGGTGTTATATGCCTAGGGTAAAAGAGCAGCTGTATTACATGCTGTGGTTCTCCAGAATACCCTCTAAAGGAAGTGTTAGTGCAAGTACTGCTTGTTCAGAGGTGCCACCTGACCATAGCTGCCATGAACTAGTGGTTACCCAGCTATGAGCTAGAATCTGGCATAGAAACTGGGGTCTGACATAGCTAGATAACCACTAGTTCATGGCAAGGATTTTCTACTACACAATGAGTTCCTGGAAAGAATGCCTTACAAAGTCAAATCCTGCCCTCCTTTAGTGGAATCCTCTCTCCATGTTAAAAGTCATTTTAAAAGTTTTCAACATATTATTTTTATTGATCATGTGGGAATTTCATATTACATACATTACACTCCTTTTCCATTGCTTCCAAGTTCAAATTCCTAACTATGTGTCACACAATTTTTTTTTAAATACATCAATTGAAGTAATTGTTGTTCATATACTCATTGGAATATGATCATAGTCTTGGGGCCAAGTACCTTAAAGAAAACTGAGTTCATCATTGCTGCACACTGGCATCATCCCAAGAGGAAGCCATAACTCCCAAATGAGCTCTATACATTATCACTTTGATCACACTTTTTCTTATGTATTTATTCATTACAATTGGTTCACTTTGTATCCCCTCTGCTACCCCTCCATATTCTCCTTCCATGCCACCCCCCACCTCCCTCTATCCCTATGTCCTTTTTTTTAGTTCCCTGATAGGAAAGGTCCTCCTCACCCTTCTGTCTCCAGGATTTCAGATCTCATCAAGGCTTTCTGCATCATCTTTCTCTGAGGCCTGACTTTCAGAATATTGTTCTCCTTCTGTCCTCATTTCCCTCTACTTATGACACTCTTTCTGGCTCCTCTCCTGCAGGCTTATTAGAGAACTGAGGGGAGGGAGAATTTCATAGGGAAATAACATTTGGAGCTTAGTGTTGTAAGGTCTCTCTCTGCATAATATCGGACTGTGGGTCTCTGTATGAAAACACATTTGATGCAGAAGAAAATATCTTTGTGGATCCAGTAACATGGCAATGATCAATCAGTTTAAGGTAGAGAGCAGCATATTTTAATAACAACAGGTTGGGTTGTGTGAAAATTTTCATATGATGCCTTGGCCCAAACAGCATAATTCACTGCCACCGAATCCCCCAGTAGAAGACTGGTTTGGTCAAAATTAGATGGCCTATTGGAACTATATTCCTCACTAATTAGAAGACCTTATAATAAGTGAATACATACAATATTTGTCTTTCTGCACATTACTTACTTTACCCAGGATGATTTTTCCTAGCTCAATATATTTGCCTAAAAATATCATTATATCTTTTTCTTAGCTGAATAACAGTCCATTGCATAAATATTCCACATTTTCCCCAAAGGAGATTGTCAGTCCTGTTCTTTAGAACGTGGAATTTGCTGGGACTTTAATCATTGTATGAAATGACAAACTATCAGGATAATTATATTCTTTTACCCTAGAAGTCCCTCCATCTTCTCTCACTTCCTGTTGATTTGAACTGCAATTTCTCCTTACAGCTCCTCTCTTTACATGTCAAGGCCTCATTGAGGAAATGTCTGGGAAGTGTGAGGAGATATGGCCTTGTTAGATATTATAATTCGTATTGGTGTTATATTATAGCAGTGTGTGCTTTGAGGTTGATATGCCAAAGAATGTGAACAGACAGAATGGTTCTCTGTCTCTGTCACATTATATCTTTGTTTCTGTAGGTTTGGTCTCTCTATTTATGAATCTGTCTCTCTAGCTCTTTCTTTCTCTGTCTCACCCAGTCTCCCTCTCTCTGCCTGCTGCTTGTAGTCCAGTATGAAAAGTTCTTAGATCTACTAAAGGACTACAAAATTTTCTGCTTCCTGATGTGAAATTCTGGATAGTCTCTGTAAAAATATTAGCAGGGTCCAATTAAATGCTTTTTGCTCAAAAATTTGCCTTAATCAGAGAGTATTTTCCCAGTAAGTAATTCACTGACTGGGGATATACCTGTGCATTTAATAAATAATATTGGAATTTGTGATAATATGAAAGTCCATGTCAAGGACATGGGACTTTACTAATGACCACTTGAAAGAAATATGTGACAGATTAACTGAACTAAGAGTCTTGGACACAGGAACTGTCATCTGTGTTGTGTGCTTCCAGCTGTCCAGATTGAGGAATGTAGGGCTGCTCAACCTGTCTCTCAAGCAGGCTGTCTACTTGTCCCTTTTAATAACTGGCTCCTGAAACTCTTACTGGCTTCAACCTCTTTCAAGACATCATTCTCCCTCTCAGGCAATCAGCACATAACCATTGTGATATCATAATAGCATTGGGATGTCACGATGAATTTTCAAGTCATGATGCCATTGTGATGTCATAAAAGCTTTGTGGTGTTATCATAGCAATGGATGTCCTAATATCATTGTGAAGTCTTAATTTTGTGAAGTCATAATAGCTTTTTGATTTCAAAATTTCATTGTGACATCATAACACAATCATGTCTACTTACCATTGCGAAGTCATAATAGCATTGTGATGTCATATTAACAATGTAAAATCATAATATCATTGAGATGTCATATATATTATGACATATTATAATGTCATAATTGAATTGTGATGTCAAAATACCTTTATGATGTCATAATAGTATTGTGATTTCCTATCATTGTGATGTGGTAATAGCATTGAGATATCATAAGAGCGTTGTGAAGTCATAAGAGCATTGTAAAGTCATAGTACCATTGAGATGTCTTAATATCATTGGAAAGTCATACTATTGTGAAATCATAATAGCACTATAATGTCATAAGTCCAGTGTAATATATAACACAATCATGTTGTAAGAGCACTGTGATGTCATCAAGCGTGGTTATGTCATAATAAAATTGTGATGCCATAATAGCATTGTGAAATCCTAAAACCACTGGGATGCCATATCATTGTGATGTCATAATAGTATTATGATGTTATAATACTTTGTGATGTTTTAATAGCATTTTTATTTCATATCATTGTAATGTCATAATAGCATTGTGATGTCATAATAGAATTGTGATGTCATATCATCTGATGTCATAAAAGCATTTAGATGTCACACCATTGTCCTGTCATAGTACATTTTTGAAGTAATAAGATGATTGTGATGTCATAATAGAATTGTGATGTCATAAACATATTGTGAAATCATAATACCATTGGGATGTTACAACATTGTGATATAATAGCAGTGTTATGACAAAATACATTTGTGATGTAGTAATAGCATTGTGCTTTCATATCATAATGATGTAGTAATAGCATTGTGATGTAGTAATAGAATTCTGATGTCATATGTCATTATGATGCCAACATTTCATTGTGAGCCATACCACAATCATGTTGTAATAGCACTGTGATGTCAGAATGGCATTAGGATGTCATGATAAATTTTGATATTATGAGGCCATTATGATGTCATAATACCTTTGGTATGTCATTATATCATTGGGATGTCCTAATTACCTTGTGAAGTCATAATAGAATTTTGAAGTCAAATTTACATTGTGATGTCAAACCACAATCATGTCGTAGTACCATTGTGATTTCATAATAGCAATGGGATATCATGATGAATTTTAATGTCATAATGCCACTGTGAAATGATAATGGCATTGTAATGTCATCATAGCATTGTGGCATTATCATAACCTTGTGACTTCATAATAGCATTGTGATGTCATACATTGCATTGTGATGTCAAAATTCCTTTCTGATGTCATACTACAATCATATCATAATAGAATTGTGATGTCATCATAGTATTATGATGTCATAATAGCATTGGAATATCATGATAACTGTGGGATTTTATAATAGATTTGGGATGTAATAATACCATTGGGATGTCATGACATTTTTGAAGTCATCATAGCAAGTCATCAATTGTGATATCCTAATACAATTGTAATGTCATAACAAAATTGTGATATCATATATCATTTTGAAGCCATCATATCATTGTAATATCCTTATACTATTGTGATATCATAGTAGCATCATGATGTCATCATAGCATTGTGATATCATCATAGCATTGTAATGTCATAATTCCATTGTGATATCAACACTCCATTGTGTTGTCATACCACAATCAATACAAAAAGCATTGTGCTGTCATAATAACATTGGAATATAATAATGAATTTTGTTGTCATAATACCATTGTGATATCATAATGACTTATTGATGTCATCAGAGCATTGTGAAGTCATAATAGCATTGTGAAGTTAAAACACAAATGTGATGTTTTTATAGCATGTGATGTCATACCATTTTGAGGTTATAATAGCATTGTGATGTCCAAATAGCATTGATATTTTATACCATTTTAATATCATTGTAATACCATTCCGATATTATAATGCCTTTTTGAAGTCATGATAGATTTGTGATGTGATAATACCTTTCTGATTTTATCATAACATTTTGTGATGTCATAATACCATTGTGATCTCATAATGCCATTGTGAAGTCATACTAGCGTATTTAGGTCTTTGCATGATTGTGATGTCATAATACCATTTTGATATCATCGTAATATTGTAAAGTCATAAAAGCATAGTTATTCTTCATGGCATTGTAATGTCATCATTGTATTGTGAAGTCATGACACGATTATGGTAGCATAATAGCACTGTGATGTCATTATACCATTATGATGACATAAGAGCATTATAATGTCAACATAGCATTGGTATATCACAACAGCATATTGAGGTCATAAACCCAATGTGATGTTATTATAGTATTGTGATGCTATAATAGTATTGTGATGTCCCATTACCATTGTGATGTCATCCAGTTGTAAGTCATAACATTGTGATGTCATAATAGCATTGTAATGTCATGAAACCATGTTTATGTCATAATATTATTGGGATATCATGATGAATTTCAATGTCAAAATGAAATTGTAATGTCATAATATCATTATAATGTCATAATAGAATTGTGATGTCATAATAGAATTGTGGTGTCACAACACCATTATGATAGCATAACAGCATTTTGAAGTCATCATAGCATTCTGATTTTAGCATTATGTTATCAAAACAGCATTGTGAAATCAGAATACCATTGGGATGTCATAACATTGTAATATCATAATTCATTTGTGAATTCATAATAGCACTGCTATTTCATATCATTGTCCTGTACTAATAGAATTGAGATATCATAAAGCATTTTGAAATCATAATATCATTGTGATTGCATCGTAGCATTTTGAACTCATAACACCATTATGATATCATAACAGTATTGTCATTCATTATAATTTTGATGTCATAATACATCACAATTATTACATTGAGTTGTCAGAATAAAATAATTGTCATAATGCTATTTTTTGAGGTCATAATAGCATTTTGATATTATACTAGCCTATTTAGGTCATAATGTGATTGTGATGTCATCATAGCATTGTAATGTCATAATACCACACTGAGGTCAACATATCATTGTGATGTCATATTACCATACAAGGGCATTGTGATATCATCATCGCATTGTGATATCACATCATAATAGCATTGTAATGTCATGATAGTATTGTGAATTCATAACACCATTGGGCTGACATAATAGCATTGTGCTGTCATAATAGTATTGAGATGTCATACAATTGCCAGTTCATAATAGCATTGTGATATCCTGATAACACTGTGATGTCATGATAGCATTGTGAAATCATGATAGCACTGTAATTTTACAGTAGCATTGGATATCGTAGTACCATTGTGATGACATAACACCATTGTAATGTCATAATAGCATTGTGAAGTCCTCATAGAATTGTGACGTCATAATACCATTGTGATATCAAAATTCCATTAAGATGTTATAATTCCATTGTGATGTCATACAACCATCATGTCTGAATAGCATCAGCATGTCATGATGTCATAAACAATTTTGATGTAATAATACTTTTAAGATGTCATCATAGTATTATGATGACCTAATATCATTGTTACACCATACCATTGTGATGTCATAATAGCATTGTGAATTTTGAGGTCATAATATCATTTTGAGATCATAATGCCATTGTGATATCATAATAGCATGTACCTGCAAATTTCATGATTTCCTTGCTTTTTATTGCTGAGTAATATGTGTGAATTGATTGCTGAGTAAATGTATAGATATACCACAATTTCTGTATCCATTTTTTCAGTTGGGAGGCATCTGTATTGTTTTCAGGTTTTGTCTATTACAAATAAAGCAAGGAAATCATGAATGTAAACTGGTACAACCACTCTGGAAAGCTATCTGGCACTTCCTAAGACAAATAGTAATAGTGCTTCCTCCAGACCCAGCTATACCACTGCTAGGTATATACCCAAAGTTTGTTCAAGTACACAAAAAGGACACTTGCTCAACCATGTTTATAGCAGCTCTATTTGTAATAGCCAGAACCTGGAAACAACCCAGATGTCCATCAACGGTGGAATGGGTACAGAAATTGTGGTATTTTTATACAATGGAATACTACTCAGCAATCAAAAAGGAGGAAATCATGAAATTTGCAGGCAAATGGTGGGATCTAGAAAAGATCATTCTGAGTGAAATATCCCAGAAGGAGAAAGACAAACATGGGATATACTCACCTATATAGACCTATAAGATATGATAAACATAATGAAATCTATACACCTAAAAAAGATAATCAATTGAGCGGACATGGGGTAAGATGATCAATCCTCATTTAGAAAGACAGATGGGATGTGCATTGAACGTATGACAGGAGTCTACTGAGCGCATCTGAAAGACTCTAACTAGCAGTGTTTTCAAAGCAAAGACTCATGACCAAACCTTTGGCAGAGTACAGGGAATCATAAGAAAGAAGGGGAGTTAGTCTGATGGGGAAAGGATAGGAGCTCCACAAGGACCAAATATATCTGGGCACAGGGTGTTTTCTGAGACTGACATTCAACCAAGGACCATGTATGGACATAACCTAGAACCTCCACTCAGATGTAGCCTGTGGTAGCTCAGTAACCAATTGGTTTCCCAAAGTGAGGGGAACAGGGACTATTTCTAACAGGAACTCGATGACTGGCTCTTTGGTCTCCCCACCCCCGAAGGGAGGAGCAGTCCTGTTAGGCCACAGAGGAGGGCTTTGCAGCCAGTCCTGAAGATACCTGATAAAACAGGATCAGATGAATGGGGAGGAGGTCCCCCCCATCAGTGGA
Source organism: Meriones unguiculatus (assembly GCF_030254825.1). Taxonomy (NCBI): domain Eukaryota; kingdom Metazoa; phylum Chordata; class Mammalia; order Rodentia; family Muridae; genus Meriones; species Meriones unguiculatus. The sequence goes on along the minus strand of NW_026843709.1, from coordinate 30,369,912 downwards.
CTTGGAAAGGGGCACGGTGGAGATGAGGGAGGGAGGGAGGGAGGGACTGGGAGGGAATGAGGGATCGGGACACGGCTGGGATACAGAGTTAATAAAATGTAACTGATAAAAATAAATAAAAAAAAATAAAAAAAAAAAAAAAAAAAAAATAAAGCTGCTACAAACACAGTTGAGCAAAAGTCCTTATTGTGTACGTGAGCCTCTTCTTCATATATGTCTAGGAGTGGTATAACTGGATCTTGAGAAACTGCTATACCTTGTTGTCTGATAAAGAGCCAGATTGATTTCCAGAGTGGTTGTACAAGTTTACATACCCACCAGCAATGTAGTAGGGTTCCCCTTCTCCACAACCTCTCCAGCATGTGTTGTCACTTGAGGTTTTGACGTTGGCCACTGATAGGTGTAAGGTGAAATTTCAGGGTAGTTTTGATTTGCATTTTCTTGATAGCTAATGATGTTGAGCATTTCCTTCAGTGTTTCTCTCATTCGATATTCCTCTATCAAAAATTCTCTGTTAATCTCTGTTCCTCAGTTTTTACTTGGATTACTTGATTTGTTTTTTTTTCAGCTTCTTTATTTCTTTATATATACTTGGTATTAGCCCTCTCTCACATAGAGGCTTGGTGAAGATTCTTTTCCAATATGAAGGTATTCATTTTGTTTTGATCACAATGCCCTTAGCTTTAGAGAAGCTTTTCAGTTTCTTGAGGTCCAATTTAACAATTGTTGCTCTTAGAGCCGGTGCTGTTGGTGTTCTGTTCAGGAAGTTGTCTCCTGTTTCAATGAGTTCAAGGTTCTTTCCCACTTTTTCTTCTAACTGATTTAATGTGTCTGGATTTTTGTTAAGGTCTTTGATGCACACTTGGACTTTAATTTTCTGCAGGGTGATAAGTATGGATCTATTTGCATTTTCCTATGTCTAGACATCCAGTTAGATCAGCACCAATTGTTAAAGATGCTATCTTTTTTTTTCATTGTATGGTTTGGTATCTTTGTCTAAACTCAGGTGTTCATAATAGCGTGGGTTTATATCTGGGTCTTTTATTAAGTCTCTTTGACACACCATTTTGTTTCTGTGACAGGACTATGTAGTTGTTATTAATGTTGCTCTATAATATAACTTGAGATCAGGGATGGAGATACCTCTAGAAAATCTTTTTATTTTAGAAGGTTGTTATAACAATTCTGCCTTTCTTATTTTTTCCACACCAAGTTTCTTTCAATGTCTATAAATACTTCTGCTGGTAATTTTATGGAAATTGCATTGAATGTGTAGATTGTTTTTGTAAGATGGCCATTTTGACAATGTTAATCCTATCAAGCCATGAGCATGAGAAATCTTTCCATCTTCTGATATCTTCTTCTAAATCTTTATTCAGAGACTTGACATTTTTTTTTTTTCATACAAGTCTTTGACTTGCCTGGTTACAGTCATAACAAGGTACTTAATGTTTTGTTTTTTGTTTTTTGTTTTTTTTTACCAAATAAGAACACTTCAAAGATATCATCCACTATGACCAAGTAGGCTGTTTACCAGGTATGCAGGGGTGGTTCAATATATGGAAATACATCAATTTGATCCACCATATTAAAAAAAATGAAAGAAAAAAAACAGATGATAATCTCTTTAGATGCTGAAAAGTCATATGATGTAATCAAACCTTTATTCATGTTTAAAGTATTGGAGAGATCAGGGGATACAAGGCACATATCTAAATATAGTAAAGGCAATATACATCAAGCCTATAGACAACATCAAACTAAACTTAGAGAAACTTTAAGGAATCCCACTGAATCAGGAAGAAGGCAAGGCTGCCCAATCTCTCCATATCTCTTCAATATAGTTCTGGAAGTCCTTGCTAGAGCAATAATACAAAAAGGAGATCAAGGGGAAACAACTTGGAAAGGAAGAATGCAAATATCACTATCTGTAGACGATATGATATTATACCTGAGTGACCCCAAAAATTCTACCACAGAATTTCTTCAGCAAATTCACAGAATTTCTTGATAAACACCTTCAGCAAATTGGCTAGATAGAAAATTATCTCAAAAAAATCAGTAGCCCTCCTGAATAAAAAACCAAATGGCCAAGAAAGAAATTATTGAAACAAAGTAATTATATTATCTAACAAGGTCATACCTTTTAGCCTAACCAAAAATTTCCTCACTGGGAACTCCACATTTAAATAGATGGGCTTCGAGGGGACATTTGCAATTCAAATCACGAGCAAGTAGAAGATGATGGAGGGATATCTAGGCTATAAGAACATTTCTATCCTGAAACTTTGTCATTCAATATAATGATTAAAGTCCCAGCAATTTACAATGACTAAAGAACAGGACTGAAAATCTCCTTTGGTGAAAACATGGAATATTTCCATAGAGGAGTATTATTCAGCTAAGAAAATTACATCATGATAATTTCAGGCAAATGGATGGAACCAACAGTAATCATCCTGGGTGAAGTAATTAAAATGCAGATAAATAGAGTATGTATTCACTTATTAGGAGTTCTCCTAACAGTAGGGGATTAAGTTTCAATAGGCTATCTATTGTGAACAAACTACTCTTCCACTAGGGGGATTGGATGGCAGTTATGTGAGTTGTGGGGCCAGGGAATCCTATGGAAATTTTCAAGCAACCAAGGCTGCTGTTATTAAAATATGTTGCTCTCTGCCCTCAACTGATATATCAGTGCCATGTTCTTGTATCCATAGAGTTGCTTTCTTCTGCATTAAATTGGATTGCATACAGAGACCCACGATCTGATATTATGTAGTGAGAGACCTTAAAACACCCAGCTCTAAATGAAATTTTCCTATGAAATTCTCCTTCCCCTCAGAACTCTGGGAATTCTCTAGGAGAGGAGGGAATGAGAGTGTCTTAAGTAGAAGGAATTGAGAACCCAAGGTGAACAATCCCTGAAAAATGCTGGCCATATAGTGACAATGCCCAAAAAGCAGAGGAGGCCTTTTTTTTAGGAAAAATCATCTTCCTGCCAAGGGGATTCTCCCTAACCCAGTATTCCAGGAAGCAGCAGAAACTAACAGCCAACACCTAAAACGACCCAACGAGTAGAGGTCATCAGAAAAGCTAAGCCAACAGAGCAATATGGTATCTCCAGAACGGAGCCATCCAGGAGCAAAGAGTCCTGGACACCCCAGCATAATTGAAATTAAAGAAGATGCCCCTATATCTATGCTGATGAAGAGGTTAATAGAGGAAACAAATAAAATAAGTAAAGAATTGAAGGAAGACAAAATCAAACAGATTATGGCCATCCGTGAAGAAATATGGGAAGATACAGCCAAACAGTTGGTAGCATTCAGAGAAGAAATAATTTAAAAACTGAAAGAAATAAAAGAAACAGAGGAATGTTCAAACACTTAAAGGAACTAAAAGTAAAACAGGAAAATACAATCAGACAGGTGAAGAAAATAAATAAAACAACTCAAGATCTGAAGATAGAATTGGAAAACTTAAAGAAAACACAAATGGAGGAAGTCATGGAAAGGAAGAATTTAGGGAAGAAAACAGAAACTATAGAGGTAAGCATAACCAACAGACTACAAGAGTTGGAAGAAAGAATCTCAGGTGTAGAGAGATACAATGGTAGAAATCAATGTATCTATCAAAGAAAATGTTAAATCCAAAAAAAATCCTGACACAGACCACCCAAGAAACCCAAGACAATATGAAAGGACAAACATAATTATAATTATAATAAGAATTGAGGAAAAAGAAGATTCCCTGATCCAAGGCCCAGAAAATATCTTCAACAAAATCATAGAAGGAAATTTCCCTAACTTAAAGGACAGGCCTAAAATATTACAAGAGGCCTACAGAACACGAATAAATTAGAGCAGAAAAGAAAACAAAACTATTGAAAGAATCAATAAAACCAAGAGCTGGTTTTTGAGAAAATCAAAAAGATAGACAAAACCTTAACCAAACTAACTAAATGGCAAAGAGACACTATCCAAATCAACAAAATCAGAAATCAAAAGGGGGACATAACAACAGACACTGAGGAAATCTAAATAATCATTAGGACTTACTTCAAAAGTCTGTTTGCCACAAAATTTGAAAATCTAAATGAAATGGACAATTTTCTGGATCAATTCCACTTACCAAAGCTGAATCAAGACCAGGTAAATTAATCAAATAGTCCTATATTTCCTAAGGAAATAAAAGTGGTCATCAAAAGTCTCCCATCCAAAAAAGCCCAGGACCAAATTCTACCAGATCTACAAAGAAGAGCTAACACCAATACTCTTCAAACTATTCCACAAAATAGAAATGGAAGGAAAACTACCAAATTCATTCTAAGAAGCCACAGTCACCTTGGTCCCTAAACCTCACAAAGACCCAACACACAAAGAGAAGTTCAGGCCAATTTCCCTTATGAACTTTGATGAAAAAATACTCAGCAAAATACTTGCAAACCAAATACAAGAACACATCAAAGATATCATCGATTATGACCAAGTAGGCTTCATCCCAGGGGTGGTTCAATATATGGAAAGTTATCAATGATATCCCTGCAGACTATCAAAGCTAATGTTGAGACTTATAGCCAAACTTTGGACAGAATACAGGGAATCTTATGAAAGAAGTGGGAAGTAGTAAGATCTGAAGGACAGGAGCTCCACAAGGAGGATAGAAACAAACAAACAAACAAAAAAAAAAACAATTGAACACAGGTGTCTTTCCTGAGACTCATACTCCAACCAAGGACCATTCATGGAGATAACCTAGAACCCCTGAACAGAACGAGCCCATGGCAGTTCAGTGTCCAAGTGGATTCCATATTAATGGGAACAGGGACTTCTTCTGACATGAACTGATTGGCCCCCTCTTTGATCACCACCCCTTGAGTGGGGAGCAGCCTTATCAGGCCACAGAGGAAGTCAATGTATCCACTCCTGATGAGACCTAACAGACTAGGATGAGAAGAAAGAAGAAGAAACCCCTACTGGTTGGCTTGGGGAGGGGCATGTGTGGAGAAGAGGGAGAAAGGGAAGAATTGGGAGGGAAGGTAGGAAAATGGATGGAGGGATACCGATGTAAATAAAGTATAATTAAAAATTAAATTAAATTAAAATTAAAAAAGAATTATATTTTCTAACAAGGCCATACCTCCATTCCAGATATTTCCTCTCTGGGGACTCCACATGTAAATAGATGAGCTTCAAGAAGACACTGCAATCCAAATTACCAGGATGTGGAAGTAGGTGAAGGAAATTCTAGGCTAAGGACATAGTTATCCTGATAGTTTGTCTTTCAATACAAAGATTAAAGTCCCAGCAACTTCCAAGGACAAAAAAGCAAGACTGACAAACTTCTTTGGGCTAAATGTGTAATAATTCCACAACAGAGCATTATTCATCTAAGAAAATGACATCACGATATTTTCAGGCAAAAGGACGGAACCAGTGAAAATAATCCTGGGTGAAGTTACTAAAATGCAGAAAGACAAATATGGTATGTAATCACTTATTAGGAAGTCTACTATTAGTGAGGGATAAAGTTCCAATAGGCTATCTATTATTAATAACCCAGTGTTCCACTAGGGAGATTGGGAGGTCAATTAATTGTGTTGTTGTGCCAGTGCATCCTAAGGAAATTTACAAGCAATCCTGGCTATTGTTATTGAAATATGTTGCTCTCTGCCCTCTAATAATAGATCAGTGCAATGTTCTTCCATCCACAGTGATGCTTCCTTCTTCATCAAATGGGATTGCATACAAAGTCCCATAGTCTGATATTATGCAGAGAGATACCTTAAAACACCCACCTCTAAATGGGATTTCCCTATGAAATTCTTCCTCAGCTCAGAACTCTGGGAAACCTGCAGGAGAGTATGCAGGAAGAGTGTCATAAGTAGAGGGAATTGAAGTCACAAGGAGAAAAATTTTCTGAGAATCAGGCCTCAGAGGAAAATGATGCAGCCAGCCTGGTTGACACCTGATAAGCTAGGGTCAGATAGAAGGGGGCGGATGATCTCCCTTATCAGGGAACTAGGGAAATGGTATAGGGATAGAAGAAGTGTGGGTGGTATTTGGAGGAGAAAAAGGGAGGGGACAACAGAGGGGAAACAAAGTGAACAAATTGTATTAAGAAATACATAAGAAAAAGTATGATCAAGGTGATGAAATACAGAGCTCTTCTCGACTGATGGCTTTTTTGGGGGGTTGGTGCCAGTGTGCGGCAAGGATGAATGTAGTTTTCTTTAAGAGACTTGGTACTGAGATTCTGATCATGTTCCAATGAGTAGATGAATAACACATACTAGAGTTGATGTATTTTAAAGAAAAAAAAATAGTATGACACATTGGTATGAATTTGAAGTGCGACAATGGTGAAGGATTGTAATGTATGTTATATCAAATTCCCACATAAGCAATAAAAAAATGTGTGGACAACTTTTACAATGACTTTCAACATGGGAAAAGATTCTGCTAAAGAAGGGCAGAGTTTGACTTTGTAAGGCATGCTTTCCAGGAACTCATTAGATAGCAGACAACCCTAGCCATGAATTAGGGGTTACCCAGCTACCTCTGACCCCAACAACTCACGTGGCACCTCTGAAGAAGCTATCCTGGAACAAACACTACATTTAGAAGTTTTGTCTCGTGGACCACAGCAGGCAACACAGCTTTTCTTGTGTCCAAGGCATATAACAGAGACGTATTTCTGTGTCTTGAAGGCCCAGGTAAACATAAACACCTGGATCAAGACAATTGCTCACTGACTACTGCGAATGACAGAGCTGACAATCCAGCAGGTCAGTCAAGTTAACAGTGCTCATAGAGGGTTGGCAACAATAGTGTGGAACATCACCAGCTGTCAAGAAGTTTATTGCACCTTAGTTTTCTTTTCATATACACCTACCTTTCTATTTTAGCAAACAAGTCCCAGGAATTTTCTGGTCTCCTTTTCTTTTCCCTGCTCTTAAAAAAACTCAAAATCCCAGGAAACCTTAGACCCTGCCAGCCTATTTATATCAATAAGGAAGTGAAGGTCCATTTAGTAAGTACCTGAGTCACTGCCCAGTTCAAAATCACAAACAAGTATATTTCAGATCCAAGAGTACAGTAGTAACTGCCTTGTCATTCAGTACATTTCCTTTAATCCCACATCACTTTGAAGCTTCCTACTTAGGAAGCTGTCCAATTAAAAAACATTGTAGTTTTATTTCCTACCTGATTTTGTCATAGAGGTAAATAGGAAAAAAAGGAGTGTGATCTGGATAAAGGGATGAGATAAAGGCTTGTTGGATTTCACAAGAAAAAGTCACATGTGTACAGGATCAGAAGTACTGGACATTGAGGAATGTTTGTTTACTCATCTCCATGGAAACCTCAAGAATCTCTCAAGTGCTGATTTGCTGAGAGGGAGAATTCAAGAAACAAGTGAAAGCCAGTAAGAATTTCAGGAGCCAGTTATTTAGAGGTCCAAGTGGACAGCCTGCTTGAGAGAAAGGGTGGTTAGCTCTAAATGCCTCAATCTGGGCAGCTGAAAGCAAACAACCCAGAGATGACAGTTCCTGTGTTCAAGACTCTTAGTTCAGGAAAAGTGTCAGATATTTCTTTCAAGTGGTCATTAATAAACTTACTTGTCCATGACATGTGAGTTTCACATTATCACAGAGTCCATTATTATTTGTTAAATACAGATATGTCCTCAGTCATTGAATTACTTACAGGGAAAACACTCCCAGAATAAGGCAACTCTTTGAACACAAAGTGTTTAATTGGGACCTTGCTTATATTTTTACAGAGACCATGCAGGATATCAAGTTAGCAAGCACTCACCTTGTTGCAGTCTTTCAGCAGAACTGAGAGCTTTTCATACTGAACCACAAGTGGCAGGCAGAGAGAGGGAGACAGATAAAGAGCTAGAGAGAGCGATTCAGAAATAGGAAGATCTGGAGAGGACAGGAACTCCACAAGAAGAGCAAGAAACCAAAAAATTTGAACACAGGGGTCTTCCCAGAGACTCATACTCCAACCAAGTGCCATGCATGGAGTTAACCTAGAACCCCTGCAAAGACTTAACCCACAGCAGTTTAGCATCCAAGCAGGTTACATAGTAATGGGAAGAGGGACTGCTTCTGACATAATCTGATTGGCCTGCTCTTTGATCACTTCCCCCTGAGGAGGGAGCATCCTTACTAGGTCACAGAAGATGACAATGCAGCCTCTGCTGATGAGATCTGATAGACTAAGAACAGAAGGAAGGAGAGGAGGATCTCCCCTCTCAGTAGATTTGGGGAGGGGTATGGGTGAAGAAGGGGAAGGAATGATGGGATCGAGAGGGGAGGAGGGAGGAACTTATGGGGGATACAAAATGAATAAAGTATAATTAATAAAAATGAGTTTCAAAAGCAAAATAGATGGAGATCAAAAGAAAATATAAAGTGACAGAGACTGAGAGACAAAGACTCCATTCTCTGTGGTCACATTCATTGGCATATAGCAAAACCTTCTATAATATAACTACAACAGGAATTATATTGTCTAATGATGCCATACTCCTAACCCCTCCCAGACATTTCTTTACTATGGACTCCACATGTAAATAAGGAGCTTCAAGAGGACATTACAATTAAAATCACCAGGAAGTGGAAGAATATGGAGGGACTTGTAGGATAAAAGAATATAGTAATATTGATAGTTGCTTATGCAATATAATGAGTAAAGTCCCAGCAACTTCCAAGGACAAAAGGACAGGACTGACAATCTTCTATGTGGAAAATGTGGAATATCAACATAATGGAGTATTATTCTGCTAAGAAAATAACATCATGATATTTTCAGCTAAATGGGCAGAACCAGGAAAATTCATCCAGGGTGAAGTAACTAAAATGCAGAAAGACAAACATGGTATGTATTCACTTATTAGGAGGTCTCCTAATAGTGGGGGATAATGATCCAATAGGCCATCTATTGTGACCAAACCAGTCTTGTATTAGGGAAATCAGGTGTCAGTGAATTGAGTTGTTGGGCCAGGTCATCCTACAGAAATTTTAAAACAGGGATCCAAGGACCATGAGAACCTATGAAATCTAAAAGAATGTAAAGTTATATTAATGAGTCCACAAGTAACTGTACAGTTTAAAGCCACAACCTAGGAAATTTCATATCCAAGACCGCAGTAGAATAGTAACTTTTCATTGGGTACATTCCCTTACTTCCACATCATTTTGAAGCTCACCTACTTAAGAAGCTGTCCAATTAAATAAACATTAAAGTTTCATTTCCTACCTGACATTGTCACAGAGGTAAACAGGAGTAAAACTGTGGGATCTGGATAAAGAGATGAGATAAAGGCTTGTTGGGTTTCACAAGAAGATTAACATGTTCACAGGATCAGAGATACTGGATTCTGAGGACAGTTTGTTCAGTCATCTCCATGGAAACCTCAAGATTCTGTCAGGTGCTCATTGGCTGAGAGGGAGAATGATGTCATGAAACAGGTGTAAGCCAGTAGGAGTTTCAGAAGCCAGTTATTAAAAGGGCAAAATGGAGAGCCTGCTTAAGAGAAAGGCTGAGCAACTCTACATGCTTAAATCTGGTAGCTGAAAGCACAAAACCCAGAGAAGACAGTTTCTGTGTCCAAGACTCTTAGTTCAGCAAAAGTGTCACATATTTCTTTCATTTCTTTCAAAAGTGGTCATTAATAAAATCACATGACTTTCCCATTATTACAGATTCCAGTATTATTTGTAAAATGCCAAAATAAGTCCTCAGGCATTGAAATACTTAATGTGAAAATGCTCCCTGACCAAGGAAACTCTTTGAACCAAAAGCTGAGCAATTTTGTAGATGCACTACAATTTCTGTATCATTTTATAATTGGTGTTGGGGAGGTACCTGGGTGGTTTCCTGTTCCTGGATTTTACAAATCAAGTTGCTACAAACATGGTTGTACAAAAGTCCTTGTTGTGTACTTGATCCTCTTTGGATATAAACCTATAGGTAGATAGCTGTATCTTGAGGGATCACTGGTCCTAGGTATCTGAGAAAGCATCAGATTGCATTTTCTATATGTAGACATCCAGTTAGACCAGCACCATTTGTTGAAGATGCTATCTTGTTTCCATTGAATGGCTTTGGCATCTTTGTCAAAATTCAGGTGTCCATAAGTATGTGGGTTTATTCCTGGGTCTTCTATTGGGTTCCATTGATCCACAATTCTGTTTCTATGCCAGTATTATGCACTTTTTATTACTGTTGCTCTATAGTACAGCTTAAGATCAGGGATGGATATACCTCCAGAAGATCTTTTATTGTAGAGGATTGTTTTAGCAATTCTTGGATTCTTGTTTTTCTATATGAAGTTGAGAATTTTTCTTTCAAATTCTGTAAGGAATTGTGTTGGTAATTTGATGGGAATTGCATTGAATTGCTTTTGGTAAGATGGCCATTTTTACCATGCTAATCATGCCAAGGCATGAGGAAAAATCTCATGGGAGATTTTTCCATCTTCTAATATCTTCTTTTAATTCTTTGTTCAGATTCCTGAAATTGTTTTCAAACAAGTTCTTTGACTTGCTTGATTAGGGTCACACCTAGGTACTTTATGTTTTTGATGGAATCAAAAGAACAAATCAAAGATATCATTCACTATGACCAAGTAGGCTTCATCCCAGCTATGCAGGGGTGGTTCAATATATGCACACCCTACAATGTTATCCACCATATTAAATAAGTGAAAGGAAAAAAAAAACCACATGAAAATCTCCTTACATACTGAAAAAGCACTTGACAAAATCCAACATCAATTCAGCTTTAAAGTAGTGGAGAGATTAGGGATACAAGGCACATATATAAATATAGAAAAGGCAATATTCAGCAAGCCTATATCCAACATCAAACTAAACTGAGAGAAATTTAAAGCAACTGCACTGAAATCAGGGACAAGTCAAGACTGCCCATTCTATCCATATCTCTTCAAAATAGTTCTGGAAGTACTTAATAGAGCAATAAGACAATTGAAGAAGATCAAAGGGATAAAAATATGAAAGGAAAAAGTCAAAGAATCAGTATTTGCAGATAATAGGATAGTATACCTGAGTGACTCCAAAAATTCTACCAGGGAATTCCTTCAGCTGATAAACACCTTCAGCAAAGTGGCTGGATACAAAATTAAGTAAAAAAAAAATTCAGTAGCCCTCCTGTATACAAAAGTTCAAAGGGCTGAGAAAAAATTAGGGAAACAAAGGAATTATGTTATCTAGCAAGGCCATACTGCCATCCCTAACCAGACATTTTCTCAATGGGGAATCCACATATAAATAGTTAGACTTAGAGGGGACATTGCAATTCAAATCACTAGGAAATAGAAGAAGATGGAGAAAATTCTAGGCTAAAGGAACATTGTTATCCTGAAAGTTTGTCATTTAACACAATGATTGAATTCCCAGCAGCTTTCAATGACTAAAGAAAAGGACTGACAATCTCCTTCAGGGAAAATATGGAATATTTCCAACCGGCAGAACATGGGTTAATCATTCCAAAAGGCAAAAGGAAGACGTGGTACACACCTTCACACCAAGGACAACATCAGGGTGCAGTGAAGGCAGTCATGCGGAGTCTTGCTTTGCATTTGATAGTGTCAAATAATTATGCTTGTACCTACCCTAGGTAATGACCAATTAATTTTTGTTTGGCTTTATTAATCTCATCATGATATATTCTGATTTCTTAGGTGGTCAGAAAAGAACACTAAGAAATGGCTCTATATAATCAATAATAGTATAAATTGATTCTCTTTTAAAAATTAATAAAAATCCCCTCTATTATGTGGACCTATGCACAAAAAAAAAAAAAGAAAATGACAACAAGGTATTTTCAGTCTCCTGGATGGAACCAGGAAAAATCATCCTAGGTGAAATAATTAGAATACAGAGAGAAAAATATTCTATGTATTCACTTATTAGGAGATCTCCTAATAGTGGGGGATTAAGTTCCAATAGGCCATCTATTGGTACCAAATCAGTCTTTCACTAAGGGGACTGGATGGCAGTTAATTCAGTTGTTGATCCAGGGCATCCTATGGAAATTGAAAAGGAACCCAGGCTGTTGTTATTAAAATATGATGCTCTCTGCCCTCACTGATAGATCAGTCCCATGTTCTTAGATCCAAAAGATACTTCTTTCAGCATCAAATGGGATTGCATACAGGGACCCACATTCTGATATTAGCAGAAAGAGACCTTAAAACACCCCGCTTTAAATGGGATTTCCCTATGAAATTCTACCTTTCCCTATGAAATTCTACCTTATCTCAGTTCTCTGCAAAGCATGCCAGAAAGGAGGCAGGAAGAGTGTCATAAATAGAGGTCATTGAGGACATAAGGAGAACAATGCCCTGACAATCAGGCGGCAAAGGAACATGTTGCAGCTAGCCTTGATGTAATCTGATAAGCTAGGGTAATATATAAGTGTGAGGAGTACCTCCTATATTAGGGAATAGAAAAAGAGCATAGGGATAGAAGAAGTAGGGTGGGTGGGACTGGAAGTAAAAGAGGGAGAGGCAGCAGAGGTGATACAAAGTAATCAATTCACAATAAATAAAACATGAAAATCTTTGAAGAAGGTGATGAAGTATAGAGCTCTTCAGGACTGATGGCTTCTTTTGGGTGTTAGTGGCAGTGTGTGGCAAGGATGAACTCAGTTTTCTTTAAGGGACTTGGCACGGAGATTCTGATCATGTTCCAATGAGTGTATGAACAACGCTTATTAAATTGATGTATTTTAATGAAAAAAAATAGTGTGACACATAGGTAGGAATTTAAACCTGGGGGCATTAGAAAAGGAGTATAATATGTGTAATATGAAATTCTCACATAATTAATGAAAATAATATGTTGACAACTTCTACAATGAATTTTAACATGGAGAAATGATTGCACTAATGGAGGGCAGGTTTTGACTTTATAAGGCATGCTTTCCAGGAACTCATTGTGTAGCAGAGATTCAATGCCATGAACTAGTGGTTACCCAGCTATGTCAGACCCCATGAGCTCAGGTAGCACCTCAGAACAAGCAGTCCTGGCACTAACACTAGGTTTAGAGGGTTTGTCTAGAAGACCACCACAGGTAAAACAGCTTCTCTTGTATCCTAGGCACATAACTCTATCCATTTCTCTGTCCTGATGGCCCTGGGTTTTGTTGTTGTTGTTTGTTTGTTTGTTTGTTTAATATTAGTTACATTTTATTAACTCTGTATCCCAGCTGTATCCTGCTCCCTCATTTCTTCCCAATACCACCCTCCCTCCCTCATCTCCTCCCTGCCCCTTTCAAAGTCCACTGATTGGGGTGGACCTCCTCCTCTTTCATCTGACCCTGTTTTATCAGGTATCTCAGTACTGGCTGCAAAGTCCTCCTCTGTGGTCTAGTAGGACTGCTCCTCCCTTGGAAGATGGGGAGGTTAAAGAGCCTGCCATTGAGTTCCTGTCAGAAATAGTTCCTGTTCCCCTTAGTATGGGAAACCAATTGGTTACTGAGCTACCACTGGCTTCATCCAAGCAGAGGTTCTAGGTTATATCCATACATGGTCCCTGGTGGAGTGTCGAACTCAGAAAAGACCCCTCTGCTGATGATGCAATTTTAAGTGTAAATCCAGGACCAGGAAACTTGCTGACTGATCACTGAATAGGATACAGTTGCCCATTCAGCCATGTCAGCCAAGGGAACCTGGCTCATAGTGGGTTGCCAACACTAGGGGTAATAGCACCAACTGTCACATAATATCTTGTCCTTCAGTTTTCCTTTTACAAATACTGTTTCAGCCAAACAATTCCCAGAAATTATCTTGTTTCCATCTCTTTTTCCTGCTCTTAAAGAATGAATACCATAGGGAACCCTAGACCCTGACAGCCTATTATATCAATAACAATGTGAAGGTACATTTAGTCAGTACTTCAGTAACTGCTCAGTTCAAAGTCACTACCTAGGAAATTTCAGATCCAAGACTATAATAAGAGACCACCTTGTCAATAGGTACATTTCTCTAATTCCACATCACTTTAAAGCTTCCCTACTTAGGAAGCTGTCCAATTAAATAAAGTAAGATTAAAGTTTCTTTTCCTACCTGAAATTATCACAGAAGTAAACAGGAGTAAAGTTGTGGAATCAGGATAAAGGGATGAGATAAAGGCTTGTTGGGTTTCACAATAAAAAGCCACATGTGCACAGGATCAGAGATAATGAACACCGAGGAAAGTTTGTTTACTCATCTCCATAGAAACCTCAAGATTCTCTCAGGTGCTGAATGGTTGAGAGGGAAATTGATGTCATGCAACAAGTGAAAGCCATTAAGAGATTCAGGAGCCAGTTATTAAAAGAGCCAAGTGGACAACCTACTTGAGAGAAAGGCTTAGGAGCTCTTCATTTCTCAATCTGGGCAGCTGAAAGTATAAAAACCAAAGATGACAGTTTGTGTGTCCATGATGCTTATTTTGGGAAATGTGACACACATTTCTTTTTTTTTTTTTTCAATGCAGTTTATTCAGGAACATTGAACAATCCTCGGACCCCGGGGAAAGCCAGCCCACAGCTTAAATAGCCTCTGGGTAGCCAACCCAGGCGTGCCACGGGGGCAATGCAGATAGGTCCACATACATGGAAGCAAGCCAGATCCTCGGCCTTAGCCAAATGTGGAGTTGTTCGTGACAGAGAGCACTCACCAACGGGAAGGTAGAAGGCGGAAACCAGCTCCATCTTTAAGGCATAGCATTCCGCAGCTCTCTACAGTTCCCCCTTTTTGTTTTGTTTTAGACGCATCAGGCAAGAGTAGAGGTCTGATCTCTGATATTAGAAATAAATTGGGACTTTGTACAGATGTTCATTTAGGTGTCATCCACCCAAAGAGCATCAGACCCGTCTGATACCTTTTTCTCAGAGGCAGGACCTGGGGCATCAACCCGCATGCAATCAGACATGCTCTTCTCTGGGTCCAAAGCAGCTGACCCTGAGTGCAGTGCTTAGCCTCGCATCCTGAGCATATCATTTTAGCTTTTTATGGTATCCAACCATGCTTGGGGAGAATGTCCTGCTTCAATGGCTGTAAAGGCCTGAATGATCATGGCTGCATCACACTGTTGTGAGACTCTAATCTTGCATATACACCACAGGCAAACCAAGGAGACCAACACCAGAAGGCCTGCTAACGCTCCCATGCCCGCCCATTCCTTCAGATGTTCATGGCTACAGCAATCCATGTTGATAATCTGTGGCTAGTCCTGTGTCCACTCCGGTAGAATTTACTGTGACAATGGCCACTCTCAGCTGCTCCATCGTAGTATCGAATTCTCCAGTCCAATTACCTAAAATATAGCTCGACAATTGTTTAGACAGATTTGCAGCGCAGGAAAAATTCTCATGTTGTATGCTAGTGACACAAAGTCCAGCATACTTTCATTGACAGCCAGGTTGAGCGATTTGCCATAGGGTATCAATTTGCTCCTGCAAGAGGTCAATCCTCTGATTGAACACCATCAAGCTTCCTTTTAGTTGAGCATTAATTCCTTTATGTACAACTAAGGCATGAGCTACATTGGCTAAATGATTATTCAGGGTCTGAGCAGTCTGCCCAGTATGACTCATGGCTAATGCCCTGGTGGTAGCTCCAACAGCCATCAATGAGATGGTAGTAACAATGGTGGCTGTAGTTCCAAGATCCCTTTTCTGTCTGAAGAGAGTCATAGCGTGAGGGGCATCAATGGGCACAGGCACCCAGTGAGGCATGTGAGTAACCAGGGCATACCTAAATTTACTAGCATTCCAGCATTGGGCAAAAAAGCAAGTATCATTACCACAATTACTTGGCTCTATCTGGCTAATAATGAATAAAAATGGGGGATATAGACAAACAGGTGTGGGCTTATAGGAAATATTATGAGAAGCCTTAACCCCTCGTTGGAACATCCTGTGTCAGTTCTAGAACTAGCAGTGATGGTGTCTGAGGTCTGAGTAGGTTCAGGAGACCATTGCCCCCAGGGGCAAGACGTGCTCCATGCCAATTGACTAACTCCATGTTTTCCTCCAATTTTGAAAGTCATTTAAGGTTCTTAAATTATTTTTTTCCCTTTTTTCTTAAATTTTTCATCAATTACACTTTATTCATTCTGCATCCCCCCATAAGCCCCTCCCTCCTCTCCTCCCAATCACACCCTCCCTCCTCCCTCTGCTTGCATGCCACTCCCCAAGTCCACTAATAGGGGAGGTTCTCCTCTCCTTTCTGATTTTAGTCTGTCAGTTCACATCAAAAGTGGCTGTATTATCCTCTACTGTGGCCTGGTAAGGCTGCTCCCCACCCCAGAGGGAGGTGATCAAAGAGCATGCCAGTCAGATTATGTCAGAGGCAGTCCCTCTTCACATTACTATATAACCCAATTGTACTCTGAACTGCCCTGGGCTACATCTGTGCAGGGGTTCTAGGTTATCTCTATGAATAGTCCTTGGTTGGAGTATGAGTCTCTGGGAAGTTCCCTATGTTCAAATTTTCTTGTTCTGTTGCTCTCCTTGTGGAGACCCTGTCCTCTCCAGCTCTTACTATTTCCCAGTTCTTACCTAAATTTCCGTTCTCCTGCCCAACAGTTGCCCATCCGGCTCAGCATCTGCTTTGATAGTCTGAAGGGCAGAGGCTTTCAGAGGCCCTCTGTGGTAGGTTCCTAGGTTGTTTCCTGTTTTCTTCTTCTTCTGATGTCCATCCTCTTTGCCTTTCTGGATGGGGATTGGACGTTTTAGTTAGGGTCCTCTCTCTTGCTTAGTTTCTTTAGATGCACAGGTTTTAGTGGGTTTGTCCTATGTTGTATGTCTATATGAGTGAGTATATACCATCTGTGTCTTTTTGCTTCTGGGACAACTCACTCAGGATGATCCTTTCCAGATCCCACCATTTACCTGCAAATTTCATGATTTCCTTATTTTTCATTGCTGAGTAATAATCCATTGTGTAGATGTACCACAATTTCTGCATCCATTCTTGAGTTGAGGGGCATCTGGGTTGTTTCCAGCTTCTGGCTATTACAAATAAAGCTGCTACAAACATGGTTGAGCAAATGTCCTTTTTGTGTACTTGAGCCTCTTTTGGATATATGCCCAGTAGTGGTATGGCTGGATCTTGACGAAGCGCTATTCCTAGTTGTCTGAGAAAGCGCCAGATTGATTTCCAGAGTGGTTGTACAAGTTTACATTCCCACCAGCACTGGAGAAGGGTTCCCCTTTCTCCACAACCTCTCCAGCATTTGTTGTCACTTGAGTTTTTGATCTTGGCCATTCTCATGGGTGTAAGGTGAAATCTCAGGGTTGTTTTGATTTGCATTTCCCTAATGGCTAGTGAGGTTGAGCATTTCTTTAAGTGCTTCTCTGCCATTCGGTATTCGTCTACGGAGAATTCTCTGTTTAGCCCTGTTCCCCATTTTTTAAGTGGATTACTTGGTTTGCTGCTTTTCAGGTTCTTTAGTTTTTTATATATACTGGATATGAGTCCTCTGTCAGATAAAGGGTTGGTGAAGATTCTTTCCCAATCTGTAGGTGGTCGCTTTGTTTTGATGATGGTGTCCTTTGCTTTACAGAAGCTTTTCAGTTTCATGAGGTCCCATTTATTGGTTGTTGCTCTTAGAGCCTGTGCTGTGGTGTTCTGTTCAGGAAGTTTCCCCCTGTACCAATGAGTTCTAGGGTATTTCCCACTTTTTTTTCAAGCCGATTTAATGTGTCTGGTTTTATGTTGAGGTCTTTGATCCACTTGGACTTCAGTTTTGTGCAGGGTGACAAGTATGGATCTATTTTCATTTTTCTACATGTAGACATCCAGTTAGACCAGCACCATTTGTTGAAGATGCTATCTTTTTTCCATTATATGGTTTTGGCCTCTTTGTCAAAGATCAGGTGTCCATAAGTGTGTGGGTTTATTTCTGGGTCCTCTGTTCGGTTCCATTGATCCACCATTCTGTTTCTATGCCATGCAGTACCATGCAGTTTTTAAAACTGTTGCTCTATAGTACAACTTAAGATTAGGGATGGAGATACCTCCAGAAGATCTTTTATTGTAGACGATTGTTTTAGCAATTCTGGGTTTCTTGTTATTCCATATGAAGTTGAGAATTTTCCTTTCTAGGTCTGTAAAGAATTGTGTTGGTAATTTGATGGGCATTGCATTGAATCTGTAGATTGCTTTTGGTAAGATGGCCATTTTTACTATGTTAATACTACCAAGCCATGAGCATGGGAGATCTTTCCATCTTCTCATATCTTCTTCTAATTCTTTCTTCAGAGATTTGAAATTTTTTTCATACAAGTCTTTGACTTCCTTGGTTAGGGTTACTCCAAGGTACCTTATGTCATTTGTGGCTATTGTGAAGGGTGTTGTTTCCTTAATTTCTTTCTCAGCCCTTTTGTCTTTTGTATACAGGAGGGCTACTGATTTTTTTTTGAGTTAATTTTGTATCCTGCCACTTTGCTGAAGGTGTTTATCAGCTGTAGGAGTTCCCTGGTAGAGTTTTTGGGGTCACTCACATATACTATCATATCATCTGCAAAGAGTGATAATTTGACTTCTTCCTTTCCAATTTGTATCCCCTTGATCTCCTTCAACTGTCTTATTGCTCTAGCAAGGACTTCCAACACTATGTTGAAGAGATATGGAGAGAGTGGGCAGCCTTGTCTTGTCCCTGATTTCAGTGGGATTGCTTTAAGTTTCTCTCCATTCAGTTTGATGTTGGCTATAGGCTTGCTGTATATCGCCTTTAACTATGTTTAGATATGTGCCTTGTATCCCTGATCTCTCCAATACTTTAAACATGAATGGATGTTGGATTTTGTCAAAGGCTTTTTCAGCATCTAGGGAGATTATCATGTGGTTTTTTTCTTTCAGTTTGTTAATATGGTGGATCACATTGATGGATTTCCGTATATTGAACCACCCCTGCATACCTGGGATGAAGCCTACTTGGTCATAGTGGATAATATCTTTGATGTGTTCTTGGATTTGGTTTGCAAGTATTTTATTAAGTATTTTTGCATCAATGTTCATAAGGGAGATTGGCCAGAAATTCTCTTTCTTTGTTGAGTCTTTGTGAGGTTTAGGTACCAAGGTGACTGTGGCTTCATAGAATGAATTTGGTAATATTCCTTCTGTTTCTATTTTGTGGAATAGTTTGAAGAGAATTGGTGTTAGCTCTTCTTTGAAGGTCTGGTAGAATTCTGCGCTGAAGCCATCTGGTCCTGGGCTTTTTTTGGATGGGAGACTTTTGATGACCGCTTCTATTTGTTTGGGGGATATAGGTTTATTTAGTTGATTTACCTGGTCCTGGTTCAGCTTTGGTGAGTCAAATCGATCAAGAAAATTGTCCATTTCATTTAGATTTTCAAATTTTGTGGCATACAGACTTTTGAAGTAAGTCCTAATGATTGTTTGGATTTCCTCACTGTCTGTAGTTATATCCCCCTTTTCATTTCTGATTTTGTTGATTTGGGTGGTGTCTCTCTGCCTTTTAGTTAGTCTGGCTAAGGGTTTGTCGATCTTGTTGATTTTCTCAAAGAACCAGCTCTTGGTTTCATTGATTCTTTGAATTGTTTTATTTGTTTCCAATTGATTGATTTCAGCCCTGAGTTTGATTATTTCCAGCCGTCTACTCCTTCTTGGTGTGTCTGCTTCTTCTTTTTCTAGGGTTTTTAAGTGAGCCATTAGGGTGCTTGAATGAGCTGTCTCGAATTTCTTTCTGAAGGCACTTAGTGCTATGAACTTTCCTCTTAGCACTGCGTTCATTGTGTCCCACAAGTTTGGGTATGTTGTGTCTTCATTTTCATTGATTTCTAGAAAGACTTTAATTTCTTTCTTTATTTCTTCCCTGACCCAGCTGTCATTTAGTAACAAGTTGTTCAGTTTCCATGTGTGTGTAGGCTTTTTGCTATTTCTGTTATTGTTGAGGTCCAGCTTCATTCCATGGTGATCAGACAAGATACATGGGATTATTTCAATCTTCTTGTATTTGTTGAGGCTCGCTTTGTGACCCACTATGTGGTCTATTTTGGAGAAGGTTCCATGAGGTGCTGAGAAGAAGGTAAATTCTTTTGTGTTTGGGTGTAAAGTTCTGTAAATGTCTGTTAGGTCCATTTGATTCATGACCTCTGTCAGAGACATTGTTTCTTTGTTTAATTTCTGTTTGGTTGACCTGTCCTTTGTTGAGAGTGGGGTGTTGAAGTCTCCCACTATTAATGTGTGTGGATCTATATGTGCTTTAAATTTTATCAATGTTTCTTTCACAAATGTGGGTGCCCTTGTATTTGGGGCATAGATGTTCAGGATTGTGATGTCTTCCTGGTGAATTTTCCCTTGATGAGTATGAAGTGTCCTTCCTCATCTCTTTTTATTAATTTTGGTTGAAAGTCTATTTTATCAGATATTAGAATGGCTACTCCTGCTTGCTTCTTGGGTCCGTTTGCTTGGAAAGTCGTCTTCCAACCCTTTACCCTCAGGTAATGTCTATCTTTGTGTCTTAGGTGTGTTTCTTGTTTGCAACAGATTGCTGGGTTTTGTTTACGTATCCATTCTGTTAATCTGTGTCTTTTTATTGGAGAGTTGAGTCCATTGATGTTGAGAGAGATTAATGGCCAGTGGCTGTTAGATCTCTTGATTTTGATGTTGGCTGTGGTCATCAGGTCATGTGCTTGGTTGCTTTTTTTGAAGTGAGGTTATTTATTTCCTGTGTTTTCTTGACTGTAGCTAGCTTTCTTGGGTTGTATTTTCCCTTCCATTTTCTTCTGTAATGCTGGATTTGTTTGTAGGTATTGTTTGAAATTTGTTTTTGTCATTGAATATCTTGTTTTCTCCATCTATGAGGACTGAGATTTTTGCTGGGTATAGTAGCCTGGGCTGACATCTGTGTTCTCTTAGGGTCTGCATGATATCCGTCCAGGCCCTTCTGGCTTTCATAGTCTCTGTTGAAAATTCAGGTGTGATTCTAATGGGTTTGCCATTATATGTTACTTAGCCTTTTTCCCTTGCAGCTTTTAGTATTTTTTCTTTGTTCTGTATACTTACTGTTTTAATTATGATGTGGTGGGAGGATTTTCTTTTCTGGTCAAATTTGTTGGATGTTCTGTAGGCCTCATTTATTCTAATTGGCCTCTCCTTTAGCTTGGGGAAATTTTCTTCAATGATTTTGTTGAAAATATTTTCTGGGCCTTGGAGAAGGCAGTCTTCTTTTTCCTCTATACCGATTATTCTTAGGTTTTGTCTTTTCATATTGTCTTGCATTTCTTGGACGGTCTGTGTCAGGAATTTTTCGGATTTTACATTTTCTTTGACAGATACATCGATTTCTTCCATTGTATCTTCTACACCTGAGATTCTTTCTTCCATCTCTTTTAGTCTGTTGGTTATGCTTACCTCTGTAGTTCCTGTTTTCTTCCCTAGATTCTTCCTTGCCATTATTTCTTCCATTTGTGTTTTCTTTAATTTTTCCAATTCTATCTTCAGGTCTTGAGTTGTTTTGTTTACTTCCTTCACCTGTCTGATTGTACTTTCCTGTTTTTCTTTTAGTTCCTTCAACTCTGTTTCTATCATTTCATTCAGTGTTTTAAGCATTTCCTTTCTAAAGGCCATAAACTGTTTGGCTGCAGCTTCCTCTATTTCTTTATGGATGGCAATATTCTGTTTGAGTTTATCTTCCTCTATGTCTTTACGAATCTTATTTCTTTCCTCTGTTATCATCTTCATGAGCATACTTGTTAGGTCATCTTCTTGGATTTCAGTTATGGTGGGGTGTCCAGGGCTACTTGCCCCTGGTTAACTGGGTTCTGGAGATGCCATATTGCTCTGTCTTTTGTTGCTTGAGCTTTTACGCTGGCCTCTACCCATTGTGTTATCTTAGGAGTTTGGGGTTATTTTCTGGTGGTTCCTGGGGATCCTGTGGTGGAGAGAATCCCCTTTGCAGAAAGCTGGTTTTTCCTGAAGGATGTCTTCTCAGCTTTTTCTGTATAGTCCCTGGATGGCTGGTGTTTTTTCAGGAGTTGCTCACCTCAGGGATATAGACCTGAGTGGTAACTGTGGTCTTTGTTAGTCGAGAGGGTTCTCCTCTCACCCAGGGAAGTGCTGAGGGCAGCTGCCCTGTTTCTGGGTTTCTTGTTGCAAATTTAATGATCAGCTGCTGTGACCCAGTTGGACATCAGACGCGCCTCAACTGTTTGTGCTTGTGTCTGGAGCACAGCTGAGTGCTGCCGCCTCGGCCCCACTAGACTGCTAGACTTTTTCTAGGGAAGGATTGGGTGATTTAGATCAGTACATTTTCCTTCCTTCCCCGTGGATTCTCTGGAGACATAGACTCCTAGTGTCTTTTTTTGCCCTGGTGCACACTGCTCAGTGTCCGCCAACTGGCTGGCCACAGAAATTTGCCTGTGCCTGGAGCACAGCTGTGTGATGGCGGCTCAGTCTCTGCCAGCTGTCTGGTGCGCAGAAACTGCCTGTGTCTGCCTTTGCGGCTTTTGGGAGCCTGAGTGGCTCTTTAAGCTGGGTAATTTTCCGAGGACCTTTTCAGGTTGGGGGTGAGCTGAGTGCTCTGAGATCAGACCCGCCATTTCTATCTCCGGCGGCGAATCAGGTGCGCAGGCAGGCAGGGCTCTGTGCCGGAACCTGGGTCCCCAGCTCTGGCTCCGGGCTGGCTCCTGGGGTGCCCGTGGAACCCGCCCGAGTCTTTTCCAGGGGATGTCTGGGTGACCTAAGGCCGGTCCCAATCGTTTCCTGTACCCTGGGGATATCTCTACTGAAAATTCCAGTCTCTGATAGTGTGGTGCCCAAGGTTCAGTCTGGGACCATGACCAGAGACACTGGCTTGTGGCTCTGGGCTGGGGCTGGGGCTGGTGGCCAGCAGCCAAGCGTCTGGCAGAACTGGGATCTCTTCCGCGGTTTAGCTGGGTGAGTTAAAAGCTGATTGAATCCCCCACCGTGGGGTATCCTCTCACCTGGGAAACACAATGACTGTGTTTTATGGCCAAGAGTTCTGATTGCTGTTCACTGTGCTGATCCTGCTGTGCTGCTGCTCAGAATGAAAGTCCTCCCAGCGCCGCCATCTTGCCCCTCCCCCCTGACACACATTTCTTTCAAGCAATCTTCAAAAAAGTCAAGTGACTTTCACATTATAACAGATTCTATTATTATTTGTTAAATACACAGTTATGTTCTCAGTCAGTGAATTATTTTCTATGAAAACTATCTTTGACCAAGGCAAATATTTGAACAAAAAAACGTTTATTTAGGACCTTGCTTATATTTTTACAGAGACCATACAGGATGCCATTCCAACAAGCTGTCATCTTGCTGTAGTTTCTCAGCAGAATTGAGAGCTCTCCATACTGAATCACAAGCTGTAGGCAGAGAGAGAGAGACAAAGAGAGACAGAGCTAGAACGTGCTAGGGAAACAGAATCAGAAATAGACTGTGACCAACATAAAAACAGATACAAAGTGACAGAGACCTAGAGACAGATTCTCCTTTCTGTCTGGTCACTTTAATTGGCATATCAACCTCAAAGCACACCTCCTATAATGTAACTCCAAAAGGAATTATTTTTTAATCTTTTTAATTTTTATTTTTATTACTCTTTATTCACTTTGTATACCCGCATAAACTCTCCCACCTCCATCCCAATCCCGCCTTCTCTTTGCCTTCTCTATGCAAGCCCTTCCCAAAGTCCAATGAAAGGGGAGTTCTTCTCTTTCCTTCTCATACAAGTCTATCAGATCTCATCAGGAGTGCTTGTATTGTATTCCTCTCTGATCTGGTAAGCCTGCTCCCCCATCAGGGTAAAATGAACAAAGAGCAGGGCAAACAGTCAATGTCAGAGGTAGTCCCTGTTCCCACTACTATGAACCCCCTTTGAAACTGAATTTCCACGGTCTACATCTGTGCAGGGGTTCTAGGTTACCATCCATGGATGGTATTCGGTTGGAGTATGAGTCTCCGGAAGACCCCATGCTCAGATATTTTTGTTTAGTTGCTCTCCTTGTGGATTTCCTGTTCTTCCCAGATCTTACTATTTCCTACTTCTTTTATTAGATTCCATTCACTTTGCCCAACAGTTGGCCATAAGTCTCAGCATCTGCTTTGATAGTCTGCAGAGCAGAGCCTTTCAGAGGCCCTAGGTGATAGGCTTCTAACTTGTCCCCTGTTCTCTCCTTCTTTTGATGTCCATCCACTTTATCTTTTAGCATTTTAAAATACTCAAGTATTTTACCAGTGTCCTCCCTCTTGATTAGTTTCCTTAGGTGCACAGATTTTAGTATGTTTATCTTATGTGTCTATTAAAGAGTTTATACCATGTGTGTCTTTCTGCTTCTGAAATAGCTCACTCAGAATGATCTTTTCCAGTTCCCATTATTTACCTGCATATTTCATGATTTCCTTGTTTTTTATTTTTTATTTATTTATTTTTTTTATGCTGAGTAATATTCCATTTTGTAGATGTACCACAAAATCTGTATCCATTTTTTCATTTAGGGGATTTCCAGGTTCTGGCTATTACAAAAAAGCTGCTGAAAACATGGTTGAGCAAATTTCCTTGTTGTGTACTTGAGCCTCTTTTTTGGATATATACCTAGAGGTGCATAGCTGAATCTTGAGGACACGCTATTCCTAGTTGTCTGAGAAAGCACCAGATTGATTTCCAGAGTCATTTAACAAGTTTACATTCCCACCAGCAGTGAAGGAGGTTTCCCCTTTCTGCACAACCTTTCCAGCATGTGTTGTCATTTGAGTTTTTGATCTTGGCCATTCTGAGGGGTGTAAGGTGAAATCACCAGATCATTTTGATTAGCATTTCCCTGATGGCTAATGATGTTGAGCATTTCTTTAAGTGTTTCTCTGCCATTCTATATTCCTCTATTGATAATTCTCTATTTGGCTGTGTTCCACATTTTTTAATTGGATTACTTGTTACTTGCTTTTCTGCTTCTTTAGTTCTTTGCAAATAGCCATCTGTTACATAGAGGTAAGGTGATGATTCTTTCCCAATCTGTAGGCATTCATTTTGTGTTAATGACAGTGTCCTTTGTTTTACAAAAGTTCAGTTTCTTGAGGTCCAATTTACTGATTTTTACTCTTAGAGCCTGTGCTGTTGGTGTTCTGTTCAGGAAGTTGTCTCCTATGTCAATGAGTTCAAGGCTTTTCCCCACTTTTTCTTCTAAACGATTTAATGAGTATGGTTTTATGTTGAGGTTTTCAATTAACCAGGACTTTAGTTTTGTGAAGTGTGATAAGTATGGATCTATTTGCATTTTCCTACATGTAGATTTCCAGTTAGACCAGCACCATTTGTTGAAGATGCTATCTTTTCTCCATTTTTTGGTTTTGGCATCTTTGTCAAAACTCAGGTGTCCATAAGTATGTAGGTTTATTTCTGGGTCTCCTCTCTGGTTCCATTGACCCACCATTCTATTTCTATGCCAGTACAAGGCAGTTTTTATTACTGTTGCTCTAAAGTATAGCCTGAGATCAGGGACAATGATATCTCCAGAAGATCTTTTATTGTGGAGGATTACTTTAGCAATTCTGGGATTCTTGTTTTTCCATATGAAGGTGAGACTTTTTTTTCAATATCTGTAAAGGATTGTGTTGGTAATTTGATGGGAATTGAATTGAATCTGTAGATTGCCTTGGTAAGATGGACATTATTACAGTGTTAATCATGCCAAGACATGAGCATGGGAAATATTTCCATTTACTGATATCTTCTTCTCATTCTTTTCTTCAGAGACTTGAAATCTTTTTCATACAATCTTAGACTTGCTTTTATAGGATCACTTCAAGGTACTTTATGTCTTTGACCAAATACAAAAAAACACATCAAAGGTATCATGCACCATGACCAAGTAGGCTTCATCGCAGGTCTGCAAGGGTG